>NC_090443.1:970892477-972101143 GCF_031143425.1 Pleurodeles waltl
CGACAGGAACTGCCCCAAAACACAACGTAGACACATCCCATTTTTCTACACAAAACAGAGGTGTTTTTTGCAAAGTGACTACCTGTAGATTTTGGCCGCTAGCTCAGCCGGCACTTAGGGAAACCTACCAAACCTGTGCATTTTTTTAAATTAGAGACCTAGGGGAATCCAAGATGGGGTGACTTGTGGGGCTCTGACCAGGTTCTGTTACCCAGAATCATTTGCAAACCTCAAAATTTGGCTAAAAAAACATGTTTTCCGCACATTTTGGTGACAGAAAGTTCTGGATTCTGAGAGGAGCCACAAATTTCCTTCCACCCAGCGTTCCCCCAAGTCTCCCGATAAAAATGATACCTCACTTGTGTGGGTAGGCCTAGCGCCCGTGACAGGAACTGCCCCAAAACACAACGTAGACACATCCCATTTTTCTACACAAAACAGAGGTGTTTTTTGCAAAGTGCCTACCTGTAGATTTTGGCCGCTAGCTCAGCCGGCACTTAGGGAAACCTACCAAACCTGTGCATTTTTTAAAATTAGAGACCTAGGGGAATCCAAGATGTTGTGACTTGTGGGGCTCTGACCAGGTTTTGTTACCCAGAGACCTTTGCAAACCTCAAAATTTGGCTAAAAAAACACATTTTCTTCACATTTCCGTAACAGAAAGATCTGGAATCTGAGAGGAGCCACAAATTTCCTTCCACCCAGCCTTCCCCCAAGTCTCCAGATAAAAATGATACCTCACTTGTGTGGGTAGGCCTAGCGCCCGCGACAGGAACTGCCCCAAAACACAACGTGGACACATCCCATTTTTTTACAACAGAGGTGTTTTTTGCAAAGTGCCTACCTGTAGATTTTGGCCCCTAGCTCAGCCGGCATCTAGGGAAACCTACCAAACCTGTGCATTTTTTAAAATTAGAGACCTAAGGGAATCCAAGATGGGGTGACTTGTGGGGCTCTGACCAGGTTCTGTTACCCAGAATCCTTTGCAAACCTCAAAATTTGGTTAAAAAAAACAAGTTTTCCGCACATTTTGGTGACAGAAAGTTCTGGATTCTGAGAGGAGCCACCAATTTCCTTCCACCCAGCGTTCCCCCAAGTCTCCCGATAAAAATTATACCTCACCTGTGTGGGTAGACCTAGCGCCCGCGACAGGAACTACCCCAAAACACAACGTGGACACATCCCATTTTTCTACAGAAAACAGAGGTGTTTTTTGCAAAGTGCCTACCTGTAGATTTTGGCCCCTAGCTCAGCCGGCACCTAGGGAAACCTACCAAACCTGTGCATTTTTTAAAATTAGAGACCTAGGGGAATCCAAGATGGGGTGACTTGTGGGGCTCTGACCAGGTTCTGTTACCCAGAATCCTTTGCAAACCTCAAAATTTGGCTAAAAAAACACGTTTTCCGCACATTTCGGTGACAGAAAGTTCTGGATTCTGAGAGGAGCCACAAATTTCCTTCCACCCAGCGTTCCCCCAAGTCTCCCGATAAAAATTATACCTCTCTTGTGTGGGTAGGCCTAGCGCCCGCGACAGGAACTGCCCCAAAACACAACGTGGACACATCCCATTTTTCTACACAAAACAGAGGTGTTTCTTGCAAAGTGCCAGCCTGTAGATTTTGGCCGCTAGCTCAGCCGGCACCTAGGGAAACCTTCCAAACCTGTGCATTTTTGAAAATTAGAGACCTAGGGGAATCCAAGATGGGGTGACTTGTGGGGTTCTGACCAGGTTCTGTTACCCAGAATCCTTGCAAACCTCAAAATTTGGCTAAGAAAACAAGTTTTCCTCACATTTCGGTGAGAGAAAGTTCTGGAATCTGAGAGGAGCCACAAGTTTCCTTCCACCCAGCGTTCCCCCAAGTCTCCAGATACAAATGATACCTCACTTGTGTGGGTAGGCCTAGCGCCCGCGACAGGAACTGCCCCAAAACACAACGTGGACACATCCCATTTTTCTACAGAAAACAGAGGTGTTTTTTGCAAAGTGCCTACCTAGATTTTGGCCCCTAGCTCAGCCGGCACCTAGGGAAACCTACCAAACCTGTGCATTTTTAAAAACTAGAGACCTAGGGGAATCCAAGATGGGGTGACTAGTGGGGCTCTCACCAGGTTCTGTTACCCAGAATCCTTTGCAAACCTCAAAATTTGGCTAAAAAAACACGTTTTGCTCACATTTCGGTGACAGAAAGTTCTGGATTCTGAGAGGAGCCACAAATTTCCTTCCACCCAGCGTTCCCCCAAGTCTCCCGATAATAATGATACCTCACTTGTGTGGGTAGGCCTAGCGCCCGCGACAGGAACTGCCCAAAACACAACGTGGACACATCCCATTTTTCTACTGAAAACAGAGGTGTTTTTTGCAAAGTGCCTACCTGTAGATTTTGGCCGCTAGCTCAGCCGGCACCTAGGGAAACCTACCAAACCTGTGGATTTTTGAAAATTAGAGACCTAGGGGAATCCAAGATGGGGTCACTTGTGGGGCTCTGACCAGGTTCTGTTACCCCAAATCCTTGCAAACCTCAAAATTTGGCTAAAAAAACAAGTTTTCCTCACATTTTGGTGACAGAAAGTTCTGGATTCTGAGAGGAGCCACAAATTTCCTTCCACCCAGCGTTCCCCCAAGTCTCCCGATAAAAATTATACCTCTCTTGTGTGGGTAGGCCTAGCGCCCGCGACAGGAACTGCCCCAAAACACAACGTGGACACATCAAATTTTTCTACACAAAACAGAGGTGTTTTTTGCAAAGTGCCTGCCTGTAGATTTTGGCCGCTAGCTCAGCCGGCACCTAGGGAAACCTTCCAAACCTGTGCATTTTTGAAAATTAGAGACCTAGGGGAAGCCAAGATGGGGTGACTTGTGGGGCTCTGACAAGGTTCTGTTACCGAGAATCCTTGCAAACCTCAAAATTTGGCTAAAAAAACAAGTTTTCCTCACATTTTGGTGAGAGAAAGTTCTGGAATCTGAGAGGAGCCACAAGTTTCCTTCCACCCACCGTTCCCCCAAGTCTCCCGATAAAAATGATACGTCACTTGTGTGGGTAGGCCTAGCGCCCGCGACAGGAACTGCCCCAAAACACAACGTGGACACATCCCATTTTTCTACACAAAACAGAGGTGTTTTTTGCAAAGTGCCTACCTGTAGATTTTGGCCTCTAGCTCAGCCGGCACCTAGGGAAACCTACCAAACCTGTGCATTTTTAAAAACTAGAGACCTAGGGGAATCCAAGATGGGGTGACTAGTGGGGCTCTCACCAGGTTCTGTTACCCAGAATCCTTTGCAAACCTAAAAATTTGGCTAAAAAAACACGTTTTGCTCACATTTCGGTGACAGAAAGTTCTGGATTCTGAGAGGAGCCACAAATTTCCTTCCACTCAGCGTTCCCCCAAGTCTCCCGATAAAAATGATACCTCACTTGTGTGGGTAGGCCTAGCGCCCGCGACAGGAACTGCCCAAAACACAACGTGGACACATCCCATTTTTCTACAGAAAACAGAGGTGTTTTTTGCAAAGTGCCTACCTGTAGATTTTGGCCGCTAGCTCAGCCGGCACCTAGGGAAACCTTCCAAACCTGTGGATTTTTGAAAATTAGAGACCTAGGGGAATCCAAGATGGGGTCACTTGTGGGGCTCTGACCAGGTTCTGTTACCCAGAATCCTTGCAAACCTCAAAATTTGGCTAAAAAAACAAGTTTTCCTCACATTTTGGTGAGAGAAAGTTCTGGAATCTGAGAGAAGCCACAAGTTTCCTTCCACCCACCGTTCCCCCAAGTCTCCCGATAAAAATGATACGTCACTTGTGTGGGTAGGCCTAGCTCCCGCGACAGGAACTGCCCCAAAACACAACATGGACACATCCCATTTTTCTACAGAAAACAGAGGTGTTTTTTGCAAAGTGCCTACCTGTAGATTTTGGCCGCTAGCTCAGCCGGCACCTAGGAAAACCTACCAAAACTGTGCATTTTTGAAAATTAGAGACCTATGGGAATACAAGGTGGGGTGACTTGTGGGGCTCTGACCAGGTTCTGTTACACAGAATCCTTTGCAAACCTCAAAATTTGGCTAAAAAAACAAGTTTTCCTCACATTTCGGTGACAGAAAGTTCTGGAATCTGAGAGGAGCCACAAATTTCCTTCCACCCAGTGTTCCCCCAAGTCTCCTGATAAAAATGATACCTCACTTGGTTGGGTAGGCCTAGCGCCCGCGACAGGAAATGGCCCTAAACACAACATGGACACATCCCATTTTTCAACAGAAAACAGAGGTGTTTTTTGCAAAGTGCCTACCTGTAGATTTTGGCCTCTAGCTCAGCCGGTACCAAGGGAAACCTACCAAACCTGTGCATTTTTAAAAACTAGAGACCTAGGGGAATCCAAGATGGGGTGACTTGTGGGGCTCTCACCAGGTTCTGTTACCCAGAATCATTTGCAAACCTCAAAATTTGGCTAAAAAAACACGTTTTCCGCACATTTTGGTGACAGAAAGTTCTGGATTCTGAGAGGAGCCACAAATTTCCTTCCACTCAGAGTTCCCCCAAGTCTCCCGATAAAAATGATACCTCACTTGTGTGGGTAGGCCTAGCGCCCGCGACAGGGACTGCCCCAAAACACAATGTAGACACATCCCATTTTTCTACACAAAACAGAGGTGTTTTTTGCAAAGTGCCTACCTGTAGATTTTGGCCGCTAGCTCAGCCGGCACTTAGGGAACCCACCAAACCTGTGCATTTTTTAAAATTAGAGACCTAGGGGAATCCAAGATGTTGTGACTTGTGGGGCTCTGACCAGGTTTTGTTACCCAGAGACCTTTGCAAACCTCAAAATTTGGCTAAAAAAACACATTTTCTTCACATTTCCGTAACAGAAAGATCTGGAATCTGAGAGGAGCCACAAATTTCCTTCCACCCAGCCTTCCCCCAAGTCTCCAGATACAAATGATACCTCACTTGTGTGGGTAGGCCTAGCGCCCGCGACAGGAACTGCCCCAAAACACAACGTGGACACATCCCATTTTTTTACAGAAAACAGAGGTGTTTTTTGCAAAGTGCCTACCTGTAGATTTTGGCCCCTAGCTCAGCCGGCATCTAGGGAAACCTACCAAACCTGTGCATTTTTTAAAATTAGAGACCTAAGGGAATCCAAGATGGGGTGACTTGTGGGGCTCTGACCAGGTTCTGTTACCCAGAATCCTTTGCAAACCTCAAAATTTGGCTAAAAAAACAAGTTTTCCGCACATTTTGGTGACAGAAAGTTCTGGATTCTGAGAGGAGCCACAAATTTCCTTCCACCCAGCGTTCCCCCAAGTCTCCCGATAAAAATGATACCTCACTTGTGTGGGTAGGCCTAGTGCCCGCGACAGGAACTGCCCCAAAACACAACGTGGACACATCCCATTTTTCTACAGAAAACAGAGGTGTTTTTTGCAAAGTGCCTACCTGTAGATTTTGGCCCCTAGCTCAGCCGGCACCTAGGGAAACCTACCAAACCTGTGCATTTTTAAAAACTAGAGACCTAGGGAAATCCAAGATGGGGTGACTAGTGGGGCTCTCACCAGGTTCTGTTACCCAGAATCCTTTGCAAACCTCAAAATTTGGCTAAAAAAACACGTTTTCCGCACATTTCGGTGACAGAAAGTTCTGGATTCTGAGAGGAGCCACAAATTTCCTTCCACCCAGCGTTCCCCCAAGTCTCCCGATAAAAATTATACCTCACCTGTGTGGGTAGGCCTAGCGCCCGCGACAGGAACTACCCCAAAACACAACGTGGACACATCCCATTTTTCTACAGAAAACAGAGGTGTTTTTTGCAAAGTGCCTACCTGTAGATTTTGGCCCCTAGCTCAGCCGGCACCTAGGGAAACCTACGAAACCTGTGCATTTTTTTAAATTAGAGACCTAGGGGAATCCAAGATGGGGTGACTTGTGGGGCTCTGACCAGGTTCTGTTACCCAGAATCCTTTGCAAACCTCAAAATTTGGCTAAAAAAACACGTTTTCCGCACATTTCGGTGACAGAAAGTTCTGGATTCTGAGAGGAGCCACAAATTTCCTTCCACCCAGCGTTCCCCCAAGTCTCCCGATAAAAATTATACCTCTCTTGTGTGGGTAGGCCTAGCGCCCGCGACAGGAACTGCCCCAAAACACAACGTGGACACATCCCATTTTTCTACACAAAACAGAGGTGTTTCTTGCAAAGTGCCAGCCTGTAGATTTTGGCCGCTAGCTCAGCCGGCACCTAGGGAAACCTTCCAAACCTGTGCATTTTTGAAAATTAGAGACCTAGGGGAATCCAAGATGGGGTGACTTGTGGGGTTCTGACCAGGTTCTGTTACCCAGAATCCTTGCAAACCTCAAAATTTGGCTAAGAAAACAAGTTTTCCTCACATTTCGGTGAGAGAAAGTTCTGGAATCTGAGAGGAGCCACAAGTTTCCTTCCACCCAGCGTTCCCCCAAGTCTCCAGATAAAAATGATACCTCACTTGTGTGGGTAGGCCTAGCGCCCGCGACAGGAACTGCCCCAAAACACAACGTGGACACATCCCATTTTTCTACAGAAAACAGAGGTGTTTTTTGCAAAGTGCCTACCTAGATTTTGGCCCCTAGCTCAGCCGGCACCTAGGGAAACCTACCAAACCTGTGCATTTTTAAAAACTAGAGACCTAGGGGAATCCAAGATGGGGTGACTAGTGGGGCTCTCACCAGGTTCTGTTACCCAGAATCCTTTGCAAACCTCAAAATTTGGCTAAAAAAACACGTTTTGCTCACATTTCGGTGACAGAAAGTTCTGGATTCTGAGAGGAGCCACAAATTTCCTTCCACCCAGCGTTCCCCCAAGTCTCCCGATAATAATGATACCTCACTTGTGTGGGTAGGCCTAGCGCCCGCGACAGGAACTGCCCAAAACACAACGTGGACACATCCCATTTTTCTACAGAAAACAGAGGTGTTTTTTGCAAAGTGCCTACCTGTAGATTTTGGCCGCTAGCTCAGCCGGCACCTAGGGAAACCTACCAAACCTGTGGATTTTTGAAAATTAGAGACCTAGGGGAATCCAAGATGGGGTCACTTGTGGGGCTCTGACCAGGTTCTGTTACCCAAAATCCTTGCAAACCTCAAAATTTGGCTAAAAAAACAAGTTTTCCTCACATTTTGGTGACAGAAAGTTCTGGATTCTGAGAGGAGCCACAAATTTCCTTCCACCCAGCGTTCCCCCAAGTCTCCCGATAAAAATTATACCTCTCTTGTGTGGGTAGGCCTAGCGCCCGCGACAGGAACTGCCCCAAAACACAACGTGGACACATCAAATTTTTCTACACAAAACAGAGGTGTTTTTTGCAAAGTGCCTGCCTGTAGATTTTGGCCGCTAGCTCAGCCGGCACCTAGGGAAACCTTCCAAACCTGTGCATTTTTGAAAATTAGAGACCTAGGGGAAGCCAAGATGGGGTGACTTGTGGGGCTCTGACCAGGTTCTGTTACCGAGAATCCTTGCAAACCTCAAAATTTGGCTAAAAAAACAAGTTTTCCTCACATTTTGGTGAGAGAAAGTTCTGGAATCTGAGAGGAGCCACAAGTTTCCTTCCACCCACCGTTCCCCCAAGTCTCCCGATAAAAATGATACGTCACTTGTGTGGGTAGGCCTAGCGCCCGCGACAGGAACTGCCCCAAAACACAACGTGGACACATCCCATTTTTCTACAGAAAACAGAGGTGTTTTTTGCAAAGTGCCTACCTGTAGATTTTGGCCTCTAGCTCAGCCGGCACCTAGGGAAACCTACCAAACCTGTGCATTTTTAAAAACTAGAGACCTAGGGGAATCCAAGATGGGGTGACTAGTGGGGCTCTCACCAGGTTCTGTTACCCAGAATCCTTTGCAAACCTCAAAATTTGGCTAAAAAAACACGTTTTGCTCACATTTCGGTGACAGAAAGTTCTGGATTCTGAGAGGAGCCACAAATTTCCTTCCACTCAGCGTTCCCCCAATTCTCCCGATAAAAATGATACCTCACTTGTGTGGGTAGGCCTAGCGCCCGCGACAGGAACTGCCCAAAACACAACGTGGACACATCCCATTTTTCTACAGAAAACAGAGGTGTTTTTTGCAAAGTGCCTACCTGTAGATTTTGGCCGCTAGCTCAGCCGGCACCTAGGGAAACCTTCCAAACCTGTGGATTTTTGAAAATTAGAGACCTAGGGGAATCCAAGATGGGGTCACTTGTGGGGCTCTGACCAGGTTCTGTTACCCAGAATCCTTGCAAACCTCAAAATTTGGCTAAAAAAACAAGTTTTCCTCACATTTTGGTGAGAGAAAGTTCTGGAATCTGAGAGAAGCCACAAGTTTCCTTCCACCCACCGTTCCCCCAAGTCTCCCGATAAAAATGATACGTCACTTGTGTGGGTAGGCCTAGCTCCCGCGACAGGAACTGCCCCAAAACACAACGTGGACACATCCCATTTTTCTACAGAAAACAGAGGTGTTTTTTGCAAAGTGCCTACCTGTAGATTTTGGCCGCTAGCTCAGCCGGCACCTAGGAAAACCTACCAAATCTGTGCATTTTTGAAAATTAGAGACCTAGGGGAATCCAAGGTGGGGTGACTTGTGGGGCTCTGACCAGGTTCTGTTACACAGAATCCTTTGCAAACCTCAAAATTTGGCTAAAAACAAGTTTTCCTCACATTTCGGTGACAGAAAGTTCTGGAATCTGAGAGGAGCCACAAATTTCCTTCCACCCAGTGTTCCCCCAAGTCTCCTGATAAAAATGATACCTCACTTGGTTGGGTAGGCGTAGCGCCCGCGACAGGAAATGGCCCTAAACACAACATGGACACATCCCATTTTTCAACAGAAAACAGAGGTGTTTTTTGCAAAGTGCCTACCTGTAGATTTTGGCCTCTAGCTCAGCCGGTACCAAGGGAAACCTACCAAACCTGTGCATTTTTAAAAACTAGAGAACTAGGGGAATCCAAGATGGGGTGACTTGTGGGCCTCTCACCAGGTTCTGTTACCCAGAATCATTTGCAAACCTCAAAATTTGGCTAAAAAAACACGTTTTCCGCATATTTCGGTGACAGAAAGTTCTGGATTCTGAGAGGAGCCACAAATTTCCTTCCACCCAGTGTTCCCCCAAGTCTCCCGATAAAATTGATACCTCACTTGTGTGGGTAGGCCTAGCGCCCGCGACAGGAACTACCCCAAAACACAACCTGGACACATCCCATTTTTCTACAGATAACAGAGGTGTTTTTTGCAAAGTGCCTACATGTAGATTTTGGCCCCTAGCTCAGCCGGCACCTAGGGAAACCTACCAAACCTGTGCATTTTTTAAAATTAGAGACCTAGGGGAATCCAAGATGGGGTGACTTGTGGGGCTCTGACCAGGTTCTGTTACCCAGAATCATTTGCAAACCTCAAAATTTGGCTAAAAAAACACGTTTTCCGCACATTTTGGTGACAGAAAGTTCTGGATTCTGAGAGGAGCCACAAATTTCCTTCCACCCAGCGTTCCCCCAAGTCTCCCGATAAAAATGATACCTCACTTGTGTGGGTAGGCCTAGCGCCCGCGACAGGAACTGCCCCAAAACACAACGTAGACACATCCCATTTTTCTACACAAAACAGAGGTGTTTTTTGCAAAGTGCCTACCTGTAGATTTTGGCCGCTAGCTCAGCCGGCACTTAGGGAAACCTACCAAACCTGTGCATTTTTTAAAATTAGAGACCTAGGGGAATCCAAGATGTTGTGACTTGTGGGGCTGTGACCAGGTTTTGTTACCCAGAGACCTTTGCAAACCTCAAAATTTGGCTAAAAAAACACATTTTCTTCACATTTCCGTAACAGAAAGATCTGGAATCTGAGAGGAGCCACAAATTTCCTTCCACCCAGCCTTCCCCCAAGTCTCCAGATAAAAATGATACCTCACTTGTGTGGGTAGGCCTAGCGCCCGCGACAGGAACTGCCCCAAAACACAACGTGGACACATCCCATTTTTTTACAGAAAACAGAGGTGTTTTTTGCAAAGTGCCTACCTGTAGATTTTGGCCCCTAGCTCAGCCGGCATCTAGGGAAACCTACCAAACCTGTGCATTTTTTAAAATTAGAGACCTAAGGGAATCCAAGATGGGGTGACTTGTGGGGCTCTGACCAGGTTCTGTTACCCAGAATCCTTTGCAAACCTCAAAATTTGGCTAAAAAAAAAAGTTTTCCGCACATTTTGGTGACAGAAAGTTCTGGATTCTGAGAGGAGCCACAAATTTCCTTCCACCCAGCGTTCCCCCAAGTCTCCCGATAAAAATTATACCTCACTTGTGTGGGTAGGCCTAGTGCCCGCGACAGGAACTGCCCCAAAACACAACGTGGACACATCCCATTTTTCTACAGAAAACAGAGGTGTTTTTTGCAAAGTGCCTACCTGTAGATTTTGGCCCCTAGCTCAGCCGGCACCTAGGGAAACCTACCAAACCTGTGCATTTTTAAAAACTAGAGACCTAGGGGAATCCAAGATGGGGTGACTAGTGGGGCTCTCACCAGGTTCTGTTACCCAGAATCCTTTGCAAACCTCAAAATTTGGCTAAAAAAACACGTTTTCCGCACATTTCGGTGACAGAAAGTTCTGGATTCTGAGAGGAGCCACAAATTTCCTTCCACCCAGCGTTCCCCCAAGTCTCCCGATAAAAATTATACCTCACCTGTGTGGTTAGGCCTAGCGCCCGCGACAGGAACTACCCCAAAACACAACGTGGACACATCCCATTTTTCTACAGAAAACAGAGGTGTTTTTTGCAAAGTGCCTACCTGTAGATTTTGGCCCCTAGCTCAGCCGGCACCTAGGGAAACCTACCAAACCTGTGCATTTTTTAAAATTAGAGACCTAGGGGAATCCAAGATGGGGTGACTTGTGGGGCTCTGACCAGGTTCTGTTACCCAGAATCCTTTGCAAACCTCAAAATTTGGCTAAAAAAACACGTTTTCCGCACATTTCGGTGACAGAAAGTTCTGGATTCTGAGAGGAGCCACAAATTTCCTTCCACCCAGCGTTCCCCCAAGTCTCCCGATAAAAATGATACCTCACTTGTGTGGGTAGGCCTAGCGCCCGCGACAGGAACTGCCCCAAAACACAACGTGGACACATCCCATTTTTCTACACAAAACAGAGGTGTTTTTTGCAAAGTGCCTACCTGTAGATTTTGGCCGCTGGCTCAGCCGGCACTTAGGGAAACCTACCAAACCTGTGCATTTTTAAAAACTAGAGACCTAGGGGAATCCAAGATGGGGTGACTAGTGGGGCTCTCACCAGGTTCTGTTACCCAGAATCCTTTGCAAACCTCAAAATTTGGCTAAAAAAACACGTTTTCCGCACATTTCGGTGACAGAAAGTTCTGGATTCTGAGAGGAGCCATAAATTTCCTTCCACCCAGCGTTCCCCCAAGTCTCCCGATAAAAATTATACCTCACCTGTGTGGGTAGGCCTAGCGCCCGCGACAGGAACTACCCCAAAACACAACGTGGACACATCCCATTTTTCTACAGAAAACAGAGGTGTTTTTTGCAAAGTGCCTACCTGTAGATTTTGGCCCCTAGCTCAGCCGGCACCTAGGGAAACCTACCAAACCTGTGCATTTTTTAAAATTAGAGACCTAGGGGAATCCAAGATGGGGTGACTTGTGGGGCTCTGACCAGGTTCTGTTACCCAGAATCCTTTGCAAACCTCAAAATTTGGCTTAAAAAACACGTTTTCCGCACATTTCGGTGACAGAAAGTTCTGGATTCTGAGAGGAGCCACAAATTTCCTTCCACCCAGCGTTCCCCCAAGTCTCCCGATAAAAATGATACCTCACTTGTGTGGGTAGGCCTAGCGCCCGCGACAGGAACTGCCCCAAAACACAACGTGGACACATCCCATTTTTCTACACAAAACAGAGGTGTTTTTTGCAAAGTGCCTACCTGTAGATTTTGGCCGCTGGCTCAGCCGGCACTTAGGGAAACCTACCAAACCTGTGCATTTTTTAAAATTAGAGACCTAGGGGAATCCAAGATGGGGTGACTTGTGGGGCTCTGACCAGGTTCTGTTACCCAGAATCCTTTGCAAACCTCAAAATTTGGCTAAAAAAACACGTTTTCCCCATACATTTTGGTGACAGAAAGTTCTGGATTCTGAGAGGAGCCACAAATTTCCTTCCACCCAGCGTTCCCCCAAGTCTCCCGATAAAAATGATACCTCACTTGTGTGGGTAGGCCTAGCGCCCGCGACAGGAACTGCCCCAAAACACAACGTAGACACATCCCATTTTTCTACACAAAACAGAGGTGTTTTTTGCAAAGTGCCTACCTGTAGATTTTGGCCGCTAGCTCAGCCGGCACTTAGGGAACCTACCAAACCTGTGCATTTTTTAAAATTAGAGACCTAGGGGAATCCAAGATGGGGTGACTTGTGGGGCTCTGACCAGGTTCTGTTACCCAGAATCCTTTGCAAACCTCAAAATTTGGCTAAAAAAACAAGTTTTCCGCACATTTTGGTGACAGAAAGTTCTGGATTCTGAGAGGAGCCACAAATTTCCTTCCACCCAGCGTTCCCCCAAGTCTCCCGATAAAAATGATACCTCACTTGTGTGGGTAGGCCTAGTGCCCGCGACAGGAACTGCCCCAAAACACAACGTGGACACATCCCATTTTTCTACAGAAAACAGAGGTGTTTTTTGCAAAGTGCCTACCTGTAGATTTTGGCCCCTAGCTCAGCCGGCACCTAGGGAAACCTACCAAACCTGTGCATTTTTAGAAACTAGAGACCTAGGGGAATCCAAGATGGGGTGACTAGTGGGGCTCTCACCAGGTTCTGTTACCCAGAATCCTTTGCAAACCTCAAAATTTGGCTAAAAAAACACGTTTTCCGCACATTTCGGTGACAGAAAGTTCGGGATTCTGAGAGGAGCCTCAAATTTCCTTCCACCCAGCGTTCCCCCAAGTCTCCCGATAAAAATTATACCTCACCTGTGTGGGTAGGCCTAGCGCCCGCGACAGGAACTACCTCAAAACACAACGTGGACACATCCCATTTTTCTACAGAAAACAGAGGTGTTTTTTGCAAAGTGCCTACATGTAGATTTTGGCCCCTAGCTCAGCCGGCACCTAGGGAAACCTACCAAACCTGTGCATTTTTTAAAATTAGAGACCTAGGGGAATCCAAGATGGGGTGACTTGTGGGGCTCTGACCAGGTTCTGTTACCCAGAATCATTTGCAAACCTCAAAATTTGGCTAAAAAAACACGTTTTCCGCACATTTTGGTGACAGAAAGTTCTGGATTCTGAGAGGAGCCACAAATTTCCATCCACCCAGTGTTCCCCCAAGTCTCCTGATAAAAATGATACCTCACTTGGTTGGGTAGGCCTAGCGCCCGCAACAGGAAATGGCCCTAAACACAACATGGACACATCCCATTTTTCTACAGAAAACAGAGGTGTTTTTTGCAAAGTGCCTACCTGTAGATTTTGGCCCCTAGCTCAGCCGGCATCTAGGGAAACCTACCAAACCTGTGCATTTTTTAAAATTAGAGACCTAGGGGAATCCAAGATGGGGTGACTTGTGGGGCTCTGACCAGGTTCTGTTACCCAGAATCCTTTGCAAACCTCAAAATTTGGCTAAAAAAACACGTTTTCCGCACATTTCGGTGACAGAAAGTTCTGGATTCTGAGAGGAGCCACAAATTTCCTTCCACCCAGCGTTCCCCCAAGTCTCCCGATAAAAATGATACCTCACTTGTGTGGGTAGGCCTAGCGCCCGCGACAGGAACTGCCCCAAAACACAACGTGGACACATCCCATTTTTCTACACAAAACAGAGGTGTTTTTTGCAAAGTGCCTACCTGTAGATTTTGGCCGCTGGCTCAGCCGGCACTTAGGGAAACCTACCAAACCTGTGCAATTTTTAAAATTAGAGACCTAGGGGAATCCAAGATGTTGTGACTTGTGGGGCTCTGACCAGGTTCTGTTACCCAGAGACCTTTGCAAACCTCAAAATTTGGCTAAAAAAACACGTTTTGCTCACATTTCGGTGACAGAAAGTTCTGGATTCTGAGAGGAGCCACAAATTTCCTTCCACTCAGCGTTCCCCCAAGTCTCCCGATAAAAATGATACCTCACTTGTGTGGGTAGGCCTAGCGCCCGCGACAGGAACTGCCCAAAACACAACGTGGACACATCCCATTTTTCTACAGAAAACAGAGGTGTTTTTTGCAAAGTGCCTACCTGTAGATTTTGGCCGCTAGCTCAGCCGGCACCTAGGGAAACCTTCCAAACCTGTGGATTTTTGAAAATTAGAGACCTAGAGGAATCCAAGATGGGGTCACTTGTGGGGCTCTGACCAGGTTCTGTTACCCAGAATCCTTGCAAACCTCAAAATTTGGCTAAAAAAACAAGTTTTCCTCACATTTTGGTGAGAGAAAGTTCTGGAATGTGAGAGAAGCCACAAGTTTCCTTCCACCCACCGTTCCCCCAAGTCTCCCAATAAAAATGATACGTCACTTGTGTGGGTAGGCCTAGCTCCCGCGACAGGAACTGCCCCAAAACACAACGTGGACACATCCCATTTTTCTACAGAAAACAGAGGTGTTTTTTGCAAAGTGCCTACCTGTAGATTTTGGCCGCTAGCTCAGCCGGCACCTAGGAAAACCTACCAAAACTGTGCATTTTTGAAAATTAGAGACCTAGGGGAATCCAAGGTGGGGTGACTTGTGGGGCTCTGACCAGGTTCTGTTACACAGAATCCTTTGCAAACCTCAAAATTTGGCTAAAAAAACAAGTTTTCCTCACATTTCGGTGACAGAAAGTTCTGGAATCTGAGAGGAGCCACAAATTTCCTTCCACCCAGCGTTCCCCCAAGTCTCCCGATAAAAATTATACCTCACTTGTGTGGGTAGGCCTAGCGCCCGCGACAGGAAATGGCCCTAAACACAACATGGACACATCCCATTTTTCAACAGAAAACAGAGGTGTTTTTTGCAAAGTGCCTACCTGTAGATTTTGGCCTCTAGCTCAGCCGGTACCAAGGGAAACCTACCAAACCTGTGCATTTTTAAAAACTAGAGACCTAGGGGAATCCAAGATGGGGTGACTTGTGGGGCTCTCACCAGGTTCTGTTACCCAGAATCATTTGCAAACCTCAAAATTTGGCTAAAAAAACACGTTTTCCGCATATTTCGGTGACAGAAAGTTCTGGATTCTGAGAGGAGCCACAAATTTCCTTCCACCCAGCGTTCCCCCAAGTCTCCCGATAAAAATGATACCTCACTTGTGTGGGTAGGCCTAGCGCCCGCGACAGGAACTACCCCAAAACACAACCTGGACACATCCCATTTTTCTACAGAAAACAGAGGTGTTTTTTGCAAAGTGCCTACCTGTAGATTTTGGCCCCTAGCTCAGCCGGCACCTAGGGAAACCTACCAAACCTGTGCATTTTTTAAAATTAGAGACCTAGGGGAATCCAAGATGGGGTGACTTGTGGGGCTCTGACCAGGTTCTGTTACCCAGAATCCTTTGCAAACCTCAAAATTTGGCTAAAAAAACACGTTTTCGCCATACATTTTGGTGACAGAAAGTTCTGGATTCTGAGAGGAGCCACAAATTTCCTTCCACCCAGCGTTCCCCCAAGTCTCCCGATAAAAATGATACCTCACTTGTGTGGGTAGGCCTAGCGCCCGCGACAGGAACTGCCCCAAAACACAACGTAGACACATCCCATTTTTCTACACAAAACAGAGGTGTTTTTTGCAAAGTGCCTACCTGTAGATTTTGGCCGCTAGCTCAGCCGGCACTTAGGGAACCTACCAAACCTGTGCATTTTTTAAAATTAGAGACCTAGGGGAATCCAAGATGTTGTGACTTGTGGGGCTCTGACCAGGTTTTGTTACCCAGAGACCTTTGCAAACCTCAAAATTTGGCTAAAAAAACACATTTTCTTCACATTTCCGTAACAGAAAGATCTGGAATCTGAGAGGAGCCACAAATTTCCTTCCACCCAGCCTTCCCCCAAGTCTCCCGATAAAAATGATACCTCACTTGTGTGGGTAGGCCTAGCGCCCGCGACAGGAACTGCCCCAAAACACAACGTAGACACATCCCATTTTTCTACACAAAACAGAGGTGTTTTTTGCAAAGTGACTACCTGTAGATTTTGGCCGCTAGCTCAGCCGGCACTTAGGGAAACCTACCAAACCTGTGCATTTTTTTAAATTAGAGACCTAGGGGAATCCAAGATGGGGTGACTTGTGGGGCTCTGACCAGGTTCTGTTACCCAGAATCATTTGCAAACCTCAAAAATTGGCTAAAAAAACACGTTTTCCGCACATTTTGGTGACAGAAAGTTCTGGATTCTGAGAGGAGCCACAAATTTCCTTCCACCCAGCGTTCCCCCAAGTCTCCCGATAAAAATGATACCTCACTTGTGTGGGTAGGCCTAGCGCCCGCGACAGGAACTGCCCCAAAACACAACGTAGACACATCCCATTTTTCTACACAAAACAGAGGTGTTTTTTGCAAAGTGCCTACCTGTAGATTTTGGCCGCTAGCTCAGCCGGCACTTAGGGAAACCTACCAAACCTGTGCATTTTTTAAAATTAGAGACCTAGGGGAATCCAAGATGTTGTGACTTGTGGGGCTCTGACCAGGTTTTGTTACCCAGAGACCTTTGCAAACCTCAAAATTTGGCTAAAAAAACACATTTTCTTCACATTTCCGTAACAGAAAGATCTGGAATCTGAGAGGAGCCACAAATTTCCTTCCACCCAGCGTTCCCCCAAGTCTCCCGATAAAAATGATACCTCACTTGTGTGGGTAGGCCTAGCGCCCGCGACAGGAACTGCCCCAAAACACAACCTGGACACATCCCATTTTTTTACAACAGAGGTGTTTTTTGCAAAGTGCCTACCTGTAGATTTTGGCCCCTAGCTCAGCCTGCATCTAGGGAAACCTACCAAACCTGTGCATTTTTTAAAATTAGAGACCTAAGGGAATCCAAGATGGGGTGACTTGTGGGGCTCTGACCAGGTTCTGTTACCCAGAATCCTTTGCAAACCTCAAAATTTGGCTAAAAAAACAAGTTTTCCGCACATTTTGGTGACAGAAAGTTCTGGATTCTGAGAGGAGCCACAAATTTCCTTCCACCCAGCGTTCCCCCAAGTCTCCCGATAAAAATTATACCTCACCTGTGTGGGTAGACCTAGCGCCCGCGACAGGAACTACCCCAAAACACAACGTGGACACATCCCATTTTTCTACACAAAACAGAGGTGTTTCTTGCAAAGTGCCAGCCTGTAGATTTTGGCCGCTAGCTCAGCCGGCACCTAGGGAAACCTTCCAAACCTGTGCATTTTTGAAAATTAGAGACCTAGGGGAATCCAAGATGGGGTGACTTGTGGGGTTCTGACCAGGTTCTGTTACCCAGAATCCTTGCAAACCTCAAAATTTGGCTAAGAAAACAAGTTTTCCTCACATTTCGGTGAGAGAAAGTTCTGGAATCTGAGAGGAGCCACAAGTTTCCTTCCACCCAGCGTTCCCCCAAGTCTCCAGATAAAAATGATACCTCACTTGTGTGGGTAGGCCTAGCGCCCGCGACAGGAACTGCCCCAAAACACAACGTGGACACATCCCATTTTTCTACAGAAAACAGAGGTGTTTTTTGCAAAGTGCCTACCTAGATTTTGGCCCCTAGCTCAGCCGGCACCTAGGGAAACCTACCAAACCTGTGCATTTTTAAAAACTAGAGACCTAGGGGAATCCAAGATGGGGTGACTAGTGGGGCTCTCACCAGGTTCTGTTACCCAGAATCCTTTGCAAACCTCAAAATTTGGCTAAAAAAACACGTTTTGCTCACATTTCGGTGACAGAAAGTTCTGGATTCTGAGAGGAGCCACAAATTTCCTTCCACCCAGCGTTCCCCCAAGTCTCCCGATAATAATGATACCTCACTTGTGTGGGTAGGCCTAGCGCCCGCGACAGGAACTGCCCAAAACACAACGTGGACACATCCCATTTTTCTACAGAAAACAGAGGTGTTTTTTGCAAAGTGCCTACCTGTAGATTTTGGCCGCTAGCTCAGCCGGCACCTAGGGAAACCTTCCAAACCTGTGGATTTTTGAAAATTAGAGACCTAGGGGAATCCAAGATGGGGTCACTTGTGGGGCTCTGACCAGGTTCTGTTACCCAGAATCCTTGCAAACCTCAAAATTTGGCTAAAAAAACAAGTTTTCCTCACATTTTGGTGAGAGAAAGTTCTGGAATCTGAGAGAAGCCACAAGTTTCCTTCCACCCACCGTTCCCCCAAGTCTCCCGATAAAAATGATACGTCACTTGTGTGGGTAGGCCTAGCTCCCGCGACAGGAACTGCCCCAAAACACAACATGGACACATCCCATTTTTCTACAGAAAACAGAGGTGTTTTTTGCAAAGTGCCTACCTGTAGATTTTGGCCGCTAGCTCAGCCGGCACCTAGGAAAACCTACCAAAACTGTGCATTTTTGAAAATTAGAGACCTATGGGAATCCAAGGTGGGGTGACTTGTGGGGCTCTGACCAGGTTCTGTTACACAGAATCCTTTGCAAACCTCAAAAGTTTTCCTCACATTTCGGTGACAGAAAGTTCTGGAATCTGAGAGGAGCCACAAATTTCCTTCCACCCAGTGTTCCCCCAAGTCTCCTGATAAAAATGATACCTCACTTGGTTGGGTAGGCCTAGCGCCCGCGACAGGAAATGGCCCTAAACACAACATGGACACATCCCATTTTTCAACAGAAAACAGAGGTGTTTTTTGCAAAGTGCCTACCTGTAGATTTTGGCCTCTAGCTCAGCCGGTACCAAGGGAAACCTACCAAACCTGTGCATTTTTAAAAACTAGAGACCTAGGGGAATCCAAGATGGGGTGACTTGTGGGGCTCTCACCAGGTTCTGTTACCCAGAATCATTTGCAAACCTCAAAATTTGGCTAAAAAAACACGTTTTCCGCACATTTTGGTGACAGAAAGTTCTGGATTCTGAGAGGAGCCACAAATTTCCTTCCACTCAGAGTTCCCCCAAGTCTCCCGATAAAAATGATACCTCACTTGTGTGGGTAGGCCTAGCACCCGCGACAGGGACTGCCCCAAAACACAATGTAGACACATCCCATTTTTCTACACAAAACAGAGGTGTTTTTTGCAAAGTGCCTACCTGTAGATTTTGGCCGCTAGCTCAGCCGGCACTTAGGGAACCTACCAAACCTGTGCATTTTTTTAAATTAGAGACCTAGGGGAATCCAAGATGTTGTGACTTGTGGGGCTCTGACCAGGTTTTGTTACCCAGAGACCTTTGCAAACCTCAAAATTTGGCTAAAAAAACACATTTTCTTCACATTTCCTTAACAGAAAGATCTGGAATCTGAGAGGAGCCACAAATTTCCTTCCACCCAGCCTTCCCCCAAGTCTCCAGATACAAATGATACCTCACTTGTGTGGGTAGGCCTAGCGCCCGCGACAGGAACTGCCCCAAAACACAACGTGGACACATCCCATTTTTTTACAGAAAACAGAGGTGTTTTTTGCAAAGTGCCTACCTGTAGATTTTGGCCCCTAGCTCAGCCGGCATCTAGGGAAACCTACCAAACCTGTGCATTTTTTAAAATTAGAGACCTAAGGGAATCCAAGATGGGGTGACTTGTGGGGCTCTGACCAGGTTCTGTTACCCAGAATCCTTTGCAAACCTCAAAATTTGGCTAAAAAAACAAGTTTTCCGCACATTTTGGTGACAGAAAGTTCTGGATTCTGAGAGGAGCCACAAATTTCCTTCCACCCAGCGTTCCCCCAAGTCTCCCGATAAAAATGATACCTCACTTGTGTGGGTAGGCCTAGTGCCCGCGACAGGAACTGCCCCAAAACACAACGTGGACACATCCCATTTTTCTACAGAAAACAGAGGTGTTTTTTGCAAAGTGCCTACCTGTAGATTTTGGCCCCTAGCTCAGCCGGCACCTAGGGAAACCTACCAAACCTGTGCATTTTTAAAAACTAGAGACCTAGGGAAATCCAAGATGGGGTGACTAGTGGGGCTCTCACCAGGTTCTGTTACCCAGAATCCTTTGCAAACCTCAAAATTTGGCTAAAAAAACACGTTTTCCGCACATTTCGGTGACAGAAAGTTCTGGATTCTGAGAGGAGCCACAAATTTCCTTCCACCCAGCGTTCCCCCAAGTCTCCCGATAAAAATTATACCTCACCTGTGTGGGTAGGCCTAGCGCCCGCGACAGGAACTACCCCAAAACACAACGTGGACACATCCCATTTTTCTACACAAAACAGAGGTGTTTCTTGCAAAGTGCCAGCCTGTAGATTTTGGCCGCTAGCTCAGCCGGCACCTAGGGAAACCTTCCAAACCTGTGCATTTTTGAAAATTAGAGACCTAGGGGAATCCAAGATGGGGTGACTTGTGGGGTTCTGACCAGGTTCTGTTACCCAGAATCCTTGCAAACCTCAAAATTTGGCTAAGAAAACAAGTTTTCCTCACATTTCGGTGAGAGAAAGTTCTGGAATCTGAGAGGAGCCACAAGTTTCCTTCCACCCAGCGTTCCCCCAAGTCTCCAGATAAAAATGATACCTCACTTGTGTGGGTAGGCCTAGCGCCCGCGACAGGAACTGCCCCAAAACACAACGTGGACACATCCCATTTTTCTACAGAAAACAGAGGTGTTTTTTGCAAAGTGCCTACCTAGATTTTGGCCCCTAGCTCAGCCGGCACCTAGGGAAACCTACCAAACCTGTGCATTTTTAAAAACTAGAGACCTAGGGGAATCCAAGATGGGGTGACTAGTGGGGCTCTCACCAGGTTCTGTTACCCAGAATCCTTTGCAAACCTCAAAATTTGGCTAAAAAAACACGTTTTGCTCACATTTCGGTGACAGAAAGTTCTGGATTCTGAGAGGAGCCACAAATTTCCTTCCACCCAGCGTTCCCCCAAGTCTCCCGATAATAATGATACCTCACTTGTGTGGGTAGGCCTAGCGCCCGCGACAGGAACTGCCCAAAACACAACGTGGACACATCCCATTTTTCTACAGAAAACAGAGGTGTTTTTTGCAAAGTGCCTACCTGTAGATTTTGGCCGCTAGCTCAGCCGGCACCTAGGGAAACCTACCAAACCTGTGGATTTTTGAAAATTAGAGACCTAGGGGAATCCAAGATGGGGTCACTTGTGGGGCTCTGACCAGGTTCTGTTACCCAAAATCCTTGCAAACCTCAAAATTTGGCTAAAAAAACAAGTTTTCCTCACATTTTGGTGACAGAAAGTTCTGGATTCTGAGAGGAGCCACAAATTTCCTTCCACCCAGCGTTCCCCCAAGTCTCCCGATAAAAATTATACCTCTCTTGTGTGGGTAGGCCTAGCGCCCGCGACAGGAACTGCCCCAAAACACAACGTGGACACATCAAATTTTTCTACAAAAAACAGAGGTGTTTTTTGCAAAGTGCCTTCCTGTAGATTTTGGCCGCTAGCTCAGCCGGCACCTAGGGAAACCTTCCAAACCTGTGCATTTTTGAAAATTAGAGACCTAGGGGAAGCCAAGATGGGGTGACTTGTGGGGCTCTGACCAGGTTCTGTTACCGAGAATCCTTGCAAACCTCAAAATTTGGCTAAAAAAACAAGTTTTCCTCACATTTTGGTGAGAGAAAGTTCTGGAATCTGAGAGGAGCCACAAGTTTCCTTCCACCCACCGTTCCCCCAAGTCTCCCGATAAAAATGATACGTCACTTGTGTGGGTAGGCCTAGCGCCCGCGACAGGAACTGCCCCAAAACACAACGTGGACACATCCCATTTTTCTACAGAAAACAGAGGTGTTTTTTGCAAAGTGCCTACCTGTAGATTTTGGCCTCTAGCTCAGCCGGCACCTAGGGAAACCTACCAAACCTGTGCATTTTTAAAAACTAGAGACCTAGGGGAATCCAAGATGGGGTGACTAGTGGGGCTCTCACCAGGTTCTGTTACCCAGAATCCTTTGCAAACCTCAAAATTTGGCTAAAAAAACACGTTTTGCTCACATTTCGGTGACAGAAAGTTCTGGATTCTGAGAGGAGCCACAAATTTCCTTCCACTCAGCGTTCCCCCAATTCTCCCGATAAAAATGATACCTCACTTGTGTGGGTAGGCCTAGCGCCCGCGACAGGAACTGCCCAAAACACAACGTGGACACATCCCATTTTTCTACAGAAAACAGAGGTGTTTTTTGCAAAGTGCCTACCTGTAGATTTTGGCCGCTAGCTCAGCCGGCACCTAGGGAAACCTTCCAAACCTGTGGATTTTTGAAAATTAGAGACCTAGGGGAATCCAAGATGGGGTCACTTGTGGGGCTCTGACCAGGTTCTGTTACCCAGAATCCTTGCAAACCTCAAAATTTGGCTAAAAAAACAAGTTTTCCTCACATTTTGGTGAGAGAAAGTTCTGGAATCTGAGAGAAGCCACAAGTTTCCTTCCACCCACCGTTCCCCCAAGTCTCCCGATAAAAATGATACGTCACTTGTGTGGGTAGGCCTAGCTCCCGCGACAGGAACTGCCCCAAAACACATCGTGGACACATCCCATTTTTCTACAGAAAACAGAGGTGTTTTTTGCAAAGTGCCTACCTGTAGATTTTGGCCGCTAGCTCAGCCGGCACCTAGGGAAACCTTCCAAACCTGTGCATTTTTGAAAATTAGAGACCTATGGGAATCCAAGGTGGGGTGACTTGTGGGGCTCTGACCAGGTTCTGTTACACAGAATCCTTTGCAAACCTCAAAATTTGGCTAAAAAACCAAGTTTTCCTCACATTTCGGTGACAGAAAGTTCTGGAATCTGAGAGGAGCCACAAATTTCCTTCCACCCAGTGTTCCCCCAAGTCTCCTGATAAAAATGATACCTCACTTGGTTGGGTAGGCCTAGCGCCCACGACAGGAAATGGCCCTAAACACAACATGGACACATCCCATTTTTCAACAGAAAACAGAGGTGTTTTTTGCAAAGTGCCTACCTGTAGATTTTGGCCTCTAGCTCAGCCGGTACCAAGGGAAACCTACCAAACCTGTGCATTTTTTAAAACTAGAGACCTAGGGGAATCCAAGATGGGGTGACTTGTGGGGCTCTCACCAGGTTCTGTTACCCAGAATCATTTGCAAACCTCAAAATTTGGCTAAAAAAACACGTTTTCCGCATATTTCGGTGACAGAAAGTTCTGGATTCTGAGAGGAGCCACAAATTTCCTTCCACCCAGCGTTCCCCCAAGTCTCCCGATAAAAATGATACCTCACTTGTGTGGGTAGGCCTAGCGCCCGCGACAGGAACTACCCCAAAACACAACCTGGACACATCCCATTTTTCTACAGAAAACAGAGGTGTTTTTTGCAAAGTGCCTACCTGTAGATTTTGGCCCCTAGCTCAGCCGGCACCTAGGGAAACCTACCAAACCTGTGCATTTTTTAAAATTAGAGACCTAGGGGAATCCAAGATGGGGTGACTTGTGGGGCTCTGACCAGGTTCTGTTACCCAGAATCATTTGCAAACCTCAAAATTTGGCTAAAAAAACACGTTTTCCGCACATTTTGGTGACAGAAAGTTCTGGATTCTGAGAGGAGCCACAAATTTCCTTCCACCCAGCGTTCCCCCAAGTCTCCCGATAAAAATGATACCTCACTTGTGTGGGTAGGCCTAGCGCCCGCGACAGGAACTGCCCCAAAACACAACGTAGACACATCCCATTTTTCTACACAAAACAGAGGTGTTTTTTGCAAAGTGCCTACCTGTAGATTTTGGCCGCTAGCTCAGCCGGCACTTAGGGAAACCTACCAAACCTGTGCATTTTTTAAAATTAGAGACCTAGGGGAATCCAAGATGTTGTGACTTGTGGGGCTCTGACCAGGTTTTGTTACCCAGAGACCTTTGCAAACCTCAAAATTTGGCTAAAAAACACATTTTCTTCACATTTCCGTAACAGAAAGATCTGGAATCTGATAGGAGCCACAAATTTCCTTCCACCCAGCCTTCCCCCAAGTCTCCAGATAAAAATGATACCTCACTTGTGTGGGTAGGCCTAGCGCCCGCGACAGGAACTGCCCCAAAACACAACGTGGACACATCCCATTTTTTTACAGAAAACAGAGGTGTTTTTTGCAAAGTGCCTACCTGTAGATTTTGGCCCCTAGCTCAGCCGGCATCTAGGGAAACCTACCAAACCTGTGCATTTTTTAAATTTAGAGACCTAAGGGAATCCAAGATGGGGTGACTTGTGGGGCTCTGACCAGGTTCTGTTACCCAGAATCCTTTGCAAACCTCAAAATTTGGCTAAAAAAACAAGTTTTCCGCACATTTTGGTGACAGAAAGTTCTGGATTCTGAGAGGAGCCACAAATTTCCTTCCACCCAGCGTTCCCCCAAGTCTCCCGATAAAAATGATACCTCACTTGTGTGGGTAGGCCTAGTGCCCGCGACAGGAACTGCCCCAAAACACAACGTGGACACATCCCATTTTTCTACAGAAAACAGAGGTGTTTTTTGCAAAGTGCCTACCTGTAGATTTTGGCCGTTAGCTCAGCCGGCACCTAGGAAAACCTACCAAAACTGTGCATTTTTGAAAATTAGAGACCTAGGGGAATCCAAGGTGGTGTGACTTGTGGGGCTCTGACCAGGTTCTGTTACCCAGAATCCTTTGCAAACCTCAAAATTTGGCTAAAAAAACAAGTTTTCCTCACATTTCGGTGACAGAAAGTTCTGGATTCTGAGAGGAGCCACAAATTTCCTTCCACCCAGCGTTCCCCCAAGTCTCCCGATAATAATGATACCTCACTTGTGTGGGTAGGCCTAGCGCCCGCGACAGGAACTGCCCAAAACACAACGTGGACACATCCCATTTTTCTACAGAAAACAGAGGTGTTTTTTGCAAAGTGCCTACCTGTAGATTTTGGCCGCTAGCTCAGCCGGCACCTAGGGAAACCTACCAAACCTGTGGATTTTTGAAAATTAGAGACCTAGGGGAATCCAAGATGGGGTCACTTGTGGGGCTCTGACCAGGTTCTGTTACCCAAAATCCTTGCAAACCTCAAAATTTGGCTAAAAAAACAAGTTTTCCTCACATTTTGGTGACAGAAAGTTCTGGATTCTGAGAGGAGCCACAAATTTCCTTCCACCCAGCGTTCCCCCAAGTCTCCCGATAAAAATTATACCTCTCTTGTGTGGGTAGGCCTAGCGCCCGCGACAGGAACTGCCCCAAAACACAACGTGGACACATCAAATTTTTCTACACAAAACAGAGGTGTTTTTTGCAAAGTGCCTGCCTGTAGATTTTGGCCGCTAGCTCAGCCGGCACCTAGGGAAACCTTCCAAACCTGTGCATTTTTGAAAATTAGAGACCTAGGGGAAGCCAAGATGGGGTGACTTGTGGGGCTCTGACCAGGTTCTGTTACCGAGAATCCTTGCAAACCTCAAAATTTGGCTAAAAAAAAAAGTTTTCCTCACATTTTGGTGAGAGAAAGTTCTGGAATCTGAGAGGAGCCACAAGTTTCCTTCCACCCACCGTTCCCCCAAGTCTCCCGATAAAAATGATACGTCACTTGTGTGGGTAGGCCTAGCGCCCGCGACAGGAACTGCCCCAAAACACAACGTGGACACATCCCATTTTTCTACAGAAAACAGAGGTGTTTTTTGCAAAGTGCCTACCTGTAGATTTTGGCCTCTAGCTCAGCCGGCACCTAGGGAAACCTACCAAACCTGTGCATTTTTAAAAACTAGAGACCTAGGGGAATCCAAGATGGGGTGACTAGTGGGGCTCTCACCAGGTTCTGTTACCCAGAATCCTTTGCAAACCTCAAAATTTGGCTAAAAAAACACGTTTTGCTCACATTTCGGTGACAGAAAGTTCTGGATTCTGAGAGGAGCCACAAATTTCCTTCCACTCAGCGTTCCCCCAATTCTCCCGATAAAAATGATACCTCACTTGTGTGGGTAGGCCTAGCGCCCGCGACAGGAACTGCCCAAAACACAACGTGGACACATCCCATTTTTCTACAGAAAACAGAGGTGTTTTTTGCAAAGTGCCTACCTGTAGATTTTGGCCGCTAGCTCAGCCGGCACCTAGGGAAACCTTCCAAACCTGTGGATTTTTGAAAATTAGAGACCTAGGGGAATCCAAGATGGGGTCACTTGTGGGGCTCTGACCAGGTTCTGTTACCCAGAATCCTTGCAAACCTCAAAATTTGGCTAAAAAAACAAGTTTTCCTCACATTTTGGTGAGAGAAAGTTCTGGAATCTGAGAGAAGCCACAAGTTTCCTTCCACCCACCGTTCCCCCAAGTCTCCCGATAAAAATGATACGTCACTTGTGTGGGTAGGCCTAGCTCCCGCGACAGGAACTGCCCCAAAACACAACGTGGACACATCCCATTTTTCTACAGAAAACAGAGGTGTTTTTTGCAAAGTGCCTACCTGTAGATTTTGGCCGCTAGCTCAGCCGGCACCTAGGGAAACCTTCCAAACCTGTGCATTTTTGAAAATTAGAGACCTATGGGAATCCAAGGTGGGGTGACTTGTGGGGCTCTGACCAGGTTCTGTTACACAGAATCCTTTGCAAACCTCAAAATTTGGCTAAAAAAACAAGTTTTCCTCACATTTCGGTGACAGAAAGTTCTGGAATCTGAGAGGAGCCACAAATTTCCTTCCACCCAGTGTTCCCCCAAGTCTCCTGATAAAAATGATACCTCACTTGGTTGGGTAGGCCTAGCGCCCACGACAGGAAATGGCCCTAAACACAACATGGACACATCCCATTTTTCAACAGAAAACAGAGGTGTTTTTTGCAAAGTGCCTACCTGTAGATTTTGGCCTCTAGCTCAGCCGGTACCAAGGGAAACCTACCAAACCTGTGCATTTTTTAAAACTAGAGACCTAGGGGAATCCAAGATGGGGTGACTTGTGGGGCTCTCACCAGGTTCTGTTACCCAGAATCATTTGCAAACCTCAAAATTTGGCTAAAAAAACACGTTTTCCGCATATTTCGGTGACAGAAAGTTTTGGATTCTGAGAGGAGCCACAAATTTCCTTCCACCCAGCGTTCCCCCAAGTCTCCCGATAAAAATGATACCTCACTTGTGTGGGTAGGCCTAGCGCCCGCGACAGGAACTACCCCAAAACACAACCTGGACACATCCCATTTTTCTACAGAAAACAGAGGTGTTTTTTGCAAAGTGCCTACCTGTAGATTTTGGCCCCTAGCTCAGCCGGCACCTAGGGAAACCTACCAAACCTGTGCATTTTTTAAAATTAGAGACCTAGGGGAATCCAAGATGGGGTGACTTGTGGGGCTCTGACCAGGTTCTGTTACCCAGAATCATTTGCAAACCTCAAAATTTGGCTAAAAAAACACGTTTTCCGCACATTTTGGTGACAGAAAGTTCTGGAATCTGAGAGGAGCCACAAGTTTCCTTCCACCCACCGTTCCCCCAAGTCTCCCGATAAAAATGATACGTCACTTGTGTGGGTAGGCCTAGCGCCCGCGACAGGAACTGCCCCAAAACACAACGTGGACACATCCCATTTTTCTACAGAAAACAGAGGTGTTTTTTGCAAAGTGCCTACCTGTAGATTTTGGCCTCTAGCTCAGCCGGCACCTAGGGAAACCTACCAAACCTGTGCATTTTTAAAAACTAGAGACCTAGGGGAATCCAAGATGGGGTGACTAGTGGGGCTCTCACCAGGTTCTGTTACCCAGAATCCTTTGCAAACCTCAAAATTTGGCTAAAAAAACAAGTTTTGCTCACATTTCGGTGACAGAAAGTTCTGGATTCTGAGAGGAGCCACAAATTTCCTTCCACTCAGCGTTCCCCCAATTCTCCCGATAAAAATGATACCTCACTTGTGTGGGTAGGCCTAGCGCCCGCGACAGGAACTGCCCAAAACACAACGTGGACACATCCCATTTTTCTACAGAAAACAGAGGTGTTTTTTGCAAAGTGCCTACCTGTAGATTTTGGCCGCTAGCTCAGCCGGCACCTAGGGAAACCTTCCAAACCTGTGGATTTTTGAAAATTAGAGACCTAGGGGAATCCAAGATGGGGTGACTTGTGGGGCTCTGACCAGGTTCTGTTACCCAGAATCCTTGCAAACCTCAAAATTAGGCTAAGAAAACAAGTTTTCCTCACATTTTGGTGAGAGAAAGTTCTGGAATCTGAGAGGAGCCACAAGTTTCCTTCCACCCAGCGTTCCCCCAAGTCTCCCGATAAAAATGATGCCTCACTTGTGTGGGTAGGCCTAGCGCCCGCGACAGGAACTGCCCCAAAACACAACGTGGACACATCCCATTTTTCTACAGAAAACAGAGGTGATTTTTGCAAAGTGCCTACCTGTAGATTTTGGCCGCTAGCTCAGCCGGCACTTAGGGAAACCTACCAAACCTGTGCATTTTTTAAAATTAGAGACCTAGGGGAATCCAAGATGGGGTGACTTGTGGGGTTCTGACCAGGTTCTGTTACCCAGAGACCTTTGCAAACCTCAAAAATTGGCTAAAAAAACACGTTTTCCTCACATTTCCGTGACAGAAAGTTCTGGAATCTGAGAGGAGCCACAAATTTCCTTCCACCCAGCGTTCCCCCAAGTCTCCAGATAAAAATGATACATCACTTGTGTGGGTAGGCCTAGCGCCCGCGACAGGAACTGCCCCAAAACACAACGTGGACACATCCCGTTTTTCTACAGAAAACAGAGGTGTTTTTTGCAAAGTGCCTACCTGTAGATTTTGGCCGTTAGCTCAGCCGGCACCCAGGAAAACCTACCAAAACTGTGCATTTTTGAAAATTAGAGACCTAGGGGAATCCAAGGTGGTGTGACTTGTGGGGCTCTGACCAGGTTCTGTTACCCAGAATCCTTTGCAAACCTCAAAATTTGGCTAAAAAAACAAGTTTTCCTCACATTTCGGTGACAGAAAGTTCTGGATTCTGAGAGGAGCCACAAATTTCCTTCCACCCAGCGTTCCCCCAAGTCTCCCGATAATAATGATACCTCACTTGTGTGGGTAGGCCTAGCGCCCGCGACAGGAACTGCCCAAAACACAACGTGGACACATCCCATTTTTCTACAGAAAACAGAGGTGTTTTTTGCAAAGTGCCTACCTGTAGATTTTGGCCGCTAGCTCAGCCGGCACCTAGGGAAACCTACCAAACCTGTGGATTTTTGAAAATTAGAGACCTAGGGGAATCCAAGATGGGGTCACTTGTGGGGCTCTGACCAGGTTCTGTTACCCAAAATCCTTGCAAACCTCAAAATTTGGCTAAAAAAACAAGTTTTCCTCACATTTTGGTGACAGAAAGTTCTGGATTCTGAGAGGAGCCACAAATTTCCTTCCACCCAGCGTTCCCCCAAGTCTCCCGATAAAAATTATACCTCTCTTGTGTGGGTAGGCCTAGCGCCCGCGACAGGAACTGCCCCAAAACACAACGTGGACACATCAAATTTTTCTACACAAAACAGAGGTGTTTTTTGCAAAGTGCCTGCCTGTAGATTTTGGCCTCTAGCTCAGCCGGCACCTAGGGAAACCTTCCAAACCTGTGCATTTTTGAAAATTAGAGACCTAGGGGAAGCCAAGATGGGGTGACTTGTGGGGCTCTGACCAGGTTCTGTTACCGAGAATCCTTGCAAACCTCAAAATTTGGCTAAAAAAACAAGTTTTCCTCACATTTTGGTGAGAGAAAGTTCTGGAATCTGAGAGGAGCCACAAGTTTCCTTCCACCCACCGTTCCCCCAAGTCTCCCGATAAAAATGATACGTCACTTGTGTGGGTAGGCCTAGCGCCCGCGACAGGAACTGCCCCAAAACACAACGTGGACACATCCCATTTTTCTACAGAAAACAGAGGTATTTTTTGCAAAGTGCCTACCTGTAGATTTTGGCCTCTAGCTCAGCCGGCACCTAGGGAAACCTACCAAACCTGTGCATTTTTAAAAACTAGAGACCTAGGGGAATCCAAGATGGGGTGACTAGTGGGGCTCTCACCAGGTTCTGTTACCCAGAATAATTTGCAAACCTCAAAATTTGGCTAAAAAAACACGTTTTCCTCACATTTTGGTGAGAGAAAGTTCTGGAATCTGAGAGGAGCCACAAGTTTCCTTCCACCCACCGTTCCCCCAAGTCTCCCGATAAAAATGATACGTCACTTGTGTGGGTAGGCCTAGCGCCCGCGACAGGAACTGCCCCAAAACACAACGTGGACACATCCCATTTTTCTACAGAAAACAGAGGTGTTTTTTGCAAAGTGCCTACCTGTAGATTTTGGCCTCTAGCTCAGCCGGCACCTAGGGAAACCTACCAAACCTGTGCATTTTTAAAAACTAGAGACCTAGGGGAATCCAAGATGGGGTGACTAGTGGGGCTCTCACCAGGTTCTGTTACCCAGAATCCTTTGCAAACCTCAAAATTTGGCTAAAAAAACAAGTTTTGCTCACATTTCGGTGACAGAAAGTTCTGGATTCTGAGAGGAGCCACAAATTTCCTTCCACTCAGCGTTCCCCCAATTCTCCCGATAAAAATGATACCTCACTTGTGTGGGTAGGCCTAGCGCCCGCGACAGGAACTGCCCAAAACACAACGTGGACACATCCCATTTTTCTACAGAAAACAGAGGTGTTTTTTGCAAAGTGCCTACCTGTAGATTTTGGCCGCTAGCTCAGCCGGCACCTAGGGAAACCTTCCAAACCTGTGGATTTTTGAAAATTAGAGACCTAGGGGAATCCAAGATGGGGTGACTTGTGGGGCTCTGACCAGGTTCTGTTACCCAGAATCCTTGCAAACCTCAAAATTAGGCTAAGAAAACAAGTTTTCCTCACATTTTGGTGAGAGAAAGTTCTGGAATCTGAGAGGAGCCACAAGTTTCCTTCCACCCAGCGTTCCCCCAAGTCTCCCGATAAAAATGATGCCTCACTTGTGTGGGTAGGCCTAGCGCCCGCGACAGGAACTGCCCCAAAACACAACGTGGACACATCCCATTTTTCTACAGAAAACAGAGGTGATTTTTGCAAAGTGCCTACCTGTAGATTTTGGCCGCTAGCTCAGCCGGCACTTAGGGAAACCTACCAAACCTGTGCATTTTTTAAAATTAGAGACCTAGGGGAATCCAAGATGTGGTGACTTGTGGGGCTCTGACCAGGTTCTGTTACCCAGAATCCTTTGCAAACCTCAAAATTTGGCTAAAAAAACACGTTTTCCGCACATTTCGGTGACAGAAAGTTCTGGATTCTGAGAGGAGCCACAAATTTCCTTCCACCCAGCGTTCCCCCAAGTCTCCCGATAAAAATTATACCTCTCTTGTGTGGGTAGGCCTAGCGCCCGCGACAGGAACTGCCCCAAAACACAACGTGGACACATCCCATTTTTCTACACAAAACAGAGGTGTTTCTTGCAAAGTGCCAGCCTGTAGATTTTGGCCGCTAGCTCAGCCGGCACCTAGGGAAACCTTCCAAACCTGTGCATTTTTGAAAATTAGAGACCTAGGGGAATCCAAGATGGGGTGACTTGTGGGGTTCTGACCAGGTTCTGTTACCCAGAATCCTTGCAAACCTCGAAATTTGGCTAAGAAAACAAGTTTTCCTCACATTTCGGTGAGAGAAAGTTCTGGAATCTGAGAGGAGCCACAAGTTTCCTTCCACCCAGCGTTCCCCCAAGTCTCCAGATAAAAATGATACCTCACTTGTGTGGGTAGGCCTAGCGCCCGCGACAGGAACTGCCCCAAAACACAACGTGGACACATCCCATTTTTCTACAGAAAACAGAGGTGTTTTTTGCAAAGTGCCTACCTAGATTTTGGCCCCTAGCTCAGCCGGCACCTAGGGAAACCTACCAAACCTGTGCATTTTTAAAAACTAGAGACCTAGGGGAATCCAAGATGGGGTGACTAGTGGGGCTCTCACCAGGTTCTGTTACCCAGAATCCTTTGCAAACCTCAAAATTTGGCTAAAAAAACACGTTTTGCTCACATTTCGGTGACAGAAAGTTCTGGATTCTGAGAGGAGCCACAAATTTCCTTCCACCCAGCGTTCCCCCAAGTCTCCCGATAATAATGATACCTCACTTGTGTGGGTAGGCCTAGCGCCCGCGACAGGAACTGCCCAAAACACAACGTGGACACATCCCATTTTTCTACAGAAAACAGAGGTGTTTTTTGCAAAGTGCCTACCTGTAGATTTTGGCCGCTAGCTCAGCCGGCACCTAGGGAAACCTTCCAAACCTGTGGATTTTTGAAAATTAGAGACCTAGGGGAATCCAAGATGGGGTCACTTGTGGGGCTCTGACCAGGTTCTGTTACCCAGAATCCTTGCAAACCTCAAAATTTGGCTAAAAAAACAAGTTTTCCTCACATTTTGGTGAGAGAAAGTTCTGGAATCTGAGAGAAGCCACAAGTTTCCTTCCACCCACCGTTCCCCCAAGTCTCCCGATAAAAATGATACGTCACTTGTGTGGGTAGGCCTAGCTCCCGCGACAGGAACTGCCCCAAAACACAACATGGACACATCCCATTTTTCTACAGAAAACAGAGGTGTTTTTTGCAAAGTGCCTACCTGTAGATTTTGGCCGCTAGCTCAGCCGGCACCTAGGAAAACCTACCAAAACTGTGCATTTTTGAAAATTAGAGACCTATGGGAATCCAAGGTGGGGTGACTTGTGGGGCTCTGACCAGGTTCTGTTACACAGAATCCTTTGCAAACCTCAAAAGTTTTCCTCACATTTCGGTGACAGAAAGTTCTGGAATCTGAGAGGAGCCACAAATTTCCTTCCACCCAGTGTTCCCCCAAGTCTCCTGATAAAAATGATACCTCACTTGGTTGGGTAGGCCTAGCGCCCGCGACAGGAAATGGCCCTAAACACAACATGGACACATCCCATTTTTCAACAGAAAACAGAGGTGTTTTTTGCAAAGTGCCTACCTGTAGATTTTGGCCTCTAGCTCAGCCGGTACCAAGGGAAACCTACCAAACCTGTGCATTTTTAAAAACTAGAGACCTAGGGGAATCCAAGATGGGGTGACTTGTGGGGCTCTCACCAGGTTCTGTTACCCAGAATCATTTGCAAACCTCAAAATTTGGCTAAAAAAACACGTTTTCCGCACATTTTGGTGACAGAAAGTTCTGGATTCTGAGAGGAGCCACAAATTTCCTTCCACTCAGAGTTCCCCCAAGTCTCCCGATAAAAATGATACCTCACTTGTGTGGGTAGGCCTAGCGCCCGCGACAGGGACTGCCCCAAAACACAATGTAGACACATCCCATTTTTCTACACAAAACAGAGGTGTTTTTTGCAAAGTGCCTACCTGTAGATTTTGGCCGCTAGCTCAGCCGGCACTTAGGGAACCTACCAAACCTGTGCATTTTTTTAAATTAGAGACCTAGGGGAATCCAAGATGTTGTGACTTGTGGGGCTCTGACCAGGTTTTGTTACCCAGAGACCTTTGCAAACCTCAAAATTTGGCTAAAAAAACACATTTTCTTCACATTTCCGTAACAGAAAGATCTGGAATCTGAGAGGAGCCACAAATTTCCTTCCACCCAGCCTTCCCCCAAGTCTCCAGATACAAATGATACCTCACTTGTGTGGGTAGGCCTAGCGCCCGCGACAGGAACTGCCCCAAAACACAACGTGGACACATCCCATTTTTTTACAGAAAACAGAGGTGTTTTTTGCAAAGTGCCTACCTGTAGATTTTGGCCCCTAGCTCAGCCGGCATCTAGGGAAACCTACCAAACCTGTGCATTTTTTAAAATTAGAGACCTAAGGGAATCCAAGATGGGGTGACTTGTGGGGCTCTGACCAGGTTCTGTTACCCAGAATCCTTTGCAAACCTCAAAATTTGGCTAAAAAAACAAGTTTTCCGCACATTTTGGTGACAGAAAGTTCTGGATTCTGAGAGGAGCCACAAATTTCCTTCCACCCAGCGTTCCCCCAAGTCTCCCGATAAAAATGATACCTCACTTGTGTGGGTAGGCCTAGTGCCCGCGACAGGAACTGCCCCAAAACACAACGTGGACACATCCCATTTTTCTACAGAAAACAGAGGTGTTTTTTGCAAAGTGCCTACCTGTAGATTTTGGCCCCTAGCTCAGCCGGCACCTAGGGAAACCTACCAAACCTGTGCATTTTTAAAAACTAGAGACCTAGGGAAATCCAAGATGGGGTGACTAGTGGGGCTCTCACCAGGTTCTGTTACCCAGAATCCTTTGCAAACCTCAAAATTTGGCTAAAAAAACACGTTTTCCGCACATTTCGGTGACAGAAAGTTCTGGATTCTGAGAGGAGCCACAAATTTCCTTCCACCCAGCGTTCCCCCAAGTCTCCCGATAAAAATTATACCTCACCTGTGTGGGTAGGCCTAGCGCCCGCGACAGGAACTACCCCAAAACACAACGTGGACACATCCCATTTTTCTACAGAAAACAGAGGTGTTTTTTGCAAAGTGCCTACCTGTAGATTTTGGCCCCTAGCTCAGCCGGCACCTAGGGAAACCTACGAAACCTGTGCATTTTTTTAAATTAGAGACCTAGGGGAATCCAAGATGGGGTGACTTGTGGGGCTCTGACCAGGTTCTGTTACCCAGAATCCTTTGCAAACCTCAAAATTTGGCTAAAAAAACACGTTTTCCGCACATTTCGGTGACAGAAAGTTCTGGATTCTGAGAGGAGCCACAAATTTCCTTCCACCCAGCGTTCCCCCAAGTCTCCCGATAAAAATTATACCTCTCTTGTGTGGGTAGGCCTAGCGCCCGCGACAGGAACTGCCCCAAAACACAACGTGGACACATCCCATTTTTCTACACAAAACAGAGGTGTTTCTTGCAAAGTGCCAGCCTGTAGATTTTGGCCGCTAGCTCAGCCGGCACCTAGGGAAACCTTCCAAACCTGTGCATTTTTGAAAATTAGAGACCTAGGGGAATCCAAGATGGGGTGACTTGTGGGGTTCTGACCAGGTTCTGTTACCCAGAATCCTTGCAAACCTCAAAATTTGGCTAAGAAAACAAGTTTTCCTCACATTTCGGTGAGAGAAAGTTCTGGAATCTGAGAGGAGCCACAAGTTTCCTTCCACCCAGCGTTCCCCCAAGTCTCCAGATAAAAATGATAACTCACTTGTGTGGGTAGGCCTAGCGCCCGCGACAGGAACTGCCCCAAAACACAACGTGGACACATCCCATTTTTCTACAGAAAACAGAGGTGTTTTTTGCAAAGTGCCTACCTAGATTTTGGCCCCTAGCTCAGCCGGCACCTAGGGAAACCTACCAAACCTGTGCATTTTTAAAAACTAGAGACCTAGGGGAATCCAAGATGGGGTGACTAGTGGGGCTCTCACCAGGTTCTGTTACCCAGAATCCTTTGCAAACCTCAAAATTTGGCTAAAAAAACACGTTTTGCTCACATTTCGGTGACAGAAAGTTCTGGATTCTGAGAGGAGCCACAAATTTCCTTCCTCCCACCGTTCCCCCAAGTCTCCCGATAAAAATGATACGTCACTTGTGTGGGTAGGCCTAGCGCCCGCGACAGGAACTGCCCCAAAACACAACGTGGACACATCCCATTTTTCTACAGAAAACAGAGGTATTTTTTGCAAAGTGCCTACCTGTAGATTTTGGCCTCTAGCTCAGCCGGCACCTAGGGAAACCTACCAAACCTGTGCATTTTTAAAAACTAGAGACCTAGGGGAATCCAAGATGGGGTGACTAGTGGGGCTCTCACCAGGTTCTGTTACCCAGAATAATTTGCAAACCTCAAAATTTGGCTAAAAAAACACGTTTTCCTCACATTTTGGTGAGAGAAAGTTCTGGAATCTGAGAGGAGCCACAAGTTTCCTTCCACCCACCGTTCCCCCAAGTCTCCCGATAAAAATGATACGTCACTTGTGTGGGTAGGCCTAGCGCCCGCGACAGGAACTGCCCCAAAACACAACGTGGACACATCCCATTTTTCTACAGAAAACAGAGGTGTTTTTTGCAAAGTGCCTACCTGTAGATTTTGGCCTCTAGCTCAGCCGGCACCTAGGGAAACCTACCAAACCTGTGCATTTTTAAAAACTAGAGACCTAGGGGAATCCAAGATGGGGTGACTAGTGGGGCTCTCACCAGGTTCTGTTACCCAGAATCCTTTGCAAACCTCAAAATTTGGCTAAAAAAACAAGTTTTGCTCACATTTCGGTGACAGAAAGTTCTGGATTCTGAGAGGAGCCACAAATTTCCTTCCACTCAGCGTTCCCCCAATTCTCCCGATAAAAATGATACCTCACTTGTGTGGGTAGGCCTAGCGCCCGCGACAGGAACTGCCCAAAACACAACGTGGACACATCCCATTTTTCTACAGAAAACAGAGGTGTTTTTTGCAAAGTGCCTACCTGTAGATTTTGGCCGCTAGCTCAGCCGGCACCTAGGGAAACCTTCCAAACCTGTGGATTTTTGAAAATTAGAGACCTAGGGGAATCCAAGATGGGGTGACTTGTGGGGCTCTGACCAGGTTCTGTTACCCAGAATCCTTGCAAACCTCAAAATTAGGCTAAGAAAACAAGTTTTCCTCACATTTTGGTGAGAGAAAGTTCTGGAATCTGAGAGGAGCCACAAGTTTCCTTCCACCCAGCGTTCCCCCAAGTCTCCCGATAAAAATGATGCCTCACTTGTGTGGGTAGGCCTAGCGCCCGCGACAGGAACTGCCCCAAAACACAACGTGGACACATCCCATTTTTCTACAGAAAACAGAGGTGATTTTTGCAAAGTGCCTACCTGTAGATTTTGGCCGCTAGCTCAGCCGGCACTTAGGGAAACCTACCAAACCTGTGCATTTTTTAAAATTAGAGACCTAGGGGAATCCAAGATGGGGTGACTTGTGGGGCTCTGACCAGGTTCTGTTACCCAGAATCCTTTGCAAACCTCAAAATTTGGCTAAAAAAACACGTTTTCCGCACATTTCGGTGACAGAAAGTTCTGGATTCTGAGAGGAGCCACAAATTTCCTTCCACCCAGCGTTCCCCCAAGTCTCCCGATAAAAATGATACCTCTCTTGTGTGGGTAGGCCTAGCGCCCGCGACAGGAACTGCCCCAAAACACAACGTGGACACATCCCATTTTTCTACACAAAACAGAGGTGTTTCTTGCAAAGTGCCAGCCTGTAGATTTTGGCCGCTAGCTCAGCCGGCACCTAGGGAAACCTTCCAAACCTGTGCATTTTTGAAAATTAGAGACCTAGGGGAATCCAAGATGGGGTGACTTGTGGGGTTCTGACCAGGTTCTGTTACCCAGAATCCTTGCAAACCTCAAAATTTGGCTAAGAAAACAAGTTTTCCTCACATTTCGGTGAGAGAAAGTTCTGGAATCTGAGAGGAGCCACAAGTTTCCTTCCACCCAGCGTTCCCCCAAGTCTCCAGATAAAAATGATACCTCACTTGTGTGGGTAGGCCTAGCGCCCGCGACAGGAACTGCCCCAAAACACAACGTGGACACATCCCATTTTTCTACAGAAAACAGAGGTGTTTTTTGCAAAGTGCCTACCTAGATTTTGGCCCCTAGCTCAGCCGGCACCTAGGGAAACCTACCAAACCTGTGCATTTTTAAAAACTAGAGACCTAGGGGAATCCAAGATGGGGTGACTAGTGGGGCTCTCACCAGGTTCTGTTACCCAGAATCCTTTGCAAACCTCAAAATTTGGCTAAAAAAACACGTTTTGCTCACATTTCGGTGACAGAAAGTTCTGGATTCTGAGAGGAGCCACAAATTTCCTTCCACCCAGCGTTCCCCCAAGTCTCCCGATAATAATGATACCTCACTTGTGTGGGTAGGCCTAGCGCCCGCGACAGGAACTGCCCAAAACACAACGTGGACACATCCCATTTTTCTACAGAAAACAGAGGTGTTTTTTGCAAAGTGCCTACCTGTAGATTTTGGCCGCTAGCTCAGCCGGCACCTAGGGAAACCTTCCAAACCTGTGGATTTTTGAAAATTAGAGACCTAGGGGAATCCAAGATGGGGTCACTTGTGGGGCTCTGACCAGGTTCTGTTACCCAGAATCCTTGCAAACCTCAAAATTTGGCTAAAAAAACAAGTTTTCCTCACATTTTGGTGAGAGAAAGTTCTGGAATCTGAGAGAAGCCACAAGTTTCCTTCCACCCACCGTTCCCCCAAGTCTCCCGATAAAAATGATACGTCACTTGTGTGGGTAGGCCTAGCTCCCGCGACAGGAACTGCCCCAAAACACAACATGGACACATCCCATTTTTCTACAGAAAACAGAGGTGTTTTTTGCAAAGTGCCTACCTGTAGATTTTGGCCGCTAGCTCAGCCGGCACCTAGGAAAACCTACCAAAACTGTGCATTTTTGAAAATTAGAGACCTATGGGAATCCAAGGTGGGGTGACTTGTGGGGCTCTGACCAGGTTCTGTTACACAGAATCCTTTGCAAACCTCAAAAGTTTTCCTCACATTTCGGTGACAGAAAGTTCTGGAATCTGAGAGGAGCCACAAATTTCCTTCCACCCAGTGTTCCCCCAAGTCTCCTGATAAAAATGATACCTCACTTGGTTGGGTAGGCCTAGCGCAGGCGACAGGAAATGGCCCTAAACACAACATGGACACATCCCATTTTTCAACAGAAAACAGAGGTGTTTTTTGCAAAGTGCCTACCTGTAGATTTTGGCCTCTAGCTCAGCCGGTACCAAGGGAAACCTACCAAACCTGTGCATTTTTAAAAACTAGAGACCTAGGGGAATCCAAGATGGGGTGACTTGTGGGGCTCTCACCAGGTTCTGTTACCCAGAATCATTTGCAAACCTCAAAATTTGGCTAAAAAAACACGTTTTCCGCACATTTTGGTGACAGAAAGTTCTGGATTCTGAGAGGAGCCACAAATTTCCTTCCACTCAGAGTTCCCCCAAGTCTCCCGATAAAAATGATACCTCACTTGTGTGGGTAGGCCTAGCGCCCGCGACAGGGACTGCCCCAAAACACAATGTAGACACATCCCATTTTTCTACACAAAACAGAGGTGTTTTTTGCAAAGTGCCTACCTGTAGATTTTGGCCGCTAGCTCAGCCGGCACTTAGGGAACCTACCAAACCTGTGCATTTTTTTAAATTAGAGACCTAGGGGAATCCAAGATGGGGTGACTAGTGGGGCTCTCACCAGGTTCTGTTACCCAGAATCCTTTGCAAACCTCAAAATTTGGCTAAAAAAACACGTTTTGCTCACATTTCGGTGACAGAAAGTTCTGGATTCTGAGAGGAGCCACAAATTTCCTTCCACCCAGCGTTCCCCCAAGTCTCCAGATACAAATGATACCTCACTTGTGTGGGTAGGCCTAGCGCCCGCGACAGGAACTGCCCCAAAACACAACGTGGACACATCCCATTTTTTTACAGAAAACAGAGGTGTTTTTTGCAAAGTGCCTACCTGTAGATTTTGGCCCCTAGCTCAGCCGGCATCTAGGGAAACCTACCAAACCTGTGCATTTTTTAAAATTAGAGACCTAAGGGAATCCAAGATGGGGTGACTTGTGGGGCTCTGACCAGGTTCTGTTACCCAGAATCCTTTGCAAACCTCAAAATTTGGCTAAAAAAACAAGTTTTCCGCACATTTTGGTGACAGAAAGTTCTGGATTCTGAGAGGAGCCACAAATTTCCTTCCACCCAGCGTTCCCCCAAGTCTCCCGATAAAAATTATACCTCTCTTGTGTGGGTAGGCCTAGCGCCCGCGACAGGAACTGCCCCAAAACACAACGTGGACACATCACATTTTTCTACACAAAACAGAGGTGTTTTTTGCAAAGTGCCTGCCTGTAGATTTTGGCCGCTAGCTCAGCCGGCACCTAGGGAAACCTTCCAAACCTGTGCATTTTTGAAAATTAGAGACCTAGGGGAAGCCAAGATGGGGTGACTTGTGGGGCTCTGACCAGGTTCTGTTACCGAGAATCCTTGCAAACCTCAAAATTTGGCTAAAAAAACAAGTTTTCCTCACATTTTGGTGAGAGAAAGTTCTGGAATCTGAGAGGAGCCACAAGTTTCCTTCCACCCACCGTTCCCCCAAGTCTCCCGATAAAAATGATACGTCACTTGTGTGGGTAGGCCTAGCGCCCGCGACAGGAACTGCCCCAAAACACAACGTGGACACATCCCATTTTTCTACAGAAAACAGAGGTGTTTTTTGCAAAGTGCCTACCTGTAGATTTTGGCCTCTAGCTCAGCCGGCACCTAGGGAAACCTACCAAACCTGTGCATTTTTAAAAACTAGAGACCTAGGGGAATCCAAGATGGGGTGACTAGTGGGGCTCTCACCAGGTTCTGTTACCCAGAATCCTTTGCAAACCTCAAAATTTGGCTAAAAAAACACGTTTTGCTCACATTTCGGTGACAGAAAGTTCTGGATTCTGAGAGGGGCCACAAATTTCCTTCCACTCAGCGTTCCCCCAATTCTCCCGATAAAAATGATACCTCACTTGTGTGGGTAGGCCTAGCGCCCGCGACAGGAACTGCCCAAAACACAACGTGGACACATCCCATTTTTCTACAGAAAACAGAGGTGTTTTTTGCAAAGTGCCTACCTGTAGATTTTGGCCGCTAGCTCAGCCGGCACCTAGGGAAACCTTCCAAACCTGTGGATTTTTGAAAATTAGAGACCTAGGGGAATCCAAGATGGGGTCACTTGTGGGGCTCTGACCAGGTTCTGTTACCCAGAATCCTTGCAAACCTCAAAATTTGGCTAAAAAAACAAGTTTTCCTCACATTTTGGTGAGAGAAAGTTCTGGAATCTGAGAGAAGCCACAAGTTTCCTTCCACCCACCGTTCCCCCAAGTCTCCCGATAAAAATGATACGTCACTTGTGTGGGTAGGCCTAGCTCCCGCGACAGGAACTGCCCCAAAACACAACGTGGACACATCCCATTTTTCTACAGAAAACAGAGGTGTTTTTTGCAAAGTGCCTACCTGTAGATTTTGGCCTCTAGCTCAGCCGGCACCTAGGGAAACCTACCAAACCTGTGCATTTTTAAAAACTAGAGACCTAGGGGAATCCAAGATGGGGTGACTTGTGGGGCTCTCACCAGGTTCTGTTACCCAGAATCATTTGCAAACCTCAAAATTTGGCTAAAAAAACACGTTTTCCGCACATTTTGGTGACAGAAAGTTCTGGATTCTGAGAGGAGCCACAAATTTCCTTCCACTCAGAGTTCCCCCAAGTCTCCCGATAAAAATGATACCTCACTTGTGTGGGTAGGCCTAGCGCCCGCGACAGGGACTGCCCCAAAACACAATGTAGACACATCCCATTTTTCTACACAAAACAGAGGTGTTTTTTGCAAAGTGCCTACCTGTAGATTTTGGCCGCTAGCTGAGCCGGCACTTAGGGAACCTACCAAACCTGTGCATTTTTTTAAATTAGAGACCTAGGGGAATCCAAGATGTTGTGACTTGTGGGGCTCTGACCAGGTTTTGTTACCCAGAGACCTTTGCAAACCTCAAAATTTGGCTAAAAAAACACATTTTCTTCACATTTCCGTAACAGAAAGATCTGGAATCTGAGAGGAGCCACAAATTTCCTTCCACCCAGCGTTCCCCCAAGTCTCCCGATAATAATGATACCTCACTTGTGTGGGTAGGCCTAGCGCCCGCGACAGGAACTGCCCCAAAACACAACGTGGACACATCCCATTTTTTTACAGAAAACAGAGGTGTTTTTTGCAAAGTGCCTACCTGTAGATTTTGGCCCCTAGCTCAGCCGGCATCTAGGGAAACCTACCAAACCTGTGCATTTTTTAAAATTAGAGACCTAAGGGAATCCAAGATGGGGTGACTTGTGGGGCTCTGACCAGGTTCTGTTACCCAGAATCCTTGCAAACCTCAAAATTTGGCTAAGAAAACAAGTTTTCCTCACATTTCGGTGAGAGAAAGTTCTGGAATCTGAGAGGAGCCACAAGTTTCCTTCCACCCAGCGTTCCCCCAAGTCTCCAGATAAAAATGATAACTCACTTGTGTGGGTAGGCCTAGCGCCCGCGACAGGAACTGCCCCAAAACACAACGTGGACACATCCCATTTTTCTACAGAAAACAGAGGTGTTTTTTGCAAAGTGCCTACCTAGATTTTGGCCCCTAGCTCAGCCGGCACCTAGGGAAACCTACCAAACCTGTGCATTTTTAAAAACTAGAGACCTAGGGGAATCCAAGATGGGGTGACTAGTGGGGCTCTCACCAGGTTCTGTTACCCAGAATCCTTTGCAAACCTCAAAATTTGGCTAAAAAAACACGTTTTGCTCACATTTCGGTGACAGAAAGTTCTGGATTCTGAGAGGAGCCACAAATTTCCTTCCACCCACCGTTCCCCCAAGTCTCCCGATAAAAATGATACGTCACTTGTGTGGGTAGGCCTAGCGCCCGCGACAGGAACTGCCCCAAAACACAACGTGGACACATCCCATTTTTCTACAGAAAACAGAGGTATTTTTTGCAAAGTGCCTACCTGTAGATTTTGGCCTCTAGCTCAGCCGGCACCTAGGGAAACCTACCAAACCTGTGCATTTTTAAAAACTAGAGACCTAGGGGAATCCAAGATGGGGTGACTAGTGGGGCTCTCACCAGGTTCTGTTACCCAGAATAATTTGCAAACCTCAAAATTTGGCTAAAAAAACACGTTTTCCTCACATTTTGGTGAGAGAAAGTTCTGGAATCTGAGAGGAGCCACAAGTTTCCTTCCACCCACCGTTCCCCCAAGTCTCCCGATAAAAATGATACGTCACTTGTGTGGGTAGGCCTAGCGCCCGCGACAGGAACTGCCCCAAAACACAACGTGGACACATCCCATTTTTCTACAGAAAACAGAGGTGTTTTTTGCAAAGTGCCTACCTGTAGATTTTGGCCTCTAGCTCAGCCGGCACCTAGGGAAACCTACCAAACCTGTGCATTTTTAAAAACTAGAGACCTAGGGGAATCCAAGATGGGGTGACTAGTGGGGCTCTCACCAGGTTCTGTTACCCAGAATCCTTTGCAAACCTCAAAATTTGGCTAAAAAAACAAGTTTTGCTCACATTTCGGTGACAGAAAGTTCTGGATTCTGAGAGGAGCCACAAATTTCCTTCCACTCAGCGTTCCCCCAATTCTCCCGATAAAAATGATACCTCACTTGTGTGGGTAGGCCTAGCGCCCGCGACAGGAACTGCCCAAAACACAACGTGGACACATCCCATTTTTCTACAGAAAACAGAGGTGTTTTTTGCAAAGTGCCTACCTATAGATTTTGGCCGCTAGCTCAGCCGGCACCTAGGGAAACCTTCCAAACCTGTGGATTTTTGAAAATTAGAGACCTAGGGGAATCCAAGATGGGGTGACTTGTGGGGCTCTGACCAGGTTCTGTTACCCAGAATCCTTGCAAACCTCAAAATTAGGCTAAGAAAACAAGTTTTCCTCACATTTTGGTGAGAGAAAGTTCTGGAATCTGAGAGGAGCCACAAGTTTCCTTCCACCCAGCGTTCCCCCAAGTCTCCCGATAAAAATGATGCCTCACTTGTGTGGGTAGGCCTAGCGCCCGCGACAGGAACTGCCCCAAAACACAACGTGGACACATCCCATTTTTCTACAGAAAACAGAGGTGATTTTTGCAAAGTGCCTACCTGTAGATTTTGGCCGCTAGCTCAGCCGGCACTTAGGGAAACCTACCAAACCTGTGCATTTTTTAAAATTAGAGACCTAGGGGAATCCAAGATGGGGTGACTTGTGGGGCTCTGACCAGGTTCTGTTACCCAGAATCCTTTGCAAACCTCAAAATTTGGCTAAAAAAACACGTTTTCCGCACATTTCGGTGACAGAAAGTTCTGGATTCTGAGAGGAGCCACAAATTTCCTTCCACCCAGCGTTCCCCCAAGTCTCCCGATAAAAATGATACCTCTCTTGTGTGGGTAGGCCTAGCGCCCGCGACAGGAACTGCCCCAAAACACAACGTGGACACATCCCATTTTTCTACACAAAACAGAGGTGTTTCTTGCAAAGTGCCAGCCTGTAGATTTTGGCCGCTAGCTCAGCCGGCACCTAGGGAAACCTTCCAAACCTGTGCATTTTTGAAAATTAGAGACCTAGGGGAATCCAAGATGGGGTGACTTGTGGGGTTCTGACCAGGTTCTGTTACCCAGAATCCTTGCAAACCTCAAAATTTGGCTAAGAAAACAAGTTTTCCTCACATTTCGGTGAGAGAAAGTTCTGGAATCTGAGAGGAGCCACAAGTTTCCTTCCACCCAGCGTTCCCCCAAGTCTCCAGATAAAAATGATACCTCACTTGTGTGGGTAGGCCTAGCGCCCGCGACAGGAACTGCCCCAAAACACAACGTGGACACATCCCATTTTTCTACAGAAAACAGAGGTGTTTTTTGCAAAGTGCCTACCTAGATTTTGGCCCCTAGCTCAGCCGGCACCTAGGGAAACCTACCAAACCTGTGCATTTTTAAAAACTAGAGACCTAGGGGAATCCAAGATGGGGTGACTAGTGGGGCTCTCACCAGGTTCTGTTACCCAGAATCCTTTGCAAACCTCAAAATTTGGCTAAAAAAACACGTTTTGCTCACATTTCGGTGACAGAAAGTTCTGGATTCTGAGAGGAGCCACAAATTTCCTTCCACCCAGCGTTCCCCCAAGTCTCCCGATAATAATGATACCTCACTTGTGTGGGTAGGCCTAGCGCCCGCGACAGGAACTGCCCAAAACACAACGTGGACACATCCCATTTTTCTACAGAAAACAGAGGTGTTTTTTGCAAAGTGCCTACCTGTAGATTTTGGCCGCTAGCTCAGCCGGCACCTAGGGAAACCTTCCAAACCTGTGGATTTTTGAAAATTAGAGACCTAGGGGAATCCAAGATGGGGTCACTTGTGGGGCTCTGACCAGGTTCTGTTACCCAGAATCCTTGCAAACCTCAAAATTTGGCTAAAAAAACAAGTTTTCCTCACATTTTGGTGAGAGAAAGTTCTGGAATCTGAGAGAAGCCACAAGTTTCCTTCCACCCACCGTTCCCCCAAGTCTCCCGATAAAAATGATACGTCACTTGTGTGGGTAGGCCTAGCTCCCGCGACAGGAACTGCCCCAAAACACAACATGGACACATCCCATTTTTCTACAGAAAACAGAGGTGTTTTTTGCAAAGTGCCTACCTGTAGATTTTGGCCGCTAGCTCAGCCGGCACCTAGGAAAACCTACCAAAACTGTGCATTTTTGAAAATTAGAGACCTATGGGAATCCAAGGTGGGGTGACTTGTGGGGCTCTGACCAGGTTCTGTTACACAGAATCCTTTGCAAACCTCAAAAGTTTTCCTCACATTTCGGTGACAGAAAGTTCTGGAATCTGAGAGGAGCCACAAATTTCCTTCCACCCAGTGTTCCCCCAAGTCTCCTGATAAAAATGATACCTCACTTGGTTGGGTAGGCCTAGCGCAGGCGACAGGAAATGGCCCTAAACACAACATGGACACATCCCATTTTTCAACAGAAAACAGAGGTGTTTTTTGCAAAGTGCCTACCTGTAGATTTTGGCCTCTAGCTCAGCCGGTACCAAGGGAAACCTACCAAACCTGTGCATTTTTAAAAACTAGAGACCTAGGGGAATCCAAGATGGGGTGACTTGTGGGGCTCTCACCAGGTTCTGTTACCCAGAATCATTTGCAAACCTCAAAATTTGGCTAAAAAAACACGTTTTCCGCACATTTTGGTGACAGAAAGTTCTGGATTCTGAGAGGAGCCACAAATTTCCTTCCACTCAGAGTTCCCCCAAGTCTCCCGATAAAAATGATACCTCACTTGTGTGGGTAGGCCTAGCGCCCGCGACAGGGACTGCCCCAAAACACAATGTAGACACATCCCATTTTTCTACACAAAACAGAGGTGTTTTTTGCAAAGTGCCTACCTGTAGATTTTGGCCGCTAGCTCAGCCGGCACTTAGGGAACCTACCAAACCTGTGCATTTTTTTAAATTAGAGACCTAGGGGAATCCAAGATGGGGTGACTAGTGGGGCTCTCACCAGGTTCTGTTACCCAGAATCCTTTGCAAACCTCAAAATTTGGCTAAAAAAACACGTTTTGCTCACATTTCGGTGACAGAAAGTTCTGGATTCTGAGAGGAGCCACAAATTTCCTTCCACCCAGCGTTCCCCCAAGTCTCCAGATACAAATGATACCTCACTTGTGTGGGTAGGCCTAGCGCCCGCGACAGGAACTGCCCCAAAACACAACGTGGACACATCCCATTTTTTTACAGAAAACAGAGGTGTTTTTTGCAAAGTGCCTACCTGTAGATTTTGGCCCCTAGCTCAGCCGGCATCTAGGGAAACCTACCAAACCTGTGCATTTTTTAAAATTAGAGACCTAAGGGAATCCAAGATGGGGTGACTTGTGGGGCTCTGACCAGGTTCTGTTACCCAGAATCCTTTGCAAACCTCAAAATTTGGCTAAAAAAACAAGTTTTCCGCACATTTTGGTGACAGAAAGTTCTGGATTCTGAGAGGAGCCACAAATTTCCTTCCACCCAGCGTTCCCCCAAGTCTCCCGATAAAAATTATACCTCTCTTGTGTGGGTAGGCCTAGCGCCCGCGACAGGAACTGCCCCAAAACACAACGTGGACACATCAAATTTTTCTACACAAAACAGAGGTGTTTTTTGCAAAGTGCCTGCCTGTAGATTTTGGCCGCTAGCTCAGCCGGCACCTAGGGAAACCTTCCAAACCTGTGCATTTTTGAAAATTAGAGACCTAGGGGAAGCCAAGATGGGGTGACTTGTGGGGCTCTGACCAGGTTCTGTTACCGAGAATCCTTGCAAACCTCAAAATTTGGCTAAAAAAACAAGTTTTCCTCACATTTTGGTGAGAGAAAGTTCTGGAATCTGAGAGGAGCCACAAGTTTCCTTCCACCCACCGTTCCCCCAAGTCTCCCGATAAAAATGATACGTCACTTGTGTGGGTAGGCCTAGCGCCCGCGACAGGAACTGCCCCAAAACACAACGTGGACACATCCCATTTTTCTACAGAAAACAGAGGTGTTTTTTGCAAAGTGCCTACCTGTAGATTTTGGCCTCTAGCTCAGCCGGCACCTAGGGAAACCTACCAAACCTGTGCATTTTTAAAAACTAGAGACCTAGGGGAATCCAAGATGGGGTGACTAGTGGGGCTCTCACCAGGTTCTGTTACCCAGAATCCTTTGCAAACCTCAAAATTTGGCTAAAAAAACACGTTTTGCTCACATTTCGGTGACAGAAAGTTCTGGATTCTGAGAGGGGCCACAAATTTCCTTCCACTCAGCGTTCCCCCAATTCTCCCGATAAAAATGATACCTCACTTGTGTGGGTAGGCCTAGCGCCCGCGACAGGAACTGCCCAAAACACAACGTGGACACATCCCATTTTTCTACAGAAAACAGAGGTGTTTTTTGCAAAGTGCCTACCTGTAGATTTTGGCCGCTAGCTCAGCCGGCACCTAGGGAAACCTTCCAAACCTGTGGATTTTTGAAAATTAGAGACCTAGGGGAATCCAAGATGGGGTCACTTGTGGGGCTCTGACCAGGTTCTGTTACCCAGAATCCTTGCAAACCTCAAAATTTGGCTAAAAAAACAAGTTTTCCTCACATTTTGGTGAGAGAAAGTTCTGGAATCTGAGAGAAGCCACAAGTTTCCTTCCACCCACCGTTCCCCCAAGTCTCCCGATAAAAATGATACGTCACTTGTGTGGGTAGGCCTAGCTCCCGCGACAGGAACTGCCCCAAAACACAACGTGGACACATCCCATTTTTCTACAGAAAACAGAGGTGTTTTTTGCAAAGTGCCTACCTGTAGATTTTGGCCTCTAGCTCAGCCGGCACCTAGGGAAACCTACCAAACCTGTGCATTTTTAAAAACTAGAGACCTAGGGGAATCCAAGATGGGGTGACTTGTGGGGCTCTCACCAGGTTCTGTTACCCAGAATCATTTGCAAACCTCAAAATTTGGCTAAAAAAACACGTTTTCCGCACATTTTGGTGACAGAAAGTTCTGGATTCTGAGAGGAGCCACAAATTTCCTTCCACTCAGAGTTCCCCCAAGTCTCCCGATAAAAATGATACCTCACTTGTGTGGGTAGGCCTAGCGCCCGCGACAGGGACTGCCCCAAAACACAATGTAGACACATCCCATTTTTCTACACAAAACAGAGGTGTTTTTTGCAAAGTGCCTACCTGTAGATTTTGGCCGCTAGCTCAGCCGGCACTTAGGGAACCTACCAAACCTGTGCATTTTTTTAAATTAGAGACCTAGGGGAATCCAAGATGTTGTGACTTGTGGGGCTCTGACCAGGTTTTGTTACCCAGAGACCTTTGCAAACCTCAAAATTTGGCTAAAAAAACACATTTTCTTCACATTTCCGTAACAGAAAGATCTGGAATCTGAGAGGAGCCACAAATTTCCTTCCACCCAGCGTTCCCCCAAGTCTCCCGATAATAATGATACCTCACTTGTGTGGGTAGGCCTAGCGCCCGCGACAGGAACTGCCCCAAAACACAACGTGGACACATCCCATTTTTTTACAGAAAACAGAGGTGTTTTTTGCAAAGTGCCTACCTGTAGATTTTGGCCCCTAGCTCAGCCGGCATCTAGGGAAACCTACCAAACCTGTGCATTTTTTAAAATTAGAGACCTAAGGGAATCCAAGATGGGGTGACTTGTGGGGCTCTGACCAGGTTCTGTTACCCAGAATCCTTTGCAAACCTCAAAATTTGGCTAAAAAAACAAGTTTTCCGCACATTTTGGTGACAGAAAGTTCTGGATTCTGAGAGGAGCCACAAATTTCCTTCCACCCAGCGTTCCCCCAAGTCTCCCGATAAAAATGATACCTCACTTGTGTGGGTAGGCCTAGTGCCCGCGACAGGAACTGCCCCAAAACACAACGTGGACACATCCCATTTTTCTACAGAAAACAGAGGTGTTTTTTGCAAAGTGCCTACCTGTAGATTTTGGCCCCTAGCTCAGCCGGCACCTAGGGAAACCTACCAAACCTGTGCATTTTTAAAAACTAGAGACCTAGGGAAATCCAAGATGGGGTGACTAGTGGGGCTCTCACCAGGTTCTGTTACCCAGAATCCTTTGCAAACCTCAAAATTTGGCTAAAAAAACACGTTTTCCGCACATTTCGGTGACAGAAAGTTCTGGATTCTGAGAGGAGCCACAAATTTCCTTCCACCCAGCGTTCCCCCAAGTCTCCCGATAAAAATTATACCTCACCTGTGTGGGTAGGCCTAGCGCCCGCGACAGGAACTACCCCAAAACACAACGTGGACACATCCCATTTTTCTACAGAAAACAGAGGTGTTTTTTGCAAAGTGCCTACCTGTAGATTTTGGCCCCTAGCTCAGCCGGCACCTAGGGAAACCTACGAAACCTGTGCATTTTTTTAAATTAGAGACCTAGGGGAATCCAAGATGGGGTGACTTGTGGGGCTCTGACCAGGTTCTGTTACCCAGAATCCTTTGCAAACCTCAAAATTTGGCTAAAAAAACACGTTTTCCGCACATTTCGGTGACAGAAAGTTCTGGATTCTGAGAGGAGCCACAAATTTCCTTCCACCCAGCGTTCCCCCAAGTCTCCAGATAAAAATGATACCTCACTTGTGTGGGTAGGCCTAGCGCCCGCGACAGGAACTGCCCCAAAACACAACGTGGACACATCCCATTTTTCTACAGAAAACAGAGGTGTTTTTTGCAAAGTGCCTACCTAGATTTTGGCCCCTAGCTCAGCCGGCACCTAGGGAAACCTACCAAACCTGTGCATTTTTAAAAACTAGAGACCTAGGGGAATCCAAGATGGGGTGACTAGTGGGGCTCTCACCAGGTTCTGTTACCCAGAATCCTTTGCAAACCTCAAAATTTGGCTAAAAAAACACGTTTTGCTCACATTTCGGTGACAGAAAGTTCTGGATTCTGAGAGGAGCCACAAATTTCCTTCCACCCAGCGTTCCCCCAAGTCTCCCGATAATAATGATACCTCACTTGTGTGGGTAGGCCTAGCGCCCGCGACAGGAACTGCCCAAAACACAACGTGGACACATCCCATTTTTCTACAGAAAACAGAGGTGTTTTTTGCAAAGTGCCTACCTGTAGATTTTGGCCGCTAGCTCAGCCGGCACCTAGGGAAACCTACCAAACCTGTGGATTTTTGAAAATTAGAGACCTAGGGGAATCCAAGATGGGGTCACTTGTGGGGCTCTGACCAGGTTCTGTTACCCAAAATCCTTGCAAACCTCAAAATTTGGCTAAAAAAACAAGTTTTCCTCACATTTTGGTGACAGAAAGTTCTGGATTCTGAGAGGAGCCACAAATTTCCTTCCACCCAGCGTTCCCCCAAGTCTCCCGATAAAAATTATACCTCTCTTGTGTGGGTAGGCCTAGCGCCCGCGACAGGAACTGCCCCAAAACACAACGTGGACACATCAAATTTTTCTACACAAAACAGAGGTGTTTTTTGCAAAGTGCCTGCCTGTAGATTTTGGCCGCTAGCTCAGCCGGCACCTAGGGAAACCTTCCAAACCTGTGCATTTTTGAAAATTAGAGACCTAGGGGAAGCCAAGATGGGGTGACTTGTGGGGCTCTGACCAGGTTCTGTTACCGAGAATCCTTGCAAACCTCAAAATTTGGCTAAAAAAACAAGTTTTCCTCACATTTTGGTGAGAGAAAGTTCTGGAATCTGAGAGGAGCCACAAGTTTCCTTCCACCCACCGTTCCCCCAAGTCTCCCGATAAAAATGATACGTCACTTGTGTGGGTAGGCCTAGCGCCCGCGACAGGAACTGCCCCAAAACACAACGTGGACACATCCCATTTTTCTACAGAAAACAGAGGTGTTTTTTGCAAAGTGCCTACCTGTAGATTTTGGCCTCTAGCTCAGCCGGCACCTAGGGAAACCTACCAAACCTGTGCATTTTTAAAAACTAGAGACCTAGGGGAATCCAAGATGGGGTGACTAGTGGGGCTCTCACCAGGTTCTGTTACCCAGAATCCTTTGCAAACCTCAAAATTTGGCTAAAAAAACAAGTTTTGCTCACATTTCGGTGACAGAAAGTTCTGGATTCTGAGAGGAGCCACAAATTTCCTTCCACTCAGCGTTCCCCCAATTCTCCCGATAAAAATGATACCTCACTTGTGTGGGTAGGCCTAGCGCCCGCGACAGGAACTGCCCAAAACACAACGTGGACACATCCCATTTTTCTACAGAAAACAGAGGTGTTTTTTGCAAAGTGCCTACCTGTAGATTTTGGCCGCTAGCTCAGCCGGCACCTAGGGAAACCTTCCAAACCTGTGGATTTTTGAAAATTAGAGACCTAGGGGAATCCAAGATGGGGTGACTTGTGGGGCTCTGACCAGGTTCTGTTACCCAGAATCCTTGCAAACCTCAAAATTAGGCTAAGAAAACAAGTTTTCCTCACATTTTGGTGAGAGAAAGTTCTGGAATCTGAGAGGAGCCACAAGTTTCCTTCCACCCAGCGTTCCCCCAAGTCTCCCGATAAAAATGATGCCTCACTTGTGTGGGTAGGCCTAGCGCCCGCGACAGGAACTGCCCCAAAACACAACGTGGACACATCCCATTTTTCTACAGAAAACAGAGGTGATTTTTGCAAAGTGCCTACCTGTAGATTTTGGCCGCTAGCTCAGCCGGCACTTAGGGAAACCTACCAAACCTGTGCATTTTTTAAAATTAGAGACCTAGGGGAATCCAAGATGGGGTGACTTGTGGGGCTCTGACCAGGTTCTGTTACCCAGAATCCTTTGCAAACCTCAAAATTTGGCTAAAAAAACACGTTTTCCGCACATTTCGGTGACAGAAAGTTCTGGATTCTGAGAGGAGCCACAAATTTCCTTCCACCCAGCGTTCCCCCAAGTCTCCCGATAAAAATGATACCTCTCTTGTGTGGGTAGGCCTAGCGCCCGCGACAGGAACTGCCCCAAAACACAACGTGGACACATCCCATTTTTCTACACAAAACAGAGGTGTTTCTTGCAAAGTGCCAGCCTGTAGATTTTGGCCGCTAGCTCAGCCGGCACCTAGGGAAACCTTCCAAACCTGTGCATTTTTGAAAATTAGAGACCTAGGGGAATCCAAGATGGGGTGACTTGTGGGGTTCTGACCAGGTTCTGTTACCCAGAATCCTTGCAAACCTCAAAATTTGGCTAAGAAAACAAGTTTTCCTCACATTTCGGTGAGAGAAAGTTCTGGAATCTGAGAGGAGCCACAAGTTTCCTTCCACCCAGCGTTCCCCCAAGTCTCCAGATAAAAATGATACCTCACTTGTGTGGGTAGGCCTAGCGCCCGCGACAGGAACTGCCCCAAAACACAACGTGGACACATCCCATTTTTCTACAGAAAACAGAGGTGTTTTTTGCAAAGTGCCTACCTAGATTTTGGCCCCTAGCTCAGCCGGCACCTAGGGAAACCTACCAAACCTGTGCATTTTTAAAAACTAGAGACCTAGGGGAATCCAAGATGGGGTGACTAGTGGGGCTCTCACCAGGTTCTGTTACCCAGAATCCTTTGCAAACCTCAAAATTTGGCTAAAAAAACACGTTTTGCTCACATTTCGGTGACAGAAAGTTCTGGATTCTGAGAGGAGCCACAAATTTCCTTCCACCCAGCGTTCCCCCAAGTCTCCCGATAATAATGATACCTCACTTGTGTGGGTAGGCCTAGCGCCCGCGACAGGAACTGCCCAAAACACAACGTGGACACATCCCATTTTTCTACAGAAAACAGAGGTGTTTTTTGCAAAGTGCCTACCTGTAGATTTTGGCCGCTAGCTCAGCCGGCACCTAGGGAAACCTTCCAAACCTGTGGATTTTTGAAAATTAGAGACCTAGGGGAATCCAAGATGGGGTCACTTGTGGGGCTCTGACCAGGTTCTGTTACCCAGAATCCTTGCAAACCTCAAAATTTGGCTAAAAAAACAAGTTTTCCTCACATTTTGGTGAGAGAAAGTTCTGGAATCTGAGAGAAGCCACAAGTTTCCTTCCACCCACCGTTCCCCCAAGTCTCCCGATAAAAATGATACGTCACTTGTGTGGGTAGGCCTAGCTCCCGCGACAGGAACTGCCCCAAAACACAACATGGACACATCCCATTTTTCTACAGAAAACAGAGGTGTTTTTTGCAAAGTGCCTACCTGTAGATTTTGGCCGCTAGCTCAGCCGGCACCTAGGAAAACCTACCAAAACTGTGCATTTTTGAAAATTAGAGACCTATGGGAATCCAAGGTGGGGTGACTTGTGGGGCTCTGACCAGGTTCTGTTACACAGAATCCTTTGCAAACCTCAAAAGTTTTCCTCACATTTCGGTGACAGAAAGTTCTGGAATCTGAGAGGAGCCACAAATTTCCTTCCACCCAGTGTTCCCCCAAGTCTCCTGATAAAAATGATACCTCACTTGGTTGGGTAGGCCTAGCGCAGGCGACAGGAAATGGCCCTAAACACAACATGGACACATCCCATTTTTCAACAGAAAACAGAGGTGTTTTTTGCAAAGTGCCTACCTGTAGATTTTGGCCTCTAGCTCAGCCGGTACCAAGGGAAACCTACCAAACCTGTGCATTTTTAAAAACTAGAGACCTAGGGGAATCCAAGATGGGGTGACTTGTGGGGCTCTCACCAGGTTCTGTTACCCAGAATCATTTGCAAACCTCAAAATTTGGCTAAAAAAACACGTTTTCCGCACATTTTGGTGACAGAAAGTTCTGGATTCTGAGAGGAGCCACAAATTTCCTTCCACTCAGAGTTCCCCCAAGTCTCCCGATAAAAATGATACCTCACTTGTGTGGGTAGGCCTAGCGCCCGCGACAGGGACTGCCCCAAAACACAATGTAGACACATCCCATTTTTCTACACAAAACAGAGGTGTTTTTTGCAAAGTGCCTACCTGTAGATTTTGGCCGCTAGCTCAGCCGGCACTTAGGGAACCTACCAAACCTGTGCATTTTTTTAAATTAGAGACCTAGGGGAATCCAAGATGGGGTTACTAGTGGGGCTCTCACCAGGTTCTGTTACCCAGAATCCTTTGCAAACCTCAAAATTTGGCTAAAAAAACACGTTTTGCTCACATTTCGGTGACAGAAAGTTCTGGATTCTGAGAGGAGCCACAAATTTCCTTCCACCCAGCGTTCCCCCAAGTCTCCAGATACAAATGATACCTCACTTGTGTGGGTAGGCCTAGCGCCCGCGACAGGAACTGCCCCAAAACACAACGTGGACACATCCCATTTTTTTACAGAAAACAGAGGTGTTTTTTGCAAAGTGCCTACCTGTAGATTTTGGCCCCTAGCTCAGCCGGCATCTAGGGAAACCTACCAAACCTGTGCATTTTTTAAAATTAGAGACCTAAGGGAATCCAAGATGGGGTGACTTGTGGGGCTCTGACCAGGTTCTGTTACCCAGAATCCTTTGCAAACCTCAAAATTTGGCTAAAAAAACAAGTTTTCCGCACATTTTGGTGACAGAAAGTTCTGGATTCTGAGAGGAGCCACAAATTTCCTTCCACCCAGCGTTCCCCCAAGTCTCCCGATAAAAATTATACCTCTCTTGTGTGGGTAGGCCTAGCGCCCGCGACAGGAACTGCCCCAAAACACAACGTGGACACATCAAATTTTTCTACACAAAACAGAGGTGTTTTTTGCAAAGTGCCTGCCTGTAGATTTTGGCCGCTAGCTCAGCCGGCACCTAGGGAAACCTTCCAAACCTGTGCATTTTTGAAAATTAGAGACCTAGGGGAAGCCAAGATGGGGTGACTTGTGGGGCTCTGACCAGGTTCTGTTACCGAGAATCCTTGCAAACCTCAAAATTTGGCTAAAAAAACAAGTTTTCCTCACATTTTGGTGAGAGAAAGTTCTGGAATCTGAGAGGAGCCACAAGTTTCCTTCCACCCACCGTTCCCCCAAGTCTCCCGATAAAAATGATACGTCACTTGTGTGGGTAGGCCTAGCGCCCGCGACAGGAACTGCCCCAAAACACAACGTGGACACATCCCATTTTTCTACAGAAAACAGAGGTGTTTTTTGCAAAGTGCCTACCTGTAGATTTTGGCCTCTAGCTCAGCCGGCACCTAGGGAAACCTACCAAACCTGTGCATTTTTAAAAACTAGAGACCTAGGGGAATCCAAGATGGGGTGACTAGTGGGGCTCTCACCAGGTTCTGTTACCCAGAATCCTTTGCAAACCTCAAAATTTGGCTAAAAAAACACGTTTTGCTCACATTTCGGTGACAGAAAGTTCTGGATTCTGAGAGGGGCCACAAATTTCCTTCCACTCAGCGTTCCCCCAATTCTCCCGATAAAAATGATACCTCACTTGTGTGGGTAGGCCTAGCGCCCGCGACAGGAACTGCCCAAAACACAACGTGGACACATCCCATTTTTCTACAGAAAACAGAGGTGTTTTTTGCAAAGTGCCTACCTGTAGATTTTGGCCGCTAGCTCAGCCGGCACCTAGGGAAACCTTCCAAACCTGTGGATTTTTGAAAATTAGAGACCTAGGGGAATCCAAGATGGGGTCACTTGTGGGGCTCTGACCAGGTTCTGTTACCCAGAATCCTTGCAAACCTCAAAATTTGGCTAAAAAAACAAGTTTTCCTCACATTTTGGTGAGAGAAAGTTCTGGAATCTGAGAGAAGCCACAAGTTTCCTTCCACCCACCGTTCCCCCAAGTCTCCCGATAAAAATGATACGTCACTTGTGTGGGTAGGCCTAGCTCCCGCGACAGGAACTGCCCCAAAACACAACGTGGACACATCCCATTTTTCTACAGAAAACAGAGGTGTTTTTTGCAAAGTGCCTACCTGTAGATTTTGGCCTCTAGCTCAGCCGGCACCTAGGGAAACCTACCAAACCTGTGCATTTTTAAAAACTAGAGACCTAGGGGAATCCAAGATGGGGTGACTTGTGGGGCTCTCACCAGGTTCTGTTACCCAGAATCATTTGCAAACCTCAAAATTTGGCTAAAAAAACACGTTTTCCGCACATTTTGGTGACAGAAAGTTCTGGATTCTGAGAGGAGCCACAAATTTCCTTCCACTCAGAGTTCCCCCAAGTCTCCCGATAAAAATGATACCTCACTTGTGTGGGTAGGCCTAGCGCCCGCGACAGGGACTGCCCCAAAACACAATGTAGACACATCCCATTTTTCTACACAAAACAGAGGTGTTTTTTGCAAAGTGCCTACCTGTAGATTTTGGCCGCTAGCTCAGCCGGCACTTAGGGAACCTACCAAACCTGTGCATTTTTTTAAATTAGAGACCTAGGGGAATCCAAGATGTTGTGACTTGTGGGGCTCTGACCAGGTTTTGTTACCCAGAGACCTTTGCAAACCTCAAAATTTGGCTAAAAAAACACATTTTCTTCACATTTCCGTAACAGAAAGATCTGGAATCTGAGAGGAGCCACAAATTTCCTTCCACCCAGCGTTCCCCCAAGTCTCCCGATAATAATGATACCTCACTTGTGTGGGTAGGCCTAGCGCCCGCGACAGGAACTGCCCCAAAACACAACGTGGACACATCCCATTTTTTTACAGAAAACAGAGGTGTTTTTTGCAAAGTGCCTACCTGTAGATTTTGGCCCCTAGCTCAGCCGGCATCTAGGGAAACCTACCAAACCTGTGCATTTTTTAAAATTAGAGACCTAAGGGAATCCAAGATGGGGTGACTTGTGGGGCTCTGACCAGGTTCTGTTACCCAGAATCCTTTGCAAACCTCAAAATTTGGCTAAAAAAACAAGTTTTCCGCACATTTTGGTGACAGAAAGTTCTGGATTCTGAGAGGAGCCACAAATTTCCTTCCACTCAGCGTTCCCCCAATTCTCCCGATAAAAATGATACCTCACTTGTGTGGGTAGGCCTAGCGCCCGCGACAGGAACTGCCCAAAACACAACGTGGACACATCCCATTTTTCTACAGAAAACAGAGGTGTTTTTTGCAAAGTGCCTACCTGTAGATTTTGGCCGCTAGCTCAGCCGGCACCTAGGGAAACCTTCCAAACCTGTGGATTTTTGAAAATTAGAGACCTAGGGGAATCCAAGATGGGGTCACTTGTGGGGCTCTGACCAGGTTCTGTTACCCAGAATCCTTGCAAACCTCAAAATTTGGCTAAAAAAACAAGTTTTCCTCACATTTTGGTGAGAGAAAGTTCTGGAATCTGAGAGAAGCCACAAGTTTCCTTCCACCCACCGTTCCCCCAAGTCTCCCGATAAAAATGATACGTCACTTGTGTGGGTAGGCCTAGCTCCCGCGACAGGAACTGCCCCAAAACACAACGTGGACACATCCCATTTTTCTACAGAAAACAGAGGTGTTTTTTGCAAAGTGCCTACCTGTAGATTTTGGCCTCTAGCTCAGCCGGCACCTAGGGAAACCTACCAAACCTGTGCATTTTTAAAAACTAGAGACCTAGGGGAATCCAAGATGGGGTGACTTGTGGGGCTCTCACCAGGTTCTGTTACCCAGAATCATTTGCAAACCTCAAAATTTGGCTAAAAAAACACGTTTTCCGCACATTTTGGTGACAGAAAGTTCTGGATTCTGAGAGGAGCCACAAATTTCCTTCCACTCAGAGTTCCCCCAAGTCTCCCGATAAAAATGATACCTCACTTGTGTGGGTAGGCCTAGCGCCCGCGACAGGGACTGCCCCAAAACACAATGTAGACACATCCCATTTTTCTACACAAAACAGAGGTGTTTTTTGCAAAGTGCCTACCTGTAGATTTTGGCCGCTAGCTCAGCCGGCACTTAGGGAACCTACCAAACCTGTGCATTTTTTTAAATTAGAGACCTAGGGGAATCCAAGATGTTGTGACTTGTGGGGCTCTGACCAGGTTTTGTTACCCAGAGACCTTTGCAAACCTCAAAATTTGGCTAAAAAAACACATTTTCTTCACATTTCCGTAACAGAAAGATCTGGAATCTGAGAGGAGCCACAAATTTCCTTCCACCCAGCGTTCCCCCAAGTCTCCCGATAATAATGATACCTCACTTGTGTGGGTAGGCCTAGCGCCCGCGACAGGAACTGCCCCAAAACACAACGTGGACACATCCCATTTTTTTACAGAAAACAGAGGTGTTTTTTGCAAAGTGCCTACCTGTAGATTTTGGCCCCTAGCTCAGCCGGCATCTAGGGAAACCTACCAAACCTGTGCATTTTTTAAAATTAGAGACCTAAGGGAATCCAAGATGGGGTGACTTGTGGGGCTCTGACCAGGTTCTGTTACCCAGAATCCTTTGCAAACCTCAAAATTTGGCTAAAAAAACAAGTTTTCCGCACATTTTGGTGACAGAAAGTTCTGGATTCTGAGAGGAGCCACAAATTTCCTTCCACCCAGCGTTCCCCCAAGTCTCCCGATAAAAATGATACCTCACTTGTGTGGGTAGGCCTAGTGCCCGCGACAGGAACTGCCCCAAAACACAACGTGGACACATCCCATTTTTCTACAGAAAACAGAGGTGTTTTTTGCAAAGTGCCTACCTGTAGATTTTGGCCCCTAGCTCAGCCGGCACCTAGGGAAACCTACCAAACCTGTGCATTTTTAAAAACTAGAGACCTAGGGAAATCCAAGATGGGGTGACTAGTGGGGCTCTCACCAGGTTCTGTTACCCAGAATCCTTTGCAAACCTCAAAATTTGGCTAAAAAAACACGTTTTCCGCACATTTCGGTGACAGAAAGTTCTGGATTCTGAGAGGAGCCACAAATTTCCTTCCACCCAGCGTTCCCCCAAGTCTCCCGATAAAAATTATACCTCACCTGTGTGGGTAGGCCTAGCGCCCGCGACAGGAACTACCCCAAAACACAACGTGGACACATCCCATTTTTCTACAGAAAACAGAGGTGTTTTTTGCAAAGTGCCTACCTGTAGATTTTGGCCCCTAGCTCAGCCGGCACCTAGGGAAACCTACGAAACCTGTGCATTTTTTTAAATTAGAGACCTAGGGGAATCCAAGATGGGGTGACTTGTGGGGCTCTGACCAGGTTCTGTTACCCAGAATCCTTTGCAAACCTCAAAATTTGGCTAAAAAAACACGTTTTCCGCACATTTCGGTGACAGAAAGTTCTGGATTCTGAGAGGAGCCACAAATTTCCTTCCACCCAGCGTTCCCCCAAGTCTCCAGATAAAAATGATACCTCACTTGTGTGGGTAGGCCTAGCGCCCGCGACAGGAACTGCCCCAAAACACAACGTGGACACATCCCATTTTTCTACAGAAAACAGAGGTGTTTTTTGCAAAGTGCCTACCTAGATTTTGGCCCCTAGCTCAGCCGGCACCTAGGGAAACCTACCAAACCTGTGCATTTTTAAAAACTAGAGACCTAGGGGAATCCAAGATGGGGTGACTAGTGGGGCTCTCACCAGGTTCTGTTACCCAGAATCCTTTGCAAACCTCAAAATTTGGCTAAAAAAACACGTTTTGCTCACATTTCGGTGACAGAAAGTTCTGGATTCTGAGAGGAGCCACAAATTTCCTTCCACCCAGCGTTCCCCCAAGTCTCCCGATAATAATGATACCTCACTTGTGTGGGTAGGCCTAGCGCCCGCGACAGGAACTGCCCAAAACACAACGTGGACACATCCCATTTTTCTACAGAAAACAGAGGTGTTTTTTGCAAAGTGCCTACCTGTAGATTTTGGCCGCTAGCTCAGCCGGCACCTAGGGAAACCTACCAAACCTGTGGATTTTTGAAAATTAGAGACCTAGGGGAATCCAAGATGGGGTCACTTGTGGGGCTCTGACCAGGTTCTGTTACCCAAAATCCTTGCAAACCTCAAAATTTGGCTAAAAAAACAAGTTTTCCTCACATTTTGGTGACAGAAAGTTCTGGATTCTGAGAGGAGCCACAAATTTCCTTCCACCCAGCGTTCCCCCAAGTCTCCCGATAAAAATTATACCTCTCTTGTGTGGGTAGGCCTAGCGCCCGCGACAGGAACTGCCCCAAAACACAACGTGGACACATCAAATTTTTCTACACAAAACAGAGGTGTTTTTTGCAAAGTGCCTGCCTGTAGATTTTGGCCGCTAGCTCAGCCGGCACCTAGGGAAACCTTCCAAACCTGTGCATTTTTGAAAATTAGAGACCTAGGGGAAGCCAAGATGGGGTGACTTGTGGGGCTCTGACCAGGTTCTGTTACCGAGAATCCTTGCAAACCTCAAAATTTGGCTAAAAAAACAAGTTTTCCTCACATTTTGGTGAGAGAAAGTTCTGGAATCTGAGAGGAGCCACAAGTTTCCTTCCACCCACCGTTCCCCCAAGTCTCCCGATAAAAATGATACGTCACTTGTGTGGGTAGGCCTAGCGCCCGCGACAGGAACTGCCCCAAAACACAACGTGGACACATCCCATTTTTCTACAGAAAACAGAGGTGTTTTTTGCAAAGTGCCTACCTGTAGATTTTGGCCTCTAGCTCAGCCGGCACCTAGGGAAACCTACCAAACCTGTGCATTTTTAAAAACTAGAGACCTAGGGGAATCCAAGATGGGGTGACTAGTGGGGCTCTCACCAGGTTCTGTTACCCAGAATCCTTTGCAAACCTCAAAATTTGGCTAAAAAAACACGTTTTGCTCACATTTCGGTGACAGAAAGTTCTGGATTCTGAGAGGGGCCACAAATTTCCTTCCACTCAGCGTTCCCCCAATTCTCCCGATAAAAATGATACCTCACTTGTGTGGGTAGGCCTAGCGCCCGCGACAGGAACTGCCCAAAACACAACGTGGACACATCCCATTTTTCTACAGAAAACAGAGGTGTTTTTTGCAAAGTGCCTACCTGTAGATTTTGGCCGCTAGCTCAGCCGGCACCTAGGGAAACCTTCCAAACCTGTGGATTTTTGAAAATTAGAGACCTAGGGGAATCCAAGATGGGGTCACTTGTGGGGCTCTGACCAGGTTCTGTTACCCAGAATCCTTGCAAACCTCAAAATTTGGCTAAAAAAACAAGTTTTCCTCACATTTTGGTGAGAGAAAGTTCTGGAATCTGAGAGAAGCCACAAGTTTCCTTCCACCCACCGTTCCCCCAAGTCTCCCGATAAAAATGATACGTCACTTGTGTGGGTAGGCCTAGCTCCCGCGACAGGAACTGCCCCAAAACACAACGTGGACACATCCCATTTTTCTACAGAAAACAGAGGTGTTTTTTGCAAAGTGCCAACCTGTAGATTTTGGCCGCTAGCTCAGCCGGCACCTAGGGAAACCTTCCAAACCTGTGCATTTTTGAAAATTAGAGACCTATGGGAATCCAAGGTGGGGTGACTTGTGGGGCTCTGACCAGGTTCTGTTACACAGAATCCTTTGCAAACCTCAAAATTTGGCTAAAAAAACAAGTTTTCCTCACATTTCGGTGACAGAAAGTTCTGGAATCTGAGAGGAGCCACAAATTTCCTTCCACCCAGTGTTCCCCCAAGTCTCCTGATAAAAATGATACCTCACTTGGTTGGGTAGGCCTAGCGCCCGCGACAGGAAATGGCCCTAAACACAACATGGACACATCCCATTTTTCAACAGAAAACAGAGGTGTTTTTTGCAAAGTGCCTACCTGTAGATTTTGGCCTCTAGCTCAGCCGGTACCAAGGGAAACCTACCAAACCTGTGCATTTTTTAAAACTAGAGACCTAGGGGAATCCAAGATGGGGTGACTTGTGGGGCTCTCACCAGGTTCTGTTACCCAGAATCATTTGCAAACCTCAAAATTTGGCTAAAAAAACACGTTTTCCGCATATTTCGGTGACAGAAAGTTCTGGATTCTGAGAGGAGCCACAAATTTCCTTCCACCCAGCGTTCCCCCAAGTCTCCCGATAAAAATGATACCTCACTTGTGTGGGTAGGCCTAGCGCCCGCGACAGGAACTACCCCAAAACATAACCTGGACACATCCCATTTTTCTACAGAAAACAGAGGTGTTTTTTGCAAAGTGCCTACCTGTAGATTTTGGCCCCTAGCTCAGCCGGCACCTAGGGAAACCTACCAAACCTGTGCATTTTTTAAAATTAGAGACCTAGGGGAATCCAAGATGGGGTGACTTGTGGGGCTCTGACCAGGTTCTGTTACCCAGAATCATTTGCAAACCTCAAAATTTGGCTAAAAAAACACGTTTTCCGCACATTTTGGTGACAGAAAGTTCTGGATTCTGAGAGGAGCCACAAATTTCCTTCCACCCAGCGTTCCCCCAAGTCTCCCGATAAAAATGATACCTCACTTGTGTGGGTAGGCCTAGCGCCCGCGACAGGAACTGCCCCAAAACACAACGTAGACACATCCCATTTTTCTACACAAAACAGAGGTGTTTTTTGCAAAGTGCCTACCTGTAGATTTTGGCCGCTAGCTCAGCCGGCACTTAGGGAAACCTACCAAACCTGTGCATTTTTTAAAATTAGAGACCTAGGGGAATCCAAGATGTTGTGACTTGTGGGGCTCTGACCAGGTTTTGTTACCCAGAGACCTTTGCAAACCTCAAAATTTGGCTAAAAAACACATTTTCTTCACATTTCCGTAACAGAAAGATCTGGAATCTGATAGGAGCCACAAATTTCCTTCCACCCAGCCTTCCCCCAAGTCTCCAGATAAAAATGATACCTCACTTGTGTGGGTAGGCCTAGCGCCCGCGACAGGAACTGCCCCAAAACACAACGTGGACACATCCCATTTTTTTACAGAAAACAGAGGTGTTTTTTGCAAAGTGCCTACCTGTAGATTTTGGCCCCTAGCTCAGCCGGCATCTAGGGAAACCTACCAAACCTGTGCATTTTTTAAATTTAGAGACCTAAGGGAATCCAAGATGGGGTGACTTGTGGGGCTCTGACCAGGTTCTGTTACCCAGAATCCTTTGCAAACCTCAAAATTTGGCTAAAAAAACAAGTTTTCCGCACATTTTGGTGACAGAAAGTTCTGGATTCTGAGAGGAGCCACAAATTTCCTTCCACCCAGCGTTCCCCCAAGTCTCCCGATAAAAATGATACCTCACTTGTGTGGGTAGGCCTAGTGCCCGCGACAGGAACTGCCCCAAAACACAACGTGGACACATCCCATTTTTCTACAGAAAACAGAGGTGTTTTTTGCAAAGTGCCTACCTGTAGATTTTGGACGTTAGCTCAGCCGGCACCTAGGAAAACCTACCAAAACTGTGCATTTTTGAAAATTAGAGACCTAGGGGAATCCAAGGTGGTGTGACTTGTGGGGCTCTGACCAGGTTCTGTTACCCAGAATCCTTTGCAAACCTCAAAATTTGGCTAAAAAAACAAGTTTTCCTCACATTTCGGTGACAGAAAGTTCTGGATTCTGAGAGGAGCCACAAATTTCCTTCCACCCAGCGTTCCCCCAAGTCTCCCGATAATAATGATACCTCACTTGTGTGGGTAGGCCTAGCGCCCGCGACAGGAACTGCCCAAAACACAACGTGGACACATCCCATTTTTCTACAGAAAACAGAGGTGTTTTTTGCAAAGTGCCTACCTGTAGATTTTGGCCGCTAGCTCAGCCGGCACCTAGGGAAACCTACCAAACCTGTGGATTTTTGAAAATTAGAGACCTAGGGGAATCCAAGATGGGGTCACTTGTGGGGCTCTGACCAGGTTCTGTTACCCAAAATCCTTGCAAACCTCAAAATTTGGCTAAAAAAACAAGTTTTCCTCACATTTTGGTGACAGAAAGTTCTGGATTCTGAGAGGAGCCACAAATTTCCTTCCACCCAGCGTTCCCCCAAGTCTCCCGATAAAAATTATACCTCTCTTGTGTGGGTAGGCCTAGCGCCCGCGACAGGAACTGCCCCAAAACACAACGTGGACACATCAAATTTTTCTACACAAAACAGAGGTGTTTTTTGCAAAGTGCCTGCCTGTAGATTTTGGCCGCTAGCTCAGCCGGCACCTAGGGAAACCTTCCAAACCTGTGCATTTTTGAAAATTAGAGACCTAGGGGAAGCCAAGATGGGGTGACTTGTGGGGCTCTGACCAGGTTCTGTTACCGAGAATCCTTGCAAACCTCAAAATTTGGCTAAAAAAACAAGTTTTCCTCACATTTTGGTGAGAGAAAGTTCTGGAATCTGAGAGGAGCCACAAGTTTCCTTCCACCCACCGTTCCCCCAAGTCTCCCGATAAAAATGATACGTCACTTGTGTGGGTAGGCCTAGCGCCCGCGACAGGAACTGCCCCAAAACACAACGTGGACACATCCCATTTTTCTACAGAAAACAGAGGTGTTTTTTGCAAAGTGCCTACCTGTAGATTTTGGCCTCTAGCTCAGCCGGCACCTAGGGAAACCTACCAAACCTGTGCATTTTTAAAAACTAGAGACCTAGGGGAATCCAAGATGGGGTGACTAGTGGGGCTCTCACCAGGTTCTGTTACCCAGAATAATTTGCAAACCTCAAAATTTGGCTAAAAAAACACGTTTTCCTCACATTTTGGTGAGAGAAAGTTCTGGAATCTGAGAGGAGCCACAAGTTTCCTTCCACCCACCGTTCCCCCAAGTCTCCCGATAAAAATGATACGTCACTTGTGTGGGTAGGCCTAGCGCCCGCGACAGGAACTGCCCCAAAACACAACGTGGACACATCCCATTTTTCTACAGAAAACAGAGGTGTTTTTTGCAAAGTGCCTACCTGTAGATTTTGGCCTCTAGCTCAGCCGGCACCTAGGGAAACCTACCAAACCTGTGCATTTTTAAAAACTAGAGACCTAGGGGAATCCAAGATGGGGTGACTAGTGGGGCTCTCACCAGGTTCTGTTACCCAGAATCCTTTGCAAACCTCAAAATTTGGCTAAAAAAACAAGTTTTGCTCACATTTCGGTGACAGAAAGTTCTGGATTCTGAGAGGAGCCACAAATTTCCTTCCACTCAGCGTTCCCCCAATTCTCCCGATAAAAATGATACCTCACTTGTGTGGGTAGGCCTAGCGCCCGCGACAGGAACTGCCCAAAACACAACGTGGACACATCCCATTTTTCTACAGAAAACAGAGGTGTTTTTTGCAAAGTGCTTACCTGTAGATTTTGGCCGCTAGCTCAGCCGGCACCTAGGGAAACCTTCCAAACCTGTGGATTTTTGAAAATTAGAGACCTAGGGGAATCCAAGATGGGGTGACTTGTGGGGCTCTGACCAGGTTCTGTTACCCAGAATCCTTGCAAACCTCAAAATTAGGCTAAGAAAACAAGTTTTCCTCACATTTTGGTGAGAGAAAGTTCTGGAATCTGAGAGGAGCCACAAGTTTCCTTCCACCCAGCGTTCCCCCAAGTCTCCCGATAAAAATGATGCCTCACTTGTGTGGGTAGGCCTAGCGCCCGCGACAGGAACTGCCCCAAAACACAACGTGGACACATCCCATTTTTCTACAGAAAACAGAGGTGATTTTTGCAAAGTGCCTACCTGTAGATTTTGGCCGCTAGCTCAGCCGGCACTTAGGGAAACCTACCAAACCTGTGCATTTTTTAAAATTAGAGACCTAGGGGAATCCAAGATGGGGTGACTTGTGGGGTTCTGACCAGGTTCTGTTACCCAGAGACCTTTGCAAACCTCAAAAATTGGCTAAAAAAACACGTTTTCCTCACATTTCCGTGACAGAAAGTTCTGGAATCTGAGAGGAGCCACAAATTTCCTTCCACCCAGCGTTCCCCCAAGTCTCCAGATAAAAATGATACATCACTTGTGTGGGTAGGCCTAGCGCCCGCGACAGGAACTGCCCCAAAACACAACGTGGACACATCCCGTTTTTCTACAGAAAACAGAGGTGTTTTTTGCAAAGTGCCTACCTGTAGATTTTGGCCGTTAGCTCAGCCGGCACCTAGGAAAACCTACCAAAACTGTGCATTTTTGAAAATTAGAGACCTAGGGGAATCCAAGGTGGTGTGACTTGTGGGGCTCTGACCAGGTTCTGTTACCCAGAATCCTTTGCAAACCTCAAAATTTGGCTAAAAAAACAAGTTTTCCTCACATTTCGGTGACAGAAAGTTCTGGATTCTGAGAGGAGCCACAAATTTCCTTCCACCCAGCGTTCCCCCAAGTCTCCCGATAATAATGATACCTCACTTGTGTGGGTAGGCCTAGCGCCCGCGACAGGAACTGCCCAAAACACAACGTGGACACATCCCATTTTTCTACAGAAAACAGAGGTGTTTTTTGCAAAGTGCCTACCTGTAGATTTTGGCCGCTAGCTCAGCCGGCACCTAGGGAAACCTACCAAACCTGTGGATTTTTGAAAATTAGAGACCTAGGGGAATCCAAGATGGGGTCACTTGTGGGGCTCTGACCAGGTTCTGTTACCCAAAATCCTTGCAAACCTCAAAATTTGGCTAAAAAAACAAGTTTTCCTCACATTTTGGTGACAGAAAGTTCTGGATTCTGAGAGGAGCCACAAATTTCCTTCCACCCAGCGTTCCCCCAAGTCTCCCGATAAAAATTATACCTCTCTTGTGTGGGTAGGCCTAGCGCCCGCGACAGGAACTGCCCCAAAACACAACGTGGACACATCAAATTTTTCTACACAAAACAGAGGTGTTTTTTGCAAAGTGCCTGCCTGTAGATTTTGGCCTCTAGCTCAGCCGGCACCTAGGGAAACCTTCCAAACCTGTGCATTTTTGAAAATTAGAGACCTAGGGGAAGCCAAGATGGGGTGACTTGTGGGGCTCTGACCAGGTTCTGTTACCGAGAATCCTTGCAAACCTCAAAATTTGGCTAAAAAAACAAGTTTTCCTCACATTTTGGTGAGAGAAAGTTCTGGAATCTGAGAGGAGCCACAAGTTTCCTTCCACCCACCGTTCCCCCAAGTCTCCCGATAAAAATGATACGTCACTTGTGTGGGTAGGCCTAGCGCCCACAACAGGAACTGCCCCAAAACACAACGTGGACACATCCCATTTTTCTACAGAAAACAGAGGTGTTTTTTGCAAAGTGCCTACCTGTAGATTTTGGCCTCTAGCTCAGCCGGCACCTAGGGAAACCTACCAAACCTGTGCATTTTTAAAAACTAGAGACCTAGGGGAATCCAAGATGGGGTGACTAGTGGGGCTCTCACCAGGTTCTGTTACCCAGAATAATTTGCAAACCTCAAAATTTGGCTAAAAAAACACGTTTTCCTCACATTTTGGTGAGAGAAAGTTCTGGAATCTGAGAGGAGCCACAAGTTTCCTTCCACCCACCGTTCCCCCAAGTCTCCCGATAAAAATGATACGTCACTTGTGTGGGTAGGCCTAGCGCCCGCGACAGGAACTGCCCCAAAACACAACGTGGACACATCCCATTTTTCTACAGAAAACAGAGGTGATTTTTGCAAAGTGCCTACCTGTAGATTTTGGCCGCTAGCTCAGCCGGCACTTAGGGAAACCTACCAAACCTGTGCATTTTTTAAAATTAGAGACCTAGGGGAATCCAAGATGGGGTGACTTGTGGGGTTCTGACCAGGTTCTGTTACCCAGAGACCTTTGCAAACCTCAAAAATTGGCTAAAAAAACACGTTTTCCTCACATTTCCGTGACAGAAAGTTCTGGAATCTGAGAGGAGCCACAAATTTCCTTCCACCCAGCGTTCCCCCAAGTCTCCAGATAAAAATGATACATCACTTGTGTGGGTAGGCCTAGCGCCCGCGACAGGAACTGCCCCAAAACACAACGTGGACACATCCCGTTTTTCTACAGAAAACAGAGGTGTTTTTTGCAAAGTGCCTACCTGTAGATTTTGGCCGTTAGCTCAGCCGGCACCTAGGAAAACCTACCAAAACTGTGCATTTTTGAAAATTAGAGACCTAGGGGAATCCAAGGTGGTGTGACTTGTGGGGCTCTGACCAGGTTCTGTTACCCAGAATCCTTTGCAAACCTCAAAATTTGGCTAAAAAAACAAGTTTTCCTCACATTTCGGTGACAGAAAGTTCTGGATTCTGAGAGGAGCCACAAATTTCCTTCCACCCAGCGTTCCCCCAAGTCTCCCGATAATAATGATACCTCACTTGTGTGGGTAGGCCTAGCGCCCGCGACAGGAACTGCCCAAAACACAACGTGGACACATCCCATTTTTCTACAGAAAACAGAGGTGTTTTTTGCAAAGTGCCTACCTGTAGATTTTGGCCGCTAGCTCAGCCGGCACCTAGGGAAACCTACCAAACCTGTGGATTTTTGAAAATTAGAGACCTAGGGGAATCCAAGATGGGGTCACTTGTGGGGCTCTGACCAGGTTCTGTTACCCAAAATCCTTGCAAACCTCAAAATTTGGCTAAAAAAACAAGTTTTCCTCACATTTTGGTGACAGAAAGTTCTGGATTCTGAGAGGAGCCACAAATTTCCTTCCACCCAGCGTTCCCCCAAGTCTCCCGATAAAAATTATACCTCTCTTGTGTGGGTAGGCCTAGCGCCCGCGACAGGAACTGCCCCAAAACACAACGTGGACACATCAAATTTTTCTACACAAAACAGAGGTGTTTTTTGCAAAGTGCCTGCCTGTAGATTTTGGCCTCTAGCTCAGCCGGCACCTAGGGAAACCTTCCAAACCTGTGCATTTTTGAAAATTAGAGACCTAGGGGAAGCCAAGATGGGGTGACTTGTGGGGCTCTGACCAGGTTCTGTTACCGAGAATCCTTGCAAACCTCAAAATTTGGCTAAAAAAACAAGTTTTCCTCACATTTTGGTGAGAGAAAGTTCTGGAATCTGAGAGGAGCCACAAGTTTCCTTCCACCCACCGTTCCCCCAAGTCTCCCGATAAAAATGATACGTCACTTGTGTGGGTAGGCCTAGCGCCCACAACAGGAACTGCCCCAAAACACAACGTGGACACATCCCATTTTTCTACAGAAAACAGAGGTGTTTTTTGCAAAGTGCCTACCTGTAGATTTTGGCCTCTAGCTCAGCCGGCACCTAGGGAAACCTACCAAACCTGTGCATTTTTAAAAACTAGAGACCTAGGGGAATCCAAGATGGGGTGACTAGTGGGGCTCTCACCAGGTTCTGTTACCCAGAATAATTTGCAAACCTCAAAATTTGGCTAAAAAAACACGTTTTCCTCACATTTTGGTGAGAGAAAGTTCTGGAATCTGAGAGGAGCCACAAGTTTCCTTCCACCCACCGTTCCCCCAAGTCTCCCGATAAAAATGATACGTCACTTGTGTGGGTAGGCCTAGCGCCCGCGACAGGAACTGCCCCAAAACACAACGTGGACACATCCCATTTTTCTACAGAAAACAGAGGTGTTTTTTGCAAAGTGCCTACCTGTAGATTTTGGCCTCTAGCTCAGCCGGCACCTAGGGAAACCTACCAAACCTGTGCATTTTTAAAAACTAGAGACCTAGGGGAATCCAAGATGGGGTGACTAGTGGGGCTCTCACCAGGTTCTGTTACCCAGAATCCTTTGCAAACCTCAAAATTTGGCTAAAAAAACAAGTTTTGCTCACATTTCGGTGACAGAAAGTTCTGGATTCTGAGAGGAGCCACAAATTTCCTTCCACTCAGCGTTCCCCCAATTCTCCCGATAAAAATGATACCTCACTTGTGTGGGTAGGCCTAGCGCCCGCGACAGGAACTGCCCAAAACACAACGTGGACACATCCCATTTTTCTACAGAAAACAGAGGTGTTTTTTGCAAAGTGCCTACCTGTAGATTTTGGCCGCTAGCTCAGCCGGCACCTAGGGAAACCTTCCAAACCTGTGGATTTTTGAAAATTAGAGACCTAGGGGAATCCAAGATGGGGTGACTTGTGGGGCTCTGACCAGGTTCTGTTACCCAGAATCCTTGCAAACCTCAAAATTAGGCTAAGAAAACAAGTTTTCCTCACATTTTGGTGAGAGAAAGTTCTGGAATCTGAGAGGAGCCACAAGTTTCCTTCCACCCAGCGTTCCCCCAAGTCTCCCGATAAAAATGATGCCTCACTTGTGTGGGTAGGCCTAGCGCCCGCGACAGGAACTGCCCCAAAACACAACGTGGACACATCCCATTTTTCTACAGAAAACAGAGGTGATTTTTGCAAAGTGCCTACCTGTAGATTTTGGCCGCTAGCTCAGCCGGCACTTAGGGAAACCTACCAAACCTGTGCATTTTTTAAAATTAGAGACCTAGGGGAATCCAAGATGGGGTGACTTGTGGGGTTCTGACCAGGTTCTGTTACCCAGAGACCTTTGCAAACCTCAAAAATTGGCTAAAAAAACACGTTTTCCTCACATTTCCGTGACAGAAAGTTCTGGAATCTGAGAGGAGCCACAAATTTCCTTCCACCCAGCGTTCCCCCAAGTCTCCAGATAAAAATGATACATCACTTGTGTGGGTAGGCCTAGCGCCCGCGACAGGAACTGCCCCAAAACACAACGTGGACACATCCCGTTTTTCTACAGAAAACAGAGGTGTTTTTTGCAAAGTGCCTACCTGTAGATTTTGGCCCCTAGCTCAGCCGGCACCTAGGGAAACCTACCAAACCTGTGCATTTTTAAAAACTAGAGACCTAGGGGAATCCAAGATGGGGTGACTAGTGGGGCTCTCACCAGGTTCTGTTACCCAGAATCCTTTGCAAACCTCAAAATTTGGCTAAAAAAACAGGTTTTCCGCACATTTCGGTGACAGAAAGTTCTGGATTCTGAGAGGAGCCACAAATTTCCTTCCACCCAGCGTTCCCCCAAGTCTCCCGATAAAAATAATACCTCACTTGTGTGGGTAGGCCTAGCGCCCGCGACAGGAAGTACCCCAAAACACAACGTGGACACATCCAATTTTTCTACAGAAAACAGAGGTGTTTTTTGCAAAGTGCCTACCTGTAGATTTTGGCCCCTAGCTCAGCCGGCACCTAGGGAAACCTATCAAACCTGTGCATTTTTTAAAATTAGAGACCTAGGGGAATCCAAGATGGGGTGACTTGTGGGGCTCTGACCAGGTTCTGTTACCCAGAATCCTTTGCAAACCTCAAAATTTGGCTAAAAAAACAAGTTTTCCGCACATTTCGGTGCCAGAAAGTTCTGGATTCTGAGAGGAGCCACAAATTTCCTTCCACCCAGCGTTCCCCCAAGTTTCCCGATAAAAATGATACCTCACTTTTGTGGGTAGGCCTAGCGCCCGCGACAGGAACTGCCCCAAAACAAAACGTGGACACATCCCATTTTTCTACACAAAACAGAGGTGTTTTTTGCAAAGTGCCTACCTGTAGATTTTGGCCGCTGGCTCAGCCGGCACTTAGGGAAACCTACCAAACCTGTGCAATTTTTAAAATTAGAGACCTAGGGGAATCCAAGATGTTGTGACTTGTGGGGCTCTGACCAGGTTCTGTTACCCAGAGACCTTTGCAAACCTCAAAATTTGGCTAAAAAAACAAGTTTTCCTCACATTTCCGTGACAGAAAGTTCTGGAATCTGAGAGGAGCCACAAATTTCCTCCCACCCAGCGTTCCCCCAAGTCTCCCGATAATAATGATACCTCACTTGTGTGGGTAGGCCTAGCGCCCGCGACAGGAACTGCCCAAAACACAACGTGGACACATCCCATTTTTCTACAGAAAACAGAGGTGTTTTTTGCAAAGTGCCTACCTGTAGATTTTGGCCGCTAGCTCAGCCGGCACCTAGGGAAACCTTCCAAACCTGTGGATTTTTGAAAATTAGAGACCTAGGGGAATCCAAGATGGGGTCACTTGTGGGGCTCTGACCAGGTTCTGTTACCCAGAATCCTTGCAAACCTCAAAATTTGGCTAAAAAAACAAGTTTTCCTCACATTTTGGTGAGAGAAAGTTCTGGAATCTGAGAGGAGCCACAAGTTTCCTTCCACCCACCGTTCCCCCAAGTCTCCCGATAAAAATGATACGTCACTTGTGTGGGTAGGCCTAGTGCCCGCGACAGGAACTGCCCCAAAACACAACGTGGACACATCCCATTTTTCTACAGAAAACAGAGGTGTTTTTTGCAAAGGGCCTACCTGTAGATTTTGGCCGCTAGCTCAGCCGGCACCTAGGAAAACCTACCAAAACTGTGCATTTTTGAAAAATAGAGACCTAGGGGAATCCAAGGTGGGGTGACTTGTGGGGCTCTGACCAGGTTCTGTTACCCAGAATCCTTTGCAAACCTCAAAATTTGGCTAAAAAAACACGTTTTCCGCACATTTCGGTGCCAGAAAGTTCTGGATTCTGAGAGGAGCCACAAATTTCCTTCCACCCAGCGTTCCCCCAAGTTTCCCGATAAAAATGATACCTCACTTTTGTGGGTAGGCCTAGCGCCCGCGACAGGAACTGCCCCAAAACAAAACGTGGACACATCCCATTTTTCTACACAAAACAGAGGTGTTTTTTGCAAAGTGCCTACCTGTAGATTTTGGCCGCTGGCTCAGCCGGCACTTAGGGAAACCGACCAAACCTGTGCAATTTTTAAAATTAGAGACCTAGGGGAATCCAAGATGTTGTGACTTGTGGGGCTCTGACCAGGTTCTGTTACCCAGAGACCTTTGCAAACCTCAAAATTTGGCTAAAAAAACAAGTTTTCCTCACATTTCCGTGACAGAAAGTTCTGGAATCTGAGAGGAGCCACAAATTTCCTCCCACCCAGCGTTCCCCCAAGTCTCCCGATAATAATGATACCTCACTTGTGTGGGTAGGCCTAGCGCCCGCGACAGGAACTGCCCAAAACACAACGTGGACACATCCCATTTTTCTACAGAAAACAGAGGTGTTTTTTGCAAAGTGCCTACCTGTAGATTTTGGCCGCTAGCTCAGCCGGCACCTAGGGAAACCTTCCAAACCTGTGGATTTTTGAAAATTAGAGACCTAGGGGAAGCCAAGATGGGGTCACTTGTGGGGCTCTGACCAGGTTCTGTTACCCAGAATCCTTGCAAACCTCAAAATTTGGCTAAAAAAACAAGTTTTCCTCACATTTTGGTGAGAGAAAGTTCTGGAATCTGAGAGGAGCCACAAGTTTCCTTCCACCCAGCGTTCCCCCAAGTCTCCCGATAAAAATGATACCTCACTTGTGTGGGTAGGCCTAGCGCCCGCGACAGGAACTGCCCAAAACACAACGTGGACACATCCCATTTTTCTACAGAAAACAGAGGTGTTTTTTGCAAAGTGCCTACCTGTAGATTTTGGCCGCTAGCTCAGCCGGCACCTAGGGAAACCTTCCAAACCTGTGGATTTTTGAAAATTAGAGACCTAGGGGAATCCAAGATGGGGTGACTTGTGGGGCTCTGACCAGGTTCTGTTACCCAGAATCCTTGCAAACCTCAAAATTAGGCTAAGAAAACAAGTTTTCCTCACATTTTGGTGAGAGAAAGTTCTGGAATCTGAGAGGAGCCACAAGTTTCCTTCCACCCAGCGTTCCCCCAAGTCTCCCGATAAAAATGATGCCTCACTTGTGTGGGTAGGCCTAGCGCCCGCGACAGGAACTGCCCCAAAACACAACGTGGACACATCCCATTTTTCTACAGAAAACAGAGGTGATTTTTGCAAAGTGCCTACCTGTAGATTTTGGCCGCTAGCTCAGCCGGCACTTAGGGAAACCTACCAAACCTGTGCATTTTTTAAAATTAGAGAACTAGGGGAATCCAAGATGGGGTGACTTGTGGGGTTCTGACCAGGTTCTGTTACCCAGAGACCTTTGCAAACCTCAAAAATTGGCTAAAAAAACACGTTTTCCTCACATTTCCGTGACAGAAAGTTCTGGAATCTGAGAGGAGCCACAAATTTCCTTCCACCCAGCGTTCCCCCAAGTCTCCAGATAAAAATGATACATCACTTGTGTGGGTAGGCCTAGCGCCCGCGACAGGAACTGCCCCAAAACACAACGTGGACACATCCCGTTTTTCTACAGAAAACAGAGGTGTTTTTTGCAAAGTGCCTACCTGTAGATTTTGGCCCCTAGCTCAGCCGGCACCTAGGGAAACCTACCAAACCTGTGCATTTTTAAAAACTAGAGACCTAGGGGAATCCAAGATGGGGTGACTAGTGGGGCTCTCACCAGGTTCTGTTACCCAGAATCCTTTGCAAACCTCAAAATTTGGCTAAAAAAACAAGTTTTGCTCACATTTCGGTGACAGAAAGTTCTGGATTCTGAGAGGAGCCACAAATTTCCTTCCACCCAGCGTTCCCCCAAGTCTCCCGATAAAAATAATACCTCACTTGTGTGGGTAGGCCTAGCGCCCGCGACAGGAAGTACCCCAAAACACAACGTGGACACATCCAATTTTTCTACAGAAAACAGAGGTGTTTTTTGCAAAGTGCCTACCTGTAGATTTTGGCCCCTAGCTCAGCCGGCACCTAGGGAAACCTATCAAACCTGTGCATTTTTTAAAATTAGAGACCTAGGGGAATCCAAGATGGGGTGACTTGTGGGGCTCTGACCAGGTTCTGTTACCCAGAATCCTTTGCAAACCTCAAAATTTGGCTAAAAAAACACGTTTTCCGCACATTTCGGTGCCAGAAAGTTCTGGATTCTGAGAGGAGCCACAAATTTCCTTCCACCCGGCGTTCCCCCAAGTTTCCCGATAAAAATGATACCTCACTTTTGTGGGTAGGCCTAGCGCCCGCGACAGGAACTGCCCCAAAACAAAACGTGGACACATCCCATTTTTCTACACAAAACAGAGATGTTTTTTGCAAAGTGCCTACCTGTAGATTTTGGCCGCTGGCTCAGCCGGCACTTAGGGAAACCTACCAAACCTGTGCAATTTTTAAAATTAGAGACCTAGGGGAATCCAAGATGTTGTGACTTGTGGGGCTCTGACCAGGTTCTGTTACCCAGAGACCTTTGCAAACCTCAAAATTTGGCTAAAAAAACAAGTTTTCCTCACATTTCCGTGACAGAAAGTTCTGGAATCTGAGAGGAGCCACAAATTTCCTCCCACCCAGCGTTCCCCCAAGTCTCCCGATAATAATGATACCTCACTTGTGTGGGTAGGCCTAGCGCCCGCGACAGGAACTGCCCAAAACACAACGTGGACACATCCCATTTTTCTACAGAAAACAGAGGTGTTTTTTGCAAAGTGCCTACCTGTAGATTTTGGCCGCTAGCTCAGCCGGCACCTAGGGAAACCTTCCAAACCTGTGGATTTTTGAAAATTAGAGACCTAGGGGAATCCAAGATGGGGTCACTTGTGGGGCTCTGACCAGGTTCTGTTACCCAGAATCCTTGAAAACCTCAAAATTTGGCTAAAAAAACAAGTTTTCCTCACATTTTGGTGAGAGAAAGTTCTGGAATCTGAGAGGAGCCACAAGTTTCCTTCCACCCAGCGTTCCCCCAAGTCTCCAGATAAAAATGATACCTCACTTGTGTGGGTAGGCCTAGCGCCCGCGACAGGAACTGCCCCAAAACACAACTTGGACACATCCCATTTTTCTACAGAAAACAGAGGTGTTTTTTGCAAAGTGCCTACCTAGATTTTGGCCCCTAGCTCAGCCGGCACCTAGGGAAACCTACCAAACCTGTGCATTTTTAAAAACTAGAGACCTAGGGGAATCCAAGATGGGGTGACTAGTGGGGCTCTCACCAGGTTCTGTTACCCAGAATCCTTTGCAAACCTCAAAATTTGGCTAAAAAAACACGTTTTGCTCACATTTCGGTGACAGAAAGTTCTGGATTCTGAGAGGAGCCACAAATTTCCTTCCACCCAGCGTTCCCCCAAGTCTCCCGATAATAATGATACCTCACTTGTGTGGGTAGGCCTAGCGCCCGCGACAGGAACTGCCCAAAACACAACGTGGACACATCCCATTTTTCTACAGAAAACAGAGGTGTTTTTTGCAAAGTGCCTACCTGTAGATTTTGGCCGCTAGCTCAGCCGGCACCTAGGGAAACCTACCAAACCTGTGGATTTTTGAAAATTAGAGACCTAGGGGAATCCAAGATGGGGTCACTTGTGGGGCTCTGACCAGGTTCTGTTACCCAAAATCCTTGCAAACCTCAAAATTTGGCTAAAAAAACAAGTTTTCCTCACATTTTGGTGACAGAAAGTTCTGGATTCTGAGAGGAGCCAGAAATTTCCTTCCACCCAGCGTTCCCCCAAGTCTCCCGATAAAAATTATACCTCTCTTGTGTGGGTAGGCCTAGCGCCCGCGACAGGAACTGCCCCAAAACACAACGTGGACACATCAAATTTTTCTACACAAAACAGAGGTGTTTTTTGCAAAGTGCCTGCCTGTAGATTTTGGCCGCTAGCTCAGCCGGCACCTAGGGAAACCTTCCAAACCTGTGCATTTTTGAAAATTAGAGACCTAGGGGAAGCCAAGATGGGGTGACTTGTGGGGCTCTGACCAGGTTCTGTTACCGAGAATCCTTGCAAACCTCAAAATTTGGCTAAAAAAACAAGTTTTCCTCACATTTTGGTGAGAGAAAGTTCTGGAATCTGAGAGGAGCCACAAGTTTCCTTCCACCCACCGTTCCCCCAAGTCTCCCGATAAAAATGATACGTCACTTGTGTGGGTAGGCCTAGCGCCCGCGACAGGAACTGCCCCAAAACACAACGTGGACACATCCCATTTTTCTACAGAAAACAGAGGTGTTTTTTGCAAAGTGCCTACCTGTAGATTTTGGCCTCTAGCTCAGCCGGCACCTAGGGAAACCTACCAAACCTGTGCATTTTTAAAAACTAGAGACCTAGGGGAATCCAAGATGGGGTGACTAGTGGGGCTCTCACCAGGTTCTGTTACCCAGAATAATTTGCAAACCTCAAAATTTGGCTAAAAAAACACGTTTTCCTCACATTTTGGTGAGAGAAAGTTCTGGAATCTGAGAGGAGCCACAAGTTTCCTTCCACCCACCGTTCCCCCAAGTCTCCCGATAAAAATGATACGTCACTTGTGTGGGTAGGCCTAGCGCCCGCGACAGGAACTGCCCCAAAACACAACGTGGACACATCCCATTTTTCTACAGAAAACAGAGGTGTTTTTTGCAAAGTGCCTACCTGTAGATTTTGGCCTCTAGCTCAGCCGGCACCTAGGGAAACCTACCAAACCTGTGCATTTTTAAAAACTAGAGACCTAGGGGAATCCAAGATGGGGTGACTAGTGGGGCTCTCACCAGGTTCTGTTACCCAGAATCCTTTGCAAACCTCAAAATTTGGCTAAAAAAACACGTTTTGCTCACATTTCGGTGACAGAAAGTTCTGGATTCTGAGAGGAGCCACAAATTTCCTTCCACTCAGCGTTCCCCCAATTCTCCCGATAAAAATGATACCTCACTTGTGTGGGTAGGCCTAGCGCCCGCGACAGGAACTGCCCAAAACACAACGTGGACACATCCCATTTTTCTACAGAAAACAGAGGTGTTTTTTGCAAAGTGCCTACCTGTAGATTTTGGCCGCTAGCTCAGCCGGCACCTAGGGAAACCTTCCAAACCTGTGGATTTTTGAAAATTAGAGACCTAGGGGAATCCAAGATGGGGTGACTTGTGGGCCTCTGACCAGGTTCTGTTACCCAGAATCCTTGCAAACCTCAAAATTAGGCTAAGAAAACAAGTTTTCCTCACATTTTGGTGAGAGAAAGTTCTGGAATCTGAGAGGAGCCACAAGTTTCCTTCCACCCAGCGTTCCCCCAAGTCTCCCGATAAAAATGATGCCTCACTTGTGTGGGTAGGCCTAGCGCCCGCGACAGGAACTGCCCCAAAACACAACGTGGACACATCCCATTTTTCTACAGAAAACAGAGGTGATTTTTGCAAAGTGCCTACCTGTAGATTTTGGCCGCTAGCTCAGCCGGCACTTAGGGAAACCTACCAAACCTGTGCATTTTTTAAAATTAGAGACCTAGGGGAATCCAAGATGGGGTGACTTGTGGGGTTCTGACCAGGTTCTGTTACCCAGAGACCTTTGCAAACCTCAAAAATTGGCTAAAAAAACACGTTTTCCTCACATTTCCGTGACAGAAAGTTCTGGAATCTGAGAGGAGCCACAAATTTCCTTCCACCCAGCGTTCCCCCAAGTCTCCAGATAAAAATGATACATCACTTGTGTGGGTAGGCCTAGCGCCCGCGACAGGAACTGCCCCAAAACACAACGTGGACACATCCCATTTTTCTACAGAAAACAGAGGTGTTTTTTGCAAAGTGCCTACCTGTAGATTTTGGCCCCTAGCTCAGCCGGCACCTAGGGAAACCTACCAAACCTGTGCATTTTTAAAAACTAGAGACCTAAGGGAATCCAAGATGGGGTGACTAGTGGGGCTCTCACCAGGTTCTGTTACTCAGAATCCTTTGCAAACCTCAAAATTTGGCTAAAAAAACAGGTTTTCCGCACATTTCGGTGACAGAAAGTTCTGGATTCTGAGAGGAGCCACAAATTTCCTTCCACCCAGCGTTCCCCCAAGTCTCCCGATAAAAATAATACCTCACTTGTGTGGGTAGGCCTAGCGCCCGCGACAGGAAGTACCCCAAAACACAACGTGGACACATCCCATTTTTCTACAGAAAACAGAGGTGTTTTTTGCAAAGTGCCTACCTGTAGATTTTGGCCCCTAGCTCAGCCGGCACCTAGGGAAACCTATCAAACCTGTGCATTTTTTAAAATTAGAGACCTAGGGGAATCCAAGATGGGGTGACTTGTGGGGCTCTGACCAGGTTCTGTTACCCAGAATCCTTTGCAAACCTCAAAATTTGGCTAAAAAAACACGTTTTCCGCACATTTCGGTGCCTGAAAGTTCTGGATTCTGAGAGGAGCCACAAATTTCCTTCCACCCAGCGTTCCCCCAAGTTTCCCGATAAAAATGATACCTCACTTTTGTGGGTAGGCCTAGCGCCCGCGACAGGAACTGCCCCAAAACACAACGTGGACACATCCCATTTTTCTACACAAAACAGAGGTGTTTTTTGCAAAGTGCCTACCTGTAGATTTTGGCCGCTGGCTCAGCCGGCACTTAGGGAAACCTACCAAACCTGTGCAATTTTTAAAATTAGAGACCTAGGGGAATCCAAGATGTTGTGACTTGTGGGGCTCTGACCAGGTTCTGTTACCCAGAGACCTTTGCAAACCTCAAAATTTGGCTAAAAAAACACGTTTTCCTCACATTTCCGTGACAGAAAGTTCTGGAATCTGAGAGGAGCCACAAATTTCCTTCCACCCAGCGTTCCCCCAAGTCTCCCGATAATAATGATACCTCACTTGTGTGGGTAGGCCTAGCGCCCGCGACAGGAACTGCCCAAAACACAACGTGGACACATCCCATTTTTCTACAGAAAACAGAGGTGTTTTTTGCAAAGTGCCTACCTGTAGATTTTGCCCGCTAGCTCAGCCGGCACCTAGGGAAACCTTCCAAGCCTGTGGATTTTTGAAAATTAGAGACCTAGGGGAATCCAAGATGGGGTCACTTGTGGGGCTCTGACCAGGTTCTGTTACCCAGAATCCTTGCAAACCTCAAAATTTGGCTAAAAAAACAAGTTTTCCTCACATTTTGGTGAGAGAAAGTTCTGGAATCTGAGAGGAGCCACAAGTTTCCTTCCACCCACCGTTCCCCCAAGTCTCCCGATAAAAATGATACGTCACTTGTGTGGGTAGGCCTAGTGCCCGCGACAGGAACTGCCCCAAAACACAATGTGGACACATCCCATTTTTCTACAGAAAACAGAGGTGTTTTTTGCAAAGGGCCTACCTGTAGATTTTGGCCGCTAGCTCAGCCGGCACCTAGGAAAACCTACCAAAACTGTGCATTTTTGAAAAATAGAGACCTAGGGGAATCCAAGGTGGGGTGACTTGTGGGGCTCTGACCAGGTTCTGTTACCCAGAATCCTTTGCAAACCTCAAAATTTGGCTAAAAAAACAAGTTTTCCTCACATTTCGGTGACAGAAAGTTCTGGAATCTGAGAGGAGCCACAAATTTCCTTCCACCCAGTGTTCCCTCAAGTCTCCCGATAAAAATGATACCTCCCTTTGTTGGGTCGGCCTAGCGCCTGCGACAGGAAATGGCCCTAAACACAACGTGGACACATCCCATTTTTCAACAGAAAATAGAGGTGTTTTTTGCAAAGTGCCTATCTGTAGATTTTGGCCTCTAGCTCAGCCGGCACCTAGGGAAACCTACCAAACCTGTGCATTTTTAAAAACTAGAGACCTAGGGGAATCCAAGATGGGGTGACTTGTGGGGCTCTCACCAGGTTCTGTTACCCAGAATCATTTGCAAACCTCAAAATTTGGCTAAAAAAACACGTTTTCGGCACATTTCGGTGACAGAAAGTTCTGGATTCTGAGAGGAGCCACAAATTTCCTTCCACCCAGCGTTCCCCCAAGTCTCCCGATAAAAATTATACCTCACTTGTGTGGGTAGGCCTAGCGCCCGCGACAAGAACTACCCCAAAACACAACGTGGACACATCCCATTTTTCTACAGAAAACAGAGGTGTTTTTTGCAAAGTGCCTACCTGTAGATTTTGGCCGCTAGCTCAGCCGGCACTTAGGGAAACCTACCAAACCTGTGCATTTTTTTAAATTAGAGACCTAGGGGAATCCAAGATGTTGTGACTTGTGGGGCTCTGACCAGGTTTTGTTACCCAGAGACCTTTGCAAACCTCAAAATTTGGCTAAAAAAACACGTTTTCCTCACATTTCCGTGACAGAAAGTTCTGGATTCTGAGAGGAGCCACAAATTTCCTTCCACCCAGCGTTCCCCCAAGTCTCCAGATAAAAATGATACCTCACTTGTGTGGGTAGGCCTAGCGCCCGCGACAGGAACTGCCCAAAACACAACGTGGACACATCCCATTTTTCTACAGAAAACAGAGTTGTTTTTTGCAAAGTGCCTACCTGTAGATTTTGGCCGCTAGCTCAGCCGGCACCTAGGGAAACCTTCCAAACCTGTGGATTTTTGAAAATTAGAGACCTAGGGGAATCCAAGATGGGGTCACTTGTGGGGCTCTGACCAGGTTCTGTTACCCAGAATCCTTGCAAACCTCAAAATCTGGCTAAAAAAACAAGTTTTCCTCACATTTTGGTGAGAGAAAGTTCTGGAATCTGAGAGAAGCCACAAGTTTCCTTCCACCCACCGTTCCCCCAAGTCTCCCGATAAAAATGATACGTCACTTGTGTGGGTAGGCCTAGCTCCCGCGACAGGAACTGCCCCAAAACACAACGTGGACACATCCCATTTTTCTACAGAAAACAGAGGTGTTTTTTGCAAAGTGCCTACCTGTAGATTTTGGCCGCTAGCTCAGCCGGCACCTAGGAAAACCTACCAAAACTGTGCATTTTTGAAAATTAGAGACCTAGGGGAATCCAAGGTGGGGTGACTTGTGGGGCTCTGACGAGGTTCTGTTACACAGAATCCTTTGCAAACCTCAAAATTTGGCTAAAAAAACAAGTTTTCCTCACATTTCGGTGACAGAAAGTTCTGGAATCTGAGAGGAGCCACAAATTTCCATCCACCCAGTGTTCCCCCAAGTCTCCTGATAAAAATGATACCTCACTTGGTTGGGTAGGCCTAGCGCCCGCAACAGGAAATGGCCCTAAACACAACATGGACACATCCCATTTTTCAACAGAAAACAGAGGTGTTTTTTGCAAAGTGCCTACCTGTAGATTTTGGCCTCTAGCTCAGCCGGTACCAAGGGAAACCTACCAAACCTGTGCATTTTTAAAAACTAGAGACCTAGGGGAATCCAAGATGGGGTGACTTGTGGGGCTCTCACCAGGTTCTGTTACCCAGAATCATTTGCAAACCTCAAAATTTGGCTAAAAAAACACGTTTTCCGCATATTTCGGTGACAGAAAGTTCTGGATTCTGAGAGGAGCCATAAATTTCCTTCCACCCAGTGTTCCCCCAAGTCTCCCGATAAAAATGATACCTCACTTGTGTGGGTAGGCCTAGCGCCCGCGACAGGAACTACCCCAAAACACAACCTGGACACATCCCATTTTTCTACAGAAAACAGAGGTGTTTTTTGCAAAGTGCCTACCTGTAGATTTTGGCCCCTAGCTCAGCCGGCACCTAGGGAAACCTACCAAACCTGTGCATTTTTTAAAATTAGAGACCTAGGGGAATCCAAGATGGGGTGACTTGTGGGGCTCTGACCAGGTTCTGTTACCCAGAATCATTTGCAAACCTCAAAATTTGGCTAAAAAAACACGTTTTCAGCACATTTTGGTGACAGAAAGTTCTGGATTCTGAGAGGAGCCACAAATTTCCTTCCACCCAGCGTTCCCCCAAGTCTCCCGATAAAAATGATACCTCACTTGTGTGGGTAGGCCTAGCGCCCGCGACAGGAACTGCCCCAAAACACAACGTAGACACATCCCATTTTTCTACACAAAACAGAGGTGTTTTTTGCAAAGTGCCTACCTGTAGATTTTGGCCGCTAGCTCAGCCGGCACTTAGGGAAACCTACCAAACCTGTGCATTTTTTAAAATTAGAGACCTAGGGGAATCCAAGATGGGGTGACTTGTGGGGCTCTGACCAGGTTCTGTTACCCAGAATCATTTGCAAACCTCAAAATTTGGCTAAAAAAACACGTTTTCCGCACATTTTGGTGACAGAAAGTTCTGGATTCTGAGAGGAGCCACAAATTTCCTTCCACCCAGCGTTCCCCCAAGTCTCCCGATAAAAATGATGCCTCACTTGAGTGGGTAGGCCTATCGCCCGCGACAGAAACTGCCCCAAAACACAACGTGGACACATCCCATTTTTCTACAGAAAACAGAGGTGTTTTTTGCAAAGTGCCTACCTGTAGGTTTTGGCCTCTAGCTCAACCGGCACCTAGGGAAACCTACCAAACCTGTGCATTTTTGAAAATTAGAGACCTAGGGGAATCCAAGGTGGGGTGACTTGTGGGGCTCTGACCAGGTTCTGTTACCCAGAATCCTTTGCAAACCTCAAAATGTGGCTAAAAAAACAAGTTTTCCTCACATTTCGGTGACAGAAAGTTCTGGAATCTGAGCGGAGCCACAAATTTCCTTCCACCCAGTGTTCCCCCAAGTCTCCCGATAAAAATGATACCTCACTTGTGTGGGTAGGCCTAGCGCCCGCGACAGGAAATGGCCCTAAACACAACATAGACACATCCCATTTTTAAACAGAAAACAGAGGTGTTTTATGCAAAGTGCCTACCTGTAGATTTTGGCCTCTAGCTCAGCCGGCACCTAGGGAAACCTACCAAACCTGTGCATTTTTGAAAATTAGAGACCTAGGGGAATCCAAGGTGGGGTGACTTGTGGGGCTCTGACCAGGTTCTGTTACCCAGAATCCTTTGCAAACCTCAAAATTTGGCTAAAAAAACAAGTTTTCCTCACATTTCGGTGACAGAAAGTTCTGGAATCTGAGAGGAGCCACAAATTTCCTTCCACCCAGTGTTCCCCCAAGTCTCCCGATAAAAATGATACCTCACTTGTGTGGGTCGGCCTAGCGCCCGCGACAAGAAATGGCCCTAAACACAACATGGACACATCCCATTTTTAAACAGAAAACAGAGGTGTTTTATGCAAAGTGCCTACCTGTAGATTTTCGCCTCTAGCTCAGCCTGCACCTAGGGAAACCTACCAAACCTGTGCATTTTTTTAAATTAGAGACCTAGGGGAATCCAAGATGGGGTGACTCGTGGGGCTCTGACCAGGTTCTGTTACCCAGAATCCTTTGCAAACCTCAAAATTTGGCTAAAAAAACACGTTTTCCGCACATTTCGGTGACAGAAAGTTCTGGATTCTGAGAGGAGCCATAAATTTCCTTCCACTCATCGCTCCCCCAAGTCTCCAGATAAAAATGATACCTCACTTGTGTGGGAAGACCTAGCGCCCGCGACAGGAACTGCCCCAAAACACAACGTGGACACATCCCATTTTTCTACAGAAAACAGAGGTGTTTTTTGCAAAGTGCCTACCTGTAGATTTTCGCCGCTAGCTCAGCCGGCACCTAGGGAAACCTACCAAACCTGTGCATTTTTTAAAATTAGACACCTAGGGGAATCCAAGATGGGGTGACTTGTGGGGCTATGACCAGGTTCTGTTACCCAGAGACCTTTGCAAACCTCAAAATTTGGCTAAAAAACCACGTTTTCCTCACATTTCCGTCACAGAAAGTTCTGGAATCTGAGAGGAGCACAAATTTCCTTCCACCCAGCGTTCCCCCAAGTCTACAGATAAAAATGATACCTCACTTGTGTGGGTAGGCCTAGCGCCCGCGACAGGAACTGCCCCAAAACACAACGTGGACACATCCCATTTTTCTACAGAAAACAGAGGTGTTTTTTGCAAAGTGCCTACCTGTTGATTTTGGCCCCTAGCTCAGCCGGCACCTAGGGAAACCTACCAAACCTGTGCATTTTTTAAAATTAGAGACCTAAGGGAATCCAAGATGGGGTGACTTGTGGGGCTCTGACCAGGTTCTGTTACCCAGAATCCTTTGCAAACCTCAAAATTTGGCTAAAAAACCAAGTTTTCCTCACATTTCGGTGACAGAAAGTTCTGGAATCTGAGAGGAGTCACAAATATCCTTCCACCCAGTGTTCCCCCAAGTATCCCGATAAAAATGATACCTCACTTGTGTGGGTAGGCCTAGCGCCCGCGACAGGAAATTGCCCTAAACACAACATGGACACATCCCATTTTTCAACAGAAAACAGAGGTGTTTTATGCAAAGTGCCTACCTGTAGATTTTGGCCTCTAGCTCAGCCGGCACCTAGGGAAACCTACCAAACCTGTGCATTTTTGAAAATTAGAGACCTAGGGGAATCCAAGATGGGGTGACTCGTGGGGCTCTGACCAGGTTCTGTTACCCAGAATCCTTTGCAAACCTCAAAATTTGGCTAAAAAAACACGTTTTCCGCACATTTCGGTGACAGAAAGTTCTGGATTCTGAGAGGAGCCATAAATTTCCTTCCATTCAGCGCTCCCCCAAGTCTCCAGATAAAAATGATACCTCACTTGTGTGGGAAGACCTAGCGCCCGCAACAGGAACTGCCCCAAAACACAACGTGGACACATCCCATTTTTCTACAGAAAACAGAGGTGTTTTTTGCAAAGTGCCTACCTGTAGATTTTCGCCGCTAGCTCAGCCGGCACCTAGGGAAACCTACCAAACCTGTGCATTTTTTAAAATTAGACACCTAGGGGAATCCAAGATGGGGTGACTTGTGGGGCTATGACCAGGTTCTGTTACCCAGAGACCTTTGCAAACCTCAAAATTTGGCTAAAAAACCACGTTTTCCTCACATTTCCGTCACAGAAAGTTCTGGAATCTGAGAGGAGCACAAATTTCCTTCCACCCAGCGTTCCCCCAAGTCTCCAGATAAAAATGATACCTCACTTGTGTGGGTAGGCCTAGCGCCCGCGACAGGAACTGCCCCAAAACACAACATGGACACATCCCATTTTTCAACAGAAAACAGAGGTGTTTTATGCAAAGTGCCTACCTGTAGATTTTGGCCTCTAGCTCAGCCGGCACCTAGGGAAACCTACCAAACCTGTGCATTTTTGAAAATTAGAGACCTAGGGGAATCCAAGATGGGGTGACTTGTGGGGCTCTGACCAGGTTCTGTTACCCAGAGACCTTTGCAAACCTCAAAATTTGGCTACAAAAACACGTTTTCCTCACATTTCCGTCACAGAAAGTTCTGGAATCTGAGAGGAGCGACAAATTTCCTTCCACCCAGCGTTCCCCCAAGTCTCCAGATAAAAATGATACCTCACTTGTGTGGGTAGGCCTAGCGCCCGCGACAGGAAATGGCCCTAAACACAACATGGACACATCCCATTTTTAAACAGAAAACAGAGGTGTTTTATGCAAAGTGCCTACCTGTAGATTTTGGCCTCTAGCTCAGCCGGCACCTAGGGAAACCTACCAAACCTGTGCATTTTTTTAAATTAGAGACCTAGGGGAATCCAAGATGGGGTGACTCGTGGGGCTCTGACCAGGTTCTGTTACCCAGAATCCTTTGCAAACCTCAAAATTTGGCTAAAAAAACACGTTTTCCGCACATTTCGGTGACAGAAAGTTCTGGAATCTGAGAGGAGTCACAAATTTCCTTCCACCCAGTGTTCCCCCAAGTCTCCAGATAAAAATGATACCTCACTTGTGTGGGTAGGCCTAGCGCCCGCGACAGGAAATGGCCCTAAACACAACATGGACACATCCCATTTTTCAACAGAAAACAGAGGTGTTTTATGCAAAGTGCCTACGTGTAGATTTTGGCCTCTAGCTCAGCCGGCACCTAGGGAAACCTACCAAACCTGTGCATTTTTGAAAATTAGAGACCTAGGGGAATCCAAGATGGGGTGACTTGTGGGGCTCTGACCAGGTTCTGTTACCCAGAGACCTTTGCAAACCTCAAAATTTGGCTAAAAAAACACGTTTTCCTCACATTTCCGTCACAGAAAGTTCTGGAATCTGAGAGGAGCGACAAATTTCCTTCCACCCAGCGTTCCCCCAAGTCTCCAGATAAAAATGATACCTCACTTGTGTGGGTAGGCCTAGCGCCCGCGACAGGAAATGGCCCTAAACACAACATGGACACATCCCATTTTTAAACAGAAAACAGAGGTGTTTTATGCAAAGTGCCTACCTTTTGGCCTCTAGCTCAGCCGGCACCTAGGGAAACCTACCAAACCTGTGCATTTTTTAAAATTAGAGACCTAGGGGAATCCAAGGTGGGGTGACTTGTGGGGCTCTGACCAGGTTCTGTTACCCAGAATCCTTTGCAAACCTCAAAATTTGGCTAAAAAAACAAGTTTTCCTCACATTTCGGTGACAGAAAGTTCTGGAATCTGAGCGGAGCCACAAATTTCTTTCCACCCAGTGTTCCCCCAAGTCTCCCGATAAAAATGATACCTCACTTGTGTGGGTAGGCCTAGCGCCCGCGACAGGAAATGGCCCTAAACACAACATAGACACATCCCATTTTTAAACAGAAAACAGAGGTGTTTTATGCAAAGTGCCTACCTGTAGATTTTGGCCTCTAGCTCAGCCGGCACCTAGGGAAACCTACCAAACCTGTGCATTTTTTAAAATTAGAGACCTAGGGGAATCCAAGGTGGGGTGACTTGTGGGGCTCTGACCAGGTTCTGTTACCCAGAATCCTTTGCAAACCTCAAAATTTGGCTAAAAAAACAAGTTTTCCTCACATTTCGGTGACAGAAAGTTCTGGAATCTGAGAGGAGCCACAAATTTCCTTCCACCCAGTGTTCCCCCAAGTCTCCCGATAAAAATGATACCTCACTTGTGTGGGTCGGCCTAGCGCCCGCGACAGGAAATGGCCCTAAACACAACATGGACACATCCCATTTTTAAACAGAAAACAGAGGTGTTTTATGCAAAGTGCCTACCTGTAGATTTTCGCCTCTAGCTCAGCCTGCACCTAGGGAAACCTACCAAACCTGTGCATTTTTTTAAATTAGAGACCTAGGGGAATCCAAGATGGGGTGACTTGTGGGGCTCTGACCAGGTTCTGTTACCCAGAGACCTTTGCAAACCTCAAAATTTGGCTAAAAAAACACGTTTTCCTCACATTTACGTCACAGAAAGTTCTGGAATCTGAGAGGAGCGACAAATTTCCTTCCACCCAGCGTTCCCCCAAGTCTCCAGATAAAAATGATACCTCACTTGTGTGGGTAGGCCTAGCGCCCGCGACAGGAAATGGCCCTAAACACAACATGGACACATCCCATTTTTAAACAGAAAACAGAGGTGTTTTATGCAAAGTGCCTACCTGTAGATTTTGGCCTCTAGCTCAGCCGGCACCTAGGGAAACCTACCAAACCTGTGCATTTTTTAAAATTAGAGACCTAGGGGAATCCAAGATGGGGTGACTCGTGGGGCTCTGACCAGGTTCTGTTACCCAGAATCCTTTGCAAACCTCAAAATTTGGCTAAAAAAACACGTTTTCCGCACATTTCGGTGACAGAAAGTTCTGGAATCTGAGAGGAGTCACAAATTTCCTTCCACCCAGTGTTCCCCCAAGTCTCCAGATAAAAATGATACCTCACTTGTGTGGGTAGGCCTAGCGCCCGCGACAGGAAATGGCCCTAAACACAACATGGACACATCCCATTTTTCAACAGAAAACAGAGGTGTTTTATGCAAAGTGCCTACCTGTAGATTTTGGCCTCTAGCTCAGCCGGCACCTAGGGAAACCTACCAAACCTGTGCATTTTTGAAAATTAGAGACCTAGGGGAATCCAAGATGGGGTGACTTGTGGGGCTCTGACCAGGTTCTGTTACCCAGAGACCTTTGCAAACCTCAAAATTTGGCTAAAAAAACACGTTTTCCTCACATTTCCGTCACAGAAAGTTCTGGAATCTGAGAGGAGCGACAAATTTCCTTCCACCCAGCGTTCCCCCAAGTCTCCAGATAAAAATGATACCTCACTTGTGTGGGTAGGCCTAGCGCCCGCGACAGGAAATGGCCCTAAACACAACATGGACACATCCCATTTTTAAACAGAAAACAGAGGTGTTTTATGCAAAGTGCCTACCTTTTGGCCTCTAGCTCAGCCGGCACCTAGGGAAACCTACCAAACCTGTGCATTTTTTAAAATTAGAGACCTAGGGGAATCCAAGGTGGGGTGACTTGTGGGGCTCTGACCAGGTTCTGTTACCCAGAATCCTTTGCAAACCTCAAAATTTGGCTAAAAAAACAAGTTTTCCTCACATTTCGGTGACAGAAAGTTCTGGAATCTGAGCGGAGCCACAAATTTCCTTCCACCCAGTGTTCCCACAAGTCTCCCGATAAAAATGATACCTCACTTGTGTGGGTAGGCCTAGCGCCCGCGACAGGAAATGGCCCTAAACACAACATAGACACATCCCATTTTTAAACAGAAAACAGAGGTGTTTTATGCAAAGTGCCTACCTGTAGATTTTGGCCTCTAGCTCAGCCGGCACCTAGGGAAACCTACCAAACCTGTGCATTTTTTTAAATTAGAGACCTAGGGGAATCCAAGATGGGGTGACTCGTGGGGCTCTGACCAGGTTCTGTTACCCAGAATCCTTTGCAAACCTCAAAATTTGGCTAAAAAAACACGTTTTCTGCACATTTCGGTGACAGAAAGTTCTGGAATCTGAGAGGAGTCACAAATTGCCTTCCACCCAGTGTTCCCCCAAGTCTCCCGATAAAAATGATACCTCACTTGTGTGGGTAGGCCTAGCGCCCGCGACAGGAAATTGCCCTAAACACAACATGGACACATCCCATTTTTCAACAGAAAACAGAGGTGTTTTATGCAAAGTGCCTACCTGTAGATTTTGGCCTCTAGCTCAGCCGGCACCTAGGGAAACCTACCAAACCTGTGCATTTTTGAAAATTAGAGACCTAGGGGAATCCAAGATGGGGTGACTCGTGGGGCTCTGACCAGGTTCTGTTACCCAGAATCCTTTGCAAACCTCAAAATTTGGCTAAAAAAACACGTTTTCCGCACATTTCGGTGACAGAAAGTTCTGGATTCTGAGAGGAGCCATAAATTTCCTTCCACTCAGCGCTCCCCCAAGTCTCCAGATAAAAATGATACCTCACTTGTGTGGGAAGACCTAGCGCCCGCGACAGGAACTGCCCCAAAACACAACGTGGACACATCCCATTTTTCTACAGAAAACAGAGGTGTTTTTTGCAAAGTGCCTACCTGTAGATTTTCGCCGCTAGCTCAGCCGGCACCTAGGGAAACCTACCAAACCTGTGCATTTTTTAAAATTAGACACCTAGGGGAATCCAAGATGGGGTGACTTGTGGGGCTATGACCAGGTTCTGTTACCCAGAGACCTTTGCAAACCTCAAAATTTGGCTAAAAAAACACGTTTTCCTCACATTTCCGTCACAGAAAGTTCTGGAATCTGAGAGGAGCACAAATTTCCTTCCACCCAGCGTTCCCCCAAGTCTCCAGATAAAAATGATACCTCACTTGTGTGGGTAGGCCTAGCGCCCGCGACAGGAACTGCCCCAAAACACAACGTGGACACATCCCATTTTTCTACAGAAAACAGAGGTGTTTTTTGCAAAGTGCCTACCTGTTGATTTTGGCCCCTAGCTCAGCCGGCACCTAGGGAAACCTACCAAACCTGTGCATTTTTTAAAATTAGAGACCTAAGGGAATCCAAGATGGTGTGACTTGTGGGGCTCTGACCAGGTTCTGTTACCCAGAATCCTTTGCAAACCTCAAAATGTGGCTAAAAAAACAAGTTTTCCTCACATTTCGGTGACAGAAAGTTCTGGAATCTGAGAGGAGTCACAAATTTCCTTCCACCCACTGTTCCCCCAAGTCTCCCGATAAAAATGATACCTCACTTGTGTGGGTAGGCCTAGCGCCCGCGACAGGAAATGGCCCTAAGCACAACATGGACACATCCCATTTTTCAACAGAAAACAGAGGTGTTTTATGCAAAGTGACTACCTGTAGATTTTGGCCTCTAGCTCAGCCGGCACCTAGGGAAACCTACCAAACCTGTGCATTTTTGAAAATTAGAGACCTAGGGGAATCCAAGATGGGGTGACTTGTGGGGCTCTGACCAGGTTCTGTTACCCAGAGACCTTTGCAAACCTCAAAATTTGGCTAAAAAAACACGTTTTCCTCACATTTCCGTCACAGAAAGTTCTGGAATCTGAGAGGAGCGACAAATTTCCTTCCACCCAGCGTTCCCCCAAGTCTCCAGATAAAAATGATACCTCACTTGTGTGGGTAGGCCTAGCGCCCGCGACAGGAAATGGCCCTAAACACAACATGGACACATCCCATTTTTAAACAGAAAACAGAGGTGTTTTATGCAAAGTGCCTACCTGTAGATTTTGGCCTCTAGCTCAGCCGGCACCTAGGGAAACCTACCAAACCTGTGCATTTTTTAAAATTAGAGACCTAGGGGAATCCAAGATGGGGTGACTCGTGGGGCTCTGACCAGGTTCTGTTACCCAGAATCCTTTGCAAACCTCAAAATTTGGCTAAAAAAACACGTTTTCCGCACATTTCGGTGACAGAAAGTTCTGGAATCTGAGAGGAGTCACAAATTTCCTTCCACCCAGTGTTCCCCCAAGTCTCCAGATAAAAATGATACCTCACTTGTGTGGGTAGGCCTAGCGCCCGCGACAGGAAATGGCCCTAAACACAACATGGACACATCCCATTTTTCAACAGAAAACAGAGGTGTTTTATGCAAAGTGCCTACCTGTAGATTTTGGCCTCTAGCTCAGCCGGCACCTAGGGAAACCTACCAAACCTGTGCATTTTTGAAAATTAGAGACCTAGGGGAATCCAAGATGGGGTGACTTGTGGGGCTCTGACCAGGTTCTGTTACCCAGAGACCTTTGCAAACCTCAAAATTTGGCTAAAAAAACACGTTTTCCTCACATTTCCGTCACAGAAAGTTCTGGAATCTGAGAGGAGCGACAAATTTCCTTCCACCCAGCGTTCCCCCAAGTCTCCAGATAAAAATGATACCTCACTTGTGTGGGTAGGCCTAGCGCCCGCGACAGGAAATGGCCCTAAACACAACATGGACACATCCCATTTTTAAACAGAAAACAGAGGTGTTTTATGCAAAGTGCCTACCTGTAGATTTTCGCCTCTAGCTCAGCCTGCACCTAGGGAAACCTACCAAACCTGTGCATTTTTTTAAATTAGAGACCTAGGGGAATCCAAGATGGGGTGACTCGTGGGGCTCTGACCAGGTTCTGTTACCCAGAATCCTTTGCAAACCTCAAAATTTGGCTAAAAAAACACGTTTTCCGCACATTTCGGTGACAGAAAGTTCTGGATTCTGAGAGGAGCCATAAATTTCCTTCCACTCATCGCTCCCCCAAGTCTCCAGATAAAAATGATACCTCACTTGTGTGGGAAGACCTAGCGCCCGCGACAGGAACTGCCCCAAAACACAACGTGGACACATCCCATTTTTCTACAGAAAACAGAGGTGTTTTTTGCAAAGTGCCTACCTGTTGATTTTGGCCCCTAGCTCAGCCGGCACCTAGGGAAACCTACCAAACCTGTGCATTTTTTAAAATTAGAGACCTAAGGGAATCCAAGATGGGGTGACTTGTGGGGCTCTGACCAGGTTCTGTTACCCAGAATCCTTTGCAAACCTCAAAATTTGGCTAAAAAAACAAGTTTTCCTCACATTTCGGTGACAGAAAGTTCTGGAATCTGAGAGGAGTCACAAATTTCCTTCCACCCAGTGTTCCCCCAAGTCTCCCGATAAAAATGATACCTCACTTGTGTGGGTAGGCCTAGCGCCCGCGACAGGAAATTGCCCTAAACACAACATGGACACATCCCATTTTTCAACAGAAAACAGAGGTGTTTTATGCAAAGTGCCTACCTGTAGATTTTGGCCTCTAGCTCAGCCGGCACCTAGGGAAACCTACCAAACCTGTGCATTTTTGAAAATTAGAGACCTAGGGGAATCCAAGATGGGGTGACTCGTGGGGCTCTGACCAGGTTCTGTTACCCAGAATCCTTTGCAAACCTCAAAATTTGGCTAAAAAAACACGTTTTCCGCACATTTCGGTGACAGAAAGTTCTGGATTCTGAGAGGAGCCATAAATTTCCTTCCACTCATCGCTCCCCCAAGTCTCCAGATAAAAATGATACCTCACTTGTGTGGGAAGACCTAGCGCCCGCGACAGGAACTGCCCCAAAACACAACGTGGACACATCCCATTTTTCTACAGAAAACAGAGGTGTTTTTTGCAAAGTGCCTACCTGTAGATTTTCGCCGCTATCTCAGCCGGCACCTAGGGAAACCTACCAAACCTGTGCATTTTTTAAAATTAGACACCTAGGGGAATCCAAGATGGGGTGACTTGTGGGGCTATGACCAGGTTCTGTTACCCAGAGACCTTTGCAAACCTCAAAATTTGGCTAAAAAAACACGTTTTCCTCACATTTCCGTCACAGAAAGTTCTGGAATCTGAGAGGAGCACAAATTTCCTTCCACCCAGCGTTCCCCCAAGTCTCCAGATAAAAATGATACCTCACTTGTGTGGGTAGGCCTAGCGCCCGCGACAGGAACTGCCCCAAAACACAACGTGGACACATCCCATTTTTCTACAGAAAACAGAGGTGTTTTTTGCAAAGTGCCTACCTGTTGATTTTGGCCCCTAGCTCAGCCGGCACCTAGGGAAACCTACCAAACCTGTGCATTTTTTAAAATTAGAGACCTAAGGGAATCCAAGATGGTGTGACTTGTGGGGCTCTGACCAGGTTCTGTTACCCAGAATCCTTTGCAAACCTCAAAATGTGGCTAAAAAAACAAGTTTTCCTCACATTTCGGTGACAGAAAGTTCTGGAATCTGAGAGGAGTCACAAATTTCCTTCCACCCACTGTTCCCCCAAGTCTCCCGATAAAAATGATACCTCACTTGTGTGGGTAGGCCTAGCGCCCGCGACAGGAAATGGCCCTAAGCACAACATGGACACATCCCATTTTTCAACAGAAAACAGAGGTGTTTTATGCAAAGTGACTACCTGTAGATTTTGGCCTCTAGCTCAGCCGGCACCTAGGGAAACCTACCAAACCTGTGCATTTTTGAAAATTAGAGACCTAGGGGAATCCAAGATGGGGTGACTTGTGGGGCTCTGACCAGGTTCTGTTACCCAGAGACCTTTGCAAACCTCAAAATTTGGCTAAAAAAACACGTTTTCCTCACATTTCCGTCACAGAAAGTTCTGGAATCTGAGAGGAGCGACAAATTTCCTTCCACCCAGCGTTCCCCCAAGTCTCCAGATAAAAATGATACCTCACTTGTGTGGGTAGGCCTAGCGCCCGCGACAGGAAATGGCCCTAAACACAACATGGACACATCCCATTTTTAAACAGAAAACAGAGGTGTTTTATGCAAAGTGCCTACCTGTAGATTTTGGCCTCTAGCTCAGCCGGCACCTAGGGAAACCTACCAAACCTGTGCATTTTTTAAAATTAGAGACCTAGGGGAATCCAAGATGGGGTGACTCGTGGGGCTCTGACCAGGTTCTGTTACCCAGAATCCTTTGCAAACCTCAAAATTTGGCTAAAAAAACACGTTTTCCGCACATTTCGGTGACAGAAAGTTCTGGAATCTGAGAGGAGTCACAAATTTCCTTCCACCCAGTGTTCCCCCAAGTCTCCAGATAAAAATGATACCTCACTTGTGTGGGTAGGCCTAGCGCCCGCGACAGGAAATGGCCCTAAACACAACATGGACACATCCCATTTTTCAACAGAAAACAGAGGTGTTTTATGCAAAGTGCCTACCTGTAGATTTTGGCCTCTAGCTCAGCCGGCACCTAGGGAAACCTACCAAACCTGTGCATTTTTGAAAATTAGAGACCTAGGGGAATCCAAGATGGGGTGACTTGTGGGGCTCTGACCAGGTTCTGTTACCCAGAGACCTTTGCAAACCTCAAAATTTGGCTAAAAAAACACGTTTTCCTCACATTTCCGTCACAGAAAGTTCTGGAATCTGAGAGGAGCGACAAATTTCCTTCCACCCAGCGTTCCCCCAAGTCTCCAGATAAAAATGATACCTCACTTGTGTGGGTAGGCCTAGCGCCCGCGACAGGAAATGGCCCTAAACACAACATGGACACATCCCATTTTTAAACAGAAAACAGAGGTGTTTTATGCAAAGTGCCTACCTGTAGATTTTCGCCTCTAGCTCAGCCTGCACCTAGGGAAACCTACCAAACCTGTGCATTTTTTTAAATTAGAGACCTAGGGGAATCCAAGATGGGGTGACTCGTGGGGCTCTGACCAGGTTCTGTTACCCAGAATCCTTTGCAAACCTCAAAATTTGGCTAAAAAAACACGTTTTCCGCACATTTCGGTGACAGAAAGTTCTGGATTCTGAGAGGAGCCATAAATTTCCTTCCACTCATCGCTCCCCCAAGTCTCCAGATAAAAATGATACCTCACTTGTGTGGGAAGACCTAGCGCCCGCGACAGGAACTGCCCCAAAACACAACGTGGACACATCCCATTTTTCTACAGAAAACAGAGGTGTTTTTTGCAAAGTGCCTACCTGTTGATTTTGGCCCCTAGCTCAGCCGGCACCTAGGGAAACCTACCAAACCTGTGCATTTTTTAAAATTAGAGACCTAAGGGAATCCAAGATGGGGTGACTTGTGGGGCTCTGACCAGGTTCTGTTACCCAGAATCCTTTGCAAACCTCAAAATTTGGCTAAAAAAACAAGTTTTCCTCACATTTCGGTGACAGAAAGTTCTGGAATCTGAGAGGAGTCACAAATTTCCTTCCACCCAGTGTTCCCCCAAGTCTCCCGATAAAAATGATACCTCACTTGTGTGGGTAGGCCTAGCGCCCGCGACAGGAAATTGCCCTAAACACAACATGGACACATCCCATTTTTCAACAGAAAACAGAGGTGTTTTATGCAAAGTGCCTACCTGTAGATTTTGGCCTCTAGCTCAGCCGGCACCTAGGGAAACCTACCAAACCTGTGCATTTTTGAAAATTAGAGACCTAGGGGAATCCAAGATGGGGTGACTCGTGGGGCTCTGACCAGGTTCTGTTACCCAGAATCCTTTGCAAACCTCAAAATTTGGCTAAAAAAACACGTTTTCCGCACATTTCGGTGACAGAAAGTTCTGGATTCTGAGAGGAGCCATAAATTTCCTTCCACTCATCGCTCCCCCAAGTCTCCAGATAAAAATGATACCTCACTTGTGTGGGAAGACCTAGCGCCCGCGACAGGAACTGCCCCAAAACACAACGTGGACACATCCCATTTTTCTACAGAAAACAGAGGTGTTTTTTGCAAAGTGCCTACCTGTAGATTTTCGCCGCTAGCTCAGCCGGCACCTAGGGAAACCTACCAAACCTGTGCATTTTTTAAAATTAGACACCTAGGGGAATCCAAGATGGGGTGACTTGTGGGGCTATGACCAGGTTCTGTTACCCAGAGACCTTTGCAAACCTCAAAATTTGGCTAAAAAACCACGTTTTCCTCACATTTCCGTCACAGAAAGTTCTGGAATCTGAGAGGAGCACAAATTTCCTTCCACCCAGCGTTCCCCCAAGTCTACAGATAAAAATGATACCTCACTTGTGTGGGTAGGCCTAGCGCCCGCGACAGGAACTGCCCCAAAACACAACGTGGACACATCCCATTTTTCTACAGAAAACAGAGGTGTTTTTTGCAAAGTGCCTACCTGTTGATTTTGGCCCCTAGCTCAGCCGGCACCTAGGGAAACCTACCAAACCTGTGCATTTTTTAAAATTAGAGACCTAAGGGAATCCAAGATGGGGTGACTTGTGGGGCTCTGACCAGGTTCTGTTACCCAGAATCCTTTGCAAACCTCAAAATTTGGCTAAAAAACCAAGTTTTCCTCACATTTCGGTGACAGAAAGTTCTGGAATCTGAGAGGAGTCACAAATATCCTTCCACCCAGTGTTCCCCCAAGTCTCCCGATAAAAATGATACCTCACTTGTGTGGGTAGGCCTAGCGCCCGCGACAGGAAATTGCCCTAAACACAACATGGACACATCCCATTTTTCAACAGAAAACAGAGGTGTTTTATGCAAAGTGCCTACCTGTAGATTTTGGCCTCTAGCTCAGCCGGCACCTAGGGAAACCTACCAAACCTGTGCATTTTTGAAAATTAGAGACCTAGGGGAATCCAAGATGGGGTGACTCGTGGGGCTCTGACCAGGTTCTGTTACCCAGAATCCTTTGCAAACCTCAAAATTTGGCTAAAAAAACACGTTTTCCGCACATTTCGGTGACAGAAAGTTCTGGATTCTGAGAGGAGCCATAAATTTCCTTCCACTCAGCGCTCCCCCAAGTCTCCAGATAAAAATGATACCTCACTTGTGTGGGAAGACCTAGCGCCCGCAACAGGAACTGCCCCAAAACACAACGTGGACACATCCCATTTTTCTACAGAAAACAGAGGTGTTTTTTGCAAAGTGCCTACCTGTAGATTTTGGCCCCTAGCTCAGCCGGCACCTAGGGAAACCTATCAAACCTGTGCATTTTTTAAAATTAGACACCTAGGGGAATCCAAGATGGGGTGACTTGTGGGGCTATGACCAGGTTCTGTTACCCAGAGACCTTTGCAAACCTCAAAATTTGGCTAAAAAACCACGTTTTCCTCACATTTCCGTCACAGAAAGTTCTGGAATCTGAGAGGAGCACAAATTTCCTTCCACCCAGCGTTCCCCCAAGTCTACAGATAAAAATGATACCTCACTTGTGTGGGTAGGCCTAGCGCCCGCGACAGGAACTGCCCCAAAACACAACGTGGACACATCCCATTTTTCTACAGAAAACAGAGGTGTTTTTTGCAAAGTGCCTACCTGTTGATTTTGGCCCCTAGCTCAGCCGGCACCTAGGGAAACCTACCAAACCTGTGCATTTTTTAAAATTAGAGACCTAAGGGAATCCAAGATGGGGTGACTTGTGGGGCTCTGACCAGGTTCTGTTACCCAGAATCCTTTGCAAACCTCAAAATTTGGCTAAAAAACCAAGTTTTCCTCACATTTCGGTGACAGAAAGTTCTGGAATCTGAGAGGAGTCACAAATATCCTTCCACCCAGTGTTCCCCCAAGTCTCCCGATAAAAATGATACCTCACTTGTGTGGGTAGGCCTAGCGCCCGCGACAGGAAATTGCCCTAAACACAACATGGACACATCCCATTTTTCAACAGAAAACAGAGGTGTTTTATGCAAAGTGCCTACCTGTAGATTTTGGCCTCTAGCTCAGCCGGCACCTAGGGAAACCTACCAAACCTGTGCATTTTTGAAAATTAGAGACCTAGGGGAATCCAAGATGGGGTGACTCGTGGGGCTCTGACCAGGTTCTGTTACCCAGAATCCTTTGCAAACCTCAAAATTTGGCTAAAAAAACACGTTTTCCGCACATTTCGGTGACAGAAAGTTCTGGATTCTGAGAGGAGCCATAAATTTCCTTCCACTCAGCGCTCCCCCAAGTCTCCAGATAAAAATGATACCTCACTTGTGTGGGAAGACCTAGCGCCCGCAACAGGAACTGCCCCAAAACACAACGTGGACACATCCCATTTTTCTACAGAAAACAGAGGTGTTTTTTGCAAAGTGCCTACCTGTAGATTTTCGCCGCTAGCTCAGCCGGCACCTAGGGAAACCTACCAAACCTGTGCATTTTTTAAAATTAGACACCTAGGGGAATCCAAGATGGGGTGACTTGTGGGGCTATGACCAGGTTCTGTTACCCAGAGACCTTTGCAAACCTCAAAATTTGGCTAAAAAACCACGTTTTCCTCACATTTCCGTCACAGAAAGTTCTGGAATCTGAGAGGAGCACAAATTTCCTTCCACCCAGCGTTCCCCCAAGTCTCCAGATAAAAATGATACCTCACTTGTGTGGGTAGGCCTAGCGCCCGCGACAGGAACTGCCCCAAAACACAACGTGGACACATCCCATTTTTCTACAGAAAACAGAGGTGTTTTTTGCAAAGTGCCTACCTGTTGATTTTGGCCCCTAGCTCAGCCGGCACCTAGGGAAACCTACCAAACCTGTGCATTTTTTAAAATTAGAGACCTAAGGGAATCCAAGATGGGGTGACTTGTGGGGCTCTGACCAGGTTCTGTTACCCAGAATCCTTTGCAAACCTCAAAATTTGGCTACAAAAACACGTTTTCCTCACATTTCCGTCACAGAAAGTTCTGGAATCTGAGAGGAGCGACAAATTTCCTTCCACCCAGCGTTCCCCCAAGTCTCCAGATAAAAATGATACCTCACTTGTGTGGGTAGGCCTAGCGCCCGCGACAGGAAATGGCCCTAAACACAACATGGACACATCCCATTTTTAAACAGAAAACAGAGGTGTTTTATGCAAAGTGCCTACCTGTAGATTTTGGCCTCTAGCTCAGCCGGCACCTAGGGAAACCTACCAAACCTGTGCATTTTTTTAAATTAGAGACCTAGGGGAATCCAAGATGGGGTGACTCGTGGGGCTCTGACCAGGTTCTGTTACCCAGAATCCTTTGCAAACCTCAAAATTTGGCTAAAAAAACACGTTTTCCGCACATTTCGGTGACAGAAAGTTCTGGAATCTGAGAGGAGTCACAAATTTCCTTCCACCCAGTGTTCCCCCAAGTCTCCAGATAAAAATGATACCTCACTTGTGTGGGTAGGCCTAGCGCCCGCGACAGGAAATGGCCCTAAACACAACATGGACACATCCCATTTTTCAACAGAAAACAGAGGTGTTTTATGCAAAGTGCCTACGTGTAGATTTTGGCCTCTAGCTCAGCCGGCACCTAGGGAAACCTACCAAACCTGTGCATTTTTGAAAATTAGAGACCTAGGGGAATCCAAGATGGGGTGACTTGTGGGGCTCTGACCAGGTTCTGTTACCCAGAGACCTTTGCAAACCTCAAAATTTGGCTAAAAAAACACGTTTTCCTCACATTTCCGTCACAGAAAGTTCTGGAATCTGAGAGGAGCGACAAATTTCCTTCCACCCAGCGTTCCCCCAAGTCTCCAGATAAAAATGATACCTCACTTGTGTGGGTAGGCCTAGCGCCCGCGACAGGAAATGGCCCTAAACACAACATGGACACATCCCATTTTTAAACAGAAAACAGAGGTGTTTTATGCAAAGTGCCTACCTTTTGGCCTCTAGCTCAGCCGGCACCTAGGGAAACCTACCAAACCTGTGCATTTTTTAAAATTAGAGACCTAGGGGAATCCAAGGTGGGGTGACTTGTGGGGCTCTGACCAGGTTCTGTTACCCAGAATCCTTTGCAAACCTCAAAATTTGGCTAAAAAAACAAGTTTTCCTCACATTTCGGTGACAGAAAGTTCTGGAATCTGAGCGGAGCCACAAATTTCTTTCCACCCAGTGTTCCCCCAAGTCTCCCGATAAAAATGATACCTCACTTGTGTGGGTAGGCCTAGCGCCCGCGACAGGAAATGGCCCTAAACACAACATAGACACATCCCATTTTTAAACAGAAAACAGAGGTGTTTTATGCAAAGTGCCTACCTGTAGATTTTGGCCTCTAGCTCAGCCGGCACCTAGGGAAACCTACCAAACCTGTGCATTTTTTAAAATTAGAGACCTAGGGGAATCCAAGGTGGGGTGACTTGTGGGGCTCTGACCAGGTTCTGTTACCCAGAATCCTTTGCAAACCTCAAAATTTGGCTAAAAAAACAAGTTTTCCTCACATTTCGGTGACAGAAAGTTCTGGAATCTGAGAGGAGCCACAAATTTCCTTCCACCCAGTGTTCCCCCAAGTCTCCCGATAAAAATGATACCTCACTTGTGTGGGTCGGCCTAGCGCCCGCGACAGGAAATGGCCCTAAACACAACATGGACACATCCCATTTTTAAACAGAAAACAGAGGTGTTTTATGCAAAGTGCCTACCTGTAGATTTTCGCCTCTAGCTCAGCCTGCACCTAGGGAAACCTACCAAACCTGTGCATTTTTTTAAATTAGAGACCTAGGGGAATCCAAGATGGGGTGACTTGTGGGGCTCTGACCAGGTTCTGTTACCCAGAGACCTTTGCAAACCTCAAAATTTGGCTAAAAAAACACGTTTTCCTCACATTTCCGTCACAGAAAGTTCTGGAATCTGAGAGGAGCGACAAATTTCCTTCCACCCAGCGTTCCCCCAAGTCTCCAGATAAAAATGATACCTCACTTGTGTGGGTAGGCCTAGCGCCCGCGACAGGAAATGGCCCTAAACACAACATGGACACATCCCATTTTTAAACAGAAAACAGAGGTGTTTTATGCAAAGTGCCTACCTGTAGATTTTGGCCTCTAGCTCAGCCGGCACCTAGGGAAACCTACCAAACCTGTGCATTTTTTAAAATTAGAGACCTAGGGGAATCCAAGATGGGGTGACTCGTGGGGCTCTGACCAGGTTCTGTTACCCAGAATCCTTTGCAAACCTCAAAATTTGGCTAAAAAAACACGTTTTCCGCACATTTCGGTGACAGAAAGTTCTGGAATCTGAGAGGAGTCACAAATTTCCTTCCACCCAGTGTTCCCCCAAGTCTCCAGATAAAAATGATACCTCACTTGTGTGGGTAGGCCTAGCGCCCGCGACAGGAAATGGCCCTAAACACAACATGGACACATCCCATTTTTCAACAGAAAACAGAGGTGTTTTATGCAAAGTGCCTACCTGTAGATTTTGGCCTCTAGCTCAGCCGGCACCTAGGGAAACCTACCAAACCTGTGCATTTTTGAAAATTAGAGACCTAGGGGAATCCAAGATGGGGTGACTTGTGGGGCTCTGACCAGGTTCTGTTACCCAGAGACCTTTGCAAACCTCAAAATTTGGCTAAAAAAACACGTTTTCCTCACATTTCCGTCACAGAAAGTTCTGGAATCTGAGAGGAGCGACAAATTTCCTTCCACCCAGCGTTCCCCCAAGTCTCCAGATAAAAATGATACCTCACTTGTGTGGGTAGGCCTAGCGCCCGCGACAGGAAATGGCCCTAAACACAACATGGACACATCCCATTTTTAAACAGAAAACAGAGGTGTTTTATGCAAAGTGCCTACCTTTTGGCCTCTAGCTCAGCCGGCACCTAGGGAAACCTACCAAACCTGTGCATTTTTTAAAATTAGAGACCTAGGGGAATCCAAGGTGGGGTGACTTGTGGGGCTCTGACCAGGTTCTGTTACCCAGAATCCTTTGCAAACCTCAAAATTTGGCTAAAAAAACAAGTTTTCCTCACATTTCGGTGACAGAAAGTTCTGGAATCTGAGCGGAGCCACAAATTTCCTTCCACCCAGTGTTCCCACAAGTCTCCCGATAAAAATGATACCTCACTTGTGTGGGTAGGCCTAGCGCCCGCGACAGGAAAGGGCCCTAAACACAACATAGACACATCCCATTTTTAAACAGAAAACAGAGGTGTTTTATGCAAAGTGCCTACCTGTAGATTTTGGCCTCTAGCTCAGCCGGCACCTAGGGAAACCTACCAAACCTGTGCATTTTTGAAAATTAGAGACCTAGGGGAATCCAAGGTGGGGTGACTTATGGGGCTCTGACCAGGTTCTGTTACCCAGAATCCTTTGCAAACCTCAAAATTTGGCTAAAAAAACAAGTTTTCCTCACATTTCGGTGACAGAAAGTTCTGGAATCTGAGAGGAGCCACAAATTTCCTTCCACCCAGTGTTCCCCCAAGTCTCCCGATAAAAATGATACCTCACTTGTGTGGGTCGGCCTAGCGCCCGCGACAGGAAATGGCCCTAAACACAACATGGACACATCCCATTTTTAAACAGAAAACAGAGGTGTTTTATGCAAAGTGCCTACCTGTAGATTTTCGCCTCTAGCTCAGCCTGCACCTAGGGAAACCTACCAAACCTGTGCATTTTTTTAAATTAGAGACCTAGGGGAATCCAAGATGGGGTGACTCGTGGGGCTCTGACCAGGTTCTGTTACCCAGAATCCTTTGCAAACCTCAAAATTTGGCTAAAAAAACACGTTTTCTGCACATTTCGGTGACAGAAAGTTCTGGAATCTGAGAGGAGTCACAAATTGCCTTCCACCCAGTGTTCCCCCAAGTCTCCCGATAAAAATGATACCTCACTTGTGTGGGTAGGCCTAGCGCCCGCGACAGGAAATTGCCCTAAACACAACATGGACACATCCCATTTTTCAACAGAAAACAGAGGTGTTTTATGCAAAGTGCCTACCTGTAGATTTTGGCCTCTAGCTCAGCCGGCACCTAGGGAAACCTACCAAACCTGTGCATTTTTGAAAATTAGAGACCTAGGGGAATCCAAGATGGGGTGACTCGTGGGGCTCTGACCAGGTTCTGTTACCCAGAATCCTTTGCAAACCTCAAAATTTGGCTAAAAAAACACGTTTTCCGCACATTTCGGTGACAGAAAGTTCTGGATTCTGAGAGGAGCCATAAATTTCCTTCCACTCAGCGCTCCCCCAAGTCTCCAGATAAAAATGATACCTCACTTGTGTGGGAAGACCTAGCGCCCGCGACAGGAACTGCCCCAAAACACAACGTGGACACATCCCATTTTTCTACAGAAAACAGAGGTGTTTTTTGCAAAGTGCCTACCTGTAGATTTTCGCCGCTAGCTCAGCCGGCACCTAGGGAAACCTACCAAACCTGTGCATTTTTTAAAATTAGACACCTAGGGGAATCCAAGATGGGGTGACTTGTGGGGCTATGACCAGGTTCTGTTACCCAGAGACCTTTGCAAACCTCAAAATTTGGCTAAAAAAACACGTTTTCCTCACATTTCCGTCACAGAAAGTTCTGGAATCTGAGAGGAGCACAAATTTCCTTCCACCCAGCGTTCCCCCAAGTCTCCAGATAAAAATGATACCTCACTTGTGTGGGTAGGCCTAGCGCCCGCGACAGGAACTGCCCCAAAACACAACGTGGACACATCCCATTTTTCTACAGAAAACAGAGGTGTTTTTTGCAAAGTGCCTACCTGTTGATTTTGGCCCCTAGCTCAGCCGGCACCTAGGGAAACCTACCAAACCTGTGCATTTTTTAAAATTAGAGACCTAAGGGAATCCAAGATGGTGTGACTTGTGGGGCTCTGACCAGGTTCTGTTACCCAGAATCCTTTGCAAACCTCAAAATGTGGCTAAAAAAACAAGTTTTCCTCACATTTCGGTGACAAAAAGTTCTGGAATCTGAGAGGAGTCACAAATTTCCTTCCACCCACTGTTCCCCCAAGTCTCCCGATAAAAATGATACCTCACTTGTGTGGGTAGGCCTAGCGCCCGCGACAGGAAATGGCCCTAAGCACAACATGGACACATCCCATTTTTCAACAGAAAACAGAGGTGTTTTATGCAAAGTGCCTACCTGTAGATTATGGCCTCTAGCTCAGCCGGCACCTAGGGAAACCTACCAAACCTGTGCATTTTTGAAAATTAGAGACCTAGGGGAATCCAAGATGGGGTGACTTGTGGGGCTCTGACCAGGTTCTGTTACCCAGAGACCTTTGCAAACCTCAAAATTTGGCTAAAAAAACACGTTTTCCTCACATTTCCGTCACAGAAAGTTCTGGAATCTGAGAGGAGCGACAAATTTCCTTCCACCCAGCGTTCCCCCAAGTCTCCAGATAAAAATGATACCTCACTTGTGTGGGTAGGCCTAGCGCCCGCGACAGGAAATGGCCCTAAACACAACATGGACACATCCCATTTTTAAACAGAAAACAGAGGTGTTTTATGCAAAGTGCCTACCTGTAGATTTTGGCCTCTAGCTCAGCCGGCACCTAGGGAAACCTACCAAACCTGTGCATTTTTTAAAATTAGAGACCTAGGGGAATCCAAGATGGGGTGACTCGTGGGGCTCTGACCAGGTTCTGTTACCCAGAATCCTTTGCAAACCTCAAAATTTGGCTAAAAAAACACGTTTTCCGCACATTTCGGTGACAGAAAGTTCTGGAATCTGAGAGGAGTCACAAATTTCCTTCCACCCAGTGTTCCCCCAAGTCTCCAGATAAAAATGATACCTCACTTGTGTGGGTAGGCCTAGCGCCCGCGACAGGAAATGGCCCTAAACACAACATGGACACATCCCATTTTTCAACAGAAAACAGAGGTGTTTTATGCAAAGTGCCTACCTGTAGATTTTGGCCTCTAGCTCAGCCGGCACCTAGGGAAACCTACCAAACCTGTGCATTTTTGAAAATTAGAGACCTAGGGGAATCCAAGATGGGGTGACTTGTGGGGCTCTGACCAGGTTCTGTTACCCAGAGACCTTTGCAAACCTCAAAATTTGGCTAAAAAAACACGTTTTCCTCACATTTCCGTCACAGAAAGTTCTGGAATCTGAGAGGAGCGACAAATTTCCTTCCACCCAGCGTTCCCCCAAGTCTCCAGATAAAAATGATACCTCACTTGTGTGGGTAGGCCTAGCGCCCGCGACAGGAAATGGCCCTAAACACAACATGGACACATCCCATTTTTAAACAGAAAACAGAGGTGTTTTATGCAAAGTGCCTACCTGTAGATTTTCGCCTCTAGCTCAGCCTGCACCTAGGGAAACCTACCAAACCTGTGCATTTTTTTAAATTAGAGACCTAGGGGAATCCAAGATGGGGTGACTCGTGGGGCTCTGACCAGGTTCTGTTACCCAGAATCCTTTGCAAACCTCAAAATTTGGCTAAAAAAACACGTTTTCCGCACATTTCGGTGACAGAAAGTTCTGGATTCTGAGAGGAGCCATAAATTTCCTTCCACTCATCGCTCCCCCAAGTCTCCAGATAAAAATGATACCTCACTTGTGTGGGAAGACCTAGCGCCCGCGACAGGAACTGCCCCAAAACACAACGTGGACACATCCCATTTTTCTACAGAAAACAGAGGTGTTTTTTGCAAAGTGCCTACCTGTTGATTTTGGCCCCTAGCTCAGCCGGCACCTAGGGAAACCTACCAAACCTGTGCATTTTTTAAAATTAGAGACCTAAGGGAATCCAAGATGGGGTGACTTGTGGGGCTCTGACCAGGTTCTGTTACCCAGAATCCTTTGCAAACCTCAAAATTTGGCTAAAAAAACAAGTTTTCCTCACATTTCGGTGACAGAAAGTTCTGGAATCTGAGAGGAGTCACAAATTTCCTTCCACCCAGTGTTCACCCAAGTCTCCCGATAAAAATGATACCTCACTTGTGTGGGTAGGCCTAGCGCCCGCGACAGGAAATTGCCCTAAACACAACATGGACACATCCCATTTTTCAACAGAAAACAGAGGTGTTTTATGCAAAGTGCCTACCTGTAGATTTTGGCCTCTAGCTCAGCCGGCACCTAGGGAAACCTACCAAACCTGTGCATTTTTGAAAATTAGAGACCTAGGGGAATCCAAGATGGGGTGACTCGTGGGGCTCTGACCAGGTTCTGTTACCCAGAATCCTTTGCAAACCTCAAAATTTGGCTAAAAAAACACGTTTTCCGCACATTTCGGTGACAGAAAGTTCTGGATTCTGAGAGGAGCCATAAATTTCCTTCCACTCAGCGCTCCCCCAAGTCTCCAGATAAAAATGATACCTCACTTGTGTGGGAAGACCTAGCGCCCGCGACAGGAACTGCCCCAAAACACAACGTGGACACATCCCATTTTTCTACAGAAAACAGAGGTGTTTTTTGCAAAGTGCCTACCTGTAGATTTTCGCCGCTAGCTCAGCCGGCACCTAGGGAAACCTACCAAACCTGTGCATTTTTTAAAATTAGACACCTAGGGGAATCCAAGATGGGGTGACTTGTGGGGCTATGACCAGGTTCTGTTACCCAGAGACCTTTGCAAACCTCAAAATTTGGCTAAAAAACCACGTTTTCCTCACATTTCCGTCACAGAAAGTTCTGGAATCTGAGAGGAGCACAAATTTCCTTCCACCCAGCGTTCCCCCAAGTCTCCAGATAAAAATGATACCTCACTTGTGTGGGTAGGCCTAGCGCCCGCGACAGGAACTGCCCTAAAACACAACGTGGACACATCCCATTTTTCTACAGAAAACAGAGGAGTTTTTTGCAAAGTGCCTACCTGTTGATTTTGGCCCCTAGCTCAGCCGGCACCTAGGGAAACCTACCAAACCTGTGCATTTTTTAAAATTAGAGACCTAAGGGAATCCAAGATGGTGTGACTTGTGGGGCTCTGACCAGGTTCTGTTACCCAGAATCCTTTGCAAACCTCAAAATGTGGCTAAAAAAACAAGTTTTCCTCACATTTCGGTGACAGAAAGTTCTGGAATCTGAGAGGAGTCACAAATTTCCTTCCACCCACTGTTCCCCCAAGTCTCCCGATAAAAATGATACCTCACTTGTGTGGGTAGGCCTAGCGCCCGCGACAGGAAATGGCCCTAAGCACAACATGGACACATCCCATTTTTCAACAGAAAACAGAGGTGTTTTATGCAAAGTGCCTACCTGTAGATTTTGGCCTCTAGCTCAGCCGGCACCTAGGGAAACCTACCAAACCTGTGCATTTTTGAAAATTAGAGACCTAGGGGAATCCAAGATGGGGTGACTTGTGGGGCTCTGACCAGGTTCTGTTACCCAGAGACCTTTGCAAACCTCAAAATTTGGCTAAAAAAACACATTTTCCTCACATTTCCGTCACAGAAAGTTCTGGAATCTGAGAGGAGCGACAAATTTCCTTCCACCCAGCGTTCCCCCAAGTCTCCAGATAAAAATGATACCTCACTTGTGTGGGTAGGCCTAGCGCCCGCGACAGGAAATGGCCCTAAACACAACATGGACACATCCCATTTTTAAACAGAAAACAGAGGTGTTTTATGCAAAGTGCCTACCTGTAGATTTTGGCCTCTAGCTCAGCCGGGACCTAGGGAAACCTACCAAACCTGTGCATTTTTTAAAATTAGAGACCTAGGGGAATCCAAGATGGGGTGACTCGTGGGGCTCTGACCAGGTTCTGTTACCCAGAATCCTTTGCAAACCTCAAAATTTGGCTAAAAAAACACGTTTTCCGCACATTTCGGTGACAGAAAGTTCTGGAATCTGAGAGGAGTCACAAATTTCCTTCCACCCAGTGTTCCCCCAAGTCTCCAGATAAAAATGATACCTCACTTGTGTGGGTAGGCCTAGCGCCCGCGACAGGAAATGGCCCTAAACACAACATGGACACATCCCATTTTTCAACAGAAAACAGAGGTGTTTTATGCAAAGTGCCTACCTGTAGATTTTGGCCTCTAGCTCAGCCGGCACCTAGGGAAACCTACCAAACCTGTGCATTTTTGAAAATTAGAGACCTAGGGGAATCCAAGATGGGGTGACTTGTGGGGCTCTGACCAGGTTCTGTTACCCAGATACCTTTGCAAACCTCAAAATTTGGCTAAAAAAACACGTTTTCCTCACATTTCCGTCACAGAAAGTTCTGGAATCTGAGAGGAGCGACAAATTTCCTTCCACCCAGCGTTCCCCCAAGTCTCCAGATAAAAATGATACCTCACTTGTGTGGGTAGGCCTAGCGCCCGCGACAGGAAATGGCCCTAAACACAACATGGACACATCCCATTTTTAAACAGAAAACAGAGGTGTTTTATGCAAAGTGCCTACCTGTAGATTTTGGCCTCTAGCTCAGCCGGGACCTAGGGAAACCTACCAAACCTGTGCATTTTTTAAAATTAGAGACCTAGGGGAATCCAAGATGGGGTGACTCGTGGGGCTCTGACCAGGTTCTGTTACCCAGAATCCTTTGCAAACCTCAAAATTTGGCTAAAAAAACACGTTTTCCGCACATTTCGGTGACAGAAAGTTCTGGAATCTGAGAGGAGTCACAAATTTCCTTCCACCCAGTGTTCCCCCAAGTCTCCAGATAAAAATGATACCTCACTTGTGTGGGTAGGCCTAGCGCCCGCAACAGGAAATGGCCCTAAACACAACATGGACACATCCCATTTTTCAACAGAAAACAGAGGTGTTTTATGCAAAGTGCCTACCTGTAGATTTTGGCCTCTAGCTCAGCCGGCACCTAGGGAAACCTACCAAACCTGTGCATTTTTGAAAATTAGAGACCTAGGGGAATCCAAGATGGGGTGACTTGTGGGGCTCTGACCAGGTTCTGTTACCCAGAGACCTTTGCAAACCTCAAAATTTGGCTAAAAAAACACGTTTTCCTCACATTTCCGTCACAGAAAGTTCTGGAATCTGAGAGGAGCGACAAATTTCCTTCCACCCAGCGTTCCCCCAAGTCTCCAGATAAAAATGATACCTCACTTGTGTGGGTAGGCCTAGCGCCCGCGACAGGAAATGGCCCTAAACACAACATGGACACATCCCATTTTTAAACAGAAAACAGAGGTGTTTTATGCAAAGTGCCTACCTGTAGATTTTCGCCTCTAGCTCAGCCTGCACCTAGGGAAACCTACCAAACCTGTGCATTTTTTAAAATTAGAGACCTAGGGGAATCCAAGATGGGGTGACTCGTGGGGCTCTGACCAGGTTCTGTTACCCAGAATCCTTTGCAAACCTCAAAATTTGGCTAAAAAAACACGTTTTCCGCACATTTCGGTGACAGAAAGTTCTGGAATCTGAGAGGAGTCACAAATTTCCTTCCACCCAGTGTTCCCCCAAGTCTCCAGATAAAAATGATACCTCACTTGTGTGGGTAGGCCTAGCGCCCGCAACAGGAAATGGCCCTAAACACAACATGGACACATCCCATTTTTCAACAGAAAACAGAGGTGTTTTATGCAAAGTGCCTACCTGTAGATTTTGGCCTCTAGCTCAGCCGGCACCTAGGGAAACCTACCAAACCTGTGCATTTTTGAAAATTAGAGACCTAGGGGAATCCAAGATGGGGTGACTTGTGGGGCTCTCACCAGGTTCTGTTACCCAGAGACCTTTGCAAACCTCAAAATTTGGCTAAAAAAACACGTTTTCCTCACATTTCCGTCACAGAAAGTTCTGGAATCTGAGAGGAGCGACAAATTTCCTTCCACCCAGCGTTCCCCCAAGTCTCCAGATAAAAATGATACCTCACTTGTGTGGGTAGGCCTAGCGCCCGCGACAGGAAATGGCCCTAAACACAACATGGACACATCCCATTTTTAAACAGAAAACAGAGGTGTTTTATGCAAAGTGCCTACCTGTAGATTTTCGCCTCTAGCTCAGCCTGCACCTAGGGAAACCTACCAAACCTGTGCATTTTTTAAAATTAGAGACCTAGGGGAATCCAAGATGGGGTGACTCGTGGGGCTCTGACCAGGTTCTGTTACCCAGAATCCTTTGCAAACCTCAAAATTTGGCTAAAAAAACACGTTTTCCGCACATTTCGGTGACAGAAAGTTCTGGATTCTGAGAGGAGCCATAAATTTCCTTCCACTCATCGCTCCCCCAAGTCTCCAGATAAAAATGATACATCACTTGTGTGGGAAGACCTAGCGCCCGCGACAGGAACTGCCCCAAAACACAACGTGGACACATCCCATTTTTCTACAGAAAACAGAGGTGTTTTTTGCAAAGTGCCTACCTGTAGATTTTCGCCGCTAGCTCAGCCGGCACCTAGGGAAACCTACCAAACCTGTGCATTTTTTAAAATTAGACACCTAGGGGAATCCAAGATGGGGTGACTTGTGGGGCTCTGACCAGGTTCTGTTACCCAGAGACCTTTGCAAACCTCAAAATTTGGCTAAAAAACCACGTTTTCCTCACATTTCCGTCACAGAAAGTTCTGGAATCTGAGAGGAGCACAAATTTCCTTCCACCCAGCGTTCCCCCAAGTCTACAGATAAAAATGATACCTCACTTGTGTGTGTAGGCCTAGCGCCCGCGTCAGGAACTGCCCCAAAACACAACGTGGACACATCCCATTTTTCTACAGAAAACAGAGGTGTTTTTTGCAAAGTGCCTACCTGTTGATTTTGGCCCCTAGCTCAGCCGGCACCTAGGGAAACCTACCAAACCTGTGCATTTTTTAAAATTAGAGACCTAAGGGAATCCAAGATGGGGTGACTTGTGGGGCTCTGACCAGGTTCTGTTACCCAGAATCCTTTACAAACCTCAAAATTTGGCTAAAAAAACACGTTTTACGCACATTTTGGTGACAGAAAGTTCTGGAATCTGAGAGGAGTCACAAATTTCCTTCCACCCAGTGTTCCCCCAAGTCTCCCGATAAAAATGATACCTCACTTGTGTGGGTAGGCCTAGCGCCCGCGACAGGAAATTGCCCTAAACACAACATGGACACATCCCATTTTTCAACAGAAAACAGAGGTGTTTTATGCAAAGTGCCTACCTGTAGATTTTGGCCTCTAGCTCAGCCGGCACCTAGGGAAACCTACCAAACCTGTGCATTTTTTAAAATTAGAGACCTAGGGGAATCCAAGATGGGGTGACTCGTGGGGCTCTGACCAGGTTCTGTTACCCAGAATCCTTTGCAAACCTCAAAATTTGGCTAAAAAAACACGTTTTACGCACATTTCGGTGACAGAAAGTTCTGGATTCTGAGAGGAGCCATAAATTTCCTTCCACTCAGCGCTCCCCCAAGTCTCCAGATAAAAATGATACCTCACTTGTGTGGGAAGACCTAGCGCCCGCGACAGGAACTGCCCCAAAACACAACGTGGACACATCCCATTTTTCTACAGAAAACAGAGGTGTTTTTTGCAAAGTGCCTACCTGTAGATTTTCGCCGCTAGCTCAGCCGGCACCTAGGGAAACCTACCAAACCTGTGCATTTTTTAAAATTAGACACCTAGGGGAATCCAAGATGGGGTGACTTGTGGGGCTATGACCAGGTTCTGTTACCCAGAGACCTTTGCAAACCTCAAAATTTGGCTAAAAAACCACGTTTTCCTCACATTTCCGTCACAGAAAGTTCTGGAATCTGAGAGGAGCACAAATTTCCTTCCACCCAGCGTTCCCCCAAGTCTCCAGATAAAAATGATACCTCACTTGTGTGGGTAGGCCTAGCGCCCGCGACAGGAACTGCCCTAAAACACAACGTGGACACATCCCATTTTTCTACAGAAAACAGAGGTGTTTTTTGCAAAGTGCCTACCTGTTGATTTTGGCCCCTAGCTCAGCCGGCACCTAGGGAAACCTACCAAACCTGTGCATTTTTTAAAATTAGAGACCTAAGGGAATCCAAGATGGGGTGACTTGTGGGGCTCTGACCAGGTTCTGTTACCCAGAATCCTTTGCAAACCTCAAAATTTGGCTAAAAAAACAAGTTTTCCTCACATTTCGGTGACAGAAAGTTCTGGAATTTGAGAGGAGTCACAAATTTCCTTCCACCCACTGTTCCCCCAAGTCTCCCGATAAAAATGATACCTCACTTGTGTGGGTAGGCCTAGCGCCCGCGACAGGAAATGGCCCTAAACACAACATGGACACCTCCCATTTTTCAACAGAAAACAGAGGTGTTTTATGCAAAGTGCCTACCTGTAGATTTTGGCCTCTAGCTCAGCCGGCACCTAGGGAAACCTACCAAACCTGTGCATTTTTGAAAATTAGAGACCTAGGGGAATTCAAGATGGGGTGACTTGTGGGGCTCTGACCAGGTTCTGTTACCCAGAGACCTTTGCAAACCTCAAAATTTGGCTAAAAAAACACGTTTTCCTCACATTTCCGTCACAGCAAGTTCTGGAATCTGAGAGGAGCGACAAATTTCCTTCCACCCAGCGTTCCCCCAAGTCTCCAGATAAAAATGATACCTCACTTGTGTGGGTAGGCCTAGCGCCCGCGACAGGAAATGGCCCTAAACACAACATGGACACATCCCATTTTTCAACAGAAAACAGAGGTGTTTTTTGCAAAGTGCCTACCTGTAGATTTTGGCCGCTAGCTCAGCCGGCACCTAGGGAAACCTTCCAAACCTGTGGATTTTTGAAAATTAGAGACCTAGGGGAATCCAAGATGGGGTCACTTGTGGGGCTCTGACCAGGTTCTGTTACCCAGAATCCTTGCAAACCTCAAAATCTGGCTAAAAAAACAAGTTTTCCTCACATTTTGGTGAGAGAAAGTTCTGGAATCTGAGAGAAGCCACAAGTTTCCTTCCACCCACCGTTCCCCCAAGTCTCCCGATAAAAATGATACGTCACTTGTGTGGGTAGGCCTAGCTCCCGCGACAGGAACTTCCCCAAAACACAACGTGGACACATCCCATTTTTCTACAGAAAACAGAGGTGTTTTTTGCAAAGTGCCTACCTGTAGATTTTGGCCGCTAGCTCAGCCGGCACCTAGGAAAACCTACCAAAACTGTGCATTTTTGAAAATTAGAGACCTAGGGGAATCCAAGGTGGGCTGACTTGTGGGGCTCTGACCAGGTTCTGTTACACAGAATCCTTTGCAAACCTCAAAATTTGACTAAAAAAACAAGTTTTCCTCACATTTCGGTGACAGAAAGTTCTGGAATCTGAGAGGAGCCACAAATTTCCTTCCACCCAGTGTTCCCCCAAGTCTCCTGATAAAAATGATACCTCACTTGGTTGGGTAGGCCTAGCGCCCGCGACAGGAAATGGCCCTAAACACAACATGGACACATCCCATTTTTCAACAGAAAACAGAGGTGTTTTTTGCAAAGTGCCTACCTGTAGATTTTGGCCTCTAGCTCAGCCGGTACCAAGGGAAACCTACCAAACCTGTGCATTTTTAAAAACTAGAGACCTAGGGGAATCCAAGATGGGGTGACTTGTGGGGCTCTCACCAGGTTCTGTTACCCAGAATCATTTGCAAACCTCAAAATTTGGCAAAAAAAACACGTTTTCCGCATATTTCGGTGACAGAAAGTTCTGGATTCTGAGAGGAGCCATAAATTTCCTTCCACCCAGTGTTCCCCCAAGTCTCCCGATAAAAATGATACCTCACTTGTGTGGGTAGGCCTAGCGCCCGCGACAGGAACTACCCCAAAACACAACCTGGACACATCCCATTTTTCTACAGAAAACAGAGGTGTTTTTTGCAAAGTGCCTACCTGTAGATTTTGGCCCCTAGCTCAGCCGGCACCTAGGGAAACCTACCAAACCTGTGCATTTTTTAAAATTAGAGACCTAGGGGAATCCAAGATGGGGTGACTTGTGGGGCTCTGACCAGGTTCTGTTACCCAGAATCATTTGCAAACTTCAAAATTTGGCTAAAAAAACACGTTTTCCGCACATTTTGGTGACAGAAAGTTCTGGATTCTGAGAGGAGCCACAAATTTCCTTCCACCCAGCGTTCCCCCAAGTCTCCCGATAAAAATGATACCTCACTTGTGTGGGTAGGCCTAGCGCCCGCGACAGGAACTGCCCCAAAACACAACGTAGACACATCCCATTTTTCTACACAAAACAGAGGTGTTTTTTGCAAAGTGCCTACCTGTAGATTTTGGCCGCTAGCTCAGCCGGCACTTAGGGAAACCTACCAAACCTGTGCATTTTTTAAAATTAGAGACCTAGGGGAATCCAAGATGGGGTGACTTGTGGGGCTCTGACCAGGTTCTGTTACCCAGAATCATTTGCAAACCTCAAAATTTGGCTAAAAAAACACGTTTTCCGCACATTTTGGTGACAGAAAGTTCTGGATTCTGAGAGGAGCCACAAATTTCCTTCCACCCAGCGTTCCCCCAAGTCTCCCGATAAAAATGATGCCTCACTTGAGTGGGTAGGCCTATCGCCCGCGACAGAAACTGCCCCAAAACACAACGTGGACACATCCCATTTTTCTACAGAAAACAGAGGTGTTTTTTGCAAAGTGCCTACCTGTAGATTTTGGCCGCTAGCTCAGCCGGCACCTAGGGAAACCTTCCAAACCTGTGGATTTTTGAAAATTAGAGACCTAGGGGAATCCAAGATGGGGTCACTTGTGGGGCTCTGACCAGGTTCTGTTACCCAGAATCCTTGCAAACCTCAAAATCTGGCTAAAAAAACAAGTTTTCCTCACATTTTGGTGAGAGAAAGTTCTGGAATCTGAGAGAAGCCACAAGTTTCCTTCCACCCACCGTTCCCCCAAGTCTCCCGATAAAAATGATACGTCACTTGTGTGGGTAGGCCTAGCTCCCGCGACAGGAACTGCCCCAAAACACAACGTGGACACATCCCATTTTTCTACAGAAAACAGAGGTGTTTTTTGCAAAGTGCCTACCTGTAGATTTTGGCCGCTAGCTCAGCCGGCACCTAGGAAAACCTACCAAAACTGTGCATTTTTGAAAATTAGAGACCTAGGGGAATCCAAGGTGGGCTGACTTGTGGGGCTCTGACCAGGTTCTGTTACACAGAATCCTTTGCAAACCTCAAAATTTGACTAAAAAAACAAGTTTTCCTCACATTTCGGTGACAGAAAGTTCTGGAATCTGAGAGGAGCCACAAATTTCCTTCCACCCAGTGTTCCCCCAAGTCTCCTGATAAAAATGATACCTCACTTGGTTGGGTAGGCCTAGCGCCCGCGACAGGAAATGGCCCTAAACACAACATGGACACATCCCATTTTTCAACAGAAAACAGAGGTGTTTTTTGCAAAGTGCCTACCTGTAGATTTTGGCCTCTAGCTCAGCCGGTACCAAGGGAAACCTACCAAACCTGTGCATTTTTAAAAACTAGAGACCTAGGGGAATCCAAGATGGGGTGACTTGTGGGGCTCTCACCAGGTTCTGTTACCCAGAATCATTTGCAAACCTCAAAATTTGGCAAAAAAAACACGTTTTCCGCATATTTCGGTGACAGAAAGTTCTGGATTCTGAGAGGAGCCATAAATTTCCTTCCACCCAGTGTTCCCCCAAGTCTTCCGATAAAAATGATACCTCACTTGTGTGGGTAGGCCTAGCGCCCGCGACAGGAACTACCCCAAAACACAACCTGGACACATCCCATTTTTCTACAGAAAACAGAGGTGTTTTTTGCAAAGTGCCTACCTGTAGATTTTGGCCCCTAGCTCAGCCGGCACCTAGGGAAACCTACCAAACCTGTGCATTTTTTAAAATTAGAGACCTAGGGGAATCCAAGATGGGGTGACTTGTGGGGCTCTGACCAGGTTCTGTTACCCAGAATCATTTGCAAACTTCAAAATTTGGCTAAAAAAACACGTTTTCCGCACATTTTGGTGACAGAAAGTTCTGGATTCTGAGAGGAGCCACAAATTTCCTTCCACCCAGCGTTCCCCCAAGTCTCCCGATAAAAATGATACCTCACTTGTGTGGGTAGGCCTAGCGCCCGCGACAGGAACTGCCCCAAAACACAACGTAGACACATCCCATTTTTCTACACAAAACAGAGGTGTTTTTTGCAAAGTGCCTACCTGTAGATTTTGGCCGCTAGCTCAGCCGGCACTTAGGGAAACCTACCAAACCTGTGCATTTTTTAAAATTAGAGACCTAGGGGAATCCAAGATGGGGTGACTTGTGGGGCTCTGACCAGGTTCTGTTACCCAGAATCATTTGCAAACCTCAAAATTTGGCTAAAAAAACACGTTTTCCGCACATTTTGGTGACAGAAAGTTCTGGATTCTGAGAGGAGCCACAAATTTCCTTCCACCCAGCGTTCCCCCAAGTCTCCCGATAAAAATGATGCCTCACTTGAGTGGGTAGGCCTATCGCCCGCGACAGAAACTGCCCCAAAACACAACGTGGACACATCCCATTTTTCTACAGAAAACAGAGGTGTTTTTTGCAAAGTGCCTACCTGTAGGTTTTGGCCTCTAGCTCAACCGGCACCTAGGGAAACCTACCAAACCTGTGCATTTTTGAAAATTAGAGACCTAGGGGAATCCAAGGTGGGGTGACTTGTGGGGCTCTGACCAGGTTCTGTTACCCAGAATCCTTTGCAAACCTCAAAATTTGGCTAAAAAAACAAGTTTTCCTCACATTTCGGTGACAGAAAGTTCTGGAATCTGAGCGGAGCCACAAATTTCCTTCCACCCAGTGTTCCCCCAAGTCTCCCGATAAAAATGATACCTCACTTGTGTGGGTAGGCCTAGCGCCCGCGACAGGAAATGGCCCTAAACACAACATAGACACATCCCATTTTTAAACAGAAAACAGAGGTGTTTTATGCAAAGTGCCTACCTGTAGATTTTGGCCTCTAGCTCAGCCGGCACCTAGGGAAACCTACCAAACCTGTGCATTTTTGAAAATTAGAGACCTAGGGGAATCCAAGGTGGGGTGACTTGTGGGGCTCTGACCAGGTTCTGTTACCCAGAATCCTTTGCAAACCTCAAAATTTGGCTAAAAAAACAAGTTTTCCTCACATTTCGGTGACAGAAATTTCTGGAATCTGAGAGGAGCCACAAATTTCCTTCCACCCAGTGTTCCCCCAAGTCTCCCGATAAAAATGATACCTCACTTGTGTGGGTCGGCCTAGCGCCCGCGACAGGAAATGGCCCTAAACACAACATGGACACATCCCATTTTTAAACAGAAAACAGAGGTGTTTTATGCAAAGTGCCTACCTGTAGATTTTCCCCTCTAGCTCAGCCTGCACCTAGGGAAACCTACCAAACCTGTGCATTTTTTTAAATTAGAGACCTAGGGGAATCCAAGATGGGGTGACTCGTGGGGCTCTGACCAGGTTCTGTTACCCAGAATCCTTTGCAAACCTCAAAATTTGGCTAAAAAAACACGTTTTCCGTACATTTCGGTGACAGAAAGTTCTGGATTCTGAGAGGAGCCATAAATTTCCTTCCACTCAGCGCTCCCCCAAGTCTCCAGATAAAAATGATACCTCACTTGTGCGGGAAGACCTAGCGCCCGCGACAGGAACTGCCCCAAAACACAACGTGGACACATCCCATTTTTCTACAGAAAACAGAGGTGTTTTTTGCAAAGTGCCTACCTGTAGATTTTCGCCGCTAGCTCAGCCGGCACCTAGGGAAACCTACCAAACCTGTGCATTTTTTAAAATTAGACACCTAGGGGAATCCAAGATGGGGTGACTTGTGGGGCTATGACCAGGTTCTGTTACCCAGAGACCTTTGCAAACCTCAAAATTTGGCTAAAAAACCACGTTTTCCTCACATTTCCGTCACAGAAAGTTCTGGAATCTGAGAGGAGCACAAATTTCCTTCCACCCAGCGTTCCCCCAAGTCTCCAGATAAAAATGATACCTCACTTGTGTGGGTAGGCCTAGCGCCCGCGACAGGAACTGCCCCAAAACACAACGTGGACACATCCCATTTTTCTACAGAAAACAGAGGTGTTTTTTGCAAAGTGCCTACCTGTTGATTTTGGCCCCTAGCTCAGCCGGCACCTAGGGAAACCTACCAAACCTGTGCATTTTTTAAAATTAGAGACCTAAGGGAATCCAAGATGGGGTGACTTGTGGGGCTCTGACCAGGTTCTGTTACCCAGAATCCTTTGCAAACCTCAAAATTTGGCTAAAAAAACAAGTTTTCCTCACATTTCGGTGACAGAAAGTTCTGGAATCTGAGAGGAGTCACAAATTTCCTTCCACCCAGTGTTCCCCCAAGTCTCCCGATAAAAATGATACCTCACTTGTGTGGGTAGGCCTAGCGCCCGCGACAGGAAATTGCCCTAAACACAACATGGACACATCCCATTTTTCAACAGAAAACAGAGGTGTTTTATGCAAAGTGCCTACCTGTAGATTTTGGCCTCTAGCTCAGCCGGCACCTAGGGAAACCTACCAAACCTGTGCATTTTTGAAAATTAGAGACCTAGGGGAATCCAAGATGGGGTGACTTGTGGGGCTCTGACCAGGTTCTGTTACCCAGAGACCTTTGCAAACCTCAAAATTTGGCTAAAAAAACACGTTTTCCTCACATTTCCGTCACAGAAAGTTCTGGAATCTGAGAGGAGCGACAAATTTCCTTCCACCCAGCGTTCCCCCAAGTCTCCAGATAAAAATGATACCTCACTTGTGTGGGTAGGCCTAGCGCCCGCGACAGGAAATGGCCCTAAACACAACGTGGACACATCCCATTTTTCTACAGAAAACAGAGGTGTTTTTTGCAAAGTGCCTACCTGTAGATTTTCGCCGCTAGCTCAGCCGGCACCTAGGGAAACCTACCAAACCTGTGCATTTTTTAAAATTAGAGACCTAGGGGAATCCAAGATGGGGTGACTCGTGGGGCTCTGACCAGGTTCTGTTACCCAGAATCCTTTGCAAACCTCAAAATTTGGCTAAAAAAACACGTTTTCCGCACATTTCGGTGACAGAAAGTTCTGGAATCTGAGAGGAGTCACAAATTTCCTTCCACCCAGTGTTCCCCCAAGTCTCCAGATAAAAATGATACCTCACTTGTGTGGGTAGGCCTAGCGCCCGCGACAGGAAATGGCCCTAAACACAACATGGACACATCCCATTTTTAAACAGAAAACAGAGGTGTTTTATGCAAAGTGCCTACCTGTAGATTTTGGCCTCTAGCTCAGCCGGCACCTAGGGAAACCTACCAAACCTGTGCATTTTTTAAAATTAGAGACCTAGGGGAATCCAAGATGGGGTGACTCGTGGGGCTCTGACCAGGTTCTGTTACCCAGAATCCTTTCCAAACCTCAAAATTTGGCTAAAAAAACACGTTTTCCGCACATTTCGGTGACAGAAAGTTCTGGATTCTGAGAGGAGCCATAAATTTCCTTCCACGCAGCGCTCCCCCAAGTCTCCAGATAAAAATGATACCTCACTTGTGTGGGTAGGCCTAGCGCCCGCGACAGGAACTGCCCCAAAACACAACGTGGACACATCCCATTTTTCTACAGAAAACAGAGGTGTTTTTTGCAAAGTGCCTACCTGTAGATTTTGGCCGCTAGCTCAGCCGGCACCTAGGGAAACCTACCAAACCTGTGCATTTTTTAAAATTAGACACCTAGGGGAATCCAAGATGGGGTGACTTGTGGGGCTCTGACCAGGTTCTGTTACCCAGAGGCCTTTGCAAACCTCAAAATTATGCTAAAAAACCACGTTTTCCTCACATTTCCGTCACAGAAAGTTCTGGAATCTGAGAGGAGCCACAAATTTCCTTCCACCCAGCGTTCCCCCAAGTCTCCAGATAAAAATGATACCTCACTTGTGTGGGTAGGCCTAGCGCCCGCGACAGGAACTGCCCCAAAACACAACGTGGACACATCCCATTTTTCTACAGAAAACAGAGGTGTTTTTTGCAAAGTGCCTACCTGTAGATTTTGGCCCCTAGCTCAGCCGGCACCTAGGGAAACCTACCAAACCTGTGCATTTTTTAAAATTAGAGACCTAAGGGAATCCAAGATGGGGTGACTTGTGGGGCTCTGACCAGGTTCTGTTACCCAGAATCCTTTGCAAACCTCAAAATTTGGCTAAAAAAACAAGTTTTCCTCACATTTCGGTGACAGAAAGTTCTGGAATGTGAGAGGAGCCACAAATTTCCTTCCACCCAGTGTTCCCCTAAGTCTCCCGATAAAAATGATACCTCACTTGTGTGGGTAGGCCTAGCGCCCGCGACAGGAAATGGCCCTAAACACAACATGGACACATCCCATTTTTCAACAGAAAACAGAGGTGTTTTATGCAAAGTGCCTACCTGTAGATTTTGGCCTCTAGCTCAGCCGGCACCTAGGGAAACCTACCAAACCTGTGCATTTTTGAAAATTAGAGACCTAGGGGAATCCAAGATGGGGTGACTTGTGGGGCTCTGACCAGGTTCTGTTACCCAGAGACCTTTGCAAACCTCAAAATTTGGCTAAAAAAACACGTTTTCCTCACATTTCCGTCACAGAAAGTTCTGGAATCTGAGAGGGGCCACAAATTTCCTTCCACCCAGCGTTCCCCCAAGTCTCCAGATAAAAATGATACCTCACTTGTGTGGGTAAGCCTAGCGCCCGCGACAGGAACTGCCCCAAAACACAACGTGGACACATCCCATTTTTCTACAGAAAACAGAGGTGTTTTTTGCAAAGTGCCTACCTGTAGATTTTGGCCGCTAGCTCAGCCGGCACCTAGGGAAACCTACCAAACCTGTGCATTTTTTAAAATTAGAGACCTAGGGGAATCCAAGATGGGGTGACTTGTTGGGGTCTGACCAGGTTCTGTTACCCAGAGACCTTTGCAAACCTCAAAATTTGGCTAAAAAAACAAGTTTTCCTCACATTTCCGTCACAGAAAGTTCTGGAATCTGAGAGGAGCCACAAATTTCCTTCCACCCAGCGTTCCCCCAAGTCTCCCGATAAAAATGATACCTCACTTGTGTGGGTAGGCCTAGCGCCCGCGACAGGAACTGCCCCAAAACACAACGTGGACACATCCCATTTTTCTACAGAAAACAGAGGTGTTTTTTGCAAAGTGCCTACCTGTAGATTTTGGCCCCTAGCTCAGCCGGCACCTAGGGAAACCTACCAAACCTGTGCATTTTTTAAAATTAGAGACCTAAGGGAATCCAAGATGGGGTGACTTGTGGGGCTCTGACCAGGTTCTGTTACCCAGAATCCTTTGCAAACCTCAACATTTGGCTAAAAAAACAAGTTTTCCTCACATTTTGGTGACAGAAAGTTCTGGAATCTGAGAGGAGCCACAAATTTCCTTCCACCCAGTGTTCCCCCAAGTCTCCCGATAAAAATGATACCTCACTTGTGTGGGTAGGCCTAGCGCCCGCAACAGGAAATGGCCCTAAACACAACATTGACACATCCCATTTTTCAACAGAGGTGTTTTATGCAAAGTGCCTACCTGTAGATTTTGGCCTCTAGCTCAGCCGGCACCTAGGGAAACCTACCAAACCTGTGCATTTTTGAAAATTAGAGACCTAGGGGAATCGAAGATGGGGTGACTTGTGGGGCTCTGACCAGGTTCTGTTACCCAGAGACCTTTGCAAACCTCAAAATTTGGCTAAAAAAACACGTTTTCCTCACATTTCCGTTACAGAAAGTTCTGGAATCTGAGAGGCGCCACAAATTTCCTTCCACCCAGCGTTCCCCCAAGTCTCCAGATAAAAATGATACCTCACTTGTGTGGGTAAGCCTAGCGCCCGCGACAGGAACTGCCCCAAAACACAACGTGGACACATCCCATTTTTCTACAGAAAACAGAGGTGTTTTTTGCAAAGTGCCTACCTGTAGATTTTGGCCGCTAGCTCAGCCGGCACCTAGGGAAACCTACCAAACCTGTGCATTTTTTAAAATTAGAGACCTAGGGGAATCCAAGATGGGGTGACTTGTTGGGGTCTGACCAGGTTCTGTTACCCAGAGACCTTTGCAAACCTCAAAATTTGGCTAAAAAAACAAGTTTTCCTCACATTTCCGTCACAGAAAGTTCTGGAATCTGAGAGGAGCCACAAATTTCCTTCCACCCAGCGTTCCCCCAAGTCTCCCGATAAAAATGATACCTCACTTGTGTGGGTAGGCCTAGCGCCCGCGACAGGAACTGCCCCAAAACACAACGTGGACACATCCCATTTTTCTACAGAAAACAGAGGTGTTTTTTGCAAAGTGCCTACCTGAAGATTTTGGCCCCTAGCTCAGCCGGCACCTAGGGAAACCTACCAAACCTGTGCATTTTTTAAAATTAGAGACCTAAGGGAATCCAAGATGGGGTGACTTGTGGGGCTCTGACCAGGTTCTGTTACCCAGAATCCTTTGCAAACCTCAACATTTGGCTAAAAAAACAAGTTTTCCTCACATTTTGGTGACAGAAAGTTCTGGAATCTGAGAGGAGCCACAAATTTCCTTCCACCCAGTGTTCCCCCAAGTCTCCCGATAAAAATGATACCTCACTTGTGTGGGTAGGCCTAGCGCCCGCAACAGGAAATGGCCCTAAACACAACATGGACACATCCCATTTTTCAACAGAGGTGTTTTATGCAAAGTGCCTACCTGTAGATTTTGGCCTCTAGCTCAGCCGGCACCTAGGGAAACCTACCAAACCTGTGCATTTTTGAAAATTAGAGACCTAGGGGAATCGAAGATGGGGTGACTTGTGGGGCTCTGACCAGGTTCTGTTACCCAGAGACCTTTGCAAACCTCAAAATTTGGCTAAAAAAACACGTTTTCCTCACATTTCCGTTACAGAAAGTTCTGGAATCTGAGAGGCGCCACAAATTTCCTTCCACCCAGCGTTCCCCCAAGTCTCCAGATAAAAATGATACCTCACTTGTGTGGGTAGGCCTAGCGCCCGCGACAGGAACTGCCCCAAAACACAACGTGGACACATCCCATTTTTCTACAGAAAACAGAGGTGTTTTTTGCAAAGTGCCTACCTGTAGATTTTGGCCGCTAGCTCAGCCGGCACCTAGGGAAACCTACCAAACCTGTGCATTTTTTAAAATTAGAGACCTAGGGGAATCCAAGATGGGGTGACTTGTGGGGCTCTGACCAGGTTCTGTTACCCAGAGACCTTTGCAAACCTCAAAATCTGGCTAAAAAAACAAGTTTTCCTCACATTTCCGTCACAGAAAGTTCTGGAATCTGAGAGGAGCCACAAATTTCCTTCCACCCAGCGTTCCCCCAAGTCTCCAGATAAAAATGATACCTCACTTGTGTGGGTAGGCCTAGCGCCCGCGACAGGAACTGCCCCAAAACACAACGTGGACACATCCCATTTTTTTACAGAAAACAGAGGTGTTTTTTGCAAAGTGCCTACCTGTAGATTTTGGCCCCTAGCTCAGCCGGCACCTAGGGAAACCTACCAAACCTGTGCATTTTTTAAAATTAGAGACCAAAGGGAATCCAAGATGGGGTGACTTGTGGGGCTCTGACCAGGTTCTGTTACCCAGAATCCTTTGCAAACCTCAAAATTTGGCTGAAAAAACACGTTTTCCGCACATTTCGGTGACAGAAAGTTCTGGATTCTGAGAGGAGCCATAAATTTCCTTCCACGCAGCGCTCCCCCAAGTCTCCAGATAAAAATGATACCTCACTTGTGTGGGTAGGCCTAGCGCCCGCGACAGGAACTGCCCCAAAACACAACGTGGACACATCCCATTTTTCTACAGAAAACAGAGGTGTTTTTTGCAAAGTGCCTACCTGTAGATTTTGGCCGCTAGCTCAGCCGGCACCTAGGGAAACCTACCAAACCTGTGCATTTTTTAAAATTAGACACCTAGGGGAATCCAAGATGGGGTGACTTGTGGGGCTCTGACCAGGTTCTGTTACCCAGAGGCCTTTGCAAACCTCAAAATTATGCTAAAAAACCACGTTTTCCTCACATTTCCGTCACAGAAAGTTCTGGAATCTGAGAGGAGCCACAAATTTCCTTCCACCCAGCGTTCCCCCAAGTCTCCAGATAAAAATGATACCTCACTTGTGTGGGTAGGCCTAGCGCCCGCGACAGGAACTGCCCCAAAACACAACGTGGACACATCCCATTTTTCTACAGAAAACAGAGGTGTTTTTTGCAAAGTGCCTACCTGTAGATTTTGGCCCCTAGCTCAGCCGGCACCTAGGGAAACCTACCAAACCTGTGCATTTTTTAAAATTAGAGACCTAAGGGAATCCAAGATGGGGTGACTTGTGGGGCTCTGACCAGGTTCTGTTACCCAGAATCCTTTGCAAACCTCAAAATTTGGCTAAAAAAACAAGTTTTCCTCACATTTCGGTGACAGAAAGTTCTGGAATGTGAGAGGAGCCACAAATTTCCTTCCACCCAGTGTTCCCCTAAGTCTCCCGATAAAAATGATACCTCACTTGTGTGGGTAGGCCTAGCGCCCGCGACAGGAAATGGCCCTAAACACAACATGGACACATCCCATTTTTCAACAGAAAACAGAGGTGTTTTATGCAAAGTGCCTACCTGTAGATTTTGGCCTCTAGCTCAGCCGGCACCTAGGGAAACCTACCAAACCTGTGCATTTTTGAAAATTAGAGACCTAGGGGAATCCAAGATGGGGTGACTTGTGGGGCTCTGACCAGGTTCTGTTACCCAGAGACCTTTGCAAACCTCAAAATTTGGCTAAAAAAACACGTTTTCCTCACATTTCCGTCACAGAAAGTTCTGGAATCTGAGAGGGGCCACAAATTTCCTTCCACCCAGTGTTCCCCTAAGTCTCCCGATAAAAATGATACCTCACTTGTGTGGGTAGGCCTAGCGCCCGCGACAGGAAATGGCCCTAAACACAACATGGACACATCCCATTTTTCAACAGAAAACAGAGGTGTTTTATGCAAAGTGCCTACCTGTAGATTTTGGCCGCTAGCTCAGCCGGCACCTAGGGAAACCTACCAAACCTGTGCATTTTTTAAAATTAGAGACCTAAGGGAATCCAAGATGGGGTGACTTGTGGGGCTCTGACCAGGTTCTGTTACCCAGAATCCTTTGCAAACCTCAACATTTGGCTAAAAAAACAAGTTTTCCTCACATTTTGGTGACAGAAAGTTCTGGAATCTGAGAGGAGCCACAAATTTCCTTCCACCCAGTGTTCCCCCAAGTCTCCCGATAAAAATGATACCTCACTTGTGTGGGTAGGCCTAGCGCCCGCAACAGGAAATGGCCCTAAACACAACATGGACACATCCCATTTTTCAACAGAGGTGTTTTATGCAAAGTGCCTACCTGTAGATTTTGGCCTCTAGCTCAGCCGGCACCTAGGGAAACCTACCAAACCTGTGCATTTTTGAAAATTAGAGACCTAGGGGAATCGAAGATGGGGTGACTTGTGGGGCTCTGACCAGGTTCTGTTACCCAGAGACCTTTGCAAACCTCAAAATTTGGCTAAAAAAACACGTTTTCCTCACATTTCCGTTACAGAAAGTTCTGGAATCTGAGAGGCGCCACAAATTTCCTTCCACCCAGCGTTCCCCCAAGTCTCCAGATAAAAATGATACCTCACTTGTGTGGGTAAGCCTAGCGCCCGCGACAGGAACTGCCCCAAAACACAACGTGGACACATCCCATTTTTCTACAGAAAACAGAGGTGTTTTTTGCAAAGTGCCTACCTGTAGATTTTGGCCGCTAGCTCAGCCGGCACCTAGGGAAACCTACCAAACCTGTGCATTTTTTAAAATTAGAGACCTAGGGGAATCCAAGATGGGGTGACTTGTTGGGGTCTGACCAGGTTCTGTTACCCAGAGACCTTTGCAAACCTCAAAATTTGGCTAAAAAAACAAGTTTTCCTCACATTTCCGTCACAGAAAGTTCTGGAATCTGAGAGGAGCCACAAATTTCCTTCCACCCAGCGTTCCCCCAAGTCTCCAGATAAAAATGATACCTCACTTGTGTGGGTAGGCCTAGCGCCCGCGACAGGAACTGCCCCAAAACACAACGTGGACACATCCCATTTTTCTACAGAAAACAGAGGTGTTTTTTGCAAAGTGCCTACCTGTAGATTTTGGCCCCTAGCTCAGCCGGCACCTAGGGAAACCTACCAAACCTGTGCATTTTTTAAAATTAGAGACCTAAGGGAATCCAAGATGGGGTGACTTGTGGGGCTCTGACCAGGTTCTGTTACCCAGAATCCTTTGCAAACCTCAACATTTGGCTAAAAAAACAAGTTTTCCTCACATTTTGGTGACAGAAAGTTCTGGAATCTGAGAGGAGCCACAAATTTCCTTCCACCCAGTGTTCCCCCAAGTCTCCCGATAAAAATGATACCTCACTTGTGTGGGTAGGCCTAGCGCCCGCAACAGGAAATGGCCCTAAACACAACATGGACACATCCCATTTTTCAACAGAGGTGTTTTATGCAAAGTGCCTACCTGTAGATTTTGGCCTCTAGCTCAGCCGGCACCTAGGGAAACCTACCAAACCTGTGCATTTTTGAAAATTAGAGACCTAGGGGAATCGAAGATGGGGTGACTTGTGGGGCTCTGACCAGGTTCTGTTACCCAGAGACCTTTGCAAACCTCAAAATTTGGCTAAAAAAACACGTTTTCCTCACATTTCCGTTACAGAAAGTTCTGGAATCTGAGAGGCGCCACAAATTTCCTTCCACCCAGCGTTCCCCCAAGTCTCCAGATAAAAATGATACCTCACTTGTGTGGGTAGGCCTAGCGCCCGCGACAGGAACTGCCCCAAAACACAACGTGGACACATCCCATTTTTCTACAGAAAACAGAGGTGTTTTTTGCAAAGTGCCTACCTGTAGATTTTGGCCGCTAGCTCAGCCGGCACCTAGGGAAACCTACCAAACCTGTGCATTTTTTAAAATTAGAGACCTAGGGGAATCCAAGATGGGGTGACTTGTGGGGCTCTGACCAGGTTCTGTTACCCAGAGACCTTTGCAAACCTCAAAATCTGGCTAAAAAAACAAGTTTTCCTCACATTTCCGTCACAGAAAGTTCTGGAATCTGAGAGGAGCCACAAATTTCCTTCCACCCAGCGTTCCCCCAAGTCTCCAGATAAAAATGATACCTCACTTGTGTGGGTAGGCCTAGCGCCCGCGACAGGAACTGCCCCAAAACACAACGTGGACACATCCCATTTTTTTACAGAAAACAGAGGTGTTTTTTGCAAAGTGCCTACCTGTAGATTTTGGCCCCTAGCTCAGCCGGCACCTAGGGAAACCTACCAAACCTGTGCATTTTTTAAAATTAGAGACCAAAGGGAATCCAAGATGGGGTGACTTGTGGGGCTCTGACCAGGTTCTGTTACCCAGAATCCTTTGCAAACCTCAAAATTTGGCTAAAAAAACACGTTTTCCGCACATTTTGGTGACAGAAAGTTCTGGATTCTGAGAGGAGCCACAAATTTCCTTCCACCTAGCGTTCCCCCAAGTCTCCCGATAAAAATGATACCTCACTTGTGTGGGTAGGCCTAGTGCCCGCGAAAGGAACTGCCCCAAAACACAACGTGGACACATCTCATTTTTCTACATAAAACAGAGGTGTTTTTTGCAAAGTGCCTACCTGTAGATTTTGGCCGCTAGCTCAGCCGGCACCTAGGGAAACCTTCCAAACCTGTGCATTTTTGAAAATTAGAGACCTAGGGGAATCCAAGATGGGGTGACTTGTGGGACTCTGACCAGGTTCTGTTACCCAGAATCCTTGCAAACCTCAAAATTTGGCTAAGAAAACAAGTTTTCCTCACATTTCGGTGACAGAAAGTTCTGGAATCTGAGAGGAGCCACAAGTTTCCTTCCACCCACCGTCCCTCAAGTCTCCCGAGAAAAATGATACCTCACTTGTGTGGGTAGGCCTAGTGCCCGCAACAGGAACTGCCCCAAACCACAACGTGGACACATCCCATTTTTCTACAGAAAACAGAGGTGTTTTTTGCAAAGTGCCTACCTGTAGATTTTGGCCTCTATCTCAGCGGGCACCTAGGGAAACCTACCAAACCTGTGCATTTTTGAAAATTAGAGACCTAGGGGATTCCAAGGTGGGGTGACTTGTGGGGCTCTGACAAGGTTCTGTTACCCAGAATCCTTTGCAAACCTCAAAATTTGGCTAAAAAAACAAGTTTTCCTCACATTTCGGTGACAGAAAGTTCTGGAATCTGAGAGGAGCCACAAATTTCCTTCCACCCAGTGTTCCCCCAAGTCTCCCGATAAAAATGATACCTCACTTGTGTGGGTAGGCCTAGCGCCCGCGACAGGAAATGCCCCAAAACACAACGTGGACACATCCCATTTTTCAACAGAAAACAGAGGTGTTTTTTGCAAAGTGCCTACCTGTAGATTATGGCCTCTAGCTCAGCCGGCACCTAGGGAAACCTACCAAACCTGTGCATTTTTGAAAACTAGAGACCTAGGGGAATCCAAGATGGGGTGACTAGTGGGCCTCTCACTAGGTTCTGTTACCCAGAATCCTTTGCAAACCTCAAAATGTGGCTAAAAAAACACATTTTGCTCACATTTCGGTGACAGAAAGTTCTGGATTCTGAGAGGAGCCACAAATTTCCTTCCACCCAGCATTCCCCCAAGTCTCCCGATAAAAATGATACCTCACTTGAGTGGGTAGGCCTAGCGCCCGCGACAGAAACTGCCCCAAAACACAACGTGGACACATCCCATTTTTCTACAGAAAACAGAGGTGTTTTTTGTAAAGTGCCTGCCTGTAGATTTTGGCCGCTAGCTCAGCCGGCACCTAGGGAAACCTTCCAAACCTGTGCATTTTTGAAAATTAGAGACCTAGTGGAATCCAAGATGGGGTGACTTGTGGGGCTCTGACCAGGTTCTGTTACCCAGAATCCTTGCAAACCTCAAAATGTGGCTAAAAAAACACATTTTGCTCACATTTCGGTGACAGAAAGTTCTGGATTCTGAGAGGAGCCACAAATTTCCTTCCACCTGGCGTTCCCCGAAGTCTCAAGATAAAAATTATACCTCACTTGTGTGGGTAGGCCTAGCGCCCGCGACAGGAACTGCCCCAAAACACAACGTGGACACATCCCATTTTTCTACAGAAAACAGAGGTGTTTTTTGCAAAGTGCCTACCTGTAGATTTTGGCCTCTAGCTCAGCCGGCACCTAGGGAAACCTACCAAACCTGTGCATTTTTAAAAACTAGAGACCTAGGGGAATCCAAGATGGGGTGACTTGTGGGGCTCTGACCAGGTTCTGTTACCCAGAATCCTTTGCAAACCTCAAAATTTGGCTAAAAAAACAAGTTTTCCTCACATTTCGGTGACAGAAAGTTCTGGATTCTGAGAGGAGCCACAAATTTCCTTCCACCCAGCGTTCCCCCAAGTCTCCCGATAAAAATTATACCTCTCTTGTGTGGGTAGGCCTAGCGCCCGCGACAGGAACTGCCCCAAAACACAACGTGGACACATCCCATTTTTTTACAGAAAACAGAGGTGTTTTTTGCAAAGTGCCTACCTGTAGATTTTGGCCTCTAGCTCAGCCGGCACCTAGGGAAACCTACCAAACCTGTGCATTTTTAAAAACTAGAGACCTAGGGGAATCCAAGATGGGGTGACTTGTGGGGCTCTGACCAGGTTCTGTTACCCAGAATCCTTTGCAAACCTCAAAATTTGGCTAAAAAAACAAGTTTTCCTCACATTTCGGTGACAGAAAGTTCTGGATTCTGAGAGGAGCCACAAATTTCCTTCCACCCAGCGTTCCCCCAAGTCTCCCGATAAAAATTATACCTCTCTTGTGTGGGTAGGCCTAGCGCCCGCGACAGGAACTGCCCCAAAACACAACGTGGACACATCCCATTTTTTTACAGAAAACAGAGGTGTTTTTTGCAAAGTGCCTACCTGTAGATTTTGGCCTCTAGCTCAGCCGGCACCTAGGGAAACCTACCAAACCTGTGCTTTTTTAAAAACTAGAGACCTAGGGGAATCCAAGATGGGGTGACTAGTGGGGCTCTCACCAAGTTCTGTTACCCAGAATCCTTTGCAAACCTCAAAATTTGGCTAAAAAAACACGTTTTGCTCACATTTCGGTGACAGAAAGTTCTGGATTCTGAGAGGAGCCACAAATTTCCTTCCACTCAGCGTTCCCCCAAGTCTCCCGATAAAAATGATACCTCACTTGTGTGGGTAGGCCTAGCACCCGCGACAGGAACTGCCCAAAACACAACGTGGACACATCCCATTTTTCTACAGAAAACAGAGGTGTTTTTTGCAAAGTGCCTACCTGTAGATTTTGGCCGCTAGCTCAGCCGGCACCTAGGAAAACCTACCAAAACTGTGCATTTTTGAAAATTAGAGACCTAGGGGAATCCAAGGTGGGGTGACTTGTGGGGCTCTGACCAGGTTCTGTTACACAGAATCCTTTGCAAACCTCAAAATTTGGCTAAAAAAACAAGTTTTCCTCACATTTCGGTGACAGAAAGTTCTGGAATCTGAGAGGAGCCACAAATTTCCTTCCACCCAGTGTTCCCCCAAGTCTCCTGATAAAAATGATACCTCACTTGGTTGGGTAGGCCTAGCGCCCGCGACAGGAAATGGCCCTAAACACAACATGGACACATCCCATTTTTCAACAGAAAACAGAGGTGTTTTTTGCAAAGTGCCTACCTGTAGATTTTGGCCGCTAGCTCAGCCGGCACCTAGGGAAACCTTCCAAACCTGTGGATTTTTGAAAATTAGAGACCTAGGGGAATCCAAGATGGGGTCACTTGTGGGGCTCTGACCAGGTTCTGTTACCCAGAATCCTTGCAAACCTCAAAATCTGGCTAAAAAAACAAGTTTTCCTCACATTTTGGTGAGAGAAAGTTCTGGAATCTGAGAGAAGCCACAAGTTTCCTTCCACCCACCGTTCCCCCAAGTCTCCCGATAAAAATGATACGTCACTTGTGTGGGTAGGCCTAGCTCCCGCGACAGGAACTGCCCCAAAACACAACGTGGACACATCCCATTTTTCTACAGAAAACAGAGGTGTTTTTTGCAAAGTGCCTACCTGTAGATTTTGGCCGCTAGCTCAGCCGGCACCTAGGAAAACATACCAAAACTGTGCATTTTTGAAAATTAGAGACCTAGGGGAATCCAAGGTGGGGTGACTTGTGGGGCTCTGACCAGGTTCTGTTACACAGAATCCTTTGCAAACCTCAAAATTTGGCTAAAAAAACAAGTTTTCCTCACATTTCGGTGACAGAAAGTTCTGGAATCTGAGAGGAGCCACAAATTTCCTTCCACCCAGTGTTCCCCCAAGTCTCCTGATAAAAATGATACCTCACTTGGTTGGGTAGGCCTAGCGCCCGCGACAGGAAATGGCCCTAAACACAACATGGACACATCCCATTTTTCAACAGAAAACAGAGGTGTTTTTTGCAAAGTGCCTACCTGTAGATTTTGGCCTCTAGCTCAGCCGGTACCAAGGGAAACCTACCAAACCTGTGCATTTTTAAAAACTAGAGACCTAGGGGAATCCAAGATGTGGTGACTTGTGGGGCTCTCACCAGGTTCTGTTACCCAGAATCATTTGCAAACCTCAAAATTTGGCTAAAAAAACACGTTTTCCGCATATTTCGGTGACAGAAAGTTCTGGATTCTGAGAGGAGCCATAAATTTCCTTCCACCCAGTGTTCCCCCAAGTCTCCCGATAAAAATGATACCTCACTTGTGTGGGTAGGCCTAGCGCCCGCGACAGGAACTACCCCAAAACACAACCTGGACACATCCCATTTTTCTACAGAAAACAGAGGTGTTTTTTGCAAAGTGCCTACCTGTAGATTTTGGCCCCTAGCTCAGCCGGCACCTAGGGAAACCTACCAAACCTGTGCATTTTTTAAAATTAGAGACCTAGGGGAATCCAAGATGGGGTGACTTGTGGGGCTTTGACCAGGTTCTGTTACCCAGAATCATTTGCAAACTTCAAAATTTGGCTAAAAAAACACGTTTTCCGCACATTTTGGTGACAGAAAGTTCTGGATTTGGTAGAGGAGCCACAAATTTCCTTCCACCCAGCGTTCCCCCAAGTCTCCCGATAAAAATGATACCTCACTTGTGTGGGTAGGCCTAGCGCCCGCGACAGGAACTGCCCCAAAACACAACGTAGACACATCCCATTTTTCTACACAAAACAGAGGTGTTTTTTGCAAAGTGCCTACCTGTAGATTTTGGCCGCTAGCTCAGCCGGCACTTAGGGAAACCTACCAAACCTGTGCATTTTTTAAAATTAGAGACCTAGGGGAATCCAAGATGGGGTGACTTGTGGGGCTCTGACCAGGTTCTGTTACCCAGAATCATTTGCAAACCTCAAAATTTGGCTAAAAAAACACGTTTTCCGCACATTTTGGTGACAGAAAGTTCTGGATTCTGAGAGGAGCCACAAATTTCCTTCCACCCAGCGTTCCCCCATGTCTCCCGATAAAAATGATGCCTCACTTGAGTGGGTAGGCCTATCGCCCGCGACAGAAACTGCCCCAAAACACAACGTGGACACATCCCATTTTTCTACAGAAAACAGAGGTGTTTTTTGCAAAGTGCCTACCTGTAGGTTTTGGCCTCTAGCTCAACCGGCACCTAGGGAAACCTACCAAACCTGTGCATTTTTGAAAATTAGAGACCTAGGGGAATCCAAGGTGGGGTGACTTGTGGGGCTCTGACCAGGTTCTGTTACCCAGAATCCTTTGCAAACCTCAAAATTTGGCTAAAAAAACAAGTTTTCCTCACATTTCGGTGACAGAAAGTTCTGGAATCTGAGCGGAGCCACAAATTTCCTTCCACCCAGTGTTCCCCCAAGTCTCCCGATAAAAATGATACCTCACTTGTGTGGGTAGGCCTAGCGCCCGCGACAGGAAATGGCCCTAAACACAACATAGACACATCCCATTTTTAAACAGAAAACAGAGGTGTTTTATGCAAAGTGCCTACCTGTAGATTTTGGCCTCTAGCTCAGCCGGCACCTAGGGAAACCTACCAAACCTGTGCATTTTTGAAAATTAGAGACCTAGGGGAATCCAAGGTGGGGTGACTTGTGGGGCTCTGACCAGGTTCTGTTACCCAGAATCCTTTGCAAACCTCAAAATGTGGCTAAAAAAACAAGTTTTCCTCACATTTCGGTGACAGAAAGTTCTGGATTCTGAGAGGAGCCACAAATTTCCTTCCACCTGGCGTTCCCCGAAGTCTCAAGATAAAAATTATACCTCACTTGTGTGGGTAGGCCTAGCGCCCGCGACAGGAACTGCCCCAAAACACAACGTGGACACATCCCATTTTTCTACAGAAAACAGAGGTGTTTTTTGCAAAGTGCCTACCTGTAGATTTTGGCCTCTAGCTCAGCCGGCACCTAGGGAAACCTACCAAACCTGTGCATTTTTAAAAACTAGAGACCTAGGGGAATCCAAGATGGGGTGACTTGTGGGGCTCTGACCAGGTTCTGTTACCCAGAATCCTTTGCAAACCTCAAAATTTGGCTAAAAAAACAAGTTTTCCTCACATTTCGGTGACAGAAAGTTCTGGATTCTGAGAGGAGCCACAAATTTCCTTCCACCCAGCGTTCCCCCAAGTCTCCCGATAAAAATTATACCTCTCTTGTGTGGGTAGGCCTAGCGCCCGCGACAGGAACTGCCCCAAAACACAACGTGGACACATCCCATTTTTTTACAGAAAACAGAGGTGTTTTTTGCAAAGTGCCTACCTGTAGATTTTGGCCTCTAGCTCAGCCGGCACCTAGGGAAACCTACCAAACCTGTGCTTTTTTAAAAACTAGAGACCTAGGGGAATCCAAGATGGGGTGACTAGTGGGGCTCTCACCAGGTTCTGTTACCCAGAATCCTTTGCAAACCTCAAAATTTGGCTAAAAAAACACGTTTTGCTCACATTTCGGTGACAGAAAGTTCTGGATTCTGAGAGGAGCCACAAATTTCCTTCCACTCAGCGTTCCACCAAGTCTCCCGATAAAAATGATACCTCACTTGAGTGGGTAGGCCTAGCACCCGCGACAGGAACTGCCCAAAACACAACGTGGACACATCCCATTTTTCTACAGAAAACAGAGGTGTTTTTTGCAAAGTGCCTACCTGTAGATTTTGGCCGCTAGCTCAGCCGGCACCTAGGAAAACCTACCAAAACTGTGCATTTTTGAAAATTAGAGACCTAGGGGAATCCAAGGTGGGGTGACTTGTGGGGCTCTGACCAGGTTCTGTTACACAGAATCCTTTGCAAACCTCAAAATTTGGCTAAAAAAACAAGTTTTCCTCACATTTCGGTGACAGAAAGTTCTGGAATCTGAGAGGAGCCACAAATTTCCTTCCACCCAGTGTTCCCCCAAGTCTCCTGATAAAAATGATACCTCACTTGGTTGGGTAGGCCTAGCGCCCGCGACAGGAAATGGCCCTAAACACAACATGGACACATCCCATTTTTCAACAGAAAACAGAGGTGTTTTTTGCAAAGTGCCTACCTGTAGATTTTGGCCGCTAGCTCAGCCGGCACCTAGGGAAACCTTCCAAACCTGTGGATTTTTGAAAATTAGAGACCTAGGGGAATCCAAGATGGGGTCACTTGTGGGGCTCTGACCAGGTTCTGTTACCCAGAATCCTTGCAAACCTCAAAATCTGGCTAAAAAAACAAGTTTTCCTCACATTTTGGTGAGAGAAAGTTCTGGAATCTGAGAGAAGCCACAAGTTTCCTTCCACCCACCGTTCCCCCAAGTCTCCCGATAAAAATGATACGTCACTTGTGTGGGTAGGCCTAGCTCCCGCGACAGGAACTGCCCCAAAACACAACGTGGACACATCCCATTTTTCTACAGAAAACAGAGGTGTTTTTTGCAAAGTGCCTACCTGTAGATTTTGGCCGCTAGCTCAGCCGGCACCTAGGAAAACCTACCAAAACTGTGCATTTTTGAAAATTAGAGACCTAGGGGAATCCAAGGTGGGGTGACTTGTGGGGCTCTGACCAGGTTCTGTTACACAGAATCCTTTGCAAACCTCAAAATTTGGCTAAAAAAACAAGTTTTCCTCACATTTCGGTGACAGAAAGTTCTGGAATCTGAGAGGAGCCACAAATTTCCTTCCACCCAGTGTTCCCCCAAGTCTCCTGATAAAAATGATACCTCACTTGGTTGGGTAGGCCTAGCGCCCGCGACAGGAAATGGCCCTAAACACAACATGGACACATCCCATTTTTCAACAGAAAACAGAGGTGTTTTTTGCAAAGTGCCTACCTGTAGATTTTGGCCTCTAGCTCAGCCGGTACCAAGGGAAACCTACCAAACCTGTGCATTTTTAAAAACTAGAGACCTAGGGGAATCCAAGATGGGGTGACTTGTGGGGCTCTCACCAGGTTCTGTTACCCAGAATCATTTGCAAACCTCAAAATTTGGCTAAAAAAACACGTTTTCCGCATATTTCGGTGACAGAAAGTTCTGGATTCTGAGAGGAGCCATAAATTTCCTTCCACCCAGTGTTCCCCCAAGTCTCCCGATAAAAATGATACCTCACTTGTGTGGGTAGGCCTAGCACCCGCGACAGGAACTACCCCAAAACACAACCTGGACACATCCCATTTTTCTACAGAAAACAGAGGTGTTTTTTGCAAAGTGCCTACCTGTAGATTTTGGCCCCTAGCTCAGCCGGCACCTAGGGAAACCTACCAAACCTGTGCATTTTTTAAAATTAGAGACCTAGGGGAATCCAAGATGGGGTGACTTGTGGGGCTCTGACCAGGTTCTGTTACCCAGAATCATTTGCAAACTTCAAAATTTGGCTAAAAAAACACGTTTTCCGCACATTTTGGTGACAGAAAGTTCTGGATTCTGAGAGGAGCCACAAATTTCCTTCCATCCAGCGTTCCCCCAAGTCTCCCGATAAAAATGATACCTCACTTGTGTGGGTAGGCCTAGCGCCCGCGACAGGAACTGCCCCAAAACACAACGTAGACACATCCCATTTTTCTACACAAAACAGAGGTGTTTTTTGCAAAGTGCCTACCTGTAGATTTTGGCCGCTAGCTCAGCCGGCACTTAGGGAAACCTACCAAACCTGTGCATTTTTTAAAATTAGAGACCTAGGGGAATCCAAGATGGGGTGACTTGTGGGGCTCTGACCAGGTTCTGTTACCCAGAATCATTTGCAAACCTCAAAATTTGGCTAAAAAAACACGTTTTCCGCACATTTTGGTGACAGAAAGTTCTGGATTCTGAGAGGAGCCACAAATTTCCTTCCACCCAGCGTTCCCCCAAGTCTCCCGATAAAAATGATGCCTCACTTGAGTGGGTAGGCCTATCGCCCGCGACAGAAACTGCCCCAAAACACAACGTGGACACATCCCATTTTTCTACAGAAAACAGAGGTGTTTTTTGCAAAGTGCCTACCTGTAGGTTTTGGCCTCTAGCTCAACCGGCACCTAGGGAAACCTACCAAACCTGTGCATTTTTGAAAATTAGAGACCTAGGGGAATCCAAGGTGGGGTGACTTGTGGGGCTCTGACCAGGTTCTGTTACCCAGAATCATTTGCAAACCTCAAAATTTGGCTAAAAAAACAAGTTTTCCTCACATTTCGGTGACAGAAAGTTCTGGAATCTGAGCGGAGCCACAAATTTCCTTCCACCCAGTGTTCCCCCAAGTCTCCCGATAAAAATGATACCTCACTTGTGTGGGTAGGCCTAGCGCCCGCGACAGGAAATGGCCCTAAACACAACATAGACACATCCCATTTTTAAACAGAAAACAGAGGTGTTTTATGCAAAGTGCCTACCTGTAGATTTTGGCCTCTAGCTCAGCCGGCACCTAGGGAAACCTACCAAACCTGTGCATTTTTGAAAATTAGAGACCTAGGGGAATCCAAGGTGGGGTGACTTGTGGGGCTCTGACCAGGTTCTGTTACCCAGAATCCTTTGCAAACCTCAAAATTTGGCTAAAAAAACAAGTTTTCCTCACATTTCGGTGACAGAAAGTTCTGGAATCTGAGAGGAGCCACAAATTTCCTTCCACCCAGTGTTCCCCCAAGTCTCCCGATAAAAATGATACCTCACTTGTGTGGGTCGGCCTAGCGCCCGCGACAGGAAATGGCCCTAAACACAACATGGACACATCCCATTTTTAAACAGAAAACAGAGGTGTTTTATGCAAAGTGCCTACCTGTAGATTTTCGCCTCTAGCTCAGCCTGCACCTAGGGAAACCTACCAAACCTGTGCATTTTTTTAAATTAGAGACCTAGGGGAATCCAAGATGGGGTGACTCGTGGGGCTCTGACCAGGTTCTGTTACCCAGAATCCTTTGCAAACCTCAAAATTTGGCTAAAAAAACACGTTTTCCGCACATTTCGGTGACAGAAAGTTCTGGATTCTGAGAGGAGCCATAAATTTCCTTCCACTCAGCGCTCCCCCAAGTCTCCAGATAAAAATGATACCTCACTTGTGTGGGAAGACCTAGCGCCCGCGACAGGAACTGCCCCAAAACACAACGTGGACACATCCCATTTTTCTACAGAAAACAGAGGTGTTTTTTGCAAAGTGCCTACCTGTAGATTTTCGCCGCTAGCTCAGCCGGCACCTAGGGAAACCTACCAAACCTGTGCATTTTTTAAAATTAGACACCTAGGGGAATCCAAGATGGGGTGACTTGTGGGGCTATGACCAGGTTCTGTTACCCAGAGACCTTTGCAAACCTCAAAATTTGGCTAAAAAAACACGTTTTCCTCACATTTCCGTCACAGAAAGTTCTGGAATCTGAGAGGAGCACAAATTTCCTTCCACCCAGCGTTCCCCCAAGTCTCCAGATAATAATGATACCTCACTTGTGTGGGTAGGCCTAGCGCCCGCGACAGGAACTGCCCCAAAACACAACGTGGACACATCCCATTTTTCTACAGAAAACAGAGGTGTTTTTTGCAAAGTGCCTACCTGTTGATTTTGGCCCCTAGCTCAGCCGGCACCTAGGGAAACCTACCAAACCTGTGCATTTTTTAAAATTAGAGACCTAAGGGAATCCAAGATGGGGTGACTTGTGGGGCTCTGACCAGGTTCTGTTACCCAGAATCATTTGCAAACTTCAAAATTTGGCTAAAAAAACACGTTTTCCGCACATTTTGGTGACAGAAAGTTCTGGATTCTGAGAGGAGCCACAAATTTCCTTCCATCCAGCGTTCCCCCAAGTCTCCCGATAAAAATGATACCTCACTTGTGTGGGTAGGCCTAGCGCCCGCGACAGGAACTGCCCCAAAACACAACGTAGACACATCCCATTTTTCTACACAAAACAGAGGTGTTTTTTGCAAAGTGCCTACCTGTAGATTTTGGCCGCTAGCTCAGCCGGCACTTAGGGAAACCTACCAAACCTGTGCATTTTTTAAAATTAGAGACCTAGGGGAATCCAAGATGGGGTGACTTGTGGGGCTCTGACCAGGTTCTGTTACCCAGAATCATTTGCAAACCTCAAAATTTGGCTAAAAAAACACGTTTTCCGCACATTTTGGTGACAGAAAGTTCTGGATTCTGAGAGGAGCCACAAATTTCCTTCCACCCAGCGTTCCCCCAAGTCTCCCGATAAAAATGATGCCTCACTTGAGTGGGTAGGCCTATCGCCCGCGACAGAAACTGCCCCAAAACACAACGTGGACACATCCCATTTTTCTACAGAAAACAGAGGTGTTTTTTGCAAAGTGCCTACCTGTAGGTTTTGGCCTCTAGCTCAACCGGCACCTAGGGAAACCTACCAAACCTGTGCATTTTTGAAAATTAGAGACCTAGGGGAATCCAAGGTGGGGTGACTTGTGGGGCTCTGACCAGGTTCTGTTACCCAGAATCCTTTGCAAACCTCAAAATTTGGCTAAAAAAACAAGTTTTCCTCACATTTCGGTGACAGAAAGTTCTGGAATCTGAGCGGAGCCACAAATTTCCTTCCACCCAGTGTTCCCCCAAGTCTCCCGATAAAAATGATACCTCACTTGTGTGGGTAGGCCTAGCGCCCGCGACAGGAAATGGCCCTAAACACAACATAGACACATCCCATTTTTAAACAGAAAACAGAGGTGTTTTATGCAAAGTGCCTACCTGTAGATTTTGGCCTCTAGCTCAGCCGGCACCTAGGGAAACCTACCAAACCTGTGCATTTTTTAAAATTAGAGACCTAGGGGAATCCAAGGTGGGGTGACTTGTGGGGCTCTGACCAGGTTCTGTTACCCAGAATCCTTTGCAAACCTCAAAATTTGGCTAAAAAAACAAGTTTTCCTCACATTTCGGTGACAGAAAGTTCTGGAATCTGAGAGGAGCCACAAATTTCCTTCCACCCAGTGTTCCCCCAAGTCTCCCGATAAAAATGATACCTCACTTGTGTGGGTCGGCCTAGCGCCCGCGACAGGAAATGGCCCTAAACACAACATGGACACATCCCATTTTTAAACAGAAAACAGAGGTGTTTTATGCAAAGTGCCTACCTGTAGATTTTCGCCTCTAGCTCAGCCTGCACCTAGGGAAACCTACCAAACCTGTGCATTTTTTTAAATTAGAGACCTAGGGGAATCCAAGATGGGGTGACTCGTGGGGCTCTGACCAGGTTCTGTTACCCAGAATCCTTTGCAAACCTCAAAATTTGGCTAAAAAAACACGTTTTCCGCACATTTCGGTGACAGAAAGTTCTGGATTCTGAGAGGAGCCATAAATTTCCTTCCAGTCAGCGCTCCCCCAAGTCTCCAGATAAAAATGATACCTCACTTGTGTGGGAAGACCTAGCGCCCGCGACAGGAACTGCCCCAAAACACAACGTGGACACATCCCATTTTTCTACAGAAAACAGAGGTGTTTTTTGCAAAGTGCCTACCTGTAGATTTTCGCCGCTAGCTCAGCCGGCACCTAGGGAAACCTACCAAACCTGTGCATTTTTTAAAATTAGACACCTAGGGGAATCCAAGATGGGGTGACTTGTGGGGCTATGACCAGGTTCTGTTACCCAGAGACCTTTGCAAACCACAAAATTTGGCTAAAAAAACACGTTTTCCTCACATTTCCGTCACAGAAAGTTCTGGAATCTGAGAGGAGCACAAATTTCCTTCCACCCAGCGTTCCCCCAAGTCTCCAGATAATAATGATACCTCACTTGTGTGGGTAGGCCTAGCGCCCGCGACAGGAACTGCCCCAAAACACAACGTGGACACATCCCATTTTTCTACAGAAAACAGAGGTGTTTTTTGCAAAGTGCCTACCTGTTGATTTTGGCCCCTAGCTCAGCCGGCACCTAGGGAAACCTACCAAACCTGTGCATTTTTTAAAATTAGAGACCTAAGGGAATCCAAGATGGGGTGACTTGTGGGGCTCTGACCAGGTTCTGTTACCCAGAATCCTTTGCAAACCTCAAAATTTGGCTAAAAAAACAAGTTTTCCTCACATTTCGGTGACAGAAAGTTCTGGAATCTGAGAGGAGTCACAAATTTCCTTCCACCCAGTGTTCCCCCAAGTCTCCCGATAAAAATGATACCTCACTTGTGTGGGTAGGCCTAGCGCCCGCGACAGGAAATTGCCCTAAACACAACATGGACACATCCCATTTTTCAACAGAAAACAGAGGTGTTTTATGCAAAGTGCCTACCTGTAGATTTTGGCCTCTAGCTCAGCCGGCACCTAGGGAAACCTACCAAACCTGTGCATTTTTGAAAATTAGAGACCTAGGGGAATCCAAGATGGGGTGACTCGTGGGGCTCTGACCAGGTTCTGTTACCCAGAATCGTTTGCAAACCTCAAAATTTGGCTAAAAAAACACGTTTTCCGCACATTTCGGTGACAGAAAGTTCTGGATTCTGAGAGGAGCCATAAATTTCCTTCCACTCAGCGCTCCCCCAAGTCTCCAGATAAAAATGATACCTCACTTGTGTGGGAAGACTTAGCGCCCGCGACAGGAACTGCCCCAAAACACAACGTGGACACATCCCATTTTTCTACAGAAAACAGAGGTGTTTTTTGCAAAGTGCCTACCTGTAGATTTTCGCCGCTAGCTCAGCCGGCACCTAGGGAAACCTACCAAACCTGTGCATTTTTTAAAATTAGACACCTAGGGGAATCCAAGATGGGGTGACTTGTGGGGCTATGACCAGGTTCTGTTACCCAGAGACCTTTGCAAACCTCAAAATTTGGCTAAAAAACCACGTTTTCCTCACATTTCCGTCACAGAAAGTTCTGGAATCTGAGAGGAGCACAAATTTCCTTCCACCCAGCGTTCCCCCAAGTCTCCAGATAAAAATGATACCTCACTTGTGTGGGTAGGCCTAGCGCCCGCGACAGGAACTGCCCCAAAACACAACGTGGACACATCCCATTTTTCTACAGAAAACAGAGGTGTTTTTTGCAAAGTGCCTACCTGTTGATTTTGGCCCCTAGCTCAGCCGGCACCTAGGGAAACCTACCAAACCTGTGCATTTTTTAAAATTAGAGACCTAAGGGAATCCAAGATGGGGTGACTTGTGGGGCTCTGACCAGGTTCTGTTACCCAGAATCCTTTGCAAACCTCAAAATTTGGCTAAAAAAACAAGTTTTCCTCACATTTCGGTGACAGAAAGTTCTGGAATCTGAGAGGAGTCACAAATTTCCTTCCACCCACTGTTCCCCCAAGTCTCCCGATAAAAATGATACCTCACTTGTGTGGGTAGGCCTAGCGCCCGCGACAGGAAATGGCCCTAAACACAACATGGACACATCCCATTTTTCAACAGAAAACAGAGGTGTTTTATGCAAAGTGCCTACCTGTAGATTTTGGCCTCTAGCTCAGCCGGCACCTAGGGAAACCTACCAAACCTGTGCATTTTTGAAAATTAGAGACCTAGGGGAATCCAAGATGGGGTGACTTGTGGGGCTCTGACCAGGTTCTGTTACCCAGAGACCTTTGCAAACCTCAAAATTTGGCTAAAAAAACACGTTTTCCTCACATTTCCGTCACAGAAAGTTCTGGAATCTGAGAGGAGCGACAAATTTCCTTCCACCCAGCGTTCCCCCAAGTCTCCAGATAAAAATGATACCTCACTTGTGTGGGTAGGCCTAGCGCCCGCGACAGGAAATGGCCCTAAACACAACATGGACACATCCCATTTTTAAACAGAAAACAGAGGTGTTTTATGCAAAGTGCCTACCTTTAGATTTTGGCCTCTAGCTCAGCCGGCACCTAGGGAAACCTACCAAACCTGTGCATTTTTTAAAATTAGAGACCTAGGGGAATCCAAGATGGGGTGACTCGTGGGGCTCTGACCAGGTTCTGTTACCCAGAATCCTTTGCAAACCTCAAAATTTGGCTAAAAAAACACGTTTTCCGCACATTTCGGTGACAGAAAGTTCTGGAATCTGAGAGGAGTCACAAATTTCCTTCCACCCAGTGTTCCCCCAAGTCTCCAGATAAAAATGATACCTCACCTGTGTGGGAAGGCCTAGCGCCCGCAACAGGAAATGGCCCTAAACACAACATGGACACATCCCATTTTTCAACAGAAAACAGAGGTGTTTTATGCAAAGTGCCTACCTGTAGATTTTGGCCTCTAGCTCAGCCGGCACCTAGGGAAACCTACCAAACCTGTGCATTTTTGAAAATTAGAGACCTAGGGGAATCCAAGATGGGGTGACTTGTGGGGCTCTGACCAGGTTCTGTTACCCAGAGACCTTTGCAAACCTCAAAATTTGGCTAAAAAAACACGTTTTCCTCACATTTCCGTCACAGAAAGTTCTGGAATCTGAGAGGAGCGACAAATTTCCTTCCACCCAGCGTTCCCCCAAGTCTCCAGATAAAAATGATACCTCACTTGTGTGGGTAGGCCTAGCGCCCGCGACAGGAAATGGCCCTAAACACAACATGGACACATCCCATTTTTAAACAGAAAACAGAGGTGTTTTATGCAAAGTGCCTACCTGTAGATTTTGGCCTCTAGCTCAGCCGGCACCTAGGGAAACCTACCAAACCTGTGCATTTTTTAAAATTAGAGACCTAGGGGAATCCAAGATGGGGTGACTCGTGGGGCTCTGACCAGGTTCTGTTACCCAGAATCCTTTGCAAACCTCAAAATGTGGCTAAAAAAACACGTTTTCCGCACATTTCGGTGACAGAAAGTTCTGGATTCTGAGAGGAGCCATAAATTTCCTTCCACGCAGCGCTCCCCCAAGTCTCCAGATAAAAATGATACCTCACTTGTGTGGGTAGGCCTAGCGCCCGCGACAGGAACTGCCCCAAAACACAACGTGGACACATCCCATTTTTCTACAGAAAACAGAGGTGTTTTTTGCAAAGTGCCTACCTGTAGATTTTGGCCGCTAGCTCAGCCGGCACCTAGGGAAACCTACCAAACCTGTGCATTTTTTAAAATTAGACACCTAGGGGAATCCAAGATGGGGTGACTTGTGGGGCTCTGACCAGGTTCTGTTACCCAGAGACCTTTGCAAACCTCAAAATTATGCTAAAAAACCACGTTTTCCTCACATTTCCGTCACAGAAAGTTCTGGAATCTGAGAGGAGCCACAAATTTCCTTCCACCCAGCGTTCCCCCAAGTCTCCAGATAAAAATGATACCTCACTTGTGTGGGTAGGCCTAGCGCCCGCGACAGGAACTGCCCCAAAACACAACGTGGACACATCCCATTTTTCTACAGAAAACAGAGGTGTTTTTTGCAAAGTGCCTACCTGTAGATTTTGGCCCCTAGCTCAGCCGGCACTTAGGGAAACCTACCAAACCTGTGCATTTTTTAAAATTAGAGACCTAAGGGAATCCAAGATGGGGTGACTTGTGGGGCTCTGACCAGGTTCTGTTACCCAGAATCCTTTGCAAACCTCAAAATTTGGCTAAAAAAACAAGTTTTCCTCACATTTCGGTGACAGAAAGTTCTGGAATCTGAGAGGAGCCACAAATTTCCTTCCACCCAGTGTTCCCCTAAGTCTCCCGATAAAAATGATACCTCACTTGTGTGGGTAGGCCTAGCGCCCGCGACAGGAAATGGCCCTAAACACAACATGGACACATCCCATTTTTCAACAGAAAACAGAGGTGTTTTATGCAAAGTGTCTACCTGTAGATTTTGGCCTCTAGTTCAGCCGGCACCTAGGGAAACCAACCAAACCTGTGCATTTTTGAAAATTAGAGACCTAGGGGAATCCAAGATGGGGTGACTTGTGGGGCTCTGACCAGGTTCTGTTACCCAGAGACCTTTGCAAACCTCAAAATTTGGCTAAAAAAACACGTTTTCCTCACATTTCCGTCACAGAAAGTTCTGGAATCTGAGAGGGGCCACAAATTTCCTTCCACCCAGCGTTCCCCCAAGTCTCCAGATAAAAATGATACCTCACTTGTGTGGGTAAGCCTAGCGCCCGCGACAGGAACTGCCCCAAAACACAACGTGGACACATCCCATTTTTCTACAGAAAACAGAGGTGTTTTTTGCAAAGTGCCTACCTGTAGATTTTGGCCGCTAGCTCAGCCGGCACCTAGGGAAACCTACCAAACCTGTGCATTTTTTAAAATTAGAGACCTAGGGGAATCCAAGATGGGGTGACTTGTGGGGCTCTGACCAGGTTCTGTTACCCAGAGACCTTTGCAAACCTCAAAATTTGGCTAAAAAAACAAGTTTTCCTCACATTTCCGTCACAGAAAGTTCTGGAATCTGAGAGGAGCCACAAATTTCCTTCCACCCAGCGTTCCCCCAAGTCTCCCGATAAAAATGATACCTCACTTGTGTGGGTAGGCCTAGCGCCCGCGACAGGAACTGCCCCAAAACACAACGTGGACACATCCCATTTTTCTACAGAAAACAGAGGTGTTTTTTGCAAAGTGCCTACCTGTAGATTTTGGCCCCTAGCTCAGCCGGCACCTAGGGAAACCTACCAAACCTGTGCATTTTTTAAAATTAGAGACCTAAGGGAATCCAAGATGGGGTGACTTGTGGGGCTCTGACCAGGTTCTGTTACCCAGAATCCTTTGCAAACCTCAACATTTGGCTAAAAAAACAAGTTTTCCTCACATTTTGGTGACAGAAAGTTCTGGAATCTGAGAGGAGCCACAAATTTCCTTCCACCCAGTGTTCCCCCAAGTCTCCCGATAAAAATGATACCTCACTTGTGTGGGTAGGCCTAGCGCCCGCAACAGGAAATGGCCCTAAACACAACATGGACACATCCCATTTTTCAACAGAGGTGTTTTATGCAAAGTGCCTACCTGTAGATTTTGGCCTCTAGCTCAGCCGGCACCTAGGGAAACCTACCAAACCTGTGCATTTTTGAAAATTAGAGACCTAGGGGAATCGAAGATGGGGTGACTTGTGGGGCTCTGACCAGGTTCTGTTACCCAGAGACCTTTGCAAACCTCAAAATTTGGCTAAAAAAACACGTTTTCCTCACATTTCCGTTACAGAAAGTTCTGGAATCTGAGAGGCGCCACAAATTTCCTTCCACCCAGCGTTCCCCCAAGTCTCCAGATAAAAATGATACCTCACTTGTGTGGGTGGGCCTAGCGCCCGCGACAGGAACTGCCCCAAAACACAACGTGGACACATCCCATTTTTCTACAGAAAACAGAGGTGTTTTTTGCAAAGTGCCTACCTGTAGATTTTGGCCGCTAGCTCAGCCGGCACCTAGGGAAACCTACCAAACCTGTGCATTTTTTAAAATTAGAGACCTAGGGGAATCCAAGATGGGGTGACTTGTGGGGCTCTGACCAGGTTCTGTTACCCAGAGACCTTTGCAAACCTCAAAATTTGGCTAAAAAAACAAGTTTTCCTCACATTTCCGTCACAGAAAGTTCTGGAATCTGAGAGGAGCCACAAATTTCCTTCCACCCAGCGTTCCCCCAAGTTTCCAGATAAAAATGATACCTCACTTGTGTGGGTAGGCCTAGCGCCCGCGACAGGAACTGCCCCAAAACACAACGTGGACACATCCCATTTTTTTACAGAAAACAGAGGTGTTTTTTGCAAAGTGCCTACCTGTAGATTTTGGCCCCTACCTCAGCCGGCACCTAGGGAAACCTACCAAACCTGTGCATTTTTTAAAATTAGAGACCTAGGGGAATCCAAGATGGGGTGACTTGTGGGGCTTTGACCAGGTTCTGTTACCCAGAATCATTTGCAAACTTCAAAATTTGGCTAAAAAAACACGTTTTCCGCACATTTTGGTGACAGAAAGTTCTGGATTTGGTAGAGGAGCCACAAATTTCCTTCCACCCAGCGTTCCCCCAAGTCTCCCGATAAAAATGATACCTCACTTGTGTGGGTAGGCCTAGCGCCCGCGACAGGAACTGCCCCAAAACACAACGTAGACACATCCCATTTTTCTACACAAAACAGAGGTGTTTTTTGCAAAGTGCCTACCTGTAGATTTTGGCCGCTAGCTCAGCCGGCACTTAGGGAAACCTACCAAACCTGTGCATTTTTTAAAATTAGAGACCTAGGGGAATCCAAGATGGGGTGACTTGTGGGGCTCTGACCAGGTTCTGTTACCCAGAATCATTTGCAAACCTCAAAATTTGGCTAAAAAAACACGTTTTCCGCACATTTTGGTGACAGAAAGTTCTGGATTCTGAGAGGAGCCACAAATTTCCTTCCACCCAGCGTTCCCCCAAGTCTCCCGATAAAAATGATGCCTCACTTGAGTGGGTAGGCCTATCGCCCGCGACAGAAACTGCCCCAAAACACAACGTGGACACATCCCATTTTTCTACAGAAAACAGAGGTGTTTTTTGCAAAGTGCCTACCTGTAGGTTTTGGCCTCTAGCTCAACCGGCACCTAGGGAAACCTACCAAACCTGTGCATTTTTGAAAATTAGAGACCTAGGGGAATCCAAGGTGGGGTGACTTGTGGGGCTCTGACCAGGTTCTGTTACCCAGAATCCTTTGCAAACCTCAAAATTTGTCTAAAAAAACAAGTTTTCCTCACATTTCGGTGACAGAAAGTTCTGGAATCTGAGCGGAGCCACAAATTTCCTTCCACCCAGTGTTCCCCCAAGTCTCCCGATAAAAATGATACCTCACTTGTGTGGGTAGGCCTAGCGCCCGCGACAGGAAATGGCCCTAAACACAACATAGACACATCCCATTTTTAAACAGAAAACAGAGGTGTTTTATGCAAAGTGCCTACCTGTAGATTTTGGCCTCTAGCTCAGCCGGCACCTAGGGAAACCTACCAAACCTGTGCATTTTTGAAAATTAGAGACCTAGGGGAATCCAAGGTGGGGTGACTTGTGGGGCTCTGACCAGGTTCTGTTACCCAGAATCCTTTGCAAACCTCAAAATGTGGCTAAAAAAACAAGTTTTCCTCACATTTCGGTGACAGAAAGTTCTGGATTCTGAGAGGAGCCACAAATTTCCTTCCACCTGGCGTTCCCCGAAGTCTCAAGATAAAAATTATACCTCACTTGTGTGGGTAGGCCTAGCGCCCGCGACAGGAACTGCCCCAAAACACAACGTGGACACATCCCATTTTTCTACAGAAAACAGAGGTGTTTTTTGCAAAGTGCCTACCTGTAGATTTTGGCCTCTAGCTCAGCCGGCACCTAGGGAAACCTACCAAACCTGTGCATTTTTAAAAACTAGAGACCTAGGGGAATCCAAGATGGGGTGACTTGTGGGGCTCTGACCAGGTTCTGTTACCCAGAATCCTTTGCAAACCTCAAAATTTGGCTAAAAAAACAAGTTTTCCTCACATTTCGGTGACAGAAAGTTCTGGATTCTGAGAGGAGCCACAAATTTCCTTCCACCCAGCGTTCCCCCAAGTCTCCCGATAAAAATTATACCTCTCTTGTGTGGGTAGGCCTAGCGCCCGCGACAGGAACTGCCCCAAAACACAACGTGGACACATCCCATTTTTTTACAGAAAACAGAGGTGTTTTTTGCAAAGTGCCTACCTGTAGATTTTGGCCTCTAGCTCAGCCGGCACCTAGGGAAACCTACCAAACCTGTGCTTTTTTAAAAACTAGAGACCTAGGGGAATCCAAGATGGGGTGACTAGTGGGGCTCTCACCAGGTTCTGTTACCCAGAATCCTTTGCAAACCTCAAAATTTGGCTAAAAAAACACGTTTTGCTCACATTTCGGTGACAGAAAGTTCTGGATTCTGAGAGGAGCCACAAATTTCCTTCCACTCAGCGTTCCCCCAAGTCTCCCGATAAAAATTATACCTCACTTGAGTGGGTAGGCCTAGCACCCGCGACAGGAACTGCCCAAAACACAACGTGGACACATCCCATTTTTCTACAGAAAACAGAGGTGTTTTTTGCAAAGTGCCTACCTGTAGATTTTGGCCGCTAGCTCAGCCGGCACCTAGGAAAACCTACCAAAACTGTGCATTTTTGAAAATTAGAGACCTAGGGGAATCCAAGGTGGGGTGACTTGTGGGGCTCTGACCAGGTTCTGTTACACAGAATCCTTTGCAAACCTCAAAATTTGGCTAAAAAAACAAGTTTTCCTCACATTTCGGTGACAGAAAGTTCTGGAATCTGAGAGGAGCCACAAATTTCCTTCCACCCAGTGTTCCCCCAAGTCTCCTGATAAAAATGATACCTTACTTGGTTGGGTAGGCCTAGCGCCCGCGACAGGAAATGGCCCTAAACACAACATGGACACATCCCATTTTTCAACAGAAAACAGAGGTGTTTTTTGCAAAGTGCCTACCTGTAGATTTTGGCCGCTAGCTCAGCCGGCACCTAGGGAAACCTTCCAAACCTGTGGATTTTTGAAAATTAGAGACCTAGGGGAATCCAAGATGGGGTCACTTGTGGGGCTCTGACCAGGTTCTGTTACCCAGAATCCTTGCAAACCTCAAAATCTGGCTAAAAAAACAAGTTTTCCTCACATTTTGGTGAGAGAAAGTTCTGGAATCTGAGAGAAGCCACAAGTTTCCTTCCACCCACCGTTCCCCCAAGTCTCCCGATAAAAATGATACGTCACTTGTGTGGGTAGGCCTAGCTCCCGCGACAGGAACTGCCCCAAAACACAACGTGGACACATCCCATTTTTCTACAGAAAACAGAGGTGTTTTTTGCAAAGTGCCTACCTGTAGATTTTGGCCGCTAGCTCAGCCGGCACCTAGGAAAACCTACCAAAACTGTGCATTTTTGAAAATTAGAGACCTAGGGGAATCCAAGGTGGGGTGACTTGTGGGGCTCTGACCAGGTTCTGTTACACAGAATCCTTTGCAAACCTCAAAATTTGGCTAAAAAAACAAGTTTTCCTCACATTTCGGTGACAGAAAGTTCTGGAATCTGAGAGGAGCCACAAATTTCCTTCCACCCAGTGTTCCCCCAAGTCTCCTGATAAAAATGATACCTCACTTGGTTGGGTAGGCCTAGCGCCCGCGACAGGAAATGGCCCTAAACACAACATGGACACATCCCATTTTTCAACAGAAAACAGAGGTGTTTTTTGCAAAGTGCCTACCTGTAGATTTTGGCCGCTAGCTCAGCCGGCACCTAGGGAAACCTTCCAAACCTGTGGATTTTTGAAAATTAGAGACCTAGGGGAATCCAAGATGGGGTCACTTGTGGGGCTCTGACCAGGTTCTGTTACCCAGAATCCTTGCAAACCTCAAAATCTGGCTAAAAAAACAAGTTTTCCTCACATTTTGGTGAGAGAAAGTTCTGGAATCTGAGAGAAGCCACAAGTTTCCTTCCACCCACCGTTCCCCCAAGTCTCCCGATAAAAATGATACGTCACTTGTGTGGGTAGGCCTAGCTCCCGCGACAGGAACTGCCCCAAAACACAACGTGGACACATCCCATTTTTAAACAGAAAACAGAGGTGTTTTATGCAAAGTGCCTACCTGTAGATTTTGGCCTCTAGCTCAGCCGGCACCTAGGGAAACCTACCAAACCTGTGCATTTTTTAAAATTAGAGACCTAGGGGAATCCAAGATGGGGTGACTCGTGGGGCTCTGACCAGGTTCTGTTACCCAGAATCCTTTGCAAACCTCAAAATTTGGCTAAAAAAACACGTTTTCCGCACATTTCGGTGACAGAAAGTTCTGGATTCTGAGAGGAGCCATAAATTTCCTTCCACGCAGCGCTCCCCCAAGTCTCCAGATAAAAATGATACCTCACTTGTGTGGGTAGGCCTAGCGCCCGCGACAGGAACTGCCCCAAAACACAACGTGGACACATCCCATTTTTCTACAGAAAACAGAGGTGTTTTTTGCAAAGTGCCTACCTGTAGATTTTGGCCGCTAGCTCAGCCGGCACTTAGGGAAACCTACCAAACCTGTGCATTTTTTAAAATTAGAGACCTAGGGGAATCCAAGATGGGGTGACTTGTGGGGCTCTGACCAGGTTCTGTTACCCAGAATCATTTGCAAACCTCAAAATTTGGCTAAAAAAACACGTTTTCCGCACATTTTGGTGACAGAAAGTTCTGGATTCTGAGAGGAGCCACAAATTTCCTTCCACCCAGCGTTCCCCCAAGTCTCCCGATAAAAATGATGCCTCACTTGAGTGGGTAGGCCTATCGCCCGCGACAGAAACTGCCCCAAAACACAACGTGGACACATCCCATTTTTCTACAGAAAACAGAGGTGTTTTTTGCAAAGTGCCTACCTGTAGGTTTTGGCCTCTAGCTCAACCGGCACCTAGGGAAACCTACCAAACCTGTGCATTTTTTAAAATTAGAGACCTAGGGGAATCCAAGGTGGGGTGACTTGTGGGGCTCTGACCAGGTTCTGTTACCCAGAATCCTTTGCAAACCTCAAAATTTGGCTAAAAAAACAAGTTTTCCTCACATTTCGGTGACAGAAAGTTCTGGAATCTGAGCGGAGCCACAAATTTCCTTCCACCCAGTGTTCCCCCAAGTCTCCCGATAAAAATGATACCTCACTTGTGTGGGTAGGCCTAGCGCCCGCGACAGGAAATGGCCCTAAACACAACATAGACACATCCCATTTTTAAACAGAAAACAGAGGTGTTTTATGCAAAGTGCCTACCTGTAGATTTTGGCCTCTAGCTCAGCCGGCACCTAGGGAAACCTACCAAACCTGTGCATTTTTGAAAATTAGAGACCTAGGGGAATCCAAGGTGGGGTGACTTGTGGGGCTCTGACCAGGTTCTGTTACCCAGAATCCTTTGCAAACCTCAAAATGTGGCTAAAAAAACAAGTTTTCCTCACATTTCGGTGACAGAAAGTTCTGGATTCTGAGAGGAGCCACAAATTTCCTTCCACCTGGCGTTCCCCGAAGTCTCAAGATAAAAATTATACCTCACTTGTGTGGGTAGGCCTAGCGCCCGCGACAGGAACTGCCCCAAAACACAACGTGGACACATCCCATTTTTCTACAGAAAACAGAGGTGTTTTTTGCAAAGTGCCTACCTGTAGATTTTGGCCTCTAGCTCAGCCGGCACCTAGGGAAACCTACCAAACCTGTGCATTTTTAAAAACTAGAGACCTAGGGGAATCCAAGATGGGGTGACTTGTGGGGCTCTGACCAGGTTCTGTTACCCAGAATCCTTTGCAAACCTCAAAATTTGGCTAAAAAAACAAGTTTTCCTCACATTTCGGTGACAGAAAGTTCTGGATTCTGAGAGGAGCCACAAATTTCCTTCCACCCAGCGTTCCCCCAAGTCTCCCGATAAAAATTATACCTCTCTTGTGTGGGTAGGCCTAGCGCCCGCGACAGGAACTGCCCCAAAACACAACGTGGACACATCCCATTTTTTTACAGAAAACAGAGGTGTTTTTTGCAAAGTGCCTACCTGTAGATTTTGGCCTCTAGCTCAGCCGGCACCTAGGGAAACCTACCAAACCTGTGCTTTTTTAAAAACTAGAGACCTAGGGGAATCCAAGATGGGGTGACTAGTGGGGCTCTCACCAGGTTCTGTTACCCAGAATCCTTTGCAAACCTCAAAATTTGGCTAAAAAAACACGTTTTGCTCACATTTCGGTGACAGAAAGTTCTGGATTCTGAGAGGAGCCACAAATTTCCTTCCACTCAGCGTTCCCCCAAGTCTCCCGATAAAAATGATACCTCACTTGAGTGGGTAGGCCTAGCACCCGCGACAGGAACTGCCCAAAACACAACGTGGACACATCCCATTTTTCTACAGAAAACAGAGGTGTTTTTTGCAAAGTGCCTACCTGTAGATTTTGGCCGCTAGCTCAGCCGGCACCTAGGAAAACCTACCAAAACTGTGCATTTTTGAAAATTAGAGACCTAGGGGAATCCAAGGTGGGGTGACTTGTGGGGCTCTGACCAGGTTCTGTTACACAGAATCCTTTGCAAACCTCAAAATTTGGCTAAAAAACAAGTTTTCCTCACATTTCGGTGACAGAAAGTTCTGGAATCTGAGAGGAGCCACAAATTTCCTTCCACCCAGTGTTCCCCCAAGTCTCCTGATAAAAATGATACCTCACTTGGTTGGGTAGGCCTAGCGCCCGCGACAGGAAATGGCCCTAAACACAACATGGACACATCCCATTTTTCAACAGAAAACAGAGGTGTTTTTTGCAAAGTGCCTACCTGTAGATTTTGGCCGCTAGCTCAGCCGGCACCTAGGGAAACCTTCCAAACCTGTGGATTTTTGAAAATTAGAGACCTAGGGGAATCCAAGATGGGGTCACTTGTGGGGCTCTGACCAGGTTCTGTTACCCAGAATCCTTGCAAACCTCAAAATCTGGCTAAAAAAACAAGTTTTCCTCACATTTTGGTGAGAGAAAGTTCTGGAATCTGAGAGAAGCCACAAGTTTCCTTCCACCCACCGTTCCCCCAAGTCTCCCGATAAAAATGATACGTCACTTGTGTGGGTAGGCCTAGCTCCCGCGACAGGAACTGCCCCAAAACACAACGTGGACACATCCCATTTTTCTACAGAAAACAGAGGTGTTTTTTGCAAAGTGCCTACCTGTAGATTTTGGCCGCTAGCTCAGCCGGCACCTAGGAAAACCTACCAAAACTGTGCATTTTTGAAAATTAGAGACCTAGGGGAATCCAAGGTGGGGTGACTTGTGGGGCTCTGACCAGGTTCTGTTACACAGAATCCTTTGCAAACCTCAAAATTTGGCTAAAAAAACAAGTTTTCCTCACATTTCGGTGACAGAAAGTTCTGGAATCTGAGAGGAGCCACAAATTTCCTTCCACCCAGTGTTCCCCCAAGTCTCCTGATAAAAATGATACCTCACTTGGTTGGGTAGGCCTAGCGCCCGCGACAGGAAATGGCCCTAAACACAACATGGACACATCCCATTTTTCAACAGAAAACAGAGGTGTTTTTTGCAAAGTGCCTACCTGTAGATTTTGGCCTCTAGCTCAGCCGGTACCAAGGGAAACCTACCAAACCTGTGCATTTTTAAAAACTAGAGACCTAGGGGAATCCAAGATGGGGTGACTTGTGGGGCTCTCACCAGGTTCTGTTACCCAGAATCATTTGCAAACCTCAAAATTTGGCTAAAAAAACACGTTTTCCGCATATTTCGGTGACAGAAAGTTCTGGATTCTGAGAGGAGCCATAGATTTCCTTCCACCCAGTGTTCCCCCAAGTCTCCCGATAAAAATGATACCTCACTTGTGTGGGTAGGCCTAGCACCCGCGACAGGAACTACCCCAAAACACAACCTGGACACATCCCATTTTTCTACAGAAAACAGAGGTGTTTTTTGCAAAGTGCCTACCTGTAGATTTTGGCCCCTAGCTCAGCCGGCACCTAGGGAAACCTACCAAACCTGTGCATTTTTTAAAATTAGAGACCTTGGGGAATCCAAGATGGGGTGACTTGTGGGGCTCTGACCAGGTTCTGTTACCCAGAATCATTTGCAAACTTCAAAATTTGGCTAAAAAAACACGTTTTCCGCACATTTTGGTGACAGAAAGTTCTGGATTCTGAGAGGAGCCACAAATTTCCTTCCATCCAGCGTTCCCCCAAGTCTCCCGATAAAAATGATACCTCACTTGTGTGGGTAGGCCTAGCGCCCGCGACAGGAACTGCCCCAAAACACAACGTAGACACATCCCATTTTTCTACACAAAACAGAGGTGTTTTTTGCAAAGTGCCTACCTGTAGATTTTGGCCGCTAGCTCAGCCGGCACTTAGGGAAACCTACCAAACCTGTGCATTTTTTAAAATTAGAGACCTAGGGGAATCCAAGATGGGGTGACTTGTGGGGCTCTGACCAGGTTCTGTTACCCAGAATCATTTGCAAACCTCAAAATTTGGCTAAAAAAACACGTTTTCCGCACATTTTGGTGACAGAAAGTTCTGGATTCTGAGAGGAGCCACAAATTTCCTTCCACCCAGCGTTCCCCCAAGTCTCCCGATAAAAATGATGCCTCACTTGAGTGGGTAGGCCTATCGCCCGCGACAGAAACTGCCCCAAAACACAACGTGGACACATCCCATTTTTCTACAGAAAACAGAGGTGTTTTTTGCAAAGTGCCTACCTGTAGGTTTTGGCCTCTAGCTCAACCGGCACCTAGGGAAACCTACCAAACCTGTGCATTTTTGAAAATTAGAGACCTAGGGGAATCCAAGGTGGGGTGACTTGTGGGGCTCTGACCAGGTTCTGTTACCCAGAATCCTTTGCAAACCTCAAAATTTGTCTAAAAAAACAAGTTTTCCTCACATTTCGGTGACAGAAAGTTCTGGAATCTGAGCGGAGCCACAAATTTCCTTCCACCCAGTGTTCCCCCAAGTCTCCCGATAAAAATGATACCTCACTTGTGTGGGTAGGCCTAGCGCCCGCGACAGGAAATGGCCCTAAACACAACATAGACACATCCCATTTTTAAACAGAAAACAGAGGTGTTTTATGCAAAGTGCCTACCTGTAGATTTTGGCCTCTAGCTCAGCCGGCACCTAGGGAAACCTACCAAACCTGTGCATTTTTGAAAATTAGAGACCTAGGGGAATCCAAGGTGGGGTGACTTGTGGGGCTCTGACCAGGTTCTGTTACCCAGAATCCTTTGCAAACCTCAAAATTTGGCTAAAAAAACAAGTTTTCCTCACATTTCGGTGACAGAAAGTTCTGGAATCTGAGAGGAGCCACAAATTTAATTCCACCCAGTGTTCCCCCAAGTCTCCCGATAAAAATGATACCTCACTTGTGTGGGTCGGCCTAGCGCCCGCGACAGGAAATGGCCCTAAACACAACATGGACACATCCCATTTTTAAACAGAAAACAGAGGTGTTTTATGCAAAGTGCCTACCTGTAGATTTTCGCCTCTAGCTCAGCCTGCACCTAGGGAAACCTACCAAACCTGTGCATTTTTTTAAATTAGAGACCTAGGGGAATCCAAGATGGGGTGACTCGTGGGGCTCTGACCAGGTTCTGTTACCCAGAATACTTTGCAAACCTCAAAATTTGGCTAAAAAAACACGTTTTCCGCACATTTCGGTGACAGAAAGTTCTGGATTCTGAGAGGAGCCATAAATTTCCTTCCACTCAGCGCTCCCCCAAGTCTCCAGATAAAAATGATACCTCACTTGTGTGGGAAGACCTAGCGCCCGCGACAGGAACTGCCCCAAAACACAACGTGGACACATCCCATTTTTCTACAGAAAACAGAGGTGTTTTTTGCAAAGTGCCTACCTGTAGATTTTCGCCGCTAGCTCAGCCGGCACCTAGGGAAACCTACCAAACCTGTGCATTTTTTAAAATTAGACACCTAGGGGAATCCAAGATGGGGTGACTTGTGGGGCTATGACCAGGTTCTGTTACCCAGAGACCTTTGCAAACCTCAAAATTTGGCTAAAAAAACACGTTTTCCTCACATTTCCGTCACAGAAAGTTCTGGAATCTGAGAGGAGCACAAATTTCCTTCCACCCAGCGTTCCCCCAAGTCTCCAGATAATAATGATACCTCACTTGTGTGGGTAGGCCTAGCGCCCGCGACAGGAACTGCCCCAAAACACAACGTGGACACATCCCATTTTTCTACAGAAAACAGAGGTGTTTTTTGCAAAGTGCCTACCTGTTGATTTTGGCCCCTAGCTCAGCCGGCACCTAGGGAAACCTACCAAACCTGTGCATTTTTTAAAATTAGAGACCTAAGGGAATCCAAGATGGGGTGACTTGTGGGGCTCTGACCAGGTTCTGTTACCCAGAATCCTTTGCAAACCTCAAAATTTGGCTAAAAAAACAAGTTTTCCTCACATTTCGGTGACAGAAAGTTCTGGAATCTGAGAGGAGTCACAAATTTCCTTCCACCCAGTGTTCCCCCAAGTCTCCCGATAAAAATGATACCTCACTTGTGTGGGTAGGCCTAGCGCCCGCGACAGGAAATTGCCCTAAACACAACATGGACACATCCCATTTTTCAACAGAAAACAGAGGTGTTTTATGCAAAGTGCCTACCTGTAGATTTTGGCCTCTAGCTCAGCCGGCACCTAGGGAAACCTACCAAACCTGTGCATTTTTGAAAATTAGAGACCTAGGGGAATCCAAGATGGGGTGACTCGTGGGGCTCTGACCAGGTTCTGTTACCCAGAATCGTTTGCAAACCTCAAAATTTGGCTAAAAAAACACGTTTTCCGCACATTTCGGTGACAGAAAGTTCTGGATTCTGAGAGGAGCCATAAATTTCCTTCCACTCAGCGCTCCCCCAAGTCTCCAGATAAAAATGATACCTCACTTGTGTGGGAAGACTTAGCGCCCGCGACAGGAACTGCCCCAAAACACAACGTGGACACATCCCATTTTTCTACAGAAAACAGAGGTGTTTTTTGCAAAGTACCTACCTGTAGATTTTCGCCGCTAGCTCAGCCGGCACCTAGGGAAACCTACCAAACCTGTGCATTTTTTAAAATTAGACACCTAGGGGAATCCAAGATGGGGTGACTTGTGGGGCTATGACCAGGTTCTGTTACCCAGAGACCTTTGCAAACCTCAAAATTTGGCTAAAAAACCACGTTTTCCTCACATTTCCGTCACAGAAAGTTCTGGAATCTGAGAGGAGCACAAATTTCCTTCCACCCAGCGTTCCCCCAAGTCTCCAGATAAAAATGATACCTCACTTGTGTGGGTAGGCCTAGCGCCCGCGACAGGAACTGCCCCAAAACACAACGTGGACACATCCCATTTTTCTACAGAAAACAGAGGTGTTTTTTGCAAAGTGCCTACCTGTTGATTTTGGCCCCTAGCTCAGCCGGCACCTAGGGAAACCTACCAAACCTGTGCATTTTTTAAAATTAGAGACCTAAGGGAATCCAAGATGGGGTGACTTGTGGGGCTCTGACCAGGTTCTGTTACCCAGAATCCTTTGCAAACCTCAAAATTTGGCTAAAAAAACAAGTTTTCCTCACATTTCGGTGACAGAAAGTTCTGGAATCTGAGAGGAGTCACAAATTTCCTTCCACCCACTGTTCCCCCAAGTCTCCCGATAAAAATGATACCTCACTTGTGTGGGTAGGCCTAGCGCCCGCGACAGGAAATGGCCCTAAACACAACATGGACACATCCCATTTTTCAACAGAAAACAGAGGTGTTTTATGCAAAGTGCCTACCTGTAGATTTTGGCCTCTAGCTCAGCCGGCACCTAGGGAAACCTACCAAACCTGTGCATTTTTGAAAATTAGAGACCTAGGGGAATCCAAGATGGGGTGACTTGTGGGGCTCTGACCAGGTTCTGTTACCCAGAGACCTTTGCAAACCTCAAAATTTGGCTAAAAAAACACGTTTTCCTCACATTTCCGTCACAGAAAGTTCTGGAATCTGAGAGGAGCGACAAATTTCCTTCCACCCAGCGTTCCCCCAAGTCTCCAGATAAAAATGATACCTCACTTGTGTGGGTAGGCCTAGCGCCCGCGACAGGAAATGGCCCTAAACACAACATGGACACATCCCATTTTTAAACAGAAAACAGAGGTGTTTTATGCAAAGTGCCTACCTTTAGATTTTGGCCTCTAGCTCAGCCGGCACCTAGGGAAACCTACCAAACCTGTGCATTTTTTAAAATTAGAGACCTAGGGGAATCCAAGATGGGGTGACTCGTGGGGCTCTGACCAGGTTCTGTTACCCAGAATCCTTTGCAAACCTCAAAATTTGGCTAAAAAAACACGTTTTCCGCACATTTCGGTGACAGAAAGTTCTGGAATCTGAGAGGAGTCACAAATTTCCTTCCACCCAGTGTTCCCCCAAGTCTCCAGATAAAAATGATACCTCACTTGTGTGGGTAGGCCTAGCGCCCGCGACAGGAAATGGCCCTAAACACAACATGGACACATCCCATTTTTCAACAGAAAACAGAGGTGTTTTATGCAAAGTGCCTACCTGTAGATTTTGGCCTCTAGCTCAGCCGGCACCTAGGGAAACCTACCAAACCTGTGCATTTTTGAAAATTAGAGACCTAGGGGAATCCAAGATGGGGTGACTTGTGGGGCTCTGACCAGGTTCTGTTACCCAGAGACCTTTGCAAACCTCAAAATTTGGCTAAAAAAACACGTTTTCCTCACATTTCCGTCACAGAAAGTTCTGGAATCTGAGAGGAGCGACAAATTTCCTTCCACCCAGCGTTCCCCCAAGTCTCCAGATAAAAATGATACCTCATTTGTGTGGGTAGGCCTAGCGCCCGCGACAGGAAATGGCCCTAAACACAACATGGACACATCCCATTTTTAAACAGAAAACAGAGGTGTTTTATGCAAAGTGCCTACCTGTAGATTTTGGCCTCTAGCTCAGCCGGCACCTAGGGAAACCTACCAAACCTGTGCATTTTTTAAAATTAGAGACCTAGGGGAATCCAAGATGGGGTGACTCGTGGGGCTCTGACCAGGTTCTGTTACCCAGAATCCTTTGCAAACCTCAAAATTTGGCTAAAAAAACACGTTTTCCGCACATTTCGGTGACAGAAAGTTCTGGATTCTGAGAGGAGCCATAAATTTCCTTCCACGCAGCGCTCCCCCAAGTCTCCAGATAAAAATGATACCTCACTTGTGTGGGTAGGCCTAGCGCCCGCGACAGGAACTGCCCCAAAACACAACGTGGACACATCCCATTTTTCTACAGAAAACAGAGGTGTTTTTTGCAAAGTGCCTACCTGTAGATTTTGGCCGCTAGCTCAGCCGGCACCTAGGGAAACCTACCAAACCTGTGCATTTTTTAAAATTAGACACCTAGGGGAATCCAAGATGGGGTGACTTGTGGGGCTCTGACCAGGTTCTGTTACCCAGAGACCTTTGCAAACCTCAAAATTATGCTAAAAAACCACGTTTTCCTCACATTTCCCTCACAGAAAGTTCTGGAATCTGAGAGGAGCCACAAATTTCCTTCCACCCAGCGTTCCCCCAAGTCTCCAGATAAAAATGATACCTCACTTGTGTGGGTAGGCCTAGCGCCCGCGACAGGAACTGCCCCAAAACACAACGTGGACACATCCCATTTTTCTACAGAAAACAGAGGTGTTTTTTGCAAAGTGCCTACCTGTAGATTTTGGCCCCTAGCTCAGCCGGCACCTAGGGAAACCTACCAAACCTGTGCATTTTTTAAAATTAGAGACCTAAGGGAATCCAAGATGGGGTGACTTGTGGGGCTCTGACCAGGTTCTGTTACCCAGAATCCTTTGCAAACCTCAAAATTTGGCTAAAAAAACAAGTTTTCCTCACATTTCGGTGACAGAAAGTTCTGGAATCTGAGAGGAGCCACAAATTTCCTTCCACCCAGTGTTCCCCTAAGTCTCCCGATAAAAATGATACCTCACTTGTGTGGGTAGGCCTAGCGCCCGCGACAGGAAATGGCCCTAAACACAACATGGACACATCCCATTTTTCAACAGAAAACAGAGGTGTTTTATGCAAAGTGTCTACCTGTAGATTTTGGCCTCTAGCTCAGCCGGCACCTAGGGAAACCAACCAAACCTGTGCATTTTTGAAAATTAGAGACCTAGGGGAATCCAAGATGGGGTGACTTGTGGGGCTCTGACCAGGTTCTGTTACCCAGAGACCTTTGCAAACCTCAAAATTTGGCTAAAAAAACACGTTTTCCTCACATTTCCGTCACAGAAAGTTCTGGAATCTGAGAGGGGCCACAAATTTCCTTCCACCCAGCGTTCCCCCAAGTCTCCAGATAAAAATGATACCTCACTTGTGTGGGTAAGCCTAGCGCCCGCGACAGGAACTGCCCCAAAACACAACGTGGACACATCCCATTTTTCTACAGAAAACAGAGGTGTTTTTTGCAAAGTGCCTACCTGTAGATTTTGGCCGCTAGCTCAGCCGGCACCTAGGGAAACCTACCAAACCTGTGCATTTTTTAAAATTAGAGACCTAGGGGAATCCAAGATGGGGTGACTTGTGGGGCTCTGACCAGGTTCTGTTACCCAGAGACCTTTGCAAACCTCAAAATTTGGCTAAAAAAACAAGTTTTCCTCACATTTCCGTCACAGAAAGTTCTGGAATCTGAGAGGAGCCACAAATTTCCTTCCACCCAGCGTTCCCCCAAGTCTCCCGATAAAAATGATACCTCACTTGTGTGGGTAGGCCTAGCGCCCGCGACAGGAACTGCCCCAAAACACAACGTGGACACATCCCATTTTTCTACAGAAAACAGAGGTGTTTTTTGCAAAGTGCCTACCTGTAGATTTTGGCCCCTAGCTCAGCCGGCACCTAGGGAAACCTACCAAACCTGTGCATTTTTTAAAATTAGAGACCTAAGGGAATCCAAGATGGGGTGACTTGTGGGGCTCTGACCAGGTTCTGTTACCCAGAATCCTTTGCAAACCTCAACATTTGGCTAAAAAACAAGTTTTCCTCACATTTTGGTGACAGAAAGTTCTGGAATCTGAGAGGAGCCACAAATTTCCTTCCACCCAGTGTTCCCCCAAGTCTCCCGATAAAAATGATACCTCACTTGTGTGGGTAGGCCTAGCGCCCGCAACAGGAAATGGCCCTAAACACAACATGGACACATCCCATTTTTCAACAGAGGTGTTTTATGCAAAGTGCCTACCTGTAGATTTTGGCCTCTAGCTCAGCCGGCACCTAGGGAAACCTACCAAACCTGTGCATTTTTGAAAATTAGAGACCTAGGGGAATCGAAGATGGGGTGACTTGTGGGGCTCTGACCAGGTTCTGTTACCCAGAGACCTTTGCAAACCTCAAAATTTGGCTAAAAAAACACGTTTTCCTCACATTTCCGTTACAGAAAGTTCTGGAATCTGAGAGGCGCCACAAATTTCCTTCCACCCAGCGTTCCCCCAAGTCTCCAGATAAAAATGATACCTCACTTGTGTGGGTGGGCCTAGCGCCCGCGACAGGAACTGCCCCAAAACACAACGTGGACACATCCCATTTTTCTACAGAAAACAGAGGTGTTTTTTGCAAAGTGCCTACCTGTAGATTTTGGCCGCTAGCTCAGCCGGCACCTAGGGAAACCTACCAAACCTGTGCATTTTTTAAAATTAGAGACCTAGGGGAATCCAAGATGGGGTGACTTGTGGGGCTCTGACCAGGTTCTGTTACCCAGAGACCTTTGCAAACCTCAAAATTTGGCTAAAAAAACAAGTTTTCCTCACATTTCCGTCACAGAAAGTTCTGGAATCTGAGAGGAGCCACAAATTTCCTTCCACCCAGCGTTCCCCCAAGTTTCCAGATAAAAATGATACCTCACTTGTGTGGGTAGGCCTAGCGCCCGCGACAGGAACTGCCCCAAAACACAACGTGGACACATCCCATTTTTTTACAGAAAACAGAGGTGTTTTTTGCAAAGTGCCTACCTGTAGATTTTGGCCCCTAGCTCAGCCGGCACCTAGGGAAACCTACCAAACCTGTGCATTTTTTAAAATTAGAGACCAAAGGGAATCCAAGATGGGGTGACTTGTGGGGCTCTGACCAGGTTCTGTTACCCAGAATCTTTTGCAAACCTCAAAATTTGGCTAAAAAAACACGTTTTCCGCACATTTTGGTGACAGAAAGTTCTGGATTCTGAGAGGAGCCACAAATTTCCTTCCACCTAGCGTTCCCCCAAGTCTCCCGATAAAAATGATACCTCACTTGTGTGGGTAGGCCTAGTGCCCGCGAAAGGAACTGCCCCAAAACACAACGTGGACACATCCCATTTTTCTACATAAAACAGAGGTGTTTTTTGCAAAGTGCCTACCTGTAGATTTTGGCCGCTAGCTCAGCCGGCACCTAGGGAAACCTTCCAAACCTGTGCATTTTTGAAAATTAGAGACCTAGGGGAATCCAAGATGGGGTGACTTGTGGGACTCTGACCAGGTTCTGTTACCCAGAATCCTTGCAAACCTCAAAATTTGGCTAAGAAAACAAGTTTTCCTCACATTTCGGTGACAGAAAGTTCTGGAATCTGAGAGGAGCCACAAGTTTCCTTCCACCCACCGTCCCTCAAGTCTCCCGAGAAAAATGATACCTCACTTGTGTGGGTAGGCCTAGTGCCCGCAACAGGAACTGCCCCAAACCACAACGTGGACACATCCCATTTTTCTACAGAAAACAGAGGTGTTTTTTGCAAAGTGCCTACCTGTAGATTTTGGCCTCTATCTCAGCGGGCACCTAGGGAAACCTACCAAACCTGTGCATTTTTGAAAATTAGAGACCTAGGGGATTCCAAGGTGGGGTGACTTGTGGGGCTCTGACAAGGTTCTGTTACCCAGAATCCTTTGCAAACCTCAAAATTTGGCTAAAAAAACAAGTTTTCCTCACATTTCGGTGACAGAAAGTTCTGGAATCTGAGAGGAGCCACAAATTTCCTTCCACCCAGTGTTCCCCCAAGTCTCCCGATAAAAATGATACCTCACTTGTGTGGGTAGGCCTAGCGCCCGCGACAGGAAATGCCCCAAAACACAACGTGGACACATCCCATTTTTCAACAGAAAACAGAGGTGTTTTTTGCAAAGTGCCTACCTGTAGATTGTGGCCTGTAGCTCAGCCGGCACCTAGGGAAACCTACCAAACCTGTGCATTTTTGAAAACTAGAGACCTAGGGGAATCCAAGATGGGGTGACTAGTGGGCCTCTCACTAGGTTCTGTTACCCAGAATCCTTTGCAAACCTCAAAATGTGGCTAAAAAAACACATTTTGCTCACATTTCGGTGACAGAAAGTTCTGGATTCTGAGAGGAGCCACAAATTTCCTTCCACCCAGCATTCCCTCAAGTCTCCCGATAAAAATGATACCTCACTTGAGTGGGTAGGCCTAGCGCCCGCGACAGAAACTGCCCCAAAACACAACGTGGACACATCCCATTTTTCTACAGAAAACAGAGGTGTTTTTTGTAAAGTGCCTGCCTGTAGATTTTGGCCGCTAGCTCAGCCGGCACCTAGGGAAACCTTCCAAACCTGTGCATTTTTGAAAATTAGAGACCTAGTGGAATCCAAGATGGGGTGACTTGTGGGGCTCTGACCAGGTTCTGTTACCCAGAATCCTTGCAAACCTCAAAATGTGGCTAAAAAAACACATTTTGCTCACATTTCGGTGACAGAAAGTTCTGGATTCTGAGAGGAGCCACAAATTTCCTTCCACCTGGCGTTCCCCGAAGTCTCAAGATAAAAATTATACCTCACTTGTGTGGGTAGGCCTAGCGCCCGCGACAGGAACTGCCCCAAAACACAACGTGGACACATCCCATTTTTCTACAGAAAACAGAGGTGTTTTTTGCAAAGTGCCTACCTGTAGATTTTGGCCTCTAGCTCAGCCGGCACCTAGGGAAACCTACCAAACCTGTGCATTTTTAAAAACTAGAGACCTAGGGGAATCCAAGATGGGGTGACTTGTGGGGCTCTGACCAGGTTCTGTTACCCAGAATCCTTTGCAAACCTCAAAATTTGGCTAAAAAAACAAGTTTTCCTCACATTTCGGTGACAGAAAGTTCTGGATTCTGAGAGGAGCCACAAATTTCCTTCCACCCAGCGTTCCCCCAAGTCTCCCGATAAAAATTATACCTCTCTTGTGTGGGTAGGCCTAGCGCCCGCGACAGGAACTGCCCCAAAACACAACGTGGACACATCCCATTTTTCTACAGAAAACAGAGGTGTTTTTTGCAAAGTGCCTGCCTGTAGATTTTGGCCGCTAGCTCAGCCGGCACCTAGGGAAACCTTCCAAACCTGTGCATTTTTGAAAATTAGAGACCTAGGGGAATCCAAGATGGGGTGACTTGTGGGGCTCTGACCAGGTTCTGTTACCCAGAATCCTTGCAAACCTCAAAATGTGGCTAAAAAAACACATTTTGCTCACATTTCGGTGACAGAAAGTTCTGGATTCTGAGAGGAGCCACAAATTTCCTTCCACCTGGCGTTCCCCCAAGTCTCAAGATAAAAATTATACCTCACTTGTGTGGGTAGGCCTAGCGCCCGCGACAGGAACTGCCCCAAAACACAACGTGGACACATCCCATTTTTCTACAGAAAACAGAGGTGTTTTTTGCAAAGTGCCTACCTGTAGATTTTGGCCTCTAGCTCAGCCGGCACCTAGGGAAACCTACCAAACCTGTGCATTTTTAAAAACTAGAGACCTAGGGGAATCCAAGATGGGGTGACTAGTGGGGCTCTCACCAGGTTCTGTTACCCAGAATCCTTTGCAAACCTCAAAATTTGGCTAAAAAAACACATTTTCCTCACATTTCGGTGACAGAAAGTTCTGGATTCTGAGAGGAGCCACAAATCTCCTTCCACCCACCGTTCCCCCAAGTCTCCCGATAAAAATTATACCTCTCTTGTGTGGGTAGGCCTAGCGCCCGCGACAGAAACTGCCCCAAAACACAACGTGGACACATCCCATTTTTCTACACAAAACAGAGGTGTTTTTTGCAAAGTGCCTGCCTGTAGATTTTGGCCGCTAGCTCAGCCGGCACCTAGGGAAACCTTCCAAACCTGTGCATTTTTGAAAATTAGAGACCTAGGGGAATCAAAGATGGGGTGACTTGTGGGGCTCTGACCAGGTTCTGTTACCCAGAATCGTTGCAAACCTCAAAATGTGGCTAAAAAAACACATTTTGCTCACATTTCGGTGACAGACAGTTCTGGATTCTGAGAGGAGCCACAAATTTCCTTCCACCCAGCGTTCCCCCAAGTCTCCAGATAAAAATGATACCTCACTTGAGTGGGTAGGCCTAGCGCCCGCGACAGAAACTGCCCCAAAACACAACGTGGACACATCCCATTTCTCTACAGAAAACAGAGGTGTTTTTTGCAAAGTGCCTACCTGTAGATTTTGGCCTCTAGCTCAGCCGGCACCTAGGGAAACCTACCAAACCTGTGCATTTTTTAAAATTAGAGACCTAGGGGAATCCAAGGTGGGGTGACTTGTGGGGCTCTGACCAGGTTCTGTTACCCAGAATCCTTTGCAAACCTTAAAATTTGGCTAAAAAAACAAGTTTTCCTCACATTTCGGTGACAGAAAGTTCTGGAATCTGAGAGGAGCCACAAATTTCCTTCCACCCAGTGTTCCCCCAAGTCTCCCGATAAAAATGATACCTCACTTGTGTGGGTAGGCCTAGCGCCCGCGACAGGAAATGGCCCTAAACACAACATGGACACATCCCATTTTTCAACAGAAAACAGAGGTGTTTTATGCAAAGTGCCTACCTGTAGATTTTGGCCTCTAGCTCAGCCGGCACCTAGGGAAACCTACCAAACCTGTGCATTTTTTAAAATTAGAGACCTAGGGGAATCCAAGATGGGGTGACTTGTGGGGCTCTGACCAGGTTCTGTTACCCAGAGACCTTTGCAAACCTCAAAATTTGGCTAAAAAAACAAGTTTTCCTCACATTTCGGTGACAGAAAGTTCTGGAATCTGAGAGGAGCCACAAATTTCCTTCCACCCAGTGTTTCCCCAAGTCTCCTGATAAAAATTATACCTCACTTGTGTGGGTAGGCCTAGCGCCCGCAACAGGAACTGCCCCCAAAACACAACGTGGACACATCCCATTTTTCTACAGAAAACAGAGGTGTTTTTTGCAAAGTGCCTACCTGTAGATTTTGGCCCCTAGCTCAGCCGGCACCTAGGGAAACCTACCAAACCTGTGCATTTTTTAAAATTAGAGACCTAAGGGAATCCAAGATGGGGTGACTTGTGGGGCTCTGGCCAGGTTCTGTTACCCAGAATCCTTTGCAAACCTCAAAATGTGGCTGAAAAAACACGTTTTCCGCACATTTTGGTGACAGAAAGTTCTGGATTCTGAGAGGAGCCACAAATATCCTTCCACCCAGCGTTCCCCCAAGTCTCCCGATAAAAATGATAGCTCACTTGTGTGGGTAGGCCTAGTGCTCGCGACAGGAACTGCCCCAAAACACAACGTGGACACATCCCATTTTTCTACAGAAAATAGAGGTGTTTTTTGCAAAGTGCCTACCTGTAGATTTTGGCCTCTAGCTCAGCCGGCACCTAGGGAAACCTACCAAACCTGTGCATTTTTAAAAACTAGAGACCTAGGGGAATCCAAGATGGGGTGACTTGTGGGGCTCTGACCAGGTTCTGTTACCCAGAATCCTTTGCAAACCTCAAAATTTGGCTAAAAAAACAAGTTTTCCTCACATTTCGGTGACAGAAAGTTCTGGATTCTGAGAGGAGCCACAAATTTCCTTCCACCCAGCGTTCCCCCAAGTCTCCCGATAAAAATTATACCTCTCTTGTGTGGGTAGGCCTAGCGCCCGCGACAGGAACTGCCCCAAAACACAACGTGGACACATCCCATTTTTCTACAGAAAACAGAGGTGTTTTTTGCAAAGTGCCTGCCTGTAGATTTTGGCCGCTAGCTCAGCCGGCACCTAGGGAAACCTTCCAAACCTGTGCATTTTTGAAAATTAGAGACCTAGGGGAATCCAAGATGGGGTGACTTGTGGGGCTCTGACCAGGTTCTGTTACCCAGAATCCTTGCAAACCTCAAAATGTGGCTAAAAAAACACATTTTGCTCACATTTCGGTGACAGAAAGTTCTGGATTCTGAGAGGAGCCACAAATTTCCTTCCACCTGGCGTTCCCCCAAGTCTCAAGATAAAAATTATACCTCACTTGTGTGGGTAGGCCTAGCGCCCGCGACAGGAACTGCCCCAAAACACAACGTGGACACATCCCATTTTTCTACAGAAAACAGAGGTGTTTTTTGCAAAGTGCCTACCTGTAGATTTTGGCCTCTAGCTCAGCCGGCACCTAGGGAAACCTACCAAACCTGTGCATTTTTAAAAACTAGAGACCTAGGGGAATCCAAGATGGGGTGACTAGTGGGGCTCTCACCAGGTTCTGTTACCCAGAATCCTTTGCAAACCTCAAAATTTGGCTAAAAAAACACATTTTCCTCACATTTCGGTGACAGAAAGTTCTGGATTCTGAGAGGAGCCACAAATCTCCTTCCACCCACCGTTCCCCCAAGTCTCCCGATAAAAATTATACCTCTCTTGTGTGGGTAGGCCTAGCGCCCGCGACAGAAACTGCCCCAAAACACAACGTGGACACATCCCATTTTTCTACACAAAACAGAGGTGTTTTTTGCAAAGTGCCTGCCTGTAGATTTTGGCCGCTAGCTCAGCCGGCACCTAGGGAAACCTTCCAAACCTGTGCATTTTTGAAAATTAGAGACCTAGGGGAATCAAAGATGGGGTGACTTGTGGGGCTCTGACCAGGTTCTGTTACCCAGAATCGTTGCAAACCTCAAAATGTGGCTAAAAAAACACATTTTGCTCACATTTCGGTGACAGACAGTTCTGGATTCTGAGAGGAGCCACAAATTTCCTTCCACCCAGCGTTCCCCCAAGTCTCCAGATAAAAATGATACCTCACTTGAGTGGGTAGGCCTAGCGCCCGCGACAGAAACTGCCCCAAAACACAACGTGGACACATCCCATTTCTCTACAGAAAACAGAGGTGTTTTTTGCAAAGTGCCTACCTGTAGATTTTGGCCTCTAGCTCAGCCGGCACCTAGGGAAACCTACCAAACCTGTGCATTTTTTAAAATTAGAGACCTAGGGGAATCCAAGGTGGGGTGACTTGTGGGGCTCTGACCAGGTTCTGTTACCCAGAATCCTTTGCAAACCTTAAAATTTGGCTAAAAAAACAAGTTTTCCTCACATTTCGGTGACAGAAAGTTCTGGAATCTGAGAGGAGCCACAAATTTCCTTCCACCCAGTGTTCCCCCAAGTCTCCCGATAAAAATGATACCTCACTTGTGTGGGTAGGCCTAGCGCCCGCGACAGGAAATGGCCCTAAACACAACATGGACACATCCCATTTTTCAACAGAAAACAGAGGTGTTTTATGCAAAGTGCCTACCTGTAGATTTTGGCCTCTAGCTCAGCCGGCACCTAGGGAAACCTACCAAACCTGTGCATTTTTTAAAATTAGAGACCTAGGGGAATCCAAGATGGGGTGACTTGTGGGGCTCTGACCAGGTTCTGTTACCCAGAGACCTTTGCAAACCTCAAAATTTGGCTAAAAAAACAAGTTTTCCTCACATTTCGGTGACAGAAAGTTCTGGAATCTGAGAGGAGCCACAAATTTCCTTCCACCCAGTGTTTCCCCAAGTCTCCTGATAAAAATTATACCTCACTTGTGTGGGTAGGCCTAGCGCCCGCAACAGGAACTGCCCCCAAAACACAACGTGGACACATCCCATTTTTCTACAGAAAACAGAGGTGTTTTTTGCAAAGTGCCTACCTGTAGATTTTGGCCCCTAGCTCAGCCGGCACCTAGGGAAACCTACCAAACCTGTGCATTTTTTAAAATTAGAGACCTAAGGGAATCCAAGATGGGGTGACTTGTGGGGCTCTGGCCAGGTTCTGTTACCCAGAATCCTTTGCAAACCTCAAAATGTGGCTGAAAAAACACGTTTTCCGCACATTTTGGTGACAGAAAGTTCTGGATTCTGAGAGGAGCCACAAATATCCTTCCACCCAGCGTTCCCCCAAGTCTCCCGATAAAAATGATAGCTCACTTGTGTGGGTAGGCCTAGTGCTCGCGACAGGAACTGCCCCAAAACACAACGTGGACACATCCCATTTTTCTACAGAAAATAGAGGTGTTTTTTGCAAAGTGCCTACCTGTAGATTTTGGCCTCTAGCTCAGCCGGCACCTAGGGAAACCTACCAAACCTGTGCATTTTTAAAAACTAGAGACCTAGGGGAATCCAAGATGGGGTGACTTGTGGGGTCTGACCAGGTTCTGTTACCCAGAATCCTTTGCAAACCTCAAAATTTGGCTAAAAAAACAAGTTTTCCTCACATTTCGGTGACAGAAAGTTCTGGATTCTGAGAGGAGCCACAAATTTCCTTCCACCCAGCGTTCCCCCAAGTCTCCCGATAAAAATTATACCTCTCTTGTGTGGGTAGGCCTAGCGCCCGCGACAGGAACTGCCCCAAAACACAACGTGGACACATCCCATTTTTCTACAGAAAACAGAGGTGTTTTTTGCAAAGTGCCTGCCTGTAGATTTTGGCCGCTAGCTCAGCCGGCACCTAGGGAAACCTTCCAAACCTGTGCATTTTTGAAAATTAGAGACCTAGGGGAATCCAAGATGGGGTGACTTGTGGGGCTCTGACCAGGTTCTGTTACCCAGAATCCTTGCAAACCTCAAAATGTGGCTAAAAAAACACATTTTGCTCACATTTCGGTGACAGAAAGTTCTGGATTCTGAGAGGAGCCACAAATTTCCTTCCACCTGGCGTTCCCCCAAGTCTCAAGATAAAAATTATACCTCACTTGTGTGGGTAGGCCTAGCGCCCGCGACAGGAACTGCCCCAAAACACAACGTGGACACATCCCATTTTTCTACAGAAAACAGAGGTGTTTTTTGCAAAGTGCCTACCTGTAGATTTTGGCCTCTAGCTCAGCCGGCACCTAGGGAAACCTACCAAACCTGTGCATTTTTAAAAACTAGAGACCTAGGGGAATCCAAGATGGGGTGACTAGTGGGGCTCTCACCAGGTTCTGTTACCCAGAATCCTTTGCAAACCTCAAAATTTGGCTAAAAAAACACATTTTCCTCACATTTCGGTGACAGAAAGTTCTGGATTCTGAGAGGAGCCACAAATCTCCTTCCACCCACCGTTCCCCCAAGTCTCCCGATAAAAATTATACCTCTCTTGTGTGGGTAGGCCTAGCGCCCGCGACAGAAACTGCCCCAAAACACAACGTGGACACATCCCATTTTTCTACACAAAACAGAGGTGTTTTTTGCAAAGTGCCTGCCTGTAGATTTTGGCCGCTAGCTCAGCCGGCACCTAGGGAAACCTTCCAAACCTGTGCATTTTTGAAAATTAGAGACCTAGGGGAATCAAAGATGGGGTGACTTGTGGGGCTCTGACCAGGTTCTGTTACCCAGAATCGTTGCAAACCTCAAAATGTGGCTAAAAAAACACATTTTGCTCACATTTCGGTGACAGACAGTTCTGGATTCTGAGAGGAGCCACAAATTTCCTTCCACCCAGCGTTCCCCCAAGTCTCCAGATAAAAATGATACCTCACTTGAGTGGGTAGGCCTAGCGCCCGCGACAGAAACTGCCCCAAAACACAACGTGGACACATCCCATTTCTCTACAGAAAACAGAGGTGTTTTTTGCAAAGTGCCTACCTGTAGATTTTGGCCTCTAGCTCAGCCGGCACCTAGGGAAACCTACCAAACCTGTGCATTTTTTAAAATTAGAGACCTAGGGGAATCCAAGGTGGGGTGACTTGTGGGGCTCTGACCAGGTTCTGTTACCCAGAATCCTTTGCAAACCTTAAAATTTGGCTAAAAAAACAAGTTTTCCTCACATTTCGGTGACAGAAAGTTCTGGAATCTGAGAGGAGCCACAAATTTCCTTCCACCCAGTGTTCCCCCAAGTCTCCCGATAAAAATGATACCTCACTTGTGTGGGTAGGCCTAGCGCCCGCGACAGGAAATGGCCCTAAACACAACATGGACACATCCCATTTTTCAACAGAAAACAGAGGTGTTTTATGCAAAGTGCCTACCTGTAGATTTTGGCCTCTAGCTCAGCCGGCACCTAGGGAAACCTACCAAACCTGTGCATTTTTTAAAATTAGAGACCTAGGGGAATCCAAGATGGGGTGACTTGTGGGGCTCTGACCAGGTTCTGTTACCCAGAGACCTTTGCAAACCTCAAAATTTGGCTAAAAAAACAAGTTTTCCTCACATTTCGGTGACAGAAAGTTCTGGAATCTGAGAGGAGCCACAAATTTCCTTCCACCCAGTGTTTCCCCAAGTCTCCTGATAAAAATTATACCTCACTTGTGTGGGTAGGCCTAGCGCCCGCAACAGGAACTGCCCCCAAAACACAACGTGGACACATCCCATTTTTCTACAGAAAACAGAGGTGTTTTTTGCAAAGTGCCTACCTGTAGATTTTGGCCCCTAGCTCAGCCGGCACCTAGGGAAACCTACCAAACCTGTGCATTTTTTAAAATTAGAGACCTAAGGGAATCCAAGATGGGGTGACTTGTGGGGCTCTGGCCAGGTTCTGTTACCCAGAATCCTTTGCAAACCTCAAAATGTGGCTGAAAAAACACGTTTTCCGCACATTTTGGTGACAGAAAGTTCTGGATTCTGAGAGGAGCCACAAATATCCTTCCACCCAGCGTTCCCCCAAGTCTCCCGATAAAAATGATAGCTCACTTGTGTGGGTAGGCCTAGTGCTCGCGACAGGAACTGCCCCAAAACACAACGTGGACACATCCCATTTTTCTACAGAAAATAGAGGTGTTTTTTGCAAAGTGCCTACCTGTAGATTTTGGCCTCTAGCTCAGCCGGCACCTAGGGAAACCTACCAAACCTGTGCATTTTTAAAAACTAGAGACCTAGGGGAATCCAAGATGGGGTGACTTGTGGGGCTCTGACCAGGTTCTGTTACCCAGAATCCTTTGCAAACCTCAAAATTTGGCTAAAAAAACACGTTTTCAGCACATTTCGGTGCCAGAAAGTTCTGGATTCTGAGAGGAGCCACAAATTTCCTTCCACCCAGCGTTCCCCCAAGTTTCCCGATAAAAATGATACCTCACTTTTGTGGGTAGGCCTAGCGCCCGCGACAGGAACTGCCCCAAAACACAACGTGGACACATCCCATTTTTCTACACAAAACAGAGGTGTTTTTTGCAAAGTGCCTACCTGTAGATTTTGGCCGCTGGCTCAGCCGGCACTTAGGGAAACCTACCAAACCTGTGCAATTTTTAAAATTAGAGACCTAGGGGAATCCAAGATGTTGTGACTTGTGGGGCTCTGACCAGGTTCTGTTACCCAGAGACCTTTGCAAACCTCAAAATTTGGCTAAAAAAACACGTTTTCCTCACATTTCCGTGACAGAAAGTTCTGGAATCTGAGAGGAGCCACAAATTTCCTTCCACCCAGCGTTCCCCCAAGTCTCCCGATAATAATGATACCTCACTTGTGTGTGTAGGCCTAGCGCCCGCGACAGGAACTGCCCAAAACACAACGTGGACACATCCCATTTTTCTACAGAAAACAGAGGTGTTTTTTGCAAAGTGCCTACCTGTAGATTTTGGCCGCTAGCTCAGCCGGCACCTAGGGAAACCTTCCAAACCTGTGGATTTTTGAAAATTAGAGACCTAGGGGAATCCAAGATGGGGTCACTTGTGGGGCTCTGACCAGGTTCTGTTACCCAGAATCCTTGCAAACCTCAAAATTTGGCTAAAAAAACAAGTTTTCCTCACATTTTGGTGAGAGAAAGTTCTGGAATCTGAGAGGAGCCACAAGTTTCCTTCCACCCACCGTTCCCCCAAGTCTCCCGATAAAAATGATACGTCACTTGTGTGGGTAGGCCTAGTGCCCGCGACAGGAACTGCCCCAAAACACAACGTGGACACATCCCATTTTTCTACAGAAAACAGAGGTGTTTTTTGCAAAGGGCCTACCTGTAGATTTTGGCCGCTAGCTCAGCCGGCACCTAGGAAAACCTACCAAAACTGTGCATTTTTTAAAAATAGAGACCTAGGGGAATCCAAGGTGGGGTGACTTGTGGGGCTCTGACCAGGTTCTGTTACCCAGAATCCTTTGCAAACCTCAAAATTTGGCTAAAAAAACAAGTTTTCCTCACATTTCGGTGACAGAAAGTTCTGGAATCTGAGAGGAGCCACAAATTTCCTTCCACCCAGTGTTCCCTCAAGTCTCCCGATAAAAATGATACCTCCCTTTGTTGGGTCGGCCTAGCGCCTGCGACAGGAAATGGCCCTAAACACAACGTGGACACATCCCATTTTTCAACAGAAAATAGAGGTGTTTTTTGCAAAGTGCCTACCTGTAGATTTTGGCCTCTAGCTCAGCCGGCACCTAGGGAAACCTACCAAACCTGTGCATTTTTAAAAACTAGAGACCTAGGGGAATCCAAGATGGGGTGACTTGTGGGGCTCTCACCAGGTTCTGTTACCCAGAATCATTTGCAAACCTCAAAATTTGGCTAAAAAAACACGTTTTCGGCACATTTCGGTGACAGAAAGTTCTGGATTCTGAGAGGAGCCACAAATTTCCTTCCACCCAGCGTTCCCCCAAGTCTCCCGATAAAAATTATACCTCACTTGTGTGGGTAGGCTTAGCGCCCGCGACAGGAACTACCCCAAAACACAACGTGGACACATCCCATTTTTCTACAGAAAACAGAGGTGTTTTTTGCAAAGTGCCTACCTGTAGATTTTGGCCCCTAGCTCAGCCGGCACCTAGGGAAACCTACCAAACCTGTGCATTTTTTAAAATTAGAGACCTAGGGGAATCCAAGATGGGGTGACTTGTGGGGCTCTGACAAGGTTCTGTTACCCAGAATCCTTTGCAAACCTCAAAATTTGGCTAAAAAAACACGTTTTCCGCAAATTTCGGTGACAGAAAGTTCTGGATTCTGAGAGGAGCCACAAATTTCCTTCCACCCAGCGTTCCCCCAAGTCTCCCAATAAAAATTATACCTCACTTGTGTGGGTAGGCCTAGGGCCCGCGACAGGAACTGCCCCAAAACACAACGTGGACACATCCCATTTTTCTACACAAAACAGAGGTGTTTTTTGCAAAGTGCCTACCTGTAGATTTTGGCCGCTAGCTCAGCCGGCACTTAGGGAAACCTACCAAACCTGTGCATTTTTTTAAATTAGAGACCTAGGGGAATCCAAGATGTTGTGACTTGTGGGGCTCTGACCAGGTTTTGTTACCCAGAGACCTTTGCAAACCTCAAAATTTGGCTAAAAAAACACGTTTTCCTCACATTTCCGTGACAGAAAGATCTGGAATCTGAGAGGAGCCACAAATTTCCTTCTACCCAGCGTTCCCCCAAGTCTCCAGATAAAAATGATACCTCACTTGTGTGGGTAGGCCTAGCGCCCGCGACAGGAACTGCCCCAAAACACAACGTGGACACATCCCATTTTTTTACAGAAAACAGAGGTGTTTTTTGCAAAGTGCCTACCTGTAGATTTTGGCCTCTAGCTCAGCCGGCACCTAGGGAAACCTACCAAACCTGTGCTTTTTTAAAAACTAGAGACCTAGGGGAATCCAAGATGGGGTGACTAGTGGGGCTCTCACCAGGTTCTGTTACCCAGAATCCTTTGCAAACCTCAAAATTTGGCTAAAAAAACACGTTTTGCTCACATTTCGGTGACAGAAAGTTCTGGATTCTGAGAGGAGCCACAAATTTCCTTCCACTCAGCGTTCCCCCAAGTCTCCCGATAAAAATGATACCTCACTTGTGTGGGTAGGCCTAGCACCCGCGACAGGAACTGCCCAAAACACAACGTGGACACATCCCATTTTTCTACAGAAAACAGAGTTGTTTTTTGCAAAGTGCCTACCTGTAGATTTTGGCCGCTAGCTCAGCCGGCACCTAGGGAAACCTTCCAAACCTGTGGATTTTTGAAAATTAGAGACCTAGGGGAATCCAAGATGGGGTCACTTGTGGGGCTCTGACCAGGTTCTGTTACCCAGAATCCTTGCAAACCTCAAAATCTGGCTAAAAAAACAAGTTTTCCTCACATTTTGGTGAGAGAAAGTTCTGGAATCTGAGAGAAGCCACAAGTTTCCTTCCACCCACCGTTCCCCCAAGTCTCCCGATAAAAATGATACGTCTCTTGTGTGGGTAGGCCTAGCTCCCGCGACAGGAACTGCCCCAAAACACAACGTGGACACATCCCATTTTTCTACAGAAAACAGAGGTGTTTTTTGCAAAGTGCCTACCTGTAGATTTTGGCCGCTAGCTCAGCCGGCACCTAGGAAAACCTACCAAAACTGTGCATTTTTGAAAATTAGAGACCTAGGGGAATCCAAGGTGGGGTGACTTGTGGGGCTCTGACCAGGTTCTGTTACACAGAATCCTTTGCAAACCTCAAAATTTGGCTAAAAAAACAAGTTTTCCTCACATTTCGGTGACAGAAAGTTCTGGAATCTGAGAGGAGCCACAAATTTCCTTCCACCCAGTGTTCCCCCAAGTCTCCTGATAAAAATGATACCTCACTTGGTTGGGTAGGCCTAGCGCCCGCGACAGGAAATGGCCCTAAACACAACATGGACACATCCCATTTTTCAACAGAAAACAGAGGTGTTTTTTGCAAAGTGCCTACCTGTAGATTTTGGCCTCTAGCTCAGCCGGTACCAAGGGAAACCTACCAAACCTGTGCATTTTTAAAAACTAGAGACCTAGGGGAATCCAAGATGGGGTGACTTGTGGGGCTCTCACCAGGTTCTGTTACCCAGAATCATTTGCAAACCTCAAAATTTGGCTAAAAAAACACGTTTTCCGCATATTTCGGTGACAGAAAGTTCTGGATTCTGAGAGGAGCCATAAATTTCCTTCCACCCAGTGTTCCCCCAAGTCTCCCGATAAAAATGATACCTCACTTGTGTGGGTAGGCCTAGCGCCCGCGACAGGAACTACCCCAAAACACAACCTGGACACATCCCATTTTTCTACAGAAAACAGAGGTGTTTTTTGCAAAGTGCCTACCTGTAGATTTTGGCCCCTAGCTCAGCCGGCACCTAGGGAAACCTACCAAACCTGTGCATTTTTTAAAATTAGAGACCTAGGGGAATCCAAGATGGGGTGACTTGTGGGGCTCTGACCAGGTTCTGTTACCCAGAATCATTTGCAAACTTCAAAATTTGGCTAAAAAAACACGTTTTCCGCACATTTTGGTGACAGAAAGTTCTGGATTCTGAGAGGAGCCACAAATTTCCTTCCACCCAGCGTTCCCCCAAGTCTCCCGATAAAAATGATACCTCACTTGTGTGGGTAGGCCTAGCGCCCGCGACAGGAACTGCCCCAAAACACAACGTAGACACATCCCATTTTTCTACACAAAACAGAGGTGTTTTTTGCAAAGTGCCTACCTGTAGATTTTGGCCGCTAGCTCAGCCGGCACTTAGGGAAACCTACCAAACCTGTGCATTTTTTAAAATTAGAGACCAAGGGGAATCCAAGATGGGGTGACTTGTGGGGCTCTGACCAGGTTCTGTTACCCAGAATCATTTGCAAACCTCAAAATTTGGCTAAAAAAACACGTTTTCCGCACATTTTGGTGACAGAAAGTTCTGGACTCTGAGAGGAGCCACAAATTTCCTTCCACCCAGCGTTCCCCCAAGTCTCCCGATAAAAATGATGCCTCACTTGAGTGGGTAGGCCTATCGCCCGCGACAGAAACTGCCCCAAAACACAACGTGGACACATCCCATTTTTCTACAGAAACAGAGGTGTTTTTTGCAAAGTGCCTACCTGTAGGTTTTGGCCTCTAGCTCAACCGGCACCTAGGGAAACCTACCAAACCTGTGCATTTTTGAAAATTAGAGACCTAGGGGAATCCAAGGTGGGGTGACTTGTGGGGCTCTGACCAGGTTCTGTTACCCAGAATCCTTTGCAAACCTCAAAATTTGGCTAAAAAAACAAGTTTTCCTCACATTTCGGTGACAGAAAGTTCTGGAATCTGAGCGGAGCCACAAATTTCCTTCCACCCAGTGTTCCCCCAAGTCTCCCGATAAAAATGATACCTCACTTGTGTGGGTAGGCCTAGCGCCCGCGACAGGAAATGGCCCTAAACACAACATAGACACATCCCATTTTTAAACAGAAAACAGAGGTGTTTTATGCAAAGTGCCTACCTGTAGATTTTGGCCTCTAGCTCAGCCGGCACCTAGGGAAACCTACCAAACCTGTGCATTTTTTAAAATTAGAGACCTAGGGGAATCCAAGGTGGGGTGACTTGTGGGGCTCTGACCAGGTTCTGTTACCCAGAATCCTTTGCAAACCTCAAAATTTGGCTAAAAAAACAAGTTTTCCTCACATTTCGGTGACAGAAAGTTCTGGAATCTGAGAGGAGCCACAAATTTCCTTCCACCCAGTGTTCCCCCAAGTCTCCCGATAAAAATGATACCTCACTTGTGTGGGTCGGCCTAGCGCCCGCGACAGGAAATGGCCCTAAACACAACATGGACACATCCCATTTTTAAACAGAAAACAGAGGTGTTTTATGCAAAGTGCCTACCTGTAGATTTTCGCCTCTAGCTCAGCCTGCACCTAGGGAAACCTACCAAACCTGTGCATTTTTTTTAAATTAGAGACCTAGGGGAATCCAAGATGGGGTGACTCGTGGGGCTCTGACCAGGTTCTGTTACCCAGAATCCTTTGCAAACCTCAAAATTTGGCTAAAAAAACACGTTTTCCGCACATTTCGGTGACAGAAAGTTCTGGATTCTGAGAGGAGCCATAAATTTCCTTCCACTCAGCGCTCCCCCAAGTCTCCAGATAAAAATGATACCTCACTTGTGTGGGAAGACCTAGCGCCCGCGACAGGAACTGCCCCAAAACACAACGTGGACACATCCCATTTTTCTACAGAAAACAGAGGTGTTTTTTGCAAAGTGCCTACCTGTAGATTTTCGCCGCTAGCTCAGCCGGCACCTAGGGAAACCTACCAAACCTGTGCATTTTTTAAAATTAGACACCTAGGGGAATCCAAGATGGGGTGACTTGTGGGGCTATGACCAGGTTCTGTTACCCAGAGACCTTTGCAAACCTCAAAATTTGGCTAAAAAACCACGTTTTCCTCACATTTCCGTCACAGAAAATTCTGGAATCTGAGAGGAGCACAAATTTCCTTCCACCCAGCGTTCCCCCAAGTCTCCAGATAAAAATGATACCTCACTTGTGTGGGTAGGCCTAGCGCCCGCGACAGGAACTGCCCCAAAACACAACGTGGACACATCCCATCTTTCTACAGAAAACAGAGGTGTTTCTTGCAAAGTGCCTACCTGTTTATTTTGGCCCCTAGCTCAGCCGGCACCTAGGGAAACCTACCAAACCTGTGCATTTTTTAAAATTAGAGACCTAAGGGAATCCAAGATGGGGTGACTTGTGGGGCTCTGACCAGGTTCTGTTACCCAGAATCCTTTGCAAACCTCAAAATTTGGCTAAAAAAACAAGTTTTCCTCACATTTCGGTGACAGAAAGTTCTGGAATCTGAGAGGAGTCACAAATTTCCTTCCACCCAGTGTTCCCCCAAGTCTCCCGATAAAAATGATACCTCACTTGTGTGGGTAGGCCTAGCGCCCGCGACAGGAAATTGCCCTAAACACAACATGGACACATCCCATTTTTCAACAGAAAACAGAGGTGTTTTATGCAAAGTGCCTACCTGTAGATTTTGGCCTCTAGCTCAGCCGGCACCTAGGGAAACCTACCAAACCTGTGCATTTTTGAAAATTAGAGACCTAGGGGAATCCAAGATGGGGTGACTCGTGGGGCTCTGACCAGGTTCTGTTACCCAGAATCCTTTCCAAACCTCAAAATTTGGCTAAAAAAACACGTTTTCCGCACATTTCGGTGACAGAAAGTTCTGGATTCTGAGAGGAGCCATAAATTTCCTTCCACGCAGCGCTCCCCCAAGTCTCCAGATAAAAATGATACCTCACTTGTGTGGGTAGGCCTAGCGCCCGCGACAGGAACTGCCCCAAAACACAACGTGGACACATCCCATTTTTCTACAGAAAACAGAGGTGTTTTTTGCAAAGTGCCTACCTGTAGATTTTGGCCGCTAGCTCAGCCGGCACCTAGGGAAACCTACCAAACCTGTGCATTTTTTAAAATTAGACACCTAGGGGAATCCAAGATGGGGTGACTTGTGGGGCTCTGACCAGGTTCTGTTACCCAGAGGCCTTTGCAAACCTCAAAATTATGCTAAAAAACCACGTTTTCCTCACATTTCCGTCACAGAAAGTTCTGGAATCTGAGAGGAGCCACAAATTTCCTTCCACCCAGCGTTCCCCCAAGTCTCCAGATAAAAATGATACCTCACTTGTGTGGGTAGGCCTAGCGCCCGCGACAGGAACTGCCCCAAAACACAACGTGGACACATCCCATTTTTCTACAGAAAACAGAGGTGTTTTTTGCAAAGTGCCTACCTGTAGATTTTGGCCCCTAGCTCAGCCGGCACCTAGGGAAACCTACCAAACCTGTGCATTTTTTAAAATTAGAGACCTAAGGGAATCCAAGATGGGGTGACTTGTGGGGCTCTGACCAGGTTCTGTTACCCAGAATCCTTTGCAAACCTCAAAATTTGGCTAAAAAAACAAGTTTTCCTCACATTTCGGTGACAGAAAGTTCTGGAATGTGAGAGGAGCCACAAATTTCCTTCCACCCAGTGTTCCCCTAAGTCTCCCGATAAAAATGATACCTCACTTGTGTGGGTAGGCCTAGCGCCCGCGACAGGAAATGGCCCTAAACACAACATGGACACATCCCATTTTTCAACAGAAAACAGAGGTGTTTTATGCAAAGTGCCTACCTGTAGATTTTGGCCTCTAGCTCAGCCGGCACCTAGGGAAACCTACCAAACCTGTGCATTTTTGAAAATTAGAGACCTAGGGGAATCCAAGATGGGGTGACTTGTGGGGCTCTGACCAGGTTCTGTTACCCAGAGACCTTTGCAAACCTCAAAATTTGGCTAAAAAAACACGTTTTCCTCACATTTCCGTCACAGAAAGTTCTGGAATCTGAGAGGGGCCACAAATTTCCTTCCACCCAGCGTTCCCCCAAGTCTCCAGATAAAAATGATACCTCACTTGTGTGGGTAAGCCTAGCGCCCGCGACAGGAACTGCCCCAAAACACAACGTGGACACATCCCATTTTTCTACAGAAAACAGAGGTGTTTTTTGCAAAGTGCCTACCTGTAGATTTTGGCCGCTAGCTCAGCCGGCACCTAGGGAAACCTACCAAACCTGTGCATTTTTTAAAATTAGAGACCTAGGGGAATCCAAGATGGGGTGACTTGTTGGGGTCTGACCAGGTTCTGTTACCCAGAGACCTTTGCAAACCTCAAAATTTGGCTAAAAAAACAAGTTTTCCTCACATTTCCGTCACAGAAAGTTCTGGAATCTGAGAGGAGCCACAAATTTCCTTCCACCCAGCGTTCCCCCAAGTCTCCCGATAAAAATGATACCTCACTTGTGTGGGTAGGCCTAGCGCCCGCGACAGGAACTGCCCCAAAACACAACGTGGACACATCCCATTTTTCTACAGAAAACAGAGGTGTTTTTTGCAAAGTGCCTACCTGTAGATTTTGGCCCCTAGCTCAGCCGGCACCTAGGGAAACCTACCAAACCTGTGCATTTTTTAAAATTAGAGACCTAAAGGAATCCAAGATGGGGTGACTTGTGGGGCTCTGACCAGGTTCTGTTACCCAGAATCCTTTGCAAACCTCAACATTTGGCTAAAAAAACAAGTTTTCCTCACATTTTGGTGACAGAAAGTTCTGGAATCTGAGAGGAGCCACAAATTTCCTTCCACCCAGTGTTCCCCCAAGTCTCCCGATAAAAATGATACCTCACTTGTGTGGGTAGGCCTAGCGCCCGCAACAGGAAATGGCCCTAAACACAACATGGACACATCCCATTTTTCAACAGAGGTGTTTTATGCAAAGTGCCTACCTGTAGATTTTGGCCTCTAGCTCAGCCGGCACCTAGGGAAACCTACCAAACCTGTGCATTTTTGAAAATTAGAGACCTAGGGGAATCGAAGATGGGGTGACTTGTGGGGCTCTGACCAGGTTCTGTTACCCAGAGACCTTTGCAAACCTCAAAATTTGGCTAAAAAAACACGTTTTCCTCACATTTCCGTTACAGAAAGTTCTGGAATCTGAGAGGCGCCACAAATTTCCTTCCACCCAGCGTTCCCCCAAGTCTCCAGATAAAAATGATACCTCACTTGTGTGGGTAAGCCTAGCGCCCGCGACAGGAACTGCCCCAAAACACAACGTGGACACATCCCATTTTTCTACAGAAAACAGAGGTGTTTTTTGCAAAGTGCCTACCTGTAGATTTTGGCCGCTAGCTCAGCCGGCACCTAGGGAAACCTACCAAACCTGTGCATTTTTTAAAATTAGAGACCTAGGGGAATCCAAGATGGGGTGACTTGTTGGGGTCTGACCAGGTTCTGTTACCCAGAGACCTTTGCAAACCTCAAAATTTGGCTAAAAAAACAAGTTTTCCTCACATTTCCGTCACAGAAAGTTCTGGAATCTGAGAGGAGCCACAAATTTCCTTCCACCCAGCGTTCCCCCAAGTCTCCCGATAAAAATGATACCTCACTTGTGTGGGTAGGCCTAGCGCCCGCGACAGGAACTGCCCCAAAACACAACGTGGACACATCCCATTTTTCTACAGAAAACAGAGGTGTTTTTTGCAAAGTGCCTACCTGTAGATTTTGGCCCCTAGCTCAGCCGGCACCTAGGGAAACCTACCAAACCTGTGCATTTTTTAAAATTAGAGACCTAAGGGAATCCAAGATGGGGTGACTTGTGGGGCTCTGACCAGGTTCTGTTACCCAGAATCCTTTGCAAACCTCAACATTTGGCTAAAAAAACAAGTTTTCCTCACATTTTGGTGACAGAAAGTTCTGGAATCTGAGAGGAGCCACAAATTTCCTTCCACCCAGTGTTCCCCCAAGTCTCCCGATAAAAATGATACCTCACTTGTGTGGGTAGGCCTAGCGCCCGCAACAGGAAATGGCCCTAAACACAACATGGACACATCCCATTTTTCAACAGAGGTGTTTTATGCAAAGTGCCTACCTGTAGATTTTGGCCTCTAGCTCAGCCGGCACCTAGGGAAACCTACCAAACCTGTGCATTTTTGAAAATTAGAGACCTAGGGGAATCGAAGATGGGGTGACTTGTGGGGCTCTGACCAGGTTCTGTTACCCAGAGACCTTTGCAAACCTCAAAATTTGGCTAAAAAAACACGTTTTCCTCACATTTCCGTTACAGAAAGTTCTGGAATCTGAGAGGCGCCACAAATTTCCTTCCACCCAGCGTTCCCCCAAGTCTCCAGATAAAAATGATACCTCACTTGTGTGGGTAGGCCTAGCGCCCGCGACAGGAACTGCCCCAAAACACAACGTGGACACATCCCATTTTTCTACAGAAAACAGAGGTGTTTTTTGCAAAGTGCCTACCTGTAGATTTTGGCCGCTAGCTCAGCCGGCACCTAGGGAAACCTACCAAACCTGTGCATTTTTTTAAATTAGAGACCTAGGGGAATCCAAGATGGGGTGACTTGTGGGGCTCTGACCAGGTTCTGTTACCCAGAGACCTTTGCAAACCTCAAAATCTGGCTAAAAAAACAAGTTTTCCTCACATTTCCGTCACAGAAAGTTCTGGAATCTGAGAGGAGCCACAAATTTCCTTCCACCCAGCGTTCCCCCAAGTCTCCAGATAAAAATGATACCTCACTTGTGTGGGTAGGCCTAGCGCCCGCGACAGGAACTGCCCCAAAACACAACGTGGACACATCCCATTTTTTTACAGAAAACAGAGGTGTTTTTTGCAAAGTGCCTACCTGTAGATTTTGGCCCCTAGCTCAGCCGGCACCTAGGGAAACCTACCAAACCTGTGCATTTTTTAAAATTAGAGACCAAAGGGAATCCAAGATGGGGTGACTTGTGGGGCTCTGACCAGGTTCTGTTACCCAGAATCCTTTGCAAACCTCAAAATTTGGCTGAAAAAACACGTTTTCCGCACATTTCGGTGACAGAAAGTTCTGGATTCTGAGAGGAGCCATAAATTTCCTTCCACGCAGCGCTCCCCCAAGTCTCCAGATAAAAATGATACCTCACTTGTGTGGGTAGGCCTAGCGCCCGCGACAGGAACTGCCCCAAAACACAACGTGGACACATCCCATTTTTCTACAGAAAACAGAGGTGTTTTTTGCAAAGTGCCTACCTGTAGATTTTGGCCGCTAGCTCAGCCGGCACCTAGGGAAACCTACCAAACCTGTGCATTTTTTAAAATTAGACACCTAGGGGAATCCAAGATGGGGTGACTTGTGGGGCTCTGACCAGGTTCTGTTACCCAGAGGCCTTTGCAAACCTCAAAATTATGCTAAAAAACCACGTTTTCCTCACATTTCCGTCACAGAAAGTTCTGGAATCTGAGAGGAGCCACAAATTTCCTTCCACCCAGCGTTCCCCCAAGTCTCCAGATAAAAATGATACCTCACTTGTGTGGGTAGGCCTAGCGCCCGCGACAGGAACTGCCCCAAAACACAACGTGGACACATCCCATTTTTCTACAGAAAACAGAGGTGTTTTTTGCAAAGTGCCTACCTGTAGATTTTGGCCCCTAGCTCAGCCGGCACCTAGGGAAACCTACCAAACCTGTGCATTTTTTAAAATTAGAGACCTAAGGGAATCCAAGATGGGGTGACTTGTGGGGCTCTGACCAGGTTCTGTTACCCAGAATCCTTTGCAAACCTCAAAATTTGGCTAAAAAAACAAGTTTTCCTCACATTTCGGTGACAGAAAGTTCTGGAATGTGAGAGGAGCCACAAATTTCCTTCCACCCAGTGTTCCCCTAAGTCTCCCGATAAAAATGATACCTCACTTGTGTGGGTAGGCCTAGCGCCCGCGACAGGAAATGGCCCTAAACACAACATGGACACATCCCATTTTTCAACAGAAAACAGAGGTGTTTTATGCAAAGTGCCTACCTGTAGATTTTGGCCTCTAGCTCAGCCGGCACCTAGGGAAACCTACCAAACCTGTGCATTTTTGAAAATTAGAGACCTAGGGGAATCCAAGATGGGGTGACTTGTGGGGCTCTGACCAGGTTCTGTTACCCAGAGACCTTTGCAAACCTCAAAATTTGGCTAAAAAAACACGTTTTCCTCACATTTCCGTCACAGAAAGTTCTGGAATCTGAGAGGGGCCACAAATTTCCTTCCACCCAGCGTTCCCCCAAGTCTCCAGATAAAAATGATACCTCACTTGTGTGGGTAAGCCTAGCGCCCGCGACAGGAACTGCCCCAAAACACAACGTGGACACATCCCATTTTTCTACAGAAAACAGAGGTGTTTTTTGCAAAGTGCCTACCTGTAGATTTTGGCCGCTAGCTCAGCCGGCACCTAGGGAAACCTACCAAACCTGTGCATTTTTTAAAATTAGAGACCTAGGGGAATCCAAGATGGGGTGACTTGTTGGGGTCTGACCAGGTTCTGTTACCCAGAGACCTTTGCAAACCTCAAAATTTGGCTAAAAAAACAAGTTTTCCTCACATTTCCGTCACAGAAAGTTCTGGAATCTGAGAGGAGCCACAAATTTCCTTCCACCCAGCGTTCCCCCAAGTCTCCCGATAAAAATGATACCTCACTTGTGTGGGTAGGCCTAGCGCCCGCGACAGGAACTGCCCCAAAACACAACGTGGACACATCCCATTTTTCTACAGAAAACAGAGGTGTTTTTTGCAAAGTGCCTACCTGTAGATTTTGGCCCCTAGCTCAGCCGGCACCTAGGGAAACCTACCAAACCTGTGCATTTTTTAAAATTAGAGACCTAAGGGAATCCAAGATGGGGTGACTTGTGGGGCTCTGACCAGGTTCTGTTACCCAGAATCCTTTGCAAACCTCAACATTTGGCTAAAAAAACAAGTTTTCCTCACATTTTGGTGACAGAAAGTTCTGGAATCTGAGAGGAGCCACAAATTTCCTTCCACCCAGTGTTCCCCCAAGTCTCCCGATAAAAATGATACCTCACTTGTGTGGGTAGGCCTAGCGCCCGCAACAGGAAATGGCCCTAAACACAACATGGACACATCCCATTTTTCAACAGAGGTGTTTTATGCAAAGTGCCTACCTGTAGATTTTGGCCTCTAGCTCAGCCGGCACCTAGGGAAACCTACCAAACCTGTGCATTTTTGAAAATTAGAGACCTAGGGGAATCGAAGATGGGGTGACTTGTGGGGCTCTGACCAGGTTCTGTTACCCAGAGACCTTTGCAAACCTCAAAATTTGGCTAAAAAAACACGTTTTCCTCACATTTCCGTTACAGAAAGTTCTGGAATCTGAGAGGCGCCACAAATTTCCTTCCACCCAGCGTTCCCCCAAGTCTCCAGATAAAAATGATACCTCACTTGTGTGGGTAAGCCTAGCGCCCGCGACAGGAACTGCCCCAAAACACAACGTGGACACATCCCATTTTTCTACAGAAAACAGAGGTGTTTTTTGCAAAGTGCCTACCTGTAGATTTTGGCCGCTAGCTCAGCCGGCACCTAGGGAAACCTACCAAACCTGTGCATTTTTTAAAATTAGAGACCTAGGGGAATCCAAGATGGGGTGACTTGTTGGGGTCTGACCAGGTTCTGTTACCCAGAGACCTTTGCAAACCTCAAAATTTGGCTAAAAAAACAAGTTTTCCTCACATTTCCGTCACAGAAAGTTCTGGAATCTGAGAGGAGCCACAAATTTCCTTCCACCCAGCGTTCCCCCAAGTCTCCCGATAAAAATGATACCTCACTTGTGTGGGTAGGCCTAGCGCCCGCGACAGGAACTGCCCCAAAACACAACGTGGACACATCCCATTTTTCTACAGAAAACAGAGGTGTTTTTTGCAAAGTGCCTACCTGTAGATTTTGGCCCCTAGCTCAGCCGGCACCTAGGGAAACCTACCAAACCTGTGCATTTTTTAAAATTAGAGACCTAAGGGAATCCAAGATGGGGTGACTTGTGGGGCTCTGACCAGGTTCTGTTACCCAGAATCCTTTGCAAAACTCAACATTTGGCTAAAAAAACAAGTTTTCCTCACATTTTGGTGACAGAAAGTTCTGGAATCTGAGAGGAGCCACAAATTTCCTTCCACCCAGTGTTCCCCCAAGTCTCCCGATAAAAATGATACCTCACTTGTGTGGGTAGGCCTAGTGCCCGCGAAAGGAACTGCCCCAAAACACAACGTGGACACATCCCATTTTTCTACATAAAACAGAGGTGTTTTTTGCAAAGTGCCTACCTGTAGATTTTGGCCGCTAGCTCAGCCGGCACCTAGGGAAACCTTCCAAACCTGTGCATTTTTGAAAATTAGAGACCTAGGGGAATCCAAGATGGGGTGACTTGTGGGACTCTGACCAGGTTCTGTTACCCAGAATCCTTGCAAACCTCAAAATTTGGCTAAGAAAACAAGTTTTCCTCACATTTCGGTGACAGAAAGTTCTGGAATCTGAGAGGAGCCACAAGTTTCCTTCCACCCACCGTCCCTCAAGTCTCCCGAGAAAAATGATACCTCACTTGTGTGGGTAGGCCTAGTGCCCGCAACAGGAACTGCCCCAAACCACAACGTGGACACATCCCATTTTTCTACAGAAAACAGAGGTGTTTTTTGCAAAGTGCCTACCTGTAGATTTTGGCCTCTATCTCAGCGGGCACCTAGGGAAACCTACCAAACCTGTGCATTTTTGAAAATTAGAGACCTAGGGGATTCCAAGGTGGGGTGACTTGTGGGGCTCTGACAAGGTTCTGTTACCCAGAATCCTTTGCAAACCTCAAAATTTGGCTAAAAAAACAAGTTTTCCTCACATTTCGGTGACAGAAAGTTCTGGAATCTGAGAGGAGCCACAAATTTCCTTCCACCCAGTGTTCCCCCAAGTCTCCCGATAAAAATGATACCTCACTTGTGTGGGTAGGCCTAGCGCCCGCGACAGGAAATGCCCCAAAACACAACGTGGACACATCCCATTTTTCAACAGAAAACAGAGGTGTTTTTTGCAAAGTGCCTACCTGTAGATTATGGCCTCTAGCTCAGCCGGCACCTAGGGAAACCTACCAAACCTGTGCATTTTTGAAAACTAGAGACCTAGGGGAATCCAAGATGGGGTGACTAGTGGGCCTCTCACTAGGTTCTGTTACCCAGAATCCTTTGCAAACCTCAAAATGTGGCTAAAAAAACACATTTTGCTCACATTTCGGTGACAGAAAGTTCTGGATTCTGAGAGGAGCCACAAATTTCCTTCCACCCAGCATTCCCCCAAGTCTCCCGATAAAAATGATACCTCACTTGAGTGGGTAGGCCTAGCGCCCGCGACAGAAACTGCCCCAAAACACAACGTGGACACATCCCATTTTTCTACAGAAAACAGAGGTGTTTTTTGTAAAGTGCCTGCCTGTAGATTTTGGCCGCTAGCTCAGCCGGCACCTAGGGAAACCTTCCAAACCTGTGCATTTTTGAAAATTAGAGACCTAGTGGAATCCAAGATGGGGTGACTTGTGGGGCTCTGACCAGGTTCTGTTACCCAGAATCCTTGCAAACCTCAAAATGTGGCTAAAAAAACACATTTTGCTCACATTTCGGTGACAGAAAGTTCTGGATTCTGAGAGGAGCCACAAATTTCCTTCCACCTGGCGTTCCCCGAAGTCTCAAGATAAAAATTATACCTCACTTGTGTGGGTAGGCCTAGCGCCCGCGACAGGAACTGCCCCAAAACACAACGTGGACACATCCCATTTTTCTACAGAAAACAGAGGTGTTTTTTGCAAAGTGCCTACCTGTAGATTTTGGCCTCTAGCTCAGCCGGCACCTAGGGAAACCTACCAAACCTGTGCATTTTTAAAAACTAGAGACCTAGGGGAATCCAAGATGGGGTGACTTGTGGGGCTCTGACCAGGTTCTGTTACCCAGAATCCTTTGCAAACCTCAAAATTTGGCTAAAAAAACAAGTTTTCCTCACATTTCGGTGACAGAAAGTTCTGGATTCTGAGAGGAGCCACAAATTTCCTTCCACCCAGCGTTCCCCCAAGTCTCCCGATAAAAATTATACCTCTCTTGTGTGGGTAGGCCTAGCGCCCGTGACAGGAACTGCCCCAAAACACAACGTGGACACATCCCATTTTTTTACAGAAAACAGAGGTGTTTTTTGCAAAGTGCCTACCTGTAGATTTTGGCCTCTAGCTCAGCCGGCACCTAGGGAAACCTACCAAACCTGTGCTTTTTTAAAAACTAGAGACCTAGGGGAATCCAAGATGGGGTGACTAGTGGGGCTCTCACCAGGTTCTGTTACCCAGAATCCTTTGCAAACCTCAAAATTTGGCTAAAAAAACACGTTTTGCTCACATTTCGGTGACAGAAAGTTCTGGATTCTGAGAGGAGCCACAAATTTCCTTCCACTCAGCGTTCCCCCAAGTCTCCCGATAAAAATGATACCTCACTTGTGTGGGTAGGCCTAGCACCCGCGACAGGAACTGCCCAAAACACAACGTGGACACATCCCATTTTTCTACAGAAAACAGAGGTGTTTTTTGCAAAGTGCCTACCTGTAGATTTTGGCCGCTAGCTCAGCCGGCACCTAGGAAAACCTACCAAAACTGTGCATTTTTGAAAATTAGAGACCTAGGGGAATCCAAGGTGGGGTGACTTGTGGGGCTCTGACCAGGTTCTGTTACACAGAATCCTTTGCAAACCTCAAAATTTGGCTAAAAAAACAAGTTTTCCTCACATTTCGGTGACAGAAAGTTCTGGAATCTGAGAGGAGCCACAAATTTCCTTCCACCCAGTGTTCCCCCAAGTCTCCTGATAAAAATGATACCTCACTTGGTTGGGTAGGCCTAGCGCCCGCGACAGGAAATGGCCCTAAACACAACATGGACACATCCCATTTTTCAACAGAAAACAGAGGTGTTTTTTGCAAAGTGCCTACCTGTAGATTTTGGCCGCTAGCTCAGCCGGCACCTAGGGAAACCTTCCAAACCTGTGGATTTTTGAAAATTAGAGACCTAGGGGAATCCAAGATGGGGTCACTTGTGGGGCTCTGACCAGGTTCTGTTACCCAGAATCCTTGCAAACCTCAAAATCTGGCTAAAAAAACAAGTTTTCCTCACATTTTGGTGAGAGAAAGTTCTGGAATCTGAGAGAAGCCACAAGTTTCCTTCCACCCACCGTTCCCCCAAGTCTCCCGATAAAAATGATACGTCACTTGTGTGGGTAGGCCTAGCTCCCGCGACAGGAACTGCCCCAAAACACAACGTGGACACATCCCATTTTTCTACAGAAAACAGAGGTGTTTTTTGCAAAGTGCCTACCTGTAGATTTTGGCCGCTAGCTCAGCCGGCACCTAGGAAAACATACCAAAACTGTGCATTTTTGAAAATTAGAGACCTAGGGGAATCCAAGGTGGGGTGACTTGTGGGGCTCTGACCAGGTTCTTTTACACAGAATCCTTTGCAAACCTCAAAATTTGGCTAAAAAAACAAGTTTTCCTCACATTTCGGTGACAGAAAGTTCTGGAATCTGAGAGGAGCCACAAATTTCCTTCCACCCAGTGTTCCCCCAAGTCTCCTGATAAAAATGATACCTCACTTGGTTGGGTAGGCCTAGCGCCCGCGACAGGAAATGGCCCTAAACACAACATGGACACATCCCATTTTTCAACAGAAAACAGAGGTGTTTTTTGCAAAGTGCCTACCTGTAGATTTTGGCCTCTAGCTCAGCCGGTACCAAGGGAAACCTACCAAACCTGTGCATTTTTAAAAACTAGAGACCTAGGGGAATCCAAGATGTGGTGACTTGTGGGGCTCTCACCAGGTTCTGTTACCCAGAATCATTTGCAAACCTCAAAATTTGGCTAAAAAAACACGTTTTCCGCATATTTCGGTGACAGAAAGTTCTGGATTCTGAGAGGAGCCATAAATTTCCTTCCACCCAGTGTTCCCCCAAGTCTCCCGATAAAAATGATACCTCACTTGTGTGGGTAGGCCTAGCGCCCGCGACAGGAACTACCCCAAAACACAACCTGGACACATCCCATTTTTCTACAGAAAACAGAGGTGTTTTTTGCAAAGTGCCTACCTGTAGATTTTGGCCCCTAGCTCAGCCGGCACCTAGGGAAACCTACCAAACCTGTGCATTTTTTAAAATTAGAGACCTAGGGGAATCCAAGATGGGGTGACTTGTGGGGCTTTGACCAGGTTCTGTTACCCAGAATCATTTGCAAACTTCAAAATTTGGCTAAAAAAACACGTTTTCCGCACATTTTGGTGACAGAAAGTTCTGGATTTGGTAGAGGAGCCACAAATTTCCTTCCACCCAGCGTTCCCCCAAGTCTCCCGATAAAAATGATACCTCACTTGTGTGGGTAGGCCTAGCGCCCGCGACAGGAACTGCCCCAAAACACAACGTAGACACATCCCATTTTTCTACACAAAACAGAGGTGTTTTTTGCAAAGTGCCTACCTGTAGATTTTGGCCGCTAGCTCAGCCGGCACTTAGGGAAACCTACCAAACCTGTGCATTTTTTAAAATTAGAGACCTAGGGGAATCCAAGATGGGGTGACTTGTGGGGCTCTGACCAGGTTCTGTTACCCAGAATCATTTGCAAACCTCAAAATTTGGCTAAAAAAACACGTTTTCCGCACATTTTGGTGACAGAAAGTTCTGGATTCTGAGAGGAGCCACAAATTTCCTTCCACCCAGCGTTCCCCCAAGTCTCCCGATAAAAATGATGCCTCACTTGAGTGGGTAGGCCTATCGCCCGCGACAGAAACTGCCCCAAAACACAACGTGGACACATCCCATTTTTCTACAGAAAACAGAGGTGTTTTTTGCAAAGTGCCTACCTGTAGGTTTTGGCCTCTAGCTCAACCGGCACCTAGGGAAACCTACCAAACCTGTGCATTTTTGAAAATTAGAGACCTAGGGGAATCCAAGGTGGGGTGACTTGTGGGGCTCTGACCAGGTTCTGTTACCCAGAATCCTTTGCAAACCTCAAAATTTGGCTAAAAAAACAAGTTTTCCTCACATTTCGGTGACAGAAAGTTCTGGAATCTGAGCGGAGCCACAAATTTCCTTCCACCCAGTGTTCCCCCAAGTCTCCCGATAAAAATGATACCTCACTTGTGTGGGTAGGCCTAGCGCCCGCGACAGGAAATGGCCCTAAACACAACATAGACACATCCCATTTTTAAACAGAAAACAGAGGTGTTTTATGCAAAGTGCCTACCTGTAGATTTTGGCCTCTAGCTCAGCCGGCACCTAGGGAAACCTACCAAACCTGTGCATTTTTGAAAATTAGAGACCTAGGGGAATCCAAGGTGGGGTGACTTGTGGGGCTCTGACCAGGTTCTGTTACCCAGAATCCTTTGCAAACCTCAAAATGTGGCTAAAAAAACAAGTTTTCCTCACATTTCGGTGACAGAAAGTTCTGGATTCTGAGAGGAGCCACAAATTTCCTTCCACCTGGCGTTCCCCGAAGTCTCAAGATAAAAATTATACCTCACTTGTGTGGGTAGGCCTAGCGCCCGCGACAGGAACTGCCCCAAAACACAACGTGGACACATCCCATTTTTCTACAGAAAACAGAGGTGTTTTTTGCAAAGTGCCTACCTGTAGATTTTGGCCTCTAGCTCAGCCGGCACCTAGGGAAACCTACCAAACCTGTGCATTTTTAAAAACTAGAGACCTAGGGGAATCCAAGATGGGGTGACTTGTGGGGCTCTGACCAGGTTCTGTTACCCAGAATCCTTTGCAAACCTCAAAATTTGGCTAAAAAAACAAGTTTTCCTCACATTTCGGTGACAGAAAGTTCTGGATTCTGAGAGGAGCCACAAATTTCCTTCCACCCAGCGTTCCCCCAAGTCTCCCGATAAAAATTATACCTCTCTTGTGTGGGTAGGCCTAGCGCCCGCGACAGGAACTGCCCCAAAACACAACGTGGACACATCCCATTTTTTTACAGAAAACAGAGGTGTTTTTTGCAAAGTGCCTACCTGTAGATTTTGGCCTCTAGCTCAGCCGGCACCTAGGGAAACCTACCAAACCTGTGCTTTTTTAAAAACTAGAGACCTAGGGGAATCCAAGATGGGGTGACTAGTGGGGCTCTCACCAGGTTCTGTTACCCAGAATCCTTTGCAAACCTCAAAATTTGGCTAAAAAAACACGTTTTGCTCACATTTCGGTGACAGAAAGTTCTGGATTCTGAGAGGAGCCACAAATTTCCTTCCACTCAGCGTTCCCCCAAGTCTCCCGATAAAAATGATACCTCACTTGAGTGGGTAGGCCTAGCACCCGCGACAGGAACTGCCCAAAACACAACGTGGACACATCCCATTTTTCTACAGAAAACAGAGGTGTTTTTTGCAAAGTGCCTACCTGTAGATTTTGGCCGCTAGCTCAGCCGGCACCTAGGAAAACCTACCAAAACTGTGCATTTTTGAAAATTAGAGACCTAGGGGAATCCAAGGTGGGGTGACTTGTGGGGCTCTGACCAGGTTCTGTTACACAGAATCCTTTGCAAACCTCAAAATTTGGCTAAAAAAACAAGTTTTCCTCACATTTCGGTGACAGAAAGTTCTGGAATCTGAGAGGAGCCACAAATTTCCTTCCACCCAGTGTTCCCCCAAGTCTCCTGATAAAAATGATACCTCACTTGGTTGGGTAGGCCTAGCGCCCGCGACAGGAAATGGCCCTAAACACAACATGGACACATCCCATTTTTCAACAGAAAACAGAGGTGTTTTTTGCAAAGTGCCTACCTGTAGATTTTGGCCGCTAGCTCAGCCGGCACCTAGGGAAACCTTCCAAACCTGTGGATTTTTGAAAATTAGAGACCTAGGGGAATCCAAGATGGGGTCACTTGTGGGGCTCTGACCAGGTTCTGTTACCCAGAATCCTTGCAAACCTCAAAATCTGGCTAAAAAAACAAGTTTTCCTCACATTTTGGTGAGAGAAAGTTCTGGAATCTGAGAGAAGCCACAAGTTTCCTTCCACCCACCGTTCCCCCAAGTCTCCCGATAAAAATGATACGTCACTTGTGTGGGTAGGCCTAGCTCCCGCGACAGGAACTGCCCCAAAACACAACGTGGACACATCCCATTTTTCTACAGAAAACAGAGGTGTTTTTTGCAAAGTGCCTACCTGTAGATTTTGGCCGCTAGCTCAGCCGGCACCTAGGAAAACCTACCAAAACTGTGCATTTTTGAAAATTAGAGACCTAGGGGAATCCAAGGTGGGGTGACTTGTGGGGCTCTGACCAGGTTCTGTTACACAGAATCCTTTGCAAACCTCAAAATTTGGCTAAAAAAACAAGTTTTCCTCACATTTCGGTGACAGAAAGTTCTGGAATCTGAGAGGAGCCACAAATTTCCTTCCACCCAGTGTTCCCCCAAGTCTCCTGATAAAAATGATACCTCACTTGGTTGGGTAGGCCTAGCGCCCGCGACAGGAAATGGCCCTAAACACAACATGGACACATCCCATTTTTCAACAGAAAACAGAGGTGTTTTTTGCAAAGTGCCTACCTGTAGATTTTGGCCTCTAGCTCAGCCGGTACCAAGGGAAACCTACCAAACCTGTGCATTTTTAAAAACTAGAGACCTAGGGGAATCCAAGATGGGGTGACTTGTGGGGCTCTCACCAGGTTCTGTTACCCAGAATCATTTGCAAACCTCAAAATTTGGCTAAAAAAACACGTTTTCCGCATATTTCGGTGACAGAAAGTTCTGGATTCTGAGAGGAGCCATAAATTTCCTTCCACCCAGTGTTCCCCCAAGTCTCCCGATAAAAATGATACCTCACTTGTGTGGGTAGGCCTAGCACCCGCGACAGGAACTACCCCAAAACACAACCTGGACACATCCCATTTTTCTACAGAAAACAGAGGTGTTTTTTGCAAAGTGCCTACCTGTAGATTTTGGCCCCTAGCTCAGCCGGCACCTAGGGAAACCTACCAAACCTGTGCATTTTTTAAAATTAGAGACCTAGGGGAATCCAAGATGGGGTGACTTGTGGGGCTCTGACCAGGTTCTGTTACCCAGAATCATTTGCAAACTTCAAAATTTGGCTAAAAAAACACGTTTTCCGCACATTTTGGTGACAGAAAGTTCTGGATTCTGAGAGGAGCCACAAATTTCCTTCCATCCAGCGTTCCCCCAAGTCTCCCGATAAAAATGATACCTCACTTGTGTGGGTAGGCCTAGCGCCCGCGACAGGAACTGCCCCAAAACACAACGTAGACACATCCCGTTTTTCTACACAAAACAGAGGTGTTTTTTGCAAAGTGCCTACCTGTAGATTTTGGCCGCTAGCTCAGCCGGCACTTAGGGAAACCTACCAAACCTGTGCATTTTTTAAAATTAGAGACCTAGGGGAATCCAAGATGGGGTGACTTGTGGGGCTCTGACCAGGTTGTGTTACCCAGAATCATTTGCAAACCTCAAAATTTGGCTAAAAAAACACGTTTTCCGCACATTTTGGTGACAGAAAGTTCTGGATTCTGAGAGGAGCCACAAATTTCCTTCCACCCAGCGTTCCCCCAAGTCTCCCGATAAAAATGATGCCTCACTTGAGTGGGTAGGCCTATCGCCCGCGACAGAAACTGCCCCAAAACACAACGTGGACACATCCCATTTTTCTACAGAAAACAGAGGTGTTTTTTGCAAAGTGCCTACCTGTAGGTTTTGGCCTCTAGCTCAACCGGCACCTAGGGAAACCTACCAAACCTGTGCATTTTTGAAAATTAGAGACCTAGGGGAATCCAAGGTGGGGTGACTTGTGGGGCTCTGACCAGGTTCTGTTACCCAGAATCATTTGCAAACCTCAAAATTTGGCTAAAAAAACAAGTTTTCCTCACATTTCGGTGACAGAAAGTTCTGGAATCTGAGCGGAGCCACAAATTTCCTTCCACCCAGTGTTCCCCCAAGTCTCCCGATAAAAATGATACCTCACTTGTGTGGGTAGGCCTAGCGCCCGCGACAGGAAATGGCCCTAAACACAACATAGACACATCCCATTTTTAAACAGAAAACAGAGGTGTTTTATGCAAAGTGCCTACCTGTAGATTTTGGCCTCTAGCTCAGCCGGCACCTAGGGAAACCTACCAAACCTGTGCATTTTTGAAAATTAGAGACCTAGGGGAATCCAAGGTGGGGTGACTTGTGGGGCTCTGACCAGGTTCTGTTACCCAGAATCCTTTGCAAACCTCAAAATTTGGCTAAAAAAACACGTTTTCCGCACATTTCGGTGACAGAAAGTTCTGGATTCTGAGAGGAGCCATAAATTTCCTTCCACTCAGCGCTCCCCCAAGTCTCCAGATAAAAATGATACCTCACTTGTGTGGGAAGACCTAGCGCCCGCGACAGGAACTGCCCCAAAACACAACGTGGACACATCCCATTTTTCTACAGAAAACAGAGGTGTTTTTTGCAAAGTGCCTACCTGTAGATTTTCGCCGCTAGCTCAGCCGGCACCTAGGGAAACCTACCAAACCTGTGCATTTTTTAAAATTAGACACCTAGGGGAATCCAAGATGGGGTGACTTGTGGGGCTATGACCAGGTTCTGTTACCCAGAGACCTTTGCAAACCTCAAAATTTGGCTAAAAAAACACGTTTTCCTCACATTTCCGTCACAGAAAGTTCTGGAATCTGAGAGGAGCACAAATTTCCTTCCACCCAGCGTTCCCCCAAGTCTCCAGATAATAATGATACCTCACTTGTGTGGGTAGGCCTAGCGCCCGCGACAGGAACTGCCCCAAAACACAACGTGGACACATCCCATTTTTCTACAGAAAACAGAGGTGTTTTTTGCAAAGTGCCTACCTGTTGATTTTGGCCCCTAGCTCAGCCGGCACCTAGGGAAACCTACCAAACCTGTGCATTTTTTAAAATTAGAGACCTAAGGGAATCCAAGATGGGGTGACTTGTGGGGCTCTGACCAGGTTCTGTTACCCAGAATCATTTGCAAACTTCAAAATTTGGCTAAAAAAACACGTTTTCCGCACATTTTGGTGACAGAAAGTTCTGGATTCTGAGAGGAGCCACAAATTTCCTTCCATCCAGCGTTCCCCCAAGTCTCCCGATAAAAATGATACCTCACTTGTGTGGGTAGGCCTAGCGCCCGCGACAGGAACTGCCCCAAAACACAACGTAGACACATCCCATTTTTCTACACAAAACAGAGGTGTTTTTTGCAAAGTGCCTACCTGTAGATTTTGGCCGCTAGCTCAGCCGGCACTTAGGGAAACCTACCAAACCTGTGCATTTTTTAAAATTAGAGACCTAGGGGAATCCAAGATGGGGTGACTTGTGGGGCTCTGACCAGGTTCTGTTACCCAGAATCATTTGCAAACCTCAAAATTTGGCTAAAAAAACACGTTTTCCGCACATTTTGGTGACAGAAAGTTCTGGATTCTGAGAGGAGCCACAAATTTCCTTCCACCCAGCGTTCCCCCAAGTCTCCCGATAAAAATGATGCCTCACTTGAGTGGGTAGGCCTATCGCCCGCGACAGAAACTGCCCCAAAACACAAAGTGGACACATCCCATTTTTCTACAGAAAACAGAGGTGTTTTTTGCAAAGTGCCTACCTGTAGGTTTTGGCCTCTAGCTCAACCGGCACCTAGGGAAACCTACCAAACCTGTGCATTTTTGAAAATTAGAGACCTAGGGGAATCCAAGGTGGGGTGACTTGTGGGGCTCTGACCAGGTTCTGTTACCCAGAATCCTTTGCAAACCTCAAAATTTGGCTAAAAAAACAAGTTTTCCTCACATTTCGGTGACAGAAAGTTCTGGAATCTGAGCGGAGCCACAAATTTCCTTCCACCCAGTGTTCCCCCAAGTCTCCCGATAAAAATGATACCTCACTTGTGTGGGTAGGCCTAGCGCCCGCGACAGGAAATGGCCCTAAACACAACATAGACACATCCCATTTTTAAACAGAAAACAGAGGTGTTTTATGCAAAGTGCCTACCTGTAGATTTTGGCCTCTAGCTCAGCCGGCACCTAGGGAAACCTACCAAACCTGTGCATTTTTGAAAATTAGAGACCTAGGGGAATCCAAGGTGGGGTGACTTGTGGGGCTCTGACCAGGTTCTGTTACCCAGAATCCTTTGCAAACCTCAAAATTTGGCTAAAAAAACAAGTTTTCCTCACATTTCGGTGACAGAAAGTTCTGGAATCTGAGAGGAGCCACAAATTTCCTTCCACCCAGTGTTCCCCCAAGTCTCCCGATAAAAATGATACCTCACTTGTGTGGGTCGGCCTAGCGCCCGCGACAGGAAATGGCCCTAAACACAACATGGACACATCCCATTTTTAAACAGAAAACAGAGGTGTTTTATGCAAAGTGCCTACCTGTAGATTTTCGCCTCTAGCTCAGCCTGCACCTAGGGAAACCTACCAAACCTGTGCATTTTTTTAAATTAGAGACCTAGGGGAATCCAAGATGGGGTGACTCGTGGGGCTCTGACCAGGTTCTGTTACCCAGAATCCTTTGCAAACCTCAAAATTTGGCTAAAAAAACACGTTTTCCGCACATTTCGGTGACAGAAAGTTCTGGATTCTGAGAGGAGCCATAAATTTCCTTCCACTCAGCGCTCCCCCAAGTCTCCAGATAAAAATGATACCTCACTTGTGTGGGAAGACCTAGCGCCCGCGACAGGAACTGCCCCAAAACACAACGTGGACACATCCCATTTTTCTACAGAAAACAGAGGTGTTTTTTGCAAAGTGCCTACCTGTAGATTTTCGCCGCTAGCTCAGCCGGCACCTAGGGAAACCTACCAAACCTGTGCATTTTTTAAAATTAGACACCTAGGGGAATCCAAGATGGGGTGACTTGTGGGGCTATGACCAGGTTCTGTTACCCAGAGACCTTTGCAAACCACAAAATTTGGCTAAAAAAACACGTTTTCCTCACATTTCCGTCACAGAAAGTTCTGGAATCTGAGAGGAGCACAAATTTCCTTCCACCCAGCGTTCCCCCAAGTCTCCAGATAATAATGATACCTCACTTGTGTGGGTAGGCCTAGCGCCCGCGACAGGAACTGCCCCAAAACACAACGTGGACACATCCCATTTTTCTACAGAAAACAGAGGTGTTTTTTGCAAAGTGCCTACCTGTTGATTTTGGCCCCTAGCTCAGCCGGCACCTAGGGAAACCTACCAAACCTGTGCATTTTTTAAAATTAGAGACCTAAGGGAATCCAAGATGGGGTGACTTGTGGGGCTCTGACCAGGTTCTGTTACCCAGAATCCTTTGCAAACCTCAAAATTTGGCTAAAAAAACAAGTTTTCCTCACATTTCGGTGACAGAAAGTTCTGGAATCTGAGAGGAGTCACAAATTTCCTTCCACCCAGTGTTCCCCCAAGTCTCCCGATAAAAATGATACCTCACTTGTGTGGGTAGGCCTAGCGCCCGCGACAGGAAATTGCCCTAAACACAACATGGACACATCCCATTTTTCAACAGAAAACAGAGGTGTTTTATGCAAAGTGCCTACCTGTAGATTTTGGCCTCTAGCTCAGCCGGCACCTAGGGAAACCTACCAAACCTGTGCATTTTTGAAAATTAGAGACCTAGGGGAATCCAAGATGGGGTGACTCGTGGGGCTCTGACCAGGTTCTGTTACCCAGAATCGTTTGCAAACCTCAAAATTTGGCTAAAAAAACACGTTTTCCGCACATTTCGGTGACAGAAAGTTCTGGATTCTGAGAGGAGTCACAAATTTCCTTCCACCCAGTGTTCCCCCAAGTCTCCCGATAAAAATGATACCTCACTTGTGTGGGTAGGCCTAGCGCCCGCGACAGGAAATTGCCCAAAACACAACGTGGACACATCCCATTTTTCTACAGAAAACAGAGGTGTTTTTTGCAAAGTGCCTACCTGTTGATTTTGGCCCCTAGCTCAGCCGGCACCTAGGGAAACCTACCAAACCTGTGCATTTTTTAAAATTAGAGACCTAAGGGAATCCAAGATGGGGTGACTTGTGGGGCTCTGACCAGGTTCTGTTACCCAGAATCCTTTGCAAACCTCAAAATTTGGCTAAAAAAACAAGTTTTCCTCACATTTCGGTGACAGAAAGTTCTGGAATCTGAGAGGAGTCACAAATTTCCTTCCACCCACTGTTCCCCCAAGTCTCCCGATAAAAATGATACCTCACTTGTGTGGGTAGGCCTAGCGCCCGCGACAGGAAATGGCCCTAAACACAACATGGACACATCCCATTTTTCAACAGAAAACAGAGGTGTTTTATGCAAAGTGCCTACCTGTAGATTTTGGCCTCTAGCTCAGCCGGCACCTAGGGAAACCTACCAAACCTGTGCATTTTTGAAAATTAGAGACCTAGGGGAATCCAAGATGGGGTGACTTGTGGGGCTCTGACCAGGTTCTGTTACCCAGAGACCTTTGCAAACCTCAAAATTTGGCTAAAAAAACACGTTTTCCTCACATTTCCGTCACAGAAAGTTCTGGAATCTGAGAGGAGCGACAAATTTCCTTCCACCCAGCGTTCCCCCAAGTCTCCAGATAAAAATGATACCTCACTTGTGTGGGTAGGCCTAGCGCCCGCGACAGGAAATGGCCCTAAACACAACATGGACACATCCCATTTTTAAACAGAAAACAGAGGTGTTTTATGCAAAGTGCCTACCTTTAGATTTTGGCCTCTAGCTCAGCCGGCACCTAGGGAAACCTACCAAACCTGTGCATTTTTTAAAATTAGAGACCTAGGGGAATCCAAGATGGGGTGACTCGTGGGGCTCTGACCAGGTTCTGTTACCCAGAATCCTTTGCAAACCTCAAAATTTGGCTAAAAAAACACGTTTTCCGCACATTTCGGTGACAGAAAGTTCTGGAATCTGAGAGGAGTCACAAATTTCCTTCCACCCAGTGTTCCCCCAAGTCTCCAGATAAAAATGATACCTCACTTGTGTGGGTAGGCCTAGCGCCCGCAACAGGAAATGGCCCTAAACACAACATGGACACATCCCATTTTTCAACAGAAAACAGAGGTGTTTTATGCAAAGTGCCTACCTGTAGATTTTGGCCTCTAGCTCAGCCGGCACCTAGGGAAACCTACCAAACCTGTGCATTTTTGAAAATTAGAGACCTAGGGGAATCCAAGATGGGGTGACTTGTGGGGCTCTGACCAGGTTCTGTTACCCAGAGACCTTTGCAAACCTCAAAATTTGGCTAAAAAAACACGTTTTCCTCACATTTCCGTCACAGAAAGTTCTGGAATCTGAGAGGAGCGACAAATTTCCTTCCACCCAGCGTTCCCCCAAGTCTCCAGATAAAAATGATACCTCACTTGTGTCGGTAGGCCTAGCGCCCGCGACAGGAAATGGCCCTAAACACAACATGGACACATCCCATTTTTAAACAGAAAACAGAGGTGTTTTATGCAAAGTGCCTACCTGTAGATTTTGGCCTCTAGCTCAGCCGGCACCTAGGGAAACCTACCAAACCTGTGCATTTTTTAAAATTAGAGACCTAGGGGAATCCAAGATGGGGTGACTCGTGGGGCTCTGACCAGGTTCTGTTACCCAGAATCCTTTGCAAACCTCAAAATTTGGCTAAAAAAACACGTTTTCCGCACATTTCGGTGACAGAAAGTTCTGGATTCTGAGAGGAGCCATAAATTTCCTTCCACGCAGCGCTCCCCCAAGTCTCCAGATAAAAATGATACCTCACTTGTGTGGGTAGGCCTAGCGCCCGCGACAGGAACTGCCCCAAAACACAACGTGGACACATCCCATTTTTCTACAGAAAACAGAGGTGTTTTTTGCAAAGTGCCTACCTGTAGATTTTGGCCGCTAGCTCAGCCGGCACCTAGGGAAACCTACCAAACCTGTGCATTTTTTAAAATTAGACACCTAGGGGAATCCAAGATGGGGTGACTTGTGGGGCTCTGACCAGGTTCTGTTACCCAGAGACCTTTGCAAACCTCAAAATTATGCTAAAAAACCACGTTTTCCTCACATTTCCGTCACAGAAAGTTCTGGAATCTGAGAGGAGCCACAAATTTCCTTCCACCCAGCGTTCCCCCAAGTCTCCAGATAAAAATGATACCTCACTTGTGTGGGTAGGCCTAGCGCCCGCGACAGGAACTGCCCCAAAACACAACGTGGACACATCCCATTTTTCTACAGAAAACAGAGGTGTTTTTTGCAAAGTGCCTACCTGTAGATTTTGGCCCCTAGCTCAGCCGGCACTTAGGGAAACCTACCAAACCTGTGCATTTTTTAAAATTAGAGACCTAAGGGAATCCAAGATGGGGTGACTTGTGGGGCTCTGACCAGGTTCTGTTACCCAGAATCCTTTGCAAACCTCAAAATTTGGCTAAAAAAACAAGTTTTCCTCACATTTCGGTGACAGAAAGTTCTGGAATCTGAGAGGAGCCACAAATTTCCTTCCACCCAGTGTTCCCCTAAGTCTCCCGATAAAAATGATACCTCACTTGTGTGGGTAGGCCTAGCGCCCGCGACAGGAAATGGCCCTAAACACAACATGGACACATCCCATTTTTCAACAGAAAACAGAGGTGTTTTATGCAAAGTGTCTACCTGTAGATTTTGGCCTCTAGCTCAGCCGGCACCTAGGGAAACCAACCAAACCTGTGCATTTTTGAAAATTAGAGACCTAGGGGAATCCAAGATGGGGTGACTTGTGGGGCTCTGACCAGGTTCTGTTACCCAGAGACCTTTGCAAACCTCAAAATTTGGCTAAAAAAACACGTTTTCCTCACATTTCCGTCACAGAAAGTTCTGGAATCTGAGAGGGGCCACAAATTTCCTTCCACCCAGCGTTCCCCCAAGTCTCCAGATAAAAATGATACCTCACTTGTGTGGGTAAGCCTAGCGCCCGCGACAGGAACTGCCCCAAAACACAACGTGGACACATCCCATTTTTCTACAGAAAACAGAGGTGTTTTTTGCAAAGTGCCTACCTGTAGATTTTGGCCGCTAGCTCAGCCGGCACCTAGGGAAACCTACCAAACCTGTGCATTTTTTAAAATTAGAGACCTAGGGGAATCCAAGATGGGGTGACTTGTGGGGCTCTGACCAGGTTCTGTTACCCAGAGACCTTTGCAAACCTCAAAATTTGGCTAAAAAAACAAGTTTTCCTCACATTTCCGTCACAGAAAGTTCTGGAATCTGAGAGGAGCCACAAATTTCCTTCCACCCAGCGTTCCCCCAAGTCTCCCGATAAAAATGATACCTCACTTGTGTGGGTAGGCCTAGCGCCCGCGACAGGAACTGCCCCAAAACACAACGTGGACACATCCCATTTTTCTACAGAAAACAGAGGTGTTTTTTGCAAAGTGCCTACCTGTAGATTTTGGCCCCTAGCTCAGCCGGCACCTAGGGAAACCTACCAAACCTGTGCATTTTTTAAAATTAGAGACCTAAGGGAATCCAAGATGGGGTGACTTGTGGGGCTCTGACCAGGTTCTGTTACCCAGAATCCTTTGCAAACCTCAACATTTGGCTAAAAAAACAAGTTTTCCTCACATTTTGGTGACAGAAAGTTCTGGAATCTGAGAGGAGCCACAAATTTCCTTCCACCCAGTGTTCCCCCAAGTCTCCCGATAAAAATGATACCTCACTTGTGTGGGTAGGCCTAGCGCCCGCAACAGGAAATGGCCCTAAACACAACATGGACACATCCCATTTTTCAACAGAGGTGTTTTATGCAAAGTGCCTACCTGTAGATTTTGGCCTCTAGCTCAGCCGGCACCTAGGGAAACCTACCAAACCTGTGCATTTTTGAAAATTAGAGACCTAGGGGAATCGAAGATGGGGTGACTTGTGGGGCTCTGACCAGGTTCTGTTACCCAGAGACCTTTGCAAACCTCAAAATTTGGCTAAAAAAACACGTTTTCCTCACATTTCCGTTACAGAAAGTTCTGGAATCTGAGAGGCGCCACAAATTTCCTTCCACCCAGCGTTCCCCCAAGTCTCCAGATAAAAATGATACCTCACTTGTGTGGGTGGGCCTAGCGCCCGCGACAGGAACTGCCCCAAAACACAACGTGGACACATCCCATTTTTCTACAGAAAACAGAGGTGTTTTTTGCAAAGTGCCTACCTGTAGATTTTGGCCGCTAGCTCAGCCGGCACCTAGGGAAACCTACCAAACCTGTGCATTTTTTAAAATTAGAGACCTAGGGGAATCCAAGATGGGGTGACTTGTGGGGCTCTGACCAGGTTCTGTTACCCAGAGACCTTTGCAAACCTCAAAATTTGGCTAAAAAAACAAGTTTTCCTCACATTTCCGTCACAGAAAGTTCTGGAATCTGAGAGGAGCCACAAATTTCCTTCCACCCAGCGTTCCCCCAAGTTTCCAGATAAAAATGATACCTCACTTGTGTGGGTAGGCCTAGCGCCCGCGACAGGAACTGCCCCAAAACACAACGTGGACACATCCCATTTTTTTACAGAAAACAGAGGTGTTTTTTGCAAAGTGCCTACCTGTAGATTTTGGCCCCTAGCTCAGCCGGCACCTAGGGAAACCTACCAAACCTGTGCATTTTTTAAAATTAGAGACCTAGGGGAATCCAAGATGGGGTGACTTGTGGGGCTTTGACCAGGTTCTGTTACCCAGAATCATTTGCAAACTTCAAAATTTGGCTAAAAAAACACGTTTTCCGCACATTTTGGTGACAGAAAGTTCTGGATTTGGTAGAGGAGCCACAAATTTCCTTCCACCCAGCGTTCCCCCAAGTCTCCCGATAAAAATGATACCTCACTTGTGTGGGTAGGCCTAGCGCCCGCGACAGGAACTGCCCCAAAACACAACGTAGACACATCCCATTTTTCTACACAAAACAGAGGTGTTTTTTGCAAAGTGCCTACCTGTAGATTTTGGCCCCTAGCTCAGCCGGCACTTAGGGAAACCTACCAAACCTGTGCATTTTTTAAAATTAGAGACCTAAGGGAATCCAAGATGGGGTGACTTGTGGGGCTCTGACCAGGTTCTGTTACCCAGAATCCTTTGCAAACCTCAAAATTTGGCTAAAAAAACAAGTTTTCCTCACATTTCGGTGACAGAAAGTTCTGGATTCTGAGAGGAGCCACAAATTTCCTTCCACCCAGTGTTCCCCTAAGTCTCCCGATAAAAATGATACCTCACTTGTGTGGGTAGGCCTAGCGCCCGCGACAGGAAATGGCCCTAAACACAACATGGACACATCCCATTTTTCAACAGAAAACAGAGGTGTTTTATGCAAAGTGTCTACCTGTAGATTTTGGCCTCTAGCTCAGCCGGCACCTAGGGAAACCAACCAAACCTGTGCATTTTTGAAAATTAGAGACCTAGGGGAATCCAAGATGGGGTGACTTGTGGGGCTCTGACCAGGTTCTGTTACCCAGAGACCTTTGCAAACCTCAAAATTTGGCTAAAAAAACACGTTTTCCTCACATTTCCGTCACAGAAAGTTCTGGAATCTGAGAGGGGCCACAAATTTCCTTCCACCCAGCGTTCCCCCAAGTCTCCAGATAAAAATGATACCTCACTTGTGTGGGTAAGCCTAGCGCCCGCGACAGGAACTGCCCCAAAACACAACGTGGACACATCCCATTTTTCTACAGAAAACAGAGGTGTTTTTTGCAAAGTGCCTACCTGTAGATTTTGGCCGCTAGCTCAGCCGGCACCTAGGGAAACCTACCAAACCTGTGCATTTTTTAAAATTAGAGACCTAGGGGAATCCAAGATGGGGTGACTTGTGGGGCTCTGACCAGGTTCTGTTACCCAGAGACCTTTGCAAACCTCAAAATTTGGCTAAAAAAACAAGTTTTCCTCACATTTCCGTCACAGAAAGTTCTGGAATCTGAGAGGAGCCACAAATTTCCTTCCACCCAGCGTTCCCCCAAGTCTCCCGATAAAAATGATACCTCACTTGTGTGGGTAGGCCTAGCGCCCGCGACAGGAACTGCCCCAAAACACAACGTGGACACATCCCATTTTTCTACAGAAAACAGAGGTGTTTTTTGCAAAGTGCCTACCTGTAGATTTTGGCCCCTAGCTCAGCCGGCACCTAGGGAAACCTACCAAACCTGTGCATTTTTTAAAATTAGAGACCTAAGGGAATCCAAGATGGGGTGACTTGTGGGGCTCTGACCAGGTTCTGTTACCCAGAATCCTTTGCAAACCTCAACATTTGGCTAAAAAAACAAGTTTTCCTCACATTTTGGTGACAGAAAGTTCTGGAATCTGAGAGGAGCCACAAATTTCCTTCCACCCAGTGTTCCCCCAAGTCTCCCGATAAAAATGATACCTCACTTGTGTGGGTAGGCCTAGCGCCCGCAACAGGAAATGGCCCTAAACACAACATGGACACATCCCATTTTTCAACAGAGGTGTTTTATGCAAAGTGCCTACCTGTAGATTTTGGCCTCTAGCTCAGCCGGCACCTAGGGAAACCTACCAAACCTGTGCATTTTTGAAAATTAGAGACCTAGGGGAATCGAAGATGGGGTGACTTGTGGGGCTCTGACCAGGTTCTGTTACCCAGAGACCTTTGCAAACCTCAAAATTTGGCTAAAAAAACACGTTTTCCTCACATTTCCGTTACAGAAAGTTCTGGAATCTGAGAGGCGCCACAAATTTCCTTCCACCCAGCGTTCCCCCAAGTCTCCAGATAAAAATGATACCTCACTTGTGTGGGTGGGCCTAGCGCCCGCGACAGGAACTGCCCCAAAACACAACGTGGACACATCCCATTTTTCTACAGAAAACAGAGGTGTTTTTTGCAAAGTGCCTACCTGTAGATTTTGGCCGCTAGCTCAGCCGGCACCTAGGGAAACCTACCAAACCTGTGCATTTTTTAAAATTAGAGACCTAGTGGAATCCAAGATGGGGTGACTTGCGGGGCTCTGAACAGGTTCTGTTACCCAGAGACCTTTGCAAACCTCAAAATTTGGCTAAAAAAACAAGTTTTCCTCACATTTCCGTCACAGAAAGTTCTGGAATCTGAGAGGAGCCACAAATTTCCTTCCACCCAGCGTTCCCCCAAGTTTCCAGATAAAAATGATACCTCACTTGTGTGGGTAGGCCTAGCGCCCGCGACAGGAACTGCCCCAAAACACAACGTGGACACATCCCATTTTTTTACAGAAAACAGAGGTGTTTTTTGCAAAGTGCCTACCTGTAGATTTTGGCCCCTAGCTCAGCCGGCACCTAGGGAAACCTACCAAACCTGTGCATTTTTTAAAATTAGAGACCTAGGGGAATCCAAGATGGGGTGACTTGTGGGGCTTTGACCAGGTTCTGTTACCCAGAATCATTTGCAAACTTCAAAATTTGGCTAAAAAAACACGTTTTCCGCACATTTTGGTGACAGAAAGTTCTGGATTTGGTAGAGGAGCCACAAATTTCCTTCCACCCAGCGTTCCCCCAAGTCTCCCGATAAAAATGATACCTCACTTGTGTGGGTAGGCCTAGCGCCCGCGACAGGAACTGCCCCAAAACACAACGTAGACACATCCCATTTTTCTACACAAAACAGAGGTGTTTTTTGCAAAGTGCCTACCTGTAGATTTTGGCCGCTAGCTCAGCCGGCACTTAGGGAAACCTACCAAACCTGTGCATTTTTTAAAATTAGAGACCTAGGGGAATCCAAGATGGGGTGACTTGTGGGGCTCTGACCAGGTTCTGTTACCCAGAATCATTTGCAAACCTCAAAATTTGGCTAAAAAAACACGTTTTCCGCACATTTTGGTGACAGAAAGTTCTGGATTCTGAGAGGAGCCACAAATTTCCTTCCACCCAGCGTTCCCCCAAGTCTCCCGATAAAAATGATGCCTCACTTGAGTGGGTAGGCCTATCGCCCGCGACAGAAACTGCCCCAAAACACAACGTGGACACATCCCATTTTTCTACAGAAAACAGAGGTGTTTTTTGCAAAGTGCCTACCTGTAGGTTTTGGCCTCTAGCTCAACCGGCACCTAGGGAAACCTACCAAACCTGTGCATTTTTGAAAATTAGAGACCTAGGGGAATCCAAGGTGGGGTGACTTGTGGGGCTCTGACCAGGTTCTGTTACCCAGAATCCTTTGCAAACCTCAAAATTTGGCTAAAAAAACAAGTTTTCCTCACATTTCGGTGACAGAAAGTTCTGGAATCTGAGCGGAGCCACAAATTTCCTTCCACCCAGTGTTCCCCCAAGTCTCCCGATAAAAATGATACCTCACTTGTGTGGGTAGGCCTAGCGCCCGCGACAGGAAATGGCCCTAAACACAACATAGACACATCCCATTTTTAAACAGAAAACAGAGGTGTTTTATGCAAAGTGCCTACCTGTAGATTTTGGCCTCTAGCTCAGCCGGCACCTAGGGAAACCTACCAAACCTGTGCATTTTTGAAAATTAGAGACCTAGGGGAATCCAAGGTGGGGTGACTTGTGGGGCTCTGACCAGGTTCTGTTACCCAGAATCCTTTGCAAACCTCAAAATGTGGCTAAAAAAACAAGTTTTCCTCACATTTCGGTGACAGAAAGTTCTGGATTCTGAGAGGAGCCACAAATTTCCTTCCACCTGGCGTTCCCCGAAGTCTCAAGATAAAAATTATACCTCACTTGTGTGGGTAGGCCTAGCGCCCGCGACAGGAACTGCCCCAAAACACAACGTGGACACATCCCATTTTTCTACAGAAAACAGAGGTGTTTTTTGCAAAGTGCCTACCTGTAGATTTTGGCCTCTAGCTCAGCCGGCACCTAGGGAAACCTACCAAACCTGTGCATTTTTAAAAACTAGAGACCTAGGGGAATCCAAGATGGGGTGACTTGTGGGGCTCTGACCAGGTTCTGTTACCCAGAATCCTTTGCAAACCTCAAAATTTGGCTAAAAAAACAAGTTTTCCTCACATTTCGGTGACAGAAAGTTCTGGATTCTGAGAGGAGCCACAAATTTCCTTCCACCCAGCGTTCCCCCAAGTCTCCCGATAAAAATTATACCTCTCTTGTGTGGGTAGGCCTAGCGCCCGCGACAGGAACTGCCCCAAAACACAACGTGGACACATCCCATTTTTTTACAGAAAACAGAGGTGTTTTTTGCAAAGTGCCTACCTGTAGATTTTGGCCTCTAGCTCAGCCGGCACCTAGGGAAACCTACCAAACCTGTGCTTTTTTAAAAACTAGAGACCTAGGGGAATCCAAGATGGGGTGACTAGTGGGGCTCTCACCAGGTTCTGTTACCCAGAATCCTTTGCAAACCTCAAAATTTGGCTAAAAAAACACGTTTTGCTCACATTTCGGTGACAGAAAGTTCTGGATTCTGAGAGGAGCCACAAATTTCCTTCCACTCAGCGTTCCCCCAAGTCTCCCGATAAAAATGATACCTCACTTGAGTGGGTAGGCCTAGCACCCGCGACAGGAACTGCCCAAAACACAACGTGGACACATCCCATTTTTCTACAGAAAACAGAGGTGTTTTTTGCAAAGTGCCTACCTGTAGATTTTGGCCGCTAGCTCAGCCGGCACCTAGGAAAACCTACCAAAACTGTGCATTTTTGAAAATTAGAGACCTAGGGGAATCCAAGGTGGGGTGACTTGTGGGGCTCTGACCAGGTTCTGTTACACAGAATCCTTTGCAAACCTCAAAATTTGGCTAAAAAAACAAGTTTTCCTCACATTTCGGTGACAGAAAGTTCTGGAATCTGAGAGGAGCCACAAATTTCCTTCCACCCAGTGTTCCCCCAAGTCTCCTGATAAAAATGATACCTCACTTGGTTGGGTAGGCCTAGCGCCCGCGACAGGAAATGGCCCTAAACACAACATGGACACATCCCATTTTTCAACAGAAAACAGAGGTGTTTTTTGCAAAGTGCCTACCTGTAGATTTTGGCCGCTAGCTCAGCCGGCACCTAGGGAAACCTTCCAAACCTGTGGATTTTTGAAAATTAGAGACCTAGGGGAATCCAAGATGGGGTCACTTGTGGGGCTCTGACCAGGTTCTGTTACCCAGAATCCTTGCAAACCTCAAAATCTGGCTAAAAAAACAAGTTTTCCTCACATTTTGGTGAGAGAAAGTTCTGGAATCTGAGAGAAGCCACAAGTTTCCTTCCACCCACCGTTCCCCCAAGTCTCCCGATAAAAATGATACGTCACTTGTGTGGGTAGGCCTAGCTCCCGCGACAGGAACTGCCCCAAAACACAACGTGGACACATCCCATTTTTCTACAGAAAACAGAGGTGTTTTTTGCAAAGTGCCTACCTGTAGATTTTGGCCGCTAGCTCAGCCGGCACCTAGGAAAACCTACCAAAACTGTGCATTTTTGAAAATTAGAGACCTAGGGGAATCCAAGGTGGGGTGACTTGTGGGGCTCTGACCAGGTTCTGTTACACAGAATCCTTTGCAAACCTCAAAATTTGGCTAAAAAAACAAGTTTTCCTCACATTTCGGTGACAGAAAGTTCTGGAATCTGAGAGGAGCCACAAATTTCCTTCCACCCAGTGTTCCCCCAAGTCTCCTGATAAAAATGATACCTCACTTGGTTGGGTAGGCCTAGCGCCCGCGACAGGAAATGGCCCTAAACACAACATGGACACATCCCATTTTTCAACAGAAAACAGAGGTGTTTTTTGCAAAGTGCCTACCTGTAGATTTTGGCCGCTAGCTCAGCCGGCACCTAGGGAAACCTTCCAAACCTGTGGATTTTTGAAAATTAGAGACCTAGGGGAATCCAAGATGGGGTCACTTGTGGGGCTCTGACCAGGTTCTGTTACCCAGAATCCTTGCAAACCTCAAAATCTGGCTAAAAAAACAAGTTTTCCTCACATTTTGGTGAGAGAAAGTTCTGGAATCTGAGAGAAGCCACAAGTTTCCTTCCACCCACCGTTCCCCCAAGTCTCCCGATAAAAATGATACGTCACTTGTGTGGGTAGGCCTAGCTCCCGCGACAGGAACTGCCCCAAAACACAACGTGGACACATCCCATTTTTAAACAGAAAACAGAGGTGTTTTATGCAAAGTGCCTACCTGTAGATTTTGGCCTCTAGCTCAGCCGGCACCTAGGGAAACCTACCAAACCTGTGCATTTTTTAAAATTAGAGACCTAGGGGAATCCAAGATGGGGTGACTCGTGGGGCTCTGACCAGGTTCTGTTACCCAGAATCCTTTGCAAACCTCAAAATTTGGCTAAAAAAACACGTTTTCCGCACATTTCGGTGACAGAAAGTTCTGGATTCTGAGAGGAGCCATAAATTTCCTTCCACGCAGCGCTCCCCCAAGTCTCCAGATAAAAATGATACCTCACTTGTGTGGGTAGGCCTAGCGCCCGCGACAGGAACTGCCCCAAAACACAACGTGGACACATCCCATTTTTCTACAGAAAACAGAGGTGTTTTTTGCAAAGTGCCTACCTGTAGATTTTGGCCGCTAGCTCAGCCGGCACTTAGGGAAACCTACCAAACCTGTGCATTTTTTAAAATTAGAGACCTAGGGGAATCCAAGATGGGGTGACTTGTGGGGCTCTGACCAGGTTCTGTTACCCAGAATCATTTGCAAACCTCAAAATTTGGCTAAAAAAACACGTTTTCCGCACATTTTGGTGACAGAAAGTTCTGGATTCTGAGAGGAGCCACAAATTTCCTTCCACCCAGCGTTCCCCCAAGTCTCCCGATAAAAATGATGCCTCACTTGAGTGGGTAGGCCTATCGCCCGCGACAGAAACTGCCCCAAAACACAACGTGGACACATCCCATTTTTCTACAGAAAACAGAGGTGTTTTTTGCAAAGTGCCTACCTGTAGGTTTTGGCCTCTAGCTCAACCGGCACCTAGGGAAACCTACCAAACCTGTGCATTTTTGAAAATTAGAGACCTAGGGGAATCCAAGGTGGGGTGACTTGTGGGGCTCTGACCAGGTTCTGTTACCCAGAATCCTTTGCAAACCTCAAAATTTGGCTAAAAAAACAAGTTTTCCTCACATTTCGGTGACAGAAAGTTCTGGAATCTGAGCGGAGCCACAAATTTCCTTCCACCCAGTGTTCCCCCAAGTCTCCCGATAAAAATGATACCTCACTTGTGTGGGTAGGCCTAGCGCCCGCGACAGGAAATGGCCCTAAACACAACATAGACACATCCCATTTTTAAACAGAAAACAGAGGTGTTTTATGCAAAGTGCCTACCTGTAGATTTTGGCCTCTAGCTCAGCCGGCACCTAGGGAAACCTACCAAACCTGTGCATTTTTGAAAATTAGAGACCTAGGGGAATCCAAGGTGGGGTGACTTGTGGGGCTCTGACCAGGTTCTGTTACCCAGAATCCTTTGCAAACCTCAAAATGTGGCTAAAAAAACAAGTTTTCCTCACATTTCGGTGACAGAAAGTTCTGGATTCTGAGAGGAGCCACAAATTTCCTTCCACCTGGCGTTCCCCGAAGTCTCAAGATAAAAATTATACCTCACTTGTGTGGGTAGGCCTAGCGCCCGCGACAGGAACTGCCCCAAAACACAACGTGGACACATCCCATTTTTCTACAGAAAACAGAGGTGTTTTTTGCAAAGTGCCTACCTGTAGATTTTGGCCTCTAGCTCAGCCGGCACCTAGGGAAACCTACCAAACCTGTGCATTTTTAAAAACTAGAGACCTAGGGGAATCCAAGATGGGGTGACTTGTGGGGCTCTGACCAGGTTCTGTTACCCAGAATCCTTTGCAAACCTCAAAATTTGGCTAAAAAAACAAGTTTTCCTCACATTTCGGTGACAGAAAGTTCTGGATTCTGAGAGGAGCCACAAATTTCCTTCCACCCAGCGTTCCCCCAAGTCTCCCGATAAAAATTATACCTCTCTTGTGTGGGTAGGCCTAGCGCCCGCGACAGGAACTGCCCCAAAACACAACGTGGACACATCCCATTTTTTTACAGAAAACAGAGGTGTTTTTTGCAAAGTGCCTACCTGTAGATTTTGGCCTCTAGCTCAGCCGGCACCTAGGGAAACCTACCAAACCTGTGCTTTTTTAAAAACTAGAGACCTAGGGGAATCCAAGATGGGGTGACTAGTGGGGCTCTCACCAGGTTCTGTTACCCAGAATCCTTTGCAAACCTCAAAATTTGGCTAAAAAAACACGTTTTGCTCACATTTCGGTGACAGAAAGTTCTGGATTCTGAGAGGAGCCACAAATTTCCTTCCACTCAGCGTTCCCCCAAGTCTCCCGATAAAAATGATACCTCACTTGAGTGGGTAGGCCTAGCACCCGCGACAGGAACTGCCCAAAACACAACGTGGACACATCCCATTTTTCTACAGAAAACAGAGGTGTTTTTTGCAAAGTGCCTACCTGTAGATTTTGGCCGCTAGCTCAGCCGGCACCTAGGAAAACCTACCAAAACTGTGCATTTTTGAAAATTAGAGACCTAGGGGAATCCAAGGTGGGGTGACTTGTGGGGCTCTGACCAGGTTCTGTTACACAGAATCCTTTGCAAACCTCAAAATTTGGCTAAAAAAACAAGTTTTCCTCACATTTCGGTGACAGAAAGTTCTGGAATCTGAGAGGAGCCACAAATTTCCTTCCACCCAGTGTTCCCCCAAGTCTCCTGATAAAAATGATACCTCACTTGGTTGGGTAGGCCTAGCGCCCGCGACAGGAAATGGCCCTAAACACAACATGGACACATCCCATTTTTCAACAGAAAACAGAGGTGTTTTTTGCAAAGTGCCTACCTGTAGATTTTGGCCGCTAGCTCAGCCGGCACCTAGGGAAACCTTCCAAACCTGTGGATTTTTGAAAATTAGAGACCTAGGGGAATCCAAGATGGGGTCACTTGTGGGGCTCTGACCAGGTTCTGTTACCCAGAATCCTTGCAAACCTCAAAATCTGGCTAAAAAAACAAGTTTTCCTCACATTTTGGTGAGAGAAAGTTCTGGAATCTGAGAGAAGCCACAAGTTTCCTTCCACCCACCGTTCCCCCAAGTCTCCCGATAAAAATGATACGTCACTTGTGTGGGTAGGCCTAGCTCCCGCGACAGGAACTGCCCCAAAACACAACGTGGACACATCCCATTTTTCTACAGAAAACAGAGGTGTTTTTTGCAAAGTGCCTACCTGTAGATTTTGGCCGCTAGCTCAGCCGGCACCTAGGAAAACCTACCAAAACTGTGCATTTTTGAAAATTAGAGACCTAGGGGAATCCAAGGTGGGGTGACTTGTGGGGCTCTGACCAGGTTCTGTTACACAGAATCCTTTGCAAACCTCAAAATTTGGCTAAAAAAACAAGTTTTCCTCACATTTCGGTGACAGAAAGTTCTGGAATCTGAGAGGAGCCACAAATTTCCTTCCACCCAGTGTTCCCCCAAGTCTCCTGATAAAAATGATACCTCACTTGGTTGGGTAGGCCTAGCGCCCGCGACAGGAAATGGCCCTAAACACAACATGGACACATCCCATTTTTCAACAGAAAACAGAGGTGTTTTTTGCAAAGTGCCTACCTGTAGATTTTGGCCTCTAGCTCAGCCGGTACCAAGGGAAACCTACCAAACCTGTGCATTTTTAAAAACTAGAGACCTAGGGGAATCCAAGATGGGGTGACTTGTGGGGCTCTCACCAGGTTCTGTTACCCAGAATCATTTGCAAACCTCAAAATTTGGCTAAAAAAACACGTTTTCCGCATATTTCGGTGACAGAAAGTTCTGGATTCTGAGAGGAGCCATAGATTTCCTTCCACCCAGTGTTCCCCCAAGTCTCCCGATAAAAATGATACCTCACTTGTGTGGGTAGGCCTAGCACCCGCGACAGGAACTACCCCAAAACACAACCTGGACACATCCCATTTTTCTACAGAAAACAGAGGTGTTTTTTGCAAAGTGCCTACCTGTAGATTTTGGCCCCTAGCTCAGCCGGCACCTAGGGAAACCTACCAAACCTGTGCATTTTTTAAAATTAGAGACCTAGGGGAATCCAAGATGGGGTGACTTGTGGGGCTCTGACCAGGTTCTGTTACCCAGAATCATTTGCAAACTTCAAAATTTGGCTAAAAAAACACGTTTTCCGCACATTTTGGTGACAGAAAGTTCTGGATTCTGAGAGGAGCCACAAATTTCCTTCCATCCAGCGTTCCCCCAAGTCTCCCGATAAAAATGATACCTCACTTGTGTGGGTAGGCCTAGCGCCCGCGACAGGAACTGCCCCAAAACACAACGTAGACACATCCCATTTTTCTACACAAAACAGAGGTGTTTTTTGCAAAGTGCCTACCTGTAGATTTTGGCCGCTAGCTCAGCCGGCACTTAGGGAAACCTACCAAACCTGTGCATTTTTTAAAATTAGAGACCTAGGGGAATCCAAGATGGGGTGACTTGTGGGGCTCTGACCAGGTTCTGTTACCCAGAATCATTTGCAAACCTCAAAATTTGGCTAAAAAAACACGTTTTCCGCACATTTTGGTGACAGAAAGTTCTGGATTCTGAGAGGAGCCACAAATTTCCTTCCACCCAGCGTTCCCCCAAGTCTCCCGATAAAAATGATGCCTCACTTGAGTGGGTAGGCCTATCGCCCGCGACAGAAACTGCCCCAAAACACAACGTGGACACATCCCATTTTTCTACAGAAAACAGAGGTGTTTTTTGCAAAGTGCCTACCTGTAGGTTTTGGCCTCTAGCTCAACCGGCACCTAGGGAAACCTACCAAACCTGTGCATTTTTGAAAATTAGAGACCTAGGGGAATCCAAGGTGGGGTGACTTGTGGGGCTCTGACCAGGTTCTGTTACCCAGAATCCTTTGCAAACCTCAAAATTTGGCTAAAAAAACAAGTTTTCCTCACATTTCGGTGACAGAAAGTTCTGGAATCTGAGCGGAGCCACAAATTTCCTTCCACCCAGTGTTCCCCCAAGTCTCCCGATAAAAATGATACCTCACTTGTGTGGGTAGGCCTAGCGCCCCCGACAGGAAATGGCCCTAAACACAACATAGACACATCCCATTTTTAAACAGAAAACAGAGGTGTTTTATGCAAAGTGCCTACCTGTAGATTTTGGCCTCTAGCTCAGCCGGCACCTAGGGAAACCTACCAAACCTGTGCATTTTTGAAAATTAGAGACCTAGGGGAATCCAAGGTGGGGTGACTTGTGGGGCTCTGACCAGGTTCTGTTAACCAGAATCCTTTGCAAACCTCAAAATTTGGCTAAAAAAACAAGTTTTCCTCACATTTCGGTGACAGAAAGTTCTGGAATCTGAGAGGAGCCACAAATTTAATTCCACCCAGTGTTCCCCCAAGTCTCCCGATAAAAATGATACCTCACTTGTGTGGGTCGGCCTAGCGCCCGCGACAGGAAATGGCCCTAAACACAACATGGACACATCCCATTTTTAAACAGAAAACAGAGGTGTTTTATGCAAAGTGCCTACCTGTAGATTTTCGCCTCTAGCTCAGCCTGCACCTAGGGAAACCTACCAAACCTGTGCATTTTTTTAAATTAGAGACCTAGGGGAATCCAAGATGGGGTGACTCGTGGGGCTCTGACCAGGTTCTGTTACCCAGAATACTTTGCAAACCTCAAAATTTGGCTAAAAAAACACGTTTTCCGCACATTTCGGTGACAGAAAGTTCTGGATTCTGAGAGGAGCCATAAATTTCCTTCCACTCAGCGCTCCCCCAAGTCTCCAGATAAAAATGATACCTCACTTGTGTGGGAAGACCTAGCGCCCGCGACAGGAACTGCCCCAAAACACAACGTGGACACATCCCATTTTTCTACAGAAAACAGAGGTGTTTTTTGCAAAGTGCCTACCTGTAGATTTTCGCCGCTAGCTCAGCCGGCACCTAGGGAAACCTACCAAACCTGTGCATTTTTTAAAATTAGACACCTAGGGGAATCCAAGATGGGGTGACTTGTGGGGCTATGACCAGGTTCTGTTACCCAGAGACCTTTGCAAACCTCAAAATTTGGCTAAAAAAACACGTTTTCCTCACATTTCCGTCACAGAAAGTTCTGGAATCTGAGAGGAGCACAAATTTCCTTCCACCCAGCGTTCCCCCAAGTCTCCAGATAATAATGATACCTCACTTGTGTGGGTAGGCCTAGCGCCCGCGACAGGAACTGCCCCAAAACACAACGTGGACACATCCCATTTTTCTACAGAAAACAGAGGTGTTTTTTGCAAAGTGCCTACCTGTTGATTTTGGCCCCTAGCTCAGCCGGCACCTAGGGAAACCTACCAAACCTGTGCATTTTTTAAAATTAGAGACCTAAGGGAATCCAAGATGGGGTGACTTGTGGGGCTCTGACCAGGTTCTGTTACCCAGAATCCTTTGCAAACCTCAAAATTTGGCTAAAAAAACAAGTTTTCCTCACATTTCGGTGACAGAAAGTTCTGGAATCTGAGAGGAGTCACAAATTTCCTTCCACCCAGTGTTCCCCCAAGTCTCCCGATAAAAATGATACCTCACTTGTGTGGGTAGGCCTAGCGCCCGCGACAGGAAATTGCCCTAAACACAACATGGACACATCCCATTTTTCAACAGAAAACAGAGGTGTTTTATGCAAAGTGCCTACCTGTAGATTTTGGCCTCTAGCTCAGCCGGCACCTAGGGAAACCTACCAAACCTGTGCATTTTTGAAAATTAGAGACCTAGGGGAATCCAAGATGGGGTGACTCGTGGGGCTCTGACCAGGTTCTGTTACCCAGAATCGTTTGCAAACCTCAAAATTTGGCTAAAAAAACACGTTTTCCGCACATTTCGGTGACAGAAAGTTCTGGATTCTGAGAGGAGCCATAAATTTCCTTCCACTCAGCGCTCCCCCAAGTCTCCAGATAAAAATGATACCTCACTTGTGTGGGAAGACTTAGCGCCCGCGACAGGAACTGCCCCAAAACACAACGTGGACACATCCCATTTTTCTACAGAAAACAGAGGTGTTTTTTGCAAAGTACCTACCTGTAGATTTTCGCCGCTAGCTCAGCCGGCACCTAGAGAAACCTACCAAACCTGTGCATTTTTTAAAATTAGACACCTAGGGGAATCCAAGATGGGGTGACTTGTGGGGCTATGACCAGGTTCTGTTACCCAGAGACCTTTGCAAACCTCAAAATTTGGCTAAAAAACCACGTTTTCCTCACATTTCCGTCACAGAAAGTTCTGGAATCTGAGAGGAGCACAAATTTCCTTCCACCCAGCGTTCCCCCAAGTCTCCAGATAAAAATGATACCTCACTTGTGTGGGTAGGCCTAGCGCCCGCGACAGGAACTGCCCCAAAACACAACGTGGACACATCCCATTTTTCTACAGAAAACAGAGGTGTTTTTTGCAAAGTGCCTACCTGTTGATTTTGGCCCCTAGCTCAGCCGGCACCTAGGGAAACCTACCAAACCTGTGCATTTTTTAAAATTAGAGACCTAAGGGAATCCAAGATGGGGTGACTTGTGGGGCTCTGACCAGGTTCTGTTACCCAGAATCCTTTGCAAACCTCAAAATTTGGCTAAAAAAACAAGTTTTCCTCACATTTCGGTGACAGAAAGTTCTGGAATCTGAGAGGAGTCACAAATTTCCTTCCACCCACTGTTCCCCCAAGTCTCCCGATAAAAATGATACCTCACTTGTGTGGGTAGGCCTAGCGCCCGCGACAGGAAATGGCCCTAAACACAACATGGACACATCCCATTTTTCAACAGAAAACAGAGGTGTTTTATGCAAAGTGCCTACCTGTAGATTTTGGCCTCTAGCTCAGCCGGCACCTAGGGAAACCTACCAAACCTGTGCATTTTTGAAAATTAGAGACCTAGGGGAATCCAAGATGGGGTGACTTGTGGGGCTCTGACCAGGTTCTGTTACCCAGAGACCTTTGCAAACCTCAAAATTTGGCTAAAAAAACACGTTTTCCTCACATTTCCGTCACAGAAAGTTCTGGAATCTGAGAGGAGCGACAAATTTCCTTCCACCCAGCGTTCCCCCAAGTCTCCAGATAAAAATGATACCTCACTTGTGTGGGTAGGCCTAGCGCCCGCGACAGGAAATGGCCCTAAACACAACATGGACACATCCCATTTTTAAACAGAAAACAGAGGTGTTTTATGCAAAGTGCCTACCTTTAGATTTTGGCCTCTAGCTCAGCCGGCACCTAGGGAAACCTACCAAACCTGTGCATTTTTTAAAATTAGAGACCTAGGGGAATCCAAGATGGGGTGACTCGTGGGGCTCTGACCAGGTTCTGTTACCCAGAATACTTTGCAAACCTCAAAATTTGGCTAAAAAAACACGTTTTCCGCACATTTCGGTGACAGAAAGTTCTGGATTCTGAGAGGAGCCATAAATTTCCTTCCACTCAGCGCTCCCCCAAGTCTCCAGATAAAAATGATACCTCACTTGTGTGGGAAGACCTAGCGCCCGCGACAGGAACTGCCCCAAAACACAACGTGGACACATCCCATTTTTCTACAGAAAACAGAGGTGTTTTTTGCAAAGTGCCTACCTGTAGATTTTCGCCGCTAGCTCAGCCGGCACCTAGGGAAACCTACCAAACCTGTGCATTTTTTAAAATTAGACACCTAGGGGAATCCAAGATGGGGTGACTTGTGGGGCTATGACCAGGTTCTGTTACCCAGAGACCTTTGCAAACCTCAAAATTTGGCTAAAAAAACACGTTTTCCTCACATTTCCGTCACAGAAAGTTCTGGAATCTGAGAGGAGCACAAATTTCCTTCCACCCAGCGTTCCCCCAAGTCTCCAGATAATAATGATACCTCACTTGTGTGGGTAGGCCTAGCGCCCGCGACAGGAACTGCCCCAAAACACAACGTGGACACATCCCATTTTTCTACAGAAAACAGAGGTGTTTTTTGCAAAGTGCCTACCTGTTGATTTTGGCCCCTAGCTCAGCCGGCACCTAGGGAAACCTACCAAACCTGTGCATTTTTTAAAATTAGAGACCTAAGGGAATCCAAGATGGGGTGACTTGTGGGGCTCTGACCAGGTTCTGTTACCCAGAATCCTTTGCAAACCTCAAAATTTGGCTAAAAAAACAAGTTTTCCTCACATTTCGGTGACAGAAAGTTCTGGAATCTGAGAGGAGTCACAAATTTCCTTCCACCCAGTGTTCCCCCAAGTCTCCCGATAAAAATGATACCTCACTTGTGTGGGTAGGCCTAGCGCCCGCGACAGGAAATTGCCCTAAACACAACATGGACACATCCCATTTTTCAACAGAAAACAGAGGTGTTTTATGCAAAGTGCCTACCTGTAGATTTTGGCCTCTAGCTCAGCCGGCACCTAGGGAAACCTACCAAACCTGTGCATTTTTGAAAATTAGAGACCTAGGGGAATCCAAGATGGGGTGACTCGTGGGGCTCTGACCAGGTTCTGTTACCCAGAATCGTTTGCAAACCTCAAAATTTGGCTAAAAAAACACGTTTTCCGCACATTTCGGTGACAGAAAGTTCTGGATTCTGAGAGGAGCCATAAATTTCCTTCCACTCAGCGCTCCCCCAAGTCTCCAGATAAAAATGATACCTCACTTGTGTGGGAAGACTTAGCGCCCGCGACAGGAACTGCCCCAAAACACAACGTGGACACATCCCATTTTTCTACAGAAAACAGAGGTGTTTTTTGCAAAGTACCTACCTGTAGATTTTTGCCGCTAGCTCAGCCGGCACCTAGGGAAACCTACCAAACCTGTGCATTTTTTAAAATTAGACACCTAGGGGAATCCAAGATGGGGTGACTTGTGGGGCTATGACCAGGTTCTGTTACCCAGAGACCTTTGCAAACCTCAAAATTTGGCTAAAAAACCACGTTTTCCTCACATTTCCGTCACAGAAAGTTCTGGAATCTGAGAGGAGCACAAATTTCCTTCCACCCAGCGTTCCCCCAAGTCTCCAGATAAAAATGATACCTCACTTGTGTGGGTAGGCCTAGCGCCCGCGACAGGAACTGCCCCAAAACACAACGTGGACACATCCCATTTTTCTACAGAAAACAGAGGTGTTTTTTGCAAAGTGCCTACCTGTTGATTTTGGCCCCTAGCTCAGCCGGCACCTAGGGAAACCTACCAAACCTGTGCATTTTTTAAAATTAGAGACCTAAGGGAATCCAAGATGGGGTGACTTGTGGGGCTCTGACCAGGTTCTGTTACCCAGAATCCTTTGCAAACCTCAAAATTTGGCTAAAAAAACAAGTTTTCCTCACATTTCGGTGACAGAAAGTTCTGGAATCTGAGAGGAGTCACAAATTTCCTTCCACCCACTGTTCCCCCAAGTCTCCCGATAAAAATGATACCTCACTTGTGTGGGTAGGCCTAGCGCCCGCGACAGGAAATGGCCCTAAACACAACATGGACACATCCCATTTTTCAACAGAAAACAGAGGTGTTTTATGCAAAGTGCCTACCTGTAGATTTTGGCCTCTAGCTCAGCCGGCACCTAGGGAAACCTACCAAACCTGTGCATTTTTGAAAATTAGAGACCTAGGGGAATCCAAGATGGGGTGACTTGTGGGGCTCTGACCAGGTTCTGTTACCCAGAGACCTTTGCAAACCTCAAAATTTGGCTAAAAAAACACGTTTTCCTCACATTTCCGTCACAGAAAGTTCTGGAATCTGAGAGGAGCGACAAATTTCCTTCCACCCAGCGTTCCCCCAAGTCTCCAGATAAAAATGATACCTCACTTGTGTGGGTAGGCCTAGCGCCCGCGACAGGAAATGGCCCTAAACACAACATGGACACATCCCATTTTTAAACAGAAAACAGAGGTGTTTTATGCAAAGTGCCTACCTTTAGATTTTGGCCTCTAGCTCAGCCGGCACCTAGGGAAACCTACCAAACCTGTGCATTTTTTAAAATTAGAGACCTAGGGGAATCCAAGATGGGGTGACTCGTGGGGCTCTGACCAGGTTCTGTTACCCAGAATCCTTTGCAAACCTCAAAATTTGGCTAAAAAAACACGTTTTCCGCACATTTCGGTGACAGAAAGTTCTGGAATCTGAGAGGAGTCACAAATTTCCTTCCACCCAGTGTTCCCCCAAGTCTCCAGATAAAAATGATACCTCACTTGTGTGGGTAGGCCTAGCGCCCGCGACAGGAAATGGCCCTAAACACAACATGGACACATCCCATTTTTCAACAGAAAACAGAGGTGTTTTATGCAAAGTGCCTACCTGTAGATTTTGGCCTCTAGCTCAGCCGGCACCTAGGGAAACCTACCAAACCTGTGCATTTTTGAAAATTAGAGACCTAGGGGAATCCAAGATGGGGTGACTTGTGGGGCTCTGACCAGGTTCTGTTACCCAGAGACCTTTGCAAACCTCAAAATTTGGCTAAAAAAACACGTTTTCCTCACATTTCCGTCACAGAAAGTTCTGGAATCTGAGAGGAGCGACAAATTTCCTTCCACCCAGCGTTCCCCCAAGTCTCCAGATAAAAATGATACCTCACTTGTGTGGGTAGGCCTAGCGCCCGCGACAGGAAATGGCCCTAAACACAACATGGACACATCCCATTTTTAAACAGAAAACAGAGGTGTTTTATGCAAAGTGCCTACCTGTAGATTTTGGCCTCTAGCTCAGCCGGCACCTAGGGAAACCTACCAAACCTGTGCATTTTTTAAAATTAGAGACCTAGGGGAATCCAAGATGGGGTGACTCGTGGGGCTCTGACCAGGTTCTGTTACCCAGAATCCTTTGCAAACCTCAAAATTTGGCTAAAAAAACACGTTTTCCGCACATTTCGGTGACAGAAAGTTCTGGATTCTGAGAGGAGCCATAAATTTCCTTCCACGCAGCGCTCCCCCAAGTCTCCAGATAAAAATGATACCTCACTTGTGTGGGTAGGCCTAGCGCCCGCGACAGGAACTGCCCCAAAACACAACGTGGACACATCCCATTTTTCTACAGAAAACAGAGGTGTTTTTTGCAAAGTGCCTACCTGTAGATTTTGGCCGCTAGCTCAGCCGGCACCTAGGGAAACCTACCAAACCTGTGCATTTTTTAAAATTAGACACCTAGGGGAATCCAAGATGGGGTGACTTGTGGGGCTCTGACCAGGTTCTGTTACCCAGAGACCTTTGCAAACCTCAAAATTATGCTAAAAAACCACGTTTTCCTCACATTTCCGTCACAGAAAGTTCTGGAATCTGAGAGGAGCCACAAATTTCCTTCCACCCAGCGTTCCCCCAAGTCTCCAGATAAAAATGATACCTCACTTGTGTGGGTAGGCCTAGCGCCCGCGACAGGAACTGCCCCAAAACACAACGTGGACACATCCCATTTTTCTACAGAAAACAGAGGTGTTTTTTGCAAAGTGCCTACCTGTAGATTTTGGCCCCTAGCTCAGCCGGCACCTAGGGAAACCTACCAAACCTGTGCATTTTTTAAAATTAGAGACCTAAGGGAATCCAAGATGGGGTGACTTGTGGGGCTCTGACCAGGTTCTGTTACCCAGAATCCTTTGCAAACCTCAAAATTTGGCTAAAAAAACAAGTTTTCCTCACATTTCGGTGACAGAAAGTTCTGGAATCTGAGAGGAGCCACAAATTTCCTTCCACCCAGTGTTCCCCTAAGTCTCCCGATAAAAATGATACCTCACTTGTGTGGGTAGGCCTAGCGCCCGCGACAGGAAATGGCCCTAAACACAACATGGACACATCCCATTTTTCAACAGAAAACAGAGGTGTTTTATGCAAAGTGTCTACCTGTAGATTTTGGCCTCTAGCTCAGCCGGCACCTAGGGAAACCAACCAAACCTGTGCATTGTGGAAAATTAGAGACCTAGGGGAATCCAAGATGGGGTGACTTGTGGGGCTCTGACCAGGTTCTGTTACCCAGAGACCTTTGCAAACCTCAAAATTTGGCTAAAAAAACACGTTTTCCTCACATTTCCGTCACAGAAAGTTCTGGAATCTGAGAGGGGCCACAAATTTCCTTCCACCCAGCGTTCCCCCAAGTCTCCAGATAAAAATGATACCTCACTTGTGTGTGTAAGCCTAGCGCCCGCGACAGGAACTGCCCCAAAACACAACGTGGACACATCCCATTTTTCTACAGAAAACAGAGGTGTTTTTTGCAAAGTGCCTACCTGTAGATTTTGGCCGCTAGCTCAGCCGGCACCTAGGGAAACCTACCAAACCTGTGCATTTTTTAAAATTAGAGACCTAGGGGAATCCAAGATGGGGTGACTTGTGGGGCTCTGACCAGGTTCTGTTACCCAGAGACCTTTGCAAACCTCAAAATTTGGCTAAAAAAACAAGTTTTCCTCACATTTCCGTCACAGAAAGTTCTGGAATCTGAGAGGAGCCACAAATTTCCTTCCACCCAGCGTTCCCCCAAGTCTCCCGATAAAAATGATACCTCACTTGTGTGGGTAGGCCTAGCGCCCGCGACAGGAACTGCCCCAAAACACAACGTGGACACATCCCATTTTTCTACAGAAAACAGAGGTGTTTTTTGCAAAGTGCCTACCTGTAGATTTTGGCCCCTAGCTCAGCCGGCACCTAGGGAAACCTACCAAACCTGTGCATTTTTTAAAATTAGAGACCTAAGGGAATCCAAGATGGGGTGACTTGTGGGGCTCTGACCAGGTTCTGTTACCCAGAATCCTTTGCAAACCTCAACATTTGGCTAAAAAACAAGTTTTCCTCACATTTTGGTGACAGAAAGTTCTGGAATCTGAGAGGAGCCACAAATTTCCTTCCACCCAGTGTTCCCCCAAGTCTCCCGATAAAAATGATACCTCACTTGTGTGGGTAGGCCTAGCGCCCGCAACAGGAAATGGCCCTAAACACAACATGGACACATCCCATTTTTCAACAGAGGTGTTTTATGCAAAGTGCCTACCTGTAGATTTTGGCCTCTAGCTCAGCCGGCACCTAGGGAAACCTACCAAACCTGTGCATTTTTGAAAATTAGAGACCTAGGGGAATCGAAGATGGGGTGACTTGTGGGGCTCTGACCAGGTTCTGTTACCCAGAGACCTTTGCAAACCTCAAAATTTGGCTAAAAAAACACGTTTTCCTCACATTTCCGTTACAGAAAGTTCTGGAATCTGAGAGGCGCCACAAATTTCCTTCCACCCAGCGTTCCCCCAAGTCTCCAGATAAAAATGATACCTCACTTGTGTGGGTGGGCCTAGCGCCCGCGACAGGAACTGCCCCAAAACACAACGTGGACACATCCCATTTTTCTACAGAAAACAGAGGTGTTTTTTGCAAAGTGCCTACCTGTAGATTTTGGCCGCTAGCTCAGCCGGCACCTAGGGAAACCTACCAAACCTGTGCATTTTTTAAAATTAGAGACCTAGGGGAATCCAAGATGGGGTGACTTGTGGGGCTCTGACCAGGTTCTGTTACCCAGAGACCTTTGCAAACCTCAAAATTTGGCTAAAAAAACAAGTTTTCCTCACATTTCCGTCACAGAAAGTTCTGGAATCTGAGAGGAGCCACAAATTTCCTTCCACCCAGCGTTCCCCCAAGTTTCCAGATAAAAATGATACCTCACTTGTGTGGGTAGGCCTAGCGCCCGCGACAGGAACTGCCCCAAAACACAACGTGGACACATCCCATTTTTTTACAGAAAACAGAGGTGTTTTTTGCAAAGTGCCTACCTGTAGATTTTGGCCCCTAGCTCAGCCGGCACCTAGGGAAACCTACCAAACCTGTGCATTTTTTAAAATTAGAGACCAAAGGGAATCCAAGATGGGGTGACTTGTGGGGCTCTGACCAGGTTCTGTTACCCAGAATCTTTTGCAAACCTCAAAATTTGGCTAAAAAAACACGTTTTCCGCACATTTTGGTGACAGAAAGTTCTGGATTCTGAGAGGAGCCACAAATTTCCTTCCACCTAGCGTTCCCCCAAGTCTCCCGATAAAAATGATACCTCACTTGTGTGGGTAGGCCTAGTGCCCGCGAAAGGAACTGCCCCAAAACACAACGTGGACACATCCCATTTTTCTACATAAAACAGAGGTGTTTTTTGCAAAGTGCCTACCTGTAGATTTTGGCCGCTAGCTCAGCCGGCACCTAGGGAAACCTTCCAAACCTGTGCATTTTTGAAAATTAGAGACCTAGGGGAATCCAAGATGGGGTGACTTGTGGGACTCTGACCAGGTTCTGTTACCCAGAATCCTTGCAAACCTCAAAATTTGGCTAAGAAAACAAGTTTTCCTCACATTTCGGTGACAGAAAGTTCTGGAATCTGAGAGGAGCCACAAGTTTCCTTCCACCCACCGTCCCTCAAGTCTCCCGAGAAAAATGATACCTCACTTGTGTGGGTAGGCCTAGTGCCCGCAACAGGAACTGCCCCAAACCACAACGTGGACACATCCCATTTTTCTACAGAAAACAGAGGTGTTTTTTGCAAAGTGCCTACCTGTAGATTTTGGCCTCTATCTCAGCGGGCACCTAGGGAAACCTACCAAACCTGTGCATTTTTGAAAATTAGAGACCTAGGGGATTCCAAGGTGGGGTGACTTGTGGGGCTCTGACAAGGTTCTGTTACCCAGAATCCTTTGCAAACCTCAAAATTTGGCTAAAAAAACAAGTTTTCCTCACATTTCGGTGACAGAAAGTTCTGGAATCTGAGAGGAGCCACAAATTTCCTTCCACCCAGTGTTCCCCCAAGTCTCCCGATAAAAATGATACCTCACTTGTGTGGGTAGGCCTAGCGCCCGCGACAGGAAATGCCCCAAAACACAACGTGGACACATCCCATTTTTCAACAGAAAACAGAGGTGTTTTTTGCAAAGTGCCTACCTGTAGATTGTGGCCTGTAGCTCAGCCGGCACCTAGGGAAACCTACCAAACCTGTGCATTTTTGAAAACTAGAGACCTAGGGGAATCCAAGATGGGGTGACTAGTGGGCCTCTCACTAGGTTCTGTTACCCAGAATCCTTTGCAAACCTCAAAATGTGGCTAAAAAAACACATTTTGCTCACATTTCGGTGACAGAAAGTTCTGGATTCTGAGAGGAGCCACAAATTTCCTTCCACCCAGCATTCCCTCAAGTCTCCCGATAAAAATGATACCTCACTTGAGTGGGTAGGCCTAGCGCCCGCGACAGAAACTGCCCCAAAACACAACGTGGACACATCCCATTTTTCTACAGAAAACAGAGGTGTTTTTTGTAAAGTGCCTGCCTGTAGATTTTGGCCGCTAGCTCAGCCGGCACCTAGGGAAACCTTCCAAACCTGTGCATTTTTGAAAATTAGAGACCTAGTGGAATCCAAGATGGGGTGACTTGTGGGGCTCTGACCAGGTTCTGTTACCCAGAATCCTTGCAAACCTCAAAATGTGGCTAAAAAAACACATTTTGCTCACATTTCGGTGACAGAAAGTTCTGGATTCTGAGAGGAGCCACAAATTTCCTTCCACCTGGCGTTCCCCGAAGTCTCAAGATAAAAATTATACCTCACTTGTGTGGGTAGGCCTAGCGCCCGCGACAGGAACTGCCCCAAAACACAACGTGGACACATCCCATTTTTCTACAGAAAACAGAGGTGTTTTTTGCAAAGTGCCTACCTGTAGATTTTGGCCTCTAGCTCAGCCGGCACCTAGGGAAACCTACCAAACCTGTGCATTTTTAAAAACTAGAGACCTAGGGGAATCCAAGATGGGGTGACTTGTGGGGCTCTGACCAGGTTCTGTTACCCAGAATCCTTTGCAAACCTCAAAATTTGGCTAAAAAAACAAGTTTTCCTCACATTTCGGTGACAGAAAGTTCTGGATTCTGAGAGGAGCCACAAATTTCCTTCCACCCAGCGTTCCCCCAAGTCTCCCGATAAAAATTATACCTCTCTTGTGTGGGTAGGCCTAGCGCCCGTGACAGGAACTGCCCCAAAACACAACGTGGACACATCCCATTTTTCTACAGAAAACAGAGGTGTTTTTTGCAAAGTGCCTGCCTGTAGATTTTGGCCGCTAGCTCAGCCGGCACCTAGGGAAACCTTCCAAACCTGTGCATTTTTGAAAATTAGAGACCTAGGGGAATCCAAGATGGGGTGACTTGTGGGGCTCTGACCAGGTTCTGTTACCCAGAATCCTTGCAAACCTCAAAATGTGGCTAAAAAAACACATTTTGCTCACATTTCGGTGACAGAAAGTTCTGGATTCTGAGAGGAGCCACAAATTTCCTTCCACCTGGCGTTCCCCCAAGTCTCAAGATAAAAATTATACCTCACTTGTGTGGGTAGGCCTAGCGCCCGCGACAGGAACTGCCCCAAAACACAACGTGGACACATCCCATTTTTCTACAGAAAACAGAGGTGTTTTTTGCAAAGTGCCTACCTGTAGATTTTGGCCTCTAGCTCAGCCGGCACCTAGGGAAACCTACCAAACCTGTGCATTTTTAAAAACTAGAGACCTAGGGGAATCCAAGATGGGGTGACTAGTGGGGCTCTCACCAGGTTCTGTTACCCAGAATCCTTTGCAAACCTCAAAATTTGGCTAAAAAAACACATTTTCCTCACATTTCGGTGACAGAAAGTTCTGGATTCTGAGAGGAGCCACAAATCTCCTTCCACCCACCGTTCCCCCAAGTCTCCCGATAAAAATTATACCTCTCTTGTGTGGGTAGGCCTAGCGCCCGCGACAGAAACTGCCCCAAAACACAACGTGGACACATCCCATTTTTCTACACAAAACAGAGGTGTTTTTTGCAAAGTGCCTGCCTGTAGATTTTGGCCGCTAGCTCAGCCGGCACCTAGGGAAACCTTCCAAACCTGTGCATTTTTGAAAATTAGAGACCTAGGGGAATCAAAGATGGGGTGACTTGTGGGGCTCTGACCAGGTTCTGTTACCCAGAATCGTTGCAAACCTCAAAATGTGGCTAAAAAAACACATTTTGCTCACATTTCGGTGACAGACAGTTCTGGATTCTGAGAGGAGCCACAAATTTCCTTCCACCCAGCGTTCCCCCAAGTCTCCAGATAAAAATGATACCTCACTTGAGTGGGTAGGCCTAGCGCCCGCGACAGAAACTGCCCCAAAACACAACGTGGACACATCCCATTTCTCTACAGAAAACAGAGGTGTTTTTTGCAAAGTGCCTACCTGTAGATTTTGGCCTCTAGCTCAGCCGGCACCTAGGGAAACCTACCAAACCTGTGCATTTTTTAAAATTATAGACCTAGGGGAATCCAAGGTGGGGTGACTTGTGGGGCTCTGACCAGGTTCTGTTACCCAGAATCCTTTGCAAACCTTAAAATTTGGCTAAAAAAACAAGTTTTCCTCACATTTCGGTGACAGAAAGTTCTGGAATCTGAGAGGAGCCACAAATTTCCTTCCACCCAGTGTTCCCCCAAGTCTCCCGATAAAAATGATACCTCACTTGTGTGGGTAGGCCTAGCGCCCGCGACAGGAAATGGCCCTAAACACAACATGGACACATCCCATTTTTCAACAGAAAACAGAGGTGTTTTATGCAAAGTGCCTACCTGTAGATTTTGGCCTCTAGCTCAGCCGGCACCTAGGGAAACCTACCAAACCTGTGCATTTTTTAAAATTAGAGACCTAGGGGAATCCAAGATGGGGTGACTTGTGGGGCTCTGACCAGGTTCTGTTACCCAGAGACCTTTGCAAACCTCAAAATTTGGCTAAAAAAACAAGTTTTCCTCACATTTCGGTGACAGAAAGTTCTGGAATCTGAGAGGAGCCACAAATTTCCTTCCACCCAGTGTTTCCCCAAGTCTCCTGATAAAAATTATACCTCACTTGTGTGGGTAGGCCTAGCGCCCGCAACAGGAACTGCCCCCAAAACACAACGTGGACACATCCCATTTTTCTACAGAAAACAGAGGTGTTTTTTGCAAAGTGCCTACCTGTAGATTTTGGCCCCTAGCTCAGCCGGCACCTAGGGAAACCTACCAAACCTGTGCATTTTTTAAAATTAGAGACCTAAGGGAATCCAAGATGGGGTGACTTGTGGGGCTCTGGCCAGGTTCTGTTACCCAGAATCCTTTGCAAACCTCAAAATGTGGCTGAAAAAACACGTTTTCCGCACATTTTGGTGACAGAAAGTTCTGGATTCTGAGAGGAGCCACAAATATCCTTCCACCCAGCGTTCCCCCAAGTCTCCCGATAAAAATGATAGCTCACTTGTGTGGGTAGGCCTAGTGCTCGCGACAGGAACTGCCCCAAAACACAACGTGGACACATCCCATTTTTCTACAGAAAATAGAGGTGTTTTTTGCAAAGTGCCTACCTGTAGATTTTGGCCTCTAGCTCAGCCGGCACCTAGGGAAACCTACCAAACCTGTGCATTTTTAAAAACTAGAGACCTAGGGGAATCCAAGATGGGGTGACTTGTGGGGCTCTGACCAGGTTCTGTTACCCAGAATCCTTTGCAAACCTCAAAATTTGGCTAAAAAAACACGTTTTCAGCACATTTCGGTGCCAGAAAGTTCTGGATTCTGAGAGGAGCCACAAATTTCCTTCCACCCAGCGTTCCCCCAAGTTTCCCGATAAAAATGATACCTCACTTTTGTGGGTAGGCCTAGCGCCCGCGACAGGAACTGCCCCAAAACACAACGTGGACACATCCCATTTTTCTACACAAAACAGAGGTGTTTTTTGCAAAGTGCCTACCTGTAGATTTTGGCCGCTGGCTCAGCCGGCACTTAGGGAAACCTACCAAACCTGTGCAATTTTTAAAATTAGAGACCTAGGGGAATCCAAGATGTTGTGACTTGTGGGGCTCTGACCAGGTTCTGTTACCCAGAGACCTTTGCAAACCTCAAAATTTGGCTAAAAAAACACGTTTTCCTCACATTTCCGTGACAGAAAGTTCTGGAATCTGAGAGGAGCCACAAATTTCCTTCCACCCAGCGTTCCCCCAAGTCTCCCGATAATAATGATACCTCACTTGTGTGGGTAGGCCTAGCGCCCGCGACAGGAACTGCCCAAAACACAACGTGGACACATCCCATTTTTCTACAGAAAACAGAGGTGTTTTTTGCAAAGTGCCTACCTGTAGATTTTGGCCGCTAGCTCAGCCGGCACCTAGGGAAACCTTCCAAACCTGTGGATTTTTGAAAATTAGAGACCTAGGGGAATCCAAGATGGGGTCACTTGTGGGGCTCTGACCAGGTTCTGTTACCCAGAATCCTTGCAAACCTCAAAATTTGGCTAAAAAAACAAGTTTTCCTCACATTTTGGTGAGAGAAAGTTCTGGAATCTGAGAGGAGCCACAAGTTTCCTTCCACCCACCGTTCCCCCAAGTCTCCCGATAAAAATGATACGTCACTTGTGTGGGTAGGCCTAGTGCCCGCGACAGGAACTGCCCCAAAACACAACGTGGACACATCCCATTTTTCTACAGAAAACAGAGGTGTTTTTTGCAAAGGGCCTACCTGTAGATTTTGGCCGCTAGCTCAGCCGGCACCTAGGAAAACCTACCAAAACTGTGCATTTTTTAAAAATAGAGACCTAGGGGAATCCAAGGTGGGGTGACTTGTGGGGCTCTGACCAGGTTCTGTTACCCAGAATCCTTTGCAAACCTCAAAATTTGGCTAAAAAAACAAGTTTTCCTCACATTTCGGTGACAGAAAGTTCTGGAATCTGAGAGGAGCCACAAATTTCCTTCCACCCAGTGTTCCCTCAAGTCTCCCGATAAAAATGATACCTCCCTTTGTTGGGTCGGCCTAGCGCCTGCGACAGGAAATGGCCCTAAACACAACGTGGACACATCCCATTTTTCAACAGAAAATAGAGGTGTTTTTTGCAAAGTGCCTACCTGTAGATTTTGGCCTCTAGCTCAGCCGGCACCTAGGGAAACCTACCAAACCTGTGCATTTTTAAAAACTAGAGACCTAGGGGAATCCAAGATGGGGTGACTTGTGGGGCTCTCACCAGGTTCTGTTACCCAGAATCATTTGCAAACCTCAAAATTTGGCTAAAAAAACACGTTTTCGGCACATTTCGGTGACAGAAAGTTCTGGATTCTGAGAGGAGCCACAAATTTCCTTCCACCCAGCGTTCCCCCAAGTCTCCCGATAAAAATTATACCTCACTTGTGTGGGTAGGCCTAGCGCCCGCGACAGGAACTACCCCAAAACACAACGTGGACACATCCCATTTTTCTACAGAAAACAGAGGTGTTTTTTGCAAAGTGCCTACCTGTAGATTTTGGCCCCTAGCTCAGCCGGCACCTAGGGAAACCTACCAAACCTGTGCATTTTTTAAAATTAGAGACCTAGGGGAATCCAAGATGGGGTGACTTGTGGGTCTCTGACAAGGTTCTGTTACCCAGAATCCTTTGCAAACCTCAAAATTTGGCTAAAAAAACACGTTTTCCGCAAATTTCGGTGACAGAAAGTTCTGGATTCTGAGAGGAGCCACAAATTTCCTTCCACCCAGCGTTCCCCCAAGTCTCCCAATAAAAATTATACCTCACTTGTGTGGGTAGGCCTAGGGCCCGCGACAGGAACTGCCCCAAAACACAACGTGGACACATCCCATTTTTCTACACAAAACAGAGGTGTTTTTTGCAAAGTGCCTACCTGTAGATTTTGGCCGCTAGCTCAGCCGGCACTTAGGGAAACCTACCAAACCTGTGCATTTTTTTAAATTAGAGACCTAGGGGAATCCAAGATGTTGTGACTTGTGGGGCTCTGACCAGGTTTTGTTACCCAGAGACCTTTGCAAACCTCAAAATTTGGCTAAAAAAACACGTTTTCCTCACATTTCCGTGACAGAAAGATCTGGAATCTGAGAGGAGCCACAAATTTCCTTCTACCCAGCGTTCCCCCAAGTCTCCAGCTAAAAATGATACCTCACTTGTGTGGGTAGGCCTAGCGCCCGCGACAGGAACTGCCCCAAAACACAACGTGGACACATCCCATTTTTTTACAGAAAACAGAGGTGTTTTTTGCAAAGTGCCTACCTGTAGATTTTGGCCTCTAGCTCAGCCGGCACCTAGGGAAACCTACCAAACCTGTGCCTTTTTAAAAACTAGAGACCTAGGGGAATCCAAGATGGGGTGACTAGTGGGGCTCTCACCAGGTTCTGTTACCCAGAATCCTTTGCAAACCTCAAAATTTGGCTAAAAAAACACGTTTTGCTCACATTTCGGTGACAGAAAGTTCTGGATTCTGAGAGGAGCCACAAATTTCCTTCCACTCAGCGTTCCCCCAAGTCTCCCGATAAAAATGATACCTCACTTGTGTGGGTAGGCCTAGCACCCGCGACAGGAACTGCCCAAAACACAACGTGGACACATCCCATTTTTCTACAGAAAACAGAGTTGTTTTTTGCAAAGTGCCTACCTGTAGATTTTGGCCGCTAGCTCAGCCGGCACCTAGGGAAACCTTCCAAACCTGTGGATTTTTGAAAATTAGAGACCTAGGGGAATCCAAGATGGGGTCACTTGTGGGGCTCTGACCAGGTTCTGTTACCCAGAATCCTTGCAAACCTCAAAATCTGGCTAAAAAAACAAGTTTTCCTCACATTTTGGTGAGAGAAAGTTCTGGAATCTGAGAGAAGCCACAAGTTTCCTTCCACCCACCGTTCCCCCAAGTCTCCCGATAAAAATGATACATCTCTTGTGTGGGTAGGCCTAGCTCCCGCGACAGGAACTGCCCCAAAACACAACGTGGACACATCCCATTTTTCTACAGAAAACAGAGGTGTTTTTTGCAAAGTGCCTACCTGTAGATTTTGGCCGCTAGCTCAGCCGGCACCTAGGAAAACCTACCAAAACTGTGCATTTTTGAAAATTAGAGACCTAGGGGAATCCAAGGTGGGGTGACTTGTGGGGCTCTGACCAGGTTCTGTTACACAGAATCCTTTGCAAACCTCAAAATTTGGCTAAAAAAACAAGTTTTCCTCACATTTCGGTGACAGAAAGTTCTGGAATCTGAGAGGAGCCACAAATTTCCTTCCACCCAGTGTTCCCCCAAGTCTCCTGATAAAAATGATACCTCACTTGGTTGGGTAGGCCTAGCGCCCGCGACAGGAAATGGCCCTAAACACAACATGGACACATCCCATTTTTCAACAGAAAACAGAGGTGTTTTTTGCAAAGTGCCTACCTGTAGATTTTGGCCTCTAGCTCAGCCGGTACCAAGGGAAACCTACCAAACCTGTGCATTTTTAAAAACTAGAGACCTAGGGGAATCCAAGATGGGGTGACTTGTGGGGCTCTCACCAGGTTCTGTTACCCAGAATCATTTGCAAACCTCAAAATTTGGCTAAAAAAACACGTTTTCCGCATATTTCGGTGACAGAAAGTTCTGGATTCTGAGAGGAGCCATAAATTTCCTTCCACCCAGTGTTCCCCCAAGTCTCCCGATAAAAATTATACCTCACTTGTGTGGGTAGGCCTAGCGCCCGCGACAGGAACTACCCCAAAACACAACCTGGACACATCCCATTTTTCTACAGAAAACAGAGGTGTTTTTTGCAAAGTGCCTACCTGTAGATTTTGGCCCCTAGCTCAGCCGGCACCTAGGGAAACCTACCAAACCTGTGCATTTTTTAAAATTAGAGACCTAGGGGAATCCAAGATGGGGTGACTTGTGGGGCTCTGACCAGGTTCTGTTACCCAGAATCATTTGCAAACTTCAAAATTTGGCTAAAAAAACACGTTTTCCGCACATTTTGGTGACAGAAAGTTCTGGATTCTGAGAGGAGCCACAAATTTCCTTCCACCCAGCGTTCCCCCAAGTCTCCCGATAAAAATGATGCCTCACTTGAGTGGGTAGGCCTATCGCCCGCGACAGAAACTGCCCCAAAACACAACGTGGACACATCCCATTTTTCTACAGAAACAGAGGTGTTTTTTGCAAAGTGCCTACCTGTAGGTTTTGGCCTCTAGCTCAACCGGCACCTAGGGAAACCTACCAAACCTGTGCATTTTTGAAAATTAGAGACCTAGGGGAATCCAAGGTGGGGTGACTTGTGGGGCTCTGACCAGGTTCTGTTACCCAGAATCCTTTGCAAACCTCAAAATTTGGCTAAAAAAACAAGTTTTCCTCACATTTCGGTGACAGAAAGTTCTGGAATCTGAGCGGAGCCACAAATTTCCTTCCACCCAGTGTTCCCCCAAGTCTCCCGATAAAAATGATACCTCACTTGTGTGGGTAGGCCTAGCGCCCGCGACAGGAAATGGCCCTAAACACAACATAGACACATCCCATTTTTAAACAGAAAACAGAGGTGTTTTATGCAAAGTGCCTACCTGTAGATTTTGGCCTCTAGCTCAGCCGGCACCTAGGGAAACCTACCAAACCTGTGCATTTTTGAAAATTAGAGACCTAGGGGAATCCAAGGTGGGGTGACTTGTGGGGCTCTGACCAGGTTCTGTTACCCAGAATCCTTTGCAAACCTCAAAATTTGGCTAAAAAAACAAGTTTTCCTCACATTTCGGTGACAGAAAGTTCTGGAATCTGAGAGGAGCCACAAATTTCCTTCCACCCAGTGTTCCCCCAAGTCTCCCGATAAAAATGATACCTCACTTGTGTGGGTCGGCCTAGCGCCCGCGACAGGAAATGGCCCTAAACACAACATGGACACATCCCATTTTTAAACAGAAAACAGAGGTGTTTTATGCAAAGTGCCTACCTGTAGATTTTCGCCTCTAGCTCAGCCTGCACCTAGGGAAACCTACCAAACCTGTGCATTTTTTTTAAATTAGAGACCTAGGGGAATCCAAGATGGGGTGACTCGTGGGGCTCTGACCAGGTTCTGTTACCCAGAATCCTTTGCAAACCTCAAAATTTGGCTAAAAAAACACGTTTTCCGCACATTTCGGTGACAGAAAGTTCTGGATTCTGAGAGGAGCCATAAATTTCCTTCCACTCAGCGCTCCCCCAAGTCTCCAGATAAAAATGATACCTCACTTGTGTGGGAAGACCTAGCGCCCGCGACAGGAACTGCCCCAAAACACAACGTGGACACATCCCATTTTTCTACAGAAAACAGAGGTGTTTTTTGCAAAGTGCCTACCTGTAGATTTTCGCCGCTAGCTCAGCCGGCACCTAGGGAAACCTACCAAACCTGTGCATTTTTTAAAATTAGACACCTAGGGGAATCCAAGATGGGGTGACTTGTGGGGCTATGACCAGGTTCTGTTACCCAGAGACCTTTGCAAACCTCAAAATTTGGCTAAAAAACCACGTTTTCCTCACATTTCCGTCACAGAAAGTTCTGGAATCTGAGAGGAGCACAAATTTCCTTCCACCCAGCGTTCCCCCAAGTCTCCAGATAAAAATGATACCTCACTTGTGTGGGTAGGCCTAGCGCCCGCGACAGGAACTGCCCCAAAACACAACGTGGACACATCCCATCTTTCTACAGAAAACAGAGGTGTTTCTTGCAAAGTGCCTACCTGTTGATTTTGGCCCCTAGCTCAGCCGGCACCTAGGGAAACCTACCAAACCTGTGCATTTTTTAAAATTAGAGACCTAAGGGAATCCAAGATGGGGTGACTTGTGGGGCTCTGACCAGGTTCTGTTACCCAGAATCCTTTGCAAACCTCAAAATTTGGCTAAAAAAACAAGTTTTCCTCACATTTCGGTGACAGAAAGTTCTGGAATCTGAGAGGAGTCACAAATTTCCTTCCACCCAGTGTTCCCCCAAGTCTCCCGATAAAAATGATACCTCACTTGTGTGGGTAGGCCTAGCGCCCGCGACAGGAAATTGCCCTAAACACAACATGGACACATCCCATTTTTCAACAGAAAACAGAGGTGTTTTATGCAAAGTGCCTACCTGTAGATTTTGGCCTCTAGCTCAGCCGGCACCTAGGGAAACCTACCAAACCTGTGCATTTTTGAAAATTAGAGACCTAGGGGAATCCAAGATGGGGTGACTCGTGGGGCTCTGACCAGGTTCTGTTACCCAGAATCCTTTGCAAACCTCAAAATTTGGCTAAAAAAACACGTTTTCCGCACATTTCGGTGACAGAAAGTTCTGGATTCTGAGAGGAGCCATAAATTTCCTTCCACTCAGCGCTCCCCCAAGTCTCCAGATAAAAATGATACCTCACTTGTGTGGGAAGACCTAGCGCCCGCGACAGGAACTGCCCCAAAACACAACGTGGACACATCCCATTTTTCTACAGAAAACAGAGGTGTTTTTTGCAAAGTGCCTACCTGTAGAATTTCGCCGCTAGCTCAGCCGGCACCTAGGGAAACCTACCAAACCTGTGCATTTTTTAAAATTAGACACCTAGGGGAATCCAAGATGGGGTGACTTGTGGGGCTATGACCAGGTTCTGTTACCCAGAGACCTTTGCAAACCTCAAAATTTGGCTAAAAAAACACGTTTTCCTCACATTTCCGTCACAGAAAGTTCTGGAATCTGAGAGGAGCACAAATTTCCTTCCACCCAGCGTTCCCCCAAGTCTCCAGATAAAAATGATACCTCACTTGTGTGGGTAGGCCTAGCGCCCGCGACAGGAACTGCCCCAAAACACAACGTGGACACATCCCATTTTTCTACAGAAAACAGAGGTGTTTTTTGCAAAGTGCCTACCTGTTGATTTTGGCCCCTAGCTCAGCCGGCACCTAGGGAAACCTACCAAACCTGTGCATTTTTTTAAATTAGAGACCTAAGGGAATCCAAGATGGGGTGACTTGTGGGGCTCTGACCAGGTTCTGTTACCCAGAATCCTTTGCAAACCTCAAAATTTGGCTAAAAAAACAAGTTTTCCTCACATTTCGGTGACAGAAAGTTCTGGAATCTGAGAGGAGTCACAAATTTCCTTCCACCCACTGTTCCCCCAAGTCTCCCGATAAAAATGATACCTCACTTGTGTGGGTAGGCCTAGCGCCCGCGACAGGAAATGGCCCTAAACACAACATGGACACATCCCATTTTTCAACAGAAAACAGAGGTGTTTTATGCAAAGTGCCTACCTGTAGATTTTGGCCTCTAGCTCAGCCGGCACCTAGGGAAACCTACCAAACCTGTGCATTTTTGAAAATTAGAGACCTAAGGGAATCCAAGATGGGGTGACTTGTGGGGCTCTGACCAGGTTCTGTTACCCAGAGACCTTTGCAAACCTCAAAATTTGGCTAAAAAAACACGTTTTCCTCACATTTCCGTCACAGAAAGTTCTGGAATCTGAGAGGAGCGACAAATTTCCTTCCACCCAGCGTTCCCCCAAGTCTCCAGATAAAAATGATACCTCACTTGTGTGGGTAGGCCTAGCGCCCGCGACAGGAAATGGCCCTAAACACAACATGGACACATCCCATTTTTAAACAGAAAACAGAGGTGTTTTATGCAAAGTGCCTACCTGTAGATTTTGGCCTCTAGCTCAGCCGGCACCTAGGGAAACCTACCAAACCTGTGCATTTTTTAAAATTAGAGACCTAGGGGAATCCAAGATGGGGTGACTCGTGGGGCTCTGACCAGGTTCTGTTACCCAGAATCCTTTGCAAACCTCAAAATTTGGCTAAAAAAACACGTTTTCCGCACATTTCGGTGACAGAAAGTTCTGGAATCTGAGAGGAGTCACAAATTTCCTTCCACCCAGTGTTCCCCCAAGTCTCCAGATAAAAATGATACCTCACTTGTGTGGGTAGGCCTAGCGCCCGCGACAGGAAATGGCCCTAAACACAACATGGACACATCCCATTTTTCAACAGAAAACAGAGGTGTTTTATGCAAAGTGCCTACCTGTAGATTTTGGCCTCTAGCTCAGCCGGCACCAGGGAAACCTACCAAACCTGTGCATTTTTGAAAATTAGAGACCTAGGGGAATCCAAGATGGGGTGACTTGTGGGGCTCTGACCAGGTTCTGTTACCCAGAGACCTTTGCAAACCTCAAAATTTGGCTAAAAAAACACGTTTTCCTCACATTTCCGTCACAGAAAGTTCTGGAATCTGAGAGGAGCGACAAATTTCCTTCCACCCAGCGTTCCCCCAAGTCTCCAGATAAAAATGATACCTCACTTGTGTGGGTAGGCCTAGCGCCCGCGACAGGAAATGGCCCTAAACACAACATGGACACATCCCATTTTTAAACAGAAAACAGAGGTGTTTTATGCAAAGTGCCTACCTGTAGATTTTGGCCTCTAGCTCAGCCGGCACCTAGGGAAACCTACCAAACCTGTGCATTTTTTAAAATTAGAGACCTAGGGGAATCCAAGATGGGGTGACTCGTGGGGCTCTGACCAGGTTCTGTTACCCAGAATCCTTTGCAAACCTCAAAATTTGGCTAAAAAAACACGTTTTCCGCACATTTCGGTGACAGAAAGTTCTGGATTCTGAGAGGAGCCATAAATTTCCTTCCACGCAGCGCTCCCCCAAGTCTCCAGATAAAAATGATACCTCACTTGTGTGGGTAGGCCTAGCGCCCGCGACAGGAACTGCCCCAAAACACAACGTGGACACATCCCATTTTTCTACAGAAAACAGAGGTGTTTTTTGCAAAGTGCCTACCTGTAGATTTTGGCCGCTAGCTCAGCCGGCACCTAGGGAAACCTACCAAACCTGTGCATTTTTTAAAATTAGACACCTAGGGGAATCCAAGATGGGGTGACTTGTGGGGCTCTGACCAGGTTCTGTTACCCAGAGACCTTTGCAAACCTCAAAATTATGCTAAAAAACCACGTTTTCCTCACATTTCCGTCACAGAAAGTTCTGGAATCTGAGAGGAGCCACAAATTTCCTTCCACCCAGCGTTCCCCCAAGTCTCCAGATAAAAATGATACCTCACTTGTGTGGGTAGGCCTAGCGCCCGCGACAGAAACTGCCCCAAAACACAACGTGGACACATCCCATTTTTCTACAGAAAACAGAGGTGTTTTTTGCAAAGTGCCTACCTGTAGATTTTGGCCCCTAGCTCAGCCGGCACCTAGGGAAACCTACCAAACCTGTGCATTTTTTAAAATTAGAGACCTAAGGGAATCCAAGATGGGGTGACTTGTGGGGCTATGACCAGGTTCTGTTACCCAGAATCCTTTGCAAACCTCAAAATTTGGCTAAAAAAACAAGTTTTCCTCACATTTCGGTGACAGAAAGTTCTGGAATGTGAGAGGAGCCACAAATTTCCTTCCACCCAGTGTTCCCCTAAGTCTCCCGATAAAAATGATACCTCACTTGTGTGGGTAGGCCTAGCGCCCGCGACAGGAAATGGCCCTAAACACAACATGGACACATCCCATTTTTCAACAGAAAACAGAGGTGTTTTATGCAAAGTGCCTACCTGTAGATTTTGGCCTCTAGCTCAGCCGGCACCTAGGGAAACCTACCAAACCTGTGCATTTTTGAAAATTAGAGACCTAGGGGAATCCAAGATGGGGTGACTTGTGGGGCTCTGACCAGGTTCTGTTACACAGAGACCTTTGCAAACCTCAAAATTTGGCTAAAAAAACACGTTTTCCTCACATTTCCGTCACAGAAAGTTCTGGAATCTGAGAGGGGCCACAAATTTCCTTCCACCCAGCGTTCCCCAAGTCTCCAGATAAAAATGATATCTCACTTGTGTGGGTAAGCCTAGCGCCCGCGACAGGAACTGCCCCAAAACACAACGTGGACACATCCCATTTTTCTACAGAAAACAGAGGTGTTTTTTGCAAAGTGCCTACCTGTAGATTTTGGCCGCTAGCTCAGCCGGCACCTAGGGAAACCTACCAAACCTGTGCATTTTTTAAAATTAGAGACCTAGGGGAATCCAAGATGGGGTGACTTGTGGGGCTCTGACCAGGTTCTGTTACCCAGAGACCTTTGCAAACCTCAAAATTTGGCTAAAAAAACAAGTTTTCCTCACATTTCCGTCACAGAAAGTTCTGGAATCTGAGAGGAGCCACAAATTTCCTTCCACCCAGCGTTCCCCCAAGTCTCCCGATAAAAATGATACCTCACTTGTGTGGGTAGGCCTAGCGCCCGCGACAGGAACTGCCCCAAAACACAACGTGGACACATCCCATTTTTCTACAGAAAACAGAGGTGTTTTTTGCAAAGTGCCTACCTGTAGATTTTGGCCCCTAGCTCAGCCGGCACCTAGGGAAACCTACCAAACCTGTGCATTTTTAAAAATTAGAGACCTAAGGGAATCCAAGATGGGGTGACTTGTGGGGCTCTGACCAGGTTCTGTTACCCAGAATCCTTTGCAAACCTCAAAATTTGGCTAAAAAAACACGTTTTCCGCACATTTTGGTGACAGAAAGTTCTGGAATCTGAGAGGAGCCACAAATTTCCTTCCACCCAGTGTTCCCCCAAGTCTCCCGATAAAAATGATACCTCACTTGTGTGGGTAGGCCTAGCGCCCGCAACAGGAAATGGCCCTAAACACAACATGGACACATCCCATTTTTCTACAGAGGTGTTTTATGCAAAGTGCCTACCTGTAGATTTTGGCCTCTAGCTCAGCCGGCACCTAGGGAAACCTACCAAACCTGTGCATTTTTGAAAATTAGAGACCTAGGGGAATCGAAGATGGGGTGACTTGTGGGGCTCTGACCAGGTTCTGTTACCCAGAGACCTTTGCAAACCTCAAAATTTGGCTAAAAAAACACGTTTTCCTCACATTTCCGTTACAGAAAGTTCTGGAATCTGAGAGGCGCCACAAATTTCCTTCCACCCAGCGTTCCCCCAAGTCTCCAGATAAAAATGATACCTCACTTGTGTGGGTAGGCCTAGCGCCCGCGACAGGAACTGCCCCAAAACACAACGTGGACACATCCCATTTTTCTACAGAAAACAGAGGTGTTTTTTGCAAAGTGCCTACCTGTAGATTTTGGCCGCTAGCTCAGCCGGCACCTAGGGAAACCTACCAAACCTGTGCATTTTTAAAAATTAGAGACCTGGGGGAATCCAAGATGGGGTGACTTGTGGGGCTCTGACCAGGTTCTGTTACCCAGAGACCTTTGCAAACCTCAAAATTTGGCTAAAAAAACAAGTTTTCCTCACCTTTCCGTCACAGAAAGTTCTGGAATCTGAGAGGAGCCACAAATTTCCTTCCACCCAGCGTTCCCCCAAGTCTCCAGATAAAAATGATACCTCACTTGTGTGGGTAGGCCTAGCGCCCGCGACAGGAACTGCCCCAAAACACAACGTGGACACATCCCATTTTTTTACAGAAAACAGAGGTGTTTTTGCAAAGTGCCTACCTGTAGATTTTGGCCCCTAGCTCAGCCGGCACCTAGGGAAACCTACCAAACCTGTGCATTTTTTAAAATTAGAGACCAAAGGGAATCCAAGATGGGGTGACTTGTGGGGCTCTGACCAGGTTCTGTTACCCAGAATCCTTTGCAAACCTCAAAATTTGGCTAAAAAAACACGTTTTCCGCACATTTTGGTGACAGAAAGTTCTGGATTCTGAGAGGAGCCACAAATTTCCTTCCACCTAGCGTTCCCCCAAGTCTCCCGATAAAAATGATACCTCACTTGTGTGGGTAGGCCTAGTGCCCGCGAAAGGAACTGCCCCAAAACACAACGTGGACACATCCCATTTTTCTACATAAAACAGAGGTGTTTTTTGCAAAGTGCCTACCTGTAGATTTTGGCCGCTAGCTCAGCCGGCACCTAGGGAAACCTTCCAAACCTGTGCATTTTTGAAAATTAGAGACCTAGGGGAATCCAAGATGGGGTGACTTGTGGGACTCTGACCAGGTTCTGTTACCCAGAATCCTTGCAAACCTCAAAATTTGGCTAAGAAAACAAGTTTTCCTCACATTTCGGTGACAGAAAGTTCTGGAATCTGAGAGGAGCCACAAGTTTCCTTCCACCCACCGTCCCTCAAGTCTCCCGAGAAAAATGATACCTCACTTGTGTGGGTAGGCCTAGTGCCCGCAACAGGAACGGCCCCAAACCACAACGTGGACACATCCCATTTTTCTACAGAAAACAGAGGTGTTTTTTGCAAAGTGCCTACCTGTAGATTTTGGCCTCTATCTCAGCGGGCACCTAGGGAAACCTACCAAACCTGTGCATTTTTGAAAATTAGAGACCTAGGGGATTCCAAGGTGGGGTGACTTGTGGGGCTCTGACCAGGTTCTGTTACCCAGAATCCTTTGCAAACCTCAAAATTTGGCTAAAAAAACAAGTTTTCCTCACATTTCGGTGACAGAAAGTTCTGGAATCTGAGAGGAGCCACAAATTTCCTTCCACCCATTGTTCCCCCAAGTCTCCCGATAAAAATGATACCTCACTTGTGTGGGTAGGCCTAGCGCCCGCGACAGGAAATGCCCCAAAACACAACGTGGACACATCCCATTTTTCAACAGAAAACAGAGGTGTTTTTTGCAAAGTGCCTACCTGTAGATTGTGGCCTGTAGCTCAGCCGGCACCTAGGGAAACCTACCAAACCTGTGCATTTTTGAAAACTAGAGACCTAGGGGAATCCAAGATGGGGTGACTAGTGGGCCTCTCACTAGGTTCTGTTACCCAGAATCCTTTGCAAACCTCAAAATGTGGCTAAAAAAACACATTTTGCTCACATTTCGGTGACAGAAAGTTCTGGATTCTGAGAGGAGCCACAAATTTCCTTCCACCCAGCATTCCCCCAAGTCTCCCGATAAAAATGATACCTCACTTGAGTGGGTAGGCCTAGCGCCCGCGACAGAAACTGCCCCAAAACACAACGTGGACACATCCCATTTTTCTACAGAAAACAGAGGTGTTTTTTGTAAAGTGCCTGCCTGTAGATTTTGGCCGCTAGCTCAGCCGGCACCTAGGGAAACCTTCCAAACCTGTGCATTTTTGAAAATTAGAGACCTAGTGGAATCCAAGATGGGGTGACTTGTGGGGCTCTGACCAGGTTCTGTTACCCAGAATCCTTGCAAACCTCAAAATGTGGCTAAAAAAACACATTTTGCTCACATTTCGGTGACAGAAAGTTCTGGATTCTGAGAGGAGCCACAAATTTCCTTCCACCTGGCGTTCCCCGAAGTCTCAAGATAATAATTATACCTCACTTGTGTGGGTAGGCCTAGCGCCCGCGACAGGAACTGCCCCAAAACACAACGTGGACACATCCCATTTTTCTACAGAAAACAGAGGTGTTTTTTGCAAAGTGCCTACCTGTAGATTTTGGCCTCTAGCTCAGCCGGCACCTAGAGAAACCTACCAAACCTGTGCATTTTTAAAAACTAGAGACCTAGGGGAATCCAAGATGGGGTGACTTGTGGGGCTCTGACCAGGTTCTGTTACCCAGAATCCTTTGCAAACCTCAAAATTTGGCTAAAAAAACAAGTTTTCCTCACATTTCGGTGACAGAAAGTTCTGGATTCTGAGAGGAGCCACAAATTTCCTTCCACCCAGCGTTCCCCCAAGTCTCCCGATAAAAATTATACCTCTCTTGTGTGGGTAGGCCTAGCGCCCGCGACAGGAACTGCCCCAAAACACAACGTGGACACATCCCATTTTTCTACAGAAAACAGAGGTGTTTTTTGCAAAGTGCCTACCTGTAGATTTTGGCCCCTAGCTCAGCCGGCACCTAGGGAAACCTACCAAACCTGTGCATTTTTTAAAATTAGAGACCAAAGGGAATCCAAGATGGGGTGACTTGTGGGGCTCTGACCAGGTTCTGTTACCCAGAATCCTTTGCAAACCTCAAAATTTGGCTAAAAAAACACGTTTTCCGCACATTTTGGTGACAGAAAGTTCTGGATTCTGAGAGGAGCCACAAATTTTCTTCCACCTAGCGTTCCCCCAAGTCTCCCGATAAAAATGATACCTCACTTGTGTGGGTAGGCCTAGTGCCCGCGAAAGGAACTGCCCCAAAACACAACGTGGACACATCCCATTTTTCTACATAAAACAGAGGTGTTTTTTGCAAAGTGCCTACCTGTAGATTTTGGCCGCTAGCTCAGCCGGCACCTAGGGAAACCTTCCAAACCTGTGCATTTTTGAAAATTAGAGACCTAGGGGAATCCAAGATGGGGTGACTTGTGGGACTCTGACCAGGTTCTGTTACCCAGAATCCTTGCAAACCTCAAAATTTGGCTAAGAAAACAAGTTTTCCTCACATTTCGGTGACAGAAAGTTCTGGAATCTGAGAGGAGCCACAAGTTTCCTTCCACCCACCGTCCCTCAAGTCTCCCGAGAAAAATGATACCTCACTTGTGTGGGTAGGCCTAGTGCCCGCAACAGGAACGGCCCCAAACCACAACGTGGACACATCCCATTTTTCTACAGAAAACAGAGGTGTTTTTTGCAAAGTGCCTACCTGTAGATTTTGGCCTCTATCTCAGCGGGCACCTAGGGAAACCTACCAAACCTGTGCATTTTTGAAAATTAGAGACCTAGGGGATTCCAAGGTGGGGTGACTTGTGGGGCTCTGACCAGGTTCTGTTACCCAGAATCCTTTGCAAACCTCAAAATTTGGCTAAAAAAACAAGTTTTCCTCACATTTCGGTGACAGAAAGTTCTGGAATCTGAGAGGAGCCACAAATTTCCTTCCACCCATTGTTCCCCCAAGTCTCCCGATAAAAATGATACCTCACTTGTGTGGGTAGGCCTAGCGCCCGCGACAGGAAATGCCCCAAAACACAACGTGGACACATCCCATTTTTCAACAGAAAACAGAGGTGTTTTTTGCAAAGTGCCTACCTGTAGATTGTGGCCTGTAGCTCAGCCGGCACCTAGGGAAACCTACCAAACCTGTGCATTTTTGAAAACTAGAGACCTAGGGGAATCCAAGATGGGGTGACTAGTGGGCCTCTCACTAGGTTCTGTTACCCAGAATCCTTTGCAAACCTCAAAATGTGGCTAAAAAAACACATTTTGCTCACATTTCGGTGACAGAAAGTTCTGGATTCTGAGAGGAGCCACAAATTTCCTTCCACCCAGCATTCCCCCAAGTCTCCCGATAAAAATGATACCTCACTTGAGTGGGTAGGCCTAGCGCCCGCGACAGAAACTGCCCCAAAACACAACGTGGACACATCCCATTTTTCTACAGAAAACAGAGGTGTTTTTTGTAAAGTGCCTGCCTGTAGATTTTGGCCGCTAGCTCAGCCGGCACCTAGGGAAACCTTCCAAACCTGTGCATTTTTGAAAATTAGAGACCTAGTGGAATCCAAGATGGGGTGACTTGTGGGGCTCTGACCAGGTTCTGTTACCCAGAATCCTTGCAAACCTCAAAATGTGGCTAAAAAAACACATTTTGCTCACATTTCGGTGACAGAAAGTTCTGGATTCTGAGAGGAGCCACAAATTTCCTTCCACCTGGCGTTCCCCGAAGTCTCAAGATAAAAATTATACCTCACTTGTGTGGGTAGGCCTAGCGCCCGCGACAGGAACTGCCCCAAAACACAACGTGGACACATCCCATTTTTCTACAGAAAACAGAGGTGTTTTTTGCAAAGTGCCTACCTGTAGATTTTGGCCTCTAGCTCAGCCGGCACCTAGGGAAACCTACCAAACCTGTGCATTTTTTAAAACTAGAGACCTAGGGGAATCCAAGATGGGGTGACTTGTGGGGCTCTGACCAGGTTCTGTTACCCAGAATCCTTTGCAAACCTCAAAATTTGGCTAAAAAAACAAGTTTTCCTCACATTTCGGTGACAGAAAGTTCTGGATTCTGAGAGGAGCCACAAATTTCCTTCCACCCAGCGTTCCCCCAAGTCTCCCGATAAAAATTATACCTCTCTTGTGTGGGTAGGCCTAGCGCCCGCGACAGGAACTGCCCCAAAACACAACGTGGACACATCCCATTTTTCTACAGAAAACAGAGGTGTTTTTTGCAAAGTGCCTGCCTGTAGATTTTGGCCGCTAGCTCAGCCGGCACCTAGGGAAACCTTCCAAACCTGTGCATCTTTGAAAATTAGAGACCTAGGGGAATCCAAGATGGGGTGACTTGTGGGGCTCTGACCAGGTTCTGTTACCCAGAATCCTTGCAAACCTCAAAATGTGGCTAAAAAAACACATTTTGCTCACATTTCGGTGACAGAAAGTTCTGGATTCTGAGAGGAGCCACAAATTTCCTTCCACCTGGCGTTCCCCCAAGTCTCAAGATAAAAATTATACCTCACTTGTGTGGGTAGGCCTAGCGCCCGCGACAGGAACTGCCCCAAAACACAACGTGGACACATCCCATTTTTCTACAGAAAACAGAGGTGTTTTTTGCAAAGTGCCTACCTGTAGATTTTGGCCTCTAGCTCAGCCGGCACCTAGGGAAACCTACCAAACCTGTGCATTTTTAAAAACTAGAGACCTAGGGGAATCCAAGATGGGGTGACTAGTGGGGCTCTCACCAGGTTCTGTTACCCAGAATCCTTTGCAAACCTCAAAATTTGGCTAAAAAAACACATTTTCCTCACAATTCGGTGACAGAAAGTTCTGGATTCTGAGAGGAGCCACAAATCTCCTTCCACCCACCGTTCCCCCAAGTCTCCCGATAAAAATTATACCTCTCTTGTGTGGGTAGGCCTAGCGCCCGCGACAGAAACTGCCCCAAAACACAACGTGGACACATCCCATTTTTCTACACAAAACAGAGGTGTTTTTTGCAAAGTGCCTGCCTGTAGATTTTGGCCGCTAGCTCAGCCGGCACCTAGGGAAACCTTCCAAACCTGTGCATTTTTGAAAATTAGAGACCTAGGGGAATCAAAGATGGGGTGACTTGTGGGGCTCTGACCAGGTTCTGTTACCCAGAATCGTTGCAAACCTCAAAATGTGGCTAAAAAAACACATTTTGCTCACATTTCGGTGACAGACAGTTCTGGATTCTGAGAGGAGCCACAAATTTCCTTCCACCCAGCGTTCCCCCAAGTCTCCAGATAAAAATGATACCTCACTTGAGTGGGTAGGCCTAGCGCCCGCGACAGAAACTGCCCCAAAACACAACGTGGACACATCCCATTTCTCTACAGAAAACAGAGGTGTTTTTTGCAAAGTGCCTACCTGTAGATTTTGGCCTCTAGCTCAGCCGGCACCTAGGGAAACCTACCAAACCTGTGCATTTTTTAAAATTAGAGACCTAGGGGAATCCAAGGTGGGGTGACTTGTGGGGCTCTGACCAGGTTCTGTTACCCAGAATCCTTTGCAAACCTTAAAATTTGGCTAAAAAAACAAGTTTTCCTCACATTTCGGTGACAGAAAGTTCTGGAATCTGAGAGGAGCCACAAATTTCCTTCCACCCAGTGTTCCCCCAAGTCTCCCGATAAAAATGATACCTCACTTGTGTGGGTAGGCCTAGCGCCCGCGACAGGAAATGGCCCTAAACACAACATGGACACATCCCATTTTTCAACAGAAAACAGAGGTGTTTTATGCAAAGTGCCTACCTGTAGATTTTGGCCTCTAGCTCAGCCGGCACCTAGGGAAACCTACCAAACCTGTGCATTTTTGAAAATTAGAGACCTAGGGGAATCCAAGATGGGGTGACTTGTGGGGCTCTGACCAGGTTCTGTTACACAGAGACCTTTGCAAACCTCAAAATTTGGCTAAAAAAACACGTTTTCCTCACATTTCCGTCACAGAAAGTTCTGGAATCTGAGAGGGGCCACAAATTTCCTTCCACCCAGCGTTCCCCAAGTCTCCAGATAAAAATGATACCTCACTTGTGTGGGTAAGCCTAGCGCCCGCGACAGGAACTGCCCCAAAACACAACGTGGACACATCCCATTTTTCTACAGAAAACAGAGGTGTTTTTTGCAAAGTGCCTACCTGTAGATTTTGGCCGCTAGCTCAGCCGGCACCTAGGGAAACCTACCAAACCTGTGCATTTTTTAAAATTAGAGACCTAGGGGAATCCAAGATGGGGTGACTTGTGGGGCTCTGACCAGGTTCTGTTACCCAGAGACCTTTGCAAACCTCAAAATTTGGCTAAAAAAACAAGTTTTCCTCACATTTCCGTCACAGAAAGTTCTGGAATCTGAGAGGAGCCACAAATTTCCTTCCACCCAGCGTTCCCCCAAGTCTCCCGATAAAAATGATACCTCACTTGTGTGGGTAGGCCTAGCGCCCGCGACAGGAACTGCCCCAAAACACAACGTGGACACATCCCATTTTTCTACAGAAAACAGAGGTGTTTTTTGCAAAGTGCCTACCTGTAGATTTTGGCCCCTAGCTCAGCCGGCACCTAGGGAAACCTACCAAACCTGTGCATTTTTTAAAATTAGAGACCTAAGGGAATCCAAGATGGGGTGACTTGTGGGGCTCTGACCAGGTTCTGTTACCCAGAATCCTTTGCAAACCTCAAAATTTGGCTAAAAAAACACGTTTTCCGCACATTTTGGTGACAGAAAGTTCTGGAATCTGAGAGGAGCCACAAATTTCCTTCCACCCAGTGTTCCCCCAAGTCTCCCGATAAAAATGATACCTCACTTGTGTGGGTAGGCCTAGCGCCCGCAACAGGAAATGGCCCTAAACACAACATGGACACATCCCATTTTTCTACAGAGGTGTTTTATGCAAAGTGCCTACCTGTAGATTTTGGCCTCTAGCTCAGCCGGCACCTAGGGAAACCTACCAAACCTGTGCATTTTTGAAAATTAGAGACCTAGGGGAATCGAAGATGGGGTGACTTGTGGGGCTCTGACCAGGTTCTGTTACCCAGAGACCTTTGCAAACCTCAAAATTTGGCTAAAAAAACACGTTTTCCTCACATTTCCGTTACAGAAAGTTCTGGAATCTGAGAGGCGCCACAAATTTCCTTCCACCCAGCGTTCCCCCAAGTCTCCAGATAAAAATGATACCTCACTTGTGTGGGTAGGCCTAGCGCCCGCGACAGGAACTGCCCCAAAACACAACGTGGACACATCCCATTTTTCTACAGAAAACAGAGGTGTTTTTTGCAAAGTGCCTACCTGTAGATTTTGGCCGCTAGCTCAGCCGGCACCTAGGGAAACCTACCAAACCTGTGCATTTTTAAAAATTAGAGACCTGGGGGAATCCAAGATGGGGTGACTTGTGGGGCTCTGACCAGGTTCTGTTACCCAGAGACCTTTGCAAACCTCAAAATTTGGCTAAAAAAACAAGTTTTCCTCACCTTTCCGTCACAGAAAGTTCTGGAATCTGAGAGGAGCCACAAATTTCCTTCCACCCAGCGTTCCCCCAAGTCTCCAGATAAAAATGATACCTCACTTGTGTGGGTAGGCCTAGCGCCCGCGACAGGAACTGCCCCAAAACACAACGTGGACACATCCCATTTTTTTACAGAAAACAGAGGTGTTTTTTGCAAAGTGCCTACCTGTAGATTTTGGCCCCTAGCTCAGCCGGCACCTAGGGAAACCTACCAAACCTGTGCATTTTTTAAAATTAGAGACCAAAGGGAATCCAAGATGGGGTGACTTGTGGGGCTCTGACCAGGTTCTGTTACCCAGAATCCTTTGCAAACCTCAAAATTTGGCTAAAAAAACACGTTTTCCGCACATTTTGGTGACAGAAAGTTCTGGATTCTGAGAGGAGCCACAAATTTCCTTCCACCTAGCGTTCCCCCAAGTCTCCCGATAAAAATGATACCTCACTTGTGTGGGTAGGCCTAGTGCCCGCGAAAGGAACTGCCCCAAAACACAACGTGGACACATCCCATTTTTCTACATAAAACAGAGGTGTTTTTTGCAAAGTGCCTACCTGTAGATTTTGGCCGCTAGCTCAGCCGGCACCTAGGGAAACCTTCCAAACCTGTGCATTTTTGAAAATTAGAGACCTAGGGGAATCCAAGATGGGGTGACTTGTGGGACTCTGACCAGGTTCTGTTACCCAGAATCCTTGCAAACCTCAAAATTTGGCTAAGAAAACAAGTTTTCCTCACATTTCGGTGACAGAAAGTTCTGGAATCTGAGAGGAGCCACAAGTTTCCTTCCACCCACCGTCCCTCAAGTCTCCCGAGAAAAATGATACCTCACTTGTGTGGGTAGGCCTAGTGCCCGCAACAGGAACGGCCCCAAACCACAACGTGGACACATCCCATTTTTCTACAGAAAACAGAGGTGTTTTTTGCAAAGTGCCTACCTGTAGATTTTGGCCTCTATCTCAGCGGGCACCTAGGGAAACCTACCAAACCTGTGCATTTTTGAAAATTAGAGACCTAGGGGATTCCAAGGTGGGGTGACTTGTGGGGCTCTGACCAGGTTCTGTTACCCAGAATCCTTTGCAAACCTCAAAATTTGGCTAAAAAAACAAGTTTTCCTCACATTTCGGTGACAGAAAGTTCTGGAATCTGAGAGGAGCCACAAATTTCCTTCCACCCATTGTTCCCCCAAGTCTCCCGATAAAAATGATACCTCACTTGTGTGGGTAGGCCTAGCGCCCGCGACAGGAAATGCCCCAAAACACAACGTGGACACATCCCATTTTTCAACAGAAAACAGAGGTGTTTTTTGCAAAGTGCCTACCTGTAGATTGTGGCCTGTAGCTCAGCCGGCACCTAGGGAAACCTACCAAACCTGTGCATTTTTGAAAACTAGAGACCTAGGGGAATCCAAGATGGGGTGACTAGTGGGCCTCTCACTAGGTTCTGTTACCCAGAATCCTTTGCAAACCTCAAAATGTGGCTAAAAAAACACATTTTGCTCACATTTCGGTGACAGAAAGTTCTGGATTCTGAGAGGAGCCACAAATTTCCTTCCACCCAGCATTCCCCCAAGTCTCCCGATAAAAATGATACCTCACTTGAGTGGGTAGGCCTAGCGCCCGCGACAGAAACTGCCCCAAAACACAACGTGGACACATCCCATTTTTCTACAGAAAACAGAGGTGTTTTTTGTAAAGTGCCTGCCTGTAGATTTTGGCCGCTAGCTCAGCCGGCACCTAGGGAAACCTTCCAAACCTGTGCATTTTTGAAAATTAGAGACCTAGTGGAATCCAAGATGGGGTGACTTGTGGGGCTCTGACCAGGTTCTGTTACCCAGAATCCTTGCAAACCTCAAAATGTGGCTAAAAAAACACATTTTGCTCACATTTCGGTGACAGAAAGTTCTGGATTCTGAGAGGAGCCACAAATTTCCTTCCACCTGGCGTTCCCCGAAGTCTCAAGATAAAAATTATACCTCACTTGTGTGGGTAGGCCTAGCGCCCGCGACAGGAACTGCCCCAAAACACAACGTGGACACATCCCATTTTTCTACAGAAAACAGAGGTGTTTTTTGCAAAGTGCCTACCTGTAGATTTTGGCCTCTAGCTCAGCCGGCACCTAGGGAAACCTACGAAACCTGTGCATTTTTAAAAACTAGAGACCTAGGGGAATCCAAGATGGGGTGACTTGTGGGGCTCTGACCAGGTTCTGTTACCCAGAATCCTTTGCAAACCTCAAAATATGGCTAAAAAAACAAGTTTTCCTCACATTTCGGTGACAGAAAGTTCTGGATTCTGAGAGGAGCCACAAATTTCCTTCCACCCAGCGTTCCCCCAAGTCTCCCGATAAAAATTATACCTCTCTTGTGTGGGTAGGCCTAGCGCCCGCGACAGGAACTGCCCCAAAACACAACGTGGACACATCCCATTTTTCTACAGAAAACAGAGGTGTTTTTTGCAAAGTGCCTACCTATAGATTTTGGCCCCTAGCTCAGCCGGCACCTAGGGAAACCTACCAAACCTGTGCATTTTTTAAAATTAGAGACCAAAGGGAATCCAAGATGGGGTGACTTGTGGGGCTCTGACCAGGTTCTGTTACCCAGAATCCTTTGCAAACCTCAAAATTTGGCTAAAAAAACACGTTTTCCGCACATTTTGGTGACAGAAAGTTCTGGATTCTGAGAGGAGCCACAAATTTTCTTCCACCTAGCGTTCCCCCAAGTCTCCCGATAAAAATGATACCTCACTTGTGTGGGTAGGCCTAGTGCCCGCGAAAGGAACTGCCCCAAAACACAACGTGGACACATCCCATTTTTCTACATAAAACAGAGGTGTTTTTTGCAAAGTGCCTACCTGTAGATTTTGGCCGCTAGCTCAGCCGGCACCTAGGGAAACCTTCCAAACCTGTGCATTTTTGAAAATTAGAGACCTAGGGGAATCCAAGATGGGGTGACTTGTGGGACTCTGACCAGGTTCTGTTACCCAGAATCCTTGCAAACCTCAAAATTTGGCTAAGAAAACAAGTTTTCCTCACATTTCGGTGAAAGAAAGTTCTGGAATCTGAGAGGAGCCACAAGTTTCCTTCCACCCACCGTCCCTCAAGTCTCCCGAGAAAAATGATACCTCACTTGTGTGGGTAGGCCTAGTGCCCGCAACAGGAACGGCCCCAAACCACAACGTGGACACATCCCATTTTTCTACAGAAAACAGAGGTGTTTTTTGCAAAGTGCCTACCTGTAGATTTTGGCCTCTATCTCAGCGGGCACCTAGGGAAACCTACCAAACCTGTGCATTTTTGAAAATTAGAGACCTAGGGGATTCCAAGGTGGGGTGACTTGTGGGGCTCTGACCAGGTTCTGTTACCCAGAATCCTTTGCAAACCTCAAAATTTGGCTAAAAAAACAAGTTTTCCTCACATTTCGGTGACAGAAAGTTCTGGAATCTGAGAGGAGCCACAAATTTCCTTCCACCCATTGTTCCCCCAAGTCTCCCGATAAAAATGATACCTCACTTGTGTGGGTAGGCCTAGCGCCCGCGACAGGAAATGCCCCAAAACACAACGTGGACACATCCCATTTTTCAACAGAAAACAGAGGTGTTTTTTGCAAAGTGCCTACCTGTAGATTGTGGCCTGTAGCTCAGCCGGCACCTAGGGAAACCTACCAAACCTGTGCATTTTTGAAAACTAGAGACCTAGGGGAATCCAAGATGGGGTGACTAGTGGGCCTCTCACTAGGTTCTGTTACCCAGAATCCTTTGCAAACCTCAAAATGTGGCTAAAAAAACACATTTTGCTCACATTTCGGTGACAGAAAGTTCTGGATTCTGAGAGGAGCCACAAATTTCCTTCCACCCAGCATTCCCCCAAGTCTCCCGATAAAAATGATACCTCACTTGAGTGGGTAGGCCTAGCGCCCGCGACAGAAACTGCCCCAAAACACAACGTGGACACATCCCATTTTTCTACAGAAAACAGAGGTGTTTTTTGTAAAGTGCCTGCCTGTAGATTTTGGCCGCTAGCTCAGCCGGCACCTAGGGAAACCTTCCAAACCTGTGCATTTTTGAAAATTAGAGACCTAGTGGAATCCAAGATGGGGTGACTTGTGGGGCTCTGACCAGGTTCTGTTACCCAGAATCCTTGCAAACCTCAAAATGTGGCTAAAAAAACACATTTTGCTCACATTTCGGTGACAGAAAGTTCTGGATTCTGAGAGGAGCCACAAATTTCCTTCCACCTGGCGTTCCCCGAAGTCTCAAGATAAAAATTATACCTCACTTGTGTGGGTAGGCCTAGCGCCCGCGACAGGAACTGCCCCAAAACACAACGTGGACACATCCCATTTTTCTACAGAAAACAGAGGTGTTTTTTGCAAAGTGCCTACCTGTAGATTTTGGCCTCTAGCTCAGCCGGCACCTAGGGAAACCTACGAAACCTGTGCATTTTTAAAAACTAGAGACCTAGGGGAATCCAAGATGGGGTGACTTGTGGGGCTCTGACCAGGTTCTGTTACCCAGAATCCTTTGCAAACCTCAAAATTTGGCTAAAAAAACAAGTTTTCCTCACATTTCGGTGACAGAAAGTTCTGGATTCTGAGAGGAGCCACAAATTTCCTTCCACCCAGCGTTCCCCCAAGTCTCCCGATAAAAATTATACCTCTCTTGTGTGGGTAGGCCTAGCGCCCGCGACAGGAACTGCCCCAAAACACAACGTGGACACATCCCATTTTTCTACAGAAAACAGAGGTGTTTTTTGCAAAGTGCCTGCCTGTAGATTTTGGCCGCTAGCTCAGCCGGCACCTAGGGAAACCTTCCAAACCTGTGCATTTTTGAAAATTAGAGACCTAGGGGAATCCAAGATGGGGTGACTTGTGGGGCTCTGACCAGGTTCTGTTACCCAGAATCCTTGCAAACCTCAAAATGTGGCTAAAAAAACACATTTTGCTCACATTTCGGTGACAGAAAGTTCTGGATTCTGAGAGGAGCCACAAATTTCCTTCCACCTGGCGTTCCCCCAAGTCTCAAGATAAAAATTATACCTCACTTGTGTGGGTAGGCCTAGCGCCCGCGACAGGAACTGCCCCAAAACACAACGTGGACACATCCCATTTTTCTACAGAAAACAGAGGTGTTTTTTGCAAAGTGCCTACCTGTAGATTTTGGCCTCTAGCTCAGCCGGCACCTAGGGAAACCTACCAAACCTGTGCATTTTTAAAAACTAGAGACCTAGGGGAATCCAAGATGGGGTGACTAGTGGGGCTCTCACCAGGTTCTGTTACCCAGAATCCTTTGCAAACCTCAAAATTTGGCTAAAAAAACACATTTTCCTCACAATTCGGTGACAGAAAGTTCTGGATTCTGAGAGGAGCCACAAATCTCCTTCCACCCACCGTTCCCCCAAGTCTCCCGATAAAAATTATACCTCTCTTGTGTGGGTAGGCCTAGCGCCCGCGACAGAAACTGCCCCAAAACACAACGTGGACACATCCCATTTTTCTACACAAAACAGAGGTGTTTTTTGCAAAGTGCCTGCCTGTAGATTTTGGCCGCTAGCTCAGCCGGCACCTAGGGAAACCTTCCAAACCTGTGCATTTTTGAAAATTAGAGACCTAGGGGAATCAAAGATGGGGTGACTTGTGGGGCTCTGACCAGGTTCTGTTACCCAGAATCGTTGCAAACCTCAAAATGTGGCTAAAAAAACACATTTTGCTCACATTTCGGTGACAGACAGTTCTGGATTCTGAGAGGAGCCACAAATTTCCTTCCACCCAGCGTTCCCCCAAGTCTCCAGATAAAAATGATACCTCACTTGAGTGGGTAGGCCTAGCGCCCGCGACAGAAACTGCCCCAAAACACAACGTGGACACATCCCATTTCTCTACAGAAAACAGAGGTGTTTTTTGCAAAGTGCCTACCTGTAGATTTTGGCCTCTAGCTCAGCCGGCACCTAGGGAAACCTACCAAACCTGTGCATTTTTTAAAATTAGAGACCTAGGGGAATCCAAGGTGGGGTGACTTGTGGGGCTCTGACCAGGTTCTGTTACCCAGAATCCTTTGCAAACCTTAAAATTTGGCTAAAAAAACAAGTTTTCCTCACATTTCGGTGACAGAAAGTTCTGGAATCTGAGAGGAGCCACAAATTTCCTTCCACCCAGTGTTCCCCCAAGTCTCCAGATAAAAATGATACCTCACTTGTGTGGGTAGGCCTAGCGCCCGCGACAGGAAATGGCCCTAAACACAACATGGACACATCCCATTTTTCAACAGAAAACAGAGGTGTTTTATGCAAAGTGCCTACCTGTAGATTTTGGCCTCTAGCTCAGCCGGCACCTAGGGAAACCTACCAAACCTGTGCATTTTTTAAAATTAGAGACCTAGGGGAATCCAAGATGGGGTGACTTGTGGGGCTCTGACCAGGTTCTGTTACCCAGAGACCTTTGCAAACCTCAAAATTTGGCTAAAAAAACAAGTTTTCCTCACATTTCGGAGACAGAAAGTTCTGGAATCTGAGAGGAGCCACAAATTTCCTTCCACCCAGTGTTCCCCCAAGTCTCCTGATAAAAATTATACCTCACTTGTGTGGGTAGGCCTAGCGCCCGCAACAGGAACTGCCCCAAAACACAACGTGGACACATCCCATTTTTCTACAGAAAACAGAGGTGTTTTTTGCAAAGTGCCTACCTGTAGATTTTGGCCCCTAGCTCAGCCGGCACCTAGGGAAACCTACCAAACCTGTGCATTTTTTAAAATTAGAGACCTAAGGGAATCCAAGATGGGGTGACTTGTGGGGCTCTGGCCAGGTTCTGTTACCCAGAATCCTTTGCAAACCTCAAAATGTGGCTGAAAAAACACGTTTTCCGCACATTTTGGTGACAGAAAGTTCTGGATTCTGAGAGGAGCCACAAATTTCCTTCCACCCAGCGTTCCCCCAAGTCTCCCGATAAAAATGATACCTCACTTGTGTGGGTAGGCCTAGTGCCCGCGACAGGAACTGCCCCAAAACACAACGTGGACACATCCCATTTTTCTACAGAAAATAGAGGTGTTTTTTGCAAAGTGCCTACCTGTAGATTTTGGCCTCTAGCTCAGCCGGCACCTAGGGAAACCTACCAAACCTGTGAATTTTTAAAAACTAGAGACCTAGGGGAATCCAAGATGGGGTGACTTGTGGGGCTCTCACCAGGTTCTGTTACCCAGAATCCTTTGCAAACCTCAAGATTTGGCTAAAAAAACACATTTTCCTCACATTTCGGTGACAGAAAGTTCTGGATTCTGAGAGGAGCCACAAATTTCCTTCCACCCAGCGTTCCCCCAAATCTCCCGATAAAAATTATACCTCTCTTGTGTGGGTAGGCCTAGCGCCCGCGACAGGAACTGCCCCAAAACACAACGTGGACACATCCCATTTTTCTACAGGAAACAGAGGTGTTTTTTGCAAAGTGCCTACCTGTAGATTTTGGCCTCTATCTCAGCGGGCACCTAGGGAAACCTACCAAACCTGTGCATTTTTGAAAATTAGAAACCTAGGGGATTCCAAGGTGGGGTGACCTGTGGGGCTCTGACCAGGTTCTGTTACCCAGAATCCTTTGCAAACCTCAAAATTTGGCTAAAAAAACAAGTTTTCCTCACATTTCGGTGACAGATAGTTCTGGAATCTGAGAGGAGCCACAAATTTCCTTCCACCCAGTGTTCCCCCAAGTCTCCAGATAAAAATTATACCTCACTTGTGTGGGTAGGCCTAGCGCCCGCGACAGGAAATGCCCCAAAACACAACGTGGACACATCCCATTTTTCAACAGAAAACAGAGGTGTTTTTTGCAAAGTGCCTACCTGTAGATTGTGGCCTCTAGCTCAGCCGGCACCTAGGGAAACCTACCAAACCTGTGCATTTTTTAAAACTAGAGACCTAGGGGAATCCAAGATGGGGTGACTAGTGGGGCTCTCACCAGGTTCTGTTACCCAGAATCCTTTGCAAACCTCAAAATGTGGCTAAAAAAACACATTTCGCTCACATTTTGGTGACAGAAAGTTCTGGATTCTGAGAGGAGCCACAAATTTCCTTCCACCCAGCGTTCCCCCAAGTCTCCCGATAAAAATGATACCTCACTTGAGTGGGTAGGCCTAGCGCCCGCGACAGAAGCTGCCCCAAAACACAACGTGGACACATCCCATTTTTCTACAGAAAACAGAGGTGTTTTTTGCAAAGTGCCTACCTGTAGATTTTGGCCTCTAGCTCATCCGGCACCTAGGGAAACCTACCAAACCTGTGCATTTTTGAAAATTAGAGACCTAGGGGAATCCAAGGTGGGGTGACTTGTGGGGCTCTCACCAGGTTCTGTTACCCAGAATCCTTTGCAAACCTCAAGATTTGGCTAAAAAAACACGTTTTCCTCACATTTCGGTGACAGAAAGTTCTGGATTCTGAGAGGAGCCACAAATTTCCTTCCACCCAGCGTTCCCCCAAGTCTCCCGATAAAAATTATACCGCACTTGTGTGGGTAGGCCTAGCGCCCGCGACAGGAACTGCCCCAAAACACAACGTGGACACATCCCATTTTTCTACAGAAAACAGAGGTGTTTTTTGCAAAGTGCCTACCTGTAGATTTTGGCCCCTAGCTCAGCCGGCACCTAGGGAAACCTACCAAACCTGTGCATTTTTTAAAATTAGAGACCTAAGGGAATCCAAGATGGGGTGACTTGTGGGGCTCTGACCAGGTTCTGTTACCCAGAATCCTTTGCAAACCTCAACATTTGGCTAAAAAAACAAGTTTTCCTCACATTTTGGTGACAGAAAGTTCTGGAATCTGAGAGGAGCCACAAATTTCCTTCCACCCAGTGTTCCCCCAAGTCTCCCGATAAAAATGATACCTCACTTGTGTGGGTAGGCCTAGCGCCCGCAACAGGAAATGGCCCTAAACACAACATGGACACATCCCATTTTTCAACAGAGGTGTTTTATGCAAAGTGCCTACCTGTAGATTTTGGCCTCTAGCTCAGCCGGCACCTAGGGAAACCTACCAAACCTGTGCATTTTTGAAAATAAGAGACCTAGGGGAATCGAAGATGGGGTGACTTGTGGGGCTCTGACCAGGTTCTGTTACCCAGAGACCTTTGCAAACCTCAAAATTTGGCTAAAAAAACACGTTTTCCTCACATTTCCGTTACAGAAAGTTCTGGAATCTGAGAGGCGCCACAAATTTCCTTCCACCCAGCGTTCCCCCAAGTCTCCAGATAAAAATGATACCTCACTTGTGTGGGTAGGCCTAGCGCCCGCGACAGGAACTGCCCCAAAACACAACGTGGACACATCCCATTTTTCTACAGAAAACAGAGGTGTTTTTTGCAAAGTGCCTACCTGTAGATTTTGGCCGCTAGCTCAGCCGGCACCTAGGGAAACCTACCAAACCTGTGCATTTTTTAAAATTAGAGACCTGGGGGAATCCAAGATGGGGTGACTTGTGGGGCTCTGACCAGGTTCTGTTACCCAGAGACCTTTGCAAACCTCAAAATTTGGCTAAAAAAACAAGTTTTCCTCACATTTCCGTCACAGAAAGTTCTGGAATCTGAGAGGAGCCACAAATTTCCTTCCACCCTGCGTTCCCCCAAGTCTCCAGATAAAAATGAAACCTCACTTGTGTGGGTAGGCCTAGCGCCCGCGACAGGAACTGCCCCAAAACACAACGTGGACACATCCCATTTTTTTACAGAAAACAGAGGTGTTTTTTGCAAAGTGCCTACCTGTAGATTTTGGCCCCTAGCTCAGCCGGCACCTAGGGAAACCTACCAAACCTGTGCATTTTTTAAAATTAGAGACCAAAGGGAATCCAAGATGGGGTGACTTGTGGGGCTCTGACCAGGTTCTGTTACCCAGAATCCTTTGCAAACCTCAAAATTTGGCTAAAAAAACACGTTTTCCGCACATTTTGGTGACAGAAAGTTCTGGATTCTGAGAGGAGCCACAAATTTCCTTCCACCTAGCGTTCCCCCAAGTCTCCCGATAAAAATGATACCTCACTTGTGTGGGTAGGCCTAGTGCCCGCGAAAGGAACTGCCCCAAAACACAACGTGGACACATCCCATTTTTCTACATAAAACAGAGGTGTTTTTTGCAAAGTGCCTACCTGTAGATTTTGGCCGCTAGCTCAGCCGGCACCTAGGGAAACCTTCCAAACCTGTGCATTTTTGAAAATTAGAGACCTAGGGGAATCCAAGATGGGGTGACTTGTGGGACTCTGACCAGGTTCTGTTACCCAGAATCCTTGCAAACCTCAAAATTTGGCTAAGAAAACAAGTTTTCCTCACATTTCGGTGACAGAAAGTTCTGGAATCTGAGAGGAGCCACAAGTTTCCTTCCACCCACCGTCCCTCAAGTCTCCCGAGAAAAATGATACCTCACTTGTGTGGGTAGGCCTAGTGCCCGCAACAGGAACGGCCCCAAACCACAACGTGGACACATCCCATTTTTCTACAGAAAACAGAGGTGTTTTTTGCAAAGTGCCTACCTGTAGATTTTGGCCTCTATCTCAGCGGGCACCTAGGGAAACCTACCAAACCTGTGCATTTTTGAAAATTAGAGACCTAGGGGATTCCAAGGTGGGGTGACTTGTGGGGCTCTGACCAGGTTCTGTTACCCAGAATCCTTTGCAAACCTCAAAATTTGGCTAAAAAAACAAGTTTTCTTCACATTTCGGTGACAGAAAGTTCTGGAATCTGAGAGGAGCCACAAATTTCCTTCCACCCATTGTTCCCCCAAGTCTCCCGATAAAAATGATACCTCACTTGTGTGGGTAGGCCTAGCGCCCGCGACAGGAAATGCCCCAAAACACAACGTGGACACATCCCATTTTTCAACAGAAAACAGAGGTGTTTTTTGCAAAGTGCCTACCTGTAGATTGTGGCCTGTAGCTCAGCCGGCACCTAGGGAAACCTACCAAACCTGTGCATTTTTGAAAACTAGAGACCTAGGGGAATCCAAGATGGGGTGACTAGTGGGCCTCTCACTAGGTTCTGTTACCCAGAATCCTTTGCAAACCTCAAAATGTGGCTAAAAAAACAAATTTTGCTCACATTTCGGTGACAGAAAGTTCTGGATTCTGAGAGGAGCCACAAATTTCCTTCCACCCAGCATTCCCCCAAGTCTCCCGATAAAAATGATACCTCACTTGAGTGGGTAGGCCTAGCGCCCGCGACAGAAACTGCCCCAAAACACAACGTGGACACATCCCATTTTTCTACAGAAAACAGAGGTGTTTTTTGTAAAGTGCCTGCCTGTAGATTTTGGCCGCTAGCTCAGCCGGCACCTAGGGAAACCTTCCAAACCTGTGCATTTTTGAAAATTAGAGACCTAGTGGAATCCAAGATGGGGTGACTTGTGGGGCTCTGACCAGGTTCTGTTACCCAGAATCCTTGCAAACCTCAAAATGTGGCTAAAAAAACACATTTTGCTCACATTTCGGTGACAGAAAGTTCTGGATTCTGAGAGGAGCCACAAATTTCCTTCCACCTGGCGTTCCCCGAAGTCTCAAGATAAAAATTATACCTCACTTGTGTGGGTAGGCCTAGCGCCCGCGACAGGAACTGCCCCAAAACACAACGTGGACACATCCCATTTTTCTACAGAAAACAGAGGTGTTTTTTGCAAAGTGCCTACCTGTAGATTTTGGCCTCTAGCTCAGCCGGCACCTAGGGAAACCTACCAAACCTGTGCATTTTTAAAAACTAGAGACCTAGGGGAATCCAAGATGGGGTGACTTGTGGGGCTCTGACCAGGTTCTGTTACCCAGAATCCTTTGCAAACCTCAAAATTTGGCTAAAAAAACAAGTTTTCCTCACATTTCGGTGACAGAAAGTTCTGGATTCTGAGAGGAGCCACAAATTTCCTTCCACCCAGCGTTCCCCCAAGTCTCCCGATAAAAATTATACCTCTCTTGTGTGGGTAGGCCTAGCGCCCGCGACAGGAACTGCCCCAAAACACAACGTGGACACATCCCATTTTTCTACAGAAAACAGAGGTGTTTTTTGCAAAGTGCCTGCCTGTAGATTTTGGCCGCCAGCTCAGCCGGCACCTAGGGAAACCTTCCAAACCTGTGCATTTTTGAAAATTAGAGACCTAGGGGAATCCAAGATGGGGTGACTTGTGGGGCTCTGACCAGGTTCTGTTACCCAGAATCCTTGCAAACCTCAAAATGTGGCTAAAAAATCACATTTTGCTCACATTTCGGTGACAGAAAGTTCTGGATTCTGAGAGGAGCCACAAATTTCTTTCCACCTGGCGTTCCCCCAAGTCTCAAGATAAAAATTATACCTCACTTGTGTGGGTAGGCCTAGCGCCCGCGACAGGAACTGCCCCAAAACACAACGTGGACACATCCCATTTTTCTACAGAAAACAGAGGTGTTTTTTGCAAAGTGCCTACCTGTAGATTTTGGCCTCTAGCTCAGCCGGCACCTAGGGAAACCTACCAAACCTGTGCATTTTTAAAAACTAGAGACCTAGGGGAATCCAAGATGGGGTGACTAGTGGGGCTCTCACCAGGTTCTGTTACCCAGAATCCTTTGCAAACCTCAAAATTTGGCTAAAAAAACACATTTTCCTCACATTTCGGTGACAGAAAGTTCTGGATTCTGAGAGGAGCCACAAATCTCCTTCCACCCACCGTTCCCCCAAGTCTCCCGATAAAAATTATACCTCTCTTGTGTGGGTAGGCCTAGCGCCCGCGACAGAAACTGCCCCAAAACACAACGTGGACACATCCCATTTTTCTACACAAAACAGAGGTGTTTTTTGCAAAGTGCCTGCCTGTAGATTTTGGCCGCTAGCTCAGCCGGCACCTAGGGAAACCTTCCAAACCTGTGCATTTTTAAAAACTATAGACCTAGGGGAATCCAAGATGGGGTGACTTGTGGGGCTCTGACCAGGTTCTGTTACCCAGAATCCTTTGCAAACCTCAAAATTTGGCTAAAAAAACAAGTTTTCCTCACATTTCGGTGACAGAAAGTTCTGGATTCTGAGAGGAGCCACAAATTTCCTTCCACCCAGCGTTCCCCCAAGTCTCCCGATAAAAATTATACCTCTCTTGTGTGGGTAGGCCTAGCGCCCGCGACAGGAACTGCCCCAAAACACAACGTGGACACATCCCATTTTTCTACAGAAAACAGAGGTGTTTTTTGCAAAGTGCCTGCCTGTAGATTTTGGCCGCTAGCTCAGCCGGCACCTAGGGAAACCTTCCAAACCTGTGCATTTTTGAAAATTAGAGACCTAGGGGAATCCAAGATGGGGTGACTTGTGGGGCTCTGACCAGGTTCTGTTACCCAGAATCCTTGCAAACCTCAAAATGTGGCTAAAAAAACACATTTTGCTCACATTTCGGTGACAGAAAGTTCTGGATTCTGAGAGGAGCCACAAATTTCCTTCCACCTGGCGTTCCCCCAAGTCTCAAGATAAAAATTATACCTCACTTGTGTGGGTAGGCCTAGCGCCCGCGACAGGAACTGCCCCAAAACACAACGTGGACACATCCCATTTTTCTACAGAAAACAGAGGTGTTTTTTGCAAAGTGCCTACCTGTAGATTTTGGCCTCTAGCTCAGCCGGCACCTAGGGAAACCTACCAAACCTGTGCATTTTTAAAAACTAGAGACCTAGGGGAATCCAAGATGGGGTGACTAGTGGGGCTCTCACCAGGTTCTGTTACCCAGAATCCTTTGCAAACCTCAAAATTTGGCTAAAAAAACACATTTTCCTCACATTTCGGTGACAGAAAGTTCTGGATTCTGAGAGGAGCCACAAATCTCCTTCCACCCACCGTTCCCCCAAGTCTCCCGATAAAAATTATACCTCTCTTGTGTGGGTAGGCCTAGCGCCCGTGACAGAAACTGCCCCAAAACACAACGTGGACACATCCCATTTTTCTACACAAAACAGAGGTGTTTTTTGCAAAGTGCCTGCCTGTAGATTTTGGCCGCTAGCTCAGCCGGCACCTAGGGAAACCTTCCAAACCTGTGCATTTTTGAAAATTAGAGACTTAGGGGAATCAAAGATGGGGTGACTTGTGGGGCTCTGACCAGGTTCTGTTACCCAGAATCGTTGCAAACCTCAAAATGTGGCTAAAAAAACACATTTTGCTCACATTTCGGTGACAGACAGTTCTGGATTCTGAGAGGAGCCACAAATTTCCTTCCACCCAGCGTTCCCCCAAGTCTCCAGATAAAAATGATACCTCACTTGAGTGGGTAGGCCTAGCGCCCGCGACAGAAACTGCCCCAAAACACAACGTGGACACATCCCATTTCTCTACAGAAAACAGAGGTGTTTTTTGCAAAGTGCCTACCTGTAGATTTTGGCCTCTAGCTCAGCCGGCACCTAGGGAAACCTACCAAACCAGTGCATTTTTTAAAATTAGAGACCTAGGGGAATCCAAGGTGGGGTGACTTGTGGGGCTCTGACCAGGTTCTGTTACCCAGAATCCTTTGCAAACCTTAAAATTTGGCTAAAAAAACAAGTTTTCCTCACATTTCGGTGACAGAAAGTTCTGGAATCTGAGAGGAGCCACAAATTTCCTTCCACCCAGTGTTCCCCCAAGTCTCCCGATAAAAATGATACCTCACTTGTGTGGGTAGGCCTAGCGCCCGCAACAGGAAATGGCCCTAAACACAACATGGACACATCCCATTTTTCAACAGAGGTGTTTTATGCAAAGTGCCTACCTGTAGATTTTGGCCTCTAGCTCAGCCGGCACCTAGGGAAACCTACCAAACCTGTGCATTTTTGAAAATAAGAGACCTAGGGGAATCGAAGATGGGGTGACTTGTGGGGCTCTGACCAGGTTCTGTTACCCAGAGACCTTTGCAAACCTCAAAATGTGGCTAAAAAAACACGTTTTCCTCACATTTCCGTTACAGAAAGTTCTGGAATCTGAGAGGCGCCACAAATTTCCTTCCACCCAGCGTTCCCCCAAGTCTCCCGATAAAAATGATACCTCACTTGAGTGGGTAGGCCTAGCGCCCGCGACAGAAACTGCCCCAAAACACAACGTGGACACATCCCATTTTTCTACAGAAAACAGAGGTGTTTTTTGTAAAGTGCCTGCCTGTAGATTTTGGCCGCTAGCTCAGCCGGCACCTAGGGAAACCTTCCAAACCTGTGCATTTTTGAAAATTAGAGACCTAGTGGAATCCAAGATGGGGTGACTTGTGGGGCTCTGACCAGGTTCTGTTACCCAGAATCCTTGCAAACCTCAAAATGTGGCTAAAAAAACACATTTTGCTCACATTTCGGTGACAGAAAGTTCTGGATTCTGAGAGGAGCCACAAATTTCCTTCCACCTGGCGTTCCCCGAAGTCTCAAGATAAAAATTATACCTCACTTGTGTGGGTAGGCCTAGCGCCCGCGACAGGAACTGCCCCAAAACACAACGTGGACACATCCCATTTTTCTACAGAAAACAGAGGTGTTTTTTGCAAAGTGCCTACCTGTAGATTTTGGCCTCTAGCTCAGCCGGCACCTAGGGAAACCTACCAAACCTGTGCATTTTTAAAAACTAGAGACCTAGGGGAATCCAAGATGGGGTGACTTGTGGGGCTCTGACCAGGTTCTGTTACCCAGAATCCTTTGCAAACCTCAAAATTTGGCTAAAAAAACAAGTTTTCCTCACATTTCGGTGACAGAAAGTTCTGGATTCTGAGAGGAGCCACAAATTTCCTTCCACCCAGCGTTACCCCAAGTCTCCCGATAAAAATTATACCTCTCTTGTGTGGGTAGGCCTAGCGCCCGCGACAGGAACTGCCCCAAAACACAACGTGGACACATCCCATTTTTCTACAGAAAACAGAGGTGTTTTTTGCAAAGTGCCTGCCTGTAGATTTTGGCCGCTAGCTCAGCCGGCACCTAGGGAAACCTTCCAAACCTGTGCATTTTTGAAAATTAGAGACCTAGGGGAATCCAAGATGGGGTGACTTGTGGGGCTCTGACCAGGTTCTGTTACCCAGAATCCTTGCAAACCTCAAAATGTGGCTAAAAAAACACATTTTGCTCACATTTCGGTGACAGAAAGTTCTGGATTCTGAGAGGAGCCACAAATTTCCTTCCACCTGGCGTTCCCCCAAGTCTCAAGATAAAAATTATACCTCACTTGTGTGGGTAGGCCTAGCGCCCGCGACAGGAACTGCCCCAAAACACAACGTGGACACATCCCATTTTTCTACAGAAAACAGAGGTGTTTTTTGCAAAGTGCCTACCTGTAGATTTTGGCCTCTAGCTCAGCCGGCACCTAGGGAAACCTACCAAACCTGTGCATTTTTAAAAACTAGAGACCTAGGGGAATCCAAGATGGGGTGACTAGTGGGGCTCTCACCAGGTTCTGTTACCCAGAATCCTTTGCAAACCTCAAAATTTGGCTAAAAAAACAAATTTTCCTCACATTTCGGTGACAGAAAGTTCTGGATTCTGAGAGGAGCCACAAATCTCCTTCCACCCACCGTTCCCCCAAGTCTCCCGATAAAAATTATACCTCTCTTGTGTGGGTAGGCCTAGCGCCCGCGACAGAAACTGCCCCAAAACACAACGTGGACACATCCCATTTTTCTACACAAAACAGAGGTGTTTTTTGCAAAGTGCCTGCCTGTAGATTTTGGCCGCTAGCTCAGCCGGCACCTAGGGAAACCTTCCAAACCTGTGCATTTTTGAAAATTAGAGACCTAGGGGAATCAAAGATGGGGTGACTTGTGGGGCTCTGACCAGGTTCTGTTACCCAGAATCGTTGCAAACCTCAAAATGTGGCTAAAAAAACACATTTTGCTCACATTTCGGTGACAGACAGTTCTGGATTCTGAGAGGAGCCACAAATTTCCTTCCACCCAGCGTTCCCCCAAGTCTCCAGATAAAAATGATACCTCACTTGAGTGGGTAGGCCTAGCGCCCGCGACAGAAACTGCCCCAAAACACAACGTGGACACATCCCATTTCTCTACAGAAAACAGAGGTGTTTTTTGCAAAGTGCCTACCTGTAGATTTTGGCCTCTAGCTCAGCCGGCACCTAGGGAAACCTACCAAACCTGTGCATTTTTTAAAATTAGAGACCTAGGGGAATCCAAGGTGGGGTGACTTGTGGGGCTCTGACCAGGTTCTGTTACCCAGAATCCTTTGCAAACCTTAAAATTTGGCTAAAAAAACAAGTTTTCCTCACATTTCGGTGACAGAAAGTTCTGGAATCTGAGAGGAGCCACAAATTTCCTTCCACCCAGTGTTCCCTCAAGTCTCCCGATAAAAATGATACCTCACTTGTGTGGGTAGGCCTAGCGCCCGCGACAGGAAATGGCCCTAAACACAACATGGACACATCCCATTTTTCAACAGAAAACAGAGGTGTTTTATGCAAAGTGCCTACCTGTAGATTTTGGCCTCTAGTTCAGCCGGCACCTAGGGAAACCTACCAAACCTGTGCATTTTTTAAAATTAGAGACCTAGGGGAATCCAAGATGGGGTGACTTGTGGGGCTCTGACCAGGTTCTGTTACCCAGAGACCTTTGCAAACCTCAAAATTTGGCTAAAAAAACAAGTTTTCCTCACATTTCGGTGACAGAAAGTTCTGGAATCTGAGAGGAGCCACAAATTTCCTTCCACCCAGTGTTCCCCCAAGTCTCCTGATAAAAATTATACCTCACTTGTGTGGGTAGGCCTAGCGCCCGCAACAGGAACTGCCCCAAAACACAACGTGGACACATCCCATTTTTCTACAGAAAACAGAGGTGTTTTTTGCAAAGTGCCTACCTGTAGATTTTGGCCCCTAGCTCAGCCGGCACCTAGGGAAACCTACCAAACCTGTGCATTTTTTAAAATTAGAGACCTAAGGGAATCCAAGATGGGGTGACTTGTGGGGCTCTGGCCAGGTTCTGTTACCCAGAATCCTTTGCAAACTTCAAAATGTGGCTGAAAAAACACGTTTTCCGCACATTTTGGTGACAGAAAGTTCTGGATTCTGAGAGGAGCCACAAATTTCCTACCACCCGGCGTTCCCCCAAGTCTCCCGATAAAAATGATACCTCACTTGTGTGGGTAGGCCTAGTGCCCGCGACAGGAACTGCCCCAAAACACAACGTGGACACATCCCATTTTTCTACAGAAAATAGAGGTGTTTTTTGCAAAGTGCCTACCTGTAGATTTTGGTCTCTAGCTCAGCCGGCACCTAGGGAAACCTACCAAACCTGTGAATTTTTAAAAACTAGAGACCTAGGGGAATCCAAGATGGGGTGACTAGTGGGGCTCTCACCAGGTTCTGTTACCCAGAATCCTTTGCAAACCTCAAGATTTGGCTAAAAAAACACATTTTCCTCACATTTCGGTGACAGAAAGTTCTGGATTCTGAGAGGAGCCACAAATTTCCTTCCACCCAGCGTTCCCCCAAGTCTCCCGATAAAAATTATACCTCTCTTGTGTGGGTAGGCCTAGCGCCCGCGACAGGAACTGCCCCAAAACACAACGTGGACACATCCCATTTTTCTACAGGAAACAGAGGTGTTTTTTGCAAAGTGCCTACCTGTAGATTTTGGCCTCTATCTCAGCGGGCACCTAGGGAAACCTACCAAACCTGTGCATTTTTGAAAATTAGAAACCTAGGGGATTCCAAGGTGGGGTGACCTGTGGGGCTCTGACCAGGTTCTGTTACCCAGAATCCTTTGCAAACCTCAAAATTTGGCTTAAAAAACAAGTTTTCCTCACATTTCGGTGACAGATAGTTCTGGAATCTGAGAGGAGCCACAAATTTCCTTCCACCCAGTGTTCCCCCAAGTCTCCAGATAAAAATTATACCTCACTTGTGTGGGTAGGCCTAGCGCCCGCGACAGAAACTGCCCCAAAACACAACGTGGACACATCCCATTTTTCTACACAAAACAGAGGTGTTTTTTGCAAAGTGCCTGCCTGTAGATTTTGGCCGCTAGCTCAGCCGGCACCTAGGGAAACCTTCCAAACCTGTGCATTTTTGAAAATTAGAGACCTAGGGGAATCAAAGATGGGGTGACTTGTGGGGCTCTGACCAGGTTCTGTTACCCAGAATCGTTGCAAACCTCAAAATGTGGCTAAAAAAACACATTTTGCTCACATTTCGGTGACAGACAGTTCTGGATTCTGAGAGGAGCCACAAATTTCCTTCCACCCAGCGTTCCCCCAAGTCTCCAGATAAAAATGATACCTCACTTGAGTGGGTAGGCCTAGCGCCCGCGACAGAAACTGCCCCAAAACACAACGTGGACACATCCCATTTCTCTACAGAAAACAGAGGTGTTTTTTGCAAAGTGCCTACCTGTAGATTTTGGCCTCTAGCTCAGCCGGCACCTAGGGAAACCTACCAAACCTGTGCATTTTTTAAAATTAGAGACCTAGGGGAATCCAAGGTGGGGTGACTTGTGGGGCTCTGACCAGGTTCTGTTACCCAGAATCCTTTGCAAACCTTAAAATTTGGCTAAAAAAACAAGTTTTCCTCACATTTCGGTGACAGAAAGTTCTGGAATCTGAGAGGAGCCACAAATTTCCTTCCACCCAGTGTTCCCTCAAGTCTCCCGATAAAAATGATACCTCACTTGTGTGGATAGGCCTAGCGCCCGCGACAGGAAATGGCCCTAAACACAACATGGACACATCCCATTTTTCAACAGAAAACAGAGGTGTTTTATGCAAAGTGCCTACCTGTAGATTTTGGCCTCTAGCTCAGCCGGCACCTAGGGAAACCTACCAAACCTGTGCATTTTTTAAAATTAGAGACCTAGGGGAATCCAAGATGGGGTGACTTGTGGGGCTCTGACCAGGTTCTGTTACCCAGAGACCTTTGCAAACCTCAAAATTTGGCTAAAAAAACAAGTTTTCCTCACATTTCGGAGACAGAAAGTTCTGGAATCTGAGAGGAGCCACAAATTTCCTTCCACCCAGTGTTCCCCCAAGTCTCCTGATAAAAATTATACCTCACTTGTGTGGGTAGGCCTAGCGCCCGCAACAGGAACTGCCCCAAAACACAACGTGGACACATCCCATTTTTCTACAGAAAACAGAGGTGTTTTTTGCAAAGTGCCTACCTGTAGATTTTGGCCCCTAGCTCAGCCGGCACCTAGGGAAACCTACCAAACCTGTGCATTTTTTAAAATTAGAGACCTAAGGGAATCCAAGATGGGGTGACTTGTGGGGCTCTGGCCAGGTTCTGTTACCCAGAATCCTTTGCAAACCTCAAAATGTGGCTGAAAAAACACGTTTTCCGCACATTTTGGTGACAGAAAGTTCTGGATTCTGAGAGGAGCCACAAATTTCCTTCCACCCAGCGTTCCCCCAAGTCTCCCGATAAAAATGATACCTCACTTGTGTGGGTAGGCCTAGTGCCCGCGACAGGAACTGCCCCAAAACACAACGTGGACACATCCCATTTTTCTACAGAAAATAGAGGTGTTTTTTGCAAAGTGCCTACCTGTAGATTTTGGCCTCTAGCTCAGCCGGCACCTAGGGAAACCTACCAAACCTGTGAATTTTTAAAAACTAGAGACCTAGGGGAATCCAAGATGGGGTGACTAGTGGGGCTCTCACCAGGTTCTGTTACCCAGAATCCTTTGCAAACCTCAAGATTTGGCTAAAAAAACACATTTTCCTCACATTTCGGTGACAGAAAGTTCTGGATTCTGAGAGGAGCCACAAATTTCCTTCCACCCAGCGTTCCCCCAAGTCTCCCGATAAAAATGATACCTCACTTGTGTGGGTAGGCCTAGTGCCCGCGAAAGGAACTGCCCCAAAACACAACGTGGACACATCCCATTTTTCTACATAAAACAGAGGTGTTTTTTGCAAAGTGCCTACCTGTAGATTTTGGCCGCTAGCTCAGCCGGCACCTAGGGAAACCTTCCAAACCTGTGCATTTTTGAAAATTAGAGACCTAGGGGAATCCAAGATGGGGTGACTTGTGGGACTCTGACCAGGTTCTGTTACCCAGAATCCTTGCAAACCTCAAAATTTGGCTAAGAAAACAAGTTTTCCTCACATTTCGGTGACAGAAAGTTCTGGAATCTGAGAGGAGCCACAAGTTTCCTTCCACCCACCGTCCCTCAAGTCTCCCGAGAAAAATGATACCTCACTTGTGTGGGTAGGCCTAGTGCCCGCAACAGGAACGGCCCCAAACCACAACGTGGACACATCCCATTTTTCTACAGAAAACAGAGGTGTTTTTTGCAAAGTGCCTACCTGTAGATTTTGGCCTCTATCTCAGCGGGCACCTAGGGAAACCTACCAAACCTGTGCATTTTTGAAAATTAGAGACCTAGGGGATTCCAAGGTGGGGTGACTTGTGGGGCTCTGACCAGGTTCTGTTACCCAGAATCCTTTGCAAACCTCAAAATTTGGCTAAAAAAACAAGTTTTCTTCACATTTCGGTGACAGAAAGTTCTGGAATCTGAGAGGAGCCACAAATTTCCTTCCACCCATTGTTCCCCCAAGTCTCCCGATAAAAATGATACCTCACTTGTGTGGGTAGGCCTAGCGCCCGCGACAGGAAATGCCCCAAAACACAACGTGGACACATCCCATTTTTCAACAGAAAACAGAGGTGTTTTTTGCAAAGTGCCTACCTGTAGATTGTGGCCTGTAGCTCAGCCGGCACCTAGGGAAACCTACCAAACCTGTGCATTTTTGAAAACTAGAGACCTAGGGGAATCCAAGATGGGGTGACTAGTGGGCCTCTCACTAGGTTCTGTTACCCAGAATCCTTTGCAAACCTCAAAATGTGGCTAAAAAAACACATTTTGCTCACATTTCGGTGACAGAAAGTTCTGGATTCTGAGAGGAGCCACAAATTTCCTTCCACCCAGCATTCCCCCAAGTCTCCCGATAAAAATGATACCTCACTTGAGTGGGTAGGCCTAGCGCCCGCGACAGAAACTGCCCCAAAACACAACGTGGACACATCCCATTTTTCTACAGAAAACAGAGGTGTTTTTTGTAAAGTGCCTGCCTGTAGATTTTGGCCGCTAGCTCAGCCGGCACCTAGGGAAACCTTCCAAACCTGTGCATTTTTGAAAATTAGAGACCTAGTGGAATCCAAGATGGGGTGACTTGTGGGGCTCTGACCAGGTTCTGTTACCAGGAATCCTTGCAAACCTCAAAATGTGGCTAAAAAAACACATTTTGCTCACATTTCGGTGACAGAAAGTTCTGGATTCTGAGAGGAGCCACAAATTTCCTTCCACCTGGCGTTCCCCGAAGTCTCAAGATAAAAATTATACCTCACTTGTGTGGGTAGGCCTAGCGCCCGCGACAGGAACTGCCCCAAAACACAACGTGGACACATCCCATTTTTCTACAGAAAACAGAGGTGTTTTTTGCAAAGTGCCTACCTGTAGATTTTGGCCTCTAGCTCAGCCGGCACCTAGGGAAACCTACCAAACCTGTGCATTTTTAAAAACTAGAGACCTAGGGGAATCCAAGATGGGGTGACTTGTGGGGCTCTGACCAGGTTCTGTTACCCAGAATCCTTTGCAAACCTCAAAATTTGGCTAAAAAAACAAGTTTTCCTCACATTTCGGTGACAGAAAGTTCTGGATTCTGAGAGGAGCCACAAATTTCCTTCCACCCAGCGTTCCCCCAAGTCTCCCGATAAAAATTATACCTCTCTTGTGTGGGTAGGCCTAGCGCCCGCGACAGGAACTGCCCCAAAAAACAACGTGGACACATCCCATTTTTCTACAGAAAACAGAGGTGTTTTTTGCAAAGTGCCTGCCTGTAGATTTTGGCCGCTAGCTCAGCCGGCACCTAGGGAAACCTTCCAAACCTGTGCATTTTTGAAAATTAGAGACCTAGGGGAATCCAAGATGGGGTGACTTGTGGGGCTCTGACCAGGTTCTGTTACCCAGAATCCTTGCAAACCTCAAAATGTGGCTAAAAAATCACATTTTGCTCACATTTCGGTGACAGAAAGTTCTGGATTCTGAGAGGAGCCACAAATTTCCTTCCACCTGGCGTTCCCCCAAGTCTCAAGATAAAAATTATACCTCACTTGTGTGGGTAGGCCTAGCGCCCGCGACAGGAACTGCCCCAAAACACAACGTGGACACATCCCATTTTTCTACAGAAAACAGAGGTGTTTTTTGCAAAGTGCCTACCTGTAGATTTTGGCCTCTAGCTCAGCCGGCACCTAGGGAAACCTACCAAACCTGTGCATTTTTAAAAACTAGAGACCTAGGGGAATCCAAGATGGGGTGACTAGTGGGGCTCTCACCAGGTTCTGTTACCCAGAATCCTTTGCAAACCTCAAAATTTGGCTAAAAAACCACATTTTCCTCACATTTCGGTGACAGAAAGTTCTGGATTCTGAGAGGAGCCACAAATCTCCTTCCACCCACCGTTCCCCCAAGTCTCCCGATAAAAATTATACCTCTCTTGTGTGGGTAGGCCTAGCGCCCGCGACAGAAACTGCCCCAAAACACAACGTGGACACATCCCATTTTTCTACACAAAACAGAGGTGTTTTTTGCAAAGTGCCTGCCTGTAGATTTTGGCCGCTAGCTCAGCCGGCACCTAGGGAAACCTTCCAAACCTGTGCATTTTTAAAAACTAGAGACCTAGGGGAATCCAAGATGGGGTGACTTGTGGGGCTCTGACCAGGTTCTGTTACCCAGAATCCTTTGCAAACCTCAAAATTTGGCTAAAAAAACAAGTTTTCCTCACATTTCGGTGACAGAAAGTTCTGGATTCTGAGAGGAGCCACAAATTTCCTTCCACCCAGCGTTCCCCCAAGTCTCCCGATAAAAATTATACCTCTCTTGTGTGGGTAGGCCTAGCGCCCGCGACAGGAACTGCCCCAAAACACAACGTGGACACATCCCATTTTTCTACAGAAAACAGAGGTGTTTTTTGCAAAGTGCCTGCCTGTAGATTTTGGCCGCTAGCTCAGCCGGCACCTAGGGAAACCTTCCAAACCTGTGCATTTTTGAAAATTAGAGACCTAGGGGAATCCAAGATGGGGTGACTTGTGGGGCTCTGACCAGGTTCTGTTACCCAGAATCCTTGCAAACCTCAAAATGTGGCTAAAAAAACACATTTTGCTCACATTTCGGTGACAGAAAGTTCTGGATTCTGAGAGGAGCCACAAATTTCCTTCCACCTGGCGTTCCCCCAAGTCTCAAGATAAAAATTATACCTCACTTGTGTGGGTAGGCCTAGCGCCCGCGACAGGAACTGCCCCAAAACACAACGTGGACACATCCCATTTTTCTACAGAAAACAGAGGTGTTTTTTGCAAAGTGCCTACCTGTAGATTTTGGCCTCTAGCTCAGCCGGCACCTAGGGAAACCTACCAAACCTGTGCATTTTTAAAAACTAGAGACCTAGGGGAATCCAAGATGGGGTGACTAGTGGGGCTCTCACCAGGTTCTGTTACCCAGAATCCTTTGCAAACCTCAAAATTTGGCTAAAAAAACACATTTTCCTCACAATTCGGTGACAGAAAGTTCTGGATTCTGAGAGGAGCCACAAATCTCCTTCCACCCACCGTTCCCCCAAGTCTCCCGATAAAAATTATACCTCTCTTGTGTGGGTAGGCCTAGCGCCCGCGACAGAAACTGCCCCAAAACACAACGTGGACACATCCCATTTTTCTACACAAAACAGAGGTGTTTTTTGCAAAGTGCCTGCCTGTAGATTTTGGCCGCTAGCTCAGCCGGCACCTAGGGAAACCTTCCAAACCTGTGCATTTTTGAAAATTAGAGACCTAGGGGAATCAAAGATGGGGTGACTTGTGGGGCTCTGACCAGGTTCTGTTACCCAGAATCGTTGCAAACCTCAAAATGTGGCTAAAAAAACACATTTTGCTCACATTTCGGTGACAGACAGTTCTGGATTCTGAGAGGAGCCACAAATTTCCTTCCACCCAGCGTTCCCCCAAGTCTCCAGATAAAAATGATACCTCACTTGAGTGGGTAGGCCTAGCGCCCGCGACAGAAACTGCCCCAAAACACAACGTGGACACATCCCATTTCTCTACAGAAAACAGAGGTGTTTTTTGCAAAGTGCCTACCTGTAGATTTTGGCCTCTAGCTCAGCCGGCACCTAGGGAAACCTACCAAACCTGTGCATTTTTTAAAATTAGAGACCTAGGGGAATCCAAGGTGGGGTGACTTGTGGGGCTCTGACCAGGTTCTGTTACCCAGAATCCTTTGCAAACCTTAAAATTTGGCTAAAAAAACAAGTTTTCCTCACATTTCGGTGACAGAAAGTTCTGGAATCTGAGAGGAGCCACAAATTTCCTTCCACCCAGTGTTCCCCCAAGTCTCCAGATAAAAATGATACCTCACTTGTGTGGGTAGGCCTAGCGCCCGCGACAGGAAATGGCCCTAAACACAACATGGACACATCCCATTTTTCAACAGAAAACAGAGGTGTTTTATGCAAAGTGCCTACCTGTAGATTTTGGCCTCTAGCTCAGCCGGCACCTAGGGAAACCTACCAAACCTGTGCATTTTTTAAAATTAGAGACCTAGGGGAATCCAAGATGGGGTGACTTGTGGGGCTCTGACCAGGTTCTGTTACCCAGAGACCTTTGCAAACCTCAAAATTTGGCTAAAAAAACAAGTTTTCCTCACATTTCGGAGACAGAAAGTTCTGGAATCTGAGAGGAGCCACAAATTTCCTTCCACCCAGTGTTCCCCCAAGTCTCCTGATAAAAATTATACCTCACTTGTGTGGGTAGGCCTAGCGCCCGCAACAGGAACTGCCCCAAAACACAACGTGGACACATCCCATTTTTCTACAGAAAACAGAGGTGTTTTTTGCAAAGTGCCTACCTGTAGATTTTGGCCCCTAGCTCAGCCGGCACCTATGGAAACCTACCAAACCTGTGCATTTTTTAAAATTAGAGACCTAAGGGAATCCAAGATGGGGTGACTTGTGGGGCTCTGGCCAGGTTCTGTTACCCAGAATCCTTTGCAAACCTCAAAATGTGGCTGAAAAAACACGTTTTCCGCACATTTTGGTGACAGAAAGTTCTGGATTCTGAGAGGAGCCACAAATTTCCTTCCACCCAGCGTTCCCCCAAGTCTCCCGATAAAAATGATACCTCACTTGTGTGGGTAGGCCTAGTGCCCGCGACAGGAACTGCCCCAAAACACAACGTGGACACATCCCATTTTTCTACAGAAAATAGAGGTGTTTTTTGCAAAGTGCCTACCTGTAGATTTTGGCCTCTAGCTCAGCCGGCACCTAGGGAAACCTACCAAACCTGTGAATTTTTAAAAACTAGAGACCTAGGGGAATCCAAGATGGGGTGACTAGTGGGGCTCTCACCAGGTTCTGTTACCCAGAATCCTTTGCAAACCTCAAGATTTGGCTAAAAAAACACATTTTCCTCACATTTCGGTGACAGAAAGTTCTATATTCTGAGAGGAGCCACAAATTTCCTTCCACCCAGCGTTCCCCCAAGTCTCCCGATAAAAATTATACCTCTCTTGTGTGGGTAGGCCTAGCGCCCGCGACAGGAACTGCCCCAAAACACAACGTGGACACATCCCATTTTTCTACAGGAAACAGAGGTGTTTTTTGCAAAGTGCCTACCTGTAGATTTTGGCCTCTATCTCAGCGGGCACCTAGGGAAACCTACCAAACCTGTGCATTTTTGAAAATTAGAAACCTAGGGGATTCCAAGGTGGGGTGACCTGTGGGGCTCTGACCAGGTTCTGTTACCCAGAATCCTTTGCAAACCTCAAAATTTGGCTAAAAAAACAAGTTTTCCTCACATTTCGGTGACAGATAGTTCTGGAATCTGAGAGGAGCCACAAATTTCCTTCCACCCAGTGTTCCCCCAAGTCTCCAGATAAAAATTATACCTCACTTGTGTGGGTAGGCCTAGCGCCCGCGACAGGAAATGCCCCAAAACACAACGTGGACACATCCCATTTTTCAACAGAAAACAGAGGTGTTTTTTGCAAAGTGCCTACCTGTAGATTGTGGCCTCTAGCTCAGCCGGCACCTAGGGAAACCTACCAAACCTGTGCATTTTTTAAAACTAGAGACCTAGGGGAATCCAAGATGGGGTGACTAGTGGGGCTCTCACCAGGTTCTGTTACCCAGAATCCTTTGCAAACCTCAAAATGTGGCTAAAAAAACACATTTCGCTCACATTTTGGTGACAGAAAGTTCTGGATTCTGAGAGGAGCCACAAATTTCCTTCCACCCAGCGTTCCCCCAAGTCTCCCGATAAAAATGATACCTCACTTGAGTGGGTAGGCCTAGCGCCCGCGACAGAAGCTGCCCCAAAACACAACGTGGACACATCCCATTTTTCTACAGAAAACAGAGGTGTTTTTTGCAAAGTGCCTACCTGTAGATTTTGGCCTCTAGCTCAACCGGCACCTAGGGAAACCTACCAAACCTGTGCATTTTTGAAAATTAGAGACCTAGGGGAATCCAAGGTGGGGTGACTTGTGGGGCTCTCACCAGGTTCTGTTACCCAGAATCCTTTGCAAACCTCAAGATTTGGCTAAAAAAACACGTTTTCCTCACATTTCGGTGACAGAAAGTTCTGGATTCTGAGAGGAGCCACAAATTTCCTTCCACCCAGCGTTCCCCCAAGTCTCCCGATAAAAATTATACCTCACTTGTGTGGGTAGGCCTAGCGCCCGCGACAGGAACTGCCCCAAAACACAACGTGGACACATCCCATTTTTCTACAGAAAACAGAGGTGTTTTTTGCAAAGTGCCTACCTGTAGATTTTGGCCCCTAGCTCAGCCGGCACCTAGGGAAACCTACCAAACCTGTGCATTTTTTAAAATTAGAGACCTAAGGGAATCCAAGATGGGGTGACTTGTGGGGCTCTGACCAGGTTCTGTTACCCAGAATCCTTTGCAAACCTCAACATTTGGCTAAAAAAAACAAGTTTTCCTCACATTTTGGTGACAGAAAGTTCTGGAATCTGAGAGGAGCCACAAATTTCCTTCCACCCAGTGTTCCCCCAAGTCTCCCGATAAAAATGATACCTCACTTGTGTGGGTAGGCCTAGCGCCCGCAACAGGAAATGGCCCTAAACACAACATGGACACATCCCATTTTTCAACAGAGGTGTTTTATGCAAAGTGCCTACCTGTAGATTTTGGCCTCTAGCTCAGCCGGCACCTAGGGAAACCTACCAAACCTGTGCATTTTTTAAAATAAGAGACCTAGGGGAATCGAAGATGGGGTGACTTGTGGGGCTCTGACCAGGTTCTGTTACCCAGAGACCTTTGCAAACCTCAAAATTTGGCTAAAAAAACACGTTTTCCTCACATTTCCGTTACAGAAAGTTCTGGAATCTGAGAGGCGCCACAAATTTCCTTCCACCCAGCGTTCCCCCAAGTCTCCAGATAAAAATGATACCTCACTTGTGTGGGTAGGCCTAGCGCCCGCGACAGGAACTGCCCCAAAACACAACGTGGACACATCCCATTTTTCTACAGAAAACAGAGGTGTTTTTTGCAAAGTGCCTACCTGTAGATTTTGGCCGCTAGCTCAGCCGGCACCTAGGGAAACCTACCAAACCTGTGCATTTTTTAAAATTAGAGACCTGGGGGAATCCAAGATGGGGTGACTTGTGGGGCTCTGACCAGGTTCTGTTACCCAGAGACCTTTGCAAACCTCAAAATTTGGCTAAAAAAACAAGTTTTCCTCACATTTCCGTCACAGAAAGTTCTGGAATCTGAGAGGAGCCACAAATTTCCTTCCACCCTGCGTTCCCCCAAGTCTCCAGATAAAAATGATACCTCACTTGTGTGGGTAGGCCTAGCGCCCGCGACAGGAACTGCCCCAAAACACAACGTGGACACATCCCATTTTTTTACAGAAAACAGAGGTGTTTTTTGCAAAGTGCCTACCTGTAGATTTTGGCCCCTAGCTCAGCCGGCACCTAGGGAAACCTACCAAACCTGTGCATTTTTTAAAATTAGAGACCAAAGGGAATCCAAGATGGGGTGACTTGTGGGGCTCTGACCAGGTTCTGTTACCCAGAATCCTTTGCAAACCTCAAAATTTGGCTAAAAAAACACGTTTTCCGCACATTTTGGTGACAGAAAGTTCTGGATTCTGAGAGGAGCCACAAATTTCCTTCCACCTAGCGTTCCCCCAAGTCTCCCGATAAAAATGATACCTCACTTGTGTGGGTAGGCCTAGTGCCCGCAAAAGGAACTGCCCCAAAACACAACGTGGACACATCCCATTTTTCTACATAAAACAGAGGTGTTTTTTGCAAAGTGCCTACCTGTAGATTTTGGCCGCTAGCTCAGCCGGCACCTAGGGAAACCTTCCAAACCTGTGCATTTTTGAAAATTAGAGACCTAGGGGAATCCAAGATGGGGTGACTTGTGGGACTCTGACCAGGTTCTGTTACCCAGAATCCTTGCAAACCTCAAAATTTGGCTAAGAAAACAAGTTTTCCTCACATTTCGGTGACAGAAAGTTCTGGAATCTGAGAGGAGCCACAAGTTTCCTTCCACCCACCGTCCCTCAAGTCTCCCGAGAAAAATGATACCTCACTTGTGTGGGTAGGCCTAGTGCCCGCAACAGGAACGGCCCCAAACCACAACGTGGACACATCCCATTTTTCTACAGAAAACAGAGGTGTTTTTTGCAAAGTGCCTACCTGTAGATTTTGGCCTCTATCTCAGCGGGCACCTAGGGAAACCTACCAAACCTGTGCATTTTTGAAAATTAGAGACCTAGGGGATTCCAAGGTGGGGTGACTTGTGGGGCTCTGACCAGGTTCTGTTACCCAGAATCCTTTGCAAACCTCAAAATTTGGCTAAAAAAACAAGTTTTCTTCACATTTCGGTGACAGAAAGTTCTGGAATCTGAGAGGAGCCACAAATTTCCTTCCACCCATTGTTCCCCCAAGTCTCCCGATAAAAATGATACCTCACTTGTGTGGGTAGGCCTAGCGCCCGCGACAGGAAATGCCCCAAAACACAACGTGGACACATCCCATTTTTCAACAGAAAACAGAGGTGTTTTTTGCAAAGTGCCTACCTGTAGATTGTGGCCTGTAGCTCAGCCGGCACCTAGGGAAACCTACCAAACCTGTGCATTTTTGAAAACTAGAGACCTAGGGGAATCCAAGATGGGGTGACTAGTGGGCCTCTCACTAGGTTCTGTTACCCAGAATCCTTTGCAAACCTCAAAATGTGGCTAAAAAAACACATTTTGCTCACATTTCGGTGACAGAAAGTTCTGGATTCTGAGAGGAGCCACAAATTTCCTTCCACCCAGCATTCCCCCAAGTCTCCCGATAAAAATGATACCTCACTTGAGTGGGTAGGCCTAGCGCCCGCGACAGAAACTGCCCCAAAACACAACGTGGACACATCCCATTTTTCTACAGAAAACAGAGGTGTTTTTTGTAAAGTGCCTGCCTGTAGATTTTGGCCGCTAGCTCAGCCGGCACCTAGGGAAACCTTCCAAACCTGTGCATTTTTGAAAATTAGAGACCTAGTGGAATCCAAGATGGGGTGACTTGTGGGGCTCTGACCAGGTTCTGTTACCCAGAATCCTTGCAAACCTCAAAATGTGGCTAAAAAAACATATTTTGCTCACATTTCGGTGACAGAAAGTTCTGGATTCTGAGAGGAGCCACAAATTTCCTTCCACCTGGCGTTCCCCGAAGTCTCAAGATAAAAATTATACCTCACTTGTGTGGGTAGGCCTAGCGCCCGCGACAGGAACTGCCCCAAAACACAACGTGGACACATCCCATTTTTCTACAGAAAACAGAGGTGTTTTTTGCAAAGTGCCTACCTGTAGATTTTGGCCTCTAGCTCAGCCGGCACCTAGGGAAACCTACCAAACCTGTGCATTTTTAAAAACTAGAGACCTAGGGGAATCCAAGATGGGGTGACTTGTGGGGCTCTGACCAGGTTCTGTTACCCAGAATCCTTTGCAAACCTCAAAATTTGGCTAAAAAAACAAGTTTTCCTCACATTTCGGTGACAGAAAGTTCTGGATTCTGAGAGGAGCCACAAATTTCCTTCCACCCAGCGTTCCCCCAAGTCTCCCGATAAAAATTATACCTCTCTTGTGTGGGTAGGCCTAGCGCCCGCGACAGGAACTGCCCCAAAACACAACGTGGACACATCCCATTTTTCTACAGAAAACAGAGGTGTTTTTTGCAAAGTGCCTGCCTGTAGATTTTGGCCGCTAGCTCAGCCGGCACCTAGGGAAACCTTCCAAACCTGTGCATTTTTGAAAATTAGAGACCTAGGGGAATCCAAGATGGGGTGACTTGTGGGGCTCTGACCAGGTTCTGTTACCCAGAATCCTTGCAAACCTCAAAATGTGGCTAAAAAATCACATTTTGCTCACATTTCGGTGACAGAAAGTTCTGGATTCTGAGAGGAGCCACAAATTTCCTTCCACCTGGCGTTCCCCCAAGTCTCAAGATAAAAATTATACCTCACTTGTGTGGGTAGGCCTAGCGCCCGCGACAGGAACTGCCCCAAAACACAACGTGGACACATCCCATTTTTCTACAGAAAACAGAGGTGTTTTTTGCAAAGTGCCTACCTGTAGATTTTGGCCTCTAGCTCAGCCGGCACCTAGGGAAACCTACCAAACCTGTGCATTTTTAAAAACTAGAGACCTAGGGGAATCCAAGATGGGGTGACTAGTGGGGCTCTCACCAGGTTCTGTTACCCAGAATCCTTTGCAAACCTCAAAATTTGGCTAAAAAAACACATTTTCCTCACATTTCGGTGACAGAAAGTTCTGGATTCTGAGAGGAGCCACAAATCTCCTTCCACCCACCGTTCCCCCAAGTCTCCCGATAAAAATTATACCTCTCTTGTGTGGGTAGGCCTAGCGCCCGCGACAGAAACTGCCCCAAAACACAACGTGGACACATCCCATTTTTCTACACAAAACAGAGGTGTTTTTTGCAAAGTGCCTGCCTGTAGATTTTGGCCGCTAGCTCAGCCGGCACCTAGGGAAACCTTCCAAACCTGTGCATTTTTAAAAACTAGAGACCTAGGGGAATCCAAGATGGGGTGACTTGTGGGGCTCTGACCAGGTTCTGTTACCCAGAATCCTTTGCAAACCTCAAAATTTGGCTAAAAAAACAAGTTTTCCTCACATTTCGGTGACAGAAAGTTCTGGATTCTGAGAGGAGCCACAAATTTCCTTCCACCCAGCGTTCCCCCAAGTCTCCCGATAAAAATTATACCTCTCTTGTGTGGGTAGGCCTAGCGCCCGCGACAGGAACTGCCCCAAAACACAACGTGGACACATCCCATTTTTCTACAGAAAACAGAGGTGTTTTTTGCAAAGTGCCTGCCTGTAGATTTTGGCCGCTAGCTCAGCCGGCACCTAGGGAAACCTTCCAAACCTGTGCATTTTTGAAAATTAGAGACCTAGGGGAATCCAAGATGGGGTGACTTGTGGGGCTCTGACCAGGTTCTGTTACCCAGAATCCTTGCAAACCTCAAAATGTGGCTAAAAAAACACATTTTGCTCACATTTCGGTGACAGAAAGTTCTGGATTCTGAGAGGAGCCACAAATTTCCTTCCACCTGGCGTTCCCCCAAGTCTCAAGATAAAAATTATACCTCACTTGTGTGGGTAGGCCTAGCGCCCGCGACAGGAACTGCCCCAAAACACAACGTGGACACATCCCATTTTTCTACAGAAAACAGAGGTGTTTTTTGCAAAGTGCCTACCTGTAGATTTTGGCCTCTAGCTCAGCCGGCACCTAGGGAAACCTACCAAACCTGTGCATTTTTAAAAACTAGAGACCTAGGGGAATCCAAGATGGGGTGACTAGTGGGGCTCTCACCAGGTTCTGTTACCCAGAATCCTTTGCAAACCTCAAAATTTGGCTAAAAAAACACATTTTCCTCACATTTCGGTGACAGAAAGTTCTGGATTCTGAGAGGAGCCACAAATCTCCTTCCACCCACCGTTCCCCCAAGTCTCCCGATAAAAATTATACCTCTCTTGTGTGGGTAGGCCTAGCGCCCGTGACAGAAACTGCCCCAAAACACAACGTGGACACATCCCATTTTTCTACACAAAACAGAGGTGTTTTTTGCAAAGTGCCTGCCTGTAGATTTTGGCCGCTAGCTCAGCCGGCACCTAGGGAAACCTTCCAAACCTGTGCATTTTTGAAAATTAGAGACCTAGGGGAATCAAAGATGGGGTGACTTGTGGGGCTCTGACCAGGTTCTGTTACCCAGAATCGTTGCAAACCTCAAAATGTGGCTAAAAAAACACATTTTGCTCACATTTCGGTGACAGACAGTTCTGGATTCTGAGAGGAGCCACAAATTTCCTTCCACCCAGCGTTCCCCCAAGTCTCCAGATAAAAATGATACCTCACTTGAGTGGGTAGGCCTAGCGCCCGCGACAGAAACTGCCCCAAAACACAACGTGGACACATCCCATTTCTCTACAGAAAACAGAGGTGTTTTTTGCAAAGTGCCTACCTGTAGATTTTGGCCTCTAGCTCAGCCGGCACCTAGGGAAACCTACCAAACCTGTGCATTTTTTAAAATTAGAGACCTAGGGGAATCCAAGGTGGGGTGACTTGTGGGGCTCTGACCAGGTTCTGTTACCCAGAATCCTTTGCAAACCTTAAAATTTGGCTAAAAAAACAAGTTTTCCTCACATTTCGGTGACAGAAAGTTCTGGAATCTGAGAGGAGCCACAAATTTCCTTCCACCCAGTGTTCCCCCAAGTCTCCCGATAAAAATGATACCTCACTTGTGTGGGTAGGCCTAGCGCCCGCAACAGGAAATGGCCCTAAACACAACATGGACACATCCCATTTTTCAACAGAGGTGTTTTATGCAAAGTGCCTACCTGTAGATTTTGGCCTCTAGCTCAGCCGGCACCTAGGGAAACCTACCAAACCTGTGCATTTTTGAAAATAAGAGACCTAGGGGAATCGAAGATGGGGTGACTTGTGGGGCTCTGACCAGGTTCTGTTACCCAGAGACCTTTGCAAACCTCAAAATGTGGCTAAAAAAACACGTTTTCCTCACATTTCCGTTACAGAAAGTTCTGGAATCTGAGAGGCGCCACAAATTTCCTTCCACCCAGCGTTCCCCCAAGTCTCCCGATAAAAATGATACCTCACTTGAGTGGGTAGGCCTAGCGCCCGCGACAGAAACTGCCCCAAAACACAACGTGGACACATCCCATTTTTCTACAGAAAACAGAGGTGTTTTTTGTAAAGTGCCTGCCTGTAGATTTTGGCCGCTAGCTCAGCCGGCACCTAGGGAAACCTTCCAAACCTGTGCATTTTTGAAAATTAGAGACCTAGTGGAATCCAAGATGGGGTGACTTGTGGGGCTCTGACCAGGTTCTGTTACCCAGAATCCTTGCAAACCTCAAAATGTGGCTAAAAAAACACATTTTGCTCACATTTCGGTGACAGAAAGTTCTGGATTCTGAGAGGAGCCACAAATTTCCTTCCACCTGGCGTTCCCCGAAGTCTCAAGATAAAAATTATACCTCACTTGTGTGGGTAGGCCTAGCGCCCGCGACAGGAACTGCCCCAAAACACAACGTGGACACATCCCATTTTTCTACAGAAAACAGAGGTGTTTTTTGCAAAGTGCCTACCTGTAGATTTTGGCCTCTAGCTCAGCCGGCACCTAGGGAAACCTACCAAACCTGTGCATTTTTAAAAACTAGAGACCTAGGGGAATCCAAGATGGGGTGACTTGTGGGGCTCTGACCAGGTTCTGTTACCCAGAATCCTTTGCAAACCTCAAAATTTGGCTAAAAAAACACGTTTTCCTCACATTTCGGTGACAGAAAGTTCTGGATTCTGAGAGGAGCCACAAATTTCCTTCCACCCAGCGTTCCCCCAAGTCTCCCGATAAAAATTATACCTCTCTTGTGTGGGTAGGCCTAGCGCCCGCGACAGGAACTGCCCCAAAACACAACGTGGACACATCCCATTTTTCTACAGAAAACAGAGGTGTTTTTTGCAAAGTGCCTGCCTGTAGATTTTGGCCGCTAGCTCAGCCGGCACCTAGGGAAACCTTCCAAACCTGTGCATTTTTGAAAATTAGAGACCTAGGGGAATCCAAGATGGGGTGACTTGTGGGGCTCTGACCAGGTTCTGTTACCCAGAATCCTTGCAAACCTCAAAATGTGGCTAAAAAAACACATTTTGCTCACATTTCGGTGACAGAAAGTTCTGGATTCTGAGAGGAGCCACAAATTTCCTTCCACCTGGCGTTCCCCCAAGTCTCAAGATAAAAATTATACCTCACTTGTGTGGGTAGGCCTAGCGCCCGCGACAGGAACTGCCCCAAAACACAACGTGGACACATCCCATTTTTCTACAGAAAACAGAGGTGTTTTTTGCAAAGTGCCTACCTGTAGATTTTGGCCTCTAGCTCAGCCGGCACCTAGGGAAACCTACCAAACCTGTGCATTTTTAAAAACTAGAGACCTAGGGGAATCCAAGATGGGGTGACTAGTGGGGCTCTCACCAGGTTCTGTTACCCAGAATCCTTTGCAAACCTCAAAATTTGGCCAAAAAAACACATTTTCCTCACATTTCGGTGACAGAAAGTTCTGGATTCTGAGAGGAGCCACAAATCTCCTTCCACCCACCGTTCCCCCAAGTCTCCCGATAAAAATTATACCTCTCTTGTGTGGGTAGGCCTAGCGCCCGCGACAGAAACTGCCCCAAAACACAACGTGGACACATCCCATTTTTCTACACAAAACAGAGGTGTTTTTTGCAAAGTGCCTGCCTGTAGATTTTGGCCGCTAGCTCAGCCGGCACCTAGGGAAACCTTCCAAACCTGTGCATTTTTGAAAATTAGAGACCTAGGGGAATCAAAGATGGGGTGACTTGTGGGGCTCTGACCAGGTTCTGTTACCCAGAATCCTTGCAAACCTCAAAATGTGGCTAAAAAATCACATTTTGCTCACATTTCGGTGACAGAAAGTTCTGGATTCTGAGAGGAGCCACAAATTTCCTTCCACCTGGCGTTCCCCCAAGTCTCAAGATAAAAATTATACCTCACTTGTGTGGGTAGGCCTAGCGCCCGCGACAGGAACTGCCCCAAAACACAACGTGGACACATCCCATTTTTCTACAGAAAACAGAGGTGTTTTTTGCAAAGTGCCTACCTGTAGATTTTGGCCTCTAGCTCAGCCGGCACCTAGGGAAACCTACCAAACCTGTGCATTTTTAAAAACTAGAGACCTAGGGGAATCCAAGATGGGGTGACTAGTGGGGCTCTCACCAGGTTCTGTTACCCAGAATCCTTTGCAAACCTCAAAATTTGGCTAAAAAAACACATTTTCCTCACATTTCGGTGACAGAAAGTTCTGGATTCTGAGAGGAGCCACAAATCTCCTTCCACCCACCGTTCCCCCAAGTCTCCCGATAAAAATTATACCTCTCTTGTGTGGGTAGGCCTAGCGCCCGCGACAGAAACTGCCCCAAAACACAACGTGGACACATCCCATTTTTCTACACAAAACAGAGGTGTTTTTTGCAAAGTGCCTGCCTGTAGATTTTGGCCGCTAGCTCAGCCGGCACCTAGGGAAACCTTCCAAACCTGTGCATTTTTAAAAACTAGAGACCTAGGGGAATCCAAGATGGGGTGACTTGTGGGGCTCTGACCAGGTTCTGTTACCCAGAATCCTTTGCAAACCTCAAAATTTGGCTAAAAAAACAAGTTTTCCTCACATTTCGGTGACAGAAAGTTCTGGATTCTGAGAGGAGCCACAAATTTCCTTCCACCCAGCGTTCCCCCAAGTCTCCCGATAAAAATTATACCTCTCTTGTGTGGGTAGGCCTAGCGCCCGCGACAGGAACTGCCCCAAAACACAACGTGGACACATCCCATTTTTCTACAGAAAACAGAGGTGTTTTTTGCAAAGTGCCTGCCTGTAGATTTTGGCCGCTAGCTCAGCCGGCACCTAGGGAAACCTTCCAAACCTGTGCATTTTTGAAAATTAGAGACCTAGGGGAATCCAAGATGGGGTGACTTGTGGGGCTCTGACCAGGTTCTGTTACCCAGAATCCTTGCAAACCTCAAAATGTGGCTAAAAAAACACATTTTGCTCACATTTCGGTGACAGAAAGTTCTGGATTCTGAGAGGAGCCACAAATTTCCTTCCACCTGGCGTTCCCCCAAGTCTCAAGATAAAAATTATACCTCACTTGTGTGGGTAGGCCTAGCGCCCGCGACAGGAACTGCCCCAAAACACAACGTGGACACATCCCATTTTTCTACAGAAAACAGAGGTGTTTTTTGCAAAGTGCCTACCTGTAGATTTTGGCCTCTAGCTCAGCCGGCACCTAGGGAAACCTACCAAACCTGTGCATTTTTAAAAACTAGAGACCTAGGGGAATCCAAGATGGGGTGACTAGTGGGGCTCTCACCAGGTTCTGTTACCCAGAATCCTTTGCAAACCTCAAAATTTGGCTAAAAAAACACATTTTCCTCACATTTCGGTGACAGAAAGTTCTGGATTCTGAGAGGAGCCACAAATCTCCTTCCACCCACCGTTCCCCCAAGTCTCCCGATAAAAATTATACCTCTCTTGTGTGGGTAGGCCTAGCGCCCGTGACAGAAACTGCCCCAAAACACAACGTGGACACATCCCATTTTTCTACACAAAACAGAGGTGTTTTTTGCAAAGTGCCTGCCTGTAGATTTTGGCCGCTAGCTCAGCCGGCACCTAGGGAAACCTTCCAAACCTGTGCATTTTTGAAAATTAGAGACCTAGGGGAATCAAAGATGGGGTGACTTGTGGGGCTCTGACCAGGTTCTGTTACCCAGAATCGTTGCAAACCTCAAAATGTGGCTAAAAAAACACATTTTGCTCACATTTCGGTGACAGACAGTTCTGGATTCTGAGAGGAGCCACAAATTTCCTTCCACCCAGCGTTCCCCCAAGTCTCCAGATAAAAATGATACCTCACTTGAGTGGGTAGGCCTAGCGCCCGCGACAGAAACTGCCCCAAAACACAACGTGGACACATCCCATTTCTCTACAGAAAACAGAGGTGTTTTTTGCAAAGTGCCTACCTGTAGATTTTGGCCTCTAGCTCAGCCGGCACCTAGGGAAACCTACCAAACCTGTGCATTTTTTAAAATTAGAGACCTAGGGGAATCCAAGGTGGGGTGACTTGTGGGGCTCTGACCAGGTTCTGTTACCCAGAATCCTTTGCAAACCTTAAAATTTGGCTAAAAAAACAAGTTTTCCTCACATTTCGGTGACAGAAAGTTCTGGAATCTGAGAGGAGCCACAAATTTCCTTCCACCCAGTGTTCCCCCAAGTCTCCCGATAAAAATGATACCTCACTTGTGTGGGTAGGCCTAGCGCCCGCAACAGGAAATGGCCCTAAACACAACATGGACACATCCCATTTTTCAACAGAGGTGTTTTATGCAAAGTGCCTACCTGTAGATTTTGGCCTCTAGCTCAGCCGGCACCTAGGGAAACCTACCAAACCTGTGCATTTTTGAAAATAAGAGACCTAGGGGAATCGAAGATGGGGTGACTTGTGGGGCTCTGACCAGGTTCTGTTACCCAGAGACCTTTGCAAACCTCAAAATGTGGCTAAAAAAACACGTTTTCCTCACATTTCCGTTACAGAAAGTTCTGGAATCTGAGAGGCGCCACAAATTTCCTTCCACCCAGCGTTCCCCCAAGTCTCCCGATAAAAATGATACCTCACTTGAGTGGGTAGGCCTAGCGCCCGCGACAGAAACTGCCCCAAAACACAACGTGGACACATCCCATTTTTCTACAGAAAACAGAGGTGTTTTTTGTAAAGTGCCTGCCTGTAGATTTTGGCCGCTAGCTCAGCCGGCACCTAGGGAAACCTTCCAAACCTGTGCATTTTTGAAAATTAGAGACCTAGTGGAATCCAAGATGGGGTGACTTGTGGGGCTCTGACCAGGTTCTGTTACCCAGAATCCTTGCAAACCTCAAAATGTGGCTAAAAAAACACATTTTGCTCACATTTCGGTGACAGAAAGTTCTGGATTCTGAGAGGAGCCACAAATTTCCTTCCACCTGGCGTTCCCCGAAGTCTCAAGATAAAAATTATACCTCACTTGTGTGGGTAGGCCTAGCGCCCGCGACAGGAACTGCCCCAAAACACAACGTGGACACATCCCATTTTTCTACAGAAAACAGAGGTGTTTTTTGCAAAGTGCCTACCTGTAGATTTTGGCCTCTAGCTCAGCCGGCACCTAGGGAAACCTACCAAACCTGTGCATTTTTAAAAACTAGAGACCTAGGGGAATCCAAGATGGGGTGACTTGTGGGGCTCTGACCAGGTTCTGTTACCCAGAATCCTTTGCAAACCTCAAAATTTGGCTAAAAAAACACGTTTTCCTCACATTTCGGTGACAGAAAGTTCTGGATTCTGAGAGGAGCCACAAATTTCCTTCCACCCAGCGTTCCCCCAAGTCTCCCGATAAAAATTATACCTCTCTTGTGTGGGTAGGCCTAGCGCCCGCGACAGGAACTGCCCCAAAACACAACGTGGACACATCCCATTTTTCTACAGAAAACAGAGGTGTTTTTTGCAAAGTGCCTGCCTGTAGATTTTGGCCGCTAGCTCAGCCGGCACCTAGGGAAACCTTCCAAACCTGTGCATTTTTGAAAATTAGAGACCTAGGGGAATCCAAGATGGGGTGACTTGTGGGGCTCTGACCAGGTTCTGTTACCCAGAATCCTTGCAAACCTCAAAATGTGGCTAAAAAAACACATTTTGCTCACATTTCGGTGACAGAAAGTTCTGGATTCTGAGAGGAGCCACAAATTTCCTTCCACCTGGCGTTCCCCCAAGTCTCAAGATAAAAATTATACCTCACTTGTGTGGGTAGGCCTAGCGCCCGCGACAGGAACTGCCCCAAAACACAACGTGGACACATCCCATTTTTCTACAGAAAACAGAGGTGTTTTTTGCAAAGTGCCTACCTGTAGATTTTGGCCTCTAGCTCAGCCGGCACCTAGGGAAACCTACCAAACCTGTGCATTTTTAAAAACTAGAGACCTAGGGGAATCCAAGATGGGGTGACTAGTGGGGCTCTCACCAGGTTCTGTTACCCAGAATCCTTTGCAAACCTCAAAATTTGGCTAAAAAAACACATTTTCCTCACATTTCGGTGACAGAAAGTTCTGGATTCTGAGAGGAGCCACAAATCTCCTTCCACCCACCGTTCCCCCAAGTCTCCCGATAAAAATTATACCTCTCTTGTGTGGGTAGGCCTAGCGCCCGCGACAGAAACTGCCCCAAAACACAACGTGGACACATCCCATTTTTCTACACAAAACAGAGGTGTTTTTTGCAAAGTGCCTGCCTGTAGATTTTGGCCGCTAGCTCAGCCGGCACCTAGGGAAACCTTCCAAACCTGTGCATTTTTGAAAATTAGAGACCTAGGGGAATCAAAGATGGGGTGACTTGTGGGGCTCTGACCAGGTTCTGTTACCCAGAATCGTTGCAAACCTCAAAATGTGGCTAAAAAAACACATTTTGCTCACATTTCGGTGACAGACAGTTCTGGATTCTGAGAGGAGCCACAAATTTCCTTCCACCCAGCGTTCCCCCAAGTCTCCAGATAAAAATGATACCTCACTTGAGTGGGTAGGCCTAGCGCCCGCGACAGAAACTGCCCCAAAACACAACGTGGACACATCCCATTTCTCTACAGAAAACAGAGGTGTTTTTTGCAAAGTGCCTACCTGTAGATTTTGGCCTCTAGCTCAGCCGGCACCTAGGGAAACCTACCAAACCTGTGCATTTTTTAAAATTAGAGACCTAGGGGAATCCAAGGTGGGGTGACTTGTGGGGCTCTGACCAGGTTCTGTTACCCAGAATCCTTTGCAAACCTTAAAATTTGGCTAAAAAAACAAGTTTTCCTCACATTTCGGTGACAGAAAGTTCTGGAATCTGAGAGGAGCCACAAATTTCCTTCCACCCAGTGTTCCCTCAAGTCTCCCGATAAAAATGATACCTCACTTGTGTGGGTAGGCCTAGCGCCCGCGACAGGAAATGGCCCTAAACACAACATGGACACATCCCATTTTTCAACAGAAAACAGAGGTGTTTTATGCAAAGTGCCTACCTGTAGATTTTGGCCTCTAGTTCAGCCGGCACCTAGGGAAACCTACCAAACCTGTGCATTTTTTAAAATTAGAGACCTAGGGGAATCCAAGATGGGGTGACTTGTGGGGCTCTGACCAGGTTCTGTTACCCAGAGACCTTTGCAAACCTCAAAATTTGGCTAAAAAAACAAGTTTTCCTCACATTTCGGTGACAGAAAGTTCTGGAATCTGAGAGGAGCCACAAATTTCCTTCCACCCAGTGTTCCCCCAAGTCTCCTGATAAAAATTATACCTCACTTGTGTGGGTAGGCCTAGCGCCCGCAACAGGAACTGCCCCAAAACACAACGTGGACACATCCCATTTTTCTACAGAAAACAGAGGTGTTTTTTGCAAAGTGCCTACCTGTAGATTTTGGCCCCTAGCTCAGCCGGCACCTAGGGAAACCTACCAAACCTGTGCATTTTTTAAAATTAGAGACCTAAGGGAATCCAAGATGGGGTGACTTGTGGGGCTCTGGCCAGGTTCTGTTACCCAGAATCCTTTGCAAACTTCAAAATGTGGCTGAAAAAACACGTTTTCCGCACATTTTGGTGACAGAAAGTTCTGGATTCTGAGAGGAGCCACAAATTTCCTACCACCCGGCGTTCCCCCAAGTCTCCCGATAAAAATGATACCTCACTTGTGTGGGTAGGCCTAGTGCCCGCGACAGGAACTGCCCCAAAACACAACGTGGACACATCCCATTTTTCTACAGAAAATAGAGGTGTTTTTTGCAAAGTGCCTACCTGTAGATTTTGGTCTCTAGCTCAGCCGGCACCTAGGGAAACCTACCAAACCTGTGAATTTTTAAAAACTAGAGACCTAGGGGAATCCAAGATGGGGTGACTAGTGGGGCTCTCACCAGGTTCTGTTACCCAGAATCCTTTGCAAACCTCAAGATTTGGCTAAAAAAACACATTTTCCTCACATTTCGGTGACAGAAAGTTCTGGATTCTGAGAGGAGCCACAAATTTCCTTCCACCCAGCGTTCCCCCAAGTCTCCCGATAAAAATTATACCTCTCTTGTGTGGGTAGGCCTAGCGCCCGCGACAGGAACTGCCCCAAAACACAACGTGGACACATCCCATTTTTCTACAGGAAACAGAGGTGTTTTTTGCAAAGTGCCTACCTGTAGATTTTGGCCTCTATCTCAGCGGGCACCTAGGGAAACCTACCAAACCTGTGCATTTTTGAAAATTAGAAACCTAGGTGATTCCAAGGTGGGGTGACCTGTGGGGCTCTGACCAGGTTCTGTTACCCAGAATCCTTTGCAAACCTCAAAATTTGGCTTAAAAAACAAGTTTTCCTCACATTTCGGTGACAGATAGTTCTGGAATCTGAGAGGAGCCACAAATTTCCTTCCACCCAGTGTTCCCCCAAGTCTCCAGATAAAAATTATACCTCACTTGTGTGGGTAGGCCTAGCGCCCGCGACAGAAACTGCCCCAAAACACAACGTGGACACATCCCATTTTTCTACACAAAACAGAGGTGTTTTTTGCAAAGTGCCTGCCTGTAGATTTTGGCCGCTAGCTCAGCCGGCACCTAGGGAAACCTTCCAAACCTGTGCATTTTTGAAAATTAGAGACCTAGGGGAATCAAAGATGGGGTGACTTGTGGGGCTCTGACCAGGTTCTGTTACCCAGAATCGTTGCAAACCTCAAAATGTGGCTAAAAAAACACATTTTGCTCACATTTCGGTGACAGACAGTTCTGGATTCTGAGAGGAGCCACAAATTTCCTTCCACCCAGCGTTCCCCCAAGTCTCTAGATAAAAATGATACCTCACTTGAGTGGGTAGGCCTAGCGCCCGCGACAGAAACTGCCCCAAAACACAACGTGGACACATCCCATTTCTCTACAGAAAACAGAGGTGTTTTTTGCAAAGTGCCTACCTGTAGATTTTGGCCTCTAGCTCAGCCGGCACCTAGGGAAACCTACCAAACCTGTGCATTTTTTAAAATTAGAGACCTAGGGGAATCCAAGGTGGGGTGACTTGTGGGGCTCTGACCAGGTTCTGTTACCCAGAATCCTTTGCAAACCTTAAAATTTGGCTAAAAAAACAAGTTTTCCTCACATTTCGGTGACAGAAAGTTCTGGAATCTGAGAGGAGCCACAAATTTCCTTCCACCCAGTGTTCCCCCAAGTCTCCCGATAAAAATGATACCTCACTTGTGTGGGTAGGCCTAGCGCCCGCGACAGGAAATGGCCCTAAACACAACATGGACACATCCCATTTTTCAACAGAAAACAGAGGTGTTTTATGCAAAGTGCCTACCTGTAGATTTTGGCCTCTAGCTCAGCCGGCACCTGGGGAAACCTACCAAACCTGTGCATTTTTTAAAATTAGAGACCTAGGGGAATCCAAGATGGGGTGACTTGGGGGGCTCTGACCAGGTTCTGTTACCCAGAGACCTTTGCAAACCTCAAAATTTGGCTAAAAAAACAAGTTTTCCTCACATTTCGGAGACAGAAAGTTCTGGAATCTGAGAGGAGCCACAAATTTCCTTCCACCCAGTGTTCCCCCAAGTCTCCTGATAAAAATTATACCTCACTTGTGTGGGTAGGCCTAGCGCCCGCAACAGGAACTGCCCCAAAACACAACGTGGACACATCCCATTTTTCTACAGAAAACAGAGGTGTTTTTTGCAAAGTGCCTACCTGTAGATTTTGGCCCCTAGCTCAGCCGGCACCTAGGGAAACCTACCAAACCTGTGCATTTTTTAAAATTAGAGACCTAAGGGAATCCAAGATGGGGTGACTTGTGGGGCTCTGGCCAGGTTCTGTTACCCAGAATCCTTTGCAAACCTCAAAATGTGGCTGAAAAAACACGTTTTCCGCACATTTTGGTGACAGAAAGTTCTGGATTCTGAGAGGAGCCACAAATTTCCTTCCACCCAGCGTTCCCCCAAGTCTCCCGATAAAAATGATACCTCACTTGTGTGGGTAGGCCTAGTGCCCGCGACAGGAACTGCCCCAAAACACAACGTGGACACATCCCATTTTTCTACAGAAAATAGAGGTGTTTTTTGCAAAGTGCCTACCTGTAGATTTTGGCCTCTAGCTCAGCCGGCACCTAGGGAAACCTACCAAACCTGTGAATTTTTAAAAACTAGAGACCTAGGGGAATCCAAGATGGGGTGACTAGTGGGGCTCTCACCAGGTTCTGTTACCCAGAATCCTTTGCAAACCTCAAGATTTGGCTAAAAAAACACATTTTCCTCACATTTCGGTGACAGAAAGTTCTGGATTCTGAGAGGAGCCACAAATTTCCTTCCACCCAGCGTTCCCCCAAGTCTCCCGATAAAAATGATACCTCACTTGTGTGGGTAGGCCTAGTGCCCGCGAAAGGAACTGCCCCAAAACACAACGTGGACACATCCCATTTTTCTACATAAAACAGAGGTGTTTTTTGCAAAGTGCCTACCTGTAGATTTTGGCCGCTAGCTCAGCCGGCACCTAGGGAAACCTTCCAAACCTGTGCATTTTTGAAAATTAGAGACCTAGGGGAATCCAAGATGGGGTGACTTGTGGGACTCTGACCAGGTTCTGTTACCCAGAATCCTTGCAAACCTCAAAATTTGGCTAAGAAAACAAGTTTTCCTCACATTTCGGTGACAGAAAGTTCTGGAATCTGAGAGGAGCCACAAGTTTCCTTCCACCCACCGTCCCTCAAGTCTCCCGAGAAAAATGATACCTCACTTGTGTGGGTAGGCCTAGTGCCCGCAACAGGAACGGCCCCAAACCACAACGTGGACACATCCCATTTTTCTACAGAAAACAGAGGTGTTTTTTGCAAAGTGCCTACCTGTAGATTTTGGCCTCTATCTCAGCGGGCACCTAGGGAAACCTACCAAACCTGTGCATTTTTGAAAATTAGAGACCTAGGGGATTCCAAGGTGGGGTGACTTGTGGGGCTCTGACCAGGTTCTGTTACCCAGAATCCTTTGCAAACCTCAAAATTTGGCTAAAAAAACAAGTTTTCTTCACATTTCGGTGACAGAAAGTTCTGGAATCTGAGAGGAGCCACAAATTTCCTTCCACCCATTGTTCCCCCAAGTCTCCCGATAAAAATGATACCTCACTTGTGTGGGTAGGCCTAGCGCCCGCGACAGGAAATGCCCCAAAACACAACGTGGACACATCCCATTTTTCAACAGAAAACAGAGGTGTTTTTTGCAAAGTGCCTACCTGTAGATTGTGGCCTGTAGCTCAGCCGGCACCTAGGGAAACCTACCAAACCTGTGCATTTTTGAAAACTAGAGACCTAGGGGAATCCAAGATGGGGTGACTAGTGGGCCTCTCACTAGGTTCTGTTACCCAGAATCCTTTGCAAACCTCAAAATGTGGCTAAAAAAACACATTTTGCTCACATTTCGGTGACAGAAAGTTCTGGATTCTGAGAGGAGCCACAAATTTCCTTCCACCCAGCATTCCCCCAAGTCTCCCGAGAAAAATGATACCTCACTTGAGTGGGTAGGCCTAGCGCCCGCGACAGAAACTGCCCCAAAACACAACGTGGACACATCCCATTTTTCTACAGAAAACAGAGGTGTTTTTTGTAAAGTGCCTGCCTGTAGATTTTGGCCGCTAGCTCAGCCGGCACCTAGGGAAACCTTCCAAACCTGTGCATTTTTGAAAATTAGAGACCTAGTGGAATCCAAGATGGGGTGACTTGTGGGGCTCTGACCAGGTTCTGTTACCCAGAATCCTTGCAAACCTCAAAATGTGGCTAAAAAAACACATTTTGCTCACATTTCGGTGACAGAAAGTTCTGGATTCTGAGAGGAGCCACAAATTTCCTTCCACCTGGCGTTCCCCGAAGTCTCAAGATAAAAATTATACCTCACTTGTGTGGGTAGGCCTAGCGCCCGCGACAGGAACTGCCCCAAAACACAACGTGGACACATCCCATTTTTCTACAGAAAACAGAGGTGTTTTTTGCAAAGTGCCTACCTGTAGATTTTGGCCTCTAGCTCAGCCGGCACCTAGGGAAACCTACCAAACCTGTGCATTTTTAAAAACTAGAGACCTAGGGGAATCCAAGATGGGGTGACTTGTGGGGCTCTGACCAGGTTCTGTTACCCAGAATCCTTTGCAAACCTCAAAATTTGGCTAAAAAAACAAGTTTTCCTCACATTTCGGTGACAGAAAGTTCTGGATTCTGAGAGGAGCCACAAATTTCCTTCCACCCAGCGTTCCCCCAAGTCTCCCGATAAAAATTATACCTCTCTTGTGTGGGTAGGCCTAGCGCCCGCGACAGGAACTGCCCCAAAACACAACGTGGACACATCCCATTTTTCTACAGAAAACAGAGGTGTTTTTTGCAAAGTGCCTGCCTGTAGATTTTGGCCGCTAGCTCAGCCGGCACCTAGGGAAACCTTCCAAACCTGTGCATTTTTGAAAATTAGAGACCTAGGGGAATCCAAGATGGGGTGACTTGTGGGGCTCTGACCAGGTTCTGTTACCCAGAATCCTTGCAAACCTCAAAATGTGGCTAAAAAATCACATTTTGCTCACATTTCGGTGACAGAAAGTTCTGGATTCTGAGAGGAGCCACAAATTTCCTTCCACCTGGCGTTCCCCCAAGTCTCAAGATAAAAATTATACCTCACTTGTGTGGGTAGGCCTAGCGCCCGCGACAGGAACTGCCCCAAAACACAACGTGGACACATCCCATTTTTCTACAGAAAACAGAGGTGTTTTTTGCAAAGTGCCTACCTGTCGATTTTGGCCTCTAGCTCAGCCGGCACCTAGGGAAACCTACCAAACCTGTGCATTTTTAAAAACTAGAGACCTAGGGGAATCCAAGATGGGGTGACTAGTGGGGCTCTCACCAGGTTCTGTTACCCAGAATCCTTTGCAAACCTCAAAATTTGGCTAAAAAAACACATTTTCCTCACATTTCGGTGACAGAAAGTTCTGGATTCTGAGAGGAGCCACAAATCTCCTTCCACCCACCGTTCCCCCAAGTCTCCCGATAAAAATTATACCTCTCTTGTGTGGGTAGGCCTAGCGCCCGCGACAGAAACTGCCCCAAAACACAACGTGGACACATCCCATTTTTCTACACAAAACAGAGGTGTTTTTTGCAAAGTGCCTGCCTGTAGATTTTGGCCGCTAGCTCAGCCGGCACCTAGGGAAACCTTCCAAACCTGTGCATTTTTAAAAACTAGAGACCTAGGGGAATCCAAGATGGGGTGACTTGTGGGGCTCTGACCAGGTTCTGTTACCCAGAATCCTTTGCAAACCTCAAAATTTGGCTAAAAAAACAAGTTTTCCTCACATTTCGGTGACAGAAAGTTCTGGATTCTGAGAGGAGCCACAAATTTCCTTCCACCCAGCGTTCCCCCAAGTCTCCCGATAAAAATTATACCTCTCTTGTGTGGGTAGGCCTAGCGCCCGCGACAGGAACTGCCCCAAAACACAACGTGGACACATCCCATTTTTCTACAGAAAACAGAGGTGTTTTTTGCAAAGTGCCTGCCTGTAGATTTTGGCCGCTAGCTCAGCCGGCACCTAGGGAAACCTTCCAAACCTGTGCATTTTTGAAAATTAGAGACCTAGGGGAATCCAAGATGGGGTGACTTGTGGGGCTCTGACCAGGTTCTGTTACCCAGAATCCTTGCAAACCTCAAAATGTGGCTAAAAAAACACATTTTGCTCACATTTCGGTGACATAAAGTTCTGGATTCTGAGAGGAGCCACAAATTTCCTTCCACCTGGCGTTCCCCCAAGTCTCAAGATAAAAATGATACCTCACTTGTGTGGGTAGGCCTAGCGCCCGCGACAGGAACTGCCCCAAAACACAACGTGGACACATCCCATTTTTCTACAGAAAACAGAGGTGTTTTTTGCAAAGTGCCTACCTGTAGATTTTGGCCTCTAGCTCAGCCGGCACCTAGGGAAACCTACCAAACCTGTGCATTTTTAAAAACTAGAGACCTAGGGGAATCCAAGATGGGGTGACTAGTGGGGCTCTCACCAGGTTCTGTTACCCAGAATCCTTTGCAAACCTCAAAATTTGGCTAAAAAAACACATTTTCCTCACATTTCGGTGACAGAAAGTTCTGGATTCTGAGAGGAGCCACAAATCTCCTTCCACCCACCGTTCCCCCAAGTCTCCCGATAAAAATTATACCTCTCTTGTGTGGGTAGGCCTAGCGCCCGTGACAGAAACTGCCCCAAAACACAACGTGGACACATCCCATTTTTCTACACAAAACAGAGGTGTTTTTTGCAAAGTGCCTGCCTGTAGATTTTGGCCGCTAGCTCAGCCGGCACCTAGGGAAACCTTCCAAACCTGTGCATTTTTGAAAATTAGAGACCTAGGGGAATCCAAGATGGGGTGACTTGTGGGGCTCTGACCAGGTTCTGTTACCCAGAATCCTTTGCAAACCTCAAAATTTGGCTAAAAAAACAAGTTTTCCTCACATTTCGGTGACAGAAAGTTCTGGATTCTGAGAGGAGCCACAAATTTCCTTCCACCCAGCGTTCCCCCAAGTCTCCCGATAAAAATTATACCTCTCTTGTGTGGGTAGGCCTAGCGCCCGCGACAGGAACTGCCCCAAAACACAACGTGGACACATCCCATTTTTCTACAGAAAACAGAGGTGTTTTTTGCAAAGTGCCTGCCTGTAGATTTTGGCCGCTAGCTCAGCCGGCACCTAGGGAAACCTTCCAAACCTGTGCATTTTTGAAAATTAGAGACCTAGGGGAATCAAAGATGGGGTGACTTGTGGGGCTCTGACCAGGTTCTGTTACCCAGAATCGTTGCAAACCTCAAAATGTGGCTAAAAAAACACATTTTGCTCACATTTCGGTGACAGACAGTTCTGGATTCTGAGAGGAGCCACAAATTTCCTTCCACCCAGCGTTCCCCCAAGTCTCCAGATAAAAATGATACCTCACTTGAGTGGGTAGGCCTAGCGCCCGCGACAGAAACTGCCCCAAAACACAACGTGGACACATCCCATTTCTCTACAGAAAACAGAGGTGTTTTTTGCAAAGTGCCTACCTGTAGATTTTGGCCTCTAGCTCAGCCGGCACCTAGGGAAACCTACCAAACCTGTGCATTTTTTAAAATTAGAGACCTAGGGGAATCCAAGGTGGGGTGACTTGTGGGGCTCTGACCAGGTTCTGTTACCCAGAATCCTTTGCAAACCTTAAAATTTGGCTAAAAAAACAAGTTTTCCTCACATTTCGGTGACAGAAAGTTCTGGAATCTGAGAGGAGCCACAAATTTCCTTCCACCCAGTGTTCCCCCAAGTCTCCCGATAAAAATGATACCTCACTTGTGTGGGTAGGCCTAGCGCCCGCAACAGGAAATGGCCCTAAACACAACATGGACACATCCCATTTTTCTACACAAAACAGAGGTGTTTTTTGCAAAGTGCCTGCCTGTAGATTTTGGCCGCTAGCTCAGCCGGCACCTAGGGAAACCTTCCAAACCTGTGCATTTTTAAAAACTAGAGACCTAGGGGAATCCAAGATGGGGTGACTTGTGGGGCTCTGACCAGGTTCTGTTACCCAGAATCCTTTGCAAACCTCAAAATTTGGCTAAAAAAACAAGTTTTCCTCACATTTCGGTGACAGAAAGTTCTGGATTCTGAGAGGAGCCACAAATTTCCTTCCACCCAGCGTTCCCCCAAGTCTCCCGATAAAAATTATACCTCTCTTGTGTGGGTAGGCCTAGCGCCCGCGACAGGAACTGCCCCAAAACACAACGTGGACACATCCCATTTTTCTACAGAAAACAGAGGTGTTTTTTGCAAAGTGCCTGCCTGTAGATTTTGGCCGCTAGCTCAGCCGGCACCTAGGGAAACCTTCCAAACCTGTGCATTTTTGAAAATTAGAGACCTAGGGGAATCCAAGATGGGGTGACTTGTGGGGCTCTGACCAGGTTCTGTTACCCAGAATCCTTGCAAACCTCAAAATGTGGCTAAAAAAACACATTTTGCTCACATTTCGGTGACAGAAAGTTCTGGATTCTGAGAGGAGCCACAAATTTCCTTCCACCTGGCGTTCCCCCAAGTCTCAAGATAAAAATTATACCTCACTTGTGTGGGTAGGCCTAGCGCCCGCGACAGGAACTGCCCCAAAACACAACGTGGACACATCCCATTTTTCTACAGAAAACAGAGGTGTTTTTTGCAAAGTGCCTACCTGTAGATTTTGGCCTCTAGCTCAGCCGGCACCTAGGGAAACCTACCAAACCTGTGCATTTTTAAAAACTAGAGACCTAGGGGAATCCAAGATGGGGTGACTAGTGGGGCTCTCACCAGGTTCTGTTACCCAGAATCCTTTGCAAACCTCAAAATTTGGCTAAAAAAACACATTTTCCTCACATTTCGGTGACAGAAAGTTCTGGATTCTGAGAGGAGCCACAAATCTCCTTCCACCCACCGTTCCCCCAAGTCTCCCGATAAAAATTATACCTCTCTTGTGTGGGTAGGCCTAGCGCCCGTGACAGAAACTGCCCCAAAACACAACGTGGACACATCCCATTTTTCTACACAAAACAGAGGTGTTTTTTGCAAAGTGCCTGCCTGTAGATTTTGGCTGCTAGCTCAGCCGGCACCTAGGGAAACCTTCCAAACCTGTGCATTTTTGAAAATTAGAGACCTAGGGGAATCAAACATGGGGTGACTTGTGGGGCTCTGACCAGGTTCTGTTACCCAGAATCGTTGCAAACCTCAAAATGTGGCTAAAAAAACACATTTTGCTCACATTTCGGTGACAGACAGTTCTGGATTCTGATAGGAGCCACAAATTTCCTTCCACCCAGCGTTCTCCCAAGTCTCCAGATAAAAATGATACCTCACTTGAGTGGGTAGGCCTAGCGCCCGCGACAGAAACTGCCCCAAAACACAACGTGGACACATCCCATTTCTCTACAGAAAACAGAGGTGTTTTTTGCAAAGTGCCTACCTGTAGATTTTGGCCTCTAGCTCAGCCGGCACCTAGGGAAACCTACCAAACCTGTGCATTTTTTAAAATTAGAGACCTAGGGGAATCCAAGGTGGGGTGACTTGTGGGGCTCTGACCAGGTTCTGTTACCCAGAATCCTTTGCAAACCTTAAAATTTGGCTAAAAAAACAAGTTTTCCTCACATTTCGGTGACAGAAAGTTCTGGAATCTGAGAGGAGCCACAAATTTCCTTCCACCCAGTGTTCCCCCAAGTCTCCCGATAAAAATGATACCTCACTTGTGTGGGTAGGCCTAGCGCCCGCAACAGGAAATGGCCCTAAACACAACATGGACACATCCCATTTTTCAACAGAGGTGTTTTATGCAAAGTGCCTACCTGTAGATTTTGGCCTCTAGCTCAGCCGGCACCTAGGGAAACCTACCAAACCTGTGCATTTTTGAAAATAAGAGACCTAGGGGAATCGAAGATGGGGTGACTTGTGGGGCTCTGACCAGGTTCTGTTACCCAGAGACCTTTGCAAACCTCAAAATGTGGCTAAAAAAACACGTTTTCCTCACATTTCCGTTACAGAAAGTTCTGGAATCTGAGAGGCGCCACAAATTTCCTTCCACCCAGCGTTCCCCCAAGTCTCCCGATAAAAATGATACCTCACTTGAGTGGGTAGGCCTAGCGCCCGCGACAGAAACTGCCCCAAAACACAACGTGGACACATCCCATTTTTCTACAGAAAACAGAGGTGTTTTTTGTAAAGTGCCTGCCTGTAGATTTTGGCCGCTAGCTCAGCCGGCACCTAGGGAAACCTTCCAAACCTGTGCATTTTTGAAAATTAGAGACCTAGTGGAATCCAAGATGGGGTGACTTGTGGGGCTCTGACCAGGTTCTGTTACCCAGAATCCTTGCAAACCTCAAAATGTGGCTAAAAAAACACATTTTGCTCACATTTCGGTGACAGAAAGTTCTGGATTCTGAGAGGAGCCACAAATTTCCTTCCACCTGGCGTTCCCCGAAGTCTCAAGATAAAAATTATACCTCACTTGTGTGGGTAGGCCTAGCGCCCGCGACAGGAACTGCCCCAAAACACAACGTGGACACATCCCATTTTTCTACAGAAAACAGAGGTGTTTTTTGCAAAGTGCCTACCTGTAGATTTTGGCCTCTAGCTCAGCCGGCACCTAGGGAAACCTACCAAACCTGTGCATTTTTAAAAACTAGAGACCTAGGGGAATCCAAGATGGGGTGACTTGTGGGGCTCTGACCAGGTTCTGTTACCCAGAATCCTTTGCAAACCTCAAAATTTGGCTAAAAAAACAAGTTTTCCTCACATTTCGGTGACAGAAAGTTCTGGATTCTGAGAGGAGCCACAAATTTCCTTCCACCCAGCGTTCCCCCAAGTCTCCCGATAAAAATTATACCTCTCTTGTGTGGGTAGGCCTAGCGCCCGCGACAGGAACTGCCCCAAAACACAACGTGGACACATCCCATTTTTCTACAGAAAACAGAGGTGTTTTTTGCAAAGTGCCTGCCTGTAGATTTTGGCCGCTAGCTCAGCCGGCACCTAGGGAAACCTTCCAAACCTGTGCATTTTTGAAAATTAGAGACCTAGGGGAATCCAAGATGGGGTGACTTGTGGGGCTCTGACCAGGTTCTGTTACCCAGAATCCTTGCAAACCTCAAAATGTGGCTAAAAAAACACATTTTGCTCACATTTCGGTGACAGAAAGTTCTGGATTCTGAGAGGAGCCACAAATTTCCTTCCACCTGGCGTTCCCCCAAGTCTCAAGATAAAAATTATACCTCACTTGTGTGGGTAGGCCTAGCGCCCGCGACAGGAACTGCCCCAAAACACAACGTGGACACATCCCATTTTTCTACAGAAAACAGAGGTGTTTTTTGCAAAGTGCCTACCTGTAGATTTTGGCCTCTAGCTCAGCCGGCACCTAGGGAAACCTACCAAACCTGTGCATTTTTAAAAACTAGAGACCTAGGGGAATCCAAGATGGGGTGACTAGTGGGGCTCTCACCAGGTTCTGTTACCCAGAATCCTTTGCAAACCTCAAAATTTGGCTAAAAAAACACATTTTCCTCACATTTCGGTGACAGAAAGTTCTGGATTCTGAGAGGAGCCACAAATCTCCTTCCACCCACCGTTCCCCCAAGTCTCCCGATAAAAATTATACCTCTCTTGTGTGGGTAGGCCTAGCGCCCGCGACAGAAACTGCCCCAAAACACAACGTGGACACATCCCATTTTTCTACACAAAACAGAGGTGTTTTTTGCAAAGTGCCTGCCTGTAGATTTTGGCCGCTAGCTCAGCCGGCACCTAGGGAAACCTTCCAAACCTGTGCATTTTTGAAAATTAGAGACCTAGGGGAATCAAAGATGGGGTGACTTGTGGGGCTCTGACCAGGTTCTGTTACCCAGAATCGTTGCAAACCTCAAAATGTGGCTAAAAAAACACATTTTGCTCACATTTCGGTGACAGACAGTTCTGGATTCTGAGAGGAGCCACAAATTTCCTTCCACCCAGCGTTCCCCCAAGTCTCCAGATAAAAATGATACCTCACTTGAGTGGGTAGGCCTAGCGCCCGCGACAGAAACTGCCCCAAAACACAACGTGGACACATCCCATTTCTCTACAGAAAACAGAGGTGTTTTTTGCAAAGTGCCTACCTGTAGATTTTGGCCTCTAGCTCAGCCGGCACCTAGGGAAACCTACCAAACCTGTGCATTTTTTAAAATTAGAGACCTAGGGGAATCCAAGGTGGGGTGACTTGTGGGGCTCTGACCAGGTTCTGTTACCCAGAATCCTTTGCAAACCTTAAAATTTGGCTAAAAAAACAAGTTTTCCTCACATTTCGGTGACAGAAAGTTCTGGAATCTGAGAGGAGCCACAAATTTCCTTCCACCCAGTGTTCCCTCAAGTCTCCCGATAAACATGATACCTCACTTGTGTGGGTAGGCCTAGCGCCCGCGACAGGAAATGGCCCTAAACACAACATGGACACATCCCATTTTTCAACAGAAAACAGAGGTGTTTTATGCAAAGTGCCTACCTGTAGATTTTGGCCTCTAGTTCAGCCGGCACCTAGGGAAACCTACCAAACCTGTGCATTTTTTAAAATTAGAGACCTAGGGGAATCCAAGATGGGGTGACTTGTGGGGCTCTGACCAGGTTCTGTTACCCAGAGACCTTTGCAAACCTCAAAATTTGGCTAAAAAAACAAGTTTTCCTCACATTTCGGTGACAGAAAGTTCTGGAATCTGAGAGGAGCCACAAATTTCCTTCCACCCAGTGTTCCCCCAAATCTCCTGATAAAAATTATACCTCACTTGTGTGGGTAGGCCTAGCGCCCGCAACAGGAACTGCCCCAAAACACAACGTGGACACATCCCATTTTTCTACAGAAAACAGAGGTGTTTTTTGCAAAGTGCCTACCTGTAGATTTTGGCCCCTAGCTCAGCCGGCACCTAGGGAAACCTACCAAACCTGTGCATTTTTTAAAATTAGAGACCTAAGGGAATCCAAGATGGGGTGACTTGTGGGGCTCTGGCCAGGTTCTGTTACCCAGAATCCTTTGCAAACTTCAAAATGTGGCTGAAAAAACACGTTTTCCGCACATTTTGGTGACAGAAAGTTCTGGATTCTGAGAGGAGCCACAAATTTCCTACCACCCGGCGTTCCCCCAAGTCTCCCGATAAAAATGATACCTCACTTGTGTGGGTAGGCCTAGTGCCCGCGACAGGAACTGCCCCAAAACACAACGTGGACACATCCCATTTTTCTACAGAAAATAGAGGTGTTTTTTGCAAAGTGCCTACCTGTAGATTTTGGTCTCTAGCTCAGCCGGCACCTAGGGAAACCTACCAAACCTGTGAATTTTTAAAAACTAGAGACCTAGGGGAATCCAAGATGGGGTGACTAGTGGGGCTCTCACCAGGTTCTGTTACCCAGAATCCTTTGCAAACCTGAAGATTTGGCTAAAAAAACACATTTTCCTCACATTTCGGTGACAGAAAGTTCTGGATTCTGAGAGGAGCCACAAATTTCCTTCCACCCAGCGTTCCCCCAAGTCTCCCGATAAAAATTATACCTCTCTTGTGTGGGTAGGCCTAGCGCCCGCGACAGGAACTGCCCCAAAACACAACGTGGACACATCCCATTTTTCTACAGGAAACAGAGGTGTTTTTTGCAAAGTGCCTACCTGTAGATTTTGGCCTCTATCTCAGCGGGCACCTAGGGAAACCTACCAAACCTGTGCATTTTTGAAAATTAGAAACCTAGGGGATTCCAAGGTGGGGTGACCTGTGGGGCTCTGACCAGGTTCTGTTACCCAGAATCCTTTGCAAACCTCAAAATTTGGCTTAAAAAACAAGTTTTCCTCACATTTCGGTGACAGATAGTTCTGGAATCTGAGAGGAGCCACAAATTTCCTTCCACCCAGTGTTCCCCCAAGTCTCCAGATAAAAATTATACCTCACTTGTGTGGGTAGGCCTAGCGCCCGCGACAGAAACTGCCCCAAAACACAACGTGGACACATCCCATTTTTCTACACAAAACAGAGGTGTTTTTTGCAAAGTGCCTGCCTGTAGATTTTGGCCGCTAGCTCAGCCGGCACCTAGGGAAACCTTCCAAACCTGTGCATTTTTGAAAATTAGAGACCTAGGGGAATCAAAGATGGGGTGACTTGTGGGGCTCTGACCAGGTTCTGTTACCCAGAATCGTTGCAAACCTCAAAATGTGGCTAAAAAAACACATTTTGCTCACATTTCGGTGACAGACAGTTCTGGATTCTGAGAGGAGCCACAAATTTCCTTCCACCCAGCGTTCCCCCAAGTCTCCAGATAAAAATGATACCTCACTTGAGTGGGTAGGCCTAGCGCCCGCGACAGAAACTGCCCCAAAACACAACGTGGACACATCCCATTTCTCTACAGAAAACAGAGGTGTTTTTTGCAAAGTGCCTACCTGTAGATTTTGGCCTCTAGCTCAGCCGGCACCTAGGGAAACCTACCAAACCTGTGCATTTTTTAAAATTAGAGACCTAGGGGAATCCAAGGTGGGGTGACTTGTGGGGCTCTGACCAGGTTCTGTTACCCAGAATCCTTTGCAAACCTTAAAATTTGGCTAAAAAAACAAGTTTTCCTCACATTTCGGTGACAGAAAGTTCTGGAATCTGAGAGGAGCGACAAATTTCCTTCCACCCAGTGTTCCCCCAAGTCTCCCGATAAAAATGATACCTCACTTGTGTGGGTAGGCCTAGCGCCCGCGACAGGAAATGGCCCTAAACACAACATGGACACATCCCATTTTTCAACAGAAAACAGAGGTGTTTTATGCAAAGTGCCTACCTGTAGATTTTGGCCTCTAGCTCAGCCGGCACCTAGGGAAACCTACCAAACCTGTGCATTTTTTAAAATTAGAGACCTAGGGGAATCCAAGATGGGGTGACTTGTGGGGCTCTGACCAGGTTCTGTTACCCAGAGACCTTTGCAAACCTCAAAATTTGGCTAAAAAAACAAGTTTTCCTCACATTTCGGAGACAGAAAGTTCTGGAATCTGAGAGGAGCCACAAATTTCCTTCCACCCAGTGTTCCCCCAAGTCTCCTGATAAAAATTATACCTCACTTGTGTGGGTAGGCCTAGCGCCCGCAACAGGAACTGCCCCAAAACACAACGTGGACACATCCCATTTTTCTACAGAAAACAGAGGTGTTTTTTGCAAAGTGCCTACCTGTAGATTTTGGCCCCTAGCTCAGCCGGCACCTAGGGAAACCTACCAAACCTGTGCATTTTTTAAAATTAGAGACCTAGGGGAATCCAAGGTGGGGTGACTTGTGGGGCTCTGACCAGGTTCTGTTACCCAGAATCCTTTGCAAACCTTAAAATTTGGCTAAAAAAACAAGTTTTCCTCACATTTCGGTGACAGAAAGTTCTGGAATCTGAGAGGAGCCACAAATTTCCTTCCACCCAGTGTTCCCCCAAGTCTCCCGATAAAAATGATACCTCACTTGTGTGGGTAGGCCTAGCGCCCGCGACAGGAAATGGCCCTAAACACAACATGGACACATCCCATTTTTCAACAGAAAACAGAGGTGTTTTATGCAAAGTGCCTACCTGTAGATTTTGGCCTCTAGCTCAGCCGGCACCTAGGGAAACCTACCAAACCTGTGAATTTTTAAAAACTAGAGACCTAGGGGAATCCAAGATGGGGTGACTAGTGGGGCTCTCACCAGGTTCTGTTACCCAGAATCCTTTGCAAACCTCAAGATTTGGCTAAAAAAACACATTTTCCTCACATTTCGGTGACAGAAAGTTCTGGATTCTGAGAGGAGCCACAAATTTCCTTCCACCCAGCGTTCCCCCAAGTCTCCCGATAAAAATTATACCTCTCTTGTGTGGGTAGGCCTAGCGCCCGCGACAGGAACTGCCCCAAAACACAACGTGGACACATCCCATTTTTCTACAGGAAACAGAGGTGTTTTTTGCAAAGTGCCTACCTGTAGATTTTGGCCTCTATCTCAGCGGGCACCTAGGGAAACCTACCAAACCTGTGCATTTTTGAAAATTAGAAACCTAGGGGATTCCAAGGTGGGGTGACCTGTGGGGCTCTGACCAGGTTCTGTTACCCAGAATCCTTTGCAAACCTCAAAATTTGGCTAAAAAAACAAGTTTTCCTCACATTTCGGTGACAGATAGTTCTGGAATCTGAGAGGAGCCACAAATTTCCTTCCACCCAGTGTTCCCCCAAGTCTCCAGATAAAAATTATACCTCACTTGTGTGGGTAGGCCTAGCGCCCGCGACAGGAAATGCCCCAAAACACAACGTGGACACATCCCATTTTTCAACAGAAAACAGAGGTGTTTTTTGCAAAGTGCCTACCTGTAGATTGTGGCCTCTAGCTCAGCCGGCACCTAGGGAAACCTACCAAACCTGTGCATTTTTTAAAATTAGAGACCTAGTGGAATCCAAGATGGGGTGACTTGTGGGGCTCTGACCAGGTTCTGTTACCCAGAATCCTTGCAAACCTCAAAATGTGGCTAAAAAAACACATTTTGCTCACATTTCGGTGACAGAAAGTTCTGGATTCTGAGAGGAGCCACAAATTTCCTTCCACCTGGCGTTCCCCGAAGTCTCAAGATAAAAATTATACCTCACTTGTGTGGGTAGGCCTAGCGCCCGCGACAGGAACTGCCCCAAAACACAACGTGGACACATCCCATTTTTCTACAGAAAACAGAGGTGTTTTTTGCAAAGTGCCTACCTGTAGATTTTGGCCTCTAGCTCAGCCGGCACCTAGGGAAACCTACCAAACCTGTGCATTTTTAAAAACTAGAGACCTAGGGGAATCCAAGATGGGGTGACTTGTGGGGCTCTGACCAGGTTCTGTTACCCAGAATCCTTTGCAAACCTCAAAATTTGGCTAAAAAAACAAGTTTTCCTCACATTTCGGTGACAGAAAGTTCTGGATTCTGAGAGGAGCCACAAATTTCCTTCCACCCAGCGTTCCCCCAAGTCTCCCGATAAAAATTATACCTCTCTTGTGTGGGTAGGCCTAGCGCCCGCGACAGGAACTGCCCCAAAACACAACGTGGACACATCCCATTTTTCTACAGAAAACAGAGGTGTTTTTTGCAAAGTGCCTGCCTGTAGATTTTGGCCGCTAGCTCAGCCGGCACCTAGGGAAACCTTCCAAACCTGTGCATTTTTGAAAATTAGAGACCTAGGGGAATCCAAGATGGGGTGACTTGTGGGGCTCTGACCAGGTTCTGTTACCCAGAATCCTTGCAAACCTCAAAATGTGGCTAAAAAATCACATTTTGCTCACATTTCGGTGACAGAAAGTTCTGGATTCTGAGAGGAGCCACAAATTTCCTTCCACCTGGCGTTCCCCCAAGTCTCAAGATAAAAATTATACCTCACTTGTGTGGGTAGGCCTAGCGCCCGCGACAGGAACTGCCCCAAAACACAACGTGGACACATCCCATTTTTCTACAGAAAACAGAGGTGTTTTTTGCAAAGTGCCTACCTGTCGATTTTGGCCTCTAGCTCAGCCGGCACCTAGGGAAACCTACCAAACCTGTGCATTTTTAAAAACTAGAGACCTAGGGGAATCCAAGATGGGGTGACTAGTGGGGCTCTCACCAGGTTCTGTTACCCAGAATCCTTTGCAAACCTCAAAATTTGGCTAAAAAAACACATTTTCCTCACATTTCGGTGACAGAAAGTTCTGGATTCTGAGAGGAGCCACAAATCTCCTTCCACCCACCGTTCCCCCAAGTCTCCCGATAAAAATTATACCTCTCTTGTGTGGGTAGGCCTAGCGCCCGCGACAGAAACTGCCCCAAAACACAACGTGGACACATCCCATTTTTCTACACAAAACAGAGGTGTTTTTTGCAAAGTGCCTGCCTGTAGATTTTGGCCGCTAGCTCAGCCGGCACCTAGGGAAACCTTCCAAACCTGTGCATTTTTAAAAACTAGAGACCTAGGGGAATCCAAGATGGGGTGACTTGTGGGGCTCTGACCAGGTTCTGTTACCCAGAATCCTTTGCAAACCTCAAAATTTGGCTAAAAAAACAAGTTTTCCTCACATTTCGGTGACAGAAAGTTCTGGATTCTGAGAGGAGCCACAAATTTCCTTCCACCCAGCGTTCCCCCAAGTCTCCCGATAAAAATTATACCTCTCTTGTGTGGGTAGGCCTAGCGCCCGCGACAGGAACTGCCCCAAAACACAACGTGGACACATCCCATTTTTCTACAGAAAACAGAGGTGTTTTTTGCAAAGTGCCTGCCTGTAGATTTTGGCCGCTAGCTCAGCCGGCACCTAGGGAAACCTTCCAAACCTGTGCATTTTTGAAAATTAGAGACCTAGGGGAATCCAAGATGGGGTGACTTGTGGGGCTCTGACCAGGTTCTGTTACCCAGAATCCTTGCAAACCTCAAAATGTGGCTAAAAAAACACATTTTGCTCACATTTCGGTGACATAAAGTTCTGGATTCTGAGAGGAGCCACAAATTTCCTTCCACCTGGCGTTCCCCCAAGTCTCAAGATAAAAATGATACCTCACTTGTGTGGGTAGGCCTAGCGCCCGCGACAGGAACTGCCCCAAAACACAACGTGGACACATCCCATTTTTCTACAGAAAACAGAGGTGTTTTTTGCAAAGTGCCTACCTGTAGATTTTGGCCTCTAGCTCAGCCGGCACCTAGGGAAACCTACCAAACCTGTGCATTTTTAAAAACTAGAGACCTAGGGGAATCCAAGATGGGGTGACTAGTGGGGCTCTCACCAGGTTCTGTTACCCAGAATCCTTTGCAAACCTCAAAATTTGGCTAAAAAAACACATTTTCCTCACATTTTGGTGACAGAAAGTTCTGGATTCTGAGAGGAGCCACAAATCTCCTTCCACCCACCGTTCCCCCAAGTCTCCCGATAAAAATTATACCTCTCTTGTGTGGGTAGGCCTAGCGCCCGTGACAGAAACTGCCCCAAAACACAACGTGGACACATCCCATTTTTCTACACAAAACAGAGGTGTTTTTTGCAAAGTGCCTGCCTGTAGATTTTGGCCGCTAGCTCAGCCGGCACCTAGGGAAACCTTCCAAACCTGTGCATTTTTGAAAATTAGAGACCTAGGGGAATCAAAGATGGGGTGACTTGTGGGGCTCTGACCAGGTTCTGTTACCCAGAATCGTTGCAAACCTCAAAATGTGGCTAAAAAAACACATTTTGCTCACATTTCGGTGACAGACAGTTCTGGATTCTGAGAGGAGCCACAAATTTCCTTCCACCCAGCGTTCCCCCAAGTCTCCAGATAAAAATGATACCTCACTTGAGTGGGTAGGCCAAGCGCCCGCGACAGAAACTGCCCCAAAACACAACGTGGACACATCCCATTTCTCTACAGAAAACAGAGGTGTTTTTTGCAAAGTGCCTACCTGTAGATTTTGGCCTCTAGCTCAGCCGGCACCTAGGGAAACCTACCAAACCTGTGCATTTTTTAAAATTAGAGACCTAGGGGAATCCAAGGTGGGGTGACTTGTGGGGCTCTGACCAGGTTCTGTTACCCAGAATCCTTTGCAAACCTTAAAATTTGGCTAAAAAAACAAGTTTTCCTCACATTTCGGTGACAGAAAGTTCTGGAATCTGAGAGGAGCCACAAATTTCCTTCCACCCAGTGTTCCCCCAAGTCTCCCGATAAAAATGATACCTCACTTGTGTGGGTAGGCCTAGCGCCCGCAACAGGAAATGGCCCTAAACACAACATGGACACATCCCATTTTTCTACACAAAACAGAGGTGTTTTTTGCAAAGTGCCTGCCTGTAGATTTTGGCCGCTAGCTCAGCCGGCACCTAGGGAAACCTTCCAAACCTGTGCATTTTTAAAAACTAGAGACCTAGGGGAATCCAAGATGGGGTGACTTGTGGGGCTCTGACCAGGTTCTGTTACCCAGAATCCTTTGCAAACCTCAAAATTTGGCTAAAAAAACAAGTTTTCCTCACATTTCGGTGACAGAAAGTTCTGGATTCTGAGAGGAGCCACAAATTTCCTTCCACCCAGCGTTCCCCCAAGTCTCCCGATAAAAATTATACCTCTCTTGTGTGGGTAGGCCTAGCGCCCGCGACAGGAACTGCCCCAAAACACAACGTGGACACATCCCATTTTTCTACAGAAAACAGAGGTGTTTTTTGCAAAGTGCCTGCCTGTAGATTTTGGCCGCTAGCTCAGCCGGCACCTAGGGAAACCTTCCAAACCTGTGCATTTTTGAAAATTAGAGACCTAGGGGAATCCAAGATGGGGTGACTTGTGGGGCTCTGACCAGGTTCTGTTACCCAGAATCCTTGCAAACCTCAAAATGTGGCTAAAAAAACACATTTTGCTCACATTTCGGTGACAGAAAGTTCTGGATTCTGAGAGGAGCCACAAATTTCCTTCCACCTGGCGTTCCCCCAAGTCTCAAGATAAAAATTATACCTCACTTGTGTGGGTAGGCCTAGCGCCCGCGACAGGAACTGCCCCAAAACACAACGTGGACACATCCCATTTTTCTACAGAAAACAGAGGTGTTTTTTGCAAAGTGCCTACCTGTAGATTTTGGCCTCTAGCTCAGCCGGCACCTAGGGAAACCTACCAAACCTGTGCATTTTTAAAAACTAGAGACCTAGGGGAATCCAAGATGGGGTGACTAGTGGGGCTCTCACCAGGTTCTGTTACCCAGAATCCTTTGCAAACCTCAAAATTTGGCTAAAAAAACACATTTTCCTCACATTTCGGTGACAGAAAGTTCTGGATTCTGAGAGGAGCCACAAATCTCCTTCCACCCACCGTTCCCCCAAGTCTCCCGATAAAAATTATACCTCTCTTGTGTGGGTAGGCCTAGCGCCCGTGACAGAAACTGCCCCAAAACACAACGTGGACACATCCCATTTTTCTACACAAAACAGAGGTGTTTTTTGCAAAGTGCCTGCCTGTAGATTTTGGCTGCTAGCTCAGCCGGCACCTAGGGAAACCTTCCAAACCTGTGCATTTTTGAAAATTAGAGACCTAGGGGAATCAAACATGGGGTGACTTGTGGGGCTCTGACCAGGTTCTGTTACCCAGAATCGTTGCAAACCTCAAAATGTGGCTAAAAAAACACATTTTGCTCACATTTCGGTGACAGACAGTTCTGGATTCTGATAGGAGCCACAAATTTCCTTCCACCCAGCGTTCCCCCAAGTCTCCAGATAAAAATGATACCTCACTTGAGTGGGTAGGCCTAGCGCCCGTGACAGAAACTGCCCCAAAACACAACGTGGACACATCCCATTTCTCTACAGAAAACAGAGGTGTTTTTTGCAAAGTGCCTACCTGTAGATTTTGGCCTCTAGCTCAGCCGGCACCTAGGGAAACCTACCAAACCTGTGCATTTTTTAAAATTAGAGACCTAGGGGAATCCAAGGTGGGGTGACTTGTGGGGCTCTGACCAGGTTCTGTTACCCAGAATCCTTTGCAAACCTTAAAATTTGGCTAAAAAAACAAGTTTTCCTCACATTTCGGTGACAGAAAGTTCTGGAATCTGAGAGGAGCCACAAATTTCCTTCCACCCAGTGTTCCCCCAAGTCTCCCGATAAAAATGATACCTCACTTGTGTGGGTAGGCCTAGCGCCCGCAACAGGAAATGGCCCTAAACACAACATGGACACATCCCATTTTTCAACAGAGGTGTTTTATGCAAAGTGCCTACCTGTAGATTTTGGCCTCTAGCTCAGCCGGCACCTAGGGAAACCTACCAAACCTGTGCATTTTTGAAAATAAGAGACCTAGGGGAATCGAAGATGGGGTGACTTGTGGGGCTCTGACCAGGTTCTGTTACCCAGAGACCTTTGCAAACCTCAAAATGTGGCTAAAAAAACACGTTTTCCTCACATTTCCGTTACAGAAAGTTCTGGAATCTGAGAGGCGCCACAAATTTCCTTCCACCCAGCGTTCCCCCAAGTCTCCCGATAAAAATGATACCTCACTTGAGTGGGTAGGCCTAGCGCCCGCGACAGAAACTGCCCCAAAACACAACGTGGACACATCCCATTTTTCTACAGAAAACAGAGGTGTTTTTTGTAAAGTGCCTGCCTGTAGATTTTGGCCGCTAGCTCAGCCGGCACCTAGGGAAACCTTCCAAACCTGTGCATTTTTGAAAATTAGAGACCTAGTGGAATCCAAGATGGGGTGACTTGTGGGGCTCTGACCAGGTTCTGTTACCCAGAATCCTTGCAAACCTCAAAATGTGGCTAAAAAAACACATTTTGCTCACATTTCGGTGACAGAAAGTTCTGGATTCTGAGAGGAGCCACAAATTTCCTTCCACCTGGCGTTCCCCGAAGTCTCAAGATAAAAATTATACCTCACTTGTGTGGGTAGGCCTAGCGCCCGCGACAGGAACTGCCCCAAAACACAACGTGGACACATCCCATTTTTCTACAGAAAACAGAGGTGTTTTTTGCAAAGTGCCTACCTGTAGATTTTGGCCTCTAGCTCAGCCGGCACCTAGGGAAACCTACCAAACCTGTGCATTTTTAAAAACTAGAGACCTAGGGGAATCCAAGATGGGGTGACTTGTGGGGCTCTGACCAGGTTCTGTTACCCAGAATCCTTTGCAAACCTCAAAATTTGGCTAAAAAAACAAGTTTTCCTCACATTTCGGTGACAGAAAGTTCTGGATTCTGAGAGGAGCCACAAATTTCCTTCCACCCAGCGTTCCCCCAAGTCTCCCGATAAAAATTATACCTCTCTTGTGTGGGTAGGCCTAGCGCCCGCGACAGGAACTGCCCCAAAACACAACGTGGACACATCCCATTTTTCTACAGAAAACAGAGGTGTTTTTTGCAAAGTGCCTGCCTGTAGATTTTGGCCGCTAGCTCAGCCGGCACCTAGGGAAACCTTCCAAACCTGTGCATTTTTGAAAATTAGAGACCTAGGGGAATCCAAGATGGGGTGACTTGTGGGGCTCTGACCAGGTTCTGTTACCCAGAATCCTTGCAAACCTCAAAATGTGGCTAAAAAAACACATTTTGCTCACATTTCGGTGACAGAAAGTTCTGGATTCTGAGAGGAGCCACAAATTTCCTTCCACCTGGCGTTCCCCCAAGTCTCAAGATAAAAATTATACCTCACTTGTGTGGGTAGGCCTAGCGCCCGCGACAGGAACTGCCCCAAAACACAACGTGGACACATCCCATTTTTCTACAGAAAACAGAGGTGTTTTTTGCAAAGTGCCTACCTGTAGATTTTGGCCTCTAGCTCAGCCGGCACCTAGGGAAACCTACCAAACCTGTGCATTTTTAAAAACTAGAGACCTAGGGGAATCCAAGATGGGGTGACTAGTGGGGCTCTCACCAGGTTCTGTTACCCAGAATCCTTTGCAAACCTCAAAATTTGGCTAAAAAAACACATTTTCCTCACATTTCGGTGACAGAAAGTTCTGGATTCTGAGAGGAGCCACAAATCTCCTTCCACCCACCGTTCCCCCAAGTCTCCCGATAAAAATTATACCTCTCTTGTGTGGGTAGGCCTAGCGCCCGCGACAGAAACTGCCCCAAAACACAACGTGGACACATCCCATTTTTCTACACAAAACAGAGGTGTTTTTTGCAAAGTGCCTGCCTGTAGATTTTGGCCGCTAGCTCAGCCGGCACCTAGGGAAACCTTCCAAACCTGTGCATTTTTGAAAATTAGAGACCTAGGGGAATCAAAGATGGGGTGACTTGTGGGGCTCTGACCAGGTTCTGTTACCCAGAATCGTTGCAAACCTCAAAATGTGGCTAAAAAAACACATTTTGCTCACATTTCGGTGACAGACAGTTCTGGATTCTGAGAGGAGCCACAAATTTCCTTCCACCCAGCGTTCCCCCAAGTCTCCAGATAAAAATGATACCTCACTTGAGTGGGTAGGCCTAGCGCCCGCGACAGAAACTGCCCCAAAACACAACGTGGACACATCCCATTTCTCCACAGAAAACAGAGGTGTTTTTTGCAAAGTGCCTACCTGTAGATTTTGGCCTCTAGCTCAGCCGGCACCTAGGGAAACCTACCAAACCTGTGCATTTTTTAAAATTAGAGACCTAGGGGAATCCAAGGTGGGGTGACTTGTGGGGCTCTGACCAGGTTCTGTTACCCAGAATCCTTTGCAAACCTTAAAATTTGGCTAAAAAAACAAGTTTTCCTCACATTTCGGTGACAGAAAGTTCTGGAATCTGAGAGGAGCCACAAATTTCCTTCCACCCAGTGTTCCCTCAAGTCTCCCGATAAACATGATACCTCACTTGTGTGGGTAGGCCTAGCGCCCGCGACAGGAAATGGCCCTAAACACAACATGGACACATCCCATTTTTCAACAGAAAACAGAGGTGTTTTATGCAAAGTGCCTACCTGTAGATTTTGGCCTCTAGTTCAGCCGGCACCTAGGGAAACCTACCAAACCTGTGCATTTTTTAAAATTAGAGACCTAGGGGAATCCAAGATGGGGTGACTTGTGGGGCTCTGACCAGGTTCTGTTACCCAGAGACCTTTGCAAACCTCAAAATTTGGCTAAAAAAACAAGTTTTCCTCACATTTCGGTGACAGAAAGTTCTGGAATCTGAGAGGAGCCACAAATTTCCTTCCACCCAGTGTTCCCCCAAGTCTCCTGATAAAAATTATACCTCACTTGTGTGGGTAGGCCTAGCGCCCGCAACAGGAACTGCCCCAAAACACAACGTGGACACATCCCATTTTTCTACAGAAAACAGAGGTGTTTTTTGCAAAGTGCCTACCTGTAGATTTTGGCCCCTAGCTCAGCCGGCACCTAGGGAAACCTACCAAACCTGTGCATTTTTTAAAATTAGAGACCTAAGGGAATCCAAGATGGGGTGACTTGTGGGGCTCTGGCCAGGTTCTGTTACCCAGAATCCTTTGCAAACTTCAAAATGTGGCTGAAAAAACACGTTTTCCGCACATTTTGGTGACAGAAAGTTCTGGATTCTGAGAGGAGCCACAAATTTCCTACCACCCGGCGTTCCCCCAAGTCTCCCGATAAAAATGATACCTCACTTGTGTGGGTAGGCCTAGTGCCCGCGACAGGAACTGCCCCAAAACACAACGTGGACACATCCCATTTTTCTACAGAAAATAGAGGTGTTTTTTGCAAAGTGCCTACCTGTAGATTTTGGTCTCTAGCTCAGCCGGCACCTAGGGAAACCTACCAAACCTGTGAATTTTTAAAAACTAGAGACCTAGGGGAATCCAAGATGGGGTGACTAGTGGGGCTCTCACCAGGTTCTGTTACCCAGAATCCTTTGCAAACCTCAAGATTTGGCTAAAAAAACACATTTTCCTCACATTTCGGTGACAGAAAGTTCTGGATTCTGAGAGGAGCCACAAATTTCCTTCCACCCAGCGTTCCCCCAAGTCTCCCGATAAAAATTATACCTCTCTTGTGTGGGTAGGCCTAGCGCCCGCGACAGGAACTGCCCCAAAACACAACGTGGACACATCCCATTTTTCTACAGGAAACAGAGGTGTTTTTTGCAAAGTGCCTACCTGTAGATTTTGGCCTCTATCTCAGCGGGCACCTAGGGAAACCTACCAAACCTGTGCATTTTTGAAAATTAGAAACCTAGGGGATTCCAAGGTGGGGTGACCTGTGGGGCTCTGACCAGGTTCTGTTACCCAGAATCCTTTGCAAACCTCAAAATTTGGCTTAAAAAACAAGTTTTCCTCACATTTCGGTGACAGATAGTTCTGGAATCTGAGAGGAGCCACAAATTTCCTTCCACCCAGTGTTCCCCCAAGTCTCCAGATAAAAATTATACCTCACTTGTGTGGGTAGGCCTAGCGCCCGCGACAGAAACTGCCCCAAAACACAACGTGGACACATCCCATTTTTCTACACAAAACAGAGGTGTTTTTTGCAAAGTGCCTGCCTGTAGATTTTGGCCGCTAGCTCAGCCGGCACCTAGGGAAACCTTCCAAACCTGTGCATTTTTGAAAATTAGAGACCTAGGGGAATCAAAGATGGGGTGACTTGTGGGGCTCTGACCAGGTTCTGTTACCCAGAATCGTTGCAAACCTCAAAATGTGGCTAAAAAAACACATTTTGCTCACATTTCGGTGACAGACAGTTCTGGATTCTGAGAGGAGCCACAAATTTCCTTCCACCCAGCGTTCCCCCAAGTCTCCAGATAAAAATGATACCTCACTTGAGTGGGTAGGCCTAGCGCCCGCGACAGAAACTGCCCCAAAACACAACGTGGACACATCCCATTTCTCTACAGAAAACAGAGGTGTTTTTTGCAAAGTGCCTACCTGTAGATTTTGGCCTCTAGCTCAGCCGGCACCTAGGGAAACCTACCAAACCTGTGCATTTTTTAAAATTAGAGACCTAGGGGAATCCAAGGTGGGGTGACTTGTGGGGCTCTGACCAGGTTCTGTTACCCAGAATCCTTTGCAAACCTTAAAATTTGGCTAAAAAAACAAGTTTTCCTCACATTTCGGTGACAGAAAGTTCTGGAATCTGAGAGGAGCCACAAATTTCCTTCCACCCAGTGTTCCCCCAAGTCTCCCGATAAAAATGATACCTCACTTGTGTGGGTAGGCCTAGCGCCCGCGACAGGAAATGGCCCTAAACACAACATGGACACATCCCATTTTTCAACAGAAAACAGAGGTGTTTTATGCAAAGTGCCTACCTGTAGATTTTGGCCTCTAGCTCAGCCGGCACCTAGGGAAACCTACCAAACCTGTGCATTTTTTAAAATTAGAGACCTAGGGGAATCCAAGATGGGGTGACTTGTGGGGCTCTGACCAGGTTCTGTTACCCAGAGACCTTTGCAAACCTCAAAATTTGGCTAAAAAAACAAGTTTTCCTCACATTTCGGAGACAGAAAGTTCTGGAATCTGAGAGGAGCCACAAATTTCCTTCCACCCAGTGTTCCCCCAAGTCTCCTGATAAAAATTATACCTCACTTGTGTGGGTAGGCCTAGCGCCCGCAACAGGAACTGCCCCAAAACACAACGTGGACACATCCCATTTTTCTACAGAAAACAGAGGTGTTTTTTGCAAAGTGCCTACCTGTAGATTTTGGCCCCTAGCTCAGCCGGCACCTAGGGAAACCTACCAAACCTGTGCATTTTTTAAAATTAGAGACCTAGGGGAATCCAAGGTGGGGTGACTTGTGGGGCTCTGACCAGGTTCTGTTACCCAGAATCCTTTGCAAACCTTAAAATTTGGCTAAAAAAACAAGTTTTCCTCACATTTCGGTGACAGAAAGTTCTGGAATCTGAGAGGAGCCACAAATTTCCTTCCACCCAGTGTTCCCCCAAGTCTCCCGATAAAAATGATACCTCACTTGTGTGGGTAGGCCTAGCGCCCGCGACAGGAAATGGCCCTAAACACAACATGGACACATCCCATTTTTCAACAGAAAACAGAGGTGTTTTATGCAAAGTGCCTACCTGTAGATTTTGGCCTCTAGCTCAGCCGGCACCTAGGGAAACCTACCAAACCTGTGAATTTTTAAAAACTAGAGACCTAGGGGAATCCAAGATGGGGTGACTAGTGGGGCTCTCACCAGGTTCTGTTACCCAGAATCCTTTGCAAACCTCAAGATTTGGCTAAAAAAACACATTTTCCTCACATTTCGGTGACAGAAAGTTCTGGATTCTGAGAGGAGCCACAAATTTCCTTCCACCCAGCGTTCCCCCAAGTCTCCCGATAAAAATTATACCTCTCTTGTGTGGGTAGGCCTAGCGCCCGCGACAGGAACTGCCCCAAAACACAACGTGGACACATCCCATTTTTCTACAGGAAACAGAGGTGTTTTTTGCAAAGTGCCTACCTGTAGATTTTGGCCTCTATCTCAGCGGGCACCTAGGGAAACCTACCAAACCTGTGCATTTTTGAAAATTAGAAACCTAGGGGATTCCAAGGTGGGGTGACCTGTGGGGCTCTGACCAGGTTCTGTTACCCAGAATCCTTTGCAAACCTCAAAATTTGGCTAAAAAAACAAGTTTTCCTCACATTTCGGTGACAGATAGTTCTGGAATCTGAGAGGAGCCACAAATTTCCTTCCACCCAGTGTTCCCCCAAGTCTCCAGATAAAAATTATACCTCACTTGTGTGGGTAGGCCTAGCGCCCGCGACAGGAAATGCCCCAAAACACAACGTGGACACATCCCATTTTTCAACAGAAAACAGAGGTGTTTTTTGCAAAGTGCCTACCTGTAGATTGTGGCCTCTAGCTCAGCCGGCACCTAGGGAAACCTACCAAACCTGTGCATTTTTTAAAACTAGAGACCTAGGGGAATCCAAGATGGGGTGACTAGTGGGGCTCTCACCAGGTTCTGTTACCCAGAATCCTTTGCAAACCTCAAAATGTGGCTAAAAAAACACATTTCGCTCACATTTTGGTGACAGAAAGTTCTGGATTCTGAGAGGAGCCACAAATTTCCTTCCACCCAGCGTTCCCCCAAGTCTCCCGATAAAAATGATACCTCACTTGAGTGGGTAGGCCTAGCGCCCGCGACAGAAACTGCCCCAAAACACAACGTGGACACATCCCATTTTTCTACAGAAAACAGAGGTGTTTTTTGCAAAGTGCCTACCTGTAGATTTTGGCCTCTAGCTCAACCGGCACCTAGGGAAACCTACCAAACCTGTGCATTTTTGAAAATTAGAGACCTAGGGGAATCCAAGGTGGGGTGACTTGTGGGGCTCTCACCAGGTTCTGTTACCCAGAATCCTTTGCAAACCTCAAGATTTGGCTAAAAAAACACGTTTTCCTCACATTTCGGTGACAGAAAGTTCTGGATTCTGAGAGGAGCCACAAATTTCCTTCCACCCAGCGTTCCCCCAAGTCTCCCGATAAAAATTATACCTCACTTGTGTGGGTAGGCCTAGCGCCCGCGACAGGAACTGCCCCAAAACACAACGTGGACACATCCCATTTTTCTACAGAAAACAGAGGTGTTTTTTGCAAAGTGCCTACCTGTAGATTTTGGCCCCTAGCTCAGCCGGCACCTAGGGAAACCTACCAAACCTGTGCATTTTTTAAAATTAGAGACCTAAGGGAATCCAAGATGGGGTGACTTGTGGGGCTCTGACCAGGTTCTGTTACCCAGAATCCTTTGCAAACCTCAACATTTGGCTAAAAAAACAAGTTTTCCTCACATTTTGGTGACAGAAAGTTCTGGAATCTGAGAGGAGCCACAAATTTCCTTCCACCCAGTGTTCCCCCAAGTCTCCCGATAAAAATGATACCTCACTTGTGTGGGTAGGCCTAGCGCCCGCAACAGGAAATGGCCCTAAACACAACATGGACACATCCCATTTTTCAACAGAGGTGTTTTATGCAAAGTGCCTACCTGTAGATTTTGGCCTCTAGCTCAGCCGGCACCTAGGGAAACCTACCAAACCTGTGCATTTTTGAAAATAAGAGACCTAGGGGAATCGAAGATGGGGTGACTTGTGGGGCTCTGACCAGGTTCTGTTACCCAGAGACCTTTGCAAACCTCAAAATTTGGCTAAAAAAACACGTTTTCCTCACATTTCCGTTACAGAAAGTTCTGGAATCTGAGAGGCGCCACAAATTTCCTTCCACCCAGCGTTCCCCCAAGTCTCCAGATAAAAATGATACCTCACTTGTGTGGGTAGGCCTAGCGCCCGCGACAGGAACTGCCCCAAAACACAACGTGGACACATCCCATTTTTCTACAGAAAACAGAGGTGTTTTTTGCAAAGTGCCTACCTGTAGATTTTGGCCGCTAGCACAGCCGGCACCTAGGGAAACCTACCAAACCTGTGCATTTTTTAAAATTAGAGACCTGGGGGAATCCAAGATGGGGTGACTTGTGGGGCTCTGACCAGGTTCTGTTACCCAGAGACCTTTGCAAACCTCAAAATTTGGCTAAAAAAACAAGTTTTCCTCACATTTCCGTCACAGAAAGTTCTGGAATCTGAGAGGAGCCACAAATTTCCTTCCACCCTGCGTTCCCCCAAGTCTCCAGATAAAAATGATACCTCACTTGTGTGGGTAGGCCTAGCGCCCGCGACAGGAACTGCCCCAAAACACAACGTGGACACATCCCATTTTTTTACAGAAAACAGAGGTGTTTTTTGCAAAGTGCCTACCTGTAGATTTTGGCCCCTAGCTCAGCCGGCACCTAGGGAAACCTACCAAACCTGTGCATTTTTTAAAATTAGAGACCAAAGGGAATCCAAGATGGGGTGACTTGTGGGGCTCTGACCAGGTTCTGTTACCCAGAATCCTTTGCAAACCTCAAAATTTGGCTAAAAAAACACGTTTTCCGCACATTTTGGTGACAGAAAGTTCTGGATTCTGAGAGGAGCCACAAATTTCCTTCCACCTAGCGTTCCCCCAAGTCTCCCGATAAAAATGATACCTCACTTGTGTGGGTAGGCCTAGTGCCCGCGAAAGGAACTGCCCCAAAACACAACGTGGACACATCCCATTTTTCTACATAAAACAGAGGTGTTTTTTGCAAAGTGCCTACCTGTAGATTTTGGCCGCTAGCTCAGCCGGCACCTAGGGAAACCTTCCAAACCTGTGCATTTTTGAAAATTAGAGACCTAGGGGAATCCAAGATGGGGTGACTTGTGGGACTCTGACCAGGTTCTGTTACCCAGAATCCTTGCAAACCTCAAAATTTGGCTAAGAAAACAAGTTTTCCTCACATTTCGGTGACAGAAAGTTCTGGAATCTGAGAGGAGCCACAAGTTTCCTTCCACCCACCGTCCCTCAAGTCTCCCGAGAAAAATGATACCTCACTTGTGTGGGTAGGCCTAGTGCCCGCAACAGGAACGGCCCCAAACCACAACGTGGACACATCCCATTTTTCTACAGAAAACAGAGGTGTTTTTTGCAAAGTGCCTACCTGTAGATTTTGGCCTCTATCTCAGCGGGCACCTAGGGAAACCTACCAAACCTGTGCATTTTTGAAAATTAGAGACCTAGGGGATTCCAAGGTGGGGTGACTTGTGGGGCTCTGACCAGGTTCTGTTACCCAGAATCCTTTGCAAACCTCAAAATTTGGCTAAAAAAACAAGTTTTCTTCACATTTCGGTGACAGAAAGTTCTGGAATCTGAGAGGAGCCACAAATTTCCTTCCACCCATTGTTCCCCCAAGTCTCCCGATAAAAATGATACCTCACTTGTGTGGGTAGGCCTAGCGCCCGCGACAGGAAATGCCCCAAAACACAACGTGGACACATCCCATTTTTCAACAGAAAACAGAGGTGTTTTTTGCAAAGTGCCTACCTGTAGATTGTGGCCTGTAGCTCAGCCGGCACCTAGGGAAACCTACCAAACCTGTGCATTTTTGAAAACTAGAGACCTAGGGGAATCCAAGATGGGGTGACTAGTGGGCCTCTCACTAGGTTCTGTTACCCAGAATCCTTTGCAAACCTCAAAATGTGGCTAAAAAAACACATTTTGCTCACATTTCGGTGACAGAAAGTTCTGGATTCTGAGAGGAGCCACAAATTTCCTTCCACCCAGCATTCCCCCAAGTCTCCCGATAAAAATGATACCTCACTTGAGTGGGTAGGCCTAGCGCCCGCGACAGAAACTGCCCCAAAACACAACGTGGACACATCCCATTTTTCTACAGAAAACAGAGGTGTTTTTTGTAAAGTGCCTGCCTGTAGATTTTGGCCGCTAGCTCAGCCGGCACCTAGGGAAACCTTCCAAACCTGTGCATTTTTGAAAATTAGAGACCTAGTGGAATCCAAGATGGGGTGACTTGTGGGGCTCTGACCAGGTTCTGTTACCCAGAATCCTTGCAAACCTCAAAATGTGGCTAAAAAAACACATTTTGCTCACATTTCGGTGACAGAAAGTTCTGGATTCTGAGAGGAGCCACAAATTTCCTTCCACCTGGCGTTCCCCGAAGTCTCAAGATAAAAATTATACCTCACTTGTGTGGGTAGGCCTAGCGCCCGCGACAGGAACTGCCCCAAAACACAACGTGGACACATCCCATTTTTCTACAGAAAACAGAGGTGTTTTTTGCAAAGTGCCTACCTGTAGATTTTGGCCTCTAGCTCAGCCGGCACCTAGGGAAACCTACCAAACCTGTGCATTTTTAAAAACTAGAGACCTAGGGGAATCCAAGATGGGGTGACTTGTGGGGCTCTGACCAGGTTCTGTTACCCAGAATCCTTTGCAAACCTCAAAATTTGGCTAAAAAAACAAGTTTTCCTCACATTTCGGTGACAGAAAGTTCTGGATTCTGAGAGGAGCCACAAATTTCCTTCCACCCAGCGTTCCCCCAAGTCTCCCGATAAAAATTATACCTCTCTTGTGTGGGTAGGCCTAGCGCCCGCGACAGGAACTGCCCCAAAACACAACGTGGACACATCCCATTTTTCTACAGAAAACAGAGGTGTTTTTTGCAAAGTGCCTGCCTGTAGATTTTGGCCGCTAGCTCAGCCGGCACCTAGGGAAACCTTCCAAACCTGTGCATTTTTGAAAATTAGAGACCTAGGGGAATCCAAGATGGGGTGACTTGTGGGGCTCTGACCAGGTTCTGTTACCCAGAATCCTTGCAAACCTCAAAATGTGGCTAAAAAAACACATTTTGCTCACATTTCGGTGACAGAAAGTTCTGGATTCTGAGAGGAGCCACAAATTTCCTTCCACCTGGCGTTCCCCCAAGTCTCAAGATAAAAATTATACCTCACTTGTGTGGGTAGGCCTAGCGCCCGCGACAGGAACTGCCCCAAAACACAACGTGGACACATCCCATTTTTCTACAGAAAACAGAGGTGTTTTTTGCAAAGTGCCTACCTGTAGATTTTGGCCTCTAGCTCAGCCGGCACCTAGGGAAACCTACCAAACCTGTGCATTTTTAAAAACTAGAGACCTAGGGGAATCCAAGATGGGGTGACTAGTGGGGCTCTCACCAGGTTCTGTTACCCAGAATCCTTTGCAAACCTCAAAATTTGGCTAAAAAAACACATTTTCCTCACATTTCGGTGACAGAAAGTTCTGGATTCTGAGAGGAGCCACAAATCTCCTTCCACCCACCGTTCCCCCAAGTCTCCCGATAAAAATTATACCTCTCTTGTGTGGGTAGGACTAGCGCCCGCGACAGAAACTGCCCCAAAACACAACGTGGACACATCCCATTTTTCTACACAAAACAGAGGTGTTTTTTGCAAAGTGCCTGCCTGTAGATTTTGGCCGCTAGCTCAGCCGGCACCTAGGGAAACCTTCCAAACCTGTGCATTTTTAAAAACTAGAGACCTAGGGGAATCCAAGATGGGGTGACTTGTGGGGCTCTGACCAGGTTCTGTTACCCAGAATCCTTTGCAAACCTCAAAATTTGGCTAAAAAAACAAGTTTTCCTCACATTTCGGTGACAGAAAGTTCTGGATTCTGAGAGGAGCCACAAATTTCCTTCCACCCAGCGTTCCCCCAAGTCTCCCGATAAAAATTATACCTCTCTTGTGTGGGTAGGCCTAGCGCCCGCGACAGGAACTGCCCCAAAACACAACGTGGACACATCCCATTTTTCTACAGAAAACAGAGGTGTTTTTTGCAAAGTGCCTGCCTGTAGATTTTGGCCGCTAGCTCAGCCGGCACCTAGGGAAACCTTCCAAACCTGTGCATTTTTGAAAATTAGAGACCTAGGGGAATCCAAGATGGGGTGACTTGTGGGGCTCTGACCAGGTTCTGTTACCCAGAATCCTTGCAAACCTCAAAATGTGGCTAAAAAAACACATTTTGCTCACATTTCGGTGACAGAAAGTTCTGGATTCTGAGAGGAGCCACAAATTTCCTTCCACCTGGTGTTCCCCCAAGTCTCAAGATAAAAATTATACCTCACTTGTGTGGGTAGGCCTAGCGCCCGCGACAGGAACTGCCCCAAAACACAACGTGGACACATCCCATTTTTCTACAGAAAACAGAGGTGTTTTTTGCAAAGTGCCTACCTGTAGATTTTGGCCTCTAGCTCAGCCGGCACCTAGGGAAACCTACCAAACCTGTGCATTTTTAAAAACTAGAGACCTAGGGGAATCCAAGATGGGGTGACTAGTGGGGCTCTCACCAGGTTCTGTTACCCAGAATCCTTTGCAAACCTCAAAATTTGGCTAAAAAAACACATTTTCCTCACATTTCGGTGACAGAAAGTTCTGGATTCTGAGAGGAGCCACAAATTTCCTTCCACCCACCGTTCCCCCAAGTCTCCCGATAAAAATTATACCTCTCTTGTGTGGGTAGGACTAGCGCCCGCGACAGAAACTGCCCCAAAACACAACGTGGACACATCCCATTTTTCTACACAAAACAGAGGTGTTTTTTGCAAAGTGCCTGCCTGTAGATTTTGGCCGCTAGCTCAGCCGGCACCTAGGGAAACCTTCCAAACCTGTGCATTTTTAAAAACTAGAGACCTAGGGGAATCCAAGATGGGGTGACTTGTGGGGCTCTGACCAGGTTCTGTTACCCAGAATCCTTTGCAAACCTCAAAATTTGGCTAAAAAAACAAGTTTTCCTCACATTTCGGTGACAGAAAGTTCTGGATTCTGAGAGGAGCCACAAATTTCCTTCCACCCAGCGTTCCCCCAAGTCTCCCGATAAAAATTATACCTCTCTTGTGTGGGTAGGCCTAGCGCCCGCGACAGGAACTGCCCCAAAACACAACGTGGACACATCCCATTTTTCTACAGAAAACAGAGGTGTTTTTTGCAAAGTGCCTGCCTGTAGATTTTGGCCGCTAGCTCAGCCGGCACCTAGGGAAACCTTCCAAACCTGTGCATTTTTGAAAATTAGAGACCTAGGGGAATCCAAGATGGGGTGACTTGTGGGGCTCTGACCAGGTTCTGTTACCCAGAATCCTTGCAAACCTCAAAATGTGGCTAAAAAAACACATTTTGCTCACATTTCGGTGACAGAAAGTTCTGGATTCTGAGAGGAGCCACAAATTTCCTTCCACCTGGTGTTCCCCCAAGTCTCAAGATAAAAATTATACCTCACTTGTGTGGGTAGGCCTAGCGCCCGCGACAGGAACTGCCCCAAAACACAACGTGGACACATCCCATTTTTCTACAGAAAACAGAGGTGTTTTTTGCAAAGTGCCTACCTGTAGATTTTGGCCTCTAGCTCAGCCGGCACCTAGGGAAACCTACCAAACCTGTGCATTTTTAAAAACTAGAGACCTAGGGGAATCCAAGATGGGGTGACTAGTGGGGCTCTCACCAGGTTCTGTTACCCAGAATCCTTTGCAAACCTCAAAATTTGGCTAAAAAAACACATTTTCCTCACATTTCGGTGACAGAAAGTTCTGGATTCTGAGAGGAGCCACAAATCTCCTTCCACCCACCGTTCCCCCAAGTCTCCCGATAAAAATTATACCTCTCTTGTGTGGGTAGGCCTAGCGCCCGCGACAGAAACTGCCCCAAAACACAACGTGGACACATCCCATTTTTCTACACAAAACAGAGGTGTTTTTTGCAAAGTGCCTGCCTGTAGATTTTGGCCGCTAGCTCAGCCGGCACCTATGGAAACCTTCCAAACCTGTGCATTTTTGAAAATTAGAGACCTAGGGGAATCAAAGATGGGGTGACTTGTGGGGCTCTGACCAGGTTCTGTTACCCAGAATCGTTGCAAACCTCAAAATGTGGCTAAAAAAACACATTTTGCTCACATTTCGGTGACAGACAGTTCTGGATTCTGAGAGGAGCCACAAATTTCCTTCCACCCAGCGTTCCCCCAAGTCTCCAGATAAAAATGATACCTCACTTGAGTGGGTAGGCCTAGCGCCCGCGACAGAAACTGCCCCAAAACACAACGTGGACACATCCCATTTCTCTACAGAAAACAGAGGTGTTTTTTGCAAAGTGCCTACCTGTAGATTTTGGCCTCTAGCTCAGCCGGCACCTAGGGAAACCTACCAAACCTGTGCATTTTTTAAAATTAGAGACCTAGGGGAATCCAAGGTGGGGTGACTTGTGGGGCTCTGACCAGGTTCTGTTACCCAGAATCCTTTGCAAACCTTAAAATTTGGCTAAAAAAACAAGTTTTCCTCACATTTCGGTGACAGAAAGTTCTGGAATCTGAGAGGAGCCACAAATTTCCTTCCACCCAGTGTTCCCCCAAGTCTCCCGATAAAAATGATACCTCACTTGTGTGGGTAGGCCTAGCGCCCGCAACAGGAAATGGCCCTAAACACAACATGGACACATCCCATTTTTCAACAGAGGTGTTTTATGCAAAGTGCCTACCTGTAGATTTTGGCCTCTAGCTCAGCCGGCACCTAGGGAAACCTACCAAACCTGTGCATTTTTGAAAATAAGAGACCTAGGGGAATCGAAGATGGGGTGACTTGTGGGGCTCTGACCAGGTTCTGTTACCCAGAGACCTTTGCAAACCTCAAAATGTGGCTAAAAAAACACGTTTTCCTCACATTTCCGTTACAGAAAGTTCTGGAATCTGAGAGGCGCCACAAATTTCCTTCCACCCAGCGTTCCCCCAAGTCTCCCGATAAAAATGATACCTCACTTGAGTGGGTAGGCCTAGCGCCCGCGACAGAAACTGCCCCAAAACACAACGTGGACACATCCCATTTTTCTACAGAAAACAGAGGTGTTTTTTGTAAAGTGCCTGCCTGTAGATTTTGGCCGCTAGCTCAGCCGGCACCTAGGGAAACCTTCCAAACCTGTGCATTTTTGAAAATTAGAGACCTAGTGGAATCCAAGATGGGGTGACTTGTGGGGCTCTGACCAGGTTCTGTTACCCAGAATCCTTGCAAACCTCAAAATGTGGCTAAAAAAACACATTTTGCTCACATTTCGGTGACAGAAAGTTCTGGATTCTGAGAGGAGCCACAAATTTCCTTCCACCTGGCGTTCCCCGAAGTCTCAAGATAAAAATTATACCTCACTTGTGTGGGTAGGCCTAGCGCCCGCGACAGGAACTGCCCCAAAACACAACGTGGACACATCCCATTTTTCTACAGAAAACAGAGGTGTTTTTTGCAAAGTGCCTACCTGTAGATTTTGGCCTCTAGCTCAGCCGGCACCTAGGGAAACCTACCAAACCTGTGCATTTTTAAAAACTAGAGACCTAGGGGAATCCAAGATGGGGTGACTTGTGGGGCTCTGACCAGGTTCTGTTACCCAGAATCCTTTGCAAACCTCAAAATTTGGCTAAAAAAACAAGTTTTCCTCACATTTCGGTGACAGAAAGTTCTGGATTCTGAGAGGAGCCACAAATTTCCTTCCACCCAGCGTTCCCCCAAGTCTCCCGATAAAAATTATACCTCTCTTGTGTGGGTAGGCCTAGCGCCCGCGACAGGAACTGCCCCAAAACACAACGTGGACACATCCCATTTTTCTACAGAAAACAGAGGTGTTTTTTGCAAAGTGCCTGCCTGTAGATTTTGGCCGCTAGCTCAGCCGGCACCTAGGGAAACCTTCCAAACCTGTGCATTTTTGAAAATTAGAGACCTAGGGGAATCCAAGATGGGGTGACTTGTGGGGCTCTGACCAGGTTCTGTTACCCAGAATCCTTGCAAACCTCAAAATGTGGCTAAAAAAACACATTTTGCTCACATTTCGGTGACAGAAAGTTCTGGATTCTGAGAGGAGCCACAAATTTCCTTCCACCTGGCGTTCCCCCAAGTCTCAAGATAAAAATTATACCTCACTTGTGTGGGTAGGCCTAGCGCCCGCGACAGGAACTGCCCCAAAACACAACGTGGACACATCCCATTTTTCTACAGAAAACAGAGGTGTTTTTTGCAAAGTGCCTACCTGTAGATTTTGGCCTCTAGCTCAGCCGGCACCTAGGGAAACCTACCAAACCTGTGCATTTTTAAAAACTAGAGACCTAGGGGAATCCAAGATGGGGTGACTAGTGGGGCTCTCACCAGGTTCTGTTACCCAGAATCCTTTGCAAACCTCAAAATTTGGCTAAAAAAACACATTTTCCTCACATTTCGGTGACAGAAAGTTCTGGATTCTGAGAGGAGCCACAAATCTCCTTCCACCCACCGTTCCCCCAAGTCTCCCGATAAAAATTATACCTCTCTTGTGTGGGTAGGCCTAGCGCCCGCGACAGAAACTGCCCCAAAACACAACGTGGACACATCCCATTTTTCTACACAAAACAGAGGTGTTTTTTGCAAAGTGCCTGCCTGTAGATTTTGGCCGCTAGCTCAGCCGGCACCTAGGGAAACCTTCCAAACCTGTGCATTTTTGAAAATTAGAGACCTAGGGGAATCAAAGATGGGGTGACTTGTGGGGCTCTGACCAGGTTCTGTTACCCAGAATCGTTGCAAACCTCAAAATGTGGCTAAAAAAACACATTTTGCTCACATTTCGGTGACAGACAGTTCTGGATTCTGAGAGGAGCCACAAATTTCCTTCCACCCAGCGTTCCCCCAAGTCTCCAGATAAAAATGATACCTCACTTGAGTGGGTAGGCCTAGCGCCCGCGACAGAAACTGCCCCAAAACACAACGTGGACACATCCCATTTCTCTACAGAAAACAGAGGTGTTTTTTGCAAAGTGCCTACCTGTAGATTTTGGCCTCTAGCTCAGCCGGCACCTAGGGAAACCTACCAAACCTGTGCATTTTTTAAAATTAGAGACCTAGGGGAATCCAAGGTGGGGTGACTTGTGGGGCTCTGACCAGGTTCTGTTACCCAGAATCCTTTGCAAACCTTAAAATTTGGCTAAAAAAACAAGTTTTCCTCACATTTCGGTGACAGAAAGTTCTGGAATCTGAGAGGAGCCACAAATTTCCTTCCACCCAGTGTTCCCCCAAGTCTCCCGATAAAAATGATACCTCACTTGTGTGGGTAGGCCTAGCGCCCGCGACAGGAAATGGCCCTAAACACAACATGGACACATCCCATTTTTCAACAGAAAACAGAGGTGTTTTATGCAAAGTGCCTACCTGTAGATTTTGGCCTCTAGTTCAGCCGGCACCTAGGGAAACCTACCAAACCTGTGCATTTTTTAAAATTAGAGACCTAGGGGAATCCAAGATGGGGTGACTTGTGGGGCTCTGACCAGGTTCTGTTACCCAGAGACCTTTGCAAACCTCAACATTTGGCTAAAAAAACAAGTTTTCCTCACATTTCGGTGACAGAAAGTTCTGGAATCTGAGAGGAGCCACAAATTTCCTTCCACCCAGTGTTCCCCCAAGTCTCCTGATAAAAATTATACCTCACTTGTGTGGGTAGGCCTAGCGCCCGCAACAGGAACTGCCCCAAAACACAACGTGGACACATCCCATTTTTCTACAGAAAACAGAGGTGTTTTTTGCAAAGTGCCTACCTGTAGATTTTGGCCCCTAGCTCAGCCGGCACCTAGGGAAACCTACCAAACCTGTGCATTTTTTAAAATTAGAGACCTAAGGGAATCCAAGATGGGGTGACTTGTGGGGCTCTGGCCAGGTTCTGTTACCCAGAATCCTTTGCAAACTTCAAAATGTGGCTGAAAAAACACGTTTTCCGCACATTTTGGTGACAGAAAGTTCTGGATTCTGAGAGGAGCCACAAATTTCCTACCACCCGGCGTTCCCCCAAGTCTCCCGATAAAAATGATACCTCACTTGTGTGGGTAGGCCTAGTGCCCGCGACAGGAACTGCCCCAAAACACAACGTGGACACATCCCATTTTTCTACAGAAAATAGAGGTGTTTTTTGCAAAGTGCCTACCTGTAGATTTTGGTCTCTAGCTCAGCCGGCACCTAGGGAAACCTACCAAACCTGTGAATTTTTAAAAACTAGAGACCTAGGGGAATCCAAGATGGGGTGACTAGTGGGGCTCTCACCAGGTTCTGTTACCCAGAATCCTTTGCAAACCTCAAGATTTGGCTAAAAAAACACATTTTCCTCACATTTCGGTGACAGAAAGTTCTGGATTCTGAGAGGAGCCACAAATTTCCTTCCACCCAGCGTTCCCCAAGTCTCCCGATAAAAATTATACCTCTCTTGTGTGGGTAGGCCTAGCGCCCGCGACAGGAACTGCCCCAAAACACAACGTGGACACATCCCATTTTTCTACAGGAAACAGAGGTGTTTTTTGCAAAGTGCCTACCTGTAGATTTTGGCCTCTATCTCAGCGGGCACCTAGGGAAACCTACCAAACCTGTGCATTTTTGAAAATTAGAAACCTAGGGGATTCCAAGGTGGGGTGACCTGTGGGGCTCTGACCAGGTTCTGTTACCCAGAATCCTTTGCAAACCTCAAAATTTGGCTTAAAAAACAAGTTTTCCTCACATTTCGGTGACAGATAGTTCTGGAATCTGAGAGGAGCCACAAATTTCCTTCCACCCAGTGTTCCCCCAAGTCTCCAGATAAAAATTATACCTCACTTGTGTGGGTAGGCCTAGCGCCCGCGACAGGAAATGCCCCAAAACACAACGTGGACACATCCCATTTTTCAACAGAAAACAGAGGTGTTTTTTGCAAAGTGCCTCCCTGTAGATTGTGGCCTCTAGCTCAGCCGGCACCTAGGGAAACCTACCAAACCTGTGCATTTTTTAAAACTAGAGACCTAGGGGAATCCAAGATGGGGTGACTAGTGGGGCTCTCACCAGGTTCTGTTACCCAGAATCCTTTGCAAACCTCAAAATGTGGCTAAAAAAACACATTTCGCTCACATTTTGGTGACAGAAAGTTCTGGATTCTGAGAGGAGCCACAAATTTCCTTCCACCCAGCGTTCCCCCAAGTCTCCCGATAAAAATGATACCTCACTTGTGTGGGTAGGCCTAGTGCCCGCGACAGGAACTGCCCCAAAACACAACGTGGACACATCCCATTTTTCTACGGAAAATAGAGGTGTTTTTTGCAAAGTGCCTACCTGTAGATTTTGGCCTCTAGCTCAGCCGGCACCTAGGGAAACCTACCAAACCTGTGAATTTTTAAAAACTAGAGACCTAGGGGAATCCAAGATGGGGTGACTAGTGGGGCTCTCACCAGGTTCTGTTACCCAGAATCCTTTGCAAACCTCAAGATTTGGCTAAAAAAACACATTTTCCTCACATTTCGGTGACAGAAAGTTCTGGATTCTGAGAGGAGCCACAAATTTCCTTCCACCCAGCGTTCCCCCAAGTCTCCCGATAAAAATTATACCTCTCTTGTGTGGGTAGGCCTAGCGCCCGCGACAGGAACTGCCCCAAAACACAACGTGGACACATCCCATTTTTCTACAGGAAACAGAGGTGTTTTTTGCAAAGTGCCTACCTGTAGATTTTGGCCTCTATCTCAGCGGGCACCTAGGGAAACCTACCAAACCTGTGCATTTTTGAAAATTAGTAACCTAGGGGATTCCAAGGTGGGGTGACCTGTGGGGCTCTGACCAGGTTCTGTTACCCAGAATCCTTTGCAAACCTCAAAATTTGGCTAAAAAAACAAGTTTTCCTCACATTTCGGTGACAGATAGTTCTGGAATCTGAGAGGAGCCACAAATTTCCTTCCACCCAGTGTTCCCCCAAGTCTCCAGATAAAAATTATACCTCACTTGTGTGGGTAGGCCTAGCGCCCGCGACAGGAAATGCCCCAAAACACAACGTGGACACATCCCATTTTTCAACAGAAAACAGAGGTGTTTTTTGCAAAGTGCCTACCTGTAGATTGTGGCCTCTAGCTCAGCCGGCACCTAGGGAAATCTACCAAACCTGTGCATTTTTTAAAACTAGAGACCTAGGGGAATCCAAGATGGGGTGACTAGTGGGGCTCTCACCAGGTTCTGTTACCCAGAATCCTTTGCAAACCTCAAAATGTGGCTAAAAAAACACATTTCGCTCACATTTTGGTGACAGAAAGTTCTGGATTCTGAGAGGAGCCACAAATTTCCTTCCACCCAGCGTTCCCCCAAGTCTCCCGATAAAAATGATACCTCACTTGAGTGGGTAGGCCTAGCGCCCGCGACAGAAACTGCCCCAAAACACAACGTGGACACATCCCATTTTTCTACAGAAAACAGAGGTGTTTTTTGCAAAGTGCCTACCTGTAGATTTTGGCCTCTAGCTCAACCGGCACCTAGGGAAACCTACCAAACCTGTGCATTTTTGAAAATTAGAGACCTAGTGGAATCCAAGGTGGGGTGACTTGTGGGGCTCTCACCAGGTTCTGTTACCCAGAATCCTTTGCAAACCTCAAGATTTGGCTAAAAAAACACGTTTTCCTCACATTTCGGTGACAGAAAGTTCTGGATTCTGAGAGGAGCCCCAAATTTCCTTCCACCCAGCGTTCCCCCAAGTCTCCCGATAAAAATTATACCTCACTTGTGTGGGTAGGCCTAGCGCCCGCGACAGGAACTGCCCCAAAACACAACGTGGACACATCCCATTTTTCTACAGAAAACAGAGGTGTTTTTTGCAAAGTGCCTACCTGTAGATTTTGGCCCCTAGCTCAGCCGGCACCTAGGGAAACCTACCAAACCTGTGCATTTTTTAAAATTAGAGACCTAAGGGAATCCAAGATGGGGTGACTTGTGGGGCTCTGACCAGGTTCTGTTACCCAGAATCCTTTGCAAACCTCAACATTTGGCTAAAAAAACAAGTTTTCCTCACATTTTGGTGACAGAAAGTTCTGGAATCTGAGAGGAGCCACAAATTTCCTTCCACCCAGTGTTCCCCCAAGTCTCCCGATAAAAATGATACCTCACTTGTGTGGGTAGGCCTAGCGCCCGCAACAGGAAATGGCCCTAAACACAACATGGACACATCCCATTTTTCAACAGAGGTGTTTTATGCAAAGTGCCTACCTGTAGATTTTGGCCTCTAGCTCAGCCGGCACCTAGGGAAACCTACCAAACCTGTGCATTTTTGAAAATAAGAGACCTAGGGGAATCGAAGATGGGGTGACTTGTGGGGCTCTGACCAGGTTCTGTTACCCAGAGACCTTTGCAAACCTCAAAATTTGGCTAAAAAAACACGTTTTCCTCACATTTCCGTTACAGAAAGTTCTGGAATCTGAGAGGCGCCACAAATTTCCTTCCACCCAGCGTTCCCCCAAGTCTCCAGATAAAAATGATACCTCACTTGTGTGGGTAGGCCTAGCGCCCGCGACAGGAACTGCCCCAAAACACAACGTGGACACATCCCATTTTTCTACAGAAAACAGAGGTGTTTTTTGCAAAGTGCCTACCTGTAGATTTTGGCCGCTAGCTCAGCCGGCACCTAGGGAAACCTACCAAACCTGTGCATTTTTTAAAATTAGAGACCTGGGGGAATCCAAGATGGGGTGACTTGTGGGGCTCTGACCAGGTTCTGTTACCCAGAGACCTTTGCAAACCTCAAAATTTGGCTAAAAAAACAAGTTTTCCTCACATTTCCGTCACAGAAAGTTCTGGAATCTGAGAGGAGCCACAAATTTCCTTCCACCCTGCGTTCCCCCAAGTCTCCAGATAAAAATGATACCTCACTTGTGTGGGTAGGCCTAGCGCCCGCGACAGGAACTGCCCCAAAACACAACGTGGACACATCCCATTTTTTTACAGAAAACAGAGGTGTTTTTTGCAAAGTGCCTACCTGTAGATTTTGGCCCCTAGCTCAGCCGGCACCTAGGGAAACCTACCAAACCTGTGCATTTTTTAAAATTAGAGACCAAAGGGAATCCAAGATGGGGTGACTTGTGGGGCTCTGACCAGGTTCTGTTACCCAGAATCCTTTGCAAACCTCAAAATTTGGCTAAAAAAACACGTTTTCCGCACATTTTGGTGACAGAAAGTTCTGGATTCTGAGAGGAGCCACAAATTTCCTTCCACCTAGCTTTCCCCCAAGTCTCCCGATAAAAATGATACCTCACTTGTGTGGGTAGGCCTAGTGCCCGCGAAAGGAACTGCCCCAAAACACAACGTGGACACATCCCATTTTTCTACATAAAACAGAGGTGTTTTTTGCAAAGTGCCTACCTGTAGATTTTGGCCGCTAGCTCAGCCGGCACCTAGGGAAACCTTCCAAACCTGTGCATTTTTGAAAATTAGAGACCTAGGGGAATCCAAGATGGGGTGACTTGTGGGACTCTGACCAGGTTCTGTTACCCAGAATCCTTGCAAACCTCAAAATTTGGCTAAGAAAACAAGTTTTCCTCACATTTCGGTGACAGAAAGTTCTGGAATCTGAGAGGAGCCACAAGTTTCCTTCCACCCACCGTCCCTCAAGTCTCCCGAGAAAAATGATACCTCACTTGTGTGGGTAGGCCTAGTGCCCGCAACAGGAACGGCCCCAAACCACAACGTGGACACATCCCATTTTTCTACAGAAAACAGAGGTGTTTTTTGCAAAGTGCCTACCTGTAGATTTTGGCCTCTATCTCAGCGGGCACCTAGGGAAACCTACCAAACCTGTGCATTTTTGAAAATTAGAGACCTAGGGGATTCCAAGGTGGGGTGACTTGTGGGGCTCTGACCAGGTTCTGTTACCCAGAATCCTTTGCAAACCTCAAAATTTGGCTAAAAAAACAAGTTTTCCTCACATTTCGGTGACAGAAAGTTCTGGAATCTGAGAGGAGCCACAAATTTCCTTCCACCCAGCATTCCCCCAAGTCTCCCGATAAAAATGATACCTCACTTGTGTGGGTAGGCCTAGCGCCCGCGACAGAAACTGCCCCAAAACACAACGTGGACACATCCCATTTTTCTATAGAAAACAGAGGTGTTTTTTGTAAAGTGCCTGCCTGTAGATTTTGGCCGCTAGCTCAGCCGGCACCTAGGGAAACCTTCCAAACCTGTGCATTTTTGAAAATTAGAGACCTAGTGGAATCCAAGATGGGGTGACTTGTGGGGCTCTGACCAGGTTCTGTTACCCAGAATCCTTGCAAACCTCAAAATGTGGCTAAAAAAACACATTTTGCTCACATTTCGGTGACAGAAAGTTCTGGATTCTGAGAGGAGCCACAAATTTCCTTCCACCTGGCGTTCCCCGAAGTCTCAAGATAAAAATTATACCTCACTTGTGTGGGTAGGCCTAGCGCCCGCGACAGGAACTGCCCCAAAACACAACGTGGACACATCCCATTTTTCTACAGAAAACAGAGGTGTTTTTTGCAAAGTGCCTACCTGTAGATTTTGGCCTCTAGCTCAGCCGGCACCTAGGGAAACCTACCAAACCTGTGCATTTTTAAAAACTAGAGACCTAGGGGAATCCAAGATGGGGTGACTTGTGGGGCTCTGACCAGGTTCTGTTACCCAGAATCCTTTGCAAACCTCAAAATTTGGCTAAAAAAACAAGTTTTCCTCACATTTCGGTGACAGAAAGTTCTGGATTCTGAGAGGAGCCACAAATTTCCTTCCACCCAGCGTTCCCCCAAGTCTCCCGATAAAAATTATACCTCTCTTGTGTGGGTAGGCCTAGCGCCCGCGACAGGAACTGCCCCAAAACACAACGTGGACACATCCCATTTTTCTACAGAAAACAGAGGTGTTTTTTGCAAAGTGCCTGCCTGTAGATTTTGGCCGCTAGCTCAGCCGGCACCTAGGGAAACCTTCCAAACCTGTGCATTTTTGAAAATTAGAGACCTAGGGGAATCCAAGATGGGGTGACTTGTGGGGCTCTGACCAGGTTCTGTTACCCAGAATCCTTGCAAACCTCAAAATGTGGCTAAAAAAACACATTTTGCTCACATTTCGGTGACAGAAAGTTCTGGATTCTGAGAGGAGCCACAAATTTCCTTCCACCTGGCGTTCCCCCAAGTCTCAAGATAAAAATTATACCTCACTTGTGTGGGTAGGCCTAGCGCCCGCGACAGGAACTGCCCCAAAACACAACGTGGACACATCCCATTTTTCTACAGAAAACAGAGGTGTTTTTTGCAAAGTGCCTACCTGTAGATTTTGGCCTCTAGCTCAGCCGGCACCTAGGGAAACCTACCAAACCTGTGCATTTTTAAAAACTAGAGACCTAGGGGAATCCAAGATGGGGTGACTAGTGGGGCTCTCACCAGGTTCTGTTACCCAGAATCCTTTGCAAACCTCAAAATTTGGCTAAAAAAACACATTTTCCTCACATTTCGGTGACAGAAAGTTCTGGATTCTGAGAGGAGCCACAAATCTCCTTCCACCCACCGTTCCCCCAAGTCTCCCGATAAAAATTATACCTCTCTTGTGTGGGTAGGCCTAGCGCCCGCGACAGAAACTGCCCCAAAACACAACGTGGACACATCCCATTTTTCTACACAAAACAGAGGTGTTTTTTGCAAAGTGCCTGCCTGTAGATTTTGGCCGCTAGCTCAGCCGGCACCTAGGGAAACCTTCCAAACCTGTGCATTTTTGAAAATTAGAGACCTAGGGGAATCAAAGATGGGGTGACTTGTGGGGCTCTGACCAGGTTCTGTTACCCAGAATCGTTGCAAACCTCAAAATGTGGCTAAAAAAACACATTTTGCTCACATTTCGGTGACAGACAGTTCTGGATTCTGAGAGGAGCCACAAATTTCCTTCCACCCAGCGTTCCCCCAAGTCTCCAGATAAAAATGATACCTCACTTGAGTGGGTAGGCCTAGCGCCCGCGACAGAAACTGCCCCAAAACACAACGTGGACACATCCCATTTCTCTACAGAAAACAGAGGTGTTTTTTGCAAAGTGCCTACCTGTAGATTTTGGCCTCTAGCTCAGCCGGCACCTAGGGAAACCTACCAAACCTGTGCATTTTTTAAAATTAGAGACCTAGGGGAATCCAAGGTGGGGTGACTTGTGGGGCTCTGACCAGGTTCTGTTACCCAGAATCCTTTGCAAACCTTAAAATTTGGCTAAAAAAACAAGTTTTCCTCACATTTCGGTGACAGAAAGTTCTGGAATCTGAGAGGAGCCACAAATTTCCTTCCACCCAGTGTTCCCCCAAGTCTCCCGATAAAAATGATACCTCACTTGTGTGGGTAGGCCTAGTGCCCGCGAAAGGAACTGCCCCAAAACACAACGTGGACACATCCCATTTTTCTACATAAAACAGAGGTGTTTTTTGCAAAGTGCCTACCTGTAGATTTTGGCCGCTAGCTCAGCCGGCACCTAGGGAAACCTTCCAAACCTGTGCATTTTTGAAAATTAGAGACCTAGGGGAATCCAAGATGGGGTGACTTGTGGGACTCTGACCAGGTTCTGTTACCCAGAATCCTTGCAAACCTCAAAATTTGGCTAAGAAAACAAGTTTTCCTCACATTTCGGTGACAGAAAGTTCTGGAATCTGAGAGGAGCCACAAGTTTCCTTCCACCCACCGTCCCTCAAGTCTCCCGAGAAAAATGATACCTCACTTGTGTGGGTAGGCCTAGTGCCCGCAACAGGAACGGCCCCAAACCACAACGTGGACACATCCCATTTTTCTACAGAAAACAGAGGTGTTTTTTGCAAAGTGCCTACCTGTAGATTTTGGCCTCTATCTCAGCGGGCACCTAGGGAAACCTACCAAACCTGTGCATTTTTGAAAATTAGAGACCTAGGGGATTCCAAGGTGGGGTGACTTGTGGGGCTCTGACCAGGTTCTGTTACCCAGAATCCTTTGCAAACCTCAAAATTTGGCTAAAAAAACAAGTTTTCCTCACATTTCGGTGACAGAAAGTTCTGGAATCTGAGAGGAGCCACAAATTTCCTTCCACCCAGCATTCCCCCAAGTCTCCCGATAAAAATGATACCTCACTTGTGTGGGTAGGCCTAGCGCCCGCGACAGAAACTGCCCCAAAACACAACGTGGACACATCCCATTTTTCTATAGAAAACAGAGGTGTTTTTTGTAAAGTGCCTGCCTGTAGATTTTGGCCGCTAGCTCAGCCGGCACCTAGGGAAACCTTCCAAACCTGTGCATTTTTGAAAATTAGAGACCTAGTGGAATCCAAGATGGGGTGACTTGTGGGGCTCTGACCAGGTTCTGTTACCCAGAATCCTTGCAAACCTCAAAATGTGGCTAAAAAAACACATTTTGCTCACATTTCGGTGACAGAAAGTTCTGGATTCTGAGAGGAGCCACAAATTTCCTTCCACCTGGCGTTCCCCGAAGTCTCAAGATAAAAATTATACCTCACTTGTGTGGGTAGGCCTAGCGCCCGCGACAGGAACTGCCCCAAAACACAACGTGGACACATCCCATTTTTCTACAGAAAACAGAGGTGTTTTTTGCAAAGTGCCTACCTGTAGATTTTGGCCTCTAGCTCAGCCGGCACCTAGGGAAACCTACCAAACCTGTGCATTTTTAAAAACTAGAGACCTAGGGGAATCCAAGATGGGGTGACTTGTGGGGCTCTGACCAGGTTCTGTTACCCAGAATCCTTTGCAAACCTCAAAATTTGGCTAAAAAAACAAGTTTTCCTCACATTTCGGTGACAGAAAGTTCTGGATTCTGAGAGGAGCCACAAATTTCCTTCCACCCAGCGTTCCCCCAAGTCTCCCGATAAAAATTATACCTCTCTTGTGTGGGTAGGCCTAGCGCCCGCGACAGGAACTGCCCCAAAACACAACGTGGACACATCCCATTTTTCTACAGAAAACAGAGGTGTTTTTTGCAAAGTGCCTGCCTGTAGATTTTGGCCGCTAGCTCAGCCGGCACCTAGGGAAACCTTCCAAACCTGTGCATTTTTGAAAATTAGAGACCTAGGGGAATCCAAGATGGGGTGACTTGTGGGGCTCTGACCAGGTTCTGTTACCCAGAATCCTTGCAAACCTCAAAATGTGGCTAAAAAAACACATTTTGCTCACATTTCGGTGACAGAAAGTTCTGGATTCTGAGAGGAGCCACAAATTTCCTTCCACCTGGCGTTCCCCCAAGTCTCAAGATAAAAATTATACCTCACTTGTGTGGGTAGGCCTAGCGCCCGCGACAGGAACTGCCCCAAAACACAACGTGGACACATCCCATTTTTCTACAGAAAACAGAGGTGTTTTTTGCAAAGTGCCTACCTGTAGATTTTGGCCTCTAGCTCAGCCGGCACCTAGGGAAACCTACCAAACCTGTGCATTTTTAAAAACTAGAGACCTAGGGGAATCCAAGATGGGGTGACTAGTGGGGCTCTCACCAGGTTCTGTTACCCAGAATCCTTTGCAAACCTCAAAATTTGGCTAAAAAAACACATTTTCCTCACATTTCGGTGACAGAAAGTTCTGGATTCTGAGAGGAGCCACAAATCTCCTTCCACCCACCGTTCCCCCAAGTCTCCCGATAAAAATTATACCTCTCTTGTGTGGGTAGGCCTAGCGCCCGCGACAGAAACTGCCCCAAAACACAACGTGGACACATCCCATTTTTCTACACAAAACAGAGGTGTTTTTTGCAAAGTGCCTGCCTGTAGATTTTGGCCGCTAGCTCAGCCGGCACCTAGGGAAACCTTCCAAACCTGTGCATTTTTGAAAATTAGAGACCTAGGGGAATCAAAGATGGGGTGACTTGTGGGGCTCTGACCAGGTTCTGTTACCCAGAATCGTTGCAAACCTCAAAATGTGGCTAAAAAAACACATTTTGCTCACATTTCGGTGACAGACAGTTCTGGATTCTGAGAGGAGCCACAAATTTCCTTCCACCCAGCGTTCCCCCAAGTCTCCAGATAAAAATGATACCTCACTTGAGTGGGTAGGCCTAGCGCCCGCGACAGAAACTGCCCCAAAACACAACGTGGACACATCCCATTTCTCTACAGAAAACAGAGGTGTTTTTTGCAAAGTGCCTACCTGTAGATTTTGGCCTCTAGCTCAGCCGGCACCTAGGGAAACCTACCAAACCTGTGCATTTTTTAAAATTAGAGACCTAGGGGAATCCAAGGTGGGGTGACTTGTGGGGCTCTGACCAGGTTCTGTTACCCAGAATCCTTTGCAAACCTTAAAATTTGGCTAAAAAAACAAGTTTTCCTCACATTTCGGTGACAGAAAGTTCTGGAATCTGAGAGGAGCCACAAATTTCCTTCCACCCAGTGTTCCCCCAAGTCTCCCGATAAAAATGATACCTCACTTGTGTGGGTAGGCCTAGCGCCCGCGACAGGAAATGGCCCTAAACACAACATGGACACATCCCATTTTTCAACAGAAAACAGAGGTGTTTTATGCAAAGTGCCTACCTGTAGATTTTGGCCTCTAGTTCAGCCGGCACCTAGGGAAACCTACCAAACCTGTGCATTTTTTAAAATTAGAGACCTAGGGGAATCCAAGATGGGGTGACTTGTGGGGCTCTGACCAGGTTCTGTTACCCAGAGACCTTTGCAAACCTCAAAATTTGGCTAAAAAAACAAGTTTTCCTCACATTTCGGTGACAGAAAGTTCTGGAATCTGAGAGGAGCCACAAATTTCCTTCCACCCAGTGTTCCCCCAAGTCTCCTGATAAAAATTATACCTCACTTGTGTGGGTAGGCCTAGCGCCCGCAACAGGAACTGCCCCAAAACACAACGTGGACACATCCCATTTTTCTACAGAAAACAGAGGTGTTTTTTGCAAAGTGCCTACCTGTAGATTTTGGCCCCTAGCTCAGCCGGCACCTAGGGAAACCTACCAAACCTGTGCATTTTTTAAAATTAGAGACCTAAGGGAATCCAAGATGGGGTGACTTGTGGGGCTCTGGCCAGGTTCTGTTACCCAGAATCCTTTGCAAACTTCAAAATGTGGCTGAAAAAACACGTTTTCCGCACATTTTGGTGACAGAAAGTTCTGGATTCTGAGAGGAGCCACAAATTTCCTACCACCCGGCGTTCCCCCAAGTCTCCCGATAAAAATGATACCTCACTTGTGTGGGTAGGCCTAGTGCCCGCGACAGGAACTGCCCCAAAACACAACGTGGACACATCCCATTTTTCTACAGAAAATAGAGGTGTTTTTTGCAAAGTGCCTACCTGTAGATTTTGGCCTCTAGCTCAGCCGGCACCTAGGGAAACCTACCAAACCTGTGAATTTTTAAAAACTAGAGACCTAGGGGAATCCAAGATGGGGTGACTAGTGGGGCTCTCACCAGGTTCTGTTACCCAGAATCCTTTGCAAACCTCAAGATTTGGCTAAAAAAACACATTTTCCTCACATTTCGGTGACAGAAAGTTCTGGATTCTGAGAGGAGCCACAAATTTCCTTCCACCCAGCGTTCCCCCAAGTCTCCCGATAAAAATTATACCTCTCTTGTGTGGGTAGGCCTAGCGCCCGCGACAGGAACTGCCCCAAAACACAACGTGGACACATCCCATTTTTCTACAGGAAACAGAGGTGTTTTTTGCAAAGTGCCTACCTGTAGATTTTGGCCTCTATCTCAGCGGGCACCTAGGGAAACCTACCAAACCTGTGCATTTTTGAAAATTAGAAACCTAGGGGATTCCAAGGTGGGGTGACCTGTGGGGCTCTGACCAGGTTCTGTTACCCAGAATCCTTTGCAAACCTCAAAATTTGGCTAAAAAAACAAGTTTTCCTCACATTTCGGTGACAGATAGTTCTGGAATCTGAGAGGAGCCACAAATTTCCTTCCACCCAGTGTTCCCCCAAGTCTCCAGATAAAAATTATACCTCACTTGTGTGGGTAGGCCTAGCGCCCGCGACAGGAAATGCCCCAAAACACAACGTGGACACATCCCATTTTTCAACAGAAAACAGAGGTGTTTTTTGCAAAGTGCCTACCTGTAGATTGTGGCCTCTAGCTCAGCCGGCACCTAGGGAAATCTACCAAACCTGTGCATTTTTTAAAACTAGAGACCTAGGGGAATCCAAGATGGGGTGACTAGTGGGGCTCTCACCAGGTTCTGTTACCCAGAATCCTTTGCAAACCTCAAAATGTGGCTAAAAAAACACATTTCGCTCACATTTTGGTGACAGAAAGTTCTGGATTCTGAGAGGAGCCACAAATTTCCTTCCACCCAGCGTTCCCCCAAGTCTCCCGATAAAAATGATACCTCACTTGAGTGGGTAGGCCTAGCGCCCGCGACAGAAACTGCCCCAAAACACAACGTGGACACATCCCATTTTTCTACAGAAAACAGAGGTGTTTTTTGCAAAGTGCCTACCTGTAGATTTTGGCCTCTAGCTCAACCGGCACCTAGGGAAACCTACCAAACCTGTGCATTTTTGAAAATTAGAGACCTAGGGGAATCCAAGGTGGGGTGACTTGTGGGGCTCTCACCAGGTTCTGTTACCCAGAATCCTTTGCAAACCTCAAGATTTGGCTAAAAAAACACGTTTTCCTCACATTTCGGTGACAGAAAGTTCTGGATTCTGAGAGGAGCCCCAAATTTCCTTCCACCCAGCGTTCCCCCAAGTCTCCCGATAAAAATTATACCTCACTTGTGTGGGTAGGCCTAGCGCCCGCGACAGGAACTGCCCCAAAACACAACGTGGACACATCCCATTTTTCTACAGAAAACAGAGGTGTTTTTTGCAAAGTGCCTACCTGTAGATTTTGGCCCCTAGCTCAGCCGGCACCTAGGGAAACCTACCAAACCTGTGCATTTTTTAAAATTAGAGACCTAAGGGAATCCAAGATGGGGTGACTTGTGGGGCTCTGACCAGGTTCTGTTACCCAGAATCCTTTGCAAACCTCAACATTTGGCTAAAAAAACAAGTTTTCCTCACATTTTGGTGACAGAAAGTTCTGGAATCTGAGAGGAGCCACAAATTTCCTTCCACCCAGTGTTCCCCCAAGTCTCCCGATAAAAATGATACCTCACTTGTGTGGGTAGGCCTAGCGCCCGCAACAGGAAATGGCCCTAAACACAACATGGACACATCCCATTTTTCAACAGAGGTGTTTTATGCAAAGTGCCTACCTGTAGATTTTGGCCTCTAGCTCAGCCGGCACCTAGGGAAACCTACCAAACCTGTGCATTTTTGAAAATAAGAGACCTAGGGGAATCGAAGATGGGGTGACTTGTGGGGCTCTGACCAGGTTCTGTTACCCAGAGACCTTTGCAAACCTCAAAATTTGGCTAAAAAAACACGTTTTCCTCACATTTCCGTTACAGAAAGTTCTGGAATCTGAGAGGCGCCACAAATTTCCTTCCACCCAGCGTTCCCCCAAGTCTCCAGATAAAAATGATACCTCACTTGTGTGGGTAGGCCTAGCGCCCGCGACAGGAACTGCCCCAAAACACAACGTGGACACATCCCATTTTTCTACAGAAAACAGAGGTGTTTTTTGCAAAGTGCCTACCTGTAGATTTTGGCCGCTAGCTCAGCCGGCACCTAGGGAAACCTACCAAACCTGTGCATTTTTTAAAATTAGAGACCTGGGGGAATCCAAGATGGGGTGACTTGTGGGGCTCTGACCAGGTTCTGTTACCCAGAGACCTTTGCAAACCTCAAAATTTGGCTAAAAAAACAAGTTTTCCTCACATTTCCGTCACAGAAAGTTCTGGAATCTGAGAGGAGCCACAAATTTCCTTCCACCCTGCGTTCCCCCAAGTCTCCAGATAAAAATGATACCTCACTTGTGTGGGTAGGCCTAGCGCCCGCGACAGGAACTGCCCCAAAACACAACGTGGACACATCCCATTTTTTTACAGAAAACAGAGGTGTTTTTTGCAAAGTGCCTACCTGTAGATTTTGGCCCCTAGCTCAGCCGGCACCTAGGGAAACCTACCAAACCTGTGCATTTTTTAAAATTAGAGACCAAAGGGAATCCAAGATGGGGTGACTTGTGGGGCTCTGACCAGGTTCTGTTACCCAGAATCCTTTGCAAACCTCAACATTTGGCTAAAAAAACACGTTTTCCGCACATTTTGGTGACAGAAAGTTCTGGATTCTGAGAGGAGCCACAAATTTCCTTCCACCTAGCTTTCCCCCAAGTCTCCCGATAAAAATGATACCTCACTTGTGTGGGTAGGCCTAGTGCCCGCGAAAGGAACTGCCCCAAAACACAACGTGGACACATCCCATTTTTCTACATAAAACAGAGGTGTTTTTTGCAAAGTGCCTACCTGTAGATTTTGGCCGCTAGCTCAGCCGGCACCTAGGGAAACCTTCCAAACCTGTGCATTTTTGAAAATTAGAGACCTAGGGGAATCCAAGATGGGGTGACTTGTGGGACTCTGACCAGGTTCTGTTACCCAGAATCCTTGCAAACCTCAAAATTTGGCTAAGAAAACAAGTTTTCCTCACATTTCGGTGACAGAAAGTTCTGGAATCTGAGAGGAGCCACAAGTTTCCTTCCACCCACCGTCCCTCAAGTCTCCCGAGAAAAATGATACCTCACTTGTGTGGGTAGGCCTAGTGCCCGCAACAGGAACGGCCCCAAACCACAACGTGGACACATCCCATTTTTCTACAGAAAACAGAGGTGTTTTTTGCAAAGTGCCTACCTGTAGATTTTGGCCTCTATCTCAGCGGGCACCTAGGGAAACCTACCAAACCTGTGCATTTTTGAAAATTAGAGACCTAGGGGATTCCAAGGTGGGGTGACTTGTGGGGCTCTGACCAGGTTCTGTTACCCAGAATCCTTTGCAAACCTCAAAATTTGGCTAAAAAAACAAGTTTTCCACACATTTCGGTGACAGAAAGTTCTGGAATCTGAGAGGAGCCACAAATTTCCTTCCACCCATTGTTCCCCCAAGTCTCCCGATAAAAATGATACCTCACTTGTGTGGGTAGGCCTAGCGCCCGCGACAGGAAATGCCCCAAAACACAACGTGGACACATCCCATTTTTCAACAGAAAACAGAGGTGTTTTTTGCAAAGTGCCTACCTGTAGATTGTGGCCTGTAGCTCAGCCGGCACCTAGGGAAACCTACCAAACCTGTGCATTTTTGAAAACTAGAGACCTAGGGGAATCCAAGATGGGGTGACTAGTGGGCCTCTCACTAGGTTCTCTTACCCAGAATCCTTTGCAAACCTCAAAATGTGGCTAAAAAAACACATTTTGCTCACATTTCGGTGACAGAAAGTTCTGGATTCTGAGAGGAGCCACAAATTTCCTTCCACCCAGCATTCCCCCAAGTCTCCCGATAAAAATGATACCTCACTTGTGTGGGTAGGCCTAGCGCCCGCGACAGAAACTGCCCCAAAACACAACGTGGACACATCCCATTTTTCTATAGAAAACAGAGGTGTTTTTTGTAAAGTGCCTGCCTGTAGATTTTGGCCGCTAGCTCAGCCGGCACCTAGGGAAACCTTCCAAACCTGTGCATTTTTGAAAATTAGAGACCTAGTGGAATCCAAGATGGGGTGACTTGTGGGGCTCTGACCAGGTTCTGTTACCCAGAATCCTTGCAAACCTCAAAATGTGGCTAAAAAAACACATTTTGCTCACATTTCGGTGACAGAAAGTTCTGGATTCTGAGAGGAGCCACAAATTTCCTTCCACCTGGCGTTCCCCGAAGTCTCAAGATAAAAATTATACCTCACTTGTGTGGGTAGGCCTAGCGCCCGCGACAGGAACTGCCCCAAAACACAACGTGGACACATCCCATTTTTCTACAGAAAACAGAGGTGTTTTTTGCAAAGTGCCTACCTGTAGATTTTGGCCTCTAGCTCAGCCGGCACCTAGGGAAACCTACCAAACCTGTGCATTTTTAAAAACTAGAGACCTAGGGGAATCCAAGATGGGGTGACTTGTGGGGCTCTGACCAGGTTCTGTTACCCAGAATCCTTTGCAAACCTCAAAATTTGGCTAAAAAAACAAGTTTTCCTCACATTTCGGTGACAGAAAGTTCTGGATTCTGAGAGGAGCCACAAATTTCCTTCCACCCAGCGTTCCCCCAAGTCTCCCGATAAAAATTATACCTCTCTTGTGTGGGTAGGCCTAGCGCCCGCGACAGGAACTGCCCCAAAACACAACGTGGACACATCCCATTTTTCTACAGAAAACAGAGGTGTTTTTTGCAAAGTGCCTGCCTGTAGATTTTGGCCGCTAGCTCAGCCGGCACCTAGGGAAACCTTCCAAACCTGTGCATTTTTGAAAATTAGAGACCTAGGGGAATCCAAGATGGGGTGACTTGTGGGGCTCTGACCAGGTTCTGTTACCCAGAATCCTTGCAAACCTCAAAATGTGGCTAAAAAAACACATTTTGCTCACATTTCGGTGACAGAAAGTTCTGGATTCTGAGAGGAGCCACAAATTTCCTTCCACCTGGCGTTCCCCCAAGTCTCAAGATAAAAATTATACCTCACTTGTGTGGGTAGGCCTAGCGCCCGCGACAGGAACTGCCCCAAAACACAACGTGGACACATCCCATTTTTCTACAGAAAACAGAGGTGTTTTTTGCAAAGTGCCTACCTGTAGATTTTGGCCTCTAGCTCAGCCGGCACCTAGGGAAACCTACCAAACCTGTGCATTTTTAAAAACTAGAGACCTAGGGGAATCCAAGATGGGGTGACTAGTGGGGCTCTCACCAGGTTCTGTTACCCAGAATCCTTTGCAAACCTCAAAATTTGGCTAAAAAAACACATTTTCCTCACATTTCGGTGACAGAAAGTTCTGGATTCTGAGAGGAGCCACAAATCTCCTTCCACCCACCGTTCCCCCAAGTCTCCCGATAAAAATTATACCTCTCTTGTGTGGGTAGGCCTAGCGCCCGCGACAGAAACTGCCCCAAAACACAACGTGGACACATCCCATTTTTCTACACAAAACAGAGGTGTTTTTTGCAAAGTGCCTGCCTGTAGATTTTGGCCGCTAGCTCAGCCGGCACCTAGGGAAACCTTCCAAACCTGTGCATTTTTGAAAATTAGAGACCTAGGGGAATCAAAGATGGGGTGACTTGTGGGGCTCTGACCAGGTTCTGTTACCCAGAATCGTTGCAAACCTCAAAATGTGGCTAAAAAAACACATTTTGCTCACATTTCGGTGACAGACAGTTCTGGATTCTGAGAGGAGCCACAAATTTCCTTCCACCCAGCGTTCCCCCAAGTCTCCAGATAAAAATGATACCTCACTTGAGTGGGTAGGCCTAGCGCCCGCGACAGAAACTGCCCCAAAACACAACGTGGACACATCCCATTTCTCTACAGAAAACAGAGGTGTTTTTTGCAAAGTGCCTACCTGTAGATTTTGGCCTCTAGCTCAGCCGGCACCTAGGGAAACCTACCAAACCTGTGCATTTTTTAAAATTAGAGACCTAGGGGAATCCAAGGTGGGGTGACTTGTGGGGCTCTGACCAGGTTCTGTTACCCAGAATCCTTTGCAAACCTTAAAATTTGGCTAAAAAAACAAGTTTTCCTCACATTTCGGTGACAGAAAGTTCTGGAATCTGAGAGGAGCCACAAATTTCCTTCCACCCAGTGTTCCCCCAAGTCTCCCGATAAAAATGATACCTCACTTGTGTGGGTAGGCCTAGCGCCCGCGACAGGAAATGGCCCTAAACACAACATGGACACATCCCATTTTTCAACAGAAAACAGAGGTGTTTTATGCAAAGTGCCTACCTGTAGATTTTGGCCTCTAGTTCAGCCGGCACCTAGGGAAACCTACCAAACCTGTGCATTTTTTAAAATTAGAGACCTAGGGGAATCCAAGATGGGGTGACTTGTGGGGCTCTGACCAGGTTCTGTTACCCAGAGACCTTTGCAAACCTCAAAATTTGGCTAAAAAAACAAGTTTTCCTCACATTTCGGTGACAGAAAGTTCTGGAATCTGAGAGGAGCCACAAATTTCCTTCCACCCAGTGTTCCCCCAAGTCTCCTGATAAAAATTATACCTCACTTGTGTGGGTAGGCCTAGCGCCCGCAACAGGAACTGCCCCAAAACACAACGTGGACACATCCCATTTTTCTACAGAAAACAGAGGTGTTTTTTGCAAAGTGCCTACCTGTAGATTTTGGCCCCTAGCTCAGCCGGCACCTAGGGAAACCTACCAAACCTGTGCATTTTTTAAAATTAGAGACCTAAGGGAATCCAAGATGGGGTGACTTGTGGGGCTCTGGCCAGGTTCTGTTACCCAGAATCCTTTGCAAACTTCAAAATGTGGCTGAAAAAACACGTTTTCCGCACATTTTGGTGACAGAAAGTTCTGGATTCTGAGAGGAGCCACAAATTTCCTACCACCCGGCGTTCCCCCAAGTCTCCCGATAAAAATGATACCTCACTTGTGTGGGTAGGCCTAGTGCCCGCGACAGGAACTGCCCCAAAACACAACGTGGACACATCCCATTTTTCTACAGAAAATAGAGGTGTTTTTTGCAAAGTGCCTACCTGTAGATTTTGGCCTCTAGCTCAGCCGGCACCTAGGGAAACCTACCAAACCTGTGAATTTTTAAAAACTAGAGACCTAGGGGAATCCAAGATGGGGTGACTAGTGGGGCTCTCACCAGGTTCTGTTACCCAGAATCCTTTGCAAACCTCAAGATTTGGCTAAAAAAACACATTTTCCTCACATTTCGGTGACAGAAAGTTCTGGATTCTGAGAGGAGCCACAAATTTCCTTCCACCCAGCGTTCCCCCAAGTCTCCCGATAAAAATTATACCTCTCTTGTGTGGGTAGGCCTAGCGCCCGCGACAGGAACTGCCCCAAAACACAACGTGGACACATCCCATTTTTCTACAGGAAACAGAGGTGTTTTTTGCAAAGTGCCTACCTGTAGATTTTGGCCTCTATCTCAGCGGGCACCTAGGGAAACCTACCAAACCTGTGCATTTTTGAAAATTAGAAACCTAGGGGATTCCAAGGTGGGGTGACCTGTGGGGCTCTGACCAGGTTCTGTTACCCAGAATCCTTTGCAAACCTCAAAATTTGGCTTAAAAAACAAGTTTTCCTCACATTTCGGTGACAGATAGTTCTGGAATCTGAGAGGAGCCACAAATTTCCTTCCACCCAGTGTTCCCCCAAGTCTCCAGATAAAAATTATACCTCACTTGTGTGGGTAGGCCTAGCGCCCGCGACAGGAAATGCCCCAAAACACAACGTGGACACATCCCATTTTTCAACAGAAAACAGAGGTGTTTTTTGCAAAGTGCCTCCCTGTAGATTGTGGCCTCTAGCTCAGCCGGCACCTAGGGAAACCTACCAAACCTGTGCATTTTTTAAAACTAGAGACCTAGGGGAATCCAAGATGGGGTGACTAGTGGGGCTCTCACCAGGTTCTGTTACCCAGAATCCTTTGCAAACCTCAAAATGTGGCTAAAAAAACACATTTCGCTCACATTTTGGTGACAGAAAGTTCTGGATTCTGAGAGGAGCCACAAATTTCCTTCCACCCAGCGTTCCCCCAAGTCTCCCGATAAAAATGATACCTCACTTGAGTGGGTAGGCCTAGCGCCCGTGACAGAAACTGCCCCAAAACACAACGTGGACACATCCCATTTTTCTACAGAAAACAGAGGTGTTTTTTGCAAAGTGCCTACCTGTAGATTTTGGCCTCTAGCTCAACCGGCACCTAGGGAAACCTACCAAACCTGTGCATTTTTGAAAATTAGAGACCTAGGGGAATCCAAGGTGGGGTGACTTGTGGGGCTCTCACCAGGTTCTGTTACCCAGAATCCTTTGCAAACCTCAAGATTTGGCTAAAAAAACACGTTTTCCTCACATTTCGGTGACAGAAAGTTCTGGATTCTGAGAGGAGCCACAAATTTCCTTCCACCCAGCGTTCCCCCAAGTCTCCCGATAAAAATTATACCTCTCTTGTGTGGGTAGGCCTAGCGCCCGCGACAGGAACTGCCCCAAAACACAACGTGGACACATCCCATTTTTCTACATAAAACAGAGGTGTTTTTTTTAAAGTGCCTACCTGTAGATTTTGGCCGCTAGCTCAGCCGGCACCTAGGGAAACCTTCCAAACCTGTGCATTTTTGAAAATTAGAGACCTAGGGGAATCCAAGATGGGGTGACTTGTGGGGCTCTGACCAGGTTCTGCTACCCAGAATCCTTGCAAACCTCAAAATTTGGCTAAGAAAACAAGTTTTCCTCACATTTCGGTGAGAGAAAGTTCTGGAATCTGAGAGGAGCCACAAGTTTCCTTCCACCCACCGTTCCCCCAAGTCTCCCGATAAAAATGATACCTCACTTGTGTGGGTAGGCCTAGTGCCCGCGACAGGAACTGCCCCAAACCACAACGTGGACACATCCCATTTTTCTACAGAAAACAGAGGTGTTTTTTGCAAAGTGCCTACCTGTAGATTTTGGCCTCTATCTCAGCGGGCACCTAGGGAAACCTACCAAACCTGTGCATTTTTGAAAATTAGAGACCTAGGGGATTCCAAGGTGGGGTGACTTGTGGGGCTCTGACCAGGTTCTGTTACCCAGAATCCTTTGCAAACCTCAAAATTTGGCTACAAAAACAAGTTTTCCTCACATTTCGGTGACAGAAAGTTCTGGAATCTGAGAGGAGCCACAAATTTCCTTCCACCCAGTGTTCCCCCAAGTCTCCAGATAAAAATGATACCTCACTTGTGTGGGTAGGCCTAGCGCCCGCGACAGGAAATGCCCCAAAACAAAACGTGGACACATCTCATTTTTCAACAGAAAACAGAGGTGTTTTTTGCAAAGTGCCTACCTGTAGATTGTGGCCTCTAGCTCAGCCGGCACCTAGGGAAACCTACCAAACCTGTGCATTTTTGAAAACTAGAGACCTAGGGGAATCCAAGATGGGGTGACTAGTGGGGCTCTCACCAGGTTCTGTTACCCAGAATCCTTTGCAAACCTTAAAATGTGGCTAAAAAAACACATTTTGCTCACATTTCGGTGACAGAAAGTTCTGGATTCTGAGAGGAGCCACAAATTTCCTTCCACCCAGCGTTCCGCCAAGTCTCCCGATAAAAATGATACCTCACTTGAGTGGGTAGGCCTAGCGCCCGCGACAGAAACTGCCCCAAAACACAACGTGGACACATCCCATTTTTCTACAGAAAACAGAGGTGTTTTTTGCAAAGTGCCTACCTGTAGATTTTGGCCTCTAGCTCAACCGGCACCTAGGGAAACCTACCAAACCTGTGCATTTTTGAAAATTAGAGACATAGGGGAATCCAAGGTGGGGTGACTTGTGGGGCTCTGACCAGGTTCTGTTACCCAGAATCCTTTGCAAACCTCAAAATTTGGCTAAAAAAACAAGTTTTCCTCACATTTCGGTGACAGAAAGTTCTGGAATCTGAGAGGAGCCACAAATTTCCTTCCACCCAGTGTTCCCCCAAGTCTCCAGATAAAAATTATACCTCACTTGTGTTGGTAGGCCTAGCGCCCGCGACAGGAAATGCCCCAAAACACAACGTGGACACATCCCATTTTTCAACAGAAAACAGAGGTGTTTTTTGCAAAGTGCCTACCTGTAGATTGTGGCCTCTAGCTCAGCCGGCACCTAGGGAAACCTACCAAACCTGTGCATTTTTTAAAACTAGAGACCTAGGGGAATCCAAGATGGGGTGACTAGTGGGGCTCTCACCAGGTTCTGTTACCCAGAATCCTTTGCAAACCTCAAAATGTGGCTAAAAAAACACATTTTGCTCACATTTTGGTGACAGAAAGTTCTGGATTCTGAGAGGAGCCACAAATTTCCTTCCACCCACCGTTCCCCCAAGCCTCCCGATAAAAATGATACCTCACTTGAGTGGGTAGGCCTAGCGCCCGCGACAGAAACTGCCCCAAAACACAACGTGGACACATCCCATTTTTCTACAGAAAACAGAGGTGTTTTTTGCAAAGTGCCTACCTGTAGATTTTGGCCTCTAGCTCAACCGGCACCTAGGGAAACCTACCAAACCTGTGCATTTTTGAAAATTAGAGACCTAGGGGAATCCAAGGTGGGGTGACTTGTGGGGCTCTGACCAGGTTCTGTTACCCAGAATCCTTTGCAAACCTCAAGATTTGGCTAAAAAAACACGTTTTCCTCACATTTCGGTAACAGAAAGTTCTGGATTCTGAGAGGAGCCACAAATTTCCTTCCACCCAGCGTTCCCCCAAGTCTCCCGATAAAAATTATACCTCTCTTGTGTGGGTAGGCCTAGCGCCCGTGACAGGAACTGCCCCAAAACACAACGTGGACACATCCCATTTTTCTACATAAAACAGAGGTGTTTTTTGGAAAGTGCCTACCTGTAGATTTTGGCCGCTAGCTCAGCCGGCACCTAGGGAAACCTTCCAAACCTGTGCATTTTTGAAAATTAGAGACCTAGGGGATTCCAAGATGGGGTGACTTGTGGGGCTCTCACCAGGTTCTGCTACCCAGAATCCTTGCAAACCTCAAAATTTGGCTAAGAAAACAAGTTTTCCTCACATTTCGGTGAGAGAAGTTCTGGAATCTGAGAGGAGCCACAAGTTTCCTTCCACCCACCGTTCCCCCAAGTCTCCCGATAAAAATGATACCTCACTTGTGTGGGTAGGCCTAGTGCCCGCGACAGGAACTGCCCCAAACCACAACGTGGACACATCCCATTTTTCTACAGAAAACAGAGGTGTTTTTTGCAAAGTGCCTACCTGTAGATTTTGGCCTCTATCTCAGCGGGCACCTAGGGAAACCTACCAAACCTGTGCATTTTTGAAAACTAGAGACCTAGGGGAATCCAAGATGGGGTGACTAGTGGGGCTCTCACCAGGTTCTGTTACCCAGAATCCTTTGCAAACCTTAAAATGTGGCTAAAAAAACACATTTTGCTCACATTTCGGTGACAGAAAGTTCTGGATTCTGAGAGGAGCCACAAATTTCCTTCCACCCAGCGTTCCCCCAAGTCTCCCGATAAACATGATACCTCACTTGAGTGGGTAGGCCTAGCGCCCGCGACAGAAACTGCCCCAAAACACAACGTGGACACATCCCATTTTTCTACAGAAAACAGAGGTGTTTTTTGCAAAGTGCCTACCTGTAGATTTTGGCCTCTAGCTCAACCGGCACCTAGGGAAACCTACCAAACCTGTGCATTTTTGAAAATTAGAGACCTAGGGGAATCCAAGGTGGGGTGACTTGTGGGGCTCTGACCAGGTTCTGTTACCCAGAATCCTTTGCAAACCTCAAAATTTGGCTAAAAAAACAAGTTTTCCTCACATTTCGGTGACAGAAAGTTCTGAAATCTGAGAGGAGCCACAAATTTCCTTCCACCCAGTGTTCCCCCAAGTCTCCCGATAAAAATGATACCTCACTTGTGTGGGTAGGCCTAGCGCCCGCGACAGGAAATGGCCCTAAACACAACATGGACACATGCCATTTTTAAACAGAAAAGAGAGGTGTTTTATACAAAGTGCCTACCTGTAGATTTTGGCCTCTAGCTCAGCCGGCATCTAGGGAAACCTACCAAACCTGTGCATTTTTGAAAATTAGAGACCTAGGGGAATCCAAGGTGGGGTGACTTGTGGGGCTCTGACCAGGTTCTGTTACCCAGAATCCTATGCAAACCTCAAAATTTGGCTAAAAAAACAAGTTTTCCTCACATTTCGGTGACAGAAAGTTCTGGAATCTGAGAGGAGCCACAAATTTCCTTCCACCCAGTGTTCCCCCAAGTCTCCCGATAAATATGATACCTCACTTGTGTGGGTAGGCCTAGCGCCCGCGACAGGAAATGGGCCTAAACACAACATGGAAACATCCCATTTTTCAACAGAAAACAGAGGTGTTTTATGCAAAGTGCCTACCTGTAGATTTTGGCCTCTAGCTCAGCCGGCACCTAGGGAAACCTACCAAACCTGTGCATTTTTTTAAATTAGAGACCTAGGGGAATCGAAGATGGGGTGACTTGTGGGGCTCTGACCAGGTTCTGTTACCCAGAGACCTTTGCAAACCTCAAAATTTGGCTAAAAAAACAAGTTTTCCTCACATTTCCGTCACAGAAAGTTCTGGAATCTGAGAGGAGCCACAAATTTCCTTCCACCCAGCGTTCCCCCAAGTCTCCAGATAAAAATGATACCTCTCTTGTGTGGGTAGGCCTAGCGCCCGCGACAGGAACTGCCCCAAAACACAACGTGGACACATCCCATTTTTCTACAGAAAACAGAGGTGTTTTTTGCAAAGTGCCTACCTGTAGATTTTGTCCGCTAGCTCAGCCGGCACCTAGGGAAACCTACCGAACCTGTGCATTTTTTAAAATTAGAGACCTAGGGGAATCCAAGATGGGGTGACTTGTGGGGCTCTGACCAGGTTCTGTTACCCAGAATCCTTTGCAAACCTCAAAATTTGGGTAAAAAACACGTTTTCTGCACATTTCGGTGACAGAAAGTTCTGGATTCTGAGAGGAGCCACAAATTTCCTTCCACTCAGCGTTCCCCCAAGTCTCCAGATAAAAATGATATCTCACTTGTGTGGGTAGGCCTAGCGCCCGCGACAGGAACTGCCCCAAAACACAACGTGGACACATCCCATTTTTCTACAGAAAACAGAGGTGTTTTTTGCAAAGTGCCTACCTGTAGATTTTGTCCACTAGCTCAGCCGGCACCTAGGGAAACCTACCGAACCTGTGCATTTTTTAAAATTAGAGACCTAGGGGAATCCAAGATGGGGTGACTTGTGGGGCTCTGACCAGGTTCTGTTACCCAGAGACCTTTGCAAACCTCAAAATTTGGCTAAAAAAACACGTTTTCCTCACATTTCCGTCACAGAAAGTTCTGGAATCTGAGAGGAGCCACAAATTTCCTTCCACCCAGCGTTCCCCCAAGTCTCCAGATAAAAATGATACCTCTCTTGTGTGGGTAGGCCTAGCGCCCGCGACAGGAACTGCCCCAAAACACAACGTGGACACATCCCATTTTTCTACAGAAAACAAAGGTGTTTTTTGCAAAGTGCCTACCTGTAGATTTTGGCCTCTATCTCAGCGGGCACCTAGGGAAACCTACCAAACCTGTGCATTTTTGAAAATTAGAGACCTAAGGGAATCCAAGATGGGGTGACTTGTGGGGCTCTGACCAGGTTCTGTTACCCAGAATCCTTTGCAAACCTCAACATTTGGCTAAAAAAACACGTTTTCCGCACATTTTGGTGACAGAAAGTTCTGGATTCTGAGAGGAGCCACAAATTTCCTTCCACCCAGTGTTCCCCCAAGTCTCCAGATTAAAATGATACCTCACTTGTGTGGGTAGGCCTAGCGCCCGCGACAGGAGATGCCCCAAAACACAACGTGGACACATCCCATTTTTCAACAGAAAACAGAGGTGTTTTTTGCAAAGTGCCTACCTGTAGATTGTGGCCTCTAGCTCAGCCGGCACCTAGGGAAACCTACCAAACCTGTGCATTTTTGAAAACTAGAGACCTAGGGGAATCCAAGATGGGGTGACTAGTGGGGCTCTCACCAGGTTCTGTTACCCAGAATCCTTTGCAAACCTCAAAATGTGGCTAAAAAAACACATTTTGCTCACATTTCGGTTACAGAAAGTTCTGGATTCTGAGAGGAGCCCCAAATTTCCTTCCACCCAGCGTTCCCCCAAGTCTCCCGATAAAAATGATACCTCACTTGAGTGGGTAGGCCTAGCGCCCGCGACAGAAACTGCCCCAAAACACAACGTGGACACATCCCATTTTTCTACAGAAAACAGAGGTGTTTTTTGCAAAGTGCCTACCTGTAGATTTTGGACTCTAGCTCAACCGGCACCTAGGGAAACCTACCAAACCTGTGCATTTTTGAAAATTAGAGACCTAGGGGAATCCAAGGTGGGGTGACTTGTGGGGCTCTGACCAGGTTCTGTTACCCAGAATCCTTTGCAAACCTCAAAATTTGGCTAAAAAAACAAGTTTTCCTCACATTTCGGTGACAGAAAGTTCTGGAATCTGAGAGAAGCCACAAATTTCCTTCCACCCAGTGTTCCCCCAAGTCTCCCGATAAAAATGATACCTCACTTGTGTGGGTAGGCCTAGCGCCCGCGACAGGAAATGGCCCTAAACACAACATGGACACATCCCATTTTTAAACAGAAAACAGAGGTGTTTTATACAAAGTGCCTACCTGTAGATTTTGGCCTCTAGCTCAGCCGGCATCTAGGGAAACCTACCAAACCTGTGCATTTTTGAAAATTAGAGACCTAGGGGAATCCAAGGTGGGGTGACTTGTGGGGCTCTGACCAGGTTCTGTTACCCAGAATCCTATGCAAACCTCAAAATTTGGCTAAAAAAACAAGTTTTCCTCACATTTCGGTGACAGAAAGTTCTGGAATCTGAGAGGAGCCACAAATTTCCTTCCACCCAGTGTTCCCCCAAGTCTCCCGATAAAAATGATACCTCACTTGTGTGGGTAGGCCTAGCGCCCGCGACAGGAAATGGCCCTAAACACAACATGGAAACATCCCATTTTTCAACAGAAAACAGAGGTGTTTTATGCAAAGTGCCTACCTGTAGATTTTGGCCTCTAGCTCAGCCAGCACCTAGGGAAACCTACCAAACCTGTGCATTTTTTAAAATTAGAGACCTAGGGGAATCGAAGATGGGGTGACTTGTGGGGCTCTGACCAGGTTCTGTTACCCAGAATCCTTTGCAAACCTCAAAATTTGGGTAAAAAACACGTTTTCTGCACATTTCGGTGACAGAAAGTTCTGGATTCTGAGAGGAGCCACAAATTTCCTTCCACTCAGCATTCCCCCAAGTCTCCAGATAAAAATGATATCTCACTTGTGTGGGTAGGCCTAGCGCCCGCGACAGGAACTGCCCCAAAACACAACGTGGACACATCCCATTTTTCTACAGAAAACAGAGGTGTTTTTTGCAAAGTGCCTACCTGTAGATTTTGTCCGCTAGCTCAGCCGGCACCTAGGGAAACCTACCGAACCTGTGCATTTTTTAAAATTAGAGACCTAGGGGAATCCAAGATGGGGTGACTTGTGGGGCTCTGACCAGGTTCTGTTACCCAGAGACCTTTGCAAACCTCAAAATTTGGCTAAAAAAACACGTTTTCCTCACATTTCCGTCACAGAAAGTTCTGGAATCTGAGAGGAGCCACAAATTTCCTTCCACCCAGCGTTCCCCCAAGTCTCCAGATAAGAATGATACCTCACTTGTGTGGGTAGGCCTAGCGCCCGCGACAGGAACTGCCCCAAAACACAACGTGGACACATCCCATTTTTCTACAGAAAACAGAGGTGTTTTTTGCAAAGTGCCTACCTGTAGATTTTGGCCCCTAGCTCAGCCGGCACCTAGGGAAACCTACCAAACCTGTGCATTTTTTAAAATTAGAGACCTAAGGGAATCCAAGATGGGGTGACTTGTGGGGCTCTGACCAGGTTCTGTTACCCAGAATCCTTTGCAGACCTCAAAATTTGGCTAAAAAAACACGTTTTCCGCACATTTTGGTGACAGAAAGTTCTGGATTCTGAGAGGAGCCACAAATTTCCTTCCACCCAGCGTTCCCCCAAGTCTCCCGATAAAACTGATACCTCACTTGTGTGGGTAGGCCTAGTGCCCGCGACAGGAACTGCCCTAAAACACAACGTGGACACATCCCATTTTTCTACAGAAAACAGAGGTGTTTTTTGCAAAGTGCCTACCTGTAGATTTTGGCCTCTAGCTCAGCCGGCACCTAGGGAAACCTACCAAACCTGTGCATTTTTTAAAACTAGAGACCTAGGGGAATCCATGATGGGGTGACTAGTGGGGCTCTCACCAGGTTCTGTTACCCAGAATCCTTTGCAAACCTCAAGATTTGGCTAAAAAAACACGTTTTCCTCACATTTCGGTGACAGAAAGTTCTGGATTCTGAGAGGAGCCACAAATTTCCTTCCACCCAGCGTTCCCCCAAGTCTCCCGATAAAAATTATACCTCTCTTGTGTGGGTAGGCCTAACGCCCGCGACAGGAACTGCCCCAAAACACAACGTGGACACATCCCATTTTTCTACAGAAAACAGAGGTGTTTTTTGCAAAGTGCCTACCTGTAGATTTTGGCCTCTATCTCAGCGGGCACCTAGGGAAACCTACCAAACCTGTGCATTTTTGAAAATTAGAGACCTAGGGGATTCCAAGGTGGGGTGACTTGTGGGGCTCTGACCAGGTTCTGTTACCCAGAATCCTTTGCAAACCTCAAAATTTGGCTAAAAAAACAAGTTTTCCTCACATTTCGGTGACAGAAAGTTCTGGAATCTGAGAGGAGCCACAAATTTCCTTCCACCCAGTGTTCCCCCAAGTCTCCAGATAAAAATGATACCTCACTTGTGTGGGTAGGCCTAGCGCCCGCGACAGGAAATGCCCCAAAACACAACGTGGACACATCCCATTTTTCAACAGAAAACAGAGGTGTTTTTTGCAAAGTGCCTACCTGTAGATTGTGGCCTCTACCTCAGCCGGCACCTAGGGAAACCTACCAAACCTGTGCATTTTTGAAAGCTAGAGACCTAGGGGAATCCAAGATGGGGTGACTAGTGGGGCTCTCACCAGGTTCTGTTACCCAGAATCCTTTGCAAACCTCAAAATGTGGCTAAAAAAACACATTTTGCTCACATTTCGGTGACATAAAGTTCTGGATTCTGAGAGGAGCCACAAATGTCCTTAAACCTAGCGTTCCCCCAAGTCTCCCGATAAAAATGATACCTCACTTGAGTGGGTAGGCCTAGCGCCCACAACAGAAACTGCCCCAAAACACAACGTGGACACATCCCATTTTTCTACAGAAAACAGAGGTGTTTTTTGCAAAGTGCCTACCTGTAGATTTTGGCCTCTAGCTCAACCGGCACCTAGGGAAACCTACCAAACCTGTGCATTTTTGAAAATTAGAGACCTAGGGGAATCCAAGGTGGGGTGACTTGTGGGGCTCTGACCAGGTTCTGTTACCCAGAATCCTTTGCAAACCTCAAAATTTGGCTAAAAAAACAAGTTTTCCTCACATTTCGGTGACAGAAAGTTCTGGAATCTGAGAGGAGCCACAAATTTCCTTCCACCCAGTGTTCCCCCAAGTCTCCCGATAAAAATGATACCTCACTTGTGTGGGTAGGCCTAGCGCCCGCGACAGGAAATGGCCCTAAACACAACATGGACACATCGCATTTTTAAACAGAAAACAGAGGTGTTTTATACAAAGTGCCTACCTGTAGATTTTGGCCTCTAGCTCAGCCGGCATCTAGGGAAACCTACCAAACCTGTGCATTTTTGAAAATTAGAGACCTAGGGGAATCCAAGGTGGGGTGACTTGTGGGGCTCTGACCAGGTTCTGTTACCCAGAATCCTATGCAAACCTCAAAATTTGGCTAAAAAAACAAGTTTTCCTCACATTTCGGTGACAGAAAGTTCTGGAATCTGAGAGGAGGCACAAATTTCCTTCCACCCAGTGTTCCCCCAAGTCTCCCGATAAAAATGATACCTCACTTGTGTGGGTAGGCCTAGCGCCCGCGACAGGAAATGGCCCTAAACACAACATGGAAACATCCCATTTTTCAATAGAAAACAGAGGTGTTTTATGCAAAGTGCCTACCTGTAGATTTTGGCCTCTAGCTCAGCCGGCACCTAGGGAAACCTACCAAACCTGTGCATTTTTTAAAATTAGAGACCTAGGGGAATCGAAGATGGGGTGACTTGTGGGGCTCTGACCAGGTTCTGTTACCCAGAATCGTTTGCAAACCTCAAAATTTGGGTAAAAAACACGTTTTCTGCACATTTCGGTGACAGAAAGTTCTGGATTCTGAGAGGAGCCACAAATTTCCTTCCACTCAGCGTTCCCCCAAGTCTCCAGATAAAAATGATATCTCACTTGTGTGGGTAGGCCTAGCGCCCGCGACAGGAACTGCCCCAAAACACAACGTGGACACATCCCATTTTTCTACAGAAAACAGAGGTGTTTTTTGCAAAGTGCCTACCTGTAGATTTTGTCCGCTAGCTCAGCCGGCACCTAGGGAAACCTACCGAACCTGTGCATTTTTTAAAATTAGAGACCTAGGGGAATCCAAGATGGGGTGACTTGTGGGGCTCTGACCAGGTTCTGTTACCCAGAGACCTTTGCAAACCTCAAAATTTGGCTAAAAAAACACGTTTTCCTCACATTTCCGTCACAGAAAGTTCTGGAATCTGAGAGGAGCCACAAATTTCCTTCCACCCAGCGTTCCCCCAAGTCTCCAGATAAAAATGATACCTCACTTGTGTGGGTAGGCCTAGCGCCCGCGACAGGAACTGCCCCAAAACACAACGTGGACACATCCCATTTTTCTACAGAAAACAGAGGTGTTTTTTGCAAAGTGCCTACCTGTAGATTTTGGCCTCTATCTCAGCGGGCACCTAGGGAAACCTACCAAACCTGTGCATTTTTGAAAATTAGAGACCTAAGGGAATCCAAGATGGGGTGACTTGTGGGGCTCTGACCAGGTTCTGTTACCCAGAATCCTTTGCAAACCTCAACATTTGGCTAAAAAAACACGTTTTCCGCACATTTTGGTGACAGAAAGTTCTGGATTCTGAGAGGAGCCACAAATTTCCTTCCACCCAGTGTTCCCCCAAGTCTCCAGATAAAAATGATACCTCACTTGTGTGGGTAGGCCTAGCGCCCGCGACAGGAGATGCCCCAAAACACAACGTGGACACATCCCATTTTTCAACAGAAAACAGAGGTGTTTTTTGCAAAGTGCCTACCTGTAGATTGTGGCCTCTAGCTCAGCCGGCACCTAGGGAAACCTACCAAACCTGTGCATTTTTGAAAACTAGAGACCTAGGGGAATCCAAGATGGGGTGACTAGTGGGGCTCTCACCAGGTTCTGTTACCCAGAATCCTTTGCAAACCTCAAAATGTGGCTAAAAAAACACATTTTGCTCACATTTCGGTTACAGAAAGTTCTGGATTCTGAGAGGAGCCCCAAATTTCCTTCCACCCAGCGTTCCCCCAAGTCTCCCGATAAAAATGATACCTCACTTGAGTGGGTAGGCCTAGCGCCCGCGACAGAAACTGCCCCAAAACACAACGTGGACACATCCCATTTTTCTACAGAAAACAGAGGTGTTTTTTGCAAAGTGCCTACCTGTAGATTTTGGCCTCTAGCTCAACCGGCACCTAGGGAAACCTACCAAACCTGTGCATTTTTGAAAATTAGAGACCTAGGGGAATCCAAGGTGGGGTGACTTGTGGGGCTCTGACCAGGTTCTGTTACCCAGAATCCTTTGCAAACCTCAAAATTTGGCTAAAAAAACAAGTTTTCCTCACATTTCGGTGACAGAAAGTTCTGGAATCTGAGAGAAGCCACAAATTTCCTTCCACCCAGTGTTCCCCCAAGTCTCCCGATAAAAATGATACCTCACTTGTGTGGGTAGGCCTAGCGCCCGCGACAGGAAATGGCCCTAAACACAACATGGACACATCCCATTTTTAAACAGAAAACAGAGGTGTTTTATACAAAGTGCCTACCTGTAGATTTTGGCCTCTAGCTCAGCCGGCATCTAGGGAAACCTACCAAACCTGTGCATTTTTGAAAATTAGAGACCTAGGGGAATCCAAGGTGGGGTGACTTGTGGGGCTCTGACCAGGTTCTGTTACCCAGAATCCTATGCAAACCTCAAAATTTGGCTAAAAAAACAAGTTTTCCTCACATTTCGGTGACAGAAAGTTCTGGAATCTGAGAGGAGCCACAAATTTCCTTCCACCCAGTGTTCCCCCAAGTCTCCCGATAAAAATGATACCTCACTTGTGTGGGTAGGCCTAGCGCCCGCGACAGGAAATGGCCCTAAACACAACATGGAAACATCCCATTTTTCAACAGAAAACAGAGGTGTTTTATGCAAAGTGCCTACCTGTAGATTTTGGCCTCTAGCTCAGCCAGCACCTAGGGAAACCTACCAAACCTGTGCATTTTTTAAAATTAGAGACCTAGGGGAATCGAAGATGGGGTGACTTGTGGGGCTCTGACCAGGTTCTGTTACCCAGAATCCTTTGCAAACCTCAAAATTTGGGTAAAAAACACGTTTTCTGCACATTTCGGTGACAGAAAGTTCTGGATTCTGAGAGGAGCCACAAATTTCCTTCCACTCAGCATTCCCCCAAGTCTCCAGATAAAAATGATATCTCACTTGTGTGGGTAGGCCTAGCGCCCGCGACAGGAACTGCCCCAAAACACAACGTGGACACATCCCATTTTTCTACAGAAAACAGAGGTGTTTTTTGCAAAGTGCCTACCTGTAGATTTTGTCCGCTAGCTCAGCCGGCACCTAGGGAAACCTACCGAACCTGTGCATTTTTTAAAATAAGAGACCTACGGGAATCCAAGATGGGGTGACTTGTGGGGCTCTGACCAGGTTCTGTTACCCAGAGACCTTTGCAAACCTCAAAATTTGGCTAAAAAAACACGTTTTCCTCACATTTCCGTCACAGAAAGTTCTGGAATCTGAGAGGAGCCACAAATTTCCTTCCACCCAGCGTTCCCCCAAGTCTCCAGATAAGAATGATACCTCACTTGTGTGGGTAGGCCTAGCGCCCGCGACAGGAACTGCCCCAAAACACAACGTGGACACATCCCATTTTTCTACAGAAAACAGAGGTGTTTTTTGCAAAGTGCCTACCTGTAGATTTTGGCCCCTAGCTCAGCCGGCACCTAGGGAAACCTACCAAACCTGTGCATTTTTTAAAATTAGAGACCTAAGGGAATCCAAGATGGGGTGACTTGTGGGGCTCTGACCAGGTTCTGTTACCCAGAATCCTTTGCAGACCTCAAAATTTGGCTAAAAAAACACGTTTTCCGCACATTTTGGTGACAGAAAGTTCTGGATTCTGAGAGGAGCCACAAATTTCCTTCCACCCAGCGTTCCCCCAAGTCTCCCGATAAAACTGATACCTCACTTGTGTGGGTAGGCCTAGTGCCCGCGACAGGAACTGCCCTAAAACACAACGTGGACACATCCCATTTTTCTACAGAAAACAGAGGTGTTTTTTGCAAAGTGCCTACCTGTAGATTTTGGCCTCTAGCTCAGCCGGCACCTAGGGAAACCTACCAAACCTGTGCATTTTTTAAAACTAGAGACCTAGGGGAATCCATGATGGGGTGACTAGTGGGGCTCTCACCAGGTTCTGTTACCCAGAATCCTTTGCAAACCTCAAGATTTGGCTAAAAAAACACGTTTTCCTCACATTTCGGTGACAGAAAGTTCTGGATTCTGAGAGGAGCCACAAATTTCCTTCCACCCAGCGTTCCCCCAAGTCTCCCGATAAAAATTATACCTCTCTTGTGTGGGTAGGCCTAACGCCCGCGACAGGAACTGCCCCAAAACACAACGTGGACACATCCCATTTTTCTACAGAAAACAGAGGTGTTTTTTGCAAAGTGCCTACCTGTAGATTTTGGCCTCTATCTCAGCGGGCACCTAGGGAAACCTACCAAACCTGTGCATTTTTGAAAATTAGAGACCTAGGGGATTCCAAGGTGGGGTGACTTGTGGGGCTCTGACCAGGTTCTGTTACCCAGAATCCTTTGCAAACCTCAAAATTTGGCTAAAAAAACAAGTTTTCCTCACATTTCGGTGACAGAAAGTTCTGGAATCTGAGAGGAGCCACAAATTTCCTTCCACCCAGTGTTCCCCCAAGTCTCCAGATAAAAATGATACCTCACTTGTGTGGGTAGGCCTAGCGCCCGCGACAGGAAATGCCCCAAAACACAACGTGGACACATCCCATTTTTCAACAGAAAACAGAGGTGTTTTTTGCAAAGTGCCTACCTGTAGATTGTGGCCTCTACCTCAGCCGGCACCTAGGGAAACCTACCAAACCTGTGCATTTTTGAAAGCTAGAGACCTAGGGGAATCCAAGATGGGGTGACTAGTGGGGCTCTCACCAGGTTCTGTTACCCAGAATCCTTTGCAAACCTCAAAATGTGGCTAAAAAAACACATTTTGCTCACATTTCGGTGACATAAAGTTCTGGATTCTGAGAGGAGCCACAAATGTCCTTAAACCTAGCGTTCCCCCAAGTCTCCCGATAAAAATGATACCTCACTTGAGTGGGTAGGCCTAGCGCCCGCAACAGAAACTGCCCCAAAACACAACGTGGACACATCCCATTTTTCTACAGAAAACAGAGGTGTTTTTTGCAAAGTGCCTACCTGTAGATTTTGGCCTCTAGCTCAACCGGCACCTAGGGAAACCTACCAAACCTGTGCATTTTTGAAAATTAGAGACCTAGGGGAATCCAAGGTGGGGTGACTTGTGGGGCTCTGACCAGGTTCTGTTACCCAGAATCCTTTGCAAACCTCAAAATTTGGCTAAAAAAACAAGTTTTCCTCACATTTCGGTGACAGAAAGTTCTGGAATCTGAGAGGAGCCACAAATTTCCTTCCACCCAGTGTTCCCCCAAGTCTCCCGATAAAAATGATACCTCACTTGTGTGGGTAGGCCTAGCGCCCGCGACAGGAAATGGCCCTAAACACAACATGGACACATCGCATTTTTAAACAGAAAACAGAGGTGTTTTATACAAAGTGCCTACCTGTAGATTTTGGCCTCTAGCTCAGCCGGCATCTAGGGAAACCTACCAAACCTGTGCATTTTTGAAAATTAGAGACCTAGGGGAATCCAAGGTGGGGTGACTTGTGGGGCTCTGACCAGGTTCTGTTACCCAGAATCCTATGCAAACCTCAAAATTTGGCTAAAAAAACAAGTTTTCCTCACATTTCGGTGACAGAAAGTTCTGGAATCTGAGAGGAGGCACAAATTTCCTTCCACCCAGTGTTCCCCCAAGTCTCCCGATAAAAATGATACCTCACTTGTGTGGGTAGGCCTAGCGCCCGCGACAGGAAATGGCCCTAAACACAACATGGAAACATCCCATTTTTCAATAGAAAACAGAGGTGTTTTATGCAAAGTGCCTACCTGTAGATTTTGGCCTCTAGCTCAGCCGGCACCTAGGGAAACCTACCAAACCTGTGCATTTTTTAAAATTAGAGACCTAGGGGAATCGAAGATGGGGTGACTTGTGGGGCTCTGACCAGGTTCTGTTACCCAGAATCGTTTGCAAACCTCAAAATTTGGGTAAAAAACACGTTTTCTGCACATTTCGGTGACAGAAAGTTCTGGATTCTGAGAGGAGCCACAAATTTCCTTCCACTCAGCGTTCCCCCAAGTCTCCAGATAAAAATGATATCTCACTTGTGTGGGTAGGCCTAGCGCCCGCGACAGGAACTGCCCCAAAACACAACGTGGACACATCCCATTTTTCTACAGAAAACAGAGGTGTTTTTTGCAAAGTGCCTACCTGTAGATTTTGTCCGCTAGCTCAGCCGGCACCTAGGGAAACCTACCGAACCTGTGCATTTTTTAAAATTAGAGACCTAGGGGAATCCAAGATGGGGTGACTTGTGGGGCTCTGACCAGGTTCTGTTACCCAGAGACCTTTGCAAACCTAAAAATTTGGCTAAAAAAACACGTTTTCCTCACATTTCCGTCACAGAAAGTTCTGGAATCTGAGAGGAGCCACAAATTTCCTTCCACCCAGCGTTCCCCCAAGTCTCCAGATAAAAATGATACCTCACTTGTGTGGGTAGGCCTAGCGCCCGCGACAGGAACTGCCCCAAAACACAACGTGGACACATCCCATTTTTCTACAGAAAACAGAGGTGTTTTTTGCAAAGTGCCTACCTGTAGATTTTGGCCCCTAGCTCAGCCGGCACCTAGGGAAACCTACCAAACCTGTGCATTTTTTAAAATTAGAGACCTAAGGGAATCCAAGATGGGGTGACTTGTGGGGCTCTGACCAGGTTCTGTTACCCAGAATCCTTTGCAAACCTCAAAATTTGGCTAAAAAAACAAGTTTTCCTCACATTTCGGTGACAGAAAGTTCTGGAATCTGAGAGGAGCCACAAATTTCCTTCCACCCAGTGTTCCCCCAAGTCTCCCGATAAATATGATACCTCACTTGTGTGGGTAGGCCTAGCGCCCGCGACAGGAAATGGGCCTAAACACAACATGGAAACATCCCATTTTTCAACAGAAAACAGAGGTGTTTTATGCAAAGTGCCTACCTGTAGATTTTGGCCTCTAGCTCAGCCGGCACCTGGGGAAACCTACCAAACCTGTGCATTTTTTTAAATTAGAGACCTAGGGGAATCGAAGATGGGGTGACTTGTGGGGCTCTGACCAGGTTCTGTTACCCAGAGACCTTTGCAAACCTCAAAATTTGGCTAAAAAAACACGTTTTCCTCACATTTCCGTCACAGAAAGTTCTGGAATCTGAGAGGAGCCACAAATTTCCTTCCACCCAGCGTTCCCCCAAGTCTCCAGATAAAAATGATACCTCTCTTGTGTGGGTAGGCCTAGCGCCCGCGACAGGAACTGCCCCAAAACACAACGTGGACACATCCCATTTTTCTACAGAAAACAGAGGTGTTTTTTGCAAAGTGCCTACCTGTAGATTTTGTCCGCTAGCTCAGCCGGCACCTAGGGAAACCTACCGAACCTGTGCATTTTTTAAAATTAGAGACCTAGGGGAATCCAAGATGGGGTGACTTGTGGGGCTCTGACCAGGTTCTGTTACCCAGAATCCTTTGCAAACCTCAAAATTTGGGTAAAAAACACGTTTTCTGCACATTTCGGTGACAGAAAGTTCTGGATTCTGAGAGGAGCCACAAATTTCCTTCCACTCAGCGTTCCCCCAAGTCTCCAGATAAAAATGATATCTCACTTGTGTGGGTAGGCCTAGCGCCCGCGACAGGAACTGCCCCAAAACACAACGTGGACACATCCCATTTTTCTACAGAAAACAGAGGTGTTTTTTGCAAAGTGCCTACCTGTAGATTTTGTCCGCTAGCTCAGCCGGCACCTAGGGAAACCTACCGAACCTGTGCATTTTTTAAAATTAGAGACCTAGGGGAATCCAAGATGGGGTGACTTGTGGGGCTCTGACCAGGTTCTGTTACCCAGAGACCTTTGCAAACCTCAAAATTTGGCTAAAAAAACACGTTTTCCTCACATTTCCGTCACAGAAAGTTCTGGAATCTGAGAGGAGCCACAAATTTCCTTCCACCCAGCGTTCCCCCAAGTCTCCAGATAAAAATGATACCTCTCTTGTGTGGGTAGGCCTAGCGCCCGCGACAGGAACTGCCCCAAAACACAACGTGGACACATCCCATTTTTCTACAGAAAACAGAGGTGTTTTTTGCAAAGTGCCTACCTGTAGATTTTGGCCTCTATCTCAGCGGGCACCTAGGGAAACCTACCAAACCTGTGCATTTTTGAAAATTAGAGACCTAAGGGAATCCAAGATGGGGTGACTTGTGGGGCTCTGACCAGGTTCTGTTACCCAGAATCCTTTGCAAACCTCAACATTTGGCTAAAAAAACACGTTTTCCGCACATTTTGGTGACAGAAAGTTCTGGATTCTGAGAGGAGCCACAAATTTCCTTCCACCCAGTGTTCCCCCAAGTCTCCAGATAAAAATGATACCTCACTTGTGTGGGTAGGCCTAGCGCCCGCGACAGGAGATGCCCCAAAACACAACGTGGACACATCCCATTTTTCAACAGAAAACAGAGGTGTTTTTTGCAAAGTGCCTACCTGTAGATTGTGGCCTCTAGCTCAGCCGGCACCTAGGGAAACCTACCAAACCTGTGCATTTTTGAAAACTAGAGACCTAGGGGAATCCAAGATGGGGTGACTAGTGGGGCTCTCACCAGGTTCTGTTACCCAGAATCCTTTGCAAACCTCAAAATGTGGCTAAAAAAACACATTTTGCTCACATTTCGGTTACAGAAAGTTCTGGATTCTGAGAGGAGCCCCAAATTTCCTTCCACCCAGCGTTCCCCCAAGTCTCCCGATAAAAATGATACCTCACTTGAGTGGGTAGGCCTAGCGCCCGCGACAGAAACTGCCCCAAAACACAACGTGGACACATCCCGTTTTTCTACAGAAAACAGAGGTGTTTTTTGCAAAGTGCCTACCTGTAGATTTTGGCCTCTAGCTCAACCGGCACCTAGGGAAACCTACCAAACCTGTGCATTTTTGAAAATTAGAGACCTAGGGGAATCCAAGGTGGGGTGACTTGTGGGGCTCTGACCAGGTTCTGTTACCCAGAATCCTTTGCAAACCTCAAAATTTGGCTAAAAAAACAAGTTTTCCTCACATTTCGGTGACAGAAAGTTCTGGAATCTGAGAGAAGCCACAAATTTCCTTCCACCCAGTGTTCCCCCAAGTCTCCCGATAAAAATGATACCTCACTTGTGTGGGTAGGCCTAGCGCCCGCGACAGGAAATGGCCCTAAACACAACATGGACACATCCCATTTTTAAACAGAAAACAGAGGTGTTTTATACAAAGTGCCTACCTGTAGATTTTGGCCTCTAGCTCAGCCGGCATCTAGGGAAACCTACCAAACCTGTGCATTTTTGAAAATTAGAGACCTAGGGGAATCCAAGGTGGGGTGACTTGTGGGGCTCTGACCAGGTTCTGTTACCCAGAATCCTATGCAAACCTCAAAATTTGGCTAAAAAAACAAGTTTTCCTCACATTTCGGTGACAGAAAGTTCTGGAATCTGAGAGGAGCCACAAATTTCCTTCCACCCAGTGTTCCCCCAAGTCTCCCGATAAAAATGATACCTCACTTGTGTGGGTAGGCCTAGCGCCCGCGACAGGAAATGGCCCTAAACACAACATGGAAACATCCCATTTTTCAACAGAAAACAGAGGTGTTTTATGCAAAGTGCCTACCTGTAGATTTTGGCCTCTAGCTCAGCCAGCACCTAGGGAAACCTACCAAACCTGTGCATTTTTTAAAATTAGAGACCTAGGGGAATCGAAGATGGGGTGACTTGTGGGGCTCTGACCAGGTTCTGTTACCCAGAATCCTTTGCAAACCTCAAAATTTGGGTAAAAAACACGTTTTCTGCACATTTCGGTGACAGAAAGTTCTGGATTCTGAGAGGAGCCACAAATTTCCTTCCACTCAGCGTTCCCCCAAGTCTCCAGATAAAAAAGATATCTCACTTGTGTGGGTAGGCCTAGCGCCCGGGACAGGAACTGCCCCAAAACACAACGTGGACACATCCCATTTTTCTACAGAAAACAGAGGTGTTTTTTGCAAAGTGCCTACCTGTAGATTTTGTCCGCTAGCTCAGCCGGCACCTAGGGAAACCTACCGAACCTGTGCATTTTTTAAAATTAGAGACCTAGGGGAATCCAAGATGGGGTGACTTGTGGGGCTCTGACCAGGTTCTGTTACCCAGAGACCTTTGCAAACCTCAAAATTTGGCTAAAAAAACACGTTTTCCTCACATTTCCGTCACAGAAAGTTCTGGAATCTGAGAGGAGCCACAAATTTCCTTCCACCCAGCGTTCCCCCAAGTCTCCAGATAAGAATGATACCTCACTTGTGTGGGTAGGCCTAGCGCCCGCGACAGGAACTGCCCCAAAACACAACGTGGACACATCCCATTTTTCTACAGAAAACAGAGGTGTTTTTTGCAAAGTGCCTACCTGTAGATTTTGGCCCCTAGCTCAGCCGGCACCTAGGGAAACCTACCAAACCTGTGCATTTTTTAAAATTAGAGACCTAAGGGAATCCAAGATGGGGTGACTTGTGGGGCTCTGACCAGGTTCTGTTACCCAGAATCCTTTGCAGACCTCAAAATTTGGCTAAAAAAACACGTTTTCCGCACATTTTGGTGACAGAAAGTTCTGGATTCTGAGAGGAGCCACAAATTTCCTTCCACCCAGCGTTCCCCCAAGTCTCCCGATAAAACTGATACCTCACTTGTGTGGGTAGGCCTAGTGCCCGCGACAGGAACTGCCCTAAAACACAACGTGGACACATCCCATTTTTCTACAGAAAACAGAGGTGTTTTTTGCAAAGTGCCTACCTGTAGATTTTGGCCTCTAGCTCAGCCGGCACCTAGGGAAACCTACCAAACCTGTGCATTTTTTAAAACTAGAGACCTAGGGGAATCCATGATGGGGTGACTAGTGGGGCTCTCACCAGGTTCTGTTACCCAGAATCCTTTGCAAACCTCAAGATTTGGCTAAAAAAACACGTTTTCCTCACATTTCGGTGACAGAAAGTTCTGGATTCTGAGAGGAGCCACAAATTTCCTTCCACCCAGCGTTCCCCCAAGTCTCCCGATAAAAATTATACCTCTCTTGTGTGGGTAGGCCTAACGCCCGCGACAGGAACTGCCCCAAAACACAACGTGGACACATCCCATTTTTCTACAGAAAACAGAGGTGTTTTTTGCAAAGTGCCTACCTGTAGATTTTGGCCTCTATCTCAGCGGGCACCTAGGGAAACCTACCAAACCTGTGCATTTTTGAAAATTAGAGACCTAGGGGATTCCAAGGTGGGGTGACTTGTGGGGCTCTGACCAGGTTCTGTTACCCAGAATCCTTTGCAAACCTCAAAATTTGGCTAAAAAAACAAGTTTTCCTCACATTTCGGTGACAGAAAGTTCTGGAATCTGAGAGGAGCCACAAATTTCCTTCCACCCAGTGTTCCCCCAAGTCTCCAGATAAAAATGATACCTCACTTGTGTGGGTAGGCCTAGCGCCCGCGACAGGAAATGCCCCAAAACACAACGTGGACACATCCCATTTTTCAACAGAAAACAGAGGTGTTTTTTGCAAAGTGCCTACCTGTAGATTGTGGCCTCTACCTCAGCCGGCACCTAGGGAAACCTACCAAACCTGTGCATTTTTGAAAGCTAGAGACCTAGGGGAATCCAAGATGGGGTGACTAGTGGGGCTCTCACCAGGTTCTGTTACCCAGAATCCTTTGCAAACCTCAAAATGTGGCTAAAAAAACACATTTTGCTCACATTTCGGTGACATAAAGTTCTGGATTCTGAGAGGAGCCACAAATGTCCTTAAACCTAGCGTTCCCCCAAGTCTCCCGATAAAAATGATACCTCACTTGAGTGGGTAGGCCTAGCGCCCGCAACAGAAACTGCCCCAAAACACAACGTGGACACATCCCATTTTTCTACAGAAAACAGAGGTGTTTTTTGCAAAGTGCCTACCTGTAGATTTTGGCCTCTAGCTCAACCGGCACCTAGGGAAACCTACCAAACCTGTGCATTTTTGAAAATTAGAGACCTAGGGGAATCCAAGGTGGGGTGACTTGTGGGGCTCTGACCAGGTTCTGTTACCCAGAATCCTTTGCAAACCTCAAAATTTGGCTAAAAAAACAATTTTTCCTCACATTTCGGTGACAGAAAGTTCTGGAATCTGAGAGGAGCCACAAATTTCCTTCCACCCAGTGTTCCCCCAAGTCTCCCGATAAAAATGATACCTCACTTGTGTGGGTAGGCCTAGCGCCCGCGACAGGAAATGGCCCTAAACACAACATGGACACATCGCATTTTTAAACAGAAAACAGAGGTGTTTTATACAAAGTGCCTACCTGTAGATTTTGGCCTCTAGCTCAGCCGGCATCTAGGGAAACCTACCAAACCTGTGCATTTTTGAAAATTAGAGACCTAGGGGAATCCAAGGTGGGGTGACTTGTGGGGCTCTGACCAGGTTCTGTTACCCAGAATCCTATGCAAACCTCAAAATTTGGCTAAAAAAACAAGTTTTCCTCACATTTCGGTGACAGAAAGTTCTGGAATCTGAGAGGAGGCACAAATTTCCTTCCACCCAGTGTTCCCCCAAGTCTCCCGATAAAAATGATACCTCACTTGTGTGGGTAGGCCTAGCGCCCGCGACAGGAAATGGCCCTAAACACAACATGGAAACATCCCATTTTTCAATAGAAAACAGAGGTGTTTTATGCAAAGTGCCTACCTGTAGATTTTGGCCTCTAGCTCAGCCGGCACCTAGGGAAACCTACCAAACCTGTGCATTTTTTAAAATTAGAGACCTAGGGGAATCGAAGATGGGGTGACTTGTGGGGCTCTGACCAGGTTCTGTTACCCAGAATCCTTTGCAAACCTCAAAATTTGGGTAAAAAACACGTTTTCTGCACATTTCGGTGACAGAAAGTTCTGGATTCTGAGAGGAGCCACAAATTTCCTTCCACTCAGCGTTCCCCCAAGTCTCCAGATAAAAATGATATCTCACTTGTGTGGGTAGGCCTAGCGCCCGCGACAGGAACTGCCCCAAAACACAACGTGGACACATCCCATTTTTCTACAGAAAACAGAGGTGTTTTTTGCAAAGTGCCTACCTGTAGATTTTGTCCGCTAGCTCAGCCGGCACCTAGGGAAACCTACCGAACCTGTGCATTTTTTAAAATTAGAGACCTAGGGGAATCCAAGATGGGGTGACTTGTGGGGCTCTGACCAGGTTCTGTTACCCAGAGACCTTTGCAAACCTAAAAATTTGGCTAAAAAAACACGTTTTCCTCACATTTCCGTCACAGAAAGTTCTGGAATCTGAGAGGAGCCACAAATTTCCTTCCACCCAGCGTTCCCCCAAGTCTCCAGATAAAAATGATACCTCACTTGTGTGGGTAGGCCTAGCGCCCGCGACAGGAACTGCCCCAAAACACAACGTGGACACATCCCATTTTTCTACAGAAAACAAAGGTGTTTTTTGCAAAGTGCCTACCTGTAGATTTTGGCCCCTAGCTCAGCCGGCACCTAGGGAAACCTACCAAACCTGTGCATTTTTTAAAATTAGAGACCTAAGGGAATCCAAGATGGGGTGACTTGTGGGGCTCTGACCAGGTTCTGTTACCCAGAATCCTTTGCAAACCTCAAAATTTGGCTAAAAAAACAAGTTTTCCTCACATTTCGGTGACAGAAAGTTCTGGAATCTGAGAGGAGCCACAAATTTCCTTCCACCCAGTGTTCCCCCAAGTCTCCCGATAAAAATGATACCTCACTTGTGTGGGTAGGCCTAGCGCCCGCGACAGGAAATGGCCCTAAACACAACATGGACACATCGCATTTTTAAACAGAAAACAGAGGTGTTTTATACAAAGTGCCTACCTGTAGATTTTGGCCTCTAGCTCAGCCGGCATCTAGGGAAACCTACCAAACCTGTGCATTTTTGAAAATTAGAGACCTAGGGGAATCCAAGGTGGGGTGACTTGTGGGGCTCTGACCAGGTTCTGTTACCCAGAATCCTATGCAAACCTCAAAATTTGGCTAAAAAAACAAGTTTTCCTCACATTTCGGTGACAGAAAGTTCTGGAATCTGAGAGGAGGCACAAATTTCCTTCCACCCAGTGTTCCCCCAAGTCTCCCGATAAAAATGATACCTCACTTGTGTGGGTAGGCCTAGCGCCCGCGCAGGAAATGGCCCTAAACACAACATGGAAACATCCCATTTTTCAATAGAAAACAGAGGTGTTTTATGCAAAGTGCCTACCTGTAGATTTTGGCCTCTAGCTCAGCCGGCACCTAGGGAAACCTACCAAACCTGTGCATTTTTTAAAATTAGAGACCTAGGGGAATCGAAGATGGGGTGACTTGTGGGGCTCTGACCAGGTTCTGTTACCCAGAATCCTTTGCAAACCTCAAAATTTGGGTAAAAAACACGTTTTCTGCACATTTCGGTGACAGAAAGTTCTGGATTCTGAGAGGAGACACAAATTTCCTTCCACTCAGCGTTCCCCCAAGTCTCCAGATAAAAATGATATCTCACTTGTGTGGGTAGGCCTAGCGCCCGCGACAGGAACTGCCCCAAAACACAACGTGGACACATCCCATTTTTCTACAGAAAACAGAGGTGTTTTTTGCAAAGTGCCTACCTGTAGATTGTGGCCTCTACCTCAGCCGGCACCTAGGGAAACCTACCAAACCTGTGCATTTTTGAAAATTAGAGACCTAGGGGAATCCAAGATGGGGTGACTTGTGGGGCTCTCACCAGGTTCTGTTACACAGAATCCTTTGCAAACCTAAAAATTTGGCTAAAAAAACACATTTTGCTCACATTTCGGTGACATAAAGTTCTGGATTCTGAGAGGAGCCACAAATGTCCTTAAACCTAGCGTTCCCCCAAGTCTCCCGATAAAAATGATACCTCACTTGAGTGGGTAGGCCTAGCGCCCGCAACAGAAACTGCCCCAAAACACAACGTGGACACATCCCATTTTTCTACAGAAAACAGAGGTGTTTTTTGCAAAGTGCCTACCTGTAGATTTTGGCCTCTAGCTCAACCGGCACCTAGGGAAACCTACCAAACCTGTGCATTTTTGAAAATTAGAGACCTAGGGGAATCCAAGGTGGGGTGACTTGTGGGGCTCTGACCAGGTTCTGTTACCCAGAATCCTTTGCAAACCTCAAAATTTGGCTAAAAAAACAAGTTTTCCTCACATTTCGGTGACAGAAAGTTCTGGAATCTGAGAGGAGGCACAAATTTCCTTCCACTCAGTGTTCCCCCAAGTCTCCCGATAAAAATGATACCTCACTTGTGTGGGTAGGCCTAGCGCCCGCGACAGGAAATGGCCCTAAACACAACATGGACACATCCCATTTTTAAACAGAAAACAGAGGTGTTTTATACAAAGTGCCTACCTGTAGATTTTGGCCTCTAGCTCAGCCGGCATCTAGGGAAACCTACCAAACCTGTGCATTTTTGAAAATTAGAGACCTAGGGGAATCCAAGGTGGGGTGACTTGTGGGGCTCTGACCGGGTTCTGTTACCCAGAATCCTATGCAAACCTCAAAATTTGGCTAAAAAAACAAGTTTTCCTCACATTTCGGTGACAGAAAGTTCTGGAATCTGAGAGGAGGCACAAATTTCCTTCCACTCAGTGTTCCCCCAAGTCTCCCGATAAAAATGATACCTCACTTGTGTGGGTAGGCCTAGCGCCCGCGACAGGAAATGGCCCTAAACACAACATGGAAACATCCCATTTTTCAACAGAAAACAGAGGTGTTTTATGCAAAGTGCCTACCTGTAGATTTTGGCCTCTAGCTCAGCCGGCACGTAGGGAAACCTACCAAACCTGTGCATTTTTTAAAATTAGAGACCTAGGGGAATCGAAGATGGGGTGACTTGTGGGGCTCTGACCAGGTTCTGTTACCCAGAATCCTTTGCAAACCTCAAAATTTGGGCAAAAAAACACGTTTTCTGCACATTTCGGTGACAGAAAGTTCTGGATTCTGAGAGGAGCCACAAATTTCCTTCCACTCAGCGTTCCCCCAAGTCTCCAGATAAAAATGATATCTCACTTGTGTGGGCAGGCCTAGCGCCCGCGACAGGAACTGCCCCAAAACACAACGTGGACACATCCCATTTTTCTACAGAAAACAGAGGTGTTTTTTGCAAAGTGCCTACCTGTAGATTTTGTCCGCTAGCTCAGCCGGCACCTAGGGAAACCTACCGAACCTGTGCATTTTTTAAAATTAGAGACCTAGGGGAATCCAAGATGGGGTGACTTGTGGGGCTCTGACCAGGTTCTGTTACCCAGAGACCTTTGCAAACCTCAAAATTTGGCTAAAAAAACACGTTTTCCTCACATTTCCGTCACAGAAAGTTCTGGAATCTGAGAGGAGCCACAAATTTCCTTCCACCCAGCGTTCCCCCAAGTCTCCAGATAAAAATGATACCTCACTTGTGTGGGTAGGCCTAGCGCCCGCGACAGGAACTGCCCCAAAACACAACGTGGACACATCCCATTTTTGTACAGAAAACAGAGGTGTTTTTTGCAAAGTGCCTACCTGTAGATTTTGGCCCCTAGCTCAGCCGGCACCTAGGGAAACCTACCAAACCTGTGCATTTTTTTAAATTAGAGACCTAAGGGAATCCAAGATGGGGTGACTTGTGGGGCTCTGACCAGGTTCTGTTACCCAGAATCCTTTGCAGAACTCAAAATTTGGCTAAAAAAACACGTTTTCCGCACATTTTGGTGACAGAAAGTTCTGGATTCTGAGAGGAGCCACAAATTTCCTTCCACCCAGCGTTCCCCCAAGTCTCCCGATAAAACTGATACCTCACTTGTGTGGGTAGGCCTAGTGCCCGCGACAGGAACTGCCCCAAAACACAACGTGGACACATCCCATTTTTCTACAGAAAACAGAGGTGTTTTTTGCAAAGTGCCTACCTGTAGATTTTGGCCTCTAGCTCAGCCGGCACCTAGGGAAACCTACCAAACCTGTGCATTTTTTAAAACTAGAGACCTAGGGCAATCCAAGATGGGGTGACTTGTGGGGCTCTGACCAGGTTTTGTTACCCAGAATCCTTTGCAAACCTCAAAATTTGGCTAAAAAAACACGTTTTCCTCACATTTCCGTCACAGAAAGTTCTGGAATCTGAGAGGAGCCACAAATTTCCTTCCACCCAGCGTTCCCCCAAGTCTCCAGATAAAAATGATACCTCACTTGTGTGGGTAGGCCTAGCGCCCGCGACAGGAACTGCCCCAAAACACAACGTGGACACATCCCATTTTTCTACAGAAAACAGAGGTGTTTTTTGCAAAGTGCCTACCTGTAGATTTTGGCCTCTAGCTCAGCCGGCACCTAGGGAAACCTACCAAACCTGTGCATTTTTGAAAACTAGAGACCTATGGGAATCCAAGATGGGGTGACTAGTGGGGCTCTCACCAGGTTCTGTTACCCAGAATCCTTTGCAAACCTCAAAATGTGGCTAAAAAAACACATTTTGCTCACATTTCGGTGACAGAAAGTTCTGGACTCTGGGAGGAGCCACAAATTTCCTTCCACCCACCGTTCCCCCAAGTCTCCCGATAAAAATGATACCTCACTTGAGTGGGTAGGCCTAGCGCCCGCAACAGAAACTGCCCCAAAACACAACGTAGACACATCCCATTTTTCTACAGAAAACAGAGGTGTTTTTTGCAAAGTGCCTACCTGTAGATTTTGGCCTCTAGCTCAACCGGCACCTAGGGAAACCTACCAAACCTGTGCATTTTTTAAAATTAGAGACCTAGGGGAATCCAAGGTGGGGTGACTTGTGGGGCTCTGACCAGGTTCTGTTACCCAGAATCCTTTGCAAACCTCAAAATTTGGCTAAAAAAACAAGTTTTCCTCACATTTCGGTGACAGAAAGTTCTGGAATCTGAGAGGAGCCACAAATTTCCTTCCACCCAGTGTTCCCCCAAGTCTCCCGATAAAAATGATACCTCACTTGTGTGGGTAGGCCTAGCGCCCGCGACAGGAAATGGCCCTAAACACAACATGGACACATCCCATTTTTAAACAGAAAACAGAGGTGTTTTATACAAAGTGCCTACCTGCAGATTTTGGCCTCTAGCTCAGCCGGCATCTAGGGAAACATACCAAACCTGTGCATTTTTTAAAATTAGAGACCTAGGGGAATCCAAGGTGGGGTGACTTGTGGGGCTCTGACCAGGTTCTGTTACCCAGAATCCTTTGCAAACCTCAAAATTTGGGTAAAAAAAACGTTTTCTGCACATTTCGGTGACAGAAAGTTCTGGATTCTGAGAGGAGCCACAAATTTCCTTCCACTCAGCGTTCCCCCAAGTCTCCAGATAAAAATGATATCTCACTTGTGTGGGTAGGCCTAGCGCCCGCGACAGGAACTGCCCCAAAACACAACGTGGACACATCCCATTTTTCTACAGAAAACAGAGGTGTTTTTTGCAAAGTGCCTACCTGTAGATTTTGTCCGTTAGCTCAGCCGGCACCTAGGGAAACCTACCGAACCTGTGCATTTTTTAAAATTAGAGACCTAGGGGAATCCAAGATGGGGTGACTTGTGGGGCTCTGACCAGGTTCTGTTACCCAGAGACCTTTGCAAACCTCAAAATTTGGCTAAAAAAAACACGTTTTCCTCACATTTCCGTCACAGAAAGTTCTGGAATCTGAGAGGAGCCACAAATTTCCTTCCACCCAGCGTTCCCCCAAGTCTCCAGATAAAAATTATACCTCACTTGTGTGGGTAGGCCTAGTGCCCGCGACAGGAACTGCCCCAAAACACAACGTGGACACATCCCATTTTTCTACAGAAAACAGAGGTGTTTTTTGCAAAGTGCCTACCTGTAGATTTTGGCCTCTAGCTCAGCCGGCACCTAGGGAAACCTACCAAACCTGTGCATTTTTTAAAATTAGAGACCTAGGGGAATCCAAGATGGGGTGACTTGTGGGGCTCTGACCAGGTTCTGTTACCCAGAATCCTTTGCAAACCTCAAAATTTGGCTAAAAAAACACATTTTCCGCACATTTTGGTGACAGAAAGTTCTGGATTCTGAGAGGAGCCACAAATTTCCTTCCACCCAGCGTTCCCCCAAGTCTCCCGATAAAACTGATACCTCACTTGTGTGGGTAGGCCTAGTGCCCGCGACAGGAACTGCCCCAAAACACAACGTGGACACATCCCATTTTTCTACAGAAAACAGAGGTGTTTTTTGCAAAGTGCCTACCTGTAGATTTTGGCCTCTAGCTCAGCCGGCACCTAGGGAAACCTACCAAACCTGTGCATTTTTTAAAACTAGAGACCTAGGGGAATCCATGATGGGGTGACTAGTGGGGCTCTCACCAGGTTCTGTTACCCAGAATCCTTTGCAAACCTCAAGATTTGGCTAAAAAAACACGTTTTCCTCACATTTCGGTGACAGAAAGTTCTGGATTCTGAGAGGAGCCACAAATTTCCTTCCACCCAGCGTTCCCCCAAGTCTCCCGATAAAAATTATACCTCTCTTGTGTGGGTAGGCCTAACGCCCGCGACAGGAACTGCCCCAAAACACAACGTGGACACATCCCATTTTTCTACATAAAACAGAGGTGTTTTTTGCAAAGTGCCAACCCGTAGATTTTGGCCGCTAGCTCAGCCGGCATCTAGGGAAACCTACCAAACCTGTGCATTTTTGAAAATTAGAGACCTAGGGGAATCCAAGGTGGGGTGACTTGTGGGGCTCTGACCAGGTTCTGTTACCCAGAATCCTTTGCAAACCTCAAAATTTGGCTAAAAAAACAAGTTTTCCTCACATTTCGGTGACAGAAAGTTCTGGAATCTGAGAGGAGCCACAAATTTCCTTCCACCCAGTGTTCCCCCAAGTCTCCCGATAAAAATGATACCTCACTTGTGTGGGTAGGCCTAGCGCCCGCGACAGGAAATGCCCCAAAACACAACGTGGACACATCCCATTTTTCAACAGAAAACAGAGGTGTTTTTTGCAAAGTGCCTACCTGTAGATTGTGGCCGCTAGCTCAGCCGGCACCTAGGGAAACCTACCAAACCTGTGCATTTTTGAAAACTAGAGATCTACGGGAATCCAAGATGGGGTGACTAGTGGGGCTCTCACCAGTTTCTGTTACCCAGAATCCTTTGCAAACCTCAAAATGTGGCTAAAAAAACACATTTTGCTCACATTTCGGTGACAGAAAGTTCTGGATTCTGAGTGGAGCCACAAATTTCCTTAAAGCTAGCGTTCCCCCAAGTCTCCCGATAAAAATGATACCTCACTTGAGTGGGTAGGCCTAGCGCCCGCGACAGAAACTGCCCCAAAACACAACCTGGACACATCCCATTTTTCTACAGAAAACAGAGGTGTTTTTTGCAAAGTGCCTACCTGTAGATTTTGGCCTCTAGCTCAACCGGCACCTAGGGAAACCTACCAAACCTGTGCATTTTTGAAAATTAGAGACCTAGGGGAATCCAAGGTGGGGTGACTTGTGGGGCTCTGACCAGGTTCTGTTACCCAGAATCCTTTGCAAACCTCAAAATTTGGCTAAAAAAACAAGTTTTCCTCACATTTCGGTGACAGAAAGTTCTGGAATCTGAGAGGAGCCACAAATTTCCTTCCACCCAGTGTTCCCCCAAGTCTCCCGATAAAAATGATACCTCACTTGTGTGGGTAGGCCTAGCGCCCGCGACAGGAATTGGCCCTAAACACAACATGGACACATCCCATTTTTAAACAGAAAACAGAGGTGTTTTATGCAAAGTGCCTACCTGTAGATTTTGGCCTCTAGCTCAGCCGGCACCTAGGGAAACCTACCAAACCTGTGCATTTTTTTAAATTAGAGACCTAAGGGAATCCAAGATGGGGTGACTTGTGAGGCTCTGACCAGGTTCTGTTACCCAGAATCCTTTGCAAACCTCAAAATTTGGCTAAAAAAACACGTTTTCCGCACATTTTGGTGACAGAAAGTTCTGGATTCTGAGAGGAGCCACAAATTTCCTTCCACCCAGCGTTCCCCCAAGTCTCCCGATAAAAATGATACCTCACTTGTGTGGGTAGGCCTAGTGCCCGCGACAGGAACTGCCCCAAAACACAACGTGGACACATCCCATTTTTCTACAGAAAACAGAGGTGTTTTTTGCAAAGTGCCTACCTGTAGATTTTGGCCTCTAGCTCAACTGGCACCTAGGGAAACCTACCAAACCTGTGCATTTTTGAAAATTAGAGACCTAGGGGAATCCAAGGTGGGGTGACTTGTAGGGCTCTGACCAGGTTCTGTTACCCAGAATCCTTTGCAAACCTCAAAATTTGGCTACAAAAACAAGTTTTCCTCACATTTCGGTGACAGAAAGTTCTGGAATCTGAGAGGAGCCACAAATTTCCTTCCACCCAGTGTTCCCCCAAGTCTCCCGATAAAAATGATACCTCACTTGTGTGGGTAGGCCTAGCGCCCGCGACAGGAAATGGCCCTAAACACAACATGGACACATCCCATTTTTAAACAGAAAACAGAGGTGTTTTATGCAAAGTGCCTACCTGTAGATTTTGGCCTCTAGCTCAGCCGGCACCTAGGGAAACCTACCAAACCTGTGCATTTTTGAAAATTAGAGACCTAGGGGAATCCAAGGTGGGGTGACTTGTGGGGCTCTGACCAGGTTCTGTTACCCAGAATCCTTTGCAAACCTCAAAATTTGGCTACAAAAACAAGTTTTCCTCACATTTCGGTGACAGAAAGTTCTGGAATCTGAGAGGAGCCACAAATTTCCTTCCACCCAGTGTTCCCCCAAGTCTCCCGATAAAAATGATACCTCACTTATGTGGGTAGGCCTAGCGCCCGCGACAGGAAATGGCCCTAAACACAACATGGACACATCCCATTTTTAAACAGAAAACAGAGGTGTTTTATGCAAAGTGCCTACCTGTAGATTTTGGCCTCTAGCTCAGCCGGCACCTAGGGAAACCTACCAAACCTGTGCATTTTTTAAAATTAGAGACCTAAGGGAATCCAAGATGGGGTGACTTGTGGGGCTCTGACCAGGTTCTGTTACCCAGAATCCTTTGCAAACCTCAAAATTTGGCTAAAAAAACACGTTTTCCGCACATTTTGGTGACAGAAAGTTCTGGATTCTGAGAGGAGCCACAAATTTCCTTCCACCCAGCGTTCCCCCAAGTCTCCCGATAAAAATTATACCTCACTTGTGTGGGTAGGCCTAGTGCCCGCGACAGGAACTGCCCCAAAACACAACTTGGACACATCCCATTTTTCTACAGAAAACAGAGGTGTTTTTGGCAAAGTGCCTACCTGTAGATTTTGGCCTCTAGCTCAGCCGGCACCTAGGGAAACCTACCAAACCTGTGCATTTTTAAAAACTAGAGACCTAGGGGAATCCAAGATGGGGTGACTAGTGGGGCTCTCACCAGGTTCTGTTACCCAGAATCCTTTGCAAACCTCAAGATTTGGCTAAAAAAACACGTTTTCCTCACATTTCGGTGACAGAAAGTTCTGGATTCAGAGAGGAGCCACAAATTTCCTTCCACCCAGCGTTCCCCCAAGTCTCCCGATAAAAATTATTCCTCTCTTGTGTGGGTAGGCCTAACGCCCGCGACAGGAACTGCCCCAAAACACAACGTGGACACATCCCATTTTTCTACATAAAACAGAGGTGTTTTTTGCAAAGTGCCTACCCGTAGATTTTGGCCGCTAGCTCAGCCGGCACCTAGGGAAACCTTCCAAACCTGTGCATTTTTGAAAATTAGAGACCTAGGGGAATCCAAGATGGGGTGACTTGTGGGGTTCTGACCAGGTTCTGTTACCCAGAATCCTTGCAAACCTCAAAATTTGGCTAAGAAAACAAGTTTTCCTCACATTTCGGTGAGAGAAAGTTCTGGAATCTGAGAGGAGCCACAAGTTTCCTTCCACCCACCGTTCCCCCAAGACTCCCGATAAAAATGATACCTCACTTGTGTGGGTAGGCCTAGTGCCCGCGACAGGAACTGCCTCAAACCACAACGTGGACACATCCCATTTTTCTACAGAAAACAGATGTGTTTTTTGCAAAGTGCCTACCTGTCGATTTTGGCCTCTATCTCAGGGGGCACCTAGGGAAACCTACCAAACCTGTGCATTTTTGAAAATTAGAGACCTAGGGGAATCCAAGGTGGGGTGACTTGTGGGGCTCTGACCAGGTTCTGTTACCCAGAATCCTTTGCAAACCTCAAAATTTGGCTAAAAAAACAAGTTTTCCTCACATTTCGGTGACAGAAAGTTCTGGAATCTGAGAGGAGCCACAAATTTCCTTCCACCCAGTGTTCCCCCAAGTCTCCCGATAAAAATGATACCTCACTTGTGTGGGTAGGCCTAGCGCCCGCGACAGGAAATGCCCCAAAACACAATGTGGACACATCCCATTTTTCAACAGAAAACAGAGGTGTTTTTTGCAAAGTGCCTACCTGTAGATTGTGGCCTCTAGCTCAGCCGGCCCCTAGGGAAACATACCAAACCTGTGCATTTTTGAAAACTAGAGATCTAGGGGAATCCAAGATGGGGTGACTAGTGGGGCTCTCACCAGGTTCTGTTACCCAGAATCCTTTTCAAACCTCAAAATGTGGCTAAAAAAACACATTTTGCTCACATTTCGGTGACATAAAGTTCTGGATTCTGAGAGGAGCCACAAATGTCCTTAAACCTAGCGTTCCCCCAAGTCTCCCGATAAAAATGATACCTCACTTGAGTGGGTAGGCCTAGCGCCCGCAACAGAAACTGCCCCAAAACACAACGTGGACACATCCCATTTTTCTACAGAAAACAGAGGTGTTTTTTGCAAAGTGCCTACCTGTAGATTTTGGCCTCTAGCTCAACCGGCACCTAGGGAAACCTACCAAACCTGTGCATTTTTTAAAATTAGAGACCTAGTGGAATCCAAGGTGGGGTGACTTGTGGGGCTCTGACCAGGTTCTGTTACCCAGAATCCTTTGCAAACCTCAAAATTGGGCTAAAAAAACAAGTTTTCCTCACATTTCGGTGACAGAAAGTTCTGGAATCTGAGAGGAGCCACAAATTTCCTTCCACCCAGTGTTCCCCCAAGTCTCCCGATAAAAATGATACCTCACTTGTGTGGGTAGGCCTAGCGCCCGCGACAGGAAATGGCCCTAAACACAACATGGACATTTTTAAACAGAAAACAGAGGTGTTTTATGCAAAGTGCCTACCTGTAGATTTTGGCCTCTAGCTCAGCCGGCACCTAGGGAAACCTACCAAACCTGTGCATTTTTGAAAATTAGAGACCTAGGGGAATCCAAGGTGGGGTGACTTGTGGGGCTCTGACCAGGTTCTGTTACCAAGAATCCTTTGCAATCCTCAAAATTTGGCTAAAAAAACAAGTTTTCCTCACATTTCGGTGACAGAAAGTTCTGGAATCTGAGAGGAGCCACAAATTTCCTTCCACCCAGTGTTCCCCCAAGTCTCCCGATAAAAATGATACCCCAGTTGTGTGGGTAGGCCTAGCGCCCGCGACAGGAACTGCCCCAAACCACAACGTGGACACATCCCATTTTTCTACAGAAAACAGAGGTGTTTTTTGCAAAGTGCCTACCTGTCGATTTTGGCCTCTATCTCAGGGGGCACCTAGGGAAACCTACCAAACCTGTGCATTTTTGAAAATTAGAGACCTAGGGGAATCCAAGGTGGGGTGACTTGTGGGGCTCTGACCAGGTTCTATTACCCAGAATCCTTTGCAAACCTCAAAATTTGGCTAAAAAAACAAGTTTTCCTCACATTTCGGTGACAGAAAGATCTGGAATCTGAGAGGAGCCACAAATTTCCTTCCACCCAGTGTTCCCCCAAGTCTCCCGATAAAAATGATACCTCACTTGTGTGGGTAGGCCTAGCGCCCGCGACAGGAAATGCCCCAAAACACAACGTGGACACATCCCATTTTTCAACAGAAAACAGAGGTGTTTTTTGCAAAGTGCCTACCTGTAGATTGTGGCCTCTAGCTCAGCCGGCACCTAGGGAAACATACCAAACCTGTGCATTTTTGAAAACTAGAGATCTAGGGGAATCCAAGATGGGGTGACTGGTGGGGCTCTCACCAGGTTCTGTTACCCAGAATCCTTTGCAAACCTCAAAATGTGGCTAAAAAAACACATTTTGCTCACATTTCGGTGACAGAAAGTTCTGGATTCTGAGAGGAGCCACAAATTTCCTTAAACCTAGCGTTCCCCCAAGTCTCCCGATAAAAATGATACCTCACTTGAGTGGGTAGGCCTAGCGCCCGCAACAGAAACTGCCCCAAAACACAACGTGGACACATCCCATTTTTCTACAGAAAACAGAGGTGTTTTTTGCAAAGTGCCTACCTATAGATTTTGGCCTCTAGCTCAACCGGCACCTAGGGAAACCTACCAAACCTGTGCATTTTTGAAAATTAGAGACCTAGGGGAATCCAAGGTGGGGTGACTTGTGGGGCTCTGACCAGGTTCTGTTACCCAGAATCCTTTGCAAACCTCAAAATTTGGCTAAAAAAACAAGTTTTCCTCACATTTCGGTGACAGAAAGTTCTGGAATCTGAGAGGAGCCACAAATTTCCTTCCACCCAGTGTTCCCCCAAGTCTCCCGATAAAAATGATACCTCACTTGTGTGGGTAGGCCTAGCGCCCGCGACAGGAAATGGCCCTAAACACAACATGGACACATCCCATTTTTAAACAGAAAACAGAGGTGTTTTATGCAAAGTGCCTACGTGTAGATATTGGCCTCTAGCTCAGCCGGCACCTAGGGAAACCTACCAAACCTGTGCATTTTTGAAAATTAGAGACCTAGGGGATTCCAAGGTGGGGTGACTTGTGGGGCTCTGACCAGGTTCTGTTACCCAGAATCCTTTGCAAACCTCAAAATTTGGCTAAAAAAACAAGTTTTCCTCACATTTCGGTGACAGAAAGTTCTGGAATCTGAGAGGAGCCACAAATTTCCTTCCACCCAGCGTTCCCCCAAGTCTCCCGAGAAAAATGATACCTCACTTGTGGGTAGGCCTAGCGCCCGCGACAGGAAATGCCCCAAAACACAACGTGGACACATCCCATTTTTCTACAGAAAACAGAGGTGTTTTTTGCAAAGTGCCTACCTATAGATTTTGGCCTCTAGCTCAACCGGCACCTAGGGAAACCTACCAAACCTGTGCATTTTTGAAAATTAGAGACCTAGGGGAATCCAAGGTGGGGTGACTTGTGGGGCTCTGACCAGGTTCTGTTACCCAGAATCCTTTGCAAACCTCAAAATTTGGCTAAAAAAACAAGTTTTCCTCACATTTCGGTGACAGAAAGTTCTGGAATCTGAGAGGAGCCACAAATTTCCTTCCACCCAGTGTTCCCCCAAGTCTCCCGATAAAAATGATACCTCACTTGTGTGGGTAGGCCTAGCGCCCGCGACAGGAAATGGCCCTAAACACAACATGGACACATCCCATTTTTAAAAAGAAAACAGAGGTGTTTTATGCAAAGTGCCTACCTGTAGATTTTGGCCTCTAGCTCAGCGGGCACCTAGGGAAACCTACCAAACCTGTGCATTTTTGAAAATTAGAGACCTAGGGGATTCCAAGGTGGGGTGACTTGTGGGGCTCTGACCAGGTTCTGTTACCCAGAATCCTTTGCAAACCTCAAAATTTGGCTAAAAAAACAAGTTTTCCTCACATTTCGGTGACAGAAAGTTCTGGAATCTGAGAGGAGCCACAAATTTCCTTCCACCCAGCGTTCCCCCAAGTCTCCCGATAAAAATGATACCTCACTTGTGTGGGTAGGCCTAGCGCCCGCGACAGGAAATGCCCCAAAACACAACGTGGACACATCCCATTTTTCAACAGAAAACAGAGGTGTTTTTTGCAAAGTGCCTACCTGTAGATTGTGGCCTCTAGCTCAGCCGGCACCTAGGGAAAATTACCAAACCTGTGCATTTTTGAAAACTAGAGACCTAGGGGAATCCAAGATGGGGTGACTAGTGGGGCTCTCACCAGGTTCTGTTACCCAGAATCCTTTGCAAACCTCAAAATGTGGCTAAAAAAACACATTTTGCTCACATTTCGGTGACAGAAAGTTCTGGATTCTGAGAGGAGCCACAAATTTCCTTCCACCCACCGTTCCCCCAAGTCTCCCGATAAAAATGATACCTCACTTGAGTGGGTAGGCCTAGTACCCGCGACAGAAACTGCCCCAAAACACAACGTGGACACATCCCATTTTTCTAAAGAAAACAGAGGTGTTTTTTGCAAAGTGCCTACCTGTAGGTTTTGGCCTCTAGCTCAACCGGCACCTAGGGAAACCTACCAAACCTGTGCATTTTTGAAAATTAGAGACCTAGGGGAATCCAAGGTGGGGTGACTTGTGGGGCTCTGACCAGGTTCTGTTACCCAGAATCCTTTGCAAACCTCAAAATTTGGCTAAAAAAACAAGTTTTCCTCACATTTCGGTGACAGAAAGTTCTGGAATCTGAGAGGAGCCACAAATTTCCTTCCACCCAGTGTTCCCCCAAGTCTCCCGATAAAAATTATACCTCACTTGTGTGGGTAGGCCTAGCGCCCGCGACAGGAAATGGCCCTAAACACAACATAGACACATCCCATTTTTAAACAGAAAACAGAGGTGTTTTATGCAAAGTGCCTACCTGTAGATTTTGGCCTCTAGCTCAGCCGGCACCTAGGGAAACCTACCAAACCTGTGCATTTTTGAAAATTAGAGACCTAGGGGAATCCAAGGTGGGGTGACTTTTAGGGCTCTGACCAGGTTCTGTTACCCAGAATCCTTTGCAAACCTCAAAATTTGGCTAAAAAAACAAGTTTTCCTCACATTTCGGTGACAGAAAGTTCTGGAATCTGACAGGAGCCACAAATGTCCTTCCACCCAGTGTTCCCCCAAGTCTCCCGATAAAAATGATACCTCACTTGTGTGGGTAGGCCTAGAGCCCGCGACAGGAAATGGCCCTAAACACAACATGGACACATCCCATTTTTAAACAGAAAACAGAGGTGTTTTTTGCAAATTGCCTACCTGTAGATTTTGGCCTCTAGCTCAGCCGGCACCTAGGGAAACCTGCCAAACCTGTGCATTTTTGAAAACTAGAGACCTAGGGGAATCCAAGATGGGGTGACTAGTGGGGCTCTCACCAGGTTCTGTTACCCAGAATCCTTTGCAAACCTCAAAATGTGGCTAAAAAAACACATTTTGCTCACATTTCGGTGACAGAAAGTTCTGGATTCTGAGAGGAGCCACAAATTTCCTTCCACCCACCGTTCCCCCAAGTCTCCCGATAAAAATGATACCTCACTTGAGTGGGTAGGCCTAGTACCCGCGACAGAAACTGCCCCAAAACACAACGTGGACACATCCCATTTTTCTAAAGAAAACAGAGGTGTTTTTTGCAAAGTGCCTACCTGTAGGTTTTGGCCTCTAGCTCAACCGGCACCTAGGGAAACCTACCAAACCTGTGCATTTTTGAAAATTAGAGACCTAGGGGAATCCAAGGTGGGGTGACTTGTGGGGCTCTGACCAGGTTCTGTTACCCAGAATCCTTTGCAAACCTCAAAATTTGGCTAAAAAAACAAGTTTTCCTCACATTTCGGTGACAGAAAGTTCTGGAATCTGAGAGGAGCCACAAATTTCCTTCCACCCAGTGTTCCCCCAAGTCTCCCGATAAAAATTATACCTCACTTGTGTGGGTAGGCCTAGCGCCCGCGACAGGAAATGGCCCTAAACACAACATAGACACATCCCATTTTTAAACAGAAAACAGAGGTGTTTTATGCAAAGTGCCTACCTGTAGATTTTGGCCTCTAGCTCAGCCGGCACCTAGGGAAACCTACCAAACCTGTGCATTTTTGAAAATTAGAGACCTAGGGGAATCCAAGGTGGGGTGACTTTTAGGGCTCTGACCAGGTTCTGTTACCCAGAATCCTTTGCAAACCTCAAAATTTGGCTAAAAAAACAAGTTTTCCTCACATTTCGGTGACAGAAAGTTCTGGAATCTGACAGGAGCCACAAATGTCCTTCCACCCAGTGTTCCCCCAAGTCTCCCGATAAAAATGATACCTCACTTGTGTGGGTAGGCCTAGAGCCCGCGACAGGAAATGGCCCTAAACACAACATGGACACATCCCATTTTTAAACAGAAAACAGAGGTGTTTTTTGCAAATTGCCTACCTGTAGATTTTGGCCTCTAGCTCAGCCGGCACCTAGGGAAACCTGCCAAACCTGTGCATTTTTGAAAATTAGAGACCTAGGGGAATCCAAGGTGGGGTGACTTGTGGGGCTCTGACCAGGTTCTGTTATCCAGAATCCTTTGCAAACCTCAAAATTTGGCTAAAAAAACAAGTTTTCCTCACATTTCGGTGACAGAAAGTTCTGGAATCTGAGAGGAGCCACAAATTTCCTTCCACCCAGTGTTCCCCCAAGTCTCCCGATAAAAATGATACCCCACTTGTGTGGGTAGGCCTAGCGCCCGCGACAGGAACTGCCCCAAACCACAACGTGGACACATCCCATTTTTCTACAGAAAACAGAGGTGTTTTTTGCAAAGTGCCTACCTGTAGATTTTGGCCTCTATCTCAGCGGGCACCTAGGGAAACCTACCAAACCTGTGCATTTTTGAAAATTAGAGACCTAGGGGATTCCAAGGTGGGGTGACTTGTGGGGCTCTGACCAGGTTCTGTTACCCAGAATCCTTTGCAAACCTCAAAATTTGGCTAAAAGAACAAGTTTTCCTCACATTTCGGTGACAGAAAGTTCTGGAATCTGAGAGGAGCCACAAATTTCCTTCCACCCAGCGTTCACCCAAGTCTCTCGATAAAAATGATACCTCACTTGTGTGGGTAGGCCTAGCGCCCGCGACAGGAAATGCCCCAAAACACAACGTGACACATCCCATTTTTCAACAGAAAACAGAGGTGTTTTTTGCAAAGTGCCTACCTGTAGATTGTGGCCTCTAGCTCAGCCGGCACCTAGGGAAAATTACCAAACCTGTGCATTTTTGAAAACTAGAGACCTAGGGGAATCCAAGATGGGGTGACTAGTGGGGCTCTCACCAGGTTCTGTTACCCAGAATCCTTTGCAAACCTCAAAATGTGGCTAAAAAATCACATTTTGCTCACATTTCGGTGACAGAAAGTTCTGGATTCTGAGAGGAGCCACAAATTTCCTTCCACCCAGCGTTCCCCCAAGTCTCCCGATAAAAATGATACCTCACTTGAGTGGGTAGGCCTAGCGCCCGCGACAGAAACTGCCCCAAAACACAACGTGGACACATCCCATTTTTCTACAGAAAACAGAGGTGTTTTTTGCAAAGTGCCTACCTGTAGGTTTTGGCCTCTAGCTCAACCGGCACCTAGGGAAACCTACCAAACCTGTGCATTTTTGAAAATTAGAGACCTAGGGGAATCCAAGATGGGGTGACTTGTGGGGCTCTGACCAGGTTCTGTTACCTGGAATCCTTTGCAAACCTCAAAATTTGGCTAAAAAAACAAGTTTTCCTCACATTTCGGTGACAGAAAGTTCTGGAATCTGAGAGGAGCCACAAATTTCCTTCCACCCAGTGTTCCCCCAAGTCTCCCGATAAAAATTATACCTCACTTGTGTGGGTAGGCCTAGCGCCCGCGACAGGAAATGGCCCTAAACACAACATAGACACATCCCATTTTTAAACAGAAAACAGAGGTGTTTTATGCAAAGTGCCTACCTGTAGATTTTGGCCTCTAGCTCAGCCGGCACCTAGGGAAACCTACCAAACCTGTGCATTTTTGAAAATTAGAGACCTAGGGGAATCCAAGGTGGGATGACTTGTGGGGCTCTGACCAGGTTCTGTTACCCAGAATCCTTTGCAAACCTAAAAATTTGGCTAAAAAAACAAGTTTTCCTCACATTTCGGTGACAGAAAGTTCTGGAATCTGAGAGGAGCCACAAATTTCCTTCCACCCAGTGTTCCCCCAAGTCTCCCGATAAAAATGATACCTCACTTGTGTGGGTAGGCCTAGCGCCCGCGACAGGAAATGGCCCTAAACACAACATGGACACATCCCATTTTTAAACAGAAAACAGAGGTGTTTTATGCAAATTGCCTACCTGTAGATTTTGGCCTCTAGCTCAGCCGGCACCTAGGGAAATCTACCAAACCTGTGCATTTTTTTGAAATTAGAGACCTAGGGGAATCCAAGATGGGGTGACTCGTGGGGCTCTGACCAGGTTCTGTTACCCAGGATCCTTTGCAAACCTCAAAATTTGGCAAAAAAAAACACATTTTCCGCACATTTCGGTGACAGAAAGTTCTGGATTCTGAGAGGAGCCACAAATTTCCTTCCACTCAGCGTTCCCCCAAGTCTCCCGATAAAAATGATACCTCACTTGTGTGGGTAGGCCTAGCGCCCGCGACAGGAACTGCCCCAAAACACAACGTGGACACATCCCATTTTTCTACAGAAAACAGAGGTGTTTTTTGCAAAGTGCCTACCTGTAGAGTTTGGCCGCTAGCTCAGCCGGCACCTAGGGAAACCTACCAAACCTGTGCATTTTTTAAAATTAGAGACCTAGGGGAATCCAAGATGGGGTGACTTGTGGGGCTCTGACCAGGTTCTGTTACCCAGAGACCTTTGCAAACCTCAAAATTTGGCTAAAAAAACACGTTTTCCTCACATTTCCGTCAGAGAAAGTTCTGGAATCTGAGAGGAGCCACAAATTTCCTTCCACCCAGCGTTCCCCCAAGTCTCCAGATAAAAATGATACCTCACTTGTGTGGGTAGGCCTAGCGCCCGCGACAGGAACTGCCCCAAAACACAACGTGGACACATCCCATTTTTCTACAGAAAACAGAGGTGTTTTTTGCAAAGTGCCTACCTGTAGATTTTGGCCCCTAGCTCAGCCGGCACCTAGGGAAACCTACCAAACCTGTGCATTTTTTAAAATTAGAGACCTAAGGGAATCCAAGATGGGGTGACTTGTGGGGCTCTGACCAGGTTCTGTTACCCAGAATCCTTTGCAAACCTCAAAATTTGGCTAAAAAAACACGTTTTCCGCACATTTTGGTGACAGAAAGTTCTGGATTCTGAGAGGAGCCACAAATTTCCTTCCACCCAGCGTTCCCCCAAGTCTCCCGATAAAAATGATACCTCACTTGTGTGGGTAGGCCTAGTGCCCGCGACAGGAAATGCCCCAAAACACAACGTGGACACATCCCATTTTTCAACAGAAAACAGAGGTGTTTTTTGCAAAGTGCCTACCTGTAGATTGTGGCCTCTAGCTCAGCCGGCACCTAGGGAAACATACCAAACCTGTGCAATTGAGAAAACTAGAGATCTAGGGGAATCCAAGATGGGGTGACTAGTGGGGCTCTCACCAGGTTCTGTTACCCAGAATCCTTTTCAAACCTCAAAATGTGGCTAAAAAAAACACATTTTGCTCACATTTCGGTGACATAAAGTTCTGGATTCTGAGAGGAGCCACAAATGTCCTTAAACCTAGCGTTCCCCCAAGTCTCCCGATAAAAATGATAACTCACTTGAGTGGGTAGGCCTAGCGCCCGCAACAGAAACTGCCCCAAAACACAACGTGGACACATCCCATTTTTCTACAGAAAACAGAGGTGTTTTTTGCAAAGTGCCTACCTGTAGATTTTGGCCTCTAGCTCAGCCGGCACCTAGGGAAACCTACCAAACCTGTGCATTTTTGAAAATTAGAGACCTAGGGGAATCCAAGGTGGGGTGACTTGTGGGGCTCTGACCAGGTTCTGTTACCCAGAATCCTTTGCAAACCTCAAAATTGGGCTAAAAAAACAAGTTTTCCTCACATTTCGGTGACAGAAAGTTCTGGAATCTGAGAGGAGCCACAAATTTCCTTCCACCCAGTGTTCCCCCAAGTCTCCCGATAAAAATGATACCTCACTTGTGTGGGTAGGCCTAGCGCCCGCGACAGGAAATGGCCCTAAACACAACATGGACATTTTTAAACAGAAAACAGAGGTGTTTTATGCAAAGTGCCTACCTGTAGATTTTGGCCTCTAGCTCAGCCGTCACCTAGGGAAACCTACCAAACCTGTGCATTTTTGAAAATTAGAGACCTAGGGGAATCCAAGGTGGGGTGACTTGTGGGGCTCTGACCAGGTTCTGTTACCAAGAATCCTTTGCAATCCTCAAAATTTGGCTAAAAAAACAAGTTTTCCTCACATTTCGGTGACAGAAAGTTCTGGAATCTGAGAGGAGCCACAAATTTCCTTCCACCCAGTGTTCCCCCAAGTCTCCCGATAAAAATGATACCCCAGTTGTGTGGGTAGGCCTAGCGCCCGCGACAGGAACTGCCCCAAACCACAACGTGGACACATCCCATTTTTCTACAGAAAACAGAGGTGTTTTTTGCAAAGTGCCTACCTGTCGATTTTGGCCTCTATCTCAGGGGGCACCTAGGGAAACCTACCAAACCTGTGCATTTTTGAAAATTAGAGACCTAGGGGAATCCAAGGTGGGGTGACTTGTGGGGCTCTGACCAGGTTCTATTACCCAGAATCCTTTGCAAACCTCAAAATTTGGCTAAAAAAACAAGTTTTCCTCACATTTCGGTGACAGAAAGTTCTGGAATCTGAGAGGAGCCACAAATTTCCTTCCACCCAGTGTTCCCCCAAGTCTCCCGATAAAAATGATACCTCACTTGTGTGGGTAGGCCTAGCGCCCGCGACAGGAAATGCCCCAAAACACAACGTGGACACATCCCATTTTTCAACAGAAAACAGAGGTGTTTTTTGCAAAGTGCCTACCTGTAGATTGTGGCCTCTAGCTCAGCCGGCACCTAGGGAAACATACCAAACCTGTGCATTTTTGAAAACTAGAGATCTAGGAGAATCCAAGATGGGGTGACTAGTGGGGCTCTCACCAGGTTCTGTTACCCAGAATCCTTTGCAAACCTCAAAATGTGGCTAAAAAAACACATTTTGCTCACATTTCGGTGACAGAAAGTTCTGGATTCTGAGAGGAGCCACAAATTTCCTTAAACCTAGCGTTCCCCCAAGTCTCCCGATAAAAATGATACCTCACTTGAGTGGGTAGGCCTAGCGCCCGCAACAGAAACTGCCCCAAAACACAACGTGGACACATCCCATTTTTCTACAGAAAACAGAGGTGTTTTTTGCAAAGTGCCTACCTATAGATTTTGGCCTCTAGCTCAACCGGCACCTAGGGAAACCTACCAAACCTGTGCATTTTTGAAAATTAGAGACCTAGGGGAATCCAAGGTGGGGTGACTTGTGGGGCTCTGACCAGGTTCTGTTACCCAGAATCCTTTGCAAACCTCAAAATTTGGCTAAAAAAACAAGTTTTCCTCACATTTCGGTGACAGAAAGTTCTGGAATCTGAGAGGAGCCACAAATTTCCTTCCACCCAGCGTTCCCCCAAGTCTCCCGAGAAAAATGATACCTCACTTGTGTGGGTAGGCCTAGCGCCCGCGACAGGAAATGCCCCAAAACACAACGTGGACACATCCCATTTTTCTACAGAAAACAGAGGTGTTTTTTGCAAACTGCCTACCTATAGATTTTGGCCTCTAGCTCAACCGGCACCTAGGGAAACCTACCAAACCTGTGCATTTTTTAAAATTAGAGACCTAGGGGAATCCAAGGTGGGGTGACTTGTGGGGCTCTGACCAGGTTCTGTTACCCAGAATCCTTTGCAAACCTCAAAATTTGGCTAAAAAAACAAGTTTTCCTCACATTTCGGTGACAGAAAGTTCTGGAATCTGAGAGGAGCCACAAATTTCCTTCCACCCAGTGTTCCCCCAAGTCTCCCGATAAAAATGATACCTCACTTGTGTGGGTAGGCCTAGCGCCCGCGACAGGAAATGGCCCTAAACACAACATGGACACATCCCATTTTTAAACAGAAAACAGAGGTGTTTTATGCAAAGTGCCTACCTGTAGATTTTGGCCTCTAGCTCAGCGGGCACCTAGGGAAACCTACCAAACCTGTGCATTTTTGAAAATTAGAGACCTAGGGGATTCCAAGGTGGGGTGACTTGTGGGGCTCTGACCAGGTTCTGTTAGCCAGAATCCTTTGCAAACCTCAAAATTTGGCTAAAAAAACAAGTTTTCCTCACATTTCGGTGACAGAAAGTTCTGGAATCTGAGAGGAGCCACAAATTTCCTTCCACCCAGCGTTCCCCCAAGTCTCCCGATAAAAATGATACCTCACTTGTGTGGGTAGGCCTATCGCCCGTGACAGGAAATGCCCCAAAACACAACGTGGACACATCCCATTTTTCAGCAGAAAACAGAGGTGTTTTTTGCAAAGTGCCTACCTGTAGATTGTGGCCTCTAGCTCAGCCGGCACCTAGGGAAAATTACCAAACCTGTGCATTTTTGAAAACTAGAGACCTAGGGGAATCCAAGATGGGGTGACTAGTGGGGCTCTCACCAGGTTCTGTTACCCAGAATCCTTTGCAAACCTCAAAATGTGGCTAAAAAAACACATTTTGCTCACATTTCGGTGACAGAAAGTTCTGGATTCTGAGAGGAGCCACAAATTTCCTTCCACCCAGCGTTCCCCCAAGTCTCCTGATAAAAATGATACCTCACTTGAGTGGGTAGGCCTAGCACCCGCGACAGAAACTGCCCCAAAACACAACGTGGACACATCCCATTTTTCTAAAGAAAACAGAGGTGTTTTTTGCAAAGTGCCTACCTGTAGGTTTTGGCCTCTAGCTCAACCGGCACCTAGGGAAACCTACCAAACCTGTGCATTTTTGAAAATTAGAGACCTAGGGGAATCCAAGGTGGGGTGACTTGTGGGGCTCTGACCAGGTTCTGTTACCCAGAATCCTTTGCAAACCTCAAAATTTGGCTAAAAAAACAAGTTTTCCTCACATTTCGGTGACAGAAAGTTCTGGAATCTGAGAGGAGCCACAAATTTCCTTCCACCCAGTGTTCCCCCAAGTCTCCCGATAAAAATTATACCTCACTTGTGTGGGTAGGCCTAGCGCCCGCGACAGGAAATGGCCCTAAACACAACATAGACACATCCCATTTTTAAACAGAAAACAGAGGTGTTTTATGCAAAGTGCCTACCTGTAGATTTTGGCCTCTAGCTCAGCCGGCACCTAGGGAAACCTACCAAACCTGTGCATTTTTGAAAATTAGAGACCTAGGGGAATCCAAGGTGGGGTGACTTTTGGGGCTCTGACCAGGTTCTGTTACCCAGAATCCTTTGCAAACCTCAAAATTTGGCTAAAAAAACAAGTTTTCCTCACATTTCGGTGACAGAAAGTTCTGGAATCTGAGAGGAGCCACAAATGTCCTTCCACCCAGTGTTCCCCCAAGTCTCCCGATAAAAATGATACCTCACTTGTGTGGGTAGGCCTAGAGCCCGCGACAGGAAATGGCCCTAAACACAACATGGACACATCCCATTTTTAAACAGAAAACAGAGGTGTTTTATGCAAATTGCCTACCTGTAGATTTTGGCCTCTAGCTCAGCCGGCACCTAGGGAAACCTGCCAAACCTGTGCATTTTTGAAAATTAGAGACCTAGGGGAATCCAAGGTGGGGTGACTTGTGGGGCTCTGACCAGGTTCTGTTATCCAGAATCCTTTGCAAACCTCAAAATTTGGCTAAAAAAACATGTTTTCCTCACATTTCGGTGACAGAAAGTTCTGGAATCTGAGAGGAGCCACAAATTTCCTTCCACCCAGTGTTCCCCCAAGTCTCCCGATAAAAATGATACCCCACTTGTGTGGGTAGGCCTAGCGCCCGCGACAGGAACTGCCCCAAACCACAACGTGGACACATCCCATTTTTCTACAGAAAACAGAGGTGTTTTTTGCAAAGTGCCTACCTGTAGATTTTGGCCTCTATCTCAGCGGGCACCTAGGGAAACCTACCAAACCTGTGCATTTTTGAAAACTAGAGACCTAGGGGATTCCAAGGTGGGGTGACTTGTGGGGCTCTGACCAGGTTCTGTTACCCAGAATCCTTTGCAAACCTCAAAATTTGGCTAAAAAATCACATTTTGCTCACATTTCGGTGACAGAAAGTTCTGGATTCTGAGAGGAGCCACAAATTTCCTTCCACCCAGCGTTCCCCCAAGTCTCCCGATAAAAATGATACCTCACTTGAGTGGGTAGGCCTAGCGCCCGCGACAGAAACTGCCCCAAAACACAACGTGGACACATCCCATTTTTCTACAGAAAACAGAGGTGTTTTTTGCAAAGTGCCTACCTGTAGGTTTTGGCCTCTAGCTCAACCGGCACCTAGGGAAACCTACCAAACCTGTGCATTTTTGAAAATTAGAGACCTAGGGGAATCCAAGGTGGGGTGACTTGTGGGGCTCTGACCAGGTTCTGTTACCCAGAATCCTTTGCAAACCTCAAAATTTGGCTAAAAAAACAAGTTTTCCTCACATTTCGGTGACAGAAAGTTCTGGAATCTGAGAGGAGCCACAAATTTCCTTCCACCCAGTGTTCCCCCAAGTCTCCCGATAAAAATTATACCTCACTTGTGTGGGTAGGCCTAGCGCCCGCGACAGGAAATGGCCCTAAACACAACATAGACACATCCCATTTTTAAACAGAAAACAGAGGTGTTTTATGCAAAGTGCCTACCTGTAGATTTTGGCCTCTAGCTCAGCCGGCACCTAGGGAAATCTACCAAACCTGTGCATTTTTTTGAAATTAGAGACCTAGGGGAATCCAAGATGGGGTGACTCGTGGGGCTCTGACCAGGTTCTGTTACCCAGGATCCTTTGCAAACCTCAAAATTTGGCTAAAAAAACACATTTTCCGCACATTTCGGTGACAGAAAGTTCTGGATTCTGAGAGGAGCCACAAATTTCCTTCCACTCAGCGTTCCCCCAAGTCTCCAGATAAAAATGATACCTCACTTGTGTGGGTAGGCCTAGCGCCCGCGACAGGAACTGCCCCAAAACACAACGTGGACACATCCCATTTTTCTACAGAAAACAGAGGTGTTTTTTGCAAAGTGCCTACCAGTAGATTTTGGCCGCTAGCTCAGCCGGCACCTAGGGAAACCTACCAAACCTGTGCATTTTTTAAAATTAGAGACCTAGGGGAATCCAAGGTGGGGTGACTTGTGGGGCTCTGACCAGGTTCTGTTATCCAGAATCCTTTGCAAACCTCAAAATTTGGCTAAAAAAACACGTTTTCCTCACATTTCGGTGACAGAAAGTTCTGGAATCTGAGAGGAGCCACAAATTTCCTTCCACCCAGTGTTCCCCCAAGTCTCCCGATAAAAATGATACCCCACTTGTGTGGGTAGGCCTAGCGCCCGCGACAGGAACTGCCCCAAACCACAACGTGGACACATCCTATTTTTCTACAGAAAACAGAGGTGTTTTTTGCAAAGTGCCTACCTGTAGATTTTGGCCTCTATCTCAGCGGGCACCTAGGGAAACCTACCAAACCTGTGCATTTTTGAAAATTAGAGACCTAGGGGAATCCAAGGTGGGGTGACTTGTGGGGCTCTGACCAGGTTCTGTTATCCAGAATCCTTTGCAAACCTCAAAATTTGGCTAAAAAAACACGTTTTCCTCACATTTCGGTGACAGAAAGTTCTGGAATCTGAGAGGAGCCACAAATTTCCTTCCACCCAGTGTTCCCCCAAGTCTCCCGATAAAAATGATACCCCACTTGTGTGGGTAGGCCTAGCGCCCGCGACAGGAACTGCCCCAAACCACAACGTGGACACATCCCATTTTTCTACAGAAAACAGAGGTGTTTTTTGCAAAGTGCCTACCTGTAGATTTTGGCCTCTATCTCAGCGGGCACCTAGGGAAACCTACCAAACCTGTGCATTTTTGAAAACTAGAGACCTAGGGGATTCCAAGGTGGGGTGACTTGTGGGGCTCTGACCAGGTTCTGTTACCCAGAATCCTTTGCAAACCTCAAAATTTGGCTAAAAAATCACATTTTGCTCACATTTCGGTGACAGAAAGTTCTGGATTCTGAGAGGAGCCACAAATTTCCTTCCACCCAGCGTTCCCCCAAGTCTCCCGATAAAAATGATACCTCACTTGAGTGGGTAGGCCTAGCGCCCGCGACAGAAACTGCCCCAAAACACAACGTGGACACATCCCATTTTTCTACAGAAAACAGAGGTGTTTTTTGCAAAGTGCCTACCTGTAGGTTTTGGCCTCTAGCTCAACCGGCACCTAGGGAAACCTACCAAACCTGTGCATTTTTGAAAATTAGAGACCTAGGGGAATCCAAGGTGGGGTGACTTGTGGGGCTCTGACCAGGTTCTGTTACCCAGAATCCTTTGCAAACCTCAAAATTTGGCTAAAAAAACAAGTTTTCCTCACATTTCGGTGACAGAAAGTTCTGGAATCTGAGAGGAGCCACAAATTTCCTTCCACCCAGTGTTCCCCCAAGTCTCCCGATAAAAATTATACCTCACTTGTGTGGGTAGGCCTAGCGCCCGCGACAGGAAATGGCCCTAAACACAACATAGACACATCCCATTTTTAAACAGAAAACAGAGGTGTTTTATGCAAAGTGCCTACCTGTAGATTTTGGCCTCTAGCTCAGCCGGCACCTAGGGAAACCTACCAAACCTGTGCATTTTTGAAAATTAGAGACCTAGGGGAATCCAAGGTGGGGTGACTTGTGGGGCTCTGACCAGGTTCTGTTACCCAAAATCCTTTGGAAACCTAAAAATTTGGCTAAAAAAACAAGTTTTCCTCACATTTCGGTGACAGAAAGTTCTGGAATCTGAGAGGAGCCACAAATTTCCTTCCACCCAGTGTTCCCCCAAGTCTCCCGATAAAAATGATACCTCACTTGTGTGGGTAGGCCTAGCGCCCGCGACAGCAAATGGCCCTAAACACAACATGGACACATCCCATTTTTAAACAGAAAACAGAGGTGTTTTATGCAAATTGCCTACCTGTAGATTTTGGCCTCTAGCTCAGCCGGCACCTAGGGAAATCTACCAAACCTGTGCATTGTTTTGAAATTAGAGACCTAGGGGAATCCAAGATGGGGTGACTCGTGGGGCTCTGACCAGGTTCTGTTACCCAGGATCCTTTGCAAACCTCAAAATTTGGCTAAAAAAACACATTTTCCGCACATTTCGGTGACAGAAAGTTCTGGATTCTGAGAGGAGCCACAAATTTCCTTCCACTCAGCGTTCCCCCAAGTCTCCAGATAAAAATGATACCTCACTTGTGTGGGTAGGCCTAGCGCCCGCGACAGGAACTGCCCCAAAACACAACGTGGACACATCCCATTTTTCTACAGAAAACAGAGGTGTTTTTTGCAAAGTGCCTACCTGTAGATTTTGGCCGCTAGCTCAGCCGGCACCTAGGGAAACCTACCAAACCTGTGCATTTTTTAAAATTAGAGACCTAGGGGAATCCAAGATGGGGTGACTTGTGGGGCTCTGACCAGGTTCTGTTACCCAGAGACCTTTGCAAACCTCAAAATTTGGCTAAAAAAACACGTTTTCCTCACATTTCCGTCAGAGAAAGTTCTGGAATCTGAGAGGAGCCACAAATTTCCTTCCACCCAGCGTTCCCCCAAGTCTCCAGATAAAAATGATACCTCACTTGTGTGGGTAGGCCTAGCGCCCGCGACAGGAACTGCCCCAAAACACAACGTGGACACATCCCATTTTTCTACAGAAAACAGAGGTGTTTTTTGCAAAGTGCCTACCTGTAGATTTTGGCCCCTAGCTCAGCCGGCACCTAGGGAAACCTACCAAACCTGTGCATTTTTTAAAATTAGAGACCTAAGGGAATCCAAGATGGGGTGACTTGTGGGGCTCTGACCAGGTTCTGTTACCCAGAATCCTTTGCAAACCTCAAAATTTGGCTAAAAAAACACGTTTTCCGCACATTTTGGTGACAGAAAGTTCTGGATTCTGAGAGGAGCCACAAATTTCCTTCCACCCAGCGTTCCCCCAAGTCTCCCGATAAAAATGATACCTCACTTGAGTGGGTAGGCCTAGCGCCCGCAACAGAAACTGCCCCAAAACACAACGTGGACACATCCCATTTTTCTACAGAAAACAGAGGTGTTTTTTGCAAAGTGCCTACCTGTAGATTTTGGCCTCTAGCTCAACCGGCACCTAGGGAAACCTACCAAACCTGTGCATTTTTGAAAATTAGAGACCTAGGGGAATCCAAGATGGGGTGACTTGTGGGGCTCTGACCAGGTTCTGTTACCTGGAATCCTTTGCAAACCTCAAAATTTGGCTAAAAAAACAAGTTTTCCTCACATTTCGGTGACAGAAAGTTCTGGAATCTGAGAGGAGCCACAAATTTCCTTCCACCCAGTGTTCCCCCAAGTCTCCTGATAAAAATGATACCTCACTTGTGTGGGTAGGCCTAGCGCCCGCGACAGGAAATGGCCCTAAACACAACATGGACATTTTTAAACAGAAAACAGAGGTGTTTTATGCAAAGTGCCTACCTGTAGATTTTGGCCTCTAGCTCAGCCGGCACCTAGGGAAACCTACCAAACCTGTGCATTTTTGAAAATTAGAGACCTAGGGGAATCCAAGGTGGGGTGACTTGTGGGGCTCTGACCAGGTTCTGTTACCAAGAATCCTTTGCAATCCTCAAAATTTGGCTAAAAAAACAAGTTTTCCTCACATTTCGGTGACAGAAAGTTCTGGAATCTGAGAGGAGCCACAAATTTCCTTCCACCCAGTGTTCCCCCAAGTCTCCCGATAAAAATGATACCCCAGTTGTGTGGGTAGGCCTAGCGCCCGCGACAGGAACTGCCCCAAACCACAACGTGGACACATCCCATTTTTCTACAGAAAACAGAGGTGTTTTTTGCAAAGTGCATACCTGTCGATTTTGGCCTCTATCTCAGGGGGCACCTAGGGAAACCTACCAAACCTGTGCATTTTTGAAAATTAGAGACCTAGGGGAATCCAAGGTGGGGTGACTTGTGGGGCTCTGACCAGGTTCTGTTATCCAGAATCCTTTGCAAACCTCAAAATTTGGCTAAAAAAACACGTTTTCCTCACATTTCGGTGACAGAAAGTTCTGGAATCTGAGAGGAGCCACAAATTTCCTTCCACCCAGTGTTCCCCCAAGTCTCCCGATAAAAATGATACCCCACTTGTGTGGGTAGGCCTAGCGCCCGCGACAGGAACTGCCCCAAACCACAACGTGGACACATCCCATTTTTCTACAGAAAACAGAGGTGTTTTTTGCAAAGTGCCTACCTGTAGATTTTGGCCTCTATCTCAGCGGGCACCTAGGGAAACCTACCAAACCTGTGCATTTTTGAAAACTAGAGACCTAGGGGATTCCAAGGTGGGGTGACTTGTGGGGCTCTGACCAGGTTCTGTTACCCAGAATCCTTTGCAAACCTCAAAATTTGGCTAAAAAATCACATTTTGCTCACATTTCGGTGACAGAAAGTTCTGGATTCTGAGAGGAGCCACAAATTTCCTTCCACCCAGCGTTCCCCCAAGTCTCCCGATAAAAATGATACCTCACTTGAGTGGGTAGGCCTAGCGCCCGCGACAGAAACTGCCCCAAAACACAACGTGGACACATCCCATTTTTCTACAGAAAACAGAGGTGTTTTTTGCAAAGTGCCTACCTGTAGGTTTTGGCCTCTAGCTCAACCGGCACCTAGGGAAACCTACCAAACCTGTGCATTTTTGAAAATTAGAGACCTAGGGGAATCCAAGGTGGGGTGACTTGTGGGGCTCTGACCAGGTTCTGTTACCCAGAATCCTTTGCAAACCTCAAAATTTGGCTAAAAAAACAAGTTTTCCTCACATTTCGGTGACAGAAAGTTCTGGAATCTGAGAGGAGCCACAAATTTCCTTCCACCCAGTGTTCCCCCAAGTCTCCCGATAAAAATTATACCTCACTTGTGTGGGTAGGCCTAGCGCCCGCGACAGGAAATGGCCCTAAACACAACATAGACACATCCCATTTTTAAACAGAAAACAGAGGTGTTTTATGCAAAGTGCCTACCTGTAGATTTTGGCCTCTAGCTCAGCCGGCACCTAGGGAAACCTACCAAACCTGTGCATTTTTGAAAATTAGAGACCTAGGGGAATCCAAGGTGGGGTGACTTGTGGGGCTCTGACCAGGTTCTGTTACCCAGAATCCTTTGCAAACCTAAAAATTTGGCTAAAAAAACAAGTTTTCCTCACATTTCGGTGACAGAAAGTTCTGGAATCTGAGAGGAGCCACAAATTTCCTTCCACCCAGTGTTCCCCCAAGTCTCCCGATAAAAATGATACCTCACTTGTGTGGGTAGGCCTAGCGCCCGCGACAGGAAATGGCCCTAAACACAACATGGACACATCCCATTTTTAAACAGAAAACAGAGGTGTTTTATGCAAATTGCCTACCTGTAGATTTTGGCCTCTAGCTCAGCCGGCACCTAGGGAAATCTACCAAACCTGTGCATTTTTTTGAAATTAGAGACCTAGGGGAATCCAAGATGGGGTGACTCGTGGGGCTCTGACCAGGTTCTGTTACCTGGAATCCTTTGCAAACCTCAAAATTTGGCTAAAAAAACAAGTTTTCCTCACATTTCGGTGACAGAAAGTTCTGGAATCTGAGAGGAGCCACAAATTTCCTTCCACCCAGTGTTCCCCCAAGTCTCCTGATAAAAATGATACCTCACTTGTGTGGGTAGGCCTAGCGCCCGCGACAGGAAATGGCCCTAAACACAACATGGACATTTTTAAACAGAAAACAGAGGTGTTTTATGCAAAGTGCCTACCTGTAGATTTTGGCCTCTAGCTCAGCCGGCACCTAGGGAAACCTACCAAACCTGTGCATTTTTGAAAATTAGAGACCTAGGGGAATCCAAGGTGGGGTGACTTGTGGGGCTCTGACCAGGTTCTGTTACCAAGAATCCTTTGCAATCCTCAAAATTTGGCTAAAAAAACAAGTTTTCCTCACATTTCGGTGACAGAAAGTTCTGGAATCTGAGAGGAGCCACAAATTTCCTTCCACCCAGTGTTCCCCCAAGTCTCCCGATAAAAATGATACCCCAGTTGTGTGGGTAGGCCTAGCGCCCGCGACAGGAACTGCCCCAAACCACAACGTGGACACATCCCATTTTTCTACAGAAAACAGAGGTGTTTTTTGCAAAGTGCATACCTGTCGATTTTGGCCTCTATCTCAGGGGGCACCTAGGGAAACCTACCAAACCTGTGCATTTTTGAAAATTAGAGCCCTAGGGGAATCCAAGGTGGGGTGACTTGTGGGGCTCTGACCAGGTTCTGTTATCCAGAATCCTTTGCAAACCTCAAAATTTGGCTAAAAAAACACGTTTTCCTCACATTTCGGTGACAGAAAGTTCTGGAATCTGAGAGGAGCCACAAATTTCCTTCCACCCAGTGTTCCCCCAAGTCTCCCGATAAAAATGATACCCCACTTGTGTGGGTAGGCCTAGCGCCCGCGACAGGAACTGCCCCAAACCACAACGTGGACACATCCCATTTTTCTACAGAAAACAGAGGTGTTTTTTGCAAAGTGCCTACCTGTAGATTTTGGCCTCTATCTCAGCGGGCACCTAGGGAAACCTACCAAACCTGTGCATTTTTGAAAACTAGAGACCTAGGGGATTCCAAGGTGGGGTGACTTGTGGGGCTCTGACCAGGTTCTGTTACCCAGAATCCTTTGCAAACCTCAAAATTTGGCTAAAAAATCACATTTTGCTCACATTTCGGTGACAGAAAGTTCTGGATTCTGAGAGGAGCCACAAATTTCCTTCCACCCAGCGTTCCCCCAAGTCTCCCGATAAAAATGATACCTCACTTGAGTGGGTAGGCCTAGCGCCCGCGACAGAAACTGCCCCAAAACACAACGTGGACACATCCCATTTTTCTACAGAAAACAGAGGTGTTTTTTGCAAAGTGCCTACCTGTAGGTTTTGGCCTCTAGCTCAACCGGCACCTAGGGAAACCTACCAAACCTGTGCATTTTTGAAAATTAGAGACCTAGGGGAATCCAAGGTGGGGTGACTTGTGGGGCTCTGACCAGGTTCTGTTACCCAGAATCCTTTGCAAACCTCAAAATTTGGCTAAAAAAACAAGTTTTCCTCACATTTCGGTGACAGAAAGTTCTGGAATCTGAGAGGAGCCACAAATTTCCTTCCACCCAGTGTTCCCCCAAGTCTCCCGATAAAAATTATACCTCACTTGTGTGGGTAGGCCTAGCGCCCGCGACAGGAAATGGCCCTAAACACAACATAGACACATCCCATTTTTAAACAGAAAACAGAGGTGTTTTATGCAAAGTGCCTACCTGTAGATTTTGGCCTCTAGCTCAGCCGGCACCTAGGGAAACCTACCAAACCTGTGCATTTTTGAAAATTAGAGACCTAGGGGAATCCAAGGTGGGGTGACTTGTGGGGCTCTGACCAGGTTCTGTTACCCAGAATCCTTTGCAAACCTAAAAATTTGGCTAAAAAAACAAGTTTTCCTCACATTTCGGTGACAGAAAGTTCTGGAATCTGAGAGGAGCCACAAATTTCCTTCCACCCAGTGTTCCCCCAAGTCTCCCGATAAAAATGATACCTCACTTGTGTGGGTAGGCCTAGCGCCCGCGACAGGAAATGGCCCTAAACACAACATGGACACATCCCATTTTTAAACAGAAAACAGAGGTGTTTTATGCAAATTGCCTACCTGTAGATTTTGGCCTCTAGCTCAGCCGGCACCTAGGGAAATCTACCAAACCTGTGCATTTTTTTGAAATTAGAGACCTAGGGGAATCCAAGATGGGGTGACTCGTGGGGCTCTGACCAGGTTCTGTTACCCAGGATCCTTTGCAAACCTCAAAATTTGGCTAAAAAAACAAATTTTCCGCACATTTCGGTGACAGAAAGTTCTGGATTCTGAGAGGAGCCACAAATTTCCTTCCACTCAGCGTTCCCCCAAGTCTCCAGATAAAAATGATACCTCACTTGTGTGGGTAGGCCTAGCGCCCGCGACAGGAACTGCCCCAAAACACAACGTGGACACATCCCATTTTTCTACAGAAAACAGAGGTGTTTTTTGCAAAGTGCCTACCTGTAGATTTTGGCCGCTAGCTCAGCCGGCACCTAGGGAAACCTACCAAACCTGTGCATTTTTTAAAATTAGAGACCTAGGGGAATCCAAGGTGGGGTGACTTGTGGGGCTCTGACCAGGTTCTGTTATCCAGAATCCTTTGCAAACCTCAAAATTTGGCTAAAAAAACACGTTTTCCTCACATTTCGGTGACAGAAAGTTCTGGAATCTGAGAGGAGCCACAAATTTCCTTCCACCCAGTGTTCCCCCAAGTCTCCCGATAAAAATGATACCCCACTTGTGTGGGTAGGCCTAGCGCCCGCGACAGGAACTGCCCCAAACCACAACGTGGACACATCCTATTTTTCTACAGAAAACAGAGGTGTTTTTTGCAAAGTGCCTACCTGTAGATTTTGGCCTCTATCTCAGCGGGCACCTAGGGAAACCTACCAAACCTGTGCATTTTTGAAAATTAGAGACCTAGGGGAATCCAAGGTGGGGTGACTTGTGGGGCTCTGACCAGGTTCTGTTATCCAGAATCCTTTGCAATCCTCAAAATTTGGCTAAAAAAACAAGTTTTCCTCACATTTCGGTGACAGAAAGTTCTGGAATCTGAGAGGAGCCACAAATTTCCTTCCACCCAGTGTTCCCCCAAGTCTCCCGATAAAAATGATACCCCAGTTGTGTGGGTAGGCCTAGCGCCCGCGACAGGAACTGCCCCAAACCACAACGTGGACACATCCCATTTTTCTACAGAAAACAGAGGTGTTTTTTGCAAAGTGCCTACCTGTCGATTTTGGCCTCTATCTCAGGGGGCACCTAGGGAAACCTACCAAACCTGTGCATTTTTGAAAATTAGAGACCTAGGGGAATCCAAGGTGGGGTGACTTGTGGGGCTCTGACCAGGTTCTGTTACCCAGAATCCTTTGCAAACCTCAAAATTTGGCTAAAAAAACAAGTTTTCCTCACATTTCGGTGACAGAAAGTTCTGGAATCTGAGAGGAGCCACAAATTTCCTTCCACCCAGTGTTCCCCCAAGTCTCCCGATAAAAATGATACCTCACTTGTGTGGGTAGGCCTAGCGCCCGCGACAGGAAATGCCCCAAAACACAACGTGGACACATCCCATTTTTCAACAGAAAACAGAGGTGTTTTTTGCAAAGTGCCTACCTGTAGATTGTGGCCTCTAGCTCAGCCGGCACCTAGGGAAACATACCAAACCTGTGCATTTTTGAAAACTAGAGATCTAGGGGAATCCAAGATGGGGTGACTAGTGGGGCTCTCACCAGGTTCTGTTACCCAGAATCCTTTGCAAACCTCAAAATGTGGCTAAAAAAACACATTTTGCTCACATTTCGGTGACAGAAAGTTCTGGATTCTGAGAGGAGCCACAAATTTCCTTAAACCTAGCGTTCCCCCAAGTCTCCCGATAAAAATGATACCTCACTTGAGTGGGTAGGCCTAGCGCCCGCATCAGAAACTGCCCCAAAACACAACGTGGACACATCCCATTTTTCTACAGAAAACAGAGGTGTTTTTTGCAAAGTGCCTACCTATAGATTTTGGCCTCTAGCTCAACCGGCACCTAGGGAAACCTACCAAACCTGTGCATTTTTGAAAATTAGAGACCTAGGGGAATCCAAGGTGGGGTGACTTGTGGGGCTCTGACCAGGTTCTGTTACCCAGAATCCTTTGCAAACCTCAAAATTTGGCTAAAAAAACAAGTTTTCCTCACATTTCGGTGACAGAAAGTTCTGGAATCTGAGAGGAGCCACAAATTTCCTTCCACCCAGCGTTCCCCCAAGTCTCCCGATAAAAATGATACCTCACTTGTGTGGGTAGGCCTAGCGCCCGCGACAGGAAATGCCCCAAAACACAACGTGGACACATCCCATTTTTAAACAGAAAACAGAGGTGTTTTATGCAAAGTGCCTACCTGTAGATTTTGGCCTCTAGCTCAGCCGGCACCTAGGGAAACCTACCAAACCTGTGCATTTTTGAAAATTAGAGACCTAGGGGATTCCAAGGTGGGGTGACTTGTGGGGCTCTGACCAGGTTCTGTTACCCAGAATCCTTTGCAAACCTCAAAATTTGGCTAAAAAAACAAGTTTTCCTCACATTTCGGTGACAGAAAGTTCTGGAATCTGAGAGGAGCCACAAATTTCCTTCCACCCAGCGTTCCCCCAAGTCTCCCGATAAAAATGATACCTCACTTGTGTGGGTAGGCCTAGCGCCCGCGACAGGAAATGCCCCAAAACACAACGTGGACACATCCCATTTTACTACAGAAAACAGAGGTGTTTTTTGCAAAGTGCCTACCTATAGATTTTGGCCTCTAGCTCAACCGGCACCTAGGGAAACCTACCAAACCTGTGCATTTTTGAAAATTAGAGACCTAGGGGAATCCAAGGTGGGGTGACTTGTGGGGCTCTGACCAGGTTCTGTTACCCAGAATCCTTTGCAAACCTCAAAATTTGGCTAAAAAAACAAGTTTTCCTCACATTTCGGTGACAGAAAGTTCTGGAATCTGAGAGGAGCCACAAATTTCCTTCCACCCAGTGTTCCCCCAAGTCTCCCGATAAAAATGATACCTCACTTGTGTGGGTAGGCCTAGCGCCCGCGACAGGAAATGGCCCTAAACACAACATGGACACATCCCATTTTTAAACAGAAAACAGAGGTGTTTTATGCAAAGTGCCTACCTGTAGATTTTGGGCTCTAGCTCAGCGGGCACCTAGGGAAACCTACCAAACCTGTGCATTTTTGAAAATTAGAGACCTAGGGGATTCCAAGGTGGGGTGACTTGTGGGGCTCTGACCAGGTTCTGTTACCCAGAATCCTTTGCAAACCTCAAAATTTGGCTAAAAAAACAAGTTTTCCTCACATTTCGGTGACAGAAAGTTCTGGAATCTGAGAGGAGCCACAAATTTCCTTCCACCCAGCGTTCCCCCAAGTCTCCCGATAAAAATGATACCTCACTTGTGTGGGTAGGCCTAGCGCCCGCGACAGGAAATGCCCCAAAACACAACGTGGACACATCCCATTTTTCAACAGAAAACAGAGGTGTTTTTTGCAAAGTGCCTACCTGTAGATTGTGGCCTCTAGCTCAGCCGGCACCTAGGGAAACCTACCAAACCTGTGCATTTTTAAAAACTAGAGACCTAGGGGAATCCAAGATGGGGTGACTAGTGGGGCTCTCACCAGGTTCTGTTACCCAGAATCCTTTGCAAACCTCAAAATGTGGCTAAAAAAACACATTTTGCTCACATTTCGGTGACAGAAAGTTCTGGATTCTGAGAGGAGCCACAAATTTCCTTCCACCCAGCGTTCCCCCAAGTCTCCCGATAAAAATGATACCTCACTTGAGTGGGTAGGCCTAGCACCCGCGACCGAAACTGCCCCAAAACACAACGTGGACACATCCCATTTTTCTAAAGAAAACAGAGGTGTTTTTTGCAAAGTGCCTACCTGTAGGTTTTGGCCTCTAGCTCAACCGGCACCTAGGGAAACCTACCAAACCTGTGCATTTTTGAAAATTAGAGACCTAGGGGAATCCAAAGTGGGGTGACTTGTGGGGCTCTGACCAGGTTCTGTTACCCAGAATCCTTTGCAAACCTCAAAATTTGGCTAAAAAAACAAGTTTTCCTCACATTTCGGTGACAGAAAGTTCTGGATTCTGAGAGGAGCCACAAATTTCCTTCCACCCAGCGTTCCCCCAAGTCTCCCGATAAAAATGATTCCTCACTTGAGTGGGTAGGCCTAGCACCCGCGACAGAAACTGCCCCAAAACACAACGTGGACACATCCCATTTTTCTACAGAAAACAGAGGTGTTTTTTGCAAAGTGCCTACCTGTAGGTTTTGGCCTCTAGCTCAACCGGCACCTAGGGAAACCTACCAAACCTGTGCATTTTTGAAAATTAGAGACCTAGGGGAATCCAAGGTGGGGTGACTTGTGGGGCTCTGACCAGGTTCTGTTACCCAGAATCCTTTGCAAACCTCAAAATTTGGCTAAAAAAACTAGTTTTCCTCACATTTCGGTGACAGAAAGTTCTGGAATCTGAGAGGAGCCACAAATTTCCTTCCACCCAGTGTTCCCCCAAGTCTCCCGATAAAAATTATACCTCACTTGTGTGGGTAGGCCTAGCGCCCGCGACAGGAAATGGCCCTAAACACAACATAGACACATCCCATTTTTAAACAGAAAACAGAGGTGTTTTATGCAAAGTGCCTACCTGTAGATTTTGGCCTCTAGCTCAGCCGGCACCTAGGGAAACCTACCAAACCTGTGCATTTTTGAAAATTAGAGACCTAGGGGAATCCAAGGTGGGGAGACTTGTGGGGCTCTGACCAGGTTCTGTTACCCAGAATCCTTTGCAAACCTCAAAATTTGGCTAAAAAAACAAGTTTTCCTCACATTTCGGTGACAGAAAGTTCTGGAATCTGAGAGGAGCCACAAATTTCCTTCCACCCAGTGTTCCCCCAAGTCTCCCGATAAAAATGATACCTCACTTGTGTGGGTAGGCCTAGCGCCCGCGACAGGAAATGGCCCTAAACACAACATGGACACATCCCATTTTTAAACAGAAAACAGAGGTGTTTTATGCAAATTGCCTACCTGTAGATTTTGGCCTCTAGCTCAGCCGGCACCTAGGGAAATCTACCAAACCTGTGCATTTTTTTGAAATTAGAGACCTAGGGGAATCCAAGATGGGGTGACTCGTGGGGCTCTGACCAGGTTCTGTTACCCAGGATCCTTTGCAAACCTCAAAATTTGGCTAAAAAAACACATTTTCCGCACATTTCGGTGACAGAAAGTTCTGGATTCTGAGAGGAGCCACAAATTTCCTTCCACTCAGCGTTCCCCCAAGTCTCCAGATAAAAATGATACCTCACTTGTGTGGGTAGGCCTAGCGCCCGCGACAGGAACTGCCCCAAAACACAACGTGGACACATCCCATTTTTCTACAGAAAACAGAGGTGTTTTTTGCAAAGTGCCTACCTGTAGATTTTGGCCGCTAGCTCAGCCGGCACCTAGGGAAACCTACCAAACCTGTGCATTTTTTAAAATTAGAGACCTAGGGGAATCCAAGATGGGGTGACTTGTGAGGCTCTGACCAGGTTCTGTTACCCAGAGACCTTTGCAAACCTCAAAATTTGGCTAAAAAAACACGTTTTCCTCACATTTCCGTCAGAGAAAGTTCTGGAATCTGAGAGGAGCCACAAATTTCCTTCCACCCAGCGTTCCCCCAAGTCTCCAGATAAAAATGATACCTCACTTGTGTGGGTAGGCCTAGCGCCCGCGACAGGAACTGCCCCAAAACACAACGTGGACACATCCCATTTTTCTACAGAAAACAGAGGTGTTTTTTGCAAAGTGCCTACCTGTAGATTTTGGCCCCTAGCTCAGCCGGCACCTAGGGAAACCTACCAAACCTGTGCATTTTTTAAAATTAGAGACCTAAGGGAATCCAAGATGGGGTGACTTGTGGGGCTCTGACCAGGTTCTGTTACCCAGAATCCTTTGCAAACCTCAAAATTTGGCTAAAAAAACACGTTTTCCGCACATTTTGGTGACAGAAAGTTCTGGATTCTGAGAGGAGCCACAAATTTCCTTCCACCCAGCGTTCCCCCAAGTCTCCCGATAAAAATGATACCTCACTTGTGTGGGTAGGCCTAGTGCCCGCGACAGGAAGTGCCCCAAAACACAACGTGGACACATCCCATTTTTCTACAGAAAACAGAGGTGTTTTTTGCAAAGTGCCTACCTGTAGATTTTGGCCTCTAGCTCAGCCGGCACCTAGGGAAACCTACCAAACCTGTGCATTTTTAAAAACTAGAGACCTAGGGGAATCCAAGATGGGGTGACTAGTGGGGCTCTCACCAGGTTCTGTTACCCAGAATCCTTTGCAAACCTCAAGATTTGGCTAAAAAAACAAGTTTTCCTCACATTTCGGTGACAGAAAGTTCTGGATTCTGAGAGGAGCCACAAATTTCCTTCCACCCAGCGTTCCCCCAAGTCTCCCGATAAAAATTATACCTCTCTTGTGTGGGTAGGCCTAGCGCCCGCGACAGGAACTGCCCCAAAACACAACGTGGACACATCCCATTTTTCTACATAAAACAGAGGTGTCTTTTGCAAAGTGCCTACCTGTAGATTTTGGCCGCTAGCTCAGCCGGCACCTAGGGAAACCTACCAAACCTGTGCATTTTTGAAAATTAGAGACCTAGGGGAATCCAAGGTGGGGTGACTCGTGGGGCTCTGACCAGGTTCTGTTACCCAGAATCCTTTGCAAACCTCAAAATTTGGCTAAAAAAAACAAGATTTCCTCACATTTCGGTGACAGAAAGTTCTGGAATCTGAGAGGAGCCACAAATTTCCTTCCACCCAGTGTTCCCCCAAGTCTCCCGATAAAAATGATACCCCACTTGTGTGGGTAGGCCTAGCGCCCGCGACAGGAACTGCCCCAAACCACAACGTGGACACATCCCATTTTTCTACAGAAAACAGAGGTGTTTTTTGCAAAGTGCCTACCTGTAGATTTTGGCCTCTATCTCAGCGGGCACCTAGGGAAACCTACCCAACCTGTGCATTTTTGAAAATTAGAGACCTAGGGGATTCCAAGGTGGGGTGACTTGTGGGGCCCTGACCAAGTTCTGTTACCCAGAATCCTCTGCAAACCTCAAAATTTGGCTAAAAAAACAAGTTTTCCTCACATTTCGGTGACAGAAAGTTCTGGAATCTGAGAGGAGCCACGAATTTCCTTCCACCCAGCGTTCCCCCAAGTCTCCCGATAAAAATGATACCTCACTTGTGTGGGTAGGCCTAGCACCCGCGACAGGAAATGCCCCAAAACACAACGTGGACACATCCCATTTTTCAACAGAAAACAGAGGTGTTTTTTGCAAAGTGCCTACCTGTAGATTGTGGCCTCTAGCTCAGCCGGCTCCTAGGGAAAATTACCAAACCTGTGCATTTTTGAAAACTAGAGACCTAGGGGAATCCAAGATGGGGTGACTAGTGGGGCTCTCACCAGGTTCTGTTACCCAGAATCCTTTGCAAACCTCAAAATGTGGCTAAAAAAACAAATTTTGCTCACATTTCGGTGACAGAAAGTTCTGGATTCTGAGAGGAGCCACAAATTTCCTTCCACCCATCGTTCCCCCAAGTCTCCCGATAAAAATGATACCTCACTTGAGTGGGTAGGCCTAGCGCCCGCGACAGAAACTGCCCCAAAACACAACGTGGACACATCCCATTTTTCTACAGAAAACAGAGGTGTTTTTTGCAAAGTGCCTACCTGTAGGTTTTGGCCTCTAGCTCAACCGGCACCTAGGGAAACCTACCAAACCTGTGCATTTTTGAAAATTAGAGACCTAGGGGAATCCAAGGTGGGGTGACTTGTGGGGCTCTGACCAGGTTCTGTTACCCAGAATCCTTTGCAAACCTAAATATTTGGCTAAAAAAACAAGTTTTCCGCACATTTTGGTGACAGAAAGTTCTGGATTCTGAGAGGAGCCACAAATTTCCTTCCACCCAGCGTTCCCCCAAGTCTCCCGATAAAAATTATACCTCACTTGTGTGGGTAAGCCTAGTGCCCGCGACAGGAACTGCCCCAAAACACAATGTGGACACATCCCATTTTTCTACAGAAAACAGAGGTGTTTTTTGCAAAGTGCCTACCTGTAGATTTTGGCCTCTAGCTCAGCCGGCACCTAGGGAAACCTACCAAACCTGTGCATTTTTAAAAACTAGAGACCTAGGGGAATCCAAGATGGGGTGACTAGTGAGGGCTCTCACCAGGTTCTGTTACCCAGAATCCTTTGCAAACCTCAAAATTTGGCAAAAAAACACGTTTTCCTCACATTTCGGTGACAGAAAGTTCTGGAATCTGAGAGGAGCCACAAATTTCCTTCCACCCAGTGTTCCCCCAAGTCTCCCGATAAAAATGATACCTCACTTGTGTGGGTAGGCCTAGCGCCCGCGACAGGAAATGGCCCTAAACACAACATAGACACATCCCATTTTTAAACAGAAAACAGAGGTGTTTTATGCAAAGTGCCTACCTGTAGATTTTGGCCTCTAGCTCAGCCGGCACCTAGGGAAACCTACCAAACCTGTGCGTTTTTGAAAATTAGAGACCTAGGGGAATCCAAGGTGGGGTGACTTGTGGGGCTCTGACCAGGTTCTGTTACCCAGAATCCTTTGAAAACCTCAAAATTTGGCTAAAAAAACAAGTTTTCCTCACATTTCGGTGACAGAAAGTTCTGGAATCTGAGAGGAGCCACAAATTTCCTTCCACCCAGTGTTCCCCCAAGTCTCCCGATAAAAATGATACCTCACTTGTGTGGGTAGGCCTAGCGCCCGCGACAGGAAATGGCCCTAAACACAACATGGACACATCCCATTTTTCAACAGAAAACAGAGGTGTTTTATGCAAAGTGCCTACCTGTAGATTTTGGCCTCTAGCTCAGCCGACACCTAGGGAAACCTACCAAACCTGTGCATTTTTTTAAATTAGAGACCTAGGGGAATCCAAGATGGGGTGACTCGTGGGGCTCTGACCAGGTTCTGTTACCCAGAATCCTTTGCAAACCTCAAAATTTGGCTAAAAAAACATGTTTTCAGCACATTTCGGTGACAGAAAGTTCTGGATTCTGAGAGGAGCCACAAATTTCCTTCCACTCAGCGTTCCCCCAAGTCTCCAGATAAAAATGATACCTCACTTGTGTGGGTAGGCCTAGCGCCCGCGACAGGAACTGCCCCAAAACACAACGTGGACACATCCCATTTTTCTACAGAAAACAGAGGTGTTTTTTGCAAAGTGCCTACCTGTAGATTTTGGCCGCTAGCTCAGCCGGCACCTAGGGAAACCTACCAAACCTGTGCATTTTTTTAAATTAGAGACCTAGGGGAATCCAAGATGGGGTGACTTGTGGGGCTCTGACCAGGTTCTGTTACCCAGAGACCTTTGCAAACCTCAAAATTTGGCTAAAGAAACACGTTTTCCTCACATTTCCGTCACAGAAAGTTCTGGAATCTGAGAGGAGCCACAAATTTCCTTCCACCCAGCGTTCCCCCAAGTCTCCAGATAAAAATGATACCTCACTTGTGTGGGTAGGCCTAGCGCCCGCGACAGGAACTGCCCCAAAACACAACGTGGACACATCCCATTTTTCTACAGAAAACAGAGGTGTTTTTTGCAAAGTGGTTACCTGTAGATTTTGGCCCCTAGCTCAGCCGGCACCTAGGGAAACCTACCAAACCTGTGCATTTTTTAAAATTAGAGACCTAGGGGAATCCAAGATGGGGTGACTCGTGGGGCTCTGACCAGGTTCTGTTACCCAGAATCCTTTGCAAACCTCAAAATTTGGCTAAAAAAACATGTTTTCAGCACATTTCGGTGACAGAAAGTTCTGGATTCTGAGAGGAGCCACAAATTTCCTTCCACTCAGCGTTCCCCCAAGTCTCCAGATAAAAATGATACCTCACTTGTGTGGGTAGGCCTAGCGCCCGCGACAGGAACTGCCCCAAAACACAACGTGGACACATCCCATTTTTCTACAGAAAACAGAGGTGTTTTTTGCAAAGTGCCTACCTGTAGATTTTGGCCGCTAGCTCAGCCGGCACCTAGGGAAACCTACCAAACCTGTGCATTTTTTTAAATTAGAGACCTAGGGGAATCCAAGATGGGGTGACTTGTGGGGCTCTGACCAGGTTCTGTTACCCAGAGACCTTTGCAAACCTCAAAATTTGGCTAAAGAAACACGTTTTCCTCACATTTCCGTCACAGAAAGTTCTGGAATCTGAGAGGAGCCACAAATTTCCTTCCACCCAGCGTTCCCCCAAGTCTCCAGATAAAAATGATACCTCACTTGTGTGGGTAGGCCTAGCGCCCGCGACAGGAACTGCCCCAAAACACAACGTGGACACATCCCATTTTTCTACAGAAAACAGAGGTGTTTTTTGCAAAGTGCTTACCTGTAGATTTTGGCCCCTAGCTCAGCCGGCACCTAGGGAAACCTACCAAACCTGTGCATTTTTTAAAATTAGAGACCTAAGGGAATCCAAGATGGGGTGACTTGTGGGGCTCTGACCAGGTTCTGTTACCCAGAATCCTTTGCAAACCTCAAAATTTGGCTAAAAAAACACGTTTTCCGCACATTTTGGTGACAGAAAGTTCTGGATTCTGAGAGGAGCCACAAATTTCCTTCCACCCAGCGTTCCCCCAAGTCTCCCGATAAAAATGATACCTCACTTGTGTGGGTAGGCCTAGTGCCCGCGACAGGAACTGCCCCAAAACACAACGTGGACACATCCCATTTTTCTACAGAAAACAGAGGTGTTTTTTGCAAAGTGCCTACCTGTAGATTTTGGCCTCTAGCTCAGCCGGCACCTAGGGAAACCTACCAAACCTGTGCATTTTTAAAAACTAGAGACCTAGGGGAATCCAAGATGGGGTGACTAGTGGGGCTCTCACCAGGTTCTGTTACCCAGAATCCTTTGCAAACCTCAAGATTTGGTTAAAAAAACAAGTTTTCCTCACATTTCGGTGACAGAAAGTTCTGGATTCTGAGAGGAGCCACAAATTTCCTTCCACCCAGCGTTCCCCCAAGTCTCCCGATAAAAATTATACCTCTCTTGTGTGGGTAGGCCTAGCGCCCGCGACAGGAACTGCCCCAAAACACAACGTGGACACATCCCATTTTTCTACATAAAACAGAGGTGTCTTTTGCAAAGTGCCTACCTGTAGATTTTGGCCGCTAGCTCAGCCGGCACCTAGGGAAACCTACCAAACCTGTGCATTTTTGAAAATTAGAGACCTAGGGGAATCCAAGGTGGGGTGACTCGTGGGGCTCTGACCAGGTTCTGTTACCCAGAATCCTTTGCAAACCTCAAAATTTGGCTAAAAAAAACAAGATTTCCTCACATTTCGGTGACAGAAAGTTCTGGAATCTGAGAGGAGCCACAAATTTCCTTCCACCCAGTGTTCCCCCAAGTCTCCCGATAAAAATGATACCCCACTTGTGTGTGTAGGCCTAGCGCCCGCGACAGGAACTGCCCCAAACCACAACGTGGACACATCCCATTTTTCTACAGAAAACAGAGGTGTTTTTTGCAAAGTGCCTACCTGTAGATTTTGGCCTCTATCTCAGCGGGCACCTAGGGAAACCTACCCAACCTGTGCATTTTTGAAAATTAGAGACCTAGGGGATTCCAAGGTGGGGTGACTTGTGGGGCCCTGACCAAGTTCTGTTACCCAGAATCCTCTGCAAACCTCAAAATTTGGCTAAAAAAACAAGTTTTCCTCACATTTCGGTGACAGAAAGTTCTGGAATCTGAGAGGAGCCACGAATTTCCTTCCACCCAGCGTTCCCCCAAGTCTCCCGATAAAAATGATACCTCACTTGTGTGGGTAGGCCTAGCACCCGCGACAGGAAATGCCCCAAAACACAACGTGGACACATCCCATTTTTCAACAGAAAACAGAGGTGTTTTTTGCAAAGTGCCTACCTGTAGATTGTGGCCTCTAGCTCAGCCGGCTCCTAGGGAAAATTACCAAACCTGTGCATTTTTGAAAACTAGAGACCTAGGGGAATCCAAGATGGGGTGACTAGTGGGGCTCTCACCAGGTTCTGTTACCCAGAATCCTTTGCAAACCTCAAAATGTGGCTAAAAAAACAAATTTTGCTCACATTTCGGTGACAGAAAGTTCTGGATTCTGAGAGGAGCCACAAATTTCCTTCCACCCATCGTTCCCCCAAGTCTCCCGATAAAAATGATACCTCACTTGAGTGGGTAGGCCTAGCGCCCGCGACAGAAACTGCCCCAAAACACAACGTGGACACATCCCATTTTTCTACAGAAAACAGAGGTGTTTTTTGCAAAGTGCCTACCTGTAGGTTTTGGCCTCTAGCTCAACCGGCACCTAGGGAAACCTACCAAACCTGTGCATTTTTGAAAATTAGAGACCTAGGGGAATCCAAGGTGGGGTGACTTGTGGGGCTCTGACCAGGTTCTGTTACCCAGAATCCTTTGCAAACCTAAATATTTGGCTAAAAAAACAAGTTTTCCGCACATTTTGGTGACAGAAAGTTCTGGATTCTGAGAGGAGCCACAAATTTCCTTCCACCCAGCGTTCCCCCAAGTCTCCCGATAAAAATTATACCTCACTTGTGTGGGTAAGCCTAGTGCCCGCGACAGGAACTGCCCCAAAACACAACGTGGACACATCCCATTTTTCTACAGAAAACAGAGGTGTTTTTTGCAAAGTGCCTACCTGTAGATTTTGGCCTCTAGCTCAGCCGGCACCTAGGGAAACCTACCAAACCTGTGCATTTTTAAAAACTAGAGACCTAGGGGAATCCAAGATGGGGTGACTAGTGAGGGCTCTCACCAGGTTCTGTTACCCAGAATCCTTTGCAAACCTCAAAATTTGGCAAAAAAACACGTTTTCCTCACATTTCGGTGACAGAAAGTTCTGGAATCTGAGAGGAGCCACAAATTTCCTTCCACCCAGTGTTCCCCCAAGTCTCCCGATAAAAATGATACCTCACTTGTGTGGGTAGGCCTAGCGCCCGCGACAGGAAATGGCCCTAAACACAACATAGACACATCCCATTTTTAAACAGAAAACAGAGGTGTTTTATGCAAAGTGCCTACCTGTAGATTTTGGCCTCTAGCTCAGCCGGCACCTAGGGAAACCTACCAAACCTGTGCGTTTTTGAAAATTAGAGACCTAGGGGAATCCAAGGTGGGGTGACTTGTGGGGCTCTGACCAGGTTCTGTTACCCAGAATCCTTTGAAAACCTCAAAATTTGGCTAAAAAAACAAGTTTTCCTCACATTTCGGTGACAGAAAGTTCTGGAATCTGAGAGGAGCCACAAATTTCCTTCCACCCAGTGTTCCCCCAAGTCTCCCGATAAAAATGATACCTCACTTGTGTGGGTAGGCCTAGCGCCCGCGACAGGAAATGGCCCTAAACACAACATGGACACATCCCATTTTTCAACAGAAAACAGAGGTGTTTTATGCAAAGTGCCTACCTGTAGATTTTGGCCTCTAGCTCAGCCGACACCTAGGGAAACCTACCAAACCTGTGCATTTTTTTAAATTAGAGACCTAGGGGAATCCAAGATGGGGTGACTCGTGGGGCTCTGACCAGGTTCTGTTACCCAGAATCCTTTGCAAACCTCAAAATTTGGCTAAAAAAACATGTTTTCAGCACATTTCGGTGACAGAAAGTTCTGGATTCTGAGAGGAGCCACAAATTTCCTTCCACTCAGCGTTCCCCCAAGTCTCCAGATAAAAATGATACCTCACTTGTGTGGGTAGGCCTAGCGCCCGCGACAGGAACTGCCCCAAAACACAACGTGGACACATCCCATTTTTCTACAGAAAACAGAGGTGTTTTTTGCAAAGTGCCTACCTGTAGATTTTGGCCGCTAGCTCAGCCGGCACCTAGGGAAACCTACCAAACCTGTGCATTTTTTTAAATTAGAGACCTAGGGGAATCCAAGATGGGGTGACTTGTGGGGCTCTGACCAGGTTCTGTTACCCAGAGACCTTTGCAAACCTCAAAATTTGGCTAAAGAAACACGTTTTCCTCACATTTCCGTCACAGAAAGTTCTGGAATCTGAGAGGAGCCACAAATTTCCTTCCACCCAGCGTTCCCCCAAGTCTCCAGATAAAAATGATACCTCACTTGTGTGGGTAGGCCTAGCGCCCGCGACAGGAACTGCCCCAAAACACAACGTGGACACATCCCATTTTTCTACAGAAAACAGAGGTGTTTTTTGCAAAGTGCTTACCTGTAGATTTTGGCCCCTAGCTCAGCCGGCACCTAGGGAAACCTACCAAACCTGTGCATTTTTTAAAATTAGAGACCTAGGGGAATCCAAGATGGGGTGACTCGTGGGGCTCTGACCAGGTTCTGTTACCCAGAATCCTTTGCAAACCTCAAAATTTGGCTAAAAAAACATGTTTTCAGCACATTTCGGTGACAGAAAGTTCTGGATTCTGAGAGGAGCCACAAATTTCCTTCCACTCAGCGTTCCCCCAAGTCTCCAGATAAAAATGATACCTCACTTGTGTGGGTAGGCCTAGCGCCCGCGACAGGAACTGCCCCAAAACACAACGTGGACACATCCCATTTTTCTACAGAAAACAGAGGTGTTTTTTGCAAAGTGCCTACCTGTAGATTTTGGCCGCTAGCTCAGCCGGCACCTAGGGAAACCTACCAAACCTGTGCATTTTTTTAAATTAGAGACCTAGGGGAATCCAAGATGGGGTGACTTGTGGGGCTCTGACCAGGTTCTGTTACCCAGAGACCTTTGCAAACCTCAAAATTTGGCTAAAGAAACACGTTTTCCTCACATTTCCGTCACAGAAAGTTCTGGAATCTGAGAGGAGCCACAAATTTCCTTCCACCCAGCGTTCCCCCAAGTCTCCAGATAAAAATGATACCTCACTTGTGTGGGTAGGCCTAGCGCCCGCGACAGGAACTGCCCCAAAACACAACGTGGACACATCCCATTTTTCTACAGAAAACAGAGGTGTTTTTTGCAAAGTGCTTACCTGTAGATTTTGGCCCCTAGCTCAGCCGGCACCTAGGGAAACCTACCAAACCTGTGCATTTTTTAAAATTAGAGACCTAAGGGAATCCAAGATGGGGTGACTTGTCGGGCTCTGACCAGGTTCTGTTACCCAGAATCCTTTGCAAACCTCAAAATTTGGCTAAAAAAACACGTTTTCCGCACATTTTGGTGACAGAAAGTTCTGGATTCTGAGAGGAGCCACAAATTTCCTTCCACCCAGCGTTCCCCCAAGTCTCCCGATAAAAATGATACCTCACTTGTGTGGGTAGGCCTAGTGCCCGCGACAGGAACTGCCCCAAAACACAACGTGGACACATCCCATTTTTCTACAGAAAACAGAGGTGTTTTTTGCAAAGTGCCTACCTGTAGATTTTGGCCTCTAGCTCAGCCGGCACCTAGGGAAACCTACCAAACCTGTGCATTTTTAAAAACTAGAGACCTAGGGGAATCCAAGATGGGGTGACTAGTGGGGCTCTCACCAGGTTCTGTTACCCAGAATCCTTTGCAAACCTCAAGATTTGGCTAAAAAAACAAGTTTTCCTCACATTTCGGTGACAGAAAGTTCTGGATTCTGAGAGGAGCCACAAATTTCCTTCCACCCAGCGTTCCCCCAAGTCTCCCGATAAAAATTATACCTCTCTTGTGTGGGTAGGCCTAGCGCCCGCGACAGGAACTGCCCCAAAACACAACGTGGACACATCCCATTTTTCTACATAAAACAGAGGTGTTTTTTGCAAAGTGCCTACCAGTAGATTTTGGCCGCTAGCTCAGAAGGCACCTAGGGAAACCTTCCAAACCTGTGCATTTTTGAAAATTAGAGACCTAGGGGAATCCAAGATGGGGTGACTTGTGGGGCTCTGACCAGGTTCTGTTACCCAGAATCCTTGCAAACCTCAAAATTTGGCTAAGAAAACAAGTTTTCCTCACATTTCGGTGAGAGAAAGTTCTGGAATCTGAGAGGAGCCACAAGTTTCCTTCCACCCACCGTTCACCCAAGTCTCCCGATAAAAATGATACCTCACTTGTGTGGGTAGGCCTAGTGCCCACGACAGGAACTGCCCCAAACCACAACGTGGACACATCCCATTTTTCTACAGAAAACAGAGGTGTTTTTTGCAAAGTGCCTACCTGTAGATTTTGGCCTCTATCTCAGCGGGCACCTAGGGAAACCTACCAAACCTGTGCATTTTTGAAAATTAGAGACCTAGGGGATTCCAAGGTGGGGTGACTTGTGGGGCTCTGACCAGCTTCTGTTACCCAGAATCCTTTGCAAACCTCAAAATTTGGCTAAAAAAACAAGTTTTGCTCACATTTCGGTGACAGAAAGTTCTGGAATCTGAGAGGAGCCACAAATTTCCTTCCACCCAGTGTTCCCCCAAGTCTCCTGATAAAAATGATACCTCACTTGTGTGGGTAGGCCTAGCGCCCGCGACAGGAAATGCCCCAAAACACAACATGGACACATCCCATTTTTCAACAGAAAACAGAGGTGTTTTTTGCAAAGTGCCTACCTGTAGATTGTGCCCTCTAGCTCAGCCGGCACCTAGGGAAACCTACCAAACCTGTGCATTTTTGAAAACTAGAGACCTAGGGGAATACAAGATGGGGTGACTAGTGGGGCTCTCACCAGGTTCTGTTACCCAGAATCCTGTGCAAACCTCAAAATGTGGCTAAAAAAACACATTTTGCTCACATTTCGGTGACAGAAAGTTCTGGATTCTGAGAGGAGCCACAAATTTTCTTCCACCCAGCGTTCCCCCAAGTCAAAATTTGGCTAAGAAAACAAGTTTTCCTCACATTTCGGTGAGAGAAAGTTCTGGAATCTGAGAGGAGCCACAAGTTTCCTTCCACCCACCGTTCCCCCAAGTCTCCCGATAAAAATGATACCTCACTTGAGTGGGTAGGCCTAGCGCCCGCGAGAGAAACTGCCTCAAAACACAACGTGGACACATCCCATTTTTCTACAAAAAACAGAGGTGTTTTTTGCAAAGTGCCTACCTGTAGATTTTGGCCTCTAGCTCAACCGGCACCTAGGGAAACCTACCAAACCGGTGCATTTTCGAAAATTAGAGACCTAGGGGAATCCAAGGTGGGGTGACTTGTGGGGCTCTGACCAGGTTCTGTTACCCAGAATCCTTTGCAAACCTCAAAATTTGGCTAAAAAAACAAGTTTTCCTCACATTTCGGTGACAGAAAGTTCTGGAATCTGAGAAGAGCCACGAATTTCCTTCCACCCAGTGTTCCCCCAAGTCTCCCGATAAAAATGATACCTCACTTGTGTGGGTAGGCCTATCGCCCGCGACAGGAAATGGCCCTAAACACAACATGGACACATCCCATTTTTAAACAGAAAACAGAGGTGTTTTATGCAAAGTGCCTACCTGTAGATTTTGGCCTCTAGCTCAGCCGGCACCTAGGGAAACCTACCAAACCTGTGCATTTTTTAAAATTAGAGACCTAGGAGAATCCAAGATGGGGTGACTTGTGGGGCTCTGACCAGGTTCTGTTACCCAGAATCCTTTGCAAACCTCAAAATTTGGCTAAAAAAACACGTTTTCCACACATTTAGGTGACAGAAAGTTCTGGATTCTGAGAGAAGCCACAAATTTCCTTCCACTCAGCGTTCCCCCAAGTCTCCAGATAAAAATGATACCTCACTTGTGTGGGTAGGCCTAGCGCCCGCGACAGGAACTGTCCCAAAACACAACGTGGACACATCCCATTTTTCTACACAAAACAGAGGTGTTTTTTGCAAAGTGCCTACCTGTAGATTTTGGCCGCTAGCTCAGCCGGCACCTAGGGAAATCTACCAAACCTGTGCATTTTTTAAAATTAGAGACCTAGGAGAATCCAAGATGGGGTGACTTGTGGGGCTCTGACCAGGTTCTGTTACCCAGAGACCTTTGCAAACCTCAACATTTGGCTAAAAAAACACGTTTCCCTCACATTTCCGTCACAGAAAGTTCTGGAATCTGAGAGAAGCCACAAATTTCCTTCCACCCAGCGTTCCCCAAGTCTCCAGATAAAAATGATACCTCACTTGTGTGGGTAGGCCTAGCGCACGCGACAGGAACTGCCCCAAAACACAACGTGGACACATCCCATTTTTCTACAGAAAACAGAGGTGTTTTTTGCAAAGTGCCTACCTGTAGATTTTGGCCCCTAGCTCAGCCGGCACCTAAAGAAACCTACCAAACCTGTGCATTTTTTAAAATTAGAGACCTAAGGGAATCCAAGATGGGGTGACTTGTGGGGCTCTGACCAGGTTCTGTTACCCAGAATCCTTTGCAAACCTCAAAATTTGGCTAAAAAAACACGTTTTCCGCACATTTAGGTGACAGAAAGTTCTGGATTCTGAGAGAAGCCACAAATTTCCTTCCACTCAGCGTTCCCCCAAGTCTCCAGATAAAAATGATACCTCACTTGTGTGGGTAGGCCTAGCGCCCGCGACAGGAACTGTCCCAAAACACAACGTGGACACATCCCATTTTTCTACAGAAAACAGAGGTGTTTTTTGCAAAGTGCCTACCTGTAGATTTTGGCCGCTAGCTCAGCCGGCACCTAGGGAAACCTACCAAACCTGTGCATTTTTTTAAATTAGAGACCTAGGGGAATCCAAGATGGGGTGACTTGTGGGGCTCTGACCAGGTTCTGTTACCCAGAGACCTTTGCAAACCTCAAAATTTGGCTAAAAAAACACGTTTCCCTCACATTTCCGTCACAGAAAGTTCTGGAATCTGAGAGGAGCCACAAATTTCCTTCCACCCAGCGTTCCCCCAAGTCTCCAGATAAAAATGATACCTCACTTGTGTGGGTAGGCCTAGCGCACGCGACAGGAACTGCCCCAAAACACAACGTGGACACATCCCATTTTTCTACAGAAAACAGAGGTGTTTTTTGCAAAGTGCCTACCTGTAGATTTTGGCCCCTAGCTCAGCCGGCACCTAAAGAAACCTACCAAACCTGTGCATTTTTTAAAATTAGAGACCTAAGGGAATCCAAGATGGGGTGACTTGTGGGGCTCTGACCAGGTTCTGTTACCCAGAATCCTTTGCAAACCTAAAAATTTGGCTGAAAAAACACGTTTTCCGCACATTTTGGTGACAGAAAGTTCTGGATTCTGAGAGGAGCCACAAATTTCCTTCCACCCAGCGTTCCCCCAAGTCGCCCGATAAAAATTATACCTCACTTGTGTGGGTAAGCCTAGTGCCCGCGACAGGAACTGCCCCAAAACACAACGTGGACACATCCCATTTTTCTACAGAAAACAGAGGTGTTTTTTGCAAAGTGCCTACCTGTAGATTTTGGCCTCTAGCTCAGCCGGCACCTAGGGAAACCTACCAAACCTGTGCATTTTTTAAAACTAGAGACCTAGGGGAATCCAAGATGGGGTGACTAGTGAGGGCTCTCACCAGGTTCTGTTACCCAGAATCCTTTGCAAACCTCAAAATTTGGCAAAATAACATGTTTTCCTCACATTTCGGTGACAGAAAGTTCTGGAATCTGAGAGGAGCCACAAATTTCCTTCCACCCAGTGTTCCCCCAAGTCTCCCGATAAAAATGATACCTCACTTGTGTGGGTACGCCTAGCGCCCGCAACAGGAAATGGCCCTAAACACAACATGGACACATCCCATTTTTCAACAGAAAACAGAGGTGTTTTTTGCAAAGTGCCTACCTGTAGATTTTGGCCTCTAGCTCAGCCGGCACCTAGGGAAACCTACCAAACCTGTGCATTTTTTTAAATTAGAGACCTAGGGGAATCCAAGATGGGGTGACTTGTGGGGCTCTGACCAGGTTCTGTTACCCAGAATCCTTTGCAAACCTCAAAATTTGGCTAAAAAAACAAGTTTTCCTCACATTTCGGTGACAGAAAGTTCTGTAATCTGAGAGGAGCCACAAATTTCCTTCCACCCAGTGTTCCCCCAAGTCTCCAGATAAAAATGATACCTCACTTGTGTGGGTAGGCCTAGCGCCCGCGACAGGAAATGGCCCTAAACACAACATGGACACATCCCATTTTTAAACAGAAAACAGAGGTGTTTTATGCAAAGTGCCTACCTGTAGATTTTGGCCTCTAGCTCAGCCGGCACCTATGGAAACCTACCAAACCTGTGCATTTTTTAAAATTAGAGACCTAGGGGAATCCAAGATGGGGTGACTCGTGGGGCTCTGACCAGGTTCTGTTACCCAGAATCCTTTGCAAACCTCAAAATTTGGCTAAAAAAACACGTTTTCCGCACATTTCAGTGACAGAAAGTTCTGGATTCTGAGAGAAGCCACAAATTTCCTTCCACTCAGCGTTCCCCCAAGTCTCCAGCTAAAAATGATACCTCACTTGTGTGGGTAGGCCTAGCGCCAGCGACAGGAACTGCCCCAAAACACAACGTGGACACATCCCATTTTTCTACAGAAAACAGAGGTGTTTTTTGCAAAGTGCCTACCTGTAGATTTTGGCCGCTAGCTCAGCCGGCACCTAGGGAAACCTGCCAAACCTGTGCATTTTTTTAAATTAGAGACCTAGGGGAATCCAAGATGGGGTGACTTGTGGGGCTCTGACCAGGTTCTGTTACCCAGAGACCTTTGCAAACCTCAAAATTTGGCTAAAAAAACAAGTTTTCCTCACATTTCCGTCACAGAAAGTTCTGGAATCTGAGAGGAGCCACAAATTTCCTTCCACCCAGCGTTCCCCCAAGTCTCCAGATAAAAATGATACCTCACTTGTGTGGGTAGGCCTAGCGCCCGCGACAGGAACTGCCCCAAAACACAACATGAACACATCCCATTTTTCTACAGAAAACAGAGGTGTTTTTTGCAAAGTGCCTACCTGTAGATTTTGGCCTCTAGCTCAGCCGGCACCTAGGGAAACCTACCAAACCTGTGCATTTTTAAAAACTAGAGACCTAGGGGAATCCATGATGGGGTGACTAGTGAGGGCTCTCACGAGGTTCTGTTACCCAGAATCCTTTGCAAACCTCAAAATTTGGCAAAAAAACATGTTTTCCTCACATTTCGGTGACAGAAAGTTCTGGAATCTGAGAGGAGCCACAAATTTCCTTCCGCCCAGTGTTCCCCCAAGTCTCCCGATAAAAATGATACCTCACTTGTGTGGGTACGCCTAGCGCCCGCGACAGGAAATGGCCCTAAACACAACATGGACACATCCCATTTTTCAACAGAAAACAGAGGTGTTTTTTGCAAAGTGCCTACCTGTAGATTTTGGCCTCTAGCTCAGCCGGCACCTAGGGAAACCTACCAAACCTGTGCATTTTTTAAAATTAGAGACCTAGGGGAATCCAAGATGGGGTGACTAGTGAGGGCTCTCACCAGGTTCTGTTACCCAGAATCCTTTGCAAACCTAAAAATTTGGCTGAAAAAACACGTTTTCCGCACATTTTGGTGACAGAAAGTTCTGGATTCTGAGAGGAGCCACAAATTTCCTTCCACCCAGCGTTCCCCCAAGTCTCCCGATAAAAATGATACCTCACTTGTGTGGGTAAGATAAGTGCCCGCGACAGGAACTGCCCCAAAACACAACGTGGACACATCCCATTTTTCTACAGAAAACAGAGGTGTTTTTTGCAAAGTGCCTACCTCTAGATTTTGGCCTCTAGCTCAGCCGGCACCTAGGGAAACCTACCAAACCTGTGCATTTTTAAAAACTAGAGACCTAGGGGAATCCAAGATGGGGTGACTAGTGGGGCTCTCACCAGGTTCTGTTACCCAGAATCCTTTGCAAACCTCAAGATTTGGCTAAAAAAACAAGTTTTCCTCACATTTCGGTGACAGAAAGTTCTGGATTCTGAGAGGAGCCACAAATTTCCTTCCACCCAGCGTTCCCCCAAGTCTCCCGATAAAAATTATACCTCTCTTGTGTGGGTAGGCCTAGCGCCCGCGACAGGAACTGCCCCAAAACACAACGTGGACACATCCCATTTTTCTACATAAAACAGAGGTGTTTTTTGCAAAGTGCCTACCTGTAGATTTTGGCCTCTATATCAGCGGGCACCTAGGGAAACCTACCAAACCTGTGCATTTTTTAAAATTAGAGACCTAGGGGATTCCAAGGTGGGGTGACTTGTGGGGCTCTGACCAGGTTCTGTTACCCAGAATCCTTTGCAAACCTCAAAATTTGGCTAAAAAAACAAGTTTTACTCACATTTCGGTGACAGAAAGTTCTGGAATCTGAGAGGAGCCACAAATTTCCTTCCACCCAGTGTTCCCCCAAGTCTCCTGATAAAAATGATACCTCACTTGTGTGGGTAGGCCTAGCGCCCGCGACAGGAACTGCCCCAAAACACAACGTGAACACATCCCATTTTTCTACAGAAAACAGAGGTGTTTTTTGCAAAGTGCCTACCTGTAGATTTTGGCCTCTAGCTCAGCCGGCACCTAGGGAAACCTACCAAACCTGTGCATTTTTCAAAACTAGAGACCTAGGGGAATCCATGATGGGGTGACTAGTGAGGGCTCTCACGAGGTTCTGTTACCCAGAATCCTTTGCAAACCTCAAAATTTGGCAACAAAACATGTTTTCCTCACATTTCGGTGACAGAAAGTTCTGGAATCTGAGAGGAGCCACAAATTTCCTTCCACCCAGTGTTCCCCCAAGTCTCCCGATAAAAATGATACCTCACTTGTGTGGGTACGCCTAGCGCCCGCGACAGGAAATGGCCCTAAACACAACATGGACACATCCCATTTTTCAACAGAAAACAGAGGTGTTTTTTCAAAGTGCCTACCTGTAGATTTTGGCCTCTAGCTCAGCCGGCACCTAGGGAAACCTACCAAACCTGTGCATTTTTAAAAACTAGAGACCTAGGGGAATCCAAGATGGGGTGACTAGTGAGGGCTCTCACCAGGTTCTGTTACCCAGAATCCTTTGCAAACCTAAAAATTTGGCTGAAAAAACACGTTTTCCGCACATTTTGGTGACAGAAAGTTCTGGATTCTGAGAGGAGCCACAAATTTCCTTCCACCCAGCGTTCCCCCAAGTCTCCCGATAAAAATGATACCTCACTTGTGTGGGTAAGCCTAGTGCCCGCGACAGGAACTGCCCCAAAACACAACGTGGACACATCCCATTTTTCTACAGAAAACAGAGGTGTTTTTTGCAAAGTGCCTACCTGTAGATTTTGGCCTCTAGCTCAGCCGGCACCTAGGGAAACCTACCAAACCTGTACATTTTTAAAAACTAGAGACCTAGGGGAATCCAAGATGGGGTGACTAGTGGGGCTCTCACCAGGTTCTGTTACCCAGAATCCTTTGCAAACCTCAAGATTTGGCTAAAAAAACAAGTTTTCCTCACATTTCGGTGACAGAAAGTTCTGGATTCTGAGAGGAGCCACAAATTTCCTTCCACCCAGCGTTCCCCCAAGTCTCCCGATAAAAATTATACCTCTCTTGTGTGGGTAGGCCTAGCGCCCGCGACAGGAACTGCCCCAAAACACAACGTGGACACATCCCATTTTTCTACATAAAACAGAGGTGTTTTTTGCAAAGTGCCTACCTGTAGATTTTGGCCGCTAGCTCAGAAGGCACCTAGGGAAACCTTCCAAACCTGTGCATTTTTGAAAATTAGAGACCTATGGGAATCCAAGATGGGGTGACTTGTGGGGCTCTGACCAGGTTTTGTTACCCAGAATCCTTGCAAACCTCAAAATTTGGCTAAGAAAACAAGTTTTCCTCACATTTCGGTGAGAGAAAGTTCTGGAATCTGAGAGGAGCCACAAGTTTCCTTCCACCCACCGTTCACCCAAGTCTCCCGATAAAAATGATACCTCACTTGTGTGGGTAGGCCTAGTGCCCGCGACAGGAACTGCCCCAAACCACAACGTGGACACATCCCATTTTTCTACAGAAAACAGAGGTGTTTTTTGCAAAGTGCCTACCTGTAGATTTTGGCCTCTAGCTCAGCCGGCACCTAGGGAAACCTACCAAACCTGTGCATTTTTTTAAATTAGAGACCTAGGGGAATCCAAGATGGGGTGACTTGTAGGCTCTGACCAGGTTCTGTTACCCAGAATCCTTTGCAAACCTCAAAATTTGGCTAAAAAAACAAGTTTTCCTCACATTTCGGTGACAGAAAGTTCTGTAATCTGAGAGGAGCCACAAATTTCCTTCCACCCAGTGTTCCCCCAAGTCTCCAGATAAAAATGATACCTCACTTGTGTGGGTAGGCCTAGCGCCCGCGACAGGAAATGGCCCTAAACACAACATTGACACATCCCATTTTTAAACAGAAAACAGAGGTGTTTTATGCAAAGTGCCTACCTGTAGATTTTGGCCTCTAGCTCAGCCGGCACCTATGGAAACCTACCAAACCTGTGCATTTTTTAAAATTAGAGACCTAGGGGAATCCAAGATGGGGTGACTCGTGGGGCTCTGACCAGGTTCTGTTACCCAGAATCCTTTGCAAACCTCAAAATTTGGCTAAAAAAACACGTTTTCCGCACATTTCAGTGACAGAAAGTTCTGGATTCTGAGAGAAGCCACAAATTTCCTTCCACTCAGCGTTCCCCCAAGTCTCCAGCTAAAAATGATACCTCACTTGTGTGGGTAGGCCTAGCGCCAGCGACAGGAACTGCCCCAAAACACAACGTGGACACATCCCATTTTTCTACAGAAAACAGAGGTGTTTTTTGCAAAGTGCCTACCTGTAGATTTTGGCCGCTAGCTCAGCCGGCACCTAGGGAAACCTGCCAAACCTGTGCATTTTTTTAAATTAGAGACCTAGGGGAATCCAAGATGGGGTGACTTGTGGGGCTCTGACCAGGTTCTGTTACCCAGAGACCTTTGCAAACCTCAAAATTTGGCTAAAAAAACAAGTTTTCCTCACATTTCCGTCACAGAAAGTTCTGGAATCTGAGAGGAGCCACAAATTTCCTTCCACCCAGCGTTCCCCCAAGTCTCCAGATAAAAATGATACCTCACTTGTGTGGGTAGGCCTAGCGCCCGCGACAGGAACTGCCCCAAAACACAACATGAACACATCCCATTTTTCTACAGAAAACAGAGGTGTTTTTTGCAAAGTGCCTACCTGTAGATTTTGGCCTCTAGCTCAGCCAGCACCTAGGGAAACCTACCAAACCTGTGCATTTTTAAAAACTAGAGACCTAGGGGAATCCATGATGGGGTGACTAGTGAGGGCTCTCACGAGGTTCTGTTACCCAGAATCCTTTGCAAACCTCAAAATTTGGCAAAAAAACATGTTTTCCTCACATTTCGGTGACAGAAAGTTCTGGAATCTGAGAGGAGCCACAAATTTCCTTCCGCCCAGTGTTCCCCCAAGTCTCCCGATAAAAATGATACCTCACTTGTGTGGGTACGCCTAGCGCCCGCGACAGGAAATGGCCCTAAACACAACATGGACACATCCCATTTTTCAACAGAAAACAGAGGTGTTTTTTGCAAAGTGCCTACCTGTAGATTTTGGCCTCTAGCTCAGCCGGCACCTAGGGAAACCTACCAAACCTGTGCATTTTTTAAAATTAGAGACCTAGGGGAATCCAAGATGGGGTGACTAGTGAGGGCTCTCACCAGGTTCTGTTACCCAGAATCCTTTGCAAACCTAAAAATTTGGCTGAAAAAACACGTTTTCCGCACATTTTGGTGACAGAAAGTTCTGGATTCTGAGAGGAGCCACAAATTTCCTTCCACCCAGCGTTCCCCCAAGTCTCCCGATAAAAATGATACCTCACTTGTGTGGGTAAGATAAGTGCCCGCGACAGGAACTGCCCCAAAACACAACGTGGACACATCCCATTTTTCTACAGAAAACAGAGGTGTTTTTTGCAAAGTGCCTACCTCTAGATTTTGGCCTCTAGCTCAGCCGGCACCTAGGGAAACCTACCAAACCTGTGCATTTTTAAAAACTAGAGACCTAGGGGAATCCAAGATGGGGTGACTAGTGGGGCTCTCACCAGGTTCTGTTACCCAGAATCCTTTGCAAACCTCAAGATTTGGCTAAAAAAACAAGTTTTCCTCACATTTCGGTGACAGAAAGTTCTGGATTCTGAGAGGAGCCACAAATTTCCTTCCACCCAGCGTTCCCCCAAGTCTCCCGATAAAAATTATACCTCTCTTGTGTGGGTAGGCCTAGCGCCCGCGACAGGAACTGCCCCAAAACACAACGTGGACACATCCCATTTTTCTACATAAAACAGAGGTGTTTTTTGCAAAGTGCCTACCTGTAGATTTTGGCCTCTATATCAGCGGGCACCTAGGGAAACCTACCAAACCTGTGCATTTTTTAAAATTAGAGACCTAGGGGATTCCAAGGTGGGGTGACTTGTGGGGCTCTGACCAGGTTCTGTTACCCAGAATCCTTTGCAAACCTCAAAATTTGGCTAAAAAAACAAGTTTTACTCACATTTCGGTGACAGAAAGTTCTGGAATCTGAGAGGAGCCACAAATTTCCTTCCACCCAGTGTTCCCCCAAGTCTCCTGATAAAAATGATACCTCACTTGTGTGGGTAGGCCTAGCGCCCGCGACAGGAACTGCCCCAAAACACAACGTGAACACATCCCATTTTTCTACAGAAAACAGAGGTGTTTTTTGCAAAGTGCCTACCTGTAGATTTTGGCCTCTAGCTCAGCCGGCACCTAGGGAAACCTACCAAACCTGTGCATTTTTCAAAACTAGAGACCTAGGGGAATCCATGATGGGGTGACTAGTGAGGGCTCTCACGAGGTTCTGTTACCCAGAATCCTTTGCAAACCTCAAAATTTGGCAACAAAACATGTTTTCCTCACATTTCGGTGACAGAAAGTTCTGGAATCTGAGAGGAGCCACAAATTTCCTTCCACCCAGTGTTCCCCCAAGTCTCCCGATAAAAATGATACCTCACTTGTGTGGGTACGCCTAGCGCCCGCGACAGGAAATGGCCCTAAACACAACATGGACACATCCCATTTTTCAACAGAAAACAGAGGTGTTTTTTCAAAGTGCCTACCTGTAGATTTTGGCCTCTAGCTCAGCCGGCACCTAGGGAAACCTACCAAACCTGTGCATTTTTAAAAACTAGAGACCTAGGGGAATCCAAGATGGGGTGACTAGTGAGGGCTCTCACCAGGTTCTGTTACCCAGAATCCTTTGCAAACCTAAAAATTTGGCTGAAAAAACACGTTTTCCGCACATTTTGGTGACAGAAAGTTCTGGATTCTGAGAGGAGCCACAAATTTCCTTCCACCCAGCGTTCCCCCAAGTCTCCCGATAAAAATGATACCTCACTTGTGTGGGTAAGCCTAGTGCCCGCGACAGGAACTGCCCCAAAACACAACGTGGACACATCCCATTTTTCTACAGAAAACAGAGGTGTTTTTTGCAAAGTGCCTACCTGTAGATTTTGGCCTCTAGCTCAGCCGGCACCTAGGGAAACCTACCAAACCTGTACATTTTTAAAAACTAGAGACCTAGGGGAATCCAAGATGGGGTGACTAGTGGGGCTCTCACCAGGTTCTGTTACCCAGAATCCTTTGCAAACCTCAAGATTTGGCTAAAAAAACAAGTTTTCCTCACATTTCGGTGACAGAAAGTTCTGGATTCTGAGAGGAGCCACAAATTTCCTTCCACCCAGCGTTCCCCCAAGTCTCCCGATAAAAATTATACCTCTCTTGTGTGGGTAGGCCTAGCGCCCGCGACAGGAACTGCCCCAAAACACAACGTGGACACATCCCATTTTTCTACATAAAACAGAGGTGTTTTTTGCAAAGTGCCTACCTGTAGATTTTGGCCGCTAGCTCAGAAGGCACCTAGGGAAACCTTCCAAACCTGTGCATTTTTGAAAATTAGAGACCTATGGGAATCCAAGATGGGGTGACTTGTGGGGCTCTGACCAGGTTTTGTTACCCAGAATCCTTGCAAACCTCAAAATTTGGCTAAGAAAACAAGTTTTCCTCACATTTCGGTGAGAGAAAGTTCTGGAATCTGAGAGGAGCCACAAGTTTCCTTCCACCCACCGTTCACCCAAGTCTCCCGATAAAAATGATACCTCACTTGTGTGGGTAGGCCTAGTGCCCGCGACAGGAACTGCCCCAAACCACAACGTGGACACATCCCATTTTTCTACAGAAAACAGAGGTGTTTTTTGCAAAGTGCCTACCTGTAGATTTTGGCCTCTATCTCAGCGGGCACCTAGGGAAACCTACCAAACCTGTGCATTTTTGAAAATTAGAGACCTAGGGGATTCCAAGGTGGGGTGACTTGTGGGGCTCTGACCAGGTTCTGTTACCCAGAATCCTTTGCAAACCTCAAAATTTGGCTAAAAAAACAAGTTTTCCTCACATTTCGGTGAGAGAAAGTTCTGGAATCTGAGAGGAGCCACAAGTTTCCTTCCACCCACCGTTCACCCAAGTCTCCCGATAAAAATGATACCTCACTTGTGTGGGTAGGCCTAGTGCCCGCAACAGGAACTGCCCCAAACCACAACGTGGACACATCCCATTTTTCTACAGAAAACAGAGGTGTTTTTTGCAAAGTGCCTACCTGTAGATTGTGGCCTCTAGCTCAGCCGGCACCTAGGGAAACCTACCAAACCTGTGCATTTTTGAAAACTAGAGACCTAGGGGAAAACAAGATGGGGTGACTAGTGGGGCTCTCACCAGGTTCTGTTACCCAGAATCCTTTGCAAACCTCAAAATTTGGCAAAAAAACACGTTTTCCTCACATTTCGGTGACAGAAAGTTCTGGAATCTGAGAGGAGCCACAAATTTCCTTCCACCCAGTGTTCCCCCAAGTCTCCCGATAAAAATGATACCTCACTTGTGTGGGTAGGCCTAGCGCCCGCGACAGGAAATGGCCCTAAACACAACATAGACACATCCCATTTTTAAACAGAAAACAGAGGTGTTTTATGCAAAGTGCCTACCTGTAGATTTTGGCCTCTAGCTCAGCCGGCACCTAGGGAAACCTACCAAACCTGTGCGTTTTTGAAAATTAGAGACCTAGGGGAATCCAAGGTGGGGTGACTTGTGGGGCTCTGACCAGGTTCTGTTACCCAGAATCCTTTGAAAACCTCAAAATTTGGCTAAAAAAACAAGTTTTCCTCACATTTCGGTGACAGAAAGTTCTGGAATCTGAGAGGAGCCACAAATTTCCTTCCACCCAGTGTTCCCCCAAGTCTCCCGATAAAAATGATACCTCACTTGTGTGGGTAGGCCTAGCGCCCGCGACAGGAAATGGCCCTAAACACAACATGGACACATCCCATTTTTCAACAGAAAACAGAGGTGTTTTATGCAAAGTGCCTACCTGTAGATTTTGGCCTCTAGCTCAGCCGACACCTAGGGAAACCTACCAAACCTGTGCATTTTTTTAAATTAGAGACCTAGGGGAATCCAAGATGGGGTGACTCGTGGGGCTCTGACCAGGTTCTGTTACCCAGAATCCTTTGCAAACCTCAAAATTTGGCTAAAAAAACATGTTTTCAGCACATTTCGGTGACAGAAAGTTCTGGATTCTGAGAGGAGCCACAAATTTCCTTCCACTCAGCGTTCCCCCAAGTCTCCAGATAAAAATGATACCTCACTTGTGTGGGTAGGCCTAGCGCCCGCAACAGGAACTGCCCCAAAACACAACGTGGACACATCCCATTTTTCTACAGAAAACAGAGGTGTTTTTTGCAAAGTGCCTACCTGTAGATTTTGGCCGCTAGCTCAGCCGGCACCTAGGGAAACCTACCAAACCTGTGCATTTTTTTAAATTAGAGACCTAGGGGAATCCAAGATGGGGTGACTTGTGGGGCTCTGACCAGGTTCTGTTACCCAGAGACCTTTGCAAACCTCAAAATTTGGCTAAAGAAACACGTTTTCCTCACATTTCCGTCACAGAAAGTTCTGGAATCTGAGAGGAGCCACAAATTTCCTTCCACCCAGCGTTCCCCCAAGTCTCCAGATAAAAATGATACCTCACTTGTGTGGGTAGGCCTAGCGCCCGCGACAGGAACTGCCCCAAAACACAACGTGGACACATCCCATTTTTCTACAGAAAACAGAGGTGTTTTTTGCAAAGTGCTTACCTGTAGATTTTGGCCCCTAGCTCAGCCGGCACCTAGGGAAACCTACCAAACCTGTGCATTTTTTAAAATTAGAGACCTAGGGGAATCCAAGATGGGGTGACTCGTGGGGCTCTGACCAGGTTCTGTTACCCAGAATCCTTTGCAAACCTCAAAATTTGGCTAAAAAAACATGTTTTCAGCACATTTCGCTGACAGAAAGTTCTGGATTCTGAGAGGAGCCACAAATTTCCTTCCACTCAGCGTTCCCCCAAGTCTCCAGATAAAAATGATACCTCACTTGTGTGGGTAGGCCTAGCGCCCGCGACAGGAACTGCCCCAAAACACAACGTGGACACATCCCATTTTTCTACAGAAAACAGAGGTGTTTTTTGCAAAGTGCCTACCTGTAGATTTTGGCCGCTAGCTCAGCCGGCACCTAGGGAAACCTACCAAACCTGTGCATTTTTTTAAATTAGAGACCTAGGGGAATCCAAGATGGGGTGACTTGTGGGGCTCTGACCAGGTTCTGTTACCCAGAGACCTTTGCAAACCTCAAAATTTGGCTAAAGAAACACGTTTTCCTCACATTTCCGTCACAGAAAGTTCTGGAATCTGAGAGGAGCCACAAATTTCCTTCCACCCAGCGTTCCCCCAAGTCTCCAGATAAAAATGATACCTCACTTGTGTGGGTAGGCCTAGCGCCCGCGACAGGAACTGCCCCAAAACACAACGTGGACACATCCCATTTTTCTACAGAAAACAGAGGTGTTTTTTGCAAAGTGCTTACCTGTAGATTTTGGCCCCTAGCTCAGCCGGCACCTAGGGAAACCTACCAAACCTGTGCATTTTTTAAAATTAGAGACCTAAGGGAATCCAAGATGGGGTGACTTGTGGGGCTCTGACCAGGTTCTGTTACCCAGAATCCTTTGCAAACCTCAAAATTTGGCTAAAAAAACACGTTTTCCGCACATTTTGGTGACAGAAAGTTCTGGATTCTGAGAGGAGCCACAAATTTCCTTCCACCCAGCGTTCCCCCAAGTCTCCCGATAAAAATGATACCTCACTTGTGTGGGTAGGCCTAGTGCCCGCGACAGGAACTGCCCCAAAACACAACGTGGACACATCCCATTTTTCTACAGAAAACAGAGGTGTTTTTTGCAAAGTGCCTACCTGTAGATTTTGGCCTCTAGCTCAGCCGGCACCTAGGGAAACCTACCAAACCTGTGCATTTTTAAAAACTAGAGACCTAGGGGAATCCAAGATGGGGTGACTAGTGGGGCTCTCACCAGGTTCTGTTACCCAGAATCCTTTGCAAACCTCAAGATTTGGCTAAAAAAACAAGTTTTCCTCACATTTCGGTGACAGAAAGTTCTGGATTCTGAGAGGAGCCACAAATTTCCTTCCACCCAGCGTTCCCCCAAGTCTCCCGATAAAAATTATACCTCTCTTGTGTGGGTAGGCCTAGCGCCCGCGACAGGAACTGCCCCAAAACACAACGTGGACACATCCCATTTTTCTACATAAAACAGAGGTGTTTTTTGCAAAGTGCCTACCAGTAGATTTTGGCCGCTAGCTCAGAAGGCACCTAGGGAAACCTTCCAAACCTGTGCATTTTTGAAAATTAGAGACCTAGGGGAATCCAAGATGGGGTGACTTGTGGGGCTCTGACCAGGTTCTGTTACCCAGAATCCTTGCAAACCTCAAAATTTGGCTAAGAAAACAAGTTTTCCTCACATTTCGGTGAGAGAAAGTTCTGGAATCTGAGAGGAGCCACAAGTTTCCTTCCACCCACCGTTCACCCAAGTCTCCCGATAAAAATGATACCTCACTTGTGTGGGTAGGCCTAGTGCCCACGACAGGAACTGCCCCAAACCACAACGTGGACACATCCCATTTTTCTACAGAAAACAGAGGTGTTTTTTGCAAAGTGCCTACCTGTAGATTTTGGCCTCTATCTCAGCGGGCACCTAGGGAAACCTACCAAACCTGTGCATTTTTGAAAATTAGAGACCTAGGGGATTCCAAGGTGGGGTGACTTGTGGGGCTCTGACCAGCTTCTGTTACCCAGAATCCTTTGCAAACCTCAAAATTTGGCTAAAAAAACAAGTTTTGCTCACATTTCGGTGACAGAAAGTTCTGGAATCTGAGAGGAGCCACAAATTTCCTTCCACCCAGTGTTCCCCCAAGTCTCCTGATAAAAATGATACCTCACTTGTGTGGGTAGGCCTAGCGCCCGCGACAGGAAATGCCCCAAAACACAACATGGACACATCCCATTTTTCAACAGAAAACAGAGGTGTTTTTTGCAAAGTGCCTACCTGTAGATTGTGCCCTCTAGCTCAGCCGGCACCTAGGGAAACCTACCAAACCTGTGCATTTTTGAAAACTAGAGACCTAGGGGAATACAAGATGGGGTGACTAGTGGGGCTCTCACCAGGTTCTGTTAACCAGAATCCTGTGCAAACCTCAAAATGTGGCTAAAAAAACACATTTTGCTCACATTTCGGTGACAGAAAGTTCTGGATTCTGAGAGGAGCCACAAATTTTCTTCCACCCAGCGTTCCCCCAAGTCAAAATTTGGCTAAGAAAACAAGTTTTCCTCACATTTCGGTGAGAGAAAGTTCTGGAATCTGAGAGGAGCCACAAGTTTCCTTCCACCCACCGTTCCCCCAAGTCTCCCGATAAAAATGATACCTCACTTGAGTGGGTAGGCCTAGCGCCCGCGAGAGAAACTGCCTCAAAACACAACGTGGACACATCCCATTTTTCTACAGAAAACAGAGGTGTTTTTTGCAAAGTGCCTACCTGTAGATTTTGGCCTCTAGCTCAACCGGCACCTAGGGAAACCTACCAAACCTGTGCATTTTCGAAAATTAGAGACCTAGGGGAATCCAAGGTGGGGTGACTTGTGGGGCTCTGACCAGGTTCTGTTACCCAGAATCCTTTGCAAACCTCAAAATTTGGCTAAAAAAACAAGTTTTCCTCACATTTCGGTGACAGAAAGTTCTGGAATCTGAGAAGAGCCACGAATTTCCTTCCACCCAGTGTTCCCCCAAGTCTCCCGATAAAAATGATACCTCACTTGTGTGGGTAGGCCTAGCGCCCGCGACAGGAAATGGCCCTAAACACAACATGGACACATCCCATTTTTAAACAGAAAACAGAGGTGTTTTATGCAAAGTGCCTACCTGTAGATTTTGGCCTCTAGCTCAGCCGGCACCTAGGGAAACCTACCAAACCTGTGCATTTTTTAAAATTAGAGACCTAGGAGAATCCAAGATGGGGTGACTTGTGGGGCTCTGACCAGGTTCTGTTACCCAGAATCCTTTGCAAACCTCAAAATTTGGCTAAAAAAACACGTTTTCCACACATTTAGGTGACAGAAAGTTCTGGATTCTGAGAGAAGCCACAAATTTCCTTCCACTCAGCGTTCCCCCAAGTCTCCAGATAAAAATGATACCTCACTTGTGTGGGTAGGCCTAGCGCCCGCGACAGGAACTGTCCCAAAACACAACGTGGACACATCCCATTTTTCTACACAAAACAGAGGTGTTTTTTGCAAAGTGCCTACCTGTAGATTTTGGCCGCTAGCTCAGCCGGCACCTAGGGAAACCTACCAAACCTGTGCATTTTTTAAAATTAGAGACCTAGGAGAATCCAAGATGGGGTGACTTGTGGGGCTCTGACCAGGTTCTGTTACCCAGAGACCTTTGCAAACCTCAACATTTGGCTAAAAAAACACGTTTCCCTCACATTTCCGTCACAGAAAGTTCTGGAATCTGAGAGGAGCCACAAATTTCCTTCCACCCAGCGTTCCCCAAGTCTCCAGATAAAAATGATACCTCACTTGTGTGGGTAGGCCTAGCGCACGCGACAGGAACTGCCCCAAAACACAACGTGGACACATCCCATTTTTCTACAGAAAACAGAGGTGTTTTTTGCAAAGTGCCTACCTGTAGATTTTGGCCCCTAGCTCAGCCGGCACCTAAAGAAACCTACCAAACCTGTGCATTTTTTAAAATTAGAGACCTAAGGGAATCCAAGATGGGGTGACTTGTGGGGCTCTGACCAGGTTCTGTTACCCAGAATCCTTTGCAAACCTCAAAATTTGGCTAAAAAAACACGTTTTCCGCACATTTAGGTGACAGAAAGTTCTGGATTCTGAGAGAAGCCACAAATTTCCTTCCACTCAGCGTTCCAACAAGTCTCCAGATAAAAATGATACCTCACTTGTGTGGGTAGGCCTAGCGCCCGCGACAGGAACTGTCCCAAAACACAACGTGGACACATCCCATTTTTCTACAGAAAACAGAGGTGTTTTTTGCAAAGTGCCTACCTGTAGATTTTGGCCGCTAGCTCAGCCGGCACCTAGGGAAACCTACCAAACCTGTGCATTTTTTTAAATTAGAGACCTAGGGGAATCCAAGATGGGGTGACTTGTGGGGCTCTGACCAGGTTCTGTTACCCAGAGACCTTTGCAAACCTCAAAATTTGGCTAAAAAAACACATTTCCCTCACATTTCCGTCACAGAAAGTTCTGGAATCTGAGAGGAGCCACAAATTTCCTTCCACCCAGCGTTCCCCCAAGTCTCCAGATAAAAATGATACCTCACTTGTGTGGGTAGGCCTAGCGCACGCGACAGGAACTGCCCCAAAACACAACGTGGACACATCCCATTTTTCTACAGAAAACAGAGGTGTTTTTTGCAAAGTGCCTACCTGTAGATTTTGGCCCCTAGCTCAGCCGGCACCTAAAGAAACCTACCAAACCTGTGCATTTTTTAAAATTAGAGACCTAAGGGAATCCAAGATGGGGTGACTTGTGGGGCTCTGACCAGGTTCTGTTACCCAGAATCCTTTGCAAACCTAAAAATTTGGCTGAAAAAACACGTTTTCCGCACATTTTGGTGACAGAAAGTTCTGGATTCTGAGAGGAGCCACAAATTTCCTTCCACCCAGCGTTCCCCCAAGTCGCCCGATAAAAATTATACCTCACTTGTGTGGGTAAGCCTAGTGCCCGCGACAGGAACTGCCCCAAAACACAACGTGGACACATCCCATTTTTCTACAGAAAACAGAGGTGTTTTTTGCAAAGTGCCTACCTGTAGATTTTGGCCTCTAGCTCAGCCGGCACCTAGGGAAACCTACCAAACCTGTGCATTTTTTAAAACTAGAGACCTAGGGGAATCCAAGATGGGGTGACTAGTGAGGGCTCTCACCAGGTTCTGTTACCCAGAATCCTTTGCAAACCTCAAAATTTGGCAAAATAACATGTTTTCCTCACATTTCGGTGACAGAAAGTTCTGGAATCTGAGAGGAGCCACAAATTTCCTTCCACCCAGTGTTCCCCCAAGTCTCCCGATAAAAATGATACCTCACTTGTGTGGGTACGCCTAGCGCCCGCAACAGGAAATGGCCCTAAACACAACATGGACACATCCCATTTTTCAACAGAAAACAGAGGTGTTTTTTGCAAAGTGCCTACCTGTAGATTTTGGCCTCTAGCTCAGCCGGCACCTAGGGAAACCTACCAAACCTGTGCATTTTTTTAAATTAGAGACCTAGGGGAATCCAAGATGGGGTGACTTGTGGGGCTCTGACCAGGTTCTGTTACCCAGAATCCTTTGCAAACCTCAAAATTTGGCTAAAAAAACAAGTTTTCCTCACATTTCGGTGACAGAAAGTTCTGTAATCTGAGAGGAGCCACAAATTTCCTTCCACCCAGTGTTCCCCCAAGTCTCCAGATAAAAATGATACCTCACTTGTGTGGGTAGGCCTAGCGCCCGCGACAGGAAATGGCCCTAAACACAACATGGACACATCCCATTTTTAAACAGAAAACAGAGGTGTTTTATGCAAAGTGCCTACCTGTAGATTTTGGCCTCTAGCTCAGCCGGCACCTATGGAAACCTACCAAACCTGTGCATTTTTTAAAATTAGAGACCTAGGGGAATCCAAGATGGGGTGACTCGTGGGGCTCTGACCAGGTTCTGTTACCCAGAATCCTTTGCAAACCTCAAAATTTGGCTAAAAAAACACGTTTTCCGCACATTTCAGTGACAGAAAGTTCTGGATTCTGAGAGAAGCCACAAATTTCCTTCCACTCAGCGTTCCCCCAAGTCTCCAGATAAAAATGATACCTCACTTGTGTGGGTAGGCCTAGCGCCAGCGACAGGAACTGCCCCAAAACACAACGTGGACACATCCCATTTTTCTACAGAAAACAGAGGTGTTTTTTGCAAAGTGCCTACCTGTAGATTTTGGCCGCTAGCTCAGCCGGCACCTAGGGAAACCTGCCAAACCTGTGCATTTTTTTAAATTAGAGACCTAGGGGAATCCAAGATGGGGTGACTTGTGGGGCTCTGACCAGGTTCTGTTACCCAGAGACCTTTGCAAACCTCAAAATTTGGCTAAAAAAACAAGTTTTCCTCACATTTCCGTCACAGAAAGTTCTGGAATCTGAGAGGAGCCACAAATTTCCTTCCACCCAGCGTTCCCCCAAGTCTCCAGATAAAAATGATACCTCACTTGTGTGGGTAGGCCTAGCGCCCGCGACAGGAACTGCCCCAAAACACAACATGAACACATCCCATTTTTCTACAGAAAACAGAGGTGTTTTTTGCAAAGTGCCTACCTGTAGATTTTGGCCTCTAGCTCAGCCGGCACCTAGGGAAACCTACCAAACCTGTGCATTTTTAAAAACTAGAGACCTAGGGGAATCCATGATGGGGTGACTAGTGAGGGCTCTCACGAGGTTCTGTTACCCAGAATCCTTTGCAAACCTCAAAATTTGGCAAAAAAACATGTTTTCCTCACATTTCGGTGACAGAAAGTTCTGGAATCTGAGAGGAGCCACAAATTTCCTTCCGCCCAGTGTTCCCCCAAGTCTCCCGATAAAAATGATACCTCACTTGTGTGGGTACGCCTAGCGCCCGCGACAGGAAATGGCCCTAAACACAACATGGACACATCCCATTTTTCAACAGAAAACAGAGGTGTTTTTTGCAAAGTGCCTACCTGTAGATTTTGGCCTCTAGCTCAGCCGGCACCTAGGGAAACCTACCAAACCTGTGCATTTTTAAAAACTAGAGACCTAGGGGAATCCAAGATGGGGTGACTAGTGAGGGCTCTCACCAGGTTCTGTTACCCAGAATCCTTTGCAAACCTAAAAATTTGGCTGAAAAAACACGTTTTCCGCACATTTTGGTGACAGAAAGTTCTGGATTCTGAGAGGAGCCACAAATTTCCTTCCACCCAGCGTTCCCCCAAGTCTCCCGATAAAAATGATACCTCACTTGTGTGGGTAAGATAAGTGCCCGCGACAGGAACTGCCCCAAAACACAACGTGGACACATCCCATTTTTCTACAGAAAACAGAGGTGTTTTTTGCAAAGTGCCTACCTCTAGATTTTGGCCTCTAGCTCAGCCGGCACCTAGGGAAACCTACCAAACCTGTGCATTTTTAAAAACTAGAGACCTAGGGGAATCCAAGATGGGGTGACTAGTGGGGCTCTCACCAGGTTCTGTTACCCAGAATCCTTTGCAAACCTCAAGATTTGGCTAAAAAAACAAGTTTTCCTCACATTTCGGTGACAGAAAGTTCTGGATTCTGAGAGGAGCCACAAATTTCCTTCCACCCAGCGTTCCCCCAAGTCTCCCGATAAAAATTATACCTCTCTTGTGTGGGTAGGCCTAGCGCCCGCGACAGGAACTGCCCCAAAACACAACGTGGACACATCCCATTTTTCTACATAAAACAGAGGTGTTTTTTGCAAAGTGCCTACCTGTAGATTTTGGCCTCTATATCAGCGGGCACCTAGGGAAACCTACCAAACCTGTGCATTTTTTAAAATTAGAGACCTAGGGGATTCCAAGGTGGGGTGACTTGTGGGGCTCTGACCAGGTTCTGTTACCCAGAATCCTTTGCAAACCTCAAAATTTGGCTAAAAAAACAAGTTTTACTCACATTTCGGTGACAGAAAGTTCTGGAATCTGAGAGGAGCCACAAATTTCCTTCCACCCAGTGTTCCCCCAAGTCTCCTGATAAAAATGATACCTCACTTGTGTGGGTAGGCCTAGCGCCCGCGACAGGAACTGCCCCAAAACACAACGTGAACACATCCCATTTTTCTACAGAAAACAGAGGTGTTTTTTGCAAAGTGCCTACCTGTAGATTTTGGCCTCTAGCTCAGCCGGCACCTAGGGAAACCTACCAAACCTGTGCATTTTTCAAAACTAGAGACCTAGGGGAATCCATGATGGGGTGACTAGTGAGGGCTCTCACGAGGTTCTGTTACCCAGAATCCTTTGCAAACCTCAAAATTTGGCAACAAAACATGTTTTCCTCACATTTCGGTGACAGAAAGTTCTGGAATCTGAGAGGAGCCACAAATTTCCTTCCACCCAGCGTTCCCCCAAGTCTCCAGATAAAAATGATACCTCACTTGTGTGGGTAGGCCTAGCGCCCGCGACAGGAACTGCCCCAAAACACAACGTGGACACATCCCATTTTTCTACAGAAAACAGAGGTGTTTTTTGCAAAGTGCCTACCTGTAGATTTTGGCCCCTAGCTCAGCCGGCACCTAAAGAAACCTACCAAACCTGTGCATTTTTTAAAATTAGAGACCTAAGGGAATCCAAGATGGGGTGACTTGTGGGGCTCTGACCAGGTTCTGTTACCCAGAATCCTTTGCAAACCTAAAAATTTGGCTGAAAAAACACATTTTCCGCACATTTTGGTGACAGAAAGTTCTGGATTCTGAGAGGAGCCACAAATTTCCTTCCACCCAGCGTTCCCCCAAGTCGCCCGATAAAAATTATACCTCACTTGTGTGGGTAAGCCTAGTGCCCGCGACAGGAACTGCCCCAAAACACAACGTGGACACATCCCATTTTTCTACAGAAAACAGAGGTGTTTTTTGCAAAGTGCCTACCTGTAGATTTTGGCCTCTAGCTCAGCCGGCACCTAGGGAAACCTACCAAACCTGTGCATTTTTTAAAACTAGAGACCTAGGGGAATCCAAGATGGGGTGACTAGTGAGGGCTCTCACCAGGTTCTGTTACCCAGAATCCTTTGCAAACCTCAAAATTTGGCAAAATAACATGTTTTCCTCACATTTCGGTGACAGAAAGTTCTGGAATCTGAGAGGAGCCACAAATTTCCTTCCACCCAGTGTTCCCCCAAGTCTCCCGATAAAAATGATACCTCACTTGTGTGGGTACGCCTAGCGCCCGCAACAGGAAATGGCCCTAAACACAACATGGACACATCCCATTTTTCAACAGAAAACAGAGGTGTTTTTTGCAAAGTGCCTACCTGTAGATTTTGGCCTCTAGCTCAGCCGGCACCTAGGGAAACCTACCAAACCTGTGCATTTTTTTAAATTAGAGACCTAGGGGAATCCAAGATGGGGTGACTTGTGGGGCTCTGACCAGGTTCTGTTACCCAGAATCCTTTGCAAACCTCAAAATTTGGCTAAAAAAACAAGTTTTCCTCACATTTCGGTGACAGAAAGTTCTGTAATCTGAGAGGAGCCACAAATTTCCTTCCACCCAGTGTTCCCCCAAGTCTCCATATAAAAATGATACCTCACTTGTGTGGGTAGGCCTAGCGCCCGCGACAGGAAATGGCCCTAAACACAACATGGACACATCCCATTTTTAAACAGAAAACAGAGGTGTTTTATGCAAAGTGCCTACCTGTAGATTTTGGCCTCTAGCTCAGCCGGCACCTATGGAAACCTACCAAACCTGTGCATTTTTTAAAATTAGAGACCTAGGGGAATCCAAGATGGGGTGACTCGTGGGGCTCTGACCAGGTTCTGTTACCCAGAATCCTTTGCAAACCTCAAAATTTGGCTAAAAAAACACGTTTTCCGCACATTTCAGTGACAGAAAGTTCTGGATTCTGAGAGAAGCCACAAATTTCCTTCCACTCAGCGTTCCCCCAAGTCTCCAGATAAAAATGATACCTCACTTGTGTGGGTAGGCCTAGCGCCAGCGACAGGAACTGCCCCAAAACACAACGTGGACACATCCCATTTTTCTACAGAAAACAGAGGTGTTTTTTGCAAAGTGCCTACCTGTAGATTTTGGCCGCTAGCTCAGCCGGCACCTAGGGAAACCTGCCAAACCTGTGCATTTTTTTAAATTAGAGACCTAGGGGAATCCAAGATGGGGTGACTTGTGGGGCTCTGACCAGGTTCTGTTACCCAGAGACCTTTGCAAACCTCAAAATTTGGCTAAAAAAACAAGTTTTCCTCACATTTCCGTCACAGAAAGTTCTGGAATCTGAGAGGAGCCACAAATTTCCTTCCACCCAGCGTTCCCCCAAGTCTCCAGATAAAAATGATACCTCACTTGTGTGGGTAGGCCTAGCGCCCGCGACAGGAACTGCCCCAAAACACAACATGAACACATCCCATTTTTCTACAGAAAACAGAGGTGTTTTTTGCAAAGTGCCTACCTGTAGATTTTGGCCTCTAGCTCAGCCGGCACCTAGGGAAACCTACCAAACCTGTGCATTTTTAAAAACTAGAGACCTAGGGGAATCCATGATGGGGTGACTAGTGAGGGCTCTCACGAGGTTCTGTTACCCAGAATCCTTTGCAAACCTCAAAATTTGGCAAAAAAACATGTTTTCCTCACATTTCGGTGACAGAAAGTTCTGGAATCTGAGAGGAGCCACAAATTTCCTTCCGCCCAGTGTTCCCCCAAGTCTCCCGATAAAAATGATACCTCACTTGTGTGGGTACGCCTAGCGCCCGCGACAGGAAATGGCCCTAAACACAACATGGACACATCCCATTTTTCAACAGAAAACAGAGGTGTTTTTTGCAAAGTGCCTACCTGTAGATTTTGGCCTCTAGCTCAGCCGGCACCTAGGGAAACCTACCAAACCTGTGCATTTTTAAAAACTAGAGACCTAGGGGAATCCAAGATGGGGTGACTAGTGAGGGCTCTCACCAGGTTCTGTTACCCAGAATCCTTTGCAAACCTAAAAATTTGGCTGAAAAAACACGTTTTCCGCACATTTTGGTGACAGAAAGTTCTGGATTCTGAGAGGAGCCACAAATTTCCTTCCACCCAGCGTTCCCCCAAGTCTCCCGATAAAAATGATACCTCACTTGTGTGGGTAAGATAAGTGCCCGCGACAGGAACTGCCCCAAAACACAACGTGGACACATCCCATTTTTCTACAGAAAACAGAGGTGTTTTTTGCAAAGTGCCTACCTCTAGATTTTGGCCTCTAGCTCAGCCGGCACCTAGGGAAACCTACCAAACCTGTGCATTTTTAAAAACTAGAGACCTAGGGGAATCCAAGATGGGGTGACTAGTGGGGCTCTCACCAGGTTCTGTTACCCAGAATCCTTTGCAAACCTCAAGATTTGGCTAAAAAAACAAGTTTTCCTCACATTTCGGTGACAGAAAGTTCTGGATTCTGAGAGGAGCCACAAATTTCCTTCCACCCAGCGTTCCCCCAAGTCTCCCGATAAAAATTATACCTCTCTTGTGTGGGTAGGCCTAGCGCCCGCGACAGGAACTGCCCCAAAACACAACGTGGACACATCCCATTTTTCTACATAAAACAGAGGTGTTTTTTGCAAAGTGCCTACCTGTAGATTTTGGCCTCTATATCAGCGGGCACCTAGGGAAACCTACCAAACCTGTGCATTTTTTAAAATTAGAGACCTAGGGGATTCCAAGGTGGGGTGACTTGTGGGGCTCTGACCAGGTTCTGTTACCCAGAATCCTTTGCAAACCTCAAAATTTGGCTAAAAAAACAAGTTTTACTCACATTTCGGTGACAGAAAGTTCTGGAATCTGAGAGGAGCCACAAATTTCCTTCCACCCAGTGTTCCCCCAAGTCTCCTGATAAAAATGATACCTCACTTGTGTGGGTAGGCCTAGCGCCCGCGACAGGAACTGCCCCAAAACACAACGTGAACACATCCCATTTTTCTACAGAAAACAGAGGTGTTTTTTGCAAAGTGCCTACCTGTAGATTTTGGCCTCTAGCTCAGCCGGCACCTAGGGAAACCTACCAAACCTGTGCATTTTTCAAAACTAGAGACCTAGGGGAATCCATGATGGGGTGACTAGTGAGGGCTCTCACGAGGTTCTGTTACCCAGAATCCTTTGCAAACCTCAAAATTTGGCAACAAAACATGTTTTCCTCACATTTCGGTGACAGAAAGTTCTGGAATCTGAGAGGAGCCACAAATTTCCTTCCACCCAGTGTTCCCCCAAGTCTCCCGATAAAAATGATACCTCACTTGTGTGGGTACGCCTAGCGCCCGCGACAGGAAATGGCCCTAAACACAACATGGACACATCCCATTTTTCAACAGAAAACAGAGGTGTTTTTTCAAAGTGCCTACCTGTAGATTTTGGCCTCTAGCTCAGCCGGCACCTAGGGAAACCTACCAAACCTGTGCATTTTTAAAAACTAGAGACCTAGGGGAATCCAAGATGGGGTGACTAGTGAGGGCTCTCACCAGGTTCTGTTACCCAGAATCCTTTGCAAACCTAAAAATGTGGCTGAAAAAACACGTTTTCCGCACATTTTGGTGACAGAAAGTTCTGGATTCTGAGAGGAGCCACAAATTTCCTTCCACCCAGCGTTCCCCCAAGTCTCCCGATAAAAATGATACCTCACTTGTGTGGGTAAGCCTAGTGCCCGCGACAGGAACTGCCCCAAAACACAACGTGGACACATCCCATTTTTCTACAGAAAACAGAGGTGTTTTTTGCAAAGTGCCTACCTGTAGATTTTGGCCTCTAGCTCAGCCGGCACCTAGGGAAACCTACCAAACCTGTACATTTTTAAAAACTAGAGACCTAGGGGAATCCAAGATGGGGTGACTAGTGGGGCTCTCACCAGGTTCTGTTACCCAGAATCCTTTGCAAACCTCAAGATTTGGCTAAAAAAACAAGTTTTCCTCACATTTCGGTGACAGAAAGTTCTGGATTCTGAGAGGAGCCACAAATTTCCTTCCACCCAGCGTTCCCCCAAGTCTCCCGATAAAAATTATACCTCTCTTGTGTGGGTAGGCCTAGCGCCCGCGACAGGAACTGCCCCAAAACACAACGTGGACACATCCCATTTTTCTACATAAAACAGAGGTGTTTTTTGCAAAGTGCCTACCTGTAGATTTTGGCCGCTAGCTCAGAAGGCACCTAGGGAAACCTTCCAAACCTGTGCATTTTTGAAAATTAGAGACCTAGGGGAATCCAAGATGGGGTGACTTGTGGGGCTCTGACCAGGTTTTGTTACCCAGAATCCTTGCAAACCTCAAAATTTGGCTAAGAAAACAAGTTTTCCTCACATTTCGGTGAGAGAAAGTTCTGGAATCTGAGAGGAGCCACAAGTTTCCTTCCACCCACCGTTCACCCAAGTCTCCCGATAAAAATGATACCTCACTTGTGTGGGTAGGCCTAGTGCCCGCGACAGGAACTGCCCCAAACCACAACGTGGACACATCCCATTTTTCTACAGAAAACAGAGGTGTTTTTTGCAAAGTGCCTACCTGTAGATTTTGGCCTCTATCTCAGCGGGCACCTAGGGAAACCTACCAAACCTGTGCATTTTTGAAAATTAGAGACCTAGGGGATTCCAAGGTGGGGTGACTTGTGGGGCTCTGACCAGGTTCTGTTACCCAGAATCCTTTGCAAACCTCAAAATTTGGCTAAAAAAACAAGTTTTCCTCACATTTCGGTGAGAGAAAGTTCTGGAATCTGAGAGGAGCCACAAGTTTCCTTCCACCCACCGTTCACCCAAGTCTCCCGATAAATATGATACCTCACTTGTGTGGGTAGGCCTAGTGCCCGCAACAGGAACTGCCCCAAACCACAACGTGGACACATCCCATTTTTCTACAGAAAACAGAGGTGTTTTTTGCAAAGTGCCTACCTGTAGATTGTGGCCTCTAGCTCAGCCGGCACCTAGGGAAACCTACCAAACCTGTGCATTTTTGAAAACTAGAGACCTAGGGGAAAACAAGATGGGGTGACTAGTGGGGCTCTCACCAGGTTCTGTTACCCAGAATCCTGTGCAAACCTCAAAATGTGGCTAAAAAAACACATTTTGCTCACATTTCGGTGACAGAAAGTTCTGGATTCTGAGAGGAGCCACAAATTTTCTTCCACCCAGCGTTCCCCCAAGTCAAAATTTGGCTAAGAAAACAAGTTTTCCTCACATTTCGGTGAGAGAAAGTTCTGGAATCTGAGAGGAGCCACAAGTTTCCTTCCACCCACCGTTCCCCCAAGTCTCCCGATAAAAATGATACCTCACTTTAGTGGGTAGGCCTAGCGCCCGCGAGAGAAACTGCCTCAAAACACAACGTGGACACATCCCATTTTTCTACAGAAAACAGAGGTGTTTTTTGCAAAGTGCCTACCTGTAGATTTTGGCCTCTAGCTCAACCGGCACCTAGGGAAACCTACCAAACCTGTGCATTTTTGAAAATTAGAGACCTAGGGGAATCCAAGGTGGGGTGACTAGTGGGGCTCTCACCAGGTTCTGTTACCCAGAATCCTTTGCAAACCTCAAAATTTGGCTAAAAAAACAAGTTTTCCTCACATTTCGGTGACAGAAAGTTGTGGAATCTGAGAGGAGCCACGAATTTCCTTCCACCCAGTGTTCCCCCAAGTCTCCCGATAAGAATTATACCTCACTTGTGTGGGTAGGCCTAGTGCCCGCGACAGGAACTGCCCCAAAACACAACGTGGACACATCCCATTTTTCTACAGAAAACAGAGGTGTTTTTTGCAAAGTGCCTACCTGTAGATTTTGGCCTCTAGCTCAGCCGGCACCTAGGGAAACCTACCAAACCTGTGCATTTTTTAAAATTAGAGACCTAAGGGAATCCAAGATGGGGTGACTTGTGGGGCTCTGACCAGGTTCTGTTACCCAGAATCCTTTGCAAACCTCAAAATTTGGCTAAAAAAACAAGTTTTCCTCACATTTCGGTGACAGAAAGTTCTGTAATCTGAGAGGAGCCACAAATTTCCTTCCACCCAGTGTTCCCCCAAGTCTCCAGATAAAAATGATACCTCACTTGTGTGGGTAGGCCTAGCGCCCGCGACAGGAAATGGCCCTAAACACAACATGGACACATCACATTTTTAAACAGAAAACAGAGGTGTTTTATGCAAAGTGCCTACCTGTAGATTTTGGCCTCTAGCTCAGCCGGCACCTAGGGAAACCTACCAAACCTGTGCATTTTTTAAAATTAGAGATCTAGGGGAATCCAAGATGGGGTGACTTGTGGGGCTCTGACCAGGTTCTGTTACCCAGAATCCTTTGCAAACCTCAAAATTTGGCTAAAAAAACACGTTTTCCACACATTTAGGTGACAGAAAGTTCTGGATTCTGAGAGAAGCCACAAATTTCCTTCCACTCAGCGTTCCCCCAAGTCTCCAGATAAAAATGATACCTCACTTGTGTGGGTAGGCCTAGCGCCCGCGACAGGAACTGTCCCAAAACACAACGTGGACACATCCCATTTTTCTAAAGAAAACAGAGGTGTTTTTTGCAAAGTGCCTACCTGTAGATTTTGGCCGCTAGCTCAGCCGGCACCTAGGGAAACCTACCAAACCTGTGCATTTTTTAAAATTAGAGACCTAGGGGAATCCAAGATGGGGTGACTTGTGGGGCTCTGACCAGGTTCTGTTACCCAGAGACCTTTGCAAACCTCAACATTTGGCTAAAAAAACACGTTTCCCTCACATTTCCGTCACAGAAAGTTCTGGAATCTGAGAGGAGCCACAAATTTCCTTCCACCCAGCGTTCCCCCAAGTCTACAGATAAAAATGATACCTCACTTGTGTGGGTAGGCCTAGCGCCCGCGACAGGAACTGCCCCAAAACACAACGTGGACACATCCCATTTTTCTACAGAAAACAGAGGTGTTTTTTGCAAAGTGCCTACCTGTAGATTTTGGCCCCTAGCTCAGCCGGCACCTAAAGAAACCTACCAAACCTGTGCATTTTTTAAAATTAGAGACCTAAGGGAATCCAAGATGGGGTGACTTGTGGGGCTCTGACCAGGTTCTGTTACCCAGAATCCTTTGCAAACCTCAAAATTTGGCTAAAAAAACACGTTTTCCGCACATTTAGGTGACAGAAAGATCTGGATTCTGAGAGAAGCCACAAATTTCCTTCCACTCAGCGTTCCCCCAAGTCTCCAGATAAAAATGATACCTCACTTGTGTGGGTAGGCCTAGCGCCCGCGACAGGAACTGTCCCAAAACACAACGTGGACACATCCCATTTTTCTAAAGAAAACAGAGGTGTTTTTTGCAAAGTGCCTACCTGTAGATTTTGGCCGCTAGCTCAGCCGGCACCTAGGGAAACCTACCAAACCTGTGCATTTTTTAAAATTAGAGACCTAGGGGAATCCAAGATGGGGTGACTTGTGGGGCTCTGACCAGGTTCTGTTACCCAGAGACCTTTGCAAACCTCAAAATTTGGCTAAAAAAACACGTTTCCCTCACATTTCCATCACAGAAAGTTCTGGAATCTGAGAGGAGCCACAAATTTCCTTCCACCCAGCGTTTCCCCAAGTCTCCAGATAAAAATGATACCTCACTTGTGTGGGTAGGCCTAGCGCCCGCGACAGGAACTGCCCCAAAACACAACGTGGACACATCCCATTTTTCTACAGAAAACAGAGGTGTTTTTTGCAAAGTGCCTACCTGTAGATTTTGGCCCCTAGCTCAGCCGGCACCTAAAGAAACCTACCAAACCTGTGCATTTTTTAAAATTAGAGACCTAAGGGAATCCAAGATGGGGTGACTTGTGGGGCTCTGACCAGGTTCTGTTACCCAGAATCCTTTGCAAACCTAAAAATTTGGCTGAAAAAACACGTTTTCCGCACATTTTGGTGACAGAAAGTTCTGGATTCTGAGAGGAGCCACAAATTTCCTTCCACCCAGCGTTCCCCCAAGTCTCCCGATAAAAATTATACCTCACTTGTGTGGGTAAGCCTAGTGCCCGCGACAGGAACTGCCCCAAAACACAACGTGGACACATCCCATTTTTCTACAGAAAACAGAGGTGTTTTTTGCAAAGTGCCTACCTGTAGATTTTGGCCTCTAGCTCAGCCGGCACCTAGGGAAACCTACCAAACCTGTGCATTTTTAAAAACTAGAGACCTAGGGGAATCCAAGATGGGGTGACTAGTGAGGGCTCTCACCAGGTTCTGTTACCCAGAATCCTTTGCAAACCTCAAAATTTGGCAAAAAAACACGTTTTCCTCACATTTCGGTGACAGAAAGTTCTGGAATCTGAGAGGAGCCACAAATTTCCTTCCACCCAGTGTTCCCCCAAGTCTCCCGATAAAAATGATACCTCACTTGTGTGGGTACGCCTAGCGCCCGCAACAGGAAATGGCCCTAAACACAACATGGACACATCCCATTTTTCAACAGAAAACAGAGGTGTTTTTTGCAAAGTGCCTACCTGTAGATTTTGGCCTCTAGCTCAGCCGGCACCTATGGAAACCTACCAAACCTGTGCATTTTTTAAAATTAGAGACCTAGGGGAATCCAAGATGGGGTGACTCGTGGGGCTATGACCAGGTTCTGTTACCCAGAATCCTTTGCAAACCTCAAAATTTGGCTAAAAAAACACGTTTTCCGCACATTTCAGTGACAGAAAGTTCTGGATTCTGAGAGAAGCCACAAATTTCCTTCCACTCAGCGTTCCCCCAAGTCTCCAGATAAAAATGATACCTCACTTGTGTGGGTAGGCCTAGCGCCAGCGACAGGAACTGCCCCAAAACACAACGTGGACACATCCCATTTTTCTACAGAAAACAGAGGTGTTTTTTGCAAAGTGCCTACCTGTAGATTTTGGCCGCTAGCTCAGCCGGCACCTAGGGAAACCTGCCAAACCTGTGCATTTTTTTAAATTAGAGACCTAGGGGAATCCAAGATGGGGTGACTTGTGGGGCTCTGACCAGGTTCTGTTACCCAGAGACCTTTGCAAACCTCAAAATTTGGCTAAAAAAACAAGTTTTCCTCACATTTCCGTCACAGAAAGTTCTGGAATCTGAGAGGAGCCACAAATTTCCTTCCACCCAGCGTTCCCCCAAGTCTCCAGATAAAAATGATACCTCACTTGTGTGGGTAGGCCTAGCGCCCGCGACAGGAACTGCCCCAAAACACAACATGAACACATCCCATTTTTCTACAGAAAACAGAGGTGTTTTTTGCAAAGTGCCTACCTGTAGATTTTGGCCTCTAGCTCAGCCGGCACCTAGGGAAACCTACCAAACCTGTGCATTTTTAAAAACTAGAGACCTAGGGGAATCCATGATGGGGTGACTAGTGAGGGCTCTCACGAGGTTCTGTTACCCAGAATCCTTTGCAAACCTCAAAATTTGGCAAAAAAACATGTTTTCCTCACATTTCGGTGACAGAAAGTTCTGGAATCTGAGAGGAGCCACAAATTTCCTTCCGCCCAGTGTTCCCCCAAGTCTCCCGATAAAAATGATACCTCACTTGTGTGGGTACGCCTAGCGCCCGCGACAGGAAATGGCCCTAAACAGAACATGGACACATCCCATTTTTCAACAGAAAACAGAGGTGTTTTTTGCAAAGTGCCTACCTGTAGATTTTGGCCTCTAGCTCAGCCGGCACCTAGGGAAACCTACCAAACCTGTGCATTTTTAAAAACTAGAGACCTAGGGGAATCCAAGATGGGGTGACTAGTGAGGGCTCTCACCAGGTTCTGTTACCCAGAATCCTTTGCAAACCTAAAAATTTGGCTGAAAAAACACGTTTTCCGCACATTTTGGTGACAGAAAGTTCTGGATTCTGAGAGGAGCCACAAATTTCCTTCCACCCAGCGTTCCCCCAAGTCTCCCGATAAAAATGATACCTCACTTGTGTGGGTAAGATAAGTGCCCGCGACAGGAACTGCCCCAAAACACAACGTGGACACATCCCATTTTTCTACAGAAAACAGAGGTGTTTTTTGCAAAGTGCCTACCTCTAGATTTTGGCCTCTAGCTCAGCCGGCACCTAGGGAAACCTACCAAACCTGTGCATTTTTAAAAACTAGAGACCTAGGGGAATCCAAGATGGGGTGACTAGTGGGGCTCTCACCAGGTTCTGTTACCCAGAATCCTTTGCAAACCTCAAGATTTGGCTAAAAAAACAAGTTTTCCTCACATTTCGGTGACAGAAAGTTCTGGATTCTGAGAGGAGCCACAAATTTCCTTCCACCCAGCGTTCCCCCAAGTCTCCCGATAAAAATTATACCTCTCTTGTGTGGGTAGGCCTAGCGCCCGCGACAGGAACTGCCCCAAAACACAACGTGGACACATCCCATTTTTCTACATAAAACAGAGGTGTTTTTTGCAAAGTGCCTACCTGTAGATTTTGGCCTCTATATCAGCGGGCACCTAGGGAAACCTACCAAACCTGTGCATTTTTTAAAATTAGAGACCTAGGGGATTCCAAGGTGGGGTGACTTGTGGGGCTCTGACCAGGTTCTGTTACCCAGAATCCTTTGCAAACCTCAAAATTTGGCTAAAAAAACAAGTTTTACTCACATTTCGGTGACAGAAAGTTCTGGAATCTGAGAGGAGCCACAAATTTCCTTCCACCCAGTGTTCCCCCAAGTCTCCTGATAAAAATGATACCTCACTTGTGTGGGTAGGCCTAGCGCCCGCGACAGGAACTGCCCCAAAACACAACGTGAACACATCCCATTTTTCTACAGAAAACAGAGGTGTTTTTTGCAAAGTGCCTACCTGTAGATTTTGGCCTCTAGCTCAGCCGGCACCTAGGGAAACCTACCAAACCTGTGCATTTTTCAAAACTAGAGACCTAGGGGAATCCATGATGGGGTGACTAGTGAGGGCTCTCACGAGGTTCTGTTACCCAGAATCCTTTGCAAACCTCAAAATTTGGCAACAAAACATGTTTTCCTCACATTTCGGTGACAGAAAGTTCTGGAATCTGAGAGGAGCCACAAATTTCCTTCCACCCAGTGTTCCCCCAAGTCTCCCGATAAAAATGATACCTCACTTGTGTGGGTACGCCTAGCGCCCGCGACAGGAAATGGCCCTAAACACAACATGGACACATCCCATTTTTCAACAGAAAACAGAGGTGTTTTTTCAAAGTGCCTACCTGTAGATTTTGGCCTCTAGCTCAGCCGGCACCTAGGGAAACCTACCAAACCTGTGCATTTTTAAAAACTAGAGACCTAGGGGAATCCAAGATGGGGTGACTAGTGAGGGCTCTCACCAGGTTCTGTTACCCAGAATCCTTTGCAAACCTAAAAATTTGGCTGAAAAAACACGTTTTCCGCACATTTTGGTGACAGAAAGTTCTGGATTCTGAGAGGAGCCACAAATTTCCTTCCACCCAGCGTTCCCCCAAGTCTCCCGATAAAAATGATACCTCACTTGTGTGGGTAAGCCTAGTGCCCGCGACAGGAACTGCCCCAAAACACAACGTGGACACATCCCATTTTTCTACAGAAAACAGAGGTGTTTTTTGCAAAGTGCCTACCTGTAGATTTTGGCCTCTAGCTCAGCCGGCACCTAGGGAAACCTACCAAACCTGTACATTTTTAAAAACTAGAGACCTAGGGGAATCCAAGATGGGGTGACTAGTGGGGCTCTCACCAGGTTCTGTTACCCAGAATCCTTTGCAAACCTCAAGATTTGGCTAAAAAAACAAGTTTTCCTCACATTTCGGTGACAGAAAGTTCTGGATTCTGAGAGGAGCCACAAATTTCCTTCCACCCAGCGTTCCCCCAAGTCTCCCGATAAAAATTATACCTCTCTTGTGTGGGTAGGCCTAGCGCCCGCGACAGGAACTGCCCCAAAACACAACGTGGACACATCCCATTTTTCTACATAAAACAGAGGTGTTTTTTGCAAAGTGCCTACCTGTAGATTTTGGCCGCTAGCTCAGAAGGCACCTAGGGAAACCTTCCAAACCTGTGCATTTTTGAAAATTAGAGACCTAGGGGAATCCAAGATGGGGTGACTTGTGGGGCTCTGACCAGGTTTTGTTACCCAGAATCCTTGCAAACCTCAAAATTTGGCTAAGAAAACAAGTTTTCCTCACATTTCGGTGAGAGAAAGTTCTGGAATCTGAGAGGAGCCACAAGTTTCCTTCCACCCACCGTTCACCCAAGTCTCCCGATAAAAATGATACCTCACTTGTGTGGGTAGGCCTAGTGCCCGCGACAGGAACTGCCCCAAACCACAACGTGGACACATCCCATTTTTCTACAGAAAACAGAGGTGTTTTTTGCAAAGTGCCTACCTGTAGATTTTGGCCTCTATCTCAGCGGGCACCTAGGGAAACCTACCAAACCTGTGCATTTTTGAAAATTAGAGACCTAGGGGATTCCAAGGTGGGGTGACTTGTGGGGCTCTGACCAGGTTCTGTTACCCAGAATCCTTTGCAAACCTCAAAATTTGGCTAAAAAAACAAGTTTTCCTCACATTTCGGTGAGAGAAAGTTCTGGAATCTGAGAGGAGCCACAAGTTTCCTTCCACCCACCGTTCACCCAAGTCTCCCGATAAAAATGATACCTCACTTGTGTGGGTAGGCCTAGTGCCCGCAACAGGAACTGCCCCAAACCACAACGTGGACACATCCCATTTTTCTACAGAAAACAGAGGTGTTTTTTGCAAAGTGCCTACCTGTAGATTGTGGCCTCTAGCTCAGCCGGCACCTAGGGAAACCTACCAAACCTGTGCATTTTTGAAAACTAGAGACCTAGGGGAAAACAAGATGGGGTGACTAGTGGGGCTCTCACCAGGTTCTGTTACCCAGAATCCTGTGCAAACCTCAAAATGTGGCTAAAAAAACACATTTTGCTCACATTTCGGTGACAGAAAGTTCTGGATTCTGAGAGGAGCCACAAATTTTCTTCCACCCAGCGTTCCCCCAAGTCAAAATTTGGCTAAGAAAACAAGTTTTCCTCACATTTCGGTGAGAGAAAGTTCTGGAATCTGAGAGGAGCCACAAGTTTCCTTCCACCCACCGTTCCCCCAAGTCTCCCGATAAAAATGATACCTCACTTTAGTGGGTAGGCCTAGCGCCCGCGAGAGAAACTGCCTCAAAACACAACGTGGACACATCCCATTTTTCTACAGAAAACAGAGGTGTTTTTTGCAAAGTGCCTACCTGTAGATTTTGGCCTCTAGCTCAACCGGCACCTAGGGAAACCTACCAAACCTGTGCATTTTTGAAAATTAGAGACCTAGGGGAATCCAAGGTGGGGTGACTTGTGGGGCTCTGACCAGGTTCTGTTACCCAGAATCCTTTGCAAACCTCAAAATTTGGCTAAAAAAACAAGTTTTCCTCACATTTCGGTGACAGAAAGTTGTGGAATCTGAGAGGAGCCACGAATTTCCTTCCACCCAGTGTTCCCCCAAGTCTCCCGATAAGAATTATACCTCACTTGTGTGGGTAGGCCTAGTGCCCGCGACAGGAACTGCCCCAAAACACAACGTGGACACATCCCATTTTTCTACAGAAAACAGAGGTGTTTTTTGCAAAGTGCCTACCTGTAGATTTTGGCCTCTAGCTCAGCCGGCACCTAGGGAAACCTACCAAACCTGTGCATTTTTTAAAATTAGAGACCTAAGGGAATCCAAGATGGGGTGACTTGTGGGGCTCTGACCAGGTTCTGTTACCCAGAATCCTTTGCAAACCTCAAAATTTGGCTAAAAAAACAAGTTTTCCTCACATTTCGGTGACAGAAAGTTCTGTAATCTGAGAGGAGCCACAAATTTCCTTCCACCCAGTGTTCCCCCAAGTCTCCAGATAAAAATGATACCTCACTTGTGTGGGTAGGCCTAGCGCCCGCGACAGGAAATGGCCCTAAACACAACATGGACACATCACATTTTTAAACAGAAAACAGAGGTGTTTTATGCAAAGTGCCTACCTGTAGATTTTGGCCTCTAGCTCAGCCGGCACCTAGGGAAACCTACCAAACCTGTGCATTTTTTAAAATTAGAGATCTAGGGGAATCCAAGATGGGGTGACTTGTGGGGCTCTGACCAGGTTCTGTTACCCAGAATCCTTTGCAAACCTCAAAATTTGGCTAAAAAAACACGTTTTCCACACATTTAGGTGACAGAAAGTTCTGGATTCTGAGAGAAGCCACAAATTTCCTTCCACTCAGCGTTCCCCCAAGTCTCCAGATAAAAATGATACCTCACTTGTGTGGGTAGGCCTAGCGCCCGCGACAGGAACTGTCCCAAAACACAACGTGGACACATCCCATTTTTCTAAAGAAAACAGAGGTGTTTTTTGCAAAGTGCCTACCTGTAGATTTTGGCCGCTAGCTCAGCCGGCACCTAGGGAAACCTACCAAACCTGTGCATTTTTTAAAATTAGAGACCTAGGGGAATCCAAGATGGGGTGACTTGTGGGGCTCTGACCAGGTTCTGTTACCCAGAGACCTTTGCAAACCTCAACATTTGGCTAAAAAAACACGTTTCCCTCACATTTCCGTCACAGAAAGTTCTGGAATCTGAGAGGAGCCACAAATTTCCTTCCACCCAGCGTTCCCCCAAGTCTACAGATAAAAATGATACCTCACTTGTGTGGGTAGGCCTAGCGCCCGCGACAGGAACTGCCCCAAAACACAACGTGGACACATCCCATTTTTCTACAGAAAACAGAGGTGTTTTTTGCAAAGTGCCTACCTGTAGATTTTGGCCCCTAGCTCAGCCGGCACCTAAAGAAACCTACCAAACCTGTGCATTTTTTAAAATTAGAGACCTAAGGGAATCCAAGATGGGGTGACTTGTGGGGCTCTGACCAGGTTCTGTTACCCAGAATCCTTTGCAAACCTCAAAATTTGGCTAAAAAAACACGTTTTCCGCACATTTAGGTGACAGAAAGATCTGGATTCTGAGAGAAGCCACAAATTTCCTTCCACTCAGCGTTCCCCCAAGTCTCCAGATAAAAATGATACCTCACTTGTGTGGGTAGGCCTAGCGCCCGCGACAGGAACTGTCCCAAAACACAACGTGGACACATCCCATTTTTCTAAAGAAAACAGAGGTGTTTTTTGCAAAGTGCCTACCTGTAGATTTTGGCCGCTAGCTCAGCCGGCACCTAGGGAAACCTACCAAACCTGTGCATTTTTTAAAATTAGAGACCATGGGGAATCCAAGATGGGGTGACTTGTGGGGCTCTGACCAGGTTCTGTTACCCAGAGACCTTTGCAAACCTCAAAATTTGGCTAAAAAAACACGTTTCCCTCACATTTCCATCACAGAAAGTTCTGGAATCTGAGAGGAGCCACAAATTTCCTTCCACCCAGCGTTTCCCCAAGTCTCCAGATAAAAATGATACCTCACTTGTGTGGGTAGGCCTAGCGCCCGCGACAGGAACTGCCCCAAAACACAACGTGGACACATCCCATTTTTCTACAGAAAACAGAGGTGTTTTTTGCAAAGTGCCTACCTGTAGATTTTGGCCCCTAGCTCAGCCGGCACCTAAAGAAACCTACCAAACCTGTGCATTTTTTAAAATTAGAGACCTAAGGGAATCCAAGATGGGGTGACTTGTGGGGCTCTGACCAGGTTCTGTTACCCAGAATCCTTTGCAAACCTAAAAATTTGGCTGAAAAAACACGTTTTCCGCACATTTTGGTGACAGAAAGTTCTGGATTCTGAGAGGAGCCACAAATTTCCTTCCACCCAGCGTTCCCCCAAGTCTCCCGATAAAAATTATACCTCACTTGTGTGGGTAAGCCTAGTGCCCGCGACAGGAACTGCCCCAAAACACAACGTGGACACATCCCATTTTTCTACAGAAAACAGAGGTGTTTTTTGCAAAGTGCCTACCTGTAGATTTTGGCCTCTAGCTCAGCCGGCACCTAGGGAAACCTACCAAACCTGTGCATTTTTAAAAACTAGAGACCTAGGGGAATCCAAGATGGGGTGACTAGTGAGGGCTCTCAGCAGGTTCTGTTACCCAGAATCCTTTGCAAACCTCAAAATTTGGCAAAAAAACACGTTTTCCTCACATTTCGGTGACAGAAAGTTCTGGAATCTGAGAGGAGCCACAAATTTCCTTCCACCCAGTGTTCCCCCAAGTCTCCCGATAAAAATGATACCTCACTTGTGTGGGTACGCCTAGCGCCCGCAACAGGAAATGGCCCTAAACACAACATGGACACATCCCATTTTTCAACAGAAAACAGAGGTGTTTTTTGCAAAGGGCCTACCTGTAGATTTTGGCCTCTAGCTCAGCCGGCACCTAGGGAAACCTACCAAACCTGTGCATTTTTTTAAATTAGAGACCTAGGGGAATCCAAGATGGGGTGACTTGTGGGGCTCTGACCAGGTTCTGTTACCCAGAATCCTTTGCAAACCTCAAAATTTGGCTAAAAAAACAAGTTTTCCTCACATTTCGGTGACAGAAAGTTCTGTAATCTGAGAGGAGCCACAAATTTCCTTCCACCCAGTGTTCCCCCAAGTCTCCAGATAAAAATGATACCTCACTTGTGTGGGTTGGCCTAGCGCCCGCGACAGGAAATGGCCCTAAACACAACATGGACACATCCCATTTTTAAACAGAAAACAGAGGTGTTTTATGCAAAGTGCCAACCTGTAGATTTTGGCCTCTAGCTCAGCCGGCACCTATGGAAACCTACCAAACCTGTGCATTTTTTAAAATTAGAGACCTAGGGGAATCCAAGATGGGGTGACTCGTGGGGCTCTGACCAGGTTCTGTTACCCAGAATCCTTTGCAAACCTCAAAATTTGGCTAAAAAAACACATTTTCCGCACATTTCAGTGACAGAAAGTTCTGGATTCTAAGAGAAGCCACAAATTTCCTTCAACTCAGCCTTCCCCCAAGTCTCCAGATAAAAATGATACCTCACTTGTGTGGGTAGGCCTAGCGCCAGCGACAGGAACTGCCCCAAAACACAACGTGGACACATCCCATTTTTCTACAGAAAACAGAGGTGTTTTTTGAAAAGTGCCTACCTGTAGATTTTGGCCGCTAGCTCAGCCGGCACCTAGGGAAACCTACCAAACCTGTGCATTTTTTAAAATTAGAGACCTAGGGGAATCCAAGATGGGGTGACTTGTGGGGCTCTGACCAGGTTCTGTTACCCAGAGACCTTTGCAAACCTCAAAATTTGGCTAAAAAAACAAGTTTTCCTCACATTTCCGTCACAGAAAGTTCTGGAATCTGAGAGGAGCCACAAATTTCCTTCCACCCAGCGTTCCCCCAAGTCTCCAGATAAAAATGATACCTCACTTGTGTGGGTAGGCCTAGCGCCCGCGACAGGAACTGCCCCAAAACACAACGTGAACACATCCCATTTTTCTACAGAAAACAGAGGTGTTTTTTGCAAAGTGCCTACCTGTAGATTTTGGCCTCTAGCTCAGCCGGCACCTAGGGAAACCTACCAAACCTGTGCATTTTTAAAAACTAGAGACCTAGGGGAATCCATGATGGGGTGACTAGTGAGGGCTCTCACGAGGTTCTGTTACCCAGAATCCGTTGCAAACCTCAAAATTTGGCAAAAAAACATGTTTTCCTCACATTTCGGTGACAGAAAGTTCTGGAATCTGAGAGGAGCCACAAATTTCCTTCCACCCAGTGTTCCCCCAAGTCTCCCGATAAAAATGATACCTCACTTGTGTGGGTACGCCTAGCGCCCGCGACAGGAAATGGCCCTAAACACAACATGGACACATCCCATTTTTCAACAGAAAACAGAGGTGTTTTTTGCAAAGTGCCTACCTGTAGATTTTGGCCTCTAGCTCAGCCGGCACCTAGGGAAACCTACCAAACCTGTGCATTTTTAAAAACTAGAGACCTAGGGGAATCCAAGATGGGGTGACTAGTGAGGGCTCTCACCAGGTTCTGTTACCCAGAATCCTTTGCAAACCTAAAAATTTGGCTGAAAAAACACGTTTTCCGCACATTTTGGTGACAGAAAGTTCTGGATTCTGAGAGGAGCCACAAATTTCCTTCCACCCAGCGTTCCCCCAAGTCTCCCGATAAAAATTATACCTCACTTGTGTGGGTAAGCCTAGTGCCCGCGACAGGAACTGCCCCAAAACACAACGTGGACACATCCCATTTTTCTACAGAAAACAGAGGTGTTTTTTGCAAAGTGCCTACCTGTAGATTTTAGCCTCTAGCTCAGCCGACACCTAGGGAAACCTACCAAACCTGTGCATTTTTAAAAACTAGAGACCTAGGGGAATCCAAGATGGGGTGACTAGTGGGGCTCTCACCAGGTTCTGTTACCCAGAATCCTTTGCAAACCTCAAGATTTGGCTAAAAAAACAAGTTTTCCTCACATTTCGGTGACAGAAAGTTCTGGATTCTGAGAGGAGCCACAAATTTCCTTCCACCCAGCGTTCCCCCAAGTCTCCCGATAAAAATTATACCTCTCTTGTGTGGGTAGGCCTAGCGCCCGTGACAGGAACTGCCCCAAAACACAACGTGGACACATCCCATTTTTCTACATAAAACAGAGGTGTTTTTTGCAAAGTGCCTACCTGTAGATTTTGGCCGCTAGCTCAGAAGGCACCTAGGGAAACCTTCCAAACCTGTGCATTTTTGAAAATTAGAGACCTAGGGGAATCCAAGATGGGGTGACTTGTGGGGCTCTGACCAGGTTCTGTTACCCAGAATCCTTGCAAACCTCAAAATTTGGCTAAGAAAACAAGTTTTCCTCACATTTCGGTGAGAGAAAGTTCTGGAATCTGAGAGGAGCCACAAGTTTCCTTCCACCCACCGTTCACCCAAGTCTCCCGATAAAAATGATACCTCACTTGTGTGGGTAGGCCTAGTGCCCGCGACAGGAACTGCCCCAAACCACAACGTGGACACATCCCATTTTTCTACAGAAAACAGAGGTGTTTTTTGCAAAGTGCCTACCTGTAGATTTTGGCCTCTATCTCAGCGGGCACCTAGGGAAACCTACCAAACCTGTGCATTTTTGAAAATTAGAGACCTAGGGGATTCCAAGGTGGGGTGACTTGTGGGGCTCTGACCAGGTTCTGTTACCCAGAATCCTTTGCAAACCTCAAAATTTGGCTAAAAAAACAAGTTTTCCTCACATTTCGGTGACAGAAAGTTCTGGAATCTGAGAGGAGCCACAAATTTCCTTCCACCCAGTGTTCCCCCAAGTCTCCTGATAAAAATGATACCTCACTTGTGTGGGTAGGCCTAGCGCCCGCGACAGGAAATGCCCCAAAACACAACATGGACACATCCCATTTTTCAACAGAAAACAGAGGTGTTTTTTGCAAAGTGCCTACCTGTAGATTGTGGCCTCTAGCTCAGCCGGCACCTAGGGAAACCTACCAAACCTGTGCATTTTTGAAAACTAGAGACCTAGGGGAATCCAAGATGGGGTGACTAGTGGGGCTCTCACCAGGTTCTGTTACCCAGAATCCTGTGCAAACCTCAAAATGTGGCTAAAAAAACACATTTTGCTCACATTTCGGTGACAGAAAGTTCTGGATTCTGAGAGGAGCCACAAATTTTCTTCCACCCAGCGTTCCCCCAAGTCAAAATTTGGCTAAGAAAACAAGTTTTCCTCACATTTCGGTGAGAGAAAGTTCTGGAATCTGAGAGGAGCCACAAGTTTCCTTCCACCCACCGTTCCCCCAAGTCTCCCGATAAAAATGATACCTCACTTGAGTGGGTAGGCCTAGCGCCCGCGAGAGAAATTGCCTCAAAACACAACGTGGACACATCCCATTTTTCTACAGAAAACAGAGGTGTTTTTTGCAAAGTGCCTACCTGTAGATTTTGGCCTCTATCTCAACCGGCACCTAGGAAAACCTACCAAACCTGTGCATTTTTGAAAATTAGAGACCTAGGGGAATCCAAGATGGGGTGACTTGTGGGGCTCTGACCAGGTTCTGTTACCCAGAATCCTTTGCAAACCTCAAAATTTGGCTAAAAAAACAAGTTTTCCGCACATTTAGGTGACAGAAAGTTCTGGATTCTGAGAGAAGCCACAAATTTCCTTCCACTCAGCGTTCCCCTAAGTCTCCAGATAAAAATGATACCTCACTTGTGTGGGTAGGCCTAGCGCCCGCGACAGGAACTGTCCCAAAACACAACGTGGACACATCCCATTTTTCTACAGAAAACAGAGGTGTTTTTTGCAAAGTGCCTACCTGTAGATTTTGGCCGCTAGCTCAGCCGACACCTAGGGAAACCTACCAAACCTGTGCATTTTTTAAAATTAGAGACCTAGGGGAATCCAAGATGGGGTGACTTGTGGGGCTCTGACCAGGTTCTGTTACCCAGAGACCTTTGCAAACCTCAAAATTTGGCTAAAAAAACACGTTTCCCTCACATTTCCGTCACAGAAAGTTCTGGAATCTGAGAGGAGCCACAAATTTCCTTCCATCCAGCGTTCCCCCAAGTCTCCAGATAAAAATGATACCTCACTTGTGTGGGTAGGCCTAGCGCCCGCGACAGGAACTGCCCCAAAACACAACGTGGACACATCCCATTTTTCTACAGAAAACAGAGGTGTTTTTTGCAAAGTGCCTACCTGTAGATTTTGGCCCCTAGCTCAGCCGGCACCTAAAGAAACCTACCAAACCTGTGCATTTTTTAAAATTAGAGACCTAAGGGAATCCAAGATGGGGTGACTTGTGGGGCTCTGACCAGGTTCTGTTACCCAGAATCCTTTGCAAACCTCAAAATTTGGCTAAAAAAACACGTTTTCCGCACATTTAGGTGACAGAAAGTTCTGGATTCTGAGAGAAGACACAAATTTCCTTCCACTCAGCGTTCCCCCAAGTCTCCAGATAAAAATGATACCTCACTTGTGTGGGTAGGCCTAGCGCCCGCGACAGGAACTGTCCCAAAACACAACGTGGACACATCCCATTTTTCTACAGAAAACAGAGGTGTTTTTTGCAAAGTGCCTACCTGTAGATTTTGGCCGCTAGCTCAGCCGGCACCTAGGGAAACCTACCAAACCTGTGCATTTTTTAAAATTAGAGACCTAGGGGAATCCAAGATGGGGTGACTTGTGGGGCTCTGACCAGGTTCTGTTACCCAGAGACCTTTGCAAACCTCAAAATTTGGCTAAAAAAACACGTTTCCCTCACATTTCCGTCACAGAAAGTTCTGGAATCTGAGAGGAGCCACAAATTTCCTTCCACCCAGCGTTCCCCCAAGTCTCCAGATAAAAATGATACCTCACTTGTGTGGGTAGGCCTAGCGCCTGCGACAGGAACTGCCCCAAAACACAACGTGGACACATCCCATTTTTCTACAGAAAACAGAGGTGTTTTTTGCAAAGTGCCTACCTGTAGATTTTGGCCCCTAGCTCAGCCGGCACCTAAAGAAACCTACCAAACCTGTGCATTTTTTAAAATTAGAGACCTAAGGGAATCCAAGATGGGGTGAATTGTGGGGCTCTGACCAGGTTCTGTTACCCAGAATCCTTTGCAAACCTAAAAATTTGGCTGAAAAACACGTTTTCCGCACATTTTGCTGACAGAAAGTTCTGGATTCTGAGAGGAGCCACAAATTTCCTTCCACCCAGCGTTCCCCCAAGTCTCCCGATAAAAATGATACCTCACTTGTGTGGGTAAGCCTAGTGCCCGCGACAGGAACTGCCCCAAAACACAACGTGGACACATCCCATTTTTCTACAGAAAACAGAGGTGTTTTTTGCAAAGTGCCTACCTGTAGATTTTGGCCTCTAGCTCAGCCGGCACCTAGGGAAACCTACCAAACCTGTGCATTTTTAAAAACTAGAGACCTGGGGGAATCCAAGATGGGGTGACTAGTGAGGGCTCTCACCAGGTTCTGTTACCCAGAATCCTTTGCAAACCTCAAAATTTGGCAAAAAAACACGTTTTCCTCACATTTTGGTGACAGAAAGTTCTGGAATCTGAGAGGAGCCACAAATTTCCTTCCACCCAGTGTTCCCCCAAGTCTCCCGATAAAAATGATACCTCACTTGTGTGGGTACGCCTAGCGCCCGCAACAGGAAATGGCCCTAAACACAACATGGACACATCCCATTTTTCAACAGAAAACAGAGGTGTTTTTTGCAAAGTGCCTACCTGTAGATTTTGGCCTCTAGCTCAGCCGGCACCTAGGGAAACCTACCAAACCTGTGCATTTTTTAAAATTAGAGACCTAGGGGAATCCAAGATGGGGTGACTTGTGGGGCTCTGACTAGGTTCTGTTACCCAGAATCCTTTGCAAACCTCAAAATTTGGCTAAAAAAACAAGTTTTCCTCACATTTCGGTGACAGAAAGTTCTGGAATCTGAGAGGAGCCACAAATTTCCTTCCACCCAGTGTTCCCCCAAGTCTCCCGATAAAAATGATACCTCACTTGTGTGGGTAGGCCTAGCACCCGCAACAGGAAATGGCCCTAAACACAACATGGACACATCCCATTTTTAAACAGAAAACAGAGGTGTTTTATGCAAAGTGCCTACCTGTAGATTTTGGCCTCTAGCTCAGCCGGCACCTATGGAAACCTACCAAACCTGTGCATTTTTTAAAATTAGAGACCTAGGGGAATCCAAGATGGGGTGACTCGTGGGGCTCTGACCAGGTTCTGTTACCCAGAATCCTTTGCAAACCTCAAAATTTGGCTAAAAAAACACGTTTTCCGCACATTTCAGTGACAGAAAGTTCTGGATTCTGAGAGAAGCCACAAATTTCCTTCCACTCAGCGTTCCCCCAAGTCTCCAGATAAAAATGATACCTCACTTGTGTGGGTAGGCCTAGCGCCAGCGACAGGAACTGCCCCAAAACACAACGTGGACACATCCCATTTTTCTACAGAAAACAGAGGTGTTTTTTGCAAAGTGCCTACCTGTAGATTTTGGCCGCTAGCTCAGCCGGCACCTAGAGAAACCTACCAAACCTGTGCATTTTTTTAAATTAGAGACCTAGGGGAATCCAAGATGGGGTGACTTGTGGGGCTCTGACCAGGTTCTGTTACCCAGAATCCTCTGCAAACCTAAAAATTTGGCTGAAAAAACACGTTTTCCGCACATTTTGGTGACAGAAAGTTCTGGATTCTGAGAGGAGCCACAAATTTCCTTCCACCCAGCGTTCCCCCAAGTCTCCCGATAAAAATTATACCTCACTTGTGTGGGTAAGCCTAGTGCCCGCGACAGGAACTGCCCCAAAACACAACGTGGACACATCCCATTTTTCTACAGAAAACAGAGGTGTTTTTTGCAAAGTGCCTACCTGTAGATTTTGGCCTCTAGCTCAGCCGGCACCTAGGGAAACCTACCAAACCTGTGCATTTTTAAAAACTAGAGACCTAGGGGAATCCAAGATGGGGTGACTAGTGAGGGCTCTCACCAGGTTCTGTTACCCAGAATCCTTTGCAAACCTCAAAATTTGGCAAAAAAACACGTTTTCCTCACATTTCGGTGACAGAAAGTTCTGGAATCTGAGAGGAGCCACAAATTTCCTTCCACCCAGTGTTCCCCCAAGTCTCCCGATAAAAATGATACCTCACTTGTGTGGGTACGCCTAGCGCCCGCGACAGGAAATGGCCCTAAACACAACATGGACACATCCCATTTTTCAACAGAAAACAGAGGTGTTTTTTGCAAAGTGCCTACCTGTAGATTTTGGCCTCTAGCTCAGCCGGCACCTAGGGAAACCTACCAAACCTGTGCATTTTTTAAAATTAGAGACCTAGGGGAATCCAAGATGGGGTGACTTGTGGGGCTCTGACCAGGTTCTGTTACCCAGAATCCTTTGCAAACCTCAAAATTTGGCTAAAAAAACAAGTTTTCCTCACATTTCGGTGACAGAAAGTTCTGGAATCTGAGAGGAGCCACAAATTTCCTTCCACCCAGTGTTCCCCCAAGTCTCCCGATAAAAATGATACCTCACTTGTGTGGGTAGGCCTAGCGCCCGCGACAGGAACTGCCCCAAACCACAACGTGGACACATCCCATTTTTCTACAGAAAACAGAGGTGTTTTTTGCAAAGTGCCTACCTGTAGATTTTGGCCTCTATCTCAGCGGGCACCTAGGGAAACCTACCCAACCTGTGCATTTTTGAAAATTAGAGACCTAGGGGATTCCAAGGTGGGGTGACTTGTGGGGCCCTGACCAGGTTCTGTTACCCAGAATCCTCTGCAAACCTCAAAATTTGGCTAAAAAAACAAGTTTTCCTCACATTTCGGTGACAGAAAGTTCTGGAATCTGAGAGGAGCCACGAATTTCCTTCCACCCAGCGTTCCCCCAAGTCTCCCGATAAAAATTATACCTCACTTGTGTGGGTAGGCCTAGCGCCCGCGACAGGAAATGCCCCAAAACACAACGTGGACACATCCCTTTTTTCAACAGAAAACAGAGGTGTTTTTTGCAAAGTGCCTACCTGTAGATTGTGGCCTCTAGCTCAGCCGGCTCCTAGGGAAAATTACCAAACCTGTGCATTTTTGAAAACTAGAGACCTAGGGGAATCCAAGATGGGGTGACTAGTGGGGCTCTCACCAGGTTCTGTTACCCAGAATCCTTTGCAAACCTCAAAATGTGGCTAAAAAAACAAATTTTGCTCACATTTCGGTGACAGAAAGTTCTGGATTCTGAGAGGAGCCACAAATTTCCTTCCACCCAGCGTTCCCCCAAGTCTCCCGATAAAAATGATACCTCACTTGAGTGGGTAGGCCTAGCGCCCGCGACAGAAACTGCCCCAAAACACAACGTGGACACATCCCATTTTTCTACAGAAAACAGAGGTGTTTTTTGCAAAGTGCCTACCTGTAGGTTTTGGCCTCTAGCTCAACCGGCACCTAGGGAAACCTACCAAACCTGTGCATTTTTGAAAATTAGAGACCTAGGGGAATCCAAGGTGGGGTGACTTGTGGGGCTCTGACCAGGTTCTGTTACCCAGAATCCTTTGCAAACCTCAAAATTTGGCTAAAAAAACAAGTTTTCCTCACATTTCGGTGACAGAAAGTTCTGGAATCTGAGAGGAGCCACAAATTTCCTTCCACCCAGTGTTCCCCCAAGTCTCCCGATAAAAATGATACCTCACTTGTGTGGGTAGGCCTAGCGCCGGCGACAGGAAATGGCCCTAAACACAACATAGACACATCCCATTTTTAAACAGAAAACAGAGGTGTTTTATGCAAAGTGCCTACCTGTAGATTTTGGCCTCTAGCTCAGCCGGCACCTAGGGAAACCTACCAAACCTGTGCATTTTTGAAAATTAGAGACCTAGGGGAATCCAAGGTGGGGTGACTTGTGGGGCTCTGACCAGGTTCTGTTACCCAGAATCCTTTGAAAACCTAAAAATTTGGCTAAAAAAACAAGTTTTCCTCACATTTCGGTGACAGAAAGTTCTGGAATCTGAGAGGAGCCACAAATTTCCTTCCACCCAGTGTTCCCCCAAGTCTCCCGATAAAAATGATACCTCACTTGTGTGGGTAGGCCTAGCGCCCGCGACAGGAAATGGCCCTAAACACAACATGGACACATCCCATTTTTCAACAGAAAACAGAGGTGTTTTATGCAAAGTGCCTACCTGTAGATTTTGGCCTCTAGCTCAGCCGGCACCTAGGGAAACCTACCAAACCTGTGCATTTTTTAAAATTAGAGACCTAGGGGAATCCAAGATGGGGTGACTCGTGGGGCTCTGACCAGGTTCTGTTACCCAGAATCCTTTGCAAACCTCAAAATTTGGCTAAAAAAACATGTTTTCAGCACATTTCGGTGACAGAAAGTTCTGGATTCTGAGAGGAGCCACAAATTTCCTTCCACTCAGCGTTCCCCCAAGTCTCCAGATAAAAATGATACCTCACTTGTGTGGGTAGGCCTAGCGCCCGCGACAGGAACTGCCCCAAAACACAACGTGGACACATCCCATTTTTCTACAGAAAACAGAGGTGTTTTTTGCAAAGTGCCTACCTGTAGATTTTGGCCGCTAGCTCAGCCGGCACCTAGGGAAACCTACCAAACCTGTGCATTTTTTTAAATTAGAGACCTAGGGGAATCCAAGATGGGGTGACTTGTGGGGCTCTGACCAGGTTCTGTTACCCAGAATCCTTTGCAAACCTCAAAATTTGGCTAAAAAAACACGTTTTCCGCACATTTAGGTGACAGAAAGTTCTGGATTCTGAGAGAAGCCACAAATTTCCTTCCACTCAGCGTTCCCCCAAGTCTCCAGATAAAAATGATACCTCACTTGTGTGGGTAGGCCTAGCGCCCGCGACAGGAACTGTCCCAAAACACAACGTGGACACATCCCATTTTTCTACAGAAAACAGAGGTGTTTTTTGCAAAGTGCCTACCTGTAGATTTTGGCCGCTACCTCAGCCGGCACCTAGGGAAACCTACCAAACCTGTGCATTTTTTAAAATTAGAGACCTAGGGGAATCCAAGATGGGGTGACTTGTGGGGCTCTGACCAGGTTCTGTTACCCAGAGACCTTTGCAAACCTCAACATTTGGCTAAAAAAACACGTTTCCCTCACATTTCCGTCACAGAAAGTTCTGGAATCTGAGAGGAGCCACAAATTTCCTTCCACCCAGCGTTCCCCCAAGTCTCCAGATAAAAATGATACCTCACTTGTGTGGGTAGGCCTAGCGCCCGCGACAGGAACTGCCCCAAAACACAACGTGGACACATCCCATTTTTCTACAGAAAACAGAGGTGTTTTTTGCAAAGTGCCTACCTGTAGATTTTGGCCCCTAGCTCAGCCGGCACCTAAAGAAACCTACCAAACCTGTGCATTTTTTAAAATTAGAGACCTAAGGGAATCCAAGATGGGGTGACTTGTGGGGCTCTGACCAGGTTCTGTTACCCAGAATCCTTTGCAAACCTCAAAATTTGGCTAAAAAAACACGTTTTCCGCACATTTAGGTGACAGAAAGTTCTGGATTCTGAGAGAAGCCACAAATTTCCTTCCACTCAGCGTTCCCCCAAGTCTCCAGATAAAAATGATACCTCACTTGTGTGGGTAGGCCTAGCGCCCGCGACAGGAACTGTCCCAAAACACAACGTGGACACATCCCATTTTTCTACAGAAAACAGAGGTGTTTTTTGCAAAGTGCCTACCTGTAGATTTTGGCCGCTAGCTCAGCCGGCACCTAGGGAAACCTACCAAACCTGTGCATTTTTTAAAATTAGAGACCTAGGGGAATCCAAGATGGGGTGACTTGTGGGGCTCTGACCAGGTTCTGTTACCCAGAGACCTTTGCAAACCTCAAAATTTGGCTAAAAAAACACGTTTCCCTCACATTTCCGTCACAGAAAGTTCTGGAATCTGAGAGGAGCCACAAATTTCCTTCCACCCAGCGTTCCCCCAAGTCTCCAGATAAAAATGATACCTCACTTGTGTGGGTAGGCCTAGCGCCCGCGACAGGAACTGCCCCAAAACACAACGTGGACACATCCCATTTTTCTACAGAAAACAGAGGTGTTTTTTGCAAAGTGCCTACCTGTAGATTTTGGCCCCTAGCTCAGCCGGCACCTAAAGAAACCTACCAAACCTGTGCATTTTTTAAAATTAGAGACCTAAGGGAATCCAAGATGGGGTGAATTGTGGGGCTCTGACCAGGTTCTGTTACCCAGAATCCTTTGCAAACCTAAAAATTTGGCTGAAAAACACGTTTTCCGCACATTTTGGTGACAGAAAGTTCTGGATTCTGAGAGGAGCCACAAATTTCCTTCCACCCAGCGTTCCCCCAAGTCTCCCGATAAAAATTATACCTCACTTGTGTGGGTAAGCCTAGTGCCCGCGACAGGAACTGCCCCAAAACACAACGTGGACACATCCCATTTTTCTACAGAAAACAGAGGTGTTTTTTGCAAAGTGCCTACCTGTAGATTTTGGCCTCTAGCTCAGCCGGCACCTAGGGAAACCTACCAAACCTGTGCATTTTTAAAAACTAGAGACCTAGGGGAATCCAAGATGGGGTGACTAGTGAGGGCTCTCACCAGGTTCTGTTACCCAGAATCCTTTGCAAACCTCAAAATTTGGCAAAAAAACACGTTTTCCTCACATTTTGGTGACAGAAAGTTCTGGAATCTGAGAGGAGCCACAAATTTCCTTCCACCCAGTGTTCCCCCAAGTCTCCCGATAAAAATGATACCTCACTTGTGTGGGTACGCCTAGCGCCCGCAACAGGAAATGGCCCTAAACACAACATGGACACATCCCATTTTTCAACAGAAAACAGAGGTGTTTTTTGCAAAGTGCCTACCTGTAGATTTTGGCCTCTAGCTCAGCCGGCACCTAGGGAAACCTACCAAACCTGTGCATTTTTTAAAATTAGAGACCTAGGGGAATCCAAGATGGGGTGACTTGTGGGGCTCTGACTAGGTTCTGTTACCCAGAATCCTTTGCAAACCTCAAAATTTGGCTAAAAAAACAAGTTTTCCTCACATTTCGGTGACAGAAAGTTCTGGAATCTGAGAGGAGCCACAAATTTCCTTCCACTCAGTGTTCCCCCAAGTCTCCCGATAAAAATGATACCTCACTTGTGTGGGTAGGCCTAGCACCCGCGACAGGAAATGGCCCTAAACACAACATGGACACATCCCATTTTTAAACAGAAAACAGAGGTGTTTTATGCAAAGTGCCTACCTGTAGATTTTGGCCTCTAGCTCAGCCGGCACCTATGGAAACCTACCAAACCTGTGCATTTTTTAAAATTAGAGACCTAGGGGAATCCAAGATGGGGTGACTCGTGGGGCTCTGACCAGGTTCTGTTACCCAGAATCCTTTGCAAACCTCAAAATTTGGCTAAAAAAACACGTTTTCCGCACATTTCAGTGACAGAAAGTTCTGGATTCTGAGAGAAGCCACAAATTTCCTTCCACTCAGCGTTCCCCCAAGTCTCCAGATAAAAATGATACCTCACTTGTGTGGGTAGGCCTAGCGCCAGCGACAGGAACTGCCCCAAAACACAACGTGGACACATCCCATTTTTCTACAGAAAACAGAGGTGTTTTTTGCAAAGTGCCTACCTGTAGATTTTGGCCGCTAGCTCAGCCGGCACCTAGAGAAACCTACCAAACCTGTGCATTTTTTTAAATTAGAGACCTAGGGGAATCCAAGATGGGGTGACTTGTGGGGCTCTGACCAGGTTCTGTTACCCAGAATCCTTTGCAAACCTAAAAATTTGGCTGAAAAAACACGTTTTCCGCACATTTTGGTGACAGAAAGTTCTGGATTCTGAGAGGAGCCACAAATTTCCTTCCACCCAGCGTTCCCCCAAGTCTCCCGATAAAAATTATACCTCACTTGTGTGGGTAAGCCTAGTGCCCGCGACAGGAACTGCCCCAAAACACAACGTGGACACATCCCATTTTTCTACAGAAAACAGAGGTGTTTTTTGCAAAGTGCCTACCTGTAGATTTTGGCCTCTAGCTCAGCCGGCACCTAGGGAAACCTACCAAACCTGTGCATTTTTAAAAACTAGAGACCTAGGGGAATCCAAGATGGGGTGACTAGTGAGGGCTCTCACCAGGTTCTGTTACCCAGAATCCTTTGCAAACCTCACAATTTGGCAAAAAAACACGTTTTCCTCACATTTCGGTGACAGAAAGTTCTGGAATCTGAGAGGAGCCACAAATTTCCTTCCACCCACTGTTCCCCCAAGTCTCCCGATAAAAATGATACCTCACTTGTGTGGGTACGCCTAGCGCCCGCGACAGGAAATGGCCCTAAACACAACATGGACACATCCCATTTTTCAACAGAAAACAGAGGTGTTTTTTGCAAAGTGCCTACCTGTAGATTTTGGCCTCTAGCTCAGCCGGCACCTAGGGAAACCTACCAAACCTGTGCATTTTTTAAAATTAGAGACCTAGGGGAATCCAAGATGGGGTGACTTGTGGGGCTCTGACCAGGTTCTGTTACCCAGAATCCTTTGCAAACCTCAAAATTTGGCTAAAAAAACAAGTTTTCCTCACATTTCGGTGACAGAAAGTTCTGGAATCTGAGAGGAGCCACAAATTTCCTTCCACCCAGTGTTCCCCCAAGTCTCCCGATAAAAATGATACCTCACTTGTGTGGGTAGGCCTAGCGCCCGCGACAGGAAATGGCCCTAAACACAACATGGACACATCCCATTTTTCAACAGAAAACAGAGGTGTTTTATGCAAAGTGCCTACCTGTAGATTTTGGCCTCTAGCTCAGCCGGCACCTAGGGAAACCTACCAAACCTGTGCATTTTTTAAAATTAGAGACCTAGGGGAATCCAAGATGGGGTGACTCGTGGGGCTCTGACCAGGTTCTGTTACCCAGAATCCTTTGCAAACCTCAAAATTTGGCTAAAAAAACATGTTTTTAGCACATTTCGGTGACAGAAAGTTCTGGATTCTGAGAGGAGCCACAAATTTCCTTCCACTCAGCGTTCCCCCAAGTCTCCAGATAAAAATGATACCTCACTTGTGTGGGTAGGCCTAGCGCCCGCGACAGGAACTGCCCCAAAACACAACGTGGACACATCCCATTTTTCTACAGAAAACAGAGGTGTTTTTTGCAAAGTGCCTACCTGTAGATTTTGGCCGCTAGCTCAGCCGGCACCTAGGGAAACCTACCAAACCTGTGCATTTTTTTAAATTAGAGACCTAGGGGAATCCAAGATGGGGTGACTTGTGGGGCTCTGACCAGGTTCTGTTACCCAGAGACCTTTGCAAACCTCAAAATTTGGCTAAAAAAACACGTTTTCCTCACATTTCCGTCACAGAAAGTTCTGGAATCTGAGAGGAGCCACAAATTTCCTTCCACCCAGCGTTCCCCAAGTCTCCAGATAAAAATGATACCTCACTTGTGTGGGTAGGCCTAGCGCCCGCGACAGGAACTGCCCCAAAACACAACGTGGACACATCCCATTTTTCTACAGAAAACAGAGGTGTTTTTTGCAAAGTGCTTACCTGTAGATTTTGGCCCCTAGCTCAGCTGGCACCTATGGAAACCTACCAAACCTGTGCATTTTTTAAAAGTAGAGACCTAAGGGAATCCAAGATGGGGTGACTTGTGGGGCTCTGACCAGGTTCTGTTACCCAGAATCCTTTGCAAACCTCAAAATTTGGCTAAAAAAACACGTTTTCCGCACATTTTGGTGACAGAAAGTTCTGGATTCTGAGAGGAGCCACAAATTTCCTTCCACCAAGCGTTCCCCCAAGTCTCCCGATAAAAATGATACCTCACTTGTGTGGGTAGGCCTAGAGCCCGCGACAGGAACTGCCCCAAAACACAACGTGGACACATCCCATTTTTCTACAGAAAACAGAGGTGTTTTTTGCAAAGTGCCTACCTGTAGATTTTGGCCTCTAGCTCAGCCGGCACCTAGGGAAACCTACCAAACCTGTGCATTTTTAAAAACTAGAGACCTAGGGGAATCCAAGATGGGGTGACTAGTGGGGCTCTCACCAGGTTCTGTTACCCAGAATCCTTTGCAAACCTCAAAATTTGGCTAAAAAAACAAGTTTTCCTCACATTTCCGTCACAGAAAGTTCTGGAATCTGAGAGGAGCCACAAATTTCCTTCCACCCAGCGTTCCCCCATGTCTCCAGATAAAAATGATACCTCACTTGTGTGGGTAGGCCTAGCGCCCGCGACAGGAACTGCCCCAAAACACAACGAGGACACATCCCATTTTTCTACAGAAAACAGAGGTGTTTTTTGCAAAGTGCCTACCTGTAGATTTTGGCCCCTAGCTCAGCCGGCACCTAAAGAAACCTACCAAACCTGTGCATTTTTTAAAATTAGAGACCTAAGGGAATCCAAGATGGGGTGACTTGTGGGGCTCTGACCAGGTTCTGTTACCCAGAATCCTTTGCAAACCTCAAAATTTGGCTAAAAAAACACGTTTTCCGCACATTTAGGTGACAGAAAGTTCTGGATTCTGAGAGAAGCCACAAATTTCCTTCCACTCAGCGTTCCCCCAAGTCTCCAGATAAAAATGATACCTCACTTGTGTGGGTAGGCCTAGCGCCCGCGACAGGAACTGCCCCAAAACACAACGTGGACACATCCCATTTTTCTACAGAAAACAGGTGTTTTTTGCAAAGTGCCTACCTGTAGATTTTGGCCGCTAGCTCAGCCGGCACCTAGGGAAACCTACCAAACCTGTGCATTTTTTTAAATTAGAGACCTAGGGGAATCCAAGATGGGGTGACTTGTGGGGCTCTGACCAGGTTCTGTTACCCAGAGACCTTTGCAAACCTCAAAATTTGGCTAAAAAAACACGTTTTCCTCACATTTCCGTCACAGAAAGTTCTGGAATCTGAGAGGAGCCACAAATTTCCTTCCACCCAGCGTTCCCCAAGTCTCCAGATAAAAATGATACCTCACTTGTGTGGGTAGGCCTAGCGCCCGCGACAGGAACTGCCCCAAAACACAACGTGGACACATCCCATTTTTCTACAGAAAACAGAGGTGTTTTTTGCAAAGTGCTTACCTGTAGATTTTGGCCCCTAGCTCAGCCGGCACCTATGGAAACCTACCAAACCTGTGCATTTTTTAAAATTAGAGACCTAAGGGAATCCAAGATGGGGTGACTTGTGGGGCTCTGACCAGGTTCTGTTACCCAGAATCCTTTGCAAACCTCAAAATTTGGCTAAAAAAACACGTTTTCCGCACATTTTGGTGACAGAAAGTTCTGGATTCTGAGAGGAGCCACAAATTTCCTTCCACCCAGCGTTCCCCCAAGTCTCCCGATAAAAATGATACCTCACTTGTGTGGGTAGGCCTAGTGCCCGCGACAGGAACTGCCCCAAAACACAACGTGGACACATCCCATTTTTCTACAGAAAACAGAGGTGTTTTTTGCAAAGTGCCTACCTGTAGATTTTGGCCTCTAGCTCAGCCGGCACCTAGGGAAACCTACCAAACCTGTGCATTTTTAAAAACTAGAGACCTAGGGGAATCCAAGATGGGGTGACTAGTGGGGCTCTCACCAGGTTCTGTTACCCAGAATCCTTTGCAAACCTCAAGATTTGGCTAAAAAAACAAGTTTTCCTCACATTTCGGTGACAGAAAGTTCTGGATTCTGAGAGGAGCCACAAATTTCCTTCCACCCAGCGTTCCCCCAAGTCTCCCGATAAAAATTATACCTCTCTTGTGTGGGTAGGCCTAGCGCCCGCGACAGGAACTGCCCCAAAACACAACGTGGACACATCCCATTTTTCTACAGAAAACAGAGGTGTTTTTTGCAAAGTGCCTACCTGTAGATTTTGGCCTCTATCTCAGCGGGCACCTAGGGAAACCTACCAAACCTGTGCATTTTTGAAAATTAGAGACCTAGGGGATTCCAAGGTGGGGTGACTTGTGGGGCTCTGACCAGGTTCTGTTACCCAGAATCCTTTGCAAACCTCAAAATTTGGCTAAAAAAACAAGTTTTCCTCACATTTCGGTGACAGAAAGTTCTGGAATCTGAGAGGAGCCACAAATTTCCTTCCACCCAGTGTTCCCCCAAGTCTCCTGATAAAAATGATACCTCACTTGTGTGGGTAGGCCTAGCGCCCGCGACAGGAAATGCCCCAAAACACAACATGGACACATCCCATTTTTCAACAGAAAACAGAGGTGTTTTTTGCAAAGTGCCTACCTGTAGATTGTGCCCTCTAGCTCAGCCGGCACCTAGGGAAACCTACCAAACCTGTGCATTTTTGAAAACTAGAGACCTAGGGGAATCCAAGATGGGGTGACTAGTGGGGCTCTCACCAGGTTCTGTTACCCAGAATCCTGTGCAAACCTCAAAATGTGGCTAAAAAAACACATTTTGCTCACATTTCGGTGACAGAAAGTTCTGGATTCTGAGAGGAGCCACAAATTTTCTTCCACCCAGCGTTCCCCCAAGTCAAAATTTGGCTAAGAAAACAAGTTTTCCTCACATTTCGGTGAGAGAAAGTTCTGGAATCTGAGAGGAGCCACAAGTTTCCTTCCACCCACCGTTCCCCCAAGTCTCCCGATAAAAATGATACCTCACTTGAGTGGGTAGGCCTAGCGCCCGCGAGAGAAACTGCCTCAAAACACAACGTGGACACATCCCATTTTTCTACAGAAAACAGAGGTGTTTTTTGCAAAGTGCCTACCTGTAGATTTTGGCCTCTAGCTCAACCGGCACCTAGGGAAACCTACCAAACCTGTGCATTTTTGAAAATTAGAGACCTAGGGGAATCCAAGGTGGGGTGACTTGTGGGGCTCTGACCAGGTTCTGTTACCCAGAATCCTTTGCAAACCTCAAAATTTGGCTAAAAAAACAACTTTTCCTCACATTTCGGTGACAGAAAGTTCTGGAATCTGAGAGGAGCCACGAATTTCCTTCCACCCAGTGTTCCCCCAAGTCTCCCAATAAAAATGATACCTCACTTGTGTGGGTAGGCCTAGCGCCCGCGACAGGAAATGGCCCTAAACACAACATGGACACATCCCATTTTTAAACAGAAAACAGAGGTGTTTTATGCAAAGTGCCTACCTGTAGATTTTGGCCTCTAGCTCAGCCGGCACCTAGGGAAACCTATCAAACCTGTGCATTTTTTAAAATTAGAGACCTAGGGGAATCCAAGATGGGGTGACTTGTGGGGCTCTGACCAGGTTCTGTTACCCAGAATCCTTTGCAAACCTCAAAATTTGGCTAAAAAAACACGTTTTCCGCACATTTAGGTGACAGAAAGTTCTGGAATCTGAGAGGAGCCACAAATTTCCTTCCACCCAGTGTTCCCCCAAGTCTCCCGATAAAAATGATACCTCACTTGTGTGGGTAGGCCTAGCGCCCGCGACAGGAAATGGCCCTAAACACAACATGGACACATCCCATTTTTCAACAGAAAACAGAGGTGTTTTATGCAAAGTGCCTACCTGTAGATTTTGGCCTCTAGCTCAGCCGGCACCTAGGGAAACCTACCAAACCTGTGCATTTTTTAAAATTAGAGACCTAGGGGAATCCAAGATGGGGTGACTCGTGGGGCTCTGACCAGGTTCTGTTACCCAGAATCCTTTGCAAACCTCAAAATTTGGCTAAAAAAACATGTTTTCAGCACATTTCGGTGACAGAAAGTTCTGGATTCTGAGAGGAGCCACAAATTTCCTTCCACTCAGCGTTCCCCCAAGTCTCCAGATAAAAATGATACCTCACTTGTGTGGGTAGGCCTAGCGCCCGCGACAGGAACTGCCCCAAAACACAACGTGGACACATCCCATTTTTCTACAGAAAACAGAGGTGTTTTTTGCAAAGTGCCTACCTGTAGATTTTGGCCGCTAGCTCAGCCGGCACCTAGGGAAACCTACCAAACCTGTGCATTTTTTTAAATTAGAGACCTAGGGGAATCCAAGATGGGGTGACTTGTGGGGCTCTGACCAGGTTCTGTTACCCAGAATCCTTTGCAAACCTCAAAATTTGGCTAAAAAAACACGTTTTCCGCACATTTAGGTGACAGAAAGTTCTGGATTCTGAGAGAAGCCACAAATTTCCTTCCACTCAGCGTTCCCCCAAGTCTCCAGATAAAAATGATACCTCACTTGTGTGGGTAGGCCTAGCGCCCGCGACAGGAACTGTCCCAAAACACAACGTGGACACATCCCATTTTTCTACAGAAAACAGAGGTGTTTTTTGCAAAGTGCCTACCTGTAGATTTTGGCCGCTAGCTCAGCCGGCACCTAGGGAAACCTACCAAACCTGTGCATTTTTTAAAATTAGAGACCTAGGGGAATCCAAGATGGGGTGACTTGTGGGGCTCTGACCAGGTTCTGTTACCCAGAGACCTTTGCAAACCTCAACATTTGGCTAAAAAAACACGTTTCCCTCACATTTCCGTCACAGAAAGTTCTGGAATCTGAGAGGAGCCACAAATTTCCTTCCACCCAGCGTTCCCCCAAGTCTCCAGATAAAAATGATACCTCACTTGTGTGGGTAGGCCTAGCGCCCGCGACAGGAACTGCCCCAAAACACAACGTGGACACATCCCATTTTTCTACAGAAAACAGAGGTGTTTTTTGCAAAGTGCCTACCTGTAGATTTTGGCCCCTAGCTCAGCCGGCACCTAAAGAAACCTACCAAACCTGTGCATTTTTTAAAATTAGAGACCTAAGGGAATCCAAGATGGGGTGACTTGTGGGGCTCTGACCAGGTTCTGTTACCCAGAATCCTTTGCAAACCTCAAAATTTGGCTAAAAAAACACGTTTTCCGCACATTTAGGTGACAGAAAGTTCTGGATTCTGAGAGAAGCCACAAATTTCCTTCCACTCAGCGTTCCCCCAAGTCTCCAGATAAAAATGATACCTCACTTGTGTGGGTAGGCCTAGCGCCCGCGACAGGAACTGTCCCAAAACACAACGTGGACACATCCCATTTTTCTACAGAAAACAGAGGTGTTTTTTGCAAAGTGCCTACCTGTAGATTTTGGCCGCTAGCTCAGCCGGCACCTAGGGAAACCTACCAAACCTGTGCATTTTTTAAAATTAGAGACCTAGGGGAATCCAAGATGGGGTGACTTGTGGGGCTCTGACCAGGTTCTGTTACCCAGAGACCTTTGCAAACCTCAAAATTTGGCTAAAAAAACACGTTTCCCTCACATTTCCGTCACAGAAAGTTCTGGAATCTGAGAGGAGCCACAAATTTCCTTCCACCCAGCGTTCCCCCAAGTCTCCAGATAAAAATGATACCTCACTTGTGTGGGTAGGCCTAGCGCCCGCGACAGGAACTGCCCCAAAACACAACGTGGACACATCCCATTTTTCTACAGAAAACAGAGGTGTTTTTTGCAAAGTGCCTACCTGTAGATTTTGGCCCCTAGCTCAGCCGGCACCTAAAGAAACCTACCAAACCTGTGCATTTTTTAAAATTAGAGACCTAAGGGAATCCAAGATGGGGTGAATTGTGGGGCTCTGACCAGGTTCTGTTACCCAGAATCCTTTGCAAACCTAAAAATTTGGCTGAAAAACACGTTTTCCGCACATTTTGGTGACAGAAAGTTCTGGATTCTGAGAGGAGCCACAAATTTCCTTCCACCCAGCGTTCCCCCAAGTCTCCCGATAAAAATTATACCTCACTTGTGTGGGTAAGCCTAGTGCCCGCGACAGGAACTGCCCCAAAACACAACGTGGACACATCCCATTTTTCTACAGAAAACAGAGGTGTTTTTTGCAAAGTGCCTACCTGTAGATTTTGGCCTCTAGCTCAGCCGGCACCTAGGGAAACCTACCAAACCTGTGCATTTTTAAAAACTAGAGACCTAGGGGAATCCAAGATGGGGTGACTAGTGAGGGCTCTCACCAGGTTCTGTTACCCAGAATCCTTTGCAAACCTCAAAATTTGGCAAAAAAACACGTTTTCCTCACATTTTGGTGACAGAAAGTTCTGGAATCTGAGAGGAGCCACAAATTTCCTTCCACCCAGTGTTCCCCCAAGTCTCCCGATAAAAATGATACCTCACTTGTGTGGGTACGCCTAGCGCCCGCAACAGGAAATGGCCCTAAACACAACATGGACACATCCCATTTTTCAACAGAAAACAGAGGTGTTTTTTGCAAAGTGCCTACCTGTAGATTTTGGCCTCTAGCTCAGCCGGCACCTAGGGAAACCTACCAAACCTGTGCATTTTTTAAAATTAGAGACCTAGGGGAATCCAAGATGGGGTGACTTGTGGGGCTCTGACTAGGTTCTGTTACCCAGAATCCTTTGCAAACCTCAAAATTTGGCTAAAAAAACAAGTTTTCCTCACATTTCGGTGACAGAAAGTTCTGGAATCTGAGAGGAGCCACAAATTTCCTTCCACCCAGTGTTCCCCCAAGTCTCCCGATAAAAATGATACCTCACTTGTGTGGGTAGGCCTAGCGCCCGCGACAGGAACTACCCCAAAACACAACCTGGACACATCCCATTTTTCTACAGAAAACAGAGGTGTTTTATGCAAAGTGCCTACCTGTAGATTTTGGCCTCTAGCTCAGCCGGCACCTAGGGAAACCTACCAAACCTGTGCATTTTTTAAAATTAGAGACCTAGGGGAATCCAAGATGGGGTGACTCGTGGGGCTCTGACCAGGTTCTGTTACCCAGAATCCTTTGCAAACCTCAAAATTTGGCTAAAAAAACATGTTTTCAGCACATTTCGGTGACAGAAAGTTCTGGATTCTGAGAGGAGCCACAAATTTCCTTCCACTCAGCGTTCCCCCAAGTCTCCAGATAAAAATGATACCTCACTTGTGTGGGTAGGCCTAGCGCCCGCGACAGGAACTGCCCCAAAACACAACGTGGACACATCCCATTTTTCTACAGAAAACAGAGGTGTTTTTTGCAAAGTGCCTACCTGTAGATTTTGGCCGCTAGCTCAGCCGGCACCTAGGGAAACCTACCAAACCTGTGCATTTTTTTAAATTAGAGACCTAGGGGAATCCAAGATGGGGTGACTTGTGGGGCTCTGACCAGGTTCTGTTACCCAGAATCCTTTGCAAACCTCAAAATTTGGCTAAAAAAACACGTTTTCCGCACATTTAGGTGACAGAAAGTTCTGGATTCTGAGAGAAGCCACAAATTTCCTTCCACTCAGCGTTCCCCCAAGTCTCCAGATAAAAATGATACCTCACTTGTGTGGGTAGGCCTAGCGCCCGCGACAGGAACTGTCCCAAAACACAACGTGGACACATCCCATTTTTCTACAGAAAACAGAGGTGTTTTTTGCAAAGTGCCTACCTGTAGATTTTGGCCGCTAGCTCAGCCGGCACCTAGGGAAACCTACCAAACCTGTGCATTTTTTAAAATTAGAGACCTAGGGGAATCCAAGATGGGGTGACTTGTGGGGCTCTGACCAGGTTCTGTTACCCAGAGACCTTTGCAAACCTCAACATTTGGCTAAAAAAACACGTTTCCCTCACATTTCCGTCACAGAAAGTTCTGGAATCTGAGAGGAGCCACAAATTTCCTTCCACCCAGCGTTCCCCCAAGTCTCCAGATAAAAATGATACCTCACTTGTGTGGGTAGGCCTAGCGCCCGCGACAGGAACTGCCCCAAAACACAACGTGGACACATCCCATTTTTCTACAGAAAACAGAGGTGTTTTTTGCAAAGTGCCTACCTGTAGATTTTGGCCCCTAGCTCAGCCGGCACCTAAAGAAACCTACCAAACCTGTGCATTTTTTAAAATTAGAGACCTAAGGGAATCCAAGATGGGGTGACTTGTGGGGCTCTGACCAGGTTCTGTTACCCAGAATCCTTTGCAAACCTCAAAATTTGGCTAAAAAAACACGTTTTCCGCACATTTAGGTGACAGAAAGTTCTGGATTCTGAGAGAAGCCACAAATTTCCTTCCACTCAGCGTTCCCCCAAGTCTCCAGATAAAAATGATACCTCACTTGTGTGGGTAGGCCTAGCGCCCGCGACAGGAACTGTCCCAAAACACAACGTGGACACATCCCATTTTTCTACAGAAAACAGAGGTGTTTTTTGCAAAGTGCCTACCTGTAGATTTTGGCCGCTAGCTCAGCCGGCACCTAGGGAAACCTACCAAACCTGTGCATTTTTTAAAATTAGAGACCTAGGGGAATCCAAGATGGGGTGACTTGTGGGGCTCTGACCAGGTTCTGTTACCCAGAGACCTTTGCAAACCTCAAAATTTGGCTAAAAAAACACGTTTCCCTCACATTTCCGTCACAGAAAGTTCTGGAATCTGAGAGGAGCCACAAATTTCCTTCCACCCAGCGTTCCCCCAAGTCTCCAGATAAAAATGATACCTCACTTGTGTGGGTAGGCCTAGCGCCCGCGACAGGAACTGCCCCAAAACACAACGTGGACACATCCCATTTTTCTACAGAAAACAGAGGTGTTTTTTGCAAAGTGCCTACCTGTAGATTTTGGCCCCTAGCTCAGCCGGCACCTAAAGAAACCTACCAAACCTGTGCATTTTTTAAAATTAGAGACCTAAGGGAATCCAAGATGGGGTGAATTGTGGGGCTCTGACCAGGTTCTGTTACCCAGAATCCTTTGCAAACCTAAAAATTTGGCTGAAAAACACGTTTTCCGCACATTTTGGTGACAGAAAGTTCTGGATTCTGAGAGGAGCCACAAATTTCCTTCCACCCAGCGTTCCCCCAAGTCTCCCGATAAAAATTATACCTCACTTGTGTGGGTAAGCCTAGTGCCCGCGACAGGAACTGCCCCAAAACACAACGTGGACACATCCCATTTTTCTACAGAAAACAGAGGTGTTTTTTGCAAAGTGCCTACCTGTAGATTTTGGCCTCTAGCTCAGCCGGCACCTAGGGAAACCTACCAAACCTGTGCATTTTTAAAAACTAGAGACCTAGGGGAATCCAAGATGGGGTGACTAGTGAGGGCTCTCACCAGGTTCTGTTACCCAGAATCCTTTGCAAACCTCAAAATTTGGCAAAAAAACACGTTTTCCTCACATTTTGGTGACAGAAAGTTCTGGAATCTGAGAGGAGCCACAAATTTCCTTCCACCCAGTGTTCCCCCAAGTCTCCCGATAAAAATGATACCTCACTTGTGTGGGTACGCCTAGCGCCCGCAACAGGAAATGGCCCTAAACACAACATGGACACATCCCATTTTTCAACAGAAAACAGAGGTGTTTTTTGCAAAGTGCCTACCTGTAGATTTTGGCCTCTAGCTCAGCCGGCACCTAGGGAAACCTACCAAACCTGTGCATTTTTTAAAATTAGAGACCTAGGGGAATCCAAGATGGGGTGACTTGTGGGGCTCTGACTAGGTTCTGTTACCCAGAATCCTTTGCAAACCTCAAAATTTGGCTAAAAAAACAAGTTTTCCTCACATTTCGGTGACAGAAAGTTCTGGAATCTGAGAGGAGCCACAAATTTCCTTCCACTCAGTGTTCCCCCAAGTCTCCCGATAAAAATGATACCTCACTTGTGTGGGTAGGCCTAGCACCCGCGACAGGAAATGGCCCTAAACACAACATGGACACATCCCATTTTTAAACAGAAAACAGAGGTGTTTTATGCAAAGTGCCTACCTGTAGATTTTGGCCTCTAGCTCAGCCGGCACCTATGGAAACCTACCAAACCTGTGCATTTTTTAAAATTAGAGACCTAGGGGAATCCAAGATGGGGTGACTCGTGGGGCTCTGACCAGGTTCTGTTACCCAGAATCCTTTGCAAACCTCAAAATTTGGCTAAAAAAACACGTTTTCCGCACATTTCAGTGACAGAAAGTTCTGGATTCTGAGAGAAGCCACAAATTTCCTTCCACTCAGCGTTCCCCCAAGTCTCCAGATAAAAATGATACCTCACTTGTGTGGGTAGGCCTAGCGCCAGCGACAGGAACTGCCCCAAAACACAACGTGGACACATCCCATTTTTCTACAGAAAACAGAGGTGTTTTTTGCAAAGTGCCTACCTGTAGATTTTGGCCGCTAGCTCAGCCGGCACCTAGAGAAACCTACCAAACCTGTGCATTTTTTTAAATTAGAGACCTAGGGGAATCCAAGATGGGGTGACTTGTGGGGCTCTGACCAGGTTCTGTTACCCAGAATCCTTTGCAAACCTAAAAATTTGGCTGAAAAAACACGTTTTCCGCACATTTTGGTGACAGAAAGTTCTGGATTCTGAGAGGAGCCACAAATTTCCTTCTACCCAGCGTTCCCCCAAGTCTCCCGATAAAAATTATACCTCACTTGTGTGGGTAAGCCTAGTGCCCGCGACAGGAACTGCCCCAAAACACAACGTGGACACATCCCATTTTTCTACAGAAAACAGAGGTGTTTTTTGCAAAGTGCCTACCTGTAGATTTTGGCCTCTAGCTCAGCCGGCACCTAGGGAAACCTACCAAACCTGTGCATTTTTAAAAACTAGAGACCTAGGGGAATCCAAGATGGGGTGACTAGTGAGGGCTCTCACCAGGTTCTGTTACCCAGAATCCTTTGCAAACCTCAAAATTTGGCAAAAAAACACGTTTTCCTCACATTTCGGTGACAGAAAGTTCTGGAATCTGAGAGGAGCCACAAATTTCCTTCCACCCACTGTTCCCCCAAGTCTCCCGATAAAAATGATACCTCACTTGTGTGGGTACGCCTAGCGCCCGCGACAGGAAATGGCCCTAAACACAACATGGACACATCCCATTTTTCAACAGAAAACAGAGGTGTTTTTTGCAAAGTGCCTACCTGTAGATTTTGGCCTCTAGCTCAGCCGGCACCTAGGGAAACCTACCAAACCTGTGCATTTTTTAAAATTAGAGACCTAGGGGAATCCAAGATGGGGTGACTTGTGGGGCTCTGACCAGGTTCTGTTACCCAGAATCCTTTGCAAACCTCAAAATTTGGCTAAAAAAACAAGTTTTCCTCACATTTCGGTGACAGAAAGTTCTGGAATCTGAGAGGAGCCACAAATTTCCTTCCACCCAGTGTTCCCCCAAGTCTCCCGATAAAAATGATACCTCACTTGTGTGGGTAGGCCTAGCGCCCGCGACAGGAAATGGCCCTAAACACAACATGGACACATCCCATTTTTCAACAGAAAACAGAGGTGTTTTATGCAAAGTGCCTACCTGTAGATTTTGGCCTCTAGCTCAGCCGGCACCTAGGGAAACCTACCAAACCTGTGCATTTTTTAAAATTAGAGACCTAGGGGAATCCAAGATGGGGTGACTCGTGGGGCTCTGACCAGGTTCTGTTACCCAGAATCCTTTGCAAACCTCAAAATTTGGCTAAAAAAACATGTTTTTAGCACATTTCGGTGACAGAAAGTTCTGGATTCTGAGAGGAGCCACAAATTTCCTTCCACTCAGCGTTCCCCCAAGTCTCCAGATAAAAATGATACCTCACTTGTGTGGGTAGGCCTAGCGCCCGCGACAGGAACTGCCCCAAAACACAACGTGGACACATCCCATTTTTCTACAGAAAACAGAGGTGTTTTTTGCAAAGTGCCTACCTGTAGATTTTGGCCGCTAGCTCAGCCGGCACCTAGGGAAACCTACCAAACCTGTGCATTTTTTTAAATTAGAGACCTAGGGGAATCCAAGATGGGGTGACTTGTGGGGCTCTGACCAGGTTCTGTTACCCAGAGACCTTTGCAAACCTCAAAATTTGGCTAAAAAAACACGTTTTCCTCACATTTCCGTCACAGAAAGTTCTGGAATCTGAGAGGAGCCACAAATTTCCTTCCACCCAGCGTTCCCCAAGTCTCCAGATAAAAATGATACCTCACTTGTGTGGGTAGGCCTAGCGCCCGCGACAGGAACTGCCCCAAAACACAACGTGGACACATCCCATTTTTCTACAGAAAACAGAGGTGTTTTTTGCAAAGTGCTTACCTGTAGATTTTGGCCCCTAGCTCAGCTGGCACCTATGGAAACCTACCAAACCTGTGCATTTTTTAAAAGTAGAGACCTAAGGGAATCCAAGATGGGGTGACTTGTGGGGCTCTGACCAGGTTCTGTTACCCAGAATCCTTTGCAAACCTCAAAATTTGGCTAAAAAAACACGTTTTCCGCACATTTTGGTGACAGAAAGTTCTGGATTCTGAGAGGAGCCACAAATTTCCTTCCACCAAGCGTTCCCCCAAGTCTCCCGATAAAAATGATACCTCACTTGTGTGGGTAGGCCTAGTGCCCGCGACAGGAACTGCCCCAAAACACAACGTGGACACATCCCATTTTTCTACAGAAAACAGAGGTGTTTTTTGCAAAGTGCCTACCTGTAGATTTTGGCCTCTAGCTCAGCCGGCACCTAGGGAAACCTACCAAACCTGTGCATTTTTAAAAACTAGAGACCTAGGGGAATCCAAGATGGGGTGACTAGTGGGGCTCTCACCAGGTTCTGTTACCCAGAATCCTTTGCAAACCTCAAAATTTGGCTAAAAAAACAAGTTTTCCTCACATTTCCGTCACAGAAAGTTCTGGAATCTGAGAGGAGCCACAAATTTCCTTCCACCCAGCGTTCCCCCATGTCTCCAGATAAAAATGATACCTCACTTGTGTGGGTAGGCCTAGCGCCCGCGACAGGAACTGCCCCAAAACACAACGAGGACACATCCCATTTTTCTACAGAAAACAGAGGTGTTTTTTGCAAAGTGCCTACCTGTAGATTTTGGCCCCTAGCTCAGCCGGCACCTAAAGAAACCTACCAAACCTGTGCATTTTTTAAAATTAGAGACCTAAGGGAATCCAAGATGGGGTGACTTGTGGGGCTCTGACCAGGTTCTGTTACCCAGAATCCTTTGCAAACCTCAAAATTTGGCTAAAAAAACACGTTTTCCGCACATTTAGGTGACAGAAAGTTCTGGATTCTGAGAGAAGCCACAAATTTCCTTCCACTCAGCGTTCCCCCAAGTCTCCAGATAAAAATGATACCTCACTTGTGTGGGTAGGCCTAGCGCCCGCGACAGGAACTGCCCCAAAACACAACGTGGACACATCCCATTTTTCTACAGAAAACAGGTGTTTTTTGCAAAGTGCCTACCTGTAGATTTTGGCCGCTAGCTCAGCCGGCACCTAGGGAAACCTACCAAACCTGTGCATTTTTTTAAATTAGAGACCTAGGGGAATCCAAGATGGGGTGACTTGTGGGGCTCTGACCAGGTTCTGTTACCCAGAGACCTTTGCAAACCTCAAAATTTGGCTAAAAAAACACGTTTTCCTCACATTTCCGTCACAGAAAGTTCTGGAATCTGAGAGGAGCCACAAATTTCCTTCCACCCAGCGTTCCCCAAGTCTCCAGATAAAAATGATACCTCACTTGTGTGGGTAGGCCTAGCGCCCGCGACAGGAACTGCCCCAAAACACAACGTGGACACATCCCATTTTTCTACAGAAAACAGAGGTGTTTTTTGCAAAGTGCTTACCTGTAGATTTTGGCCCCTAGCTCAGCCGGCACCTATGGAAACCTACCAAACCTGTGCATTTTTTAAAATTAGAGACCTAAGGGAATCCAAGATGGGGTGACTTGTGGGGCTCTGACCAGGTTCTGTTACCCAGAATCCTTTGCAAACCTAAAAATTTGGCTAAAAAAACACGTTTTCCGCACATTTTGGTGACAGAAAGTTCTGGATTCTGAGAGGAGCCACAAATTTCCTTCCACCCAGCGTTCCCCCAAGTCTCCCGATAAAAATGATACCTCACTTGTGTGGGTAGGCCTAGTGCCCGCGACAGGAACTGCCCCAAAACACAACGTGGACACATCCCATTTTTCTACAGAAAACAGAGGTGTTTTTTGCAAAGTGCCTACCTGTAGATTTTGGCCTCTAGCTCAGCCGGCACCTAGGGAAACCTACCAAACCTGTGCATTTTTAAAAACTAGAGACCTAGGGGAATCCAAGATGGGGTGACTAGTGAGGGCTCTCACCAGGTTCTGTTACCCAGAATCCTTTGCAAACCTCAAAATTTGGCAAAAAAACACGTTTTCCTCACATTTTGGTGACAGAAAGTTCTGGAATCTGAGAGGAGCCACAAATTTCCTTCCACCCAGTGTTCCCCCAAGTCTCCCGATAAAAATGATACCTCACTTGTGTGGGTACGCCTAGCGCCCGCAACAGGAAATGGCCCTAAACACAACATGGACACATCCCATTTTTCAACAGAAAACAGAGGTGTTTTTTGCAAAGTGCCTACCTGTAGATTTTGGCCTCTAGCTCAGCCGGCACCTAGGGAAACCTACCAAACCTGTGCATTTTTTAAAATTAGAGACCTAGGGGAATCCAAGATGGGGTGACTTGTGGGGCTCTGACTAGGTTCTGTTACCCAGAATCCTTTGCAAACCTCAAAATTTGGCTAAAAAAACAAGTTTTCCTCACATTTCGGTGACAGAAAGTTCTGGAATCTGAGAGGAGCCACAAATTTCCTTCCACTCAGTGTTCCCCCAAGTCTCCCGATAAAAATGATACCTCACTTGTGTGGGTAGGCCTAGCACCCGCGACAGGAAATGGCCCTAAACACAACATGGACACATCCCATTTTTAAACAGAAAACAGAGGTGTTTTATGCAAAGTGCCTACCTGTAGATTTTGGCCTCTAGCTCAGCCGGCACCTATGGAAACCTACCAAACCTGTGCATTTTTTAAAATTAGAGACCTAGGGGAATCCAAGATGGGGTGACTCGTGGGGCTCTGACCAGGTTCTGTTACCCAGAATCCTTTGCAAACCTCAAAATTTGGCTAAAAAAACACGTTTTCCGCACATTTCAGTGACAGAAAGTTCTGGATTCTGAGAGAAGCCACAAATTTCCTTCCACTCAGCGTTCCCCCAAGTCTCCAGATAAAAATGATACCTCACTTGTGTGGGTAGGCCTAGCGCCAGCGACAGGAACTGCCCCAAAACACAACGTGGACACATCCCATTTTTCTACAGAAAACAGAGGTGTTTTTTGCAAAGTGCCTACCTGTAGATTTTGGCCGCTAGCTCAGCCGGCACCTAGAGAAACCTACCAAACCTGTGCATTTTTTTAAATTAGAGACCTAGGGGAATCCAAGATGGGGTGACTTGTGGGGCTCTGACCAGGTTCTGTTACCCAGAATCCTTTGCAAACCTAAAAATTTGGCTGAAAAAACACGTTTTCCGCACATTTTGGTGACAGAAAGTTCTGGATTCTGAGAGGAGCCACAAATTTCCTTCTACCCAGCGTTCCCCCAAGTCTCCCGATAAAAATTATACCTCACTTGTGTGGGTAAGCCTAGTGCCCGCGACAGGAACTGCCCCAAAACACAACGTGGACACATCCCATTTTTCTACAGAAAACAGAGGTGTTTTTTGCAAAGTGCCTACCTGTAGATTTTGGCCTCTAGCTCAGCCGGCACCTAGGGAAACCTACCAAACCTGTGCATTTTTAAAAACTAGAGACCTAGGGGAATCCAAGATGGGGTGACTAGTGAGGGCTCTCACCAGGTTCTGTTACCCAGAATCCTTTGCAAACCTCAAAATTTGGCAAAAAAACACGTTTTCCTCACATTTCGGTGACAGAAAGTTCTGGAATCTGAGAGGAGCCACAAATTTCCTTCCACCCACTGTTCCCCCAAGTCTCCCGATAAAAATGATACCTCACTTGTGTGGGTACGCCTAGCGCCCGCGACAGGAAATGGCCCTAAACACAACATGGACACATCCCATTTTTCAACAGAAAACAGAGGTGTTTTTTGCAAAGTGCCTACCTGTAGATTTTGGCCTCTAGCTCAGCCGGCACCTAGGGAAACCTACCAAACCTGTGCATTTTTTAAAATTAGAGACCTAGGGGAATCCAAGATGGGGTGACTTGTGGGGCTCTGACCAGGTTCTGTTACCCAGAATCCTTTGCAAACCTCAAAATTTGGCTAAAAAAACAAGTTTTCCTCACATTTCGGTGACAGAAAGTTCTGGAATCTGAGAGGAGCCACAAATTTCCTTCCACCCAGTGTTCCCCCAAGTCTCCCGATAAAAATGATACCTCACTTGTGTGGGTAGGCCTAGCGCCCGCGACAGGAAATGGCCCTAAACACAACATGGACACATCCCATTTTTCAACAGAAAACAGAGGTGTTTTATGCAAAGTGCCTACCTGTAGATTTTGGCCTCTAGCTCAGCCGGCACCTAGGGAAACCTACCAAACCTGTGCATTTTTTAAAATTAGAGACCTAGGGGAATCCAAGATGGGGTGACTCGTGGGGCTCTGACCAGGTTCTGTTACCCAGAATCCTTTGCAAACCTCAAAATTTGGCTAAAAAAACATGTTTTTAGCACATTTCGGTGACAGAAAGTTCTGGATTCTGAGAGGAGCCACAAATTTCCTTCCACTCAGCGTTCCCCCAAGTCTCCAGATAAAAATGATACCTCACTTGTGTGGGTAGGCCTAGCGCCCGCGACAGGAACTGCCCCAAAACACAACGTGGACACATCCCATTTTTCTACAGAAAACAGAGGTGTTTTTTGCAAAGTGCCTACCTGTAGATTTTGGCCGCTAGCTCAGCCGGCACCTAGGGAAACCTACCAAACCTGTGCATTTTTTTAAATTAGAGACCTAGGGGAATCCAAGATGGGGTGACTTGTGGGGCTCTGACCAGGTTCTGTTACCCAGAGACCTTTGCAAACCTCAAAATTTGGCTAAAAAAACACGTTTTCCTCACATTTCCGTCACAGAAAGTTCTGGAATCTGAGAGGAGCCACAAATTTCCTTCCACCCAGCGTTCCCCAAGTCTCCAGATAAAAATGATACCTCACTTGTGTGGGTAGGCCTAGCGCCCGCGACAGGAACTGCCCCAAAACACAACGTGGACACATCCCATTTTTCTACAGAAAACAGAGGTGTTTTTTGCAAAGTGCTTACCTGTAGATTTTGGCCCCTAGCTCAGCTGGCACCTATGGAAACCTACCAAACCTGTGCATTTTTTAAAAGTAGAGACCTAAGGGAATCCAAGATGGGGTGACTTGTGGGGCTCTGACCAGGTTCTGTTACCCAGAATCCTTTGCAAACCTCAAAATTTGGCTAAAAAAACACGTTTTCCGCACATTTTGGTGACAGAAAGTTCTGGATTCTGAGAGGAGCCACAAATTTCCTTCCACCAAGCGTTCCCCCAAGTCTCCCGATAAAAATGATACCTCACTTGTGTGGGTAGGCCTAGTGCCCGCGACAGGAACTGCCCCAAAACACAACGTGGACACATCCCATTTTTCTACAGAAAACAGAGGTGTTTTTTGCAAAGTGCCTACCTGTAGATTTTGGCCTCTAGCTCAGCCGGCACCTAGGGAAACCTACCAAACCTGTGCATTTTTAAAAACTAGAGACCTAGGGGAATCCAAGATGGGGTGACTAGTGGGGCTCTCACCAGGTTCTGTTACCCAGAATCCTTTGCAAACCTCAAAATTTGGCTAAAAAAACAAGTTTTCCTCACATTTCCGTCACAGAAAGTTCTGGAATCTGAGAGGAGCCACAAATTTCCTTCCACCCAGCGTTCCCCCATGTCTCCAGATAAAAATGATACCTCACTTGTGTGGGTAGGCCTAGCGCCCGCGACAGGAACTGCCCCAAAACACAACGAGGACACATCCCATTTTTCTACAGAAAACAGAGGTGTTTTTTGCAAAGTGCCTACCTGTAGATTTTGGCCCCTAGCTCAGCCGGCACCTAAAGAAACCTACCAAACCTGTGCATTTTTTAAAATTAGAGACCTAAGGGAATCCAAGATGGGGTGACTTGTGGGGCTCTGACCAGGTTCTGTTACCCAGAATCCTTTGCAAACCTCAAAATTTGGCTAAAAAAACACGTTTTCCGCACATTTAGGTGACAGAAAGTTCTGGATTCTGAGAGAAGCCACAAATTTCCTTCCACTCAGCGTTCCCCCAAGTCTCCAGATAAAAATGATACCTCACTTGTGTGGGTAGGCCTAGCGCCCGCGACAGGAACTGCCCCAAAACACAACGTGGACACATCCCATTTTTCTACAGAAAACAGGTGTTTTTTGCAAAGTGCCTACCTGTAGATTTTGGCCGCTAGCTCAGCCGGCACCTAGGGAAACCTACCAAACCTGTGCATTTTTTTAAATTAGAGACCTAGGGGAATCCAAGATGGGGTGACTTGTGGGGCTCTGACCAGGTTCTGTTACCCAGAGACCTTTGCAAACCTCAAAATTTGGCTAAAAAAACACGTTTTCCTCACATTTCCGTCACAGAAAGTTCTGGAATCTGAGAGGAGCCACAAATTTCCTTCCACCCAGCGTTCCCCAAGTCTCCAGATAAAAATGATACCTCACTTGTGTGGGTAGGCCTAGCGCCCGCGACAGGAACTGCCCCAAAACACAACGTGGACACATCCCATTTTTCTACAGAAAACAGAGGTGTTTTTTGCAAAGTGCTTACCTGTAGATTTTGGCCCCTAGCTCAGCCGGCACCTATGGAAACCTACCAAACCTGTGCATTTTTTAAAATTAGAGACCTAAGGGAATCCAAGATGGGGTGACTTGTGGGGCTCTGACCAGGTTCTGTTACCCAGAATCCTTTGCAAACCTCAAAATTTGGCTAAAAAAACACGTTTTCCGCACATTTTGGTGACAGAAAGTTCTGGATTCTGAGAGGAGCCACAAATTTCCTTCCACCCAGCGTTCCCCCAAGTCTCCCGATAAAAATGATACCTCACTTGTGTGGGTAGGCCTAGTGCCCGCGACAGGAACTGCCCCAAAACACAACGTGGACACATCCCATTTTTCTACAGAAAACAGAGGTGTTTTTTGCAAAGTGCCTACCTGTAGATTTTGGCCTCTAGCTCAGCCGGCACCTAGGGAAACCTACCAAACCTGTGCATTTTTAAAAACTAGAGACCTAGGGGAATCCAAGATGGGGTGACTAGTGGGGCTCTCACCAGGTTCTGTTACCCAGAATCCTTTGCAAACCTCAAGATTTGGCTAAAAAAACAAGTTTTCCTCACATTTCGGTGACAGAAAGTTCTGGATTCTGAGAGGAGCCACAAATTTCCTTCCACCCAGCGTTCCCCCAAGTCTCCCGATAAAAATTATACCTCTCTTGTGTGGGTAGGCCTAGCGCCCGCGACAGGAACTGCCCCAAAACACAACGTGGACACATCCCATTTTTCTACAGAAAACAGAGGTGTTTTTTGCAAAGTGCCTACCTGTAGATTTTGGCCTCTATCTCAGCGGGCACCTAGGGAAACCTACCAAACCTGTGCATTTTTGAAAATTAGAGACCTAGGGGATTCCAAGGTGGGGTGACTTGTGGGGCTCTGACCAGGTTCTGTTACCCAGAATCCTTTGCAAACCTCAAAATTTGGCTAAAAAAACAAGTTTTCCTCACATTTCGGTGACAGAAAGTTCTGGAATCTGAGAGGAGCCACAAATTTCCTTCCACCCAGTGTTCCCCCAAGTCTCCTGATAAAAATGATACCTCACTTGTGTGGGTAGGCCTAGCGCCCGCGACAGGAAATGCCCCAAAACACAACATGGACACATCCCATTTTTCAACAGAAAACAGAGGTGTTTTTTGCAAAGTGCCTACCTGTAGATTGTGCCCTCTAGCTCAGCCGGCACCTAGGGAAACCTACCAAACCTGTGCATTTTTGAAAACTAGAGACCTAGGGGAATCCAAGATGGGGTGACTAGTGGGGCTCTCACCAGGTTCTGTTACCCAGAATCCTGTGCAAACCTCAAAATGTGGCTAAAAAAACACATTTTGCTCACATTTCGGTGACAGAAAGTTCTGGATTCTGAGAGGAGCCACAAATTTTCTTCCACCCAGCGTTCCCCCAAGTCAAAATTTGGCTAAGAAAACAAGTTTTCCTCACATTTCGGTGAGAGAAAGTTCTGGAATCTGAGAGGAGCCACAAGTTTCCTTCCACCCACCGTTCCCCCAAGTCTCCCGATAAAAATGATACCTCACTTGAGTGGGTAGGCCTAGCGCCCGCGAGAGAAACTGCCTCAAAACACAACGTGGACACATCCCATTTTTCTACAGAAAACAGAGGTGTTTTTTGCAAAGTGCCTACCTGTAGATTTTGGCCTCTAGCTCAACCGGCACCTAGGGAAACCTACCAAACCTGTGCATTTTTGAAAATTAGAGACCTAGGGGAATCCAAGGTGGGGTGACTTGTGGGGCTCTGACCAGGTTCTGTTACCCAGAATCCTTTGCAAACCTCAAAATTTGGCTAAAAAAACAACTTTTCCTCACATTTCGGTGACAGAAAGTTCTGGAATCTGAGAGGAGCCACGAATTTCCTTCCACCCAGTGTTCCCCCAAGTCTCCCAATAAAAATGATACCTCACTTGTGTGGGTAGGCCTAGCGCCCGCGACAGGAAATGGTCCTAAACACAACATGGACACATCCCATTTTTAAACAGAAAACAGAGGTGTTTTATGCAAAGTGCCTACCTGTAGATTTTGGCCTCTAGCTCAGCCGGCACCTAGGGAAACCTATCAAACCTGTGCATTTTTTAAAATTAGAGACCTAGGGGAATCCAAGATGGGGTGACTTGTGGGGCTCTGACCAGGTTCTGTTACCCAGAATCCTTTGCAAACCTCAAAATTTGGCTAAAAAAACACGTTTTCCGCACATTTAGGTGACAGAAAGTTCTGGATTCTGAGAGAAGCCACAAATTTCCTTCCACTCAGCGTTCCCCCAAGTCTGCAGATAAAAATGATACCTCACTTGTGTGGGTAGGCCTAGCGCCCGCGACAGGAACTGTCCCAAAACACAACGTGGACACATCCCATTTTTCTACACAAAACAGAGGTGTTTTTTGCAAAGTGCCTACCTGTAGATTTTGGCCGCTAGCTCAGCCGGCACCTAGGGAAACCTACCAAACCTGTGCATTTTTTAAAATTAGAGACCTAGGGGAATCCAAGATGGGGTGACTTGTGGAGCTCTGACCAGGTTCTGTTACCCAGAGACCTTTGCAAACCTCAAAATTTGGCTAAAAAAACACGTTTCCCTCACATTTCCGTCACAGAAAGTTCTGGAATCTGAGAGGAGCCACAAATTTCCTTCCACCCAGCGTTCCCCCATGTCTCCAGATAAAAATGATACCTCACTTGTGTGGGTAGGCCTAGCGCCCGCGACAGGAACTGCCCCAAAACACAACGTGGACACATCCCATTTTTCTACAGAAAACAGAGGTGTTTTTTGCAAAGTGCCTACCTGTAGATTTTGGCCCCTAGCTCAGCCGGCACCTAAAGAAACCTACCAAACCTGTGCATTTTTTAAAATTAGAGACCTAAGGGAATCCAAGATGGGGTGACTTGTGGGGCTCTGACCAGGTTCTGTTACCCAGAATCCTTTGCAAACCTCAAAATTTGGCTAAAAAAACACGTTTTCCGCACATTTAGGTGACAGAAAGTTCTGGATTCTGAGAGAAGCCACAAATTTCCTTCCACTCAGCGTTCCCCCAAGTCTCCAGATAAAAATGATACCTCACTTGTGTGGGTAGGCCTAGCGCCCGCGACAGGAACTGTCCCAAAACACAACGTGGACACATCCCATTTTTCTACAGAAAACAGAGGTGTTTTTTGCAAAGTGCCTACCTGTAGATTTTGGCCGCTAGCTCAGCCGGCACCTAGGGAAACCTACCAAACCTGTGCATTTTTTTAAATTAGAGACCTAGTGGAATCCAAGATGGGGTGACTTGTGGGGCTCTGACCAGGTTCTGTTACCCAGAGACCTTTGCAAACCTCAAAATTTGGCTAAAAAAACACGTTTCCCTCACATTTCCGTCACAGAAAGTTCTGGAATCTGAGAGGAGCCACAAATTTCCTTCCACCCAGCGTTCCCCCAAGTCTCCAGATAAAAATGATACCTCACTTGTGTGGGTAGGCCTAGCGCCCGCGACAGGAACTGCCCCAAAACACAACGTGGACACATCCCATTTTTCTACAGAAAACAGAGGTGTTTTTTGCAAAGTGCCTACCTGTAGATTTTGGCCCCTAGCTCAGCCGGCACCTAAAGAAACCTACCAAACCTGTGCATTTTTTAAAATTAGAGACCTAAGGGAATCCAAGATGGGGTGACTTGTGGGGCTCTGACCAGGTTCTGTTACCCAGAATCCTTTGCAAACCTAAAAATTTGGCTGAAAAAACACGTTTTCCGCACATTTTGGTGACAGAAAGTTCTGGATTCTGAGAGGAGCCACAAATTTCCTTCCACCCAGCGTTCCCCCAAGTCTCCCGATAAAAATTATACCTCACTTGTGTGGGTAAGCCTAGTGCCCGCGACAGGAACTGCCCCAAAACACAACGTGGACACATCCCATTTTTCTACAGAAAACAGAGGTGTTTTTTGCAAAGTGCCTACCTGTAGATTTTGGCCTCTAGCTCAGCCGGCACCTAGGGAAACCTACCAAACCTGTGCATTTTTAAAAACTAGAGACCTAGGGGAATCCAAGATGGGGTGACTAGTGAGGGCTCTCACCAGGTTCTGTTACCCAGAATCCTTTGCAAACCTCAAAATTTGGCAAAAAAACACGTTTTCCTCACATTTCGGTGACAGAAAGTTCTGGAATCTGAGAGGAGCCACAAATTTCCTTCCACCCAGTGTTCCCCCAAGTCTCCCGATAAAAATGATACCTCACTTGTGTGGGAACGCCTAGCGCCCGCAACAGGAAATGGCCCTAAACACAACATGGACACATCCCATTTTTCAACAGAAAACAGAGGTGTTTTTTGCAAAGTGCCTACCTGTAGATTTTGGCCTCTAGCTCAGCCGGCACCTAGGGAAACCTACCAAACCTGTGCATTTTTTTAAATTAGAGACCTAGTGGAATCCAAGATGGGGTGACTTGTGGGGCTCTGACCAGGTTCTGTTACCCAGAATCCTTTGCAAACCTCAAAATTTGGCTAAAAAAACAAGTTTTCCTCACATTTCGGTGACAGAAAGTTCTGTAATCTGAGAGGAGCCACAAATTTCCTTCCACCCAGTGTTCCCCCAAGTCTCCAGATAAAAATGATACCTCACTTGTGTGGGTAGGCCTAGCGCCCGCGACAGGAAATGGCCCTAAACACAACATGGACACATCCCATTTTTAAACAGAAAACAGAGGTGTTTTATGCAAAGTGCCTACCTGTAGATTTTGGCCTCTAGCTCAGCCGGCACCTATGGAAACCTACCAAACCTGTGCATTTTTTTAAATTAGAGACCTAGGGGAATCCAAGATGGGGTGACTCGTGGGGCTCTGACCAGGTTCTGTTACCCAGAATCCTTTGCAAACCTCAAAATTTGGCTAAAAAAACACGTTTTCCGCACATTTCAGTGACAGAAAGTTCTGGATTCTGAGAGAAGCCACAAATTTCCTTCCACTCAGCGTTCCCCCAAGTCTCCAGATAAAAGTGATACCTCACTTGTGTGGGTAGGCCTAGTGCCAGCGACAGGAACTGCCCCAAAACACAACGTGGACACATCCCATTTTTCTACAGAAAACAGAGGTGTTTTTTGCAAAGTGCCTACCTGTAGATTTTGGCCGCTAGCTCAGCCGGCACCTAGGGAAACCTACCAAACCTGTGCATTTTTTTAAATTAGAGACCTAGGGGAATCCAAGATGGGGTGACTTGTGGGGCTCTGACCAGGTTCTGTTACCCAGAGACCTTTGCAAACCTCAAAATTTGGCTAAAAAAACAAGTTTTCCTCACATTTCCGTCACAGAAAGTTCTGGAATCTGAGAGGAGCCACAAATTTCCTTCCACCCAGCGTTCCCCCAAGTCTCCAGATAAAAATGATACCTCACTTGTGTGGGTAGGCCTAGCGCCCGCGACAGGAACTGCCCCAAAACACAACGTGAACACATCCCATTTTTCTACAGAAAACAGAGGTGTTTTTTGCAAAGTGCCTACCTGTAGATTTTGGCCTCTAGCTCAGCCGGCACCTAGGGAAACCTACCAAACCTGTGCATTTTTAAAAACTAGAGACCTAGGGGAATCCATGATGGGGTGACTAGTGAGGGCTCTCACGAGGTTCTGTTACCCAGAATCGTTTGCAAACCTCAAAATTTGGCAAAAAAACATGTTTTCCTCACATTTCGGTGACAGAAAGTTCTGGAATCTGAGAGGAGCCACAAATTTCCTTCCACCCAGCGTTCCCCCAAGTCTCCAGATAAAAATGATACCTCACTTGTGTGGGTACGCCTAGCGCCCGCGACAGGAAATGGCCCTAAACACAACATGGACACATCCCATTTTTCAACAGAAAACAGAGGTGTTTTTTGCAAAGTGCCTACCTGTAGATTTTGGCCTCTAGCTCAGCCGGCACCTAGGGAAACCTACCAAACCTGTGCATTTTTAAAAACTAGAGACCTAGGGGAATCCAAGATGGGGTGACTAGTGAGGGCTCTCACCAGGTTCTGTTACCCAGAATCCTTTGCAAACCTAAAAATTTGGCTGAAAAAACACGTTTTCCGCACATTTTGGTGACAGAAAGTTCTGGATTCTGAGAGGAGCCACAAATTTCCTTCCACCCAGCGTTCCCCCAAGTCTCCCGATAAAAATGATACCTCACTTGTGTGGGTAAGCCTAGTGCCCGCGACAGGAACTGCCCCAAAACACAACGTGGACACATCCCATTTTTCTACAGAAAACAGAGGTGTTTTTTGCAAAGTGCCTACCTGTAGATTTTGGCCTCTAGCTCAGCCGGCACCTAGGGAAACCTACCAAACCTGTGCATTTTTAAAAACTAGAGACCTAGGGGAATCCAAGATGGGGTGACTAGTGGGGCTCTCACCAGGTTCTGTTACCCAGAATCCTTTGCAAACCTCAAGATTTGGCTAAAAAAACAAGTTTTCCTCACATTTCGGTGACAGAAAGTTCTGGATTCTGAGAGGAGCCACAAATTTCCTTCCACCCAGCGTTCCCCCAAGTCTCCCGATAAAAATTATACCTCTCTTGTGTGGGTAGGCCTAGCGCCCGCGACAGGAACTGCCCCAAAACACAACGTGGACACATCCCATTTTTCTACATAAAACAGAGGTGTTTTTTGCAAAGTGCCTACCTGTAGATTTTGGCCGCTAGCTCAGAAGGCACCTAGGGAAACCTTCCAAACCTGTGCATTTTTTAAAATTAGAGACCTAGGGGAATCCAAGATGGGGTGACTTGTGGGGCTCTGACCAGGTTCTGTTACCCAGAATCCTTGCAAACCTCAAAATTTGGCTAAGAAAACAAGTTTTCCTCACATTTCGGTGAGAGAAAGTTCTGGAATCTGAGAGGAGCCACAAGTTTCCTTCCACCCACCGTTCACCGAAGTCTCCCGATAAAAATGATACCTCACTTGTGTGGGTAGGCCTAGTGCCCACGACAGGAACTGCCCCAAACCACAACGTGGACACATCCCATTTTTCTACAGAAAACAGAGGTGTTTTTTGCAAAGTGCCTACCTGTAGATTTTGGCCTCTATCTCAGCGGGCACCTAGGGAAACCTACCAAACCTGTGCATTTTTGAAAATTAGAGACCTAGGGGATTCCAAGGTGGGGTGACTTGTGGAGCTCTGACCAGGTTCTGTTACCCAGAATCCTTTGCAAACCTCAAAATTTGGCTAAAAAAACAAGTTTTCCTCACATTTCGGTGACAGAAAGTTCTGGAATCTGAGAAGAGCCACAAATTTCCTTCCACCCAGTGTTCCCCCAAGTCTCCTGATAAAAATGATACCTCACTTGTGTGGGTAGGCCTAGCGCCCGCGACAGGAAATGCCCCAAAACACAACATGGACACATCCCATTTTTCAACAGAAAACAGAGGTGTTTTTTGCAAAGTGCCTACCTGTAGATTGTGGCCTCTAGCTCAGCCGGCACCTAGGGAAACCTACCAAACCTGTGCATTTTTGAAAACTAGAGACCTAGGGGAATCCAAGATGGGGTGACTAGTGGGGCTCTCACCAGGTTCTGTTACCCAGAATCCTGTGCAAACCTCAAAATGTGGCTAAAAAAACACATTTTGCTCACATTTCGGTGACAGAAAGTTCTGGATTCTGAGAGGAGCCACAAATTTTCTTCCACCCAGCGTTCCCCCAAGTCAAAATTTGGCTAAGAAAACAAGTTTTCCTCACATTTCGGTGAGAGAAAGTTCTGGAATCTGAGAGGAGCCACAAGTTTCCTTCCACCCACCGTTCCCCCAAGTCTCCCGATAAAAATGATACCTCACTTGAGTGGGTAGGCCTAGCGCCCGCGAGAGAAACTGCCTCAAAACACAACGGGGACACATCCCATTTTTCTACAGAAAACAGAGGTGTTTTTTGCAAAGTGCCTACCTGTAGATTTTGGCCTCTAGCTCAACCGGCACCTAGGGAAACCTACCAAACCTGTGCATTTTTGAAAATTAGAGACCTAGGGGAATCCAAGGTGGGGTGACTTGTGGGGATCTGACCAGGTTCTGTTAGCCAGAATCCTTTGCAAACCTCAAAATTTGGCTAAAAAAACAAGTTTTCCTCACATTTCGGTGACAGAAAGTTCTGGAATCTGAGAGGAGCCACGAATTTCCTTCCACTCAGTGTTCCCCCAAGTCTCCCGATAAAAATGATACCTCACTTGTGTGGGTAGGCCTAGCGCCCGCGACAGGAACTGTCCCAAAACACAACGTGGACACATCCCATTTTTCTACAGAAAACAGAGGTGTTTTTTGCAAAGTGCCTACCTGTAGATTTTGGCCGCTAGCTCAGCCGGCACCTAGGGAAACCTACCAAACCTGTGCATTTTTTAAAATTAGAGACCTAGGGGAATCCAAGATGGGGTGACTTGTGGGGCTCTGACCAGGTTCTGTTACCCAGAGACCTTTGCAAACCTCAAAATTTGGCTAAAAAAACACGTTTCCCTCACATTTCCGTCACAGAAAGTTCTGGAATCTGAGAGGAGCCACAAATTTCCTTCCACCCAGCGTTCCCCCAAGTCTCCAGATAAAAATGATACCTCACTTGTGTGGGTAGGCCTAGCGCCCGCGACAGGAACTGCCCCAAAACACAACGTGGACACATCCCATTTTTCTACAGAAAACAGAGGTGTTTTTTGCAAAGTGCCTACCTGTAGATTTTGGCCCCTAGCTCAGCCGGCACCTAAAGAAACCTACCAAACCTGTGCATTTTTTAAAATTAGAGACCTAAGGGAATCCAAGATGGGGTGACTTGTGGGGCTCTGACCAGGTTCTGTTACCCAGAATCCTTTGCAAACCTCAAAATTTGGCTAAAAAAACACGTTTTCCGCACATTTAGGTGACAGAAAGTTCTGGATTCTGAGAGATGCCACAAATTTCCTTCCACTCAGCGTTCCCCTAAGTCTCCAGATAAAAATGATACCTCACTTGTGTGGGTAGGCCTAGCGCCCGCGACAGGAACTGTCCCAAAACACAACGTGGACACATCCCATTTTTCTACAGAAAACAGAGGTGTTTTTTGCAAAGTGCCTACCTGTAGATTTTGGCCGCTAGCTCAGCCGGCACCTAGGGAAACCTACCAAACCTGTGCATTTTTTAAAATTAGAGACCTAGGGGAATCCAAGATGGGGTGACTTGTGGGGCTCTGACCAGGTTCTGTTACCCAGAGACCTTTGCAAACCTCAAAATTTGGCTAAAAAAACACGTTTCCCTCACATTTCCGTCACAGAAAGTTCTGGAATCTGAGAGGAGCCACAAATTTCCTTCCACCCAGCGTTCCCCCAAGTCTCCAGATAAAAATGATACCTCACTTGTGTGGGTAGGCCTAGCGCCCGCGACAGGAACTGCCCCAAAACACAACGTGGACACATCCCATTTTTCTACAGAAAACAGAGGTGTTTTTTGCAAAGTGCCTACCTGTAGATTTTGGCCCCTAGCTCAGCCGGCACCTAAAGAAACCTACCAAACCTGTGCATTTTTTAAAATTAGAGACCTAAGGGAATCCAAGATGGGGTGACTTGTGGGGCTCTGACCAGGTTCTGTTACCCAGAATCCTTTGCAAACCTAAAAATTTGGCTGAAAAACACGTTTTCCGCACATTTTGGTGACAGAAAGTTCTGGATTCTGAGAGGAGCCACAAATTTCCTTCCACCCAGCGTTCCCCCAAGTCTCCCGATAAAAATTATACCTCAGTTGTGTGGGTAAGCCTAGTGCCCGCGACAGGAACTGCCCCAAAACACAACGTGGACACATCCCATTTTTCTACAGAAAACAGAGGTGTTTTTTGCAAAGTGCCTACCTGTAGATTTTGGCCTCTAGCTCAGCCGGCACCTAGGGAAACCTACCAAACCTGTGCATTTTTAAAAACTAGAGACCTAGGGGAATCCAAGATGGGGTGACTAGTGAGGGCTCTCACCAGGTTCTGTTACCCAGAATCCTTTGCAAACCTCAAAATTTGGCAAAAAAACACGTTTTCCTCACATTTTGGTGACAGAAAGTTCTGGAATCTGAGAGGAGCCACAAATTTCCTTCCACCCAGTGTTCCCCCAAGTCTCCCGATAAAAATGATACCTCACTTGTGTGGGTACGCCTAGCGCCCGCAACAGGAAATGGCCCTAAACACAACATGGACACATCCCATTTTTCAACAGAAAACAGAGGTGTTTTTTGCAAAGTGCCTACCTGTAGATTTTGGCCTCTAGCTCAGCCGGCACCTAGGGAAACCTACCAAACCTGTGCATTTTTTAAAATTAGAGACCTAGGGGAATCCAAGATGGGGTGACTTGTGGGGCTCTGACCAGGTTCTGTTAGCCAGAATCCTTTGCAAACCTCAAAATTTGGCTAAAAAAACAAGTTTTCCTCACATTTCGGTGACAGAAAGTTCTGGAATCTGAGAGGAGCCACAAATTTCCTTCCACCCAGTGTTCCCCCAAGTCTCCCGATAAAAATGATACCTCACTTGTGTGGGTAGGCCTAGCGCCCGCGACAGGAAATGGCCCTAAACACAACATGGACACATCCCATTTTTAAACAGAAAACAGAGGTGTTTTATGCAAAGTGCCTACCTGTAGATTTTGGCCTCTAGCTCAGCCGGCACCTATGGAAACCTACCAAACCTGTGCATTTTTTTAAATTAGAGACCTAGGGGAATCCAAGATGGGGTGACTCGTGGGGCTCTGACCAGGTTCTGTTACCCAGAATCCTTTGCAAACCTCAAAATTTGGCTAAAAAAACACGTTTTCCGCACATTTCAGTGACAGAAAGTTCTGGATTCTTAGAGAAGCCACAAATTTCCTTCCACTCAGCGTTCCCCCAAGTCTCCAGATAAAAATGATACCTCACTTGTGTGGGTAGGCCTAGCGCCAGCGACAGGAACTGCCCCAAAACACAACGTGGACACATCCCATTTTTCTACAGAAAACAGAGATGTTTTTTGCAAAGTGCCTACCTGTAGATTTTGGCCGCTAGCTCAGCCGGCACCTAGAGAAACCTACCAAACCTGTGCATTTTTTTAAATTAGAGACCTAGGGGAATCCAAGATGGGGTGACTTGTGGGGCTCTGACCAGGTTCTGTTACCCAGAGACCTTTGCAAACCTCAAAATTTGGCTAAAAAAACACGTTTCCCTCACATTTCCGTCACAGAAAGTTCTGGAATCTGAGAGGAGCCACAAATTTCCTTCCACCCAGCGTTCCCCCAAGTCTCCAGATAAAAATGATACCTCACTTGTGTGGGTAGGCCTAGCGCCCGCGACAGGAACTGCCCCAAAACACAACGTGGACACATCCCATTTTTCTACAGAAAACAGAGGTGTTTTTTGCAAAGTGCCTACCTGTAGATTTTGGCCCCTAGCTCAGCCGGCACCTAAAGAAACCTACCAAACCTGTGCATTTTTTAAAATTAGAGACCTAAGGGAATCCAAGGTGGGGTGACTTGTGGGGCTCTGACCAGGTTCTGTTACCCAGAATCCTTTGCAAACCTCAAAATTTGGCTAAAAAAACAAGTTTTCCTCACATTTCGGTGACAGAAAGTTCTGGAATCTGAGAGGAGCCACAAATTTCCTTCCACCCAGTGTTCCCCCAAGTCTCCCGATAAAAATGATACCTCACTTGTGTGGGTACGCCTAGCGCCCGCGACAGCAAATGGCCCTAAACACAACATGGACACATCCCATTTTTCAACAGAAAACAGAGGTGTTTTTTGCAAAGTGCCTACCTGTAGATTTTGGCCTCTAGCTCAGCCGGCACCTAGGGAAACCTACCAAACCTGTGCATTTTTTAAAATTAGAGACCTAGGGGAATCCAAGATGGGGTGACTTGTGGGGCTCTGACTAGGTTCTGTTACCCAGAATCCTTTGCAAACCTCAAAATTTGGCTAAAAAAACAAGTTTTCCTCACATTTCGGTGACAGAAAGTTCTGGAATCTGAGAGGAGCCACAAATTTCCTTCCAACAAGTGTTCCCCCAAGTCTCCCGATAAAAATGATACCTCACTTGTGTGGGTAGGCCTAGCGCCCGCGACAGGAAATGGCCCTAAACACAACATGGACACATCCCATTTTTAAACAGAAAACAGAGGTGTTTTATGCAAAGTGCCTACCTGTAGATTTTGGCCTCTAGCTCAGCCGGCACCTATGGAAACCTACCAAACCTGTGCATTTTTTAAAATTAGAGACCTAGGGGAATCCAAGATGGGGTGACTCGTGGGGCTCTGACCAGGTTCTGTTACCCAGAATCCTTTGCAAACCTCAAAATTTGGCTAAAAAAACACGTTTTCCGCACATTTCAGTGACAGAAAGTTCTGGATTCTGAGAGAAGCCACAAATTTCCTTCCACTCAGCGTTCCCCCAAGTCTCCAGATAAAAATGATACCTCACTTGTGTGGGTAGGCCTAGCGCCAGCGACAGGAACTGCCCCAAAACACAACGTGGACACATCCCATTTTTCTACAGAAAACAGAGGTGTTTTTTGCAAAGTGCCTACCTGTAGATTTTGGCCGCTAGCTCAGCCGGCACCTAGAGAAACCTACCAAACCTGTGCATTTTTTTAAATTAGAGACCTAGGGGAATCCAAGATGGGGTGACTTGTGGGGCTCTGACCAGGTTCTGTTACCCAGAGACCTTTGCAAACCTCAAAATTTGGCTAAAAAAACACGTTTCCCTCACATTTCCGTCACAGAAAGTTCTGGAATCTGAGAGGAGCCACAAATTTCCTTCCACCCAGCGTTCCCCCAAGTCTCCAGATAAAAATGATACCTCACTTGTGTGGGTACGCCTAGCGCCCGCAACAGGAAATGGCCCTAAACACAACATGGACACATCCCATTTTTCAACAGAAAACAGAGGTGTTTTTTGCAAAGTGCCTACCTGTAGATTTTGGCCTCTAGCTCAGCCGGCACCTAGGGAAACCTACCAAACCTGTGCATTTTTTAAAATTAGAGACCTAGGGGAATCCAAGATGGGGTGACTTGTGGGGCTCTCACCAGGTTCTGTTAGCCAGAATCCTTTGCAAACCTCAAAATTTGGCTAAAAAAACAAGTTTTCCTCACATTTCGGTGACAGAAAGTTCTGGAATCTGAGAGGAGCCACAAATTTCCTTCCACCCAGTGTTCCCCCAAGTCTCCCGATAAAAATGATACCTCACTTGTGTGGGTAGGCCTAGCGCCCGCGACAGGAAATGGCCCTAAACACAACATGGACACATCCCATTTTTAAACAGAAAACAGAGGTGTTTTATGCAAAGTGCCTACCTGTAGATTTTGGCCTCTAGCTCAGCCGGCACCTATGGAAACCTACCAAACCTGTGCATTTTTTAAAATTAGAGACCTAGGGGAATCCAAGATGGGGTGACTCGTGGGGCTCTGACCAGGTTCTGTTACCCAGAATCCTTTGCAAACCTCAAAATTTGGCTAAAAAAACACGTTTTCCGCACATTTCAGTGACAGAAAGTTCTGGATTCTTAGAGAAGCCACAAATTTCCTTCCACTCAGCGTTCCCCCAAGTCTCCAGATAAAAATGATACCTCACTTGTGTGGGTAGGCCTAGCGCCAGCGACAGGAACTGCCCCAAAACACAACGTGGACACATCCCATTTTTCTACAGAAAACAGAGGTGTTTTTTGCAAAGTGCCTACCTGTAGATTTTGGCCGCTAGCTCAGCCGGCACCTAGAGAAACCTACCAAACCTGTGCATTTTTTTAAATTAGAGACCTAGGGGAATCCAAGATGGGGTGACTTGTGGGGCTCTGACCAGGTTCTGTTACCCAGAGACCTTTGCAAACCTCAAAATTTGGCTAAAAAAACACGTTTCCCTCACATTTCCGTCACAGAAAGTTCTGGAATCTGAGAGGAGCCACAAATTTCCTTCCACCCAGCGTTCCCCCAAGTCTCCAGATAAAAATGATACCTCACTTGTGTGGGTAGGCCTAGCGCCCGCGACAGGAACTGCCCCAAAACACAACGTGGACACATCCCATTTTTCTACAGAAAACAGAGGTGTTTTTTGCAAAGTGCCTACCTGTAGATTTTGGCCCCTAGCTCAGCCGGCACCTAAAGAAACCTACCAAACCTGTGCATTTTTTAAAATTAGAGACCTAAGGGAATCCAAGGTGGGGTGACTTGTGGGGCTCTGACCAGGTTCTGTTACCCAGAATCCTTTGCAAACCTCAAAATTTGGCTAAAAAAACAAGTTTTCCTCACATTTCGGTGACAGAAAGTTCTGGAATCTGAGAGGAGCCACAAATTTCCTTCCACCCAGTGTTCCCCCAAGTCTCCCGATAAAAATGATACCTCACTTGTGTGGGTAGGCCTAGCGCCCGCGACAGGAAATGGCCCTAAACACAACATGGACACATCCCATTTTTAAACAGAAAACAGAGGTGTTTTATGCAAAGTGCCTACCTGTAGATTTTGGCCTCTAGCTCAGCCGGCACCTATGGAAACCTACCAAACCTGTGCATTTTTTAAAATTAGAGACCTAGGGGAATCCAAGATGGGGTGACTCGTGGGGCTCTGACCAGGTTCTGTTACCCAGAATCCTTTGCAAACCTCAAAATTTGGCTAAAAAAACACGTTTTCCGCACATTTCAGTGACAGAAAGTTCTGGATTCTGAGAGAAGCCACAAATTTCCTTCCACTCAGCGTTCCCCCAAGTCTCCAGATAAAAATGATACCTCACTTGTGTGGGTAGGCCTAGCGCCAGCGACAGGAACTGCCCCAAAACACAACGTGGACACATCCCATTTTTCTACAGAAAACAGAGGTGTTTTTTGCAAAGTGCCTACCTGTAGATTTTGGCCGCTAGCTCAGCCGGCACCTAGAGAAACCTACCAAACCTGTGCTTTTTTTTAAATTAGAGACCTAGGGGAATCCAAGATGGGGTGACTTGTGGGGCTCTGACCAGGTTCTGTTACCCAGAATCCTTTGCAAACCTAAATATTTGGCTGAAAAAACACGTTTTCCGCACATTTTGGTGACAGAAAGTTCTGGATTCTGAGAGGAGCCACAAATTTCCTTCCACCCAGCGTTCCCCCAAGTCTCCCGATAAAAATGATACCTCACTTGTGTGGGTAAGCCTAGTGCCCGCGACAGGAACTGCCCCAAAACACAACGTGGACACATCCCATTTTTCTACAGAAAACAGAGGTGTTTTTTGCAAAGTGCCTACCTGTAGATTTTGGCCTCTAGCTCAGCCGGCACCTAGGGAAACCTACCAAACCTGTGCATTTTTAAAAACTAGAGACCTAGGGGAATCCAAGATGGGGTGACTAGTGAGGGCTCTCACGAGGTTCTGTTACCCAGAATCCTTTGCAAACCTCCAAATTTGGCAAAAAAACAAGTTTTCCTCACATTTCGGTGACAGAAAGTTCTGGAATCTGAGAGGAGCCACAAATTTCCTTCCACCCAGTGTTCCCCCAAGTCTCCCGATAAAAATGATACCTCACTTGTGTGGGTACGCCTAGCGCCCGCGACAGGAAATGGCCCTAAACACAACATGGACACATCCCATTTTTCAACAGAAAACAGAGGTGTTTTTTGCAAAGTGCCTACCTGTAGATTTTGGCCTCTAGCTCAGCCGGCACCTAGGGAAACCTACCAAACCTGTGCATTTTTTAAAATTAGAGACCTAGGGTAATCCAAGATGGGGTGACTTGTTGGGCTCTGAGCAGATTCTGTTACCCAGAATCCTTTGCAAACCTCAAAATTTGGCTAAAAAAACACGTTTTCCGGACATTTCGGTGACAGAAAGTTCTGGATTCTGAGAGGAGCCACAAATTTCCTTCCACCCAGCGTTCCCCCAAGTCTCCCGATAAAAATAATACCTCACTTGTGTGGGTAGGCCTAGCGCCTGCGACAGGAACTGCCCCAAAACACAATGTGGACACATCCCATTTTTCAACAGAAAACAGAGGTGTTTTTTGCAAAGTGCCTACCTGTAGATTTTGACCTCTATCTCAGCGGGCACCTAGGGAAACCTACCAAACCTGTGCATTTTTGAAAATTAGAGACCTAGGGGAATCCAAGGTGGGGTGACTTGTGGGGCTCTGACCAGGTTCTGTTACCCAGAATCCTTTGCAAACCTCAAAATTTGGCTAAAAAAACAAGTTTTCCTCACATTTCGGTGACAGAAAGTTCTGGAATCTGAGAGGAGCCACAAATTTCCTTCCACCCAGTGTTCCCCCAAGTCTCCCGATAAAAATGATACCTCACTTGTGTGGGTAGGCCTAGCGCCCGCAACAGGAAATGGCCCTAAACACAACATGGACACATCCCATTTTTAAACAGAAAACAGAGGTGTTTTATTCAAAGTGCCTACCTGTAGATTTTGGCCTCTAACTCAGCCGGCACCTAGGGAAACCTACCAAACCTGTGCATTTTTTAAAATTAGAGACCTAGGGGAATCCAAGATGGGGTGACTTGTGGGGCTCTGACCAGGTTCTGTTACCCAGAATCCTTTGCAAACCTCAAAATTTGGCTAAAAAAACACGTTTTCCGCACATTTTGGTGACAGAAAGTTCTGGATTCTGAGAGAAGCCACAAATTTCCTTCCACTCAGCGTTCCCCCAAGTCTCCAGATAAAAATGATACCTCACTTGTGTGGGTAGGCCTAGCGCCCGCGACAGGAACTGCCCCAAAACACAACGTGGACACATCCCATTTTTCTACAGAAAACAGAGGTGTTTTTTGCAAAGTGCCTACCTGTAGATTTTGGCCGCTAGCTCAGCCGGCACCTAGGGAAACCTACCAAACCTGTGCATTTTTTATAATTAGAGACCTAGGGGAATCCAAGATGGTGTGACTTGTGGGGCTCTGACCAGGTTCTGTTACCCAGAGACCTTTGCAAACCTCAAAATTTGGCTAAAAAAACACGTTTTCCTCACATTTCCGTCACAGAAAGTTCTGGAATCTGAGAGGAGCCACAAATTTCCTTCCACCCAGCGTTCCCCCAAGTCTCCAGATAAAAATGATACCTCACTTGTGTGGGTAGGCCTAGCGCCCGCGACAGGAACTGCCCCAAAACACAACGTGAACACATCCCATTTTTCTACAGAAAACAGAGGTGTTTTTTGCAAAGTGCCTACCTGTAGATTTTGGCCCCTAGCTCAGCCGGCACCTAAAGAAACCTACCAAACCTGTGCATTTTTTAAAATTAGAGACCTAAGGGAATCCAAGATGGGGTGACTTGTGGGGCTCTGACCAGGTTCTGTTACCCAGAATCCTTTGCAAACCTCAAAATTTGGCTAAAAAAACACGTTTTCCGCACATTTTGGTGACAGAAAGTTCTGGATTCTGAGAGGAGCCACAAATTTCCTTCCACCCAGCGTTCCCCCAAGTCTCCCGATAAAAATTATACCTCACTTGTGTGGGTAGGCCTAGTGCCCGCGACAGGAACTGCACCAAAACACAACGTGGACACATCCCATTTTTCTACAGAAAACAGAGGTGTTTTTTGCAAAGTGCCTACCTGTAGATTTTGGCCTCTAGCTCAGCCGGCACCTAGGGAAACCTACCAAACCTGTGCATTTTTAAAAACTAGAGACCTAGGGGAATCCAAGATGGGGTGACTAGTGAGGGCTCTCACCAGGTTCTGTTACCCAGAATCCTTTGCAAACCTCAAAATTTGGCCAAAAAACACGTTTTCCTCACATTTCGGTGACAGAAAGTTCTGGAATCTGAGAGGAGCCACAAATTTCCTTCCACTTTGTGTTTTGGGGCAGTTCCTGTCGCGGGCACTAGGCCTACCCACACAAGTGAGGTATAATTTTTATCGGGAGACTTGGGGGAACGCTGGGAGGAAGGAAATTTGTGGCTCCTCTCAGAATCCAGAACTTTCTGTCACCAAAATGTGCGGAAAACGTGTTTTTTTAACCAAATTTTGAGGTTTGCAAAGGATTCTGGGTACCAGAACCTGGTCAGAGCCCCACAAGTCACCCCATCTTGGATTCCCCTAGGTCTCTAATTTTAAAAAATGCACAGGTTTGGTAGGTTTCCCTAGGTGCCGGCTGAGCTAGAGGCCAAAATCTACAGGTAGGCACTTTGCAAAAAACACCTCTGTTTTCTGTAGAAAAATGGGATGTGTTCACGTTGTGTTTTGGGGCAGTTCCTGTCGCGGGCGCTAGGCCTACCCACACAAGTGAGGTATCATTTTTATCTGGAGACTTGGGGGAACACTGGGTGGAAGGAAATTTGTGGCTCCTCTCAGATTCCAGAACTTTCTGTGACGGAAATGTGAGGAAAACTTGTTTTTTTAGCCAAATTTTGAGGTTTGCAAAGGTCTCTGGGTAACAGAACCTGGTGAGAGCCCTCACTAGTCACCCCATCTTGGATTCCCCTAGGTCTCTAGTTTTTAAAAATGCACAGGTTTGGTAGGTTTCCCTAGGTGCCGGCTGAGCTAGAGGCCAAAATCTACAGGTAGGCACTTTGCAAAAAACACCTCTGATTTCTGTAGAAAAATGGGATGTGTCCACGTTGTGTTTTGGGGCAGTTCCTGTCGCGGGCACTAGGCCTACCCACACAAGTGAGGTATAATTTTTATCGGGAGACTTGGGGGAACGCTGGGTGGAAGGAAATTTGTGGCTCCTCTCAGAATCCAGAACTTTCTGTCACCAAAATGTCCGGAAAACGTGTTTTTTTAGCCAAATTTTGAGGTTCGCAAAGAATTCTGGGTAACAGAACCTGGTCAGAGCCCCACAAGTCACCCCATCTTGGATTCCCTTAGGTCTCTAATTTTAAAAAATGCAAAGGTTTGGTAGGTTTCTTTAGGTACCGGCTAAGCTAGGGGCCAAAATCTACAGGTAGGCACTTTGCAAAAAACACCTCTGTTTTCTGTAGAAAAATGGGATGTGTTCACGTTGTGTTTTGGGGCAGTTCCTGTCGCGGGCGCTAGGCCTACCCACACAAGTGAGGTATCATTTTTATCTGGAGACTTGGGGGAACGCTGGGTGGAAGGAAATTTGTGGCTCCTCTCAGATTCCAGAACTTTCTGTGACGGAAATGTGAGGAAAACGTGTTTTTTTAGCCAAATTTTGAGGTTTGCAAAGGTCTCTGGGTAACAGAACCTGGTCAGAGCCCCACAAGTCACACCATCTTGGATTCCCCTAGGTCTCTAATTATAAAAAATGCACAGGTTTGGTAGGTTTCCCTAGGTGCCGGCTGAGCTAGCGGCCAAAATCTACAGGTAGGCACTTTGCAAAAAACACCTCTGTTTTCTGTAGAAAAATGGGATGTGTCCACGTTGTGTTTTGGGGCAGTTCCTGTCGCGGGCGCTAGACCTACCCACACAAGTGAGGTATCATTTTTATCTGGAGACTTGGGGGAACGCTGAGTGGAAGGAAATTTGTGGCTTCTCTCAGAATCCAGAACTTTCTGTCACCAAAATGTGCGGAAAACGTGTTTTTTTAGCCAAATTTTGAGGTTTGCAAAGGATTCTGGGTAACAGAACCTGGTCAGAGCCTCACAAGTCACCCCATCTTGGATTCCCCTAGGTCTCTAATTTTAAAAAATGCACAGGTTTGGTAGGTTTCCCTAGGTGCCGGCTGAGCTAGAGGCCAAAATCTACAGGTAGGCACTTTGCATAAAACACCTCTGTTTTCTGTTTAAAAGTGGGATGTGTCCATGTTGTGTTTAGGGCCATTTCCTGTCGCGGGCGCTAGGCCTACCCACACAAGTGAGGTATCATTTTTATCGGGAGACTTGGGGGAACACTGGGTGGAAGGAAATTTGTGGCTCCTCTCAGATTCCAGAACTTTCTGTCACCGAAATGTGAGGAAAACTTGTTTTTTTAGCCAAATTTTGAGGTTTGCAAAGGATTCTGGGTAACAGAACCTGGTCAGAGCCCCACAAGTCACCCCACCTTGGATTCCCCTAGGTCTCTAATTTTCAAAAATGCACAGGTTTGGTAGGTTTCCCTAGGTGCCCGCTGAGATAGAGGTCAAAATCTACAGGTAGGCACTTTGCAAAAAACACCTCTGTTTTCTGTTGAAAAATGGGATGTGTCCACATTGTGTTTTGGGGCAGTTCCTGTCGCAGGCGCTAGGCCTACCCACACAAGTGAGGTATCATTTTTATCGGGAGACTTGGGGGAACGCTGGGTGGAAGGAAATTTGTGGCTCCTCTAAGAATCCAGAACTTTCTGTCACCGAAATGTGCGGAAAACGTGTTTTTTTAGCCAAATTTTGAGGTTTGCAAAGGATTCTGGGTACCAGAACCTGGTCAGAGCCCCACAAGTCACCCCATCTTGGATTCCCCTAGGTCTCTAATTTTAAAAAATGCACAGGTTTGGTAGGTTTCCCTAGGTGCCGGCTGAGCTAGAGGCCAAAATCTACAGGTAGGCACTTTGCAAAAAACACCTCTGTTTTCTGTAGAAAAATGGGATGTGTTCACGTTGTGTTTTGGGGCAGTTCCTGTCGCGGGCGCTAGGCCTACCCACACAAGTGAGGTATCATTTTTATCTGGAGACTTGGGGGAACACTGGGTGGAAGGAAATTTGTGGCTCCTCTCAGATTCCAGAACTTTCTGTGACGGAAATGGGAGGAAAACTTGTTTTTTTAGCCAAATTTTGAGGTTTGCAAAGGTCTCTGGGTAACAGAACCTGGTGAGAGCCCTCACTAGTCACCCCATCTTGGATTCCCCTAGGTCTCTAGTTTTTAAAAATGCACAGGTTTGGTAGGTTTCCCTAGGTGCCGGCTGAGCTAGAGGCCAAAATCTACAGGTAGGCACTTTGCAAAAAACACCTCTGTTTTCTGTTGAAAAATGGGATGTGTCCATGTTGTGTTTAGGGCCATATCCTGTCGCGGGCGCTAGGCGTACCCACACAAGTGAGGTATCATTTTTATCGGGAGACTTGGGGGAACACTGGGTGGAAGGAAATTTGTGGCTCCTCTCAGATTCCAGAACTTTCAGTCACCGAAATGTGAGGAAAACGTGTTTTTTTGCCAAATTTTGAGGTTTGCAAAGGATTCTGGGTAACAGAACCTGGTGAGAGCCCTCACTAGTCACCCTATCTTGGATTCCCCTAGGTCTCTAGTTTTTAAAAATGCACAGGTTTGGTAGGTTTCCCTAGGTGCCGGCTGAGCTAGAGGCCAAAATCTACAGGTAGGCACTTTGCAAAAAACACCTCTGTTTTCTGTAGAAAAATGGGATGTGTCCACGTTGTGTTTAGGGGCAGTTCCTGTCGCGGGCACTAGGCCTACCCACACAAGTGAGGTATAATTCTTATCGGGAGACTTGGGGGAACGCTGGGTGGAAGGAAATTTGTGGCTCCTCTCAGAATCCAGAACTTTCTGTCACCAAAATGTGCGGAAAACTTGTTTTTTTAGCCAAATTTTGAGGTTTGCAAAGGATTCTGGGTAACAGAACCTGGTCAGAGCCCCACAAGTCACCCCATCTTGGATTCCCCTAGGTCTCTAATTTTAAAAAATGCACAGGTTTGGTAGGTTTCCCTAGGTGCCGGCTGAGCTAGAGGCCAAAATCTACAGGTAGGCACTTTGCAAAAAACACCTCTGTTTTCTGTAGAAAAATGGGATGTGTCCACGTTGTGTTTTGGGGCAGTTCCTGTCGCGGGCGCTAGGCCTACCCACACAAGTGAAGTATCATTTTTATCTGGAGACTTGGGGGAACGCTGAGTGGAAGGAAATTTGTGGCTTCTCTCAGAATCCAGAACTTTCTGTCACCAAAATGTGCGGAAAACGTGTTTTTTTAGCCAAATTTTGAGGTTTGCAAAGGATTCTGGGTAACAGAACCTGGTCAGAGCCTCACAAGTCACCCCATCTTGGATTCCCCTAGGTCTCTAATTTTAAAAAATGCACAGGTTTGGTAGGTTTCCCTGGGTGCCGGCTGAGCTAGAGGCCAAAATCTACAGGTAGGCACTTTGCATAAAACACCTCTGTTTTCTGTTTAAAAATGGGATGTGTCCATGTTGTGTTTAGGGCCATTTCCTGTCGCGGGCGCTAGGCCTACCCACACAAGTGAGGTATCATTTTTATCGGGAGACTTGGGGGAACACTGGGTGGAAGGAAATTTGTGGCTCCCCTCAGATTCCAGAACTTTCTGTCACCGAAATGTGAGGAAAACTTGTTTTTTTAGCCAAATTTTGAGGTTTGCAAAGGATTCTGGGTAACAGAACCTGGTCAGAGCCCCACAAGTCACCCCACCTTGGATTCCCCTAGGTCTCTAATTTTCAAAAATGCACAGGTTTGGTAGGTTTCCCTAGGTGCCCGCTGAGATAGAGGTCAAAATCTACAGGTAGGCACTTTGCAAAAAACACCTCTGTTTTCTGTTGAAAAATGGGATGTGTCCACATTGTGTTTTGGGGCAGTTCCTGTCGCAGGCGCTAGGCCTACCCACACAAGTGAGGTATCATTTTTATCGGGAGACTTGGTGGAACGCTGGGTGGAAGGAAATTTGTGGCTCCTCTCAGAATCCAGAACTTTCTGTCACCGAAATGTGCGGAAAACGTGTTTTTTTAGCCAAATTTTGAGGTTTGCAAAGGATTCTGGGTAACAGAATCTGCTCAGAGCCCAACAAGTCACCCCATCTTGGATTCCCCTAGGTCTCTAATTTTAAAAAATGCACAGGTTTGGTAGGTTTCCCTAGGTGCCGGCTGAGCTAGAGGCCAAAATCTACAGGTAGGCACTTTGCAAAAAACACCTCTGTTTTCTGTTGAAAAATGGGATGTGTCCATGTTGTGTTTAGGGCCATTTCCTGTCGCGGGCGCTAGGCGTACCCACACAAGTGAGGTATCATTTTTATCGGGAGACTTGGGGGAACACTGGGTGGAAGGAAATTTGTGGCTCCTCTCAGATTCCAGAACTTTCTGTCACCGAAATGTGAGGAAAACATGTTTTTTTGCCAAATTTTGAGGTTTGCAAAGGATTCTGGGTAACAGAACCTCGTGAGAGCCCTCACTAGTCACCCCATCTTGGATTCCCCTAGGTCTCTAATTTTAAAAAATGCACAGGTTTGGTAGGTTTCCCTAGGTGCCGGCTGAGCTAGAGGCCAAAATCTACAGGTAGGCACTTTGCAAAAAACACCTCTGTTTTCTGTTGAAAAATGTGATGTGTCCATGTTGTGTTTAGGGCCATTTCCTGTCGCGGGCGCTAGGCCTACCCACACAAGTGAGGTATCATTTTTATCGGGAGACTTGGGGGAACACTGGGTGGAAGGAAATTTGTGGCTCCTCTCAGATTCCAGAACTTTCTGTCACCGAAATGTGAGGAAAACTTGTTTTTTTAGCCAAATTTTGAGGTTTGCAAAGGATTCTGGGTAACAGAACCTGGTCAGAGCCCCACAAGTCACCCCATCTTGGATTCCCCTAGGTCTCTAATTTTAAAAAATGCACAGGTTTGGTAGGTTTCCCTAGGTGCCGGCTGAGCTAGAGGCCAAAATCTACAGGTAGGCACTTTGCAAAAAACACCTCTGTTTTCTGTTGAAAAATGGGATGTGTCCATGTTGTGTTTAGGGCCATATCCTGTCGCGGGCGCTAGGCGTACCCACACAAGTGAGGTATCATTTTTATCGGGAGACTTGGGGGAACACTGGGTGGAAGGAAATTTGTGGCTCCTCTCAGATTCCAGAACTTTCTGTCACCGAAATGTGAGGAAAACGTGTTTTTTTGCCAAATTTTGAGGTTTGCAAAGGATTCTGGGTAACAGAACCTGGTGAGAGCCCTCACTAGTCACCCTATCTTGGATTCCCCTAGGTCTCTAGTTTTTAAAAATGCACAGGTTTGGTAGGTTTCCCTAGGTGCCGGCTGAGCTAGAGGCCAAAATCTACAGGTAGGCACTTTGCAAAAAACACCTCTGTTTTCTGTAGAAAAATGGGATGTGTCCACGTTGTGTTTTGGGGCAGTTCCTATCGCGGGCACTAGGCCTACCCACACAAGTGAGGTATAATTCTTATCGGGAGACTTGGGGGAACGCTGGGTGGAAGGAAATTTGTGGCTCCTCTCAGAATCCAGAACTTTCTGTCACCAAAATGTGCGGAAAACTTGTTTTTTTAGCCAAATTTTGAGGTTTGCAAAGGATTCTGGGTAACAGAACCTGGTCAGAGCCCAACAAGTCACCCCATCTTGGATTCCCCTAGGTCTCTAATTTTAAAAAATGCACAGGTTTGGTAGGTTTTCCTAGGTGCCGGCTGAGCTAGAGGCCAAAATCTACAGGTAGGCACTTTGCAAAAAACACCTCTGTTTTCTGTTGAAAAATGGGATGTGTCCATGTTGTGTTTAGGGCCATTTCCTGTCGCGGGCGCTAGGCGTACCCACACAAGTGAGGTATCATTTTTATCGGGAGACTTGGGGGAACACTGGGTGGAAGGAAATTTGTGGCTCCTCTCAGATTCCAGAACTTTCTGTCACCGAAATGTGAGGAAAACATGTTTTTTTGCCAAATTTTGAGGTTTGCAAAGGATTCTGGGTAACAGAACCTCGTGAGAGCCCTCACTAGTCACCCCATCTTGGATTCCCCTAGGTCTCTAATTTTAAAAAATGCACAGGTTTGGTAGGTTTCCCTAGGTGCCGGCTGAGCTAGAGGCCAAAATCTACAGGTAGGCACTTTGCAAAAAACACCTCTGTTTTCTGTTGAAAAATGTGATGTGTCCATGTTGTGTTTAGGGCCATTTCCTGTCGCGGGCGCTAGGCCTACCCACACAAGTGAGGTATCATTTTTATCGGGAGACTTGGGGGAACACTGGGTGGAAGGAAATTTGTGGCTCCTCTCAGATTCCAGAACTTTCTGTCACCGAAATGTGAGGAAAACTTGTTTTTTTAGCCAAATTTTGAGGTTTGCAAAGGATTCTGGGTAACAGAACCTGGTCAGAGCCCCACAAGTCACCCCATCTTGGATTCCCCTAGGTCTCTAATTTTAAAAAATGCACAGGTTTGGTAGGTTTCCCTAGGTGCCGGCTGAGCTAGAGGCCAAAATCTACAGGTAGGCACTTTGCAAAAAACACCTCTGTTTTCTGTTGAAAAATGGGATGTGTCCATGTTGTGTTTAGGGCCATATCCTGTCGCGGGCGCTAGGCGTACCCACACAAGTGAGGTATCATTTTTATCGGGAGACTTGGGGGAACACTGGGTGGAAGGAAATTTGTGGCTCCTCTCAGATTCCAGAACTTTCAGTCACCGAAATGTGAGGAAAACGTGTTTTTTTGCCAAATTTTGAGGTTTGCAAAGGATTCTGGGTAACAGAACCTGGTGAGAGCCCTCACTAGTCACCCTATCTTGGATTCCCCTAGGTCTCTAGTTTTTAAAAATGCACAGGTTTGGTAGGTTTCCCTAGGTGCCGGCTGAGCTAGAGGCCAAAATCTACAGGTAGGCACTTTGCAAAAAACACCTCTGTTTTCTGTAGAAAAATGGGATGTGTCCACGTTGTGTTTTGGGGCAGTTCCTGTCGCGGGCACTAGGCCTACCCACACAAGTGAGGTATAATTCTTATCGGGAGACTTGGGGGAACGCTGGGTGGAAGGAAATTTGTGGCTCCTCTCAGAATCCAGAACTTTCTGTCACCAAAATGTGCGGAAAACTTGTTTTTTTAGCCAAATTTTGAGGTTTGCAAAGGATTCTGGGTAACAGAACCTGGTCAGAGCCCCACAAGTCACCCCATCTTGGATTCCCCTAGGTCTCTAATTTTAAAAAATGCACAGGTTTGGTAGGTTTCCCTAGGTGCCGGCTGAGCTAGAGGCCAAAATCTACAGGTAGGCACTTTGCAAAAAACACCTCTGTTTTCTGTTGAAAAATGGGATGTGTCCATGTTGTGTTTAGGGCCATTTCCTGTCGCGGGCGCTAGGCGTACCCACACAAGTGAGGTATCATTTTTATCGGAAGACTTGGGGGAACACTGGGTGGAAGGAAATTTGTGGCTCCTCTCAGATTCCAGAACTTTCTGTCACCGAAATGTGAGGAAAACGTGTTTTTTTGCCAAATTTTGAGGTTTGCAAAGGATTCTGGGTAACAGAACCTGGTGAGAGCCCTCACTAGTCACCCCATCTTGGATTCCCCTAGGTCTCTAGTTTTTAAAAATGCACAGGTTTGGTAGGTTTCCCTAGGTGCCGGCTGAGCTAGAGGCCAAAATCTACAGGTAGGCACTTTGCAAAAAACACCTCTGTTTTCTGTAGAAAAATGGGATGTGTCCACGTTGTGTTTTGGGGCAGTTCCTGTCGCGGGCACTAGGCCTACCCACACAAGTGAGGTATAATTTTTATCGGGAGACTTGGGGGAACGCTGGGTGGAAGGAAATTTGTGGCTCCTCTCAGAATCCAGAACTTTCTGTCACCAAAATGTGCGGAAAACGTGTTTTTTTAGCCAAATTTTGAGGTTTGCAAAGGATTCTGGGTACCAGAACCTGGTCAGAGCCCCACAAGTCACCCCATCTTGGATTCCCCTAGGTCTCTAATTTTAAAAAATGCACAGGTTTGGTAGGTTTCCCTAGGTGCCGGTTGAGCTAGAGGCCAAAATCTACAGGTAGGCACTTTGCAAAAAACACCTCTGTTTTCTGTTGAAAAATGGGATGTGTCCATGTTGTGTTTAGGGCCATTTCCTGTCGCGGGCGCTAGGTGTACCCACACAAGTGAGGTATCATTTTTATCGGGAGACTTGGGGGAACACTGGGTGGAAGGAAATTTGTGGCTCCTCTCAGATTCCAGAACTTTCTGTCACCGAAATGTGAGGAAAACGTGTTTTTTTGCCAAATTTTGAGGTTTGCAAAGGATTCTGGGTAACAGAACCTGGTGAGAGCCCTCACTAGTCACCCCATCTTGGATTCCCCTAGGTCTCTAGTTTTTAAAAATGCACAGGTTTGGTAGGTTTCCCTAGGTGCCGGCTGAGCTAGAGGCCAAAATATACAGGTAGGCACTTTGCAAAAAACACCTCTGTTTTCTGTAGAAAAATGGGATGTGTCCACGTTGTGTTTTGGGGCAGTTCCTGTCGCGGGCACTAGGCCTACCCACACAAGTGAGGTATAATTTTTATCGGGAGACTTGGGGGAACGCTGGGTGGAAGGAAATTTGTGGCTCCTCTCAGAATCCAGAACTTTCTGTCACCAAAATGTCCGGAAAACGTGTTTTTTTAGCCAAATTTTGAGGTTCGCAAAGGATTCTGCGTAACAGAACCTGGTCAGAGCCCCACAAGTCACCCCATCTTGGATTCCCTTAGGTCTCTAATTTTAAAAAATGCACAGGTTTGGTAGGTTTCTTTAGGTGCCGGCTGAGCTAGGGGCCAAAATCTACAGGTAGGCACTTTGCAAAAAACACCTCTGTTTTCTGTAGAAAAATGGGATGTGTTCACGTTGTGTTTTGGGGCAGTTCCTGTCGCGGGCGCTAGGCCTACCCACACAAGTGAGGTATCATTTTTATCTGGAGACTTGGGGGAACGCTGGGTGGAAGGAAACTTGTGGCTCCTCTCAGATTCCAGAACTTTCTGTGACGGAAATGTGAGGAAAACGTGTTTTTTTAGCCAAATTTTGAGGTTTGCAAAGGTCTCTGGGTAACAGAACCTGGTCAGAGCCCCACAAGTCACCCCATCTTGGATTCCCCTAGGTCTCTAATTATAAAAAATGCACAGGTTTGGTAGGTTTCCCTAGGTGCCGGCTGAGCTAGCGGCCAAAATCTACAGGTAGGCACTTTGCAAAAAACACCTCTGTTTTCTGTAGAAAAATGGGATGTGTCCACGTTGTGTTTTGGGGCAGTTCCTGTCGCGGGCGCTAGGCCTACCCACACAAGTGAGGTATCATTTTTATCTGGAGACTTGGGGGAACGCTGAGTGGAAGGAAATTTGTGGCTTCTCTCAGAATCCAGAACTTTCTGTCACCAAAATGTGCGGAAAACGTGTTTTTTTAGCCAAATTTTGAGGTTTGCAAAGGATTCTGGGTAACAGAACCTGGTCAGAGCCCCACAAGTCACCCCATCTTGGATTCCCCTAGGTCTCTAATTTTAAAAAATGCACAGGTTTGGTAGGTTTCCCTAGGTGCCGGCTGAGCTAGAGGCCAAAATCTACAGGTAGGCACTTTGCATAAAACACCTCTGTTTTCTGTTTAAAAATGGGATGTGTCCATGTTGTGTTTAGGGCCATTTCCTGTCGCGGGCGCTAGGCCTACCCACACAAGTGAGGTATCATTTTTATCGGGAGACTTGGGGGAACACTGGGTGGAAGGAAATTTGTGGCTCCTCTCAGATTCCAGAACTTTCTGTCACCGAAATGTGAGGAAAACTTGTTTTTTTAGCCAAATTTTGAGGTTTGCAAAGGATTCTGGGTAACAGAACCTGGTCAGAGCCCCACAAGTCACCCCACCTTGGATTCCCCTAGGTCTCTAATTTTCAAAAATGCACAGGTTTGGTAGGTTTCCCTAGGTGCCCGCTGAGATAGAGGTCAAAATCTACAGGTAGGCACTTTGCAAAAAACACCTCTGTTTTCTGTTGAAAAATGGGATGTGTCCACATTGTGTTTTGGGGCAGTTCCTGTCGCAGGCGCTAGGCCTACCCACACAAGTGAGGTATCATTTTTATCGGGAGACTTGGGGGAACGCTGGGTGGAAGGAAATTTGTGGCTCCTCTCAGAATCCAGAACTTTCTGTCACCGAAATGTGCGGAAAACGTGTTTTTTTAGCCAAATTTTGAGGTTTGCAAAGGATTCTGGGTAACAGAATCTGCTCAGAGCCCAACAAGTCACCCCATCTTGGATTCCCCTAGGTCTCTAATTTTAAAAAATGCACAGGTTTGGTAGGTTTCCCTAGGTGCCGGCTGAGCTAGAGGCCAAAATCTACAGGTAGGCACTTTGCAAAAAACACCTCTGTTTTCTGTTGAAAAATGGGATGTGTCCATGTTGTGTTTAGGGCCATTTCCTGTCGCGGGCGCTAGGCGTACCCACACAAGTGAGGTATCATTTTTATCGGGAGACTTGGGGGAACACTGGGTGGAAGGAAATTTGTGGCTCCTCTCAGATTCCAGAACTTTCTGTCACCGAAATGTGAGGAAAACATGTTTTTTTGCCAAATTTTGAGGTTTGCAAAGGATTCTGGGTAACAGAACCTCGTGAGAGCCCTCACTAGTCACCCCATCATGGATTCCCCTAGGTCTCTAGTTTTAAAAAAAATGATACCTCACTTGTGTGGGTACGCCTAGCGCCCGCGACAGGAAATGGCCCTAAACACAACATGGACACATCCCATTTTTCAACAGAAAACAGAGGTGTTTTTTGCAAAGTGCCTACCTGTAGATTTTGGCCTCTAGCTCAGCCGGCACCTAGGAAAACCTACCAAACCTGTGCATTTTTTAAAATTAGAGACCTAAGGGAATCCGCGATGGGGTGACTTGTGGGGCTCTGACCAGGTTCTGGTACCCAGAATCCTTTGCAAACCTAAAAATTTGGCTAAAAAAACACGTTTTCCGGACATTTTGGTGACAGAAAGTTCTGGATTCTGAGAGGAGCCACAAATTTCCTTCCACCCAGCGTTCCCCCAAGTCTCCCGATAAAAATTATACCTCACTTGTGTGGGTAGGCCTAGTGCCCGCGACAGGAACTGCCCCAAAACACAACGTGGACACATCCCATTTTTCTACAGAAAACAGAGGTGTTTTTTGCAAAGTGCCTACCTGTAGATTTTGGCCTCTAGCTCAGCCGGCACCTAGGGAAACCTACCAAACCTGTGCATTTTTAAAAACTAGAGACCTAGGGGAATCCAAGATGGGGTGACTAGTGAGGGCTCTCACCAGGTTCTGTTACCCAGAATCCTTTGCAAACCTCAAAATTTGGCAAAAAAACACGTTTTCCTCACATTTCGGTGACAGAAAGTTCTGGAATCTGAGAGGAGCCACAAATTTCCTTCCACCCAGTGTTCCCCCAAGTCTTCCGATAAAAATGATACCTCACTTGTGTGGGTACGCCTAGCGCCCGCGACAGGAAATGGCCCTAAACACAACATGGACACATCCCATTTTTCAACAGAAAACAGAGGTGTTTTTTGCAAAGTGCCTACCTGTAGATTTTGGCCTCTAGCTCAGCCGGCACCTAGGGAAACCTACCAAACTTGTGCATTTTTTAAAATTAGAGACCTAGGGGAATCCAAGATGGGGTGACTTGTGGGGCTCTGACCAGGTTCTGTTACCCAGAATCCTTTGCAAACCTCAAAATTTGGCTAAAAAAACACGTTTTCCGCACATTTTGGTGACAGAAAGTTCTGGATTCTGAGAGGAGCCACAAATTTCCTTCCACCCAGTGTTCCCCCAAGTCTCCCGATAAAAATGATACCTCACTTGTGTGGGTACGCCTAGCGCCCGCGACAGGAAATGGCCCTAAACACAACATGGACACATCCCATTTTTCAACAGAAAACAGAGGTGTTTTTTGCAAAGTGCCTACCTGTAGATTTTGGCCTCTAGCTCAGCCGGCACCTAGGGAAACCTACCAAACCTGTGCATTTTTTTAAATTAGAGACCTAGGGGAATCCAAGATGGGGTGACTTGTGGGGCTCTGACCAGGTTCTGTTACCCAGAATCCTTTGCAAACCTCAAAATTTGGCTAAAAAAACAAGTTTTCCTCACATTTCGGTGACAGAAAGTTCTGGAATCTGAGAGGAGCCACAAATTTCCTTCCACCCAGTGTTCCCCCAAGTCTCCCGATAAAAATGATACCTCACTTGTGTGGGTAGGCCTAGCGCCCGCGACAGGAAATGGCCCTAAACACAACATGGACACATCCCATTTTTAAACAGAAAACAGAGGTGTTTTATGCAAAGTGCCTACCTGTAGATTTTGGCCTCTAGCTCAGCCGGCACCTATGGAAACCTACCAAACCTGTGCATTTTTTAAAATTAGAGACCTAGGGGAATCCAAGATGGGGTGACTTGTGGGGCTCTGACCAGGTTCTGGTACCCAGAATCCTTTGCAAACCTCAAAATTTGGCTAAAAAAACACGTTTTCCGCACATTTTGGTGACAGAAAGTTCTGGATTCTGAGAGGAGCCACAAATTTCCTTCCACCCAGCGTTCCCCCAAGTCTCCCGATAAAAATTATACCTCACTTGTGTGGGTAGGCCTAGTGCCCGCGACAGGAACTGCCCCAAAACACAACGTGGACACATCCCATTTTTCTACAGAAAACAGAGGTGTTTTTTGCAAAGTGCCTACCTGTAGATTTTGGCCTCTAGCTCAGCCGGCACCTAGGGAAACCTACCAAACCTGTGCATTTTTAAAAACTAGAGACCTAGGGGAATCCAAGATGGGGTGACTAGTGAGGGCTCTCACCAGGTTCTGTTACCCAGAATCCTTTGCAAACCTCAAAATGTGGCAAAAAAACACGTTTTCCTCACATTTCGGTGACAGAAAGTTCTGGAATCTGAGAGGAGCCACAAATTTCCTTCCACCCAGTGTTCCCCCAAGTCTTCCGATAAAAATGATACCTCACTTGTGTGGGTACGCCTAGCGCCCGCGACAGGAACTGCCCCAAAACACAACGTGGACACATCCCATTTTTCTACAGAAAACAGAGGTGTTTTTTGCAAAGTGCCTACCTGTAGATTTTGGCCTCTAGCTCAGCCGGCACCTAAAGAAACCTACCAAACCTGTGCATTTTTTAAAATTAGAGACCTAGGGGAATCCAAGATGGGGTGACTTGTGGGGCTCTGACCAGGTTCTGTTACCCAGAATCCTTTGCAAACCTTAAAATTTGGCTAAAAAAACACGTTTTCCGCACATTTCGGTGACAGAAAGTTCTGGAATCTGAGAGGAGCCACAAATTTCCTTCCACCCAGTGTTCCCCCAAGTCTCCCGATAAAAATGATACCTCACTTGTGTGGGTAGGCCTAGCGCCCGCGACAGGAAATGGCCCTAAACACAACATGGACACATCCCATTTTTAAACAGAAAACAGAGGTGTTTTATGCAAAGTGCCTACCTGTAGATTTTGGCCTCTAGCTCAGCCGGCACCTATGGAAACCTACCAAACCTGTGCATTTTTTAAAATTAGAGACCTAGGGGAATCCAAGATGGGGTGACTCGTGGGGCTCTGACCAGGTTCTGTTTCCCAGAATCCTTTGCAAACCTCAAAATTTGGCTAAAAAACCACGTTTTCCGCACATTTCAGTGACAGAAAGTTCTGGATTCTGAGAGAAGCCACAAATTTCCTTCCACTCAGCATTCCCCCAAGTCTCCAGATAAAAATGATACCTCACTTGTGTGGGTAGGCCTAGCGCCAGCGAGAGGAACTGCCCCAAAACACAACGTGGACACATCCCATTTTTCTACCGAAAACAGAGGTGTTTTTTGCAAAGTGCCTACCTGTAGATTTTGGCCGCTAGCTCAGCCGGCACCTAGGGAAACCTACCAAACCTGTGCATTTTTTTAAATTAGAGACCTAGGGGAATCCAAGATGGGGTGACTTGTTGGGCTCTGAGCAGATTCTGCTACCCAGAATCCTTTGCAAACCTCAAAATTTGGCAAAAAAACATGTTTTCCTCACATTTCGGTGACAGAAAGTTCTGGAATCTGAGAGGAGCCACAAATTTCCTTCCACCCAGTGTTCCCCCAAGTCTCCCGATAAAAATGATACCTCACTTGTGTGGGTACGCCTAGCACCCGCGACAGGAAATGGCCCTAAACACAACATGGACACATCCCATTTTTCAACAGAAAACAGAGGTGTTTTTTGCAAAGTGCCTACCTGTAGATTTTGGCCTCTAGCTCAGCCGGCACCTAGGGAAACCTACCAAACCTGTGCATTTTTTAAAATTAGAGACCTAGGGGAATCCAAGATGGGGTGACTTGTTGGGCTCTGAGCAGATTCTGCTACCCAGAATCCTTTGCAAACCTCAAAATTTGGCTAAAAAAACACATTTTCCGCACATTTCGGTGACAGAAAGTTCTGGATTCTGAGAGGAGCCACAAATTTCCTTCCACCCAGCGTTCCCCCAAGTCTCCCGATAAAAATGATACCTCACTTGTGTGGGTAGGCCTAGCGCCTGCGACAGGAACTGCCCCAAAACACAATGTGGACACATCCCATTTTTCAACAGAAAACAGAGGTGTTTTTTGCAAAGTGCCTACCTGTAGATTTTGACCTCTATCTCAGCGGGCACCTAGGGAAACCTACCAAACCTGTGCATTTTTGAAAATTAGAGACCTAGGGGAATCCAAGGTGGGGTGACTTGTGGGGCTCTGACCAGGTTCTGTTACCCAGAATCCTTTGCAAACCTCAAAATTTGGCTAAAAAAACAAGTTTTCCTCACATTTCGGTGACAGAAAGTTCTGGAATTTGAGAGGAGCCACAAATTTCCTTCCACCCAGTGTTCCCCCAAGTCTCCCGATAAAAATGATACCTCACTTGTGTTGGTAGGCCTAGCGCCCGCGACAGGAAATGGCCCTAAACACAACATGGACACATCCCATTTTTAAACAGAAAACAGAGGTGTTTTATGCAAAGTGCCTACCTGTAGATTTTGGCCTCTAGCTCAGCCGGCACTTAGGGAAACCTACCAAACCTGTGCATTTTTTAAAATTAGAGACCTAGGGGAATCCAAGATGGGGTGACTTGTGGGGCTCTGACCAGGTTCTGTTACCCAGAATCCTTTGCAAACCTCAAAATTTGGTTAAAAAAACACGTTTTCCGCACATTTTGGTGACAGAAAGTTCTGGATTCTGAGAGAAGCCACAAATTTCCTTCCACTCAGCGTTCCCCCAAGTCTCCAGATAAAAATGATACCTCACTTGTGTGGGTAGGCCTAGCGCCCGCGACAGGAACTGCCCCAAAACACAACGTGGACACATCCCATTTTTCTACAGAAAACAGAGGTGTTTTTTGCAAAGTGCCTACCTGTAGATTTTGGCAGCTAGCTCAGCCGGCACCTAGGGAAACCTACCAAACATGTGCATTTTTTATAATTAGAGACCTAGGGGAATCCAAGATGGGGTGACTTGTGGGGCTCTGACCAGGTTCTGTTACCCAGAGACCTTTGCAAACCTCAAAATTTGGCTAAAAAAACACGTTTTCCTCACATTTCCGTCACAGAAAGTTCTGGAATCTGAGAGGAGCCACAAATTTCCTTCCACCCAGCGTTCCCCCAAGTCTCCAGATAAAAATGATACCTCAATTGTGTGGGTAGGCCTAGCGCCCGCGACAGGCACTGCCCCAAAACACAACGTGAACACATCCCATTTTTCTACAGAAAACAGAGGTGTTTTTTGCAAAGTGCCTACCTGTAGATTTTGGCCCCTAGCTCAGCCGGCACTTAAAGAAACCTACCAAACCTGTGCATTTTTTAAAATTAGAGACCTAACGAAATCCAAGATGGGGTGACTTGTGGGGCTCTGACCAGGTTCTGTTACCCAGAATCCTTTGCAAACCTCAAAATTTGGCTAAAAAAACACGTTTTCCGCACATTTTGGTGACAGAAAGTTCTGGATTCTGAGAGGAGCCACAAATTTCCTTCCACCCAGCGTTCCCCCAAGTCTCCCGATAAGAATTATACCTCACTTGTGTGGGTAGGCCTAGTGCCCGCGACAGGAACTGCCCCAAAACACAACGTGGACACATCCCATTTTTCTACAGAAAACAGAGGTGTTTTTTGCAAAGTGCCTACCTGTAGATTTTGGCCTCTAGCTCAGCCGGCACCTAGGGAAACCTACCAAACCTGTGCATTTTTAAAAACTAGAGACCTAGGGGAATCCAAGATGGGGTGACTAGTGAGGGCTCTCACCAGGTTCTGTTACCCAGAATCCTTTGCAAACCTCAAAATTTGGCAAAAAAACACGTTTTCCTCACATTTTGGTGACAGAAAGTTCTGGAATCTGAGAGGAGCCACAAATTTCCTTCCACCCAGTGTTCCCCCAAGTCTCCCGATAAAAATGATACCTCACTTGTGTGGGTACGCCTAGCGCCCGCGACAGGAAATGGCCCTAAACACAACATGGACACATCCCATTTTTCAACAGAAAACAGAGGTGTTTTTTGCAAAGTGCCTACCTGTAGATTTTGGCCTCTAGCTCAGCCGGCACCTAGGGAAACCTACCAAACCTGTGCATTTTTTTAAATTAGAGACCTAAGGGAATCCAAGATGGGGTGACTTGTGGGGCTCTGACCAGGTTCTGTTACCCAGAATCCTTTGCAAACCTCAAAATTTGGCTAAAAAAACACGTTTTCCTCACATTTCCGTCACAGAAAGTTCTGGAATCTGAGAGGAGCCACAAATTTCCTTCCACCCAGCGTTCCCCCAAGTCTCCAGATAAAAATGATACCTCACTTGTGTGGGTAGGCCTAGCGCCCGCGACAGGAACTGCCCCAAAACACAACGTGGACACATCCCATTTTTCTACAGAAAACAGCGGTGTTTTTTGCAAAGTGCCTACCTGTAGATTTTGGCCCCTAGCTCAGCCGGCACCTAGGGAAACCTACCAAACCTGTGCATTTTTTAAAATTAGAGACCTAAGGGAATCCAAGATGGGGTGACTTGTGGGGCTCTGACCAGGTTCTGTTACCCAGAATCCTTTGCAAACCTCAAAATTTGGCTAAAAAAACACGTTTTCCGCACATTTTGGTGACAAAAAGTTCTGGATTCTGAGAGGAGCCACAAATTTCCTACCACCCAGCGTTCCCCCAAGTCTCCCGATAAAAATTATACCTCACTGGTGTGGGTAGGCCTAGTGCCCGCGACAGGAACTGCCCCAAAACACAACGTGGACACATCCCATTTTTCTACAGAAAACAGAGGTGTTTTTTGCAAAGTGCCTACCTGTAGATTTTGGCCTCTAGCTCAGCCGGCACCTAGGGAAACCTACCAAACCTGTGCATTTTTAAAAACTAGAGACCTAGGGGAATCCAAGATGGGGTGACTAGTGAGGGCTCTCACAAGGTTCTGCTACCCAGAATCCTTTGCAAACCTCAAAATTTGGCAAAAAAACAAGTTTTCCTCACATTTCGGTGACAGAAAGTTCTGGAATCTGAGAGGAGCCACAAATTTCCTTCCACCCAGTGTTCCCCCAAGTCTTCCGATAAAAATGATACCTCACTTGTGTGGGTACGCCTAGCTCCCGCGACAGGAAATGGCCCTAAACACAACATGGACACATCCCATTTTTCAACAGAAAACAGAGGTGTTTTTTGCAAAGTGCCTACCTGTAGATTTTGGCCCCTAGCTCAGCCGGCACCTAAAGAAACCTACCAAACCTGTGCATTTTTTAAAATTAGAGACCTAACGAAATCCAAGATGGGGTGACTTGTGGGGCTCTGACCAGGTTCTGTTACCCAGAATCCTTTGCAAACCTCAAAATTTGGCTAAAAAAACACGTTTTCCGCACATTTTGGTGACAGAAAGTTCTGGATTCTGAGAGGAGCCACAAATTTCCTTCCACCCAGCGTTCCCCCAAGTCTCCCGATAAGAATTATACCTCACTTGTGTGGGTAGGCCTAGTGCCCGCGACAGGAACTGCCCCAAAACACAACGTGGACACATCCCATTTTTCTACAGAAAACAGAGGTGTTTTTTGCAAAGTGCCTACCTGTAGATTTTGGCCTCTAGCTCAGCCGGCACCTAGGGAAACCTACCAAACCTGTGCATTTTTAAAAACTAGAGACCTAGGGGAATCCAAGATGGGGTGACTAGTGAGGGCTCTCACCAGGTTCTGTTACCCAGAATACTTTGCAAACCTCAAAATTTGGCAAAAAAACACGTTTTCCTCACATTTCGGTGACAGAAAGTTCTGGAATCTGAGAGGAGCCACAAATTTCCTTCCACCCAGTGTTCCCCCAAGTCTCCCGATAAAAATGATACCTCACTTGTGTGGGTACGCCTAGCGCCCGCGACAGGAAATGGCCCTAAACACAACATGGACACATCCCATTTTTCAACAGAAAACAGAGGTGTTTTTTGCAAAGTGCCTACCTGTAGATTTTGGCCGCTAGCTCAGCCGGCACCTAGGGAAACCTACCAAACCTGTGCATTTTTTAAAATTAGAGACCTAGGGGAATCCAAGATGGGGTGACTTGTGGGGCTCTGACCAGGTTCTGTTACCGAGAGACCTTTGCAAACCTCAAAATTTGGCTAAAAAAACACGTTTTCCTCACATTTCCGTCACAGAAAGTTCTGGAATCTGAGAGGAGCCACAAATTTCCTTCCACCCAGCGTTCCCCCAAGTCTCCAGATAAAAATGATACCTCACTTGTGTGGGTAGGCCTAGCGCCCGCGACAGGAACTGCCCCAAAACACAACGTGGACACATCCCATTTTTCTACAGAAAACAGCGGTGTTTTTTGCAAAGTGCCTACCTGTAGATTTTGGCCCCTAGCTCAGCCGGCACCTAGGGAAACCTACCAAACCTGTGCATTTTTTAAAATTAGAGACCTAAGGGAATCCAAGATGGGGTGACTTGTGGGGCTCTGACCAGGTTCTGTTACCCAGAATCCTTTGCAAACCTCAAAATTTGGCTAAAAAAACACGTTTTCCGCACATTTTGGTGACAGAAAGTTCTGGATTCTGAGAGGAGCCACAAATTTCCTACCACCCAGCTTTCCCCCAAGTCTCCCGATAAAAATTATACCTCACTTGTGTGGGTAGGCCTAGTGCCCGCGACAGGAACTGCCCCAAAACACAACGTGGACACATCCCATTTTTCTACAGAAAACAGAGGTGTTTTTTGCAAAGTGCCTACCTGTATATTTTGGCCTCTAGCTCAGCCGGCACCTAGGGAAACCTACCAAACCTGTGCATTTTTAAAAACTAGAGACCTATGGGAATCCAAGATGGGGTGACTAGTGAGGGCTCTCACCAGGTTCTGTTACCCAGAATCCTTTGCAAACCTCAAAATTTGGCAAAAAAACTAGTTTTCCTCACATTTCGGTGACAGAAAGTTCTGGAATCTGAGAGGAGCCACAAATTTCCTTCCACCCAGTGTTCCCCCAAGTCTTCCGATAAAAATGATACCTCACTTGTGTGGGTACGCCTAGCTCCCGCGACAGGAAATGGCCCTAAACACAACATGGACACATCCCATTTTTCAACAGAAAACAGAGGTGTTTTTTGCAAAGTGCCTACCTGTAGATTTTGGCCTCTAGCTCAGCCGGCACCTAGGGAAACCTACCAAACCTGTGCATTTTTTTAAATTAGAGACCTAGGGGAATCCAAGATGGGGTGACTAGTGAGGGCTCTCACCAGGTTCTGTTACCCAGAATACTTTGCAAACCTCAAAATTTGGCAAAAAAGCACGTTTTCCTCACATTTCGGTGACAGAAAGTTCTGGAATCTGAGAGGAGCCACAAATTTCCTTCCACCCAGTGTTCCCCCAAGTCTCCCGATAAAAATGATACCTCACTTGTGTGGGTACGCCTAGCGCCCACGACAGGAAATGGCCCTAAACACAACATGGACACATCCCATTTTTCAACAGAAAACAGAGGTTTTTTTTGCAAAGTGCCTACCTGTAGATTTTGGCCTCTAGCTCAGCCGGCACATAGGGAAACCTACCAAACCTGTGCATTTTTTAAAATTAGAGACCTAGGGGAATCCAAGATGGGGTGACTTGTGGGGCTCTGACCAGGTTCTGTTACCCAGAATCCTTTGCAAACCTCAAAATTTGGCTAAAAAAACACGTTTTCCGCACATTTTGGTGACAGAAAGTTCTGGATTCTGAGAGGAGCCACAAATTTCCTTCCACCCAGCGTTCCCCCAAGTCTCCCGATAAAAATTATACCTCACTTGTGTGGGTAGGCCTAGTGCCCGCAACAGGAACTGCCCCAAAACACAACGTGGACACATCCCATTTTTCTACAGAAAACAGAGGTGTTTTTTGCAAAGTGCCTACCTGTAGATTTTGGCCTCTAGCTCAGCCGGCACCTAGGGAAACCTACCAAACCTGTGCATTTTTAAAAACTAGAGACCTAGGGGAATCCAAGATGGGGTGACTAGTGAGGGCTCTCACCAGGTTCTGTTACCCAGAATACTTTGCAAACCTCAAAATTTGGCAAAAAAACACGTTTTCCTCACATTTCGGTGACAGAAAGTTCTGGATTCTGAGAGGAGCCACAAATTTCCTTCCACCCAGTGTTCCCCCAAGTCTCCCGATAAAAATGATACCTCACTTGTGTGGGAAGGCCTAGCGCCCGCGACAGGCAATGGCCCTAAACACAACATGGACACATCCCATTTTTCAACAGAAAACAGAGGTGCTTTGTGCAAAGTGCTTACCTGTAGATTTTGGCCTCTAGCTCAGCCGGCACCTAGGGAAACCTACCAAACCTGTGCATTTTTTAAAATTAGAGGCCTAGGGGAATCCAAGATGGGGTGACTTGTGGGGCTCTGACTAGGTTCTGTTACCCAGAATCCTTTGCAAACCTCAAAATTTGGCTAAAAAACACGTTTTCCGCACATTTCGGTGACAGAAAGTTCTGGATTCTGAGAGGAGCCACAAATTTCCTTCCACTCAGCGTTCCCCCAAGTCTCCCGATAAAAATGATACCTCACTTGTGTGGGTAGGCCTAGCGCCCGCGACAGGAACTGCCCCAAAACACAACGTGGACACATCCCATTTTTCTACAGAAAACAGAGGTGTTTTTTGCAAAGTGCCTACCTGTAGATTTTGGCCCCTAGCTCAGCCGGCACCTAAAGAAACCTACCAAACCTGTGCATTTTTTAAAATTAGAGACCTAAGGGAATCCAAGATGGGGTGACTTGTGGGGCTCTGACCAGGTTCTGTTACCCAGAATCCTTTGCAAACCTCAAAATTTGGCTAAAAAAACACGTTTTCCGCACATTTTGGTGACAGAAAGTTCTGGATTCTGAGAGGAGCCACAAATTTCCTTCCACCCAGCGTTCCCCCAAGTCTCCTGATAAAAATTATACCTCACTTGTGTGGGTAGGCCTAGTGCCCGCGACAGGAACTGCCCCAAAACACAACGTGGACACATCCCATTTTTCTACAGAAAACAGAGGTGTTTTTTGCAAAGTGCCTACATGTAGATTTTGGCCTCTAGCTCAGCCGGCACCTAGGGAAACCTACCAAACCTGTGCATTTTTAAAAACTAGAGACCTAGGGGAATCCAAGATGGGGTGACTAGTGAGGGCTCTCACCAGGTTCTGTTACCCAGAATCCTTTGCAAACCTCAAACTTTGGCAAAAAAACACGTTTTCCTCACATTTCGGTGACAGAAAGTTCTGGAATCTGAGAGGAGCCACAAATGTCCTTCCACCCAGTGTTCCCCCAAGTCTCCCGATAAAAATGATACCTCACTTGTGTGGGTACGCCTAGCGCCCGCGACAGGAAATGGCCCTAAACACAACATGGACACATCCCATTTTTCAACAGAAAACAGAGGTGTTTTTTGCAAAGTGCCTACCTGTAGATTTTGGCCTCTAGCTCAGCCGGCACCTAGGGAAACCTACCAAACCTGTGCATTTTTTAAAATTAGAGACCTAGGGGAATCCAAGATGGGGTGACTTGTGGGGCTCTGACCAGGTTCTGTTACCCAGAATCCTTTGCAAACCTCAAAATTTGGCTAAAAAAACTAGTTTTTCTCACATTTCGGTGACAGAAAGTTCTGGAATCTGAGAGGAGCCACAAATTTCCTTCAACCCAGTGTTCCCCCAAGTCTCCCGATAAAAATGATACCTCACTTGTGTGGGTAGGCCTAGCGCCCGCGACAGGAACTGGCCCTAAACACAACATGGACACATCCCATTTTTAAACAGAAAACAGAGGTGTTTTATGCAAAGTGCCTACCTGTAGATTTTGGCCTCTAGCTCAGCCGGCACCTAGGGACACCTACCAAACCTGTGCATTTTTTAAAATTAGAGACCTAGGGGAATCCAAGATGGGGTGACTTGTGGGGCTCTGACCAGGTTCTGTTACCCAGAATCCTTTGCAAACCTCAAAATTTGGCTAAAAAAACACGTTTTCCGCACATTTCGGTGACAGAAAGTTCTGGATTCTGAGAGAAGCCACAAATTTCCTTCCACTCAGCGTTCCCCCAAGTCTCCAGATAAAAATGATACCTCATTTGTGTGGGTAGGCCTAGCTCCCGCGACAGGAACTGCCCCAAAACACAACGTGGACACATCCCATTTTTCTACAGAAAACAGAGGTGTTTTTTGCAAAGTGCCTACCTGTAGATTTTGGCCGCTAGCTCAGCCGGCACCTAGGGAAACCTACCAAACCTGTGCATTTTTTAAAATTAGAGACCTAAGGGAATCCAAGATGGGTTGACTTGTGGGGCTCTGACCAGGTTCTGGTACCCAGAATCCTTTGCAAACCTCAAAATTTGGCTAAAAAAACACGTTTTCCGCACATTTTGGTGACAGAAAGTTCTGGATTCTGAGAGGAGCCACAAATTTCCTTCCACCCAGCGTTCCCCCAAGTCTCCCGATAAAAATTATACCTCACTTGTGTGGGTAGGCCTAGTGCCCGCGACAGGAACTGTCCCAAAACACAACGTGGACACATCCCATTTTTCTACAGAAAACAGAGGTGTTTTTTGCAAAGTGCCTACCTGTAGATTTTGGCCTCTAGCTCAGCCGGCACCTAGGGAAACCTACCAAACCTGTGCATTTTTAAAAACTAGAGACCTAGGGGAATCCAAGATGGGGTGACTAGTGAGGGCTCTCACCAGGTTCTGTTACCCAGAATACTTTGCAAACCTCAAAATTTGGCAAAAAAACACGTTTTCCTCACATTTCGGTGACAGAAAGTTCTGGAATCTGAGAGGAGCCACAAATTTCCTTCCACCCAGTGTTCCCCCAAGTCTCCCGATAAAAATGATACCTCACTTGTGTGGGTACGCCTAGCGCCCGCGACAGGAAATGGCCCTAAACACAACATGGACACATCCCATTTTTCAACAGAAAACAGAGGTGTTTTTTGCAAAGTGCCTACCTGTAGATTTTGGCCGCTAGCTCAGCCGGCACCTAGGGAAACCTACCAAACCTGTGCATTTTTTAAAATTAGAGACCTAGGGGAATCCAAGATGGGGTGACTTGTGGGGCTCTGACCAGGTTCTGTTACCGAGAGACCTTTGCAAACCTCAAAATTTGGCTAAAAAAACACGTTTTCCTCACATTTCCGTCACAGAAAGTTCTGGAATCTGAGAGGAGCCACAAATTTCCTTCCACCCAGCGTTCCCCCAAGTCTCCAGATAAAAATGATACCTCACTTGTGTGGGTAGGCCTAGCGCCCGCGACAGGAACTGCCCCAAAACACAACGTGGACACATCCCATTTTTCTACAGAAAACAGCGGTGTTTTTTGCAAAGTGCCTACCTGTAGATTTTGGCCCCTAGCTCAGCCGGCACCTAGGGAAACCTACCAAACCTGTGCATTTTTTAAAATTAGAGACCTAAGGGAATCCAAGATGGGGTGACTTGTGGGGCTCTGACCAGGTTCTGTTACCCAGAATCCTTTGCAAACCTCAAAATTTGGCTAAAAAAACACGTTTTCCGCACATTTTGGTGACAGAAAGTTCTGGATTCTGAGAGGAGCCACAAATTTCCTACCACCCAGCTTTCCCCCAAGTCTCCCGATAAAAATTATACCTCACTTGTGTGGGTAGGCCTAGTGCCCGCGACAGGAACTGCCCCAAAACACAACGTGGACACATCCCATTTTTCTACAGAAAACAGAGGTGTTTTTTGCAAAGTGCCTACCTGTATATTTTGGCCTCTAGCTCAGCCGGCACCTAGGGAAACCTACCAAACCTGTGCATTTTTAAAAACTAGAGACCTAGGGGAATCCAAGATGGGGTGACTAGTGAGGGCTCTCACCAGGTTCTGTTACCCAGAATCCTTTGCAAACCTCAAAATTTGGCAAAAAAACTAGTTTTCCTCACATTTCGGTGACAGAAAGTTCTGGAATCTGAGAGGAGCCACAAATTTCCTTCCACCCAGTGTTCCCCCAAGTCTTCCGATAAAAATGATACCTCACTTGTGTGGGTACGCCTAGCTCCCGCGACAGGAAATGGCCCTAAACACAACATGGACAAATCCCATTTTTCAACAGAAAACAGAGGTGTTTTTTGCAAAGTGCCTACCTGTAGATTTTGGCCTCTAGCTCAGCCGGCACCTAGGGAAACCTACCAAACCTGTGCATTTTTTTAAATTAGAGACCTAGGGGAATCCAAGATGGGGTGACTAGTGAGGGCTCTCACCAGGTTCTGTTACCCAGAATACTTTGCAAACCTCAAAATTTGGCAAAAAAGCACGTTTTCCTCACATTTCGGTGACAGAAAGTTCTGGAATCTGAGAGGAGCCACAAATTTCCTTCCACCCAGTGTTCCCCCAAGTCTCCCGATAAAAATGATACCTCACTTGTGTGGGTACGCCTAGCGCCCGCGACAGGAAATGGCCCTAAACACAACATGGACACATCCCATTTTTCAACAGAAAACAGAGGTTTTTTTTGCAAAGTGCCTACCTGTAGATTTTGGCCTCTAGCTCAGCCGGCACATAGGGAAACCTACCAAACCTGTGCATTTTTTAAAATTAGAGACCTAGGGGAATCCAAGATGGGGTGACTTGTGGGGCTCTGACCAGGTTCTGTTACCCAGAATCCTTTGCAAACCTCAAAATTTGGCTAAAAAAACACGTTTTCCGCACATTTTGGTGACAGAAAGTTCTGGATTCTGAGAGGAGCCACAAATTTCCTTCCACCCAGCGTTCCCCCAAGTCTCCCGATAAAAATTATACCTCACTTGTGTGGGTAGGCCTAGTGCCCGCAACAGGAACTGCCCCAAAACACAACGTGGACACATCCCATTTTTCTACAGAAAACAGAGGTGTTTTTTGCAAAGTGCCTACCTGTAGATTTTGGCCTCTAGCTCAGCCGGCACCTAGGGAAACCTACCAAACCTGTGCATTTTTAAAAACTAGAGACCTAGGGGAATCCAAGATGGGGTGACTAGTGAGGGCTCTCACCAGGTTCTGTTACCCAGAATACTTTGCAAACCTCAAAATTTGGCAAAAAAACACGTTTTCCTCACATTTCGGTGACAGAAAGTTCTGGATTCTGAGAGGAGCCACAAATTTCCTTCCACCCAGTGTTCCCCCAAGTCTCCCGATAAAAATGATACCTCACTTGTGTGGGAAGGCCTAGCGCCCGCGACAGGAAATGGCCCTAAACACAACATGGACACATCCCATTTTTCAACAGAAAACAGAGGTGCTTTGTGCAAAGTGCTTACCTGTAGATTTTGGCCTCTAGCTCAGCCGGCACCTAGGGAAACCTACCAAACCTGTGCATTTTTTAAAATTAGAGGCCTAGGGGAATCCAAGATGGGGTGACTTGTGGGGCTCTGACTAGGTTCTGTTACCCAGAATCCTTTGCAAACCTCAAAATTTGGCTAAAAAAACACGTTTTCCGCACATTTCGGTGACAGAAAGTTCTGGATTCTGAGAGGAGCCACAAATTTCCTTCCACTCAGCGTTCCCCCAAGTCTCCCGATAAAAATGATACCTCACTTGTGTGGGTAGGCCTAGCGCCCGCGACAGGAACTGCCCCAAAACACAACGTGGACACATCCCATTTTTCTACAGAAAACAGAGGTGTTTTTTGCAAAGTGCCTACCTGTAGATTTTGGCCCCTAGCTCAGCCGGCACCTAAAGAAACCTACCAAACCTGTGCATTTTTTAAAATTAGAGACCTAAGGGAATCCAAGATGGGGTGACTTGTGGGGCTCTGACCAGGTTCTGTTACCCAGAATCCTTTGCAAACCTCAAAATTTGGCTAAAAAAACACGTTTTCCGCACATTTTGGTGACAGAAAGTTCTGGATTCTGAGAGGAGCCACAAATTTCCTTCCACCCTGCGTTCCCCCAAGTCTCCCGATAAAAATTATACCTCACTTGTGTGGGTAGGCCTAGTGCCCGCGACAGGAACTGCCCCAAAACACAACGTGGACACATCCCATTTTTCTACAGAAAACAGAGGTGTTTTTTGCAAAGTGCCTACATGTAGATTTTGGCCTCTAGCTCAGCCGGCACCTAGGGAAACCTACCAAACCTGTGCATTTTTAAAAACTAGAGACCTAGGGGAATCCAAGATGGGGTGACTAGTGAGGGCTCTCACCAGGTTCTGTTACCCAGAATCCTTTGCAAACCTCAAACTTTGGCAAAAAAACACGTTTTCCTCACATTTCGGTGACAGAAAGTTCTGGAATCTGAGAGGAGCCACAAATGTCCTTCCACCCAGTGTTCCCCCAAGTCTCCCGATAAAAATGATACCTCACTTGTGTGGGTACGCCTAGCGCCCGCGACAGGAAATGGCCCTAAACACAACATGGACACATCCCATTTTTCAACAGAAAACAGAGGTGTTTTTTGCAAAGTGCATTCCTGTAGATTTTGGCCTCTAGCTCAGCCGGCACCTAGGGAAACCTACCAAACCTGTGCATTTTTTAAAATTAGAGACCTAGGGGAATCCAAGATGGGGTGACTTGTGGGGCTCTGACCAGGTTCTGTTACCCAGAATCCTTTGCAAACCTCAAAATTTGGCTAAAAAAACTAGTTTTTCTCACATTTCGGTGACAGAAAGTTCTGGAATCTGAGAGGAGCCACAAATTTCCTTCCACCCAGTGTTCCCCCAAGTCTCCCGATAAAAATGATACCTCACTTGTGTGGGTAGGCCTAGCGCCCGCGACAGGAACTGGCCCTAAACACAACATGGACACATCCCATTTTTAAACAGAAAACAGAGGTGTTTTATGCAAAGTGCCTACCTGTAGATTTTGGCCTCTAGCTCAGCCGGCACCTAGGGACACCTACCAAACCTGTGCATTTTTTTCAAATTAGAGACCTAGGGGAATCCAAGATGGGGTGACTTGTGGGGCTCTGACCAGGTTCTGTTACCCAGAATCCTTTGCAAACCTCAAAATTTGGCTAAAAAAACACGTTTTCCGCACATTTCGGTGACAGAAAGTTCTGGATTCTGAGAGAAGCCACAAATTTCCTTCCACTCAGCGTTCCCCCAAGTCTCCAGATAAAAATGATACCTCATTTGTGTGGGTAGGCCTAGCGCCCGCGACAGGAACGGCCCCAAAACACAACGTGGACACATCCCATTTTTCTACAGAAAACAGAGGTGTTTTTTGCAAAGTGCCTACCTGTAGATTTTGGCCGCTAGCTCAGCCGGCACCTAGGGAAACCTACCAAACCTGTGCATTTTTTAAAATTAGAGACCTAAGGGAATCCAAGATGGGGTGACTTGTGGGGCTCTGACCAGGTTCTGGTACCCAGAATCCTTTGCAAACCTCAAAATTTGGCTAAAAAAACACGTTTTCCGCACATTTTGGTGACAGAAAGTTCTGGATTCTGAGAGGAGCCACAAATTTCCTTCCACCCAGCGTTCCCCCAAGTCTCCCGATAAAAATTATACCTCACTTGTGTGGGTAGGCCTAGTGCCCGCGACAGGAACTGTCCCAAAACACAACGTGGACACATCCCATTTTTCTACAGAAAACAGAGGTGTTTTTTGCAAAGTGCCTACCTGTAGATTTTGGCCTCTAGCTCAGCCGGCACCTAGGGAAACCTACCAAACCTGTGCATTTTTAAAAACTAGAGACCTAGGGGAATCCAAGATGGGGTGACTAGTGAGGGCTCTCACCAGGTTCTGTTACCCAGAATACTTTGCAAACCTCAAAATTTGGCAAAAAAACACGTTTTCCTCACATTTCGGTGACAGAAAGTTCTGGAATCTGAGAGGAGCCACAAATTTCCTTCCACCCAGTGTTCCCCCAAGTCTCCCGATAAAAATGATACCTCACTTGTGTGGGTACGCCTAGCGCCCGCGACAGGAAATGGCCCTAAACACAACATGGACACATCCCATTTTTCAACAGAAAACAGAGGTGTTTTTTGCAAAGTGCCTACCTGTAGATTTTGGCCGCTAGCTCAGCCGGCACCTAGGGAAACCTACCAAACCTGTGCATTTTTTAAAATTAGAGACCTAGGGGAATCCAAGATGGGGTGACTTGTGGGGCTCTGACCAGGTTCTGTTACCGAGAGACCTTTGCAAACCTCAAAATTTGGCTAAAAAAACACGTTTTCCTCACATTTCCGTCACAGAAAGTTCTGGAATCTGAGAGGAGCCACAAATTTCCTTCCACCCAGCGTTCCCCCAAGTCTCCAGATAAAAATGATACCTCACTTGTGTGGGTAGGCCTAGCGCCCGCGACAGGAACTGCCCCAAAACACAACGTGGACACATCCCATTTTTCTACAGAAAACAGCGGTGTTTTTTGCAAAGTGCCTACCTGTAGATTTTGGCCCCTAGCTCAGCCGGCACCTAGGGAAACCTACCAAACCTGTGCATTTTTTAAAATTAGAGACCTAAGGGAATCCAAGATGGGGTGACTTGTGGGGCTCTGACCAGGTTCTGTTACCCAGAATCCTTTGCAAACCTCAAAATTTGGCTAAAAAAACACGTTTTCCGCACATTTTGGTGACAGAAAGTTCTGGATTCTGAGAGGAGCCACAAATTTCCTACCACCCAGCTTTCCCCCAAGTCTCCCGATAAAAATGATACCTCACTTGTGTGGGTAGGCCTAGTGCCCGCGACAGGAACTGCCCCAAAACACAACGTGGACACATCCCATTTTTCTACAGAAAACAGAGGTGTTTTTTGCAAAGTGCCTACCTGTATATTTTGGCCTCTAGCTCAGCCGGCACCTAGGGAAACCTACCAAACCTGTGCATTTTTAAAAACTAGAGACCTAGGGGAATCCAAGATGGGGTGACTAGTGAGGGCTCTCACCAGGTTCTGTTACCCAGAATCCTTTGCAAACCTCAAAATTTGGCAAAAAAACTAGTTTTCCTCACATTTCGGTGACAGAAAGTTCTGGAATCTGAGAGGAGCCACAAATTTCCTTCCACCCAGTGTTCCCCCAAGTCTTCCGATAAAAATGATACCTCACTTGTGTGGGTACGCCTAGCTCCCGCGACAGGAAATGGCCCTAAACACAACATGGACACATCCCATTTTTCAACAGAAAACAGAGGTGTTTTTTGCAAAGTGCCTACCTGTAGATTTTGGCCTCTAGCTCAGCCGGCACCTAGGGAAACCTACCAAACCTGTGCATTTTTTTAAATTAGAGACCTAGGGGAATCCAAGATGGGGTGACTTGTGGGGCTCTGACCAGGTTCTGTTACCCAGAATCCTTTGCAAACCTCAAAATTTGGCTAAAAAAACACGTTTTCCGCACATTTTGGTGACAGAAAGTTCTGGATTCTGGGAGGAGCCACAAATTTCCTTCCACCCAGCGTTCCCCCAAGTCCCCGATAAAAATTATACCTCACTTGTGTGGGTAGGCCTAGTCCCCGCGACAGGAACTGCCCCAAAACACAACGTGGACACATCCCATTTTTCTACAGAAAACTGAGGTGTTTTTTGCAAAGTGCCTACCTGTAGATTTTGGCCTCTAGCTCAGCCGGCACCTAGGGAAACCTACCAAACCTGTGCATTTTTAAAAACTAGAGACCTAGGGGAATCCAAGATGGGGAGACTAGTGAGGGCTCTCACCAGGTTCTGTTACCCAGAATACTTTGCAAACCTCAAAATTTGGCAAAAAAGCACGTTTTCCTCACATTTCGGTGACAGAAAGTTCTGGAATCTGAGAGGAGCCACAAATTTCCTTCCACCCAGTGTTCCCCCAAGTCTCCCGATAAAAATGATACCTCACTTGTGTGGGTACGCCTAGCGCCCGCGACAGGAAATGGCCCTAAACACAACATGGACACATCCCATTTTTCAACAGAAAACAGAGGTGTTTTTTGCAAAGTGCCTACCTGTAGATTTTGGCCTCTAGCTCAGCCGGCACCTAGGGAAACCTACCAAACCTGTGCATTTTTTAAAATTAGAGACCTAGGGGAATCCAAGATGGGGTGACTTGTGGGGCTCTGACCAGGTTCTGTTACCCAGAATCCTTTGCAAACCTCAAAATTTGGCTAAAAAAACACGTTTTCCGCACATTTTGGTGACAGAAAGTTCTGGATTCTGAGAGGAGCCACAAATTTCCTTCCACCCAGCGTTCCCCCAAGTCTCCCGATAAAAATTATACCTCACTTGTGTGGGTAGGCCTAGTGCCCGCAACAGGAACTGCCCCAAAACACAACGTGGACACATCCCATTTTTCTACAGAAAACAGAGGTGTTTTTTGCAAAGTGCCTACCTGTAGATTTTGGCCTCTAGCTCAGCCGGCACCTAGGGAAACCTACCAAACCTGTGCATTTTTAAAAACTAGAGACCTAGGGGAATCCAAGATGGGGTGACTAGTGAGGGCTCTCACCAGGTTCTGTTACCCAGAATACTTTGCAAACCTCAAAATTTGGCAAAAAAACACGTTTTCCTCACATTTCGGTGACAGAAAGTTCTGGATTCTGAGAGGAGCCACAAATTTCCTTCCACCCAGTGTTCCCCCAAGTCTCCCGATAAAAATGATACCTCACTTGTGTGGGAAGGCCTAGCGCCCGCGACAGGAAATGGCCCTAAACACAACATGGACACATCCCATTTTTCAACAGAAAACAGAGGTGCTTTGTGCAAAGTGCTTACCTGTAGATTTTGGCCTCTAGCTCAGCCGGCACCTAGGGAAACCTACCAAACCTGTGCATTTTTTAAAATTAGAGGCCTAAGGGAATCCAAGATGGGGTGACTTGTGGGGCTCTGACCAGGTTCTGTTACCCAGAATCCTTTGCAAACCTCAAAATTTGGCTAAAAAAACACGTTTTCCGCACATTTTGGTGACAGAAAGTTCTGGATTCTGAGAGGAGCCACAAATTTCCTTCCACCCAGCGTTCCCCCAAGTCTCCCGATAAAAATTATACCTCACTTGTGTGGGTAGGCCTAGTGCCCACGACAGGAACTGCCCCAAAACACAACGTGGACACATCCCATTTTTCTACAGAAAACAGAGGTGTTTTTTGCAAAGTGCCTACCTGTAGATTTTGGCCTCTAGCTCAGCCGGCACCTAGGGAAACCTACCAAACCTAGGCATTTTTAAAAACTAGAGACCTAGGGGAATCCAAGATGGCGTGACTAGTGAGGGCTCTCACCAGGTTCTGTTACCCAGAATCCTTTGCAAACCTCAAACTTTGGCTAAAAAAACACGTTTTCCTCACATTTCCGTCACAGAAAGTTCTGGAATCTGAGAGGAGCCACAAATTTCCTTCCACCCAGCGTTCCCCCAAGTCTCCAGATAAAAATGATACCTCACTTGTGTGGGTAGGCCTAGCGCCCGCGACAGGAACTGCCCCAAAACACAACGTGGACACATCCCATTTTTCTACAGAAAACAGCGGTGTTTTTTGCAAAGTGCCTACCTGTAGATTTTGGCCCCTAGCTCAGCCGGCACCTAGGGAAACCTACCAAACCTGTGCATTTTTTAAAATTAGAGACCTAAGGGAATCCAAGATGGGGTGACTTGTGGGGCTCTGACCAGGTTCTGTTACCCAGAATCCTTTGCAAACCTCAAAATTTGGCTAAAAAAACACGTTTTCCGCACATTTTGGTGACAAAAAGTTCTGGATTCTGAGAGGAGCCACAAATTTCCTACCACCCAGCGTTCCCCCAAGTCTCCCGATAAAAATTATACCTCACTTGTGTGGGTAGGCCTAGTGCCCGCGACAGGAACTGCCCCAAAACACAACGTGGACACATCCCATTTTTCTACAGAAAACAGAGGTGTTTTTTGCAAAGTGCCTACCTGTAGATTTTGGCCTCTAGCTCAGCCGGCACCTAGGGAAACCTACCAAACCTGTGCATTTTTAAAAACTAGAGACCTAGGGGAATCCAAGATGGGGTGACTAGTGAGGGCTCTCACCAGGTTCTGCTACCCAGAATCCTTTGCAAACCTCAAAATTTGGCAAAAAAACAAGTTTTCCTCACATTTCGGTGACAGAAAGTTCTGGAATCTGAGAGGAGCCACAAATTTCCTTCCACCCAGTGTTCCCCCAAGTCTTCCGATAAAAATGATACCTCACTTGTGTGGGTACGCCTAGCTCCCGCGACAGGAAATGGCCCTAAACACAACATGGACACATCCCATTTTTCAACAGAAAACAGAGGTGTTTTTTGCAAAGTGCCTACCTGTAGATTTTGGCCTCTAGCTCAGCCGGCACCTAGGGAAACCTACCAAACCTGTGCATTTTTTTAAATTAGAGACCTAGGGGAATCCAAGATGGGGTGACTTGTGGGGCTCTGACCAGGTTCTGTTACCCAGAATCCTTTGCAAACCTCAAAATTTGGCTAAAAAAACACGTTTTCCGCACATTTTGGTGACAGAAAGTTCTGCATTCTGGGAGGAGCCACAAATTTCCTTCCACCCAGCGTTCCCCCAAGTCTCCCGATAAAAATTATACCTCACTTGTGTGGGTAGGCCTAGTCCCCGCGACAGGAACTGCCCCAAAACACAACGTGGACACATCCCATTTTTCTACAGAAAACAGAGGTGTTTTTTGCAAAGTGCCTACCTGTAGATTTTGGCCTCTAGCTCAGCCGGCACCTAGGGAAACCTACCAAACCTGTGCATTTTTAAAAACTAGAGACCTAGGGGAATCCAAGATGGGGTGACTAGTGAGGGCTCTCACCAGGTTCTGTTACCCAGAATACTTTGCAAACCTCAAAATTTGGCAAAAAAGCACGTTTTCCTCACATTTCGGTGACAGAAAGTTCTGGAATCTGAGAGGAGCCACAAATTTCCTTCCACCCAGTGTTCCCCCAAGTCTCCCGATAAAAATGATACCTCACTTGTGTGGGTACGCCTAGCGCCCGCGACAGGAAATGGCCCTAAACACAACATGGACACATCCCATTTTTCAACAGAAAACAGAGGTTTTTTTTGCAAAGTGCCTACCTGTAGATTTTGGCCTCTAGCTCAGCCGGCACATAGGGAAACCTACCAAACCTGTGCATTTTTTAAAATTAGAGACCTAGGGGAATCCAAGATGGGGTGACTTGTGGGGCTCTGACCAGGTTCTGTTACCCAGAATCCTTTGCAAACCTCAAAATTTGGCTAAAAAAACACGTTTTCCGCACATTTTGGTGACAGAAAGTTCTGGATTCTGAGAGGAGCCACAAATTTCCTTCCACCCAGCGTTCCCCCAAGTCTCCCGATAAAAATTATACCTCACTTGTGTGGGTAGGCCTAGTGCCCGCAACAGGAACTGCCCCAAAACACAACGTGGACACATCCCATTTTTCTACAGAAAACAGAGGTGTTTTTTGCAAAGTGCCTACCTGTAGATTTTGGCCTCTAGCTCAGCCGGCACCTAGGGAAACCTACCAAACCTGTGCATTTTTAAAAACTAGAGACCTAGGGGAATCCAAGATGGGGTGACTAGTGAGGGCTCTCACCAGGTTCTGTTACCCAGAATACTTTGCAAACCTCAAAATTTGGCAAAAAAACACGTTTTCCTCACATTTCGGTGACAGAAAGTTCTGGATTCTGAGAGGAGCCACAAATTTCCTTCCACCCAGTGTTCCCCCAAGTCTCCCGATAAAAATGATACCTCACTTGTGTGGGTACGCCTAGCGCCCGCGACAGGAAATGGCCCTAAACACAACATGGACACATCCCATTTTTCAACAGAAAACAGAGGTTTTTTTTGCAAAGTGCCTACCTGTAGATTTTGGCCTCTAGCTCAGCCGGCACATAGGGAAACCTACCAAACCTGTGCATTTTTTAAAATTAGAGACCTAGGGGAATCCAAGATGGGGTGACTTGTGGGGCTCTGACCAGGTTCTGTTACCCAGAATCCTTTGCAAACCTCAAAATTTGGCTAAAAAAACACGTTTTCCGCACATTTTGGTGACAGAAAGTTCTGGATTCTGAGAGGAGCCACAAATTTCCTTCCACCCAGCGTTCCCCCAAGTCTCCCGATAAAAATTATACCTCACTTGTGTGGGTAGGCCTAGTGCCCGCAACAGGAACTGCCCCAAAACACAACGTGGACACATCCCATTTTTCTACAGAAAACAGAGGTGTTTTTTGCAAAGTGCCTACCTGTAGATTTTGGCCTCTAGCTCAGCCGGCACCTAGGGAAACCTACCAAACCTGTGCATTTTTAAAAACTAGAGACCTAGGGGAATCCAAGATGGGGTGACTAGTGAGGGCTCTCACCAGGTTCTGTTACCCAGAATACTTTGCAAACCTCAAAATTTGGCAAAAAAACACGTTTTCCTCACATTTCGGTGACAGAAAGTTCTGGATTCTGAGAGGAGCCACAAATTTCCTTCCACCCAGTGTTCCCCCAAGTCTCCCGATAAAAATGATACCTCACTTGTGTGGGAAGGCCTAGCGCCCGCGACAGGAAATGGCCCTAAACACAACATGGACACATCCCATTTTTCAACAGAAAACAGAGGTGCTTTGTGCAAAGTGCTTACCTGTAGATTTTGGCCTCTAGCTCAGCCGGCACCTAGGGAAACCTACCAAACCTGTGCATTTTTTAAAATTAGAGGCCTAGGGGAATCCAAGATGGGGTGACTTGTGGGGCTCTGACTAGGTTCTGTTACCCAGAATCCTTTGCAAACCTCAAAATTTGGCTAAAAAAACACGTTTTCCGCACATTTCGGTGACAGAAAGTTCTGGATTCTGAGAGGAGCCACAAATTTCCTTCCACTCAGCGTTCCCCCAAGTCTCCCGATAAAAATGATACCTCACTTGTGTGGGTAGGCCTAGCGCCCGCGACAGGAACTGCCCCAAAACACAACGTGGACACATCCCATTTTTCTACAGAAAACAGAGGTGTTTTTTGCAAAGTGCCTACCTGTAGATTTTGGCCCCTAGCTCAGCCGGCACCTAAAGAAACCTACCAAACCTGTGCATTTTTTAAAATTAGAGACCTAAGGGAATCCAAGATGGGGTGACTTGTGGGGCTCTGACCAGGTTCTGTTACCCAGAATCCTTTGCAAACCTCAAAATTTGGCTAAAAAAACACGTTTTCCGCACATTTTGGTGACAGAAAGTTCTGGATTCTGAGAGGAGCCACAAATTTCCTTCCACCCAGCGTTCCCCCAAGTCTCCCGATAAAAATTATACCTCACTTGTGTGGGTAGGCCTAGTGCCCGCGACAGGAACTGCCCCAAAACACAACGTGGACACATCCCATTTTTCTACAGAAAACAGAGGTGTTTTTTGCAAAGTGCCTACATGTAGATTTTGGCCTCTAGCTCAGCCGGCACCTAGGGAAACCTACCAAACCTGTGCATTTTTAAAAACTAGAGACCTAGGGGAATCCAAGATGGGGTGACTAGTGAGGGCTCTCACCAGGTTCTGTTACCCAGAATCCTTTGCAAACCTCAAACTTTGGCAAAAAAACACGTTTTCCTCACATTTCGGTGACAGAAAGTTCTGGAATCTGAGAGGAGCCACAAATGTCCTTCCACCCAGTGTTCCCCCAAGTCTCCCGATAAAAATGATACCTCACTTGTGTGGGTACGCCTAGCGCCCGCGACAGGAAATGGCCCTAAACACAACATGGACACATCCCATTTTTCAACAGAAAACAGAGGTGTTTTTTGCAAAGTGCCTACCTGTAGATTTTGGCCTCTAGCTCAGCCGGCACCTAGGGAAACCTACCAAACCTGTGCATTTTTTAAAATTAGAGACCTAGGGGAATCCAAGATGGGGTGACTTGTGGGGCTCTGACCAGGTTCTGTTACCCAGAATCCTTTGCAAACCTCAAAATTTGGCTAAAAAAACTAGTTTTTCTCACATTTCGGTGACAGAAAGTTCTGGAATCTGAGAGGAGCCACAAATTTCCTTCCACCCAGTGTTCCCCCAAGTCTCCCGATAAAAATGATACCTCACTTGTGTGGGTAGGCCTAGCGCCCGCGACAGGAACTGGCCCTAAACACAACATGGACACATCCCATTTTTAAACAGAAAACAGAGGTGTTTTATGCAAAGTGCCTACCTGTAGATTTTGGCCTCTAGCTCAGCCGGCACCTAGGGACACCTACCAAACCTGTGCATTTTTTAAAATTAGAGACCTAGGGGAATCCAAGATGGGGTGACTTGTGGGCTCTGACCAGGTTCTGTTACCGAGAGACCTTTGCAAACCTCAAAATTTGGCTAAAAAAACACGTTTTCCTCACAATTCCGTCACAGAAAGTTCTGGAATCTGAGAGGAGCCACAAATTTCCTTCCACCCAGCGTTCCCCCAAGTCTCCAGATAAAAATGATACCTCACTTGTGTGGGTAGGCCTAGCGCCCGCGACAGGAACTGCCCCAAAACACAACGTGGACACATCCCATTTTTCTACAGAAAACAGCGGTGTTTTTTGCAAAGTGCCTACCTGTAGATTTTGGCCCCTAGCTCAGCCGGCACCTAGGGAAACCTACCAAACCTGTGCATTTTTTAAAATTAGAGACCTAAGGGAATCCAAGATGGGGTGACTTGTGGGGCTCTGACCAGGTTCTGTTACCCAGAATCCTTTGCAAACCTCAAAATGTGGCTAAAAAAACACGTTTTCCGCACATTTTGGTGACAGAAAGTTCTGGATTCTGAGAGGAGCCACAAATTTCCTACCACCCAGCTTTCCCCCAAGTCTCCCGATAAAAATTATACCTCACTTGTGTGGGTAGGCCTAGTGCCCGCGACAGGAACTGCCCCAAAACACAACGTGGACACATCCCATTTTTCTACAGAAAACAGAGGTGTTTTTTGCAAAGTGCCTACCTGTATATTTTGGCCTCTAGCTCAGCCGGCACCTAGGGAAACCTACCAAACCTGTGCATTTTTAAAAACTAGAGACCTAGGGGAATCCAAGATGGGGTGACTAGTGAGGGCTCTCACCAGGTTCTGTTACCCAGAATCCTTTGCAAACCTCAAAATTTGGCAAAAAAACTAGTTTTCCTCACATTTCGGTGACAGAAAGTTCTGGAATCTGAGAGGAGCCACAAATTTCCTTCCACCCAGTGTTCCCCCAAGTCTTCCGATAAAAATGATACCTCACTTGTGTGGGTACGCCTAGCTCCCGCGACAGGAAATGGCCCTAAACACAACATGGACACATCCCATTTTTCAACAGAAAACAGAGGTGTTTTTTGCAAAGTGCCTACCTGTAGATTTTGGCCTCTAGCTCAGCCGGCACCTAGGGAAACCTACCAAACCTGTGCATTTTTTTAAATTAGAGACCTAGGGGAATCCAAGATGGGGTGACTTGTGGGGCTCTGACCAGGTTCTGTTACCCAGAATCCTTTGCAAACCTCAAAATTTGGCTAAAAAAACACGTTTTCCGCACATTTTGGTGACAGAAAGTTCTGGATTCTGGGAGGAGCCACAAATTTCCTTCCACCCAGCGTTCCCCCAAGTCCAGGATAAAAATTATACCTCACTTGTGTGGGTAGGCCTAGTCCCCGCGACAGGAACTGCCCCAAAACACAACGTGGACACATCCCATTTTTCTACAGAAAACTGAGGTGTTTTTTGCAAAGTGCCTACCTGTAGATTTTGGCCTCTAGCTCAGCCGGCACCTAGGGAAACCTACCAAACCTGTGCATTTTTAAAAACTAGAGACCTAGGGGAATCCAAGATGGGGTGACTAGTGAGGGCTCTCACCAGGTTCTGTTACCCAGAATACTTTGCAAACCTCAAAATTTGGCAAAAAAGCACGTTTTCCTCACATTTCGGTGACAGAAAGTTCTGGAATCTGAGAGGAGCCACAAATTTCCTTCCACCCAGTGTTCCCCCAAGTCTCCCGATAAAAATGATACCTCACTTGTGTGGGTACGCCTAGCGCCCGCGACAGGAAATGGCCCTAAACACAACATGGACACATCCCATTTTTCAACAGAAAACAGAGGTGTTTTTTGCAAAGTGCCTACCTGTAGATTTTGGCCTCTAGCTCAGCCGGCACCTAGGGAAACCTACCAAACCTGTGCATTTTTTAAAATTAGAGACCTAGGGGAATCCAAGATGGGGTGACTTGTGGGGCTCTGACCAGGTTCTGTTACCCAGAATCCTTTGCAAACCTCAAAATTTGGCTAAAAAAACACGTTTTCCGCACATTTTGGTGACAGAAAGTTCTGGATTCTGAGAGGAGCCACAAATTTCCTTCCACCCAGCGTTCCCCCAAGTCTCCCGATAAAAATTATACCTCACTTGTGTGGGTAGGCCTAGTGCCCGCAACAGGAACTGCCCCAAAACACAACGTGAACACATCCCATTTTTCTACAGAAAACAGAGGTGTTTTTTGCAAAGTGCCTACCTGTAGATTTTGGCCTCTAGCTCAGCCGGCACCTAGGGAAACCTACCAAACCTGTGCATTTTTAAAAACTAGAGACCTAGGGGAATCCAAGATGGGGTGACTAGTGAGGGCTCTCACCAGGTTCTGTTACCCAGAATACTTTGCAAACCTCAAAATTTGGCAAAAAAACACGTTTTCCTCACATTTCGGTGACAGAAAGTTCTGGATTCTGAGAGGAGCCACAAATTTCCTTCCACCCAGTGTTCCCCCAAGTCTCCCGATAAAAATGATACCTCACTTGTGTGGGAAGGCCTAGCGCCCGCGACAGGAAATGGCCCTAAACACAACATGGACACATCCCATTTTTCAACAGAAAACAGAGGTGCTTTGTGCAAAGTGCTTACCTGTAGATTTTGGCCTCTAGCTCAGCCGGCACCTAGGGAAACCTACCAAACCTGTGCATTTTTTAAAATTAGAGGCCTAGGGGAATCCAAGATGGGGTGACTTGTGGGGCTCTGACTAGGTTCTGTTACCCAGAATCCTTTGCAAACCTCAAAATTTGGCTAAAAAAACACGTTTTCCGCACATTTCGGTGACAGAAAGTTCTGGATTCTGAGAGGAGCCACAAATTTCCTTCCACTCAGCGTTCCCCCAAGTCTCCCGATAAAAATGATACCTCACTTGTGTGGGTAGGCCTAGCGCCCGCGACAGGAACTGCCCCAAAACACAACGTGGACACATCCCATTTTTCTACAGAAAACAGAGGTGTTTTTTGCAAAGTGCCTACCTGTAGATTTTGGCCCCTAGCTCAGCCGGCACCTAAAGAAACCTACCAAACCTGTGCATTTTTTAAAATTAGAGACCTAAGGGAATCCAAGATGGGGTGACTTGTGGGGCTCTGACCAGGTTCTGTTACCCAGAATCCTTTGCAAACCTCAAAATTTGGCTAAAAAAACACGTTTTCCGCACATTTTGGTGACAGAAAGTTCTGGATTCTGAGAGGAGCCACAAATTTCCTTCCACCCAGCGTTCCCCCAAGTCTCCCGATAAAAATTATACCTCACTTGTGTGGGTAGGCCTAGTGCCCACGACAGGAACTGCCCCAAAACACAACGTGGACACATCCCATTTTTCTACAGAAAACAGAGGTGTTTTTTGCAAAGTGCCTACCTGTAGATTTTGGCCTCTAGCTCAGCCGGCACCTAGGGAAACCTACCAAACCTAGGCATTTTTAAAAACTAGAGACCTAGGGGAATCCAAGATGGCGTGACTAGTGAGGGCTCTCACCAGGTTCTGTTACCCAGAATCCTTTGCAAACCTCAAACTTTGGCTAAAAAAACACGTTTTCCTCACATTTCCGTCACAGAAAGTTCTGGAATCTGAGAGGAGCCACAAATTTCCTTCCACCCAGCGTTCCCCCAAGTCTCCAGATAAAAATGATACCTCACTTGTGTGGGTAGGCCTAGCGCCCGCGACAGGAACTGCCCCAAAACACAACGTGGACACATCCCATTTTTCTACAGAAAACAGCGGTGTTTTTTGCAAAGTGCCTACCTGTAGATTTTGGCCCCTAGCTCAGCCGGCACCTAGGGAAACCTACCAAACCTGTGCATTTTTTAAAATTAGAGACCTAAGGGAATCCAAGATGGGGTGACTTGTGGGGCTCTGACCAGGTTCTGTTACCCAGAATCCTTTGCAAACCTCAAAATTTGGCTAAAAAAACACGTTTTCCGCACATTTTGGTGACAAAAAGTTCTGGATTCTGAGAGGAGCCACAAATTTCCTACCACCCAGCGTTCCCCCAAGTCTCCCGATAAAAATTATACCTCACTTGTGTGGGTAGGCCTAGTGCCCGCGACAGGAACTGCCCCAAAACACAACGTGGACACATCCCATTTTTCTACAGAAAACAGAGGTGTTTTTTGCAAAGTGCCTACCTGTAGATTTTGGCCTCTAGCTCAGCCGGCACCTAGGGAAACCTACCAAACCTGTGCATTTTTAAAAACTAGAGACCTAGGGGAATCCAAGATGGGGTGACTAGTGAGGGCTCTCACCAGGTTCTGCTACCCAGAATCCTTTGCAAACCTCAAAATTTGGCAAAAAAACAAGTTTTCCTCACATTTCGGTGACAGAAAGTTCTGGAATCTGAGAGGAGCCACAAATTTCCTTCCACCCAGTGTTCCCCCAAGTCTTCCGATAAAAATGATACCTCACTTGTGTGGGTACGCCTAGCTCCCGCGACAGGAAATGGCCCTAAACACAACATGGACACATCCCATTTTTCAACAGAAAACAGAGGTGTTTTTTGCAAAGTGCCTACCTGTAGATTTTGGCCTCTAGCTCAGCCGGCACCTAGGGAAACCTACCAAACCTGTGCATTTTTTTAAATTAGAGACCTAGGGGAATCCAAGATGGGGTGACTTGTGGGGCTCTGACCAGGTTCTGTTACCCAGAATCCTTTGCAAACCTCAAAATTTGGCTAAAAAAACACGTTTTCCGCACATTTTGGTGACAGAAAGTTCTGGATTCTGGGAGGAGCCACAAATTTCCTTCCACCCAGCGTTCCCCCAAGTCTCCCGATAAAAATTATACCTCACTTGTGTGGGTAGGCCTAGTCCCCGCGACAGGAACTGCCCCAAAACACAACGTGGACACATCCCATTTTTCTACAGAAAACAGAGGTGTTTTTTGCAAAGTGCCTACCTGTAGATTTTGGCCTCTAGCTCAGCCGGCACCTAGGGAAACCTACCAAACCTGTGCATTTTTAAAAACTAGAGACCTAGGGGAATCCAAGATGGGGTGACTAGTGAGGGCTCTCACCAGGTTCTGTTACCCAGAATCCTTTGCAAACCTCAAAATTTGGCTAAAAAAACACGTTTTCCGCACATTTCGGTGACAGAAAGTTCTGGATTCTGAGAGGAGCCACAAATTTCCTTCCACTCAGCGTTCCCCCAAGTCTCCCGATAAAAATGATACCTCACTTGTGTGGGTAGGCCTAGCGCCCGCGACAGTGACTGCCCCAAAACACAACGTGGACACATCCCATTTTTCTACAGAAAACAGAGGTGTTTTTTGCAAAGTGCCTACCTGTAGATTTTGGCCCCTAGCTCAGCCGGCACCTAAAGAAACCTACCAAACCTGTGCATTTTTTAAAATTAGAGACCTAAGGGAATCCAAGATGGGGTGACTTGTGGGGCTCTGACCAGGTTCTGTTACCCAGAATCCTTTGCAAACCTCAAAATTTGGCTAAAAAAACACGTTTTCCGCACATTTTGGTGACAGAAAGTTCTGGATTCTGAGAGGAGCCACAAATTTCCTTCCACCCAGCGTTCCCCCAAGTCTCCCGATAAAAATTATACCTCACTTGTGTGGGTAGGCCTAGTGCCCACGACAGGAACTGCCCCAAAACACAACGTGGACACATCCCATTTTTCTACAGAAAACAGAGGTGTTTTTTGCAAAGTGCCTACATGTAGATTTTGGCCTCTAGCTCAGCCGGCACCTAGGGAAACCTACCAAACCTGTGCATTTTTAAAAACTAGAGACCTAGGGGAATCCAAGATGGGGTGACTAGTGAGGGCTCTCACCAGGTTCTGTTACCCAGAATCCTTTGCAAACCTCAAACTTTGGCAAAAAAACACGTTTTCCTCACATTTCGGTGACAGAAAGTTCTGGAATCTGAGAGGAGCCACAAATTTCCTTCCACCCAGTGTTCCCCCAAGTCTCCCGATAAAAATGATACCTCACTTGTGTGGGTACGCCTAGCGCCCGCGACAGGAAATGGCCCTAAACACAACATGGACACATCCCATTTTTCAACAGAAAACAGAGGTGTTTTTTGCAAAGTGCCTACCTGTAGATTTTGGCCTCTAGCTCAGCCGGCACCTAGGGAAACCTACCAAACCTGTGCATTTTTTAAAATTAGAGACCAAGGGGAATCCAAGATGGGGTGACTTGTGGGGCTCTGACCAGGTTCTGTTACCCAGAATCCTTTGCAAACCTCAAAATTTGGCTAAAAAAACTAGTTTTTCTCACATTTCGGTGACAGAAAGTTCTGGAATCTGAGAGGAGCCACAAATTTCCTTCCACCCAGTGTTCCCCCAAGTCTCCCGATAAAAATGATACCTCACTTGTGTGGGTAGGCCTAGCGCCCGCGACAGGAACTGGCCCTAAACACAACATGGACACATCCCATTTTTAAACAGAAAACAGAGGTGTTTTTTGCAAAGTGCCTACCTGTAGATTTTGGCCGCTAGCTCAGCCGGCACCTAGGGAAACCTACCAAACCTGTGCATTTTTTAAAATTAGAGACCTAAGGGAATCCAAGATGGGGTGACTTGTGGGGCTCTGACCAGGTTCTGGTACCCAGAATCCTTTGCAAACCTCAAAATTTGGCTAAAAAAACACGTTTTCCGCACATTTTGGTGACAGAAAGTTCTGGATTCTGAGAGGAGCCACAAATTTCCTTCCACCCAGCGTTCCCCCAAGTCTCCCGATAAAAATTATACCTCACTTGTGTGGGTAGGCCTAGTGCCCGCGACAGGAACTGTCCCAAAACACAACGTGGACACATCCCATTTTTCTACAGAAAACAGAGGTGTTTTTTGCAAAGTGCCTACCTGTAGATTTTGGCCTCTAGCTCAGCCGGCACCTAGGGAAACCTACCAAACCTGTGCATTTTTAAAAACTAGAGACCTAGGGGAATCCAAGATGGGGGGACTAGTGAGGGCTCTCACCAGGTTCTGTTACCCAGAATACTTTGCAAACCTCAAAATTTGGCAAAAAAACACGTTTTCCTCACATTTCGGTGACAGAAAGTTCTGGAATCTGAGAGGAGCCACAAATTTCCTTCCACCCAGTGTTCCCCCAAGTCTCCCGATAAAAATGATACCTCACTTGTGTGGGTACGCCTAGCGCCCGCGACAGGAAATGGCCCTAAACACAACATGGACACATCCCATTTTTCAACAGAAAACAGAGGTGTTTTTTGCAAAGTGCCTACCTGTAGATTTTGGCCGCTAGCTCAGCCGGCACCTAGGGAAACCTACCAAACCTGTGCATTTTTTAAAATTAGAGACCTAGGGGAATCCAAGATGGGGTGACTTGTGGGGCTCTGACCAGGTTCTGTTACCGAGAGACCTTTGCAAACCTCAAAATTTGGCTAAAAAAACACGTTTTCCTCACATTTCCGTCACAGAAAGTTCTGGAATCTGAGAGGAGCCACAAATTTCCTTCCACCCAGCGTTCCCCCAAGTCTCCAGATAAAAATGATACCTCACTTGTGTGGGTAGGCCTAGCGCCCGCGACAGGAACTGCCCCAAAACACAACGTGGACACATCCCATTTATCTACAGAAAACAGCGGTGTTTTTTGCAAAGTGCCTACCTGTAGATTTTGGCCCCTAGCTCAGCCGGCACCTAGGGAAACCTACCAAACCTGTGCATTTTTTAAAATTAGAGACCTAAGGGAATCCAAGATGGGGTGACTTGTGGGGCTCTGACCAGGTTCTGTTACCCAGAATCCTTTGCAAACCTCAAAATTTGGCTAAAAAAACACGTTTTCCGCACATTTTGGTGACAGAAAGTTCTGGATTCTGAGAGGAGCCACAAATTTCCTACCACCCAGCGTTCCCCCAAGTCTCCCGATAAAAATTATACCTCACTTGTGTGGGTAGGCCTAGTGCCCGCGACAGGAACTGCCCCAAAACACAACGTGGACACATCCCATTTTTCTACAGAAAACAGAGGTGTTTTTTGCAAAGTGCCTACCTGTAGATTTTGGCCTCTAGCTCAGCCGGCACCTAGGGAAACCTACCAAACCTGTGCATTTTTAAAAACTAGAGACCTAGGGGAATCCAAGATGGGGTGACTAGTGAGGGCTCTCACCAGGTTCTGTTACCCAGAATCCTTTGCAAACCTCAAAATTTGGCAAAAAAACAAGTTTTCCTCACATTTCGGTGACAGAAAGTTCTGGAATCTGAGAGGAGCCACAAATTTCCTTCCACCCAGTGTTCCCCCAAGTCTTCCGATAAAAATGATACCTCACTTGTGTGGGTACGCCTAGCTCCCGCGACAGGAAATGGCCCTAAACACAACATGGACACATCCCATTTTTCAACAGAAAACAGAGGTGTTTTTTGCAAAGTGCCTACCTGTAGATTTTGGCCTCTAGCTCAGCCGGCACCTAGGGAAACCTACCAAACCTGTGCATTTTTTTAAATTAGAGACCTAGGGGAATCCAAGATGGGGTGACTTGTGGGGCTCTGACCAGGTTCTGTTACCCAGAATCCTTTGCAAACCTCAAAATTTGGCTAAAAAAACACGTTTTCCGCACATTTTGGTGACAGAAAGTTCTGGATTCTGGGAGGAGCCACAAATTTCCTTCCACCCAGCGTTCCCCCAAGTCCCCGATAAAAATTATACCTCACTTGTGTGGGTAGGCCTAGTCCCCGCGACAGGAACTGCCCCAAAACACAACGTGGACACATCCCATTTTTCTACAGAAAACAGAGGTGTTTTTTGCAAAGTGCCTACCTGTAGATTTTGGCCTCTAGCTCAGCCGGCACCTAGGGAAACCTACCAAACCTGTGCATTTTTAAAAACTAGAGACCTAGGGGAATCCAAGATGGGGTGACTAGTGAGGGCTCTCACCAGGTTCTGTTACCCAGAATACTTTGCAAACCTCAAAATTTGGCAAAAAAGCACGTTTTCCTCACATTTCGGTGACAGAAAGTTCTGGAATCTGAGAGGAGCCACAAATTTCCTTCCACCCAGTGTTCCCCCAAGTCTCCCGATAAAAATGATACCTCACTTGTGTGGGTACGCCTAGCGCCCGCGACAGGAAATGGCCCTAAACACAACATGGACACATCCCATTTTTCAACAGAAAACAGAGGTGTTTTTTGCAAAGTGCCTACCTGTAGATTTTGGCCTCTAGCTCAGCCGGCACCTAGGGAAACCTACCAAACCTGTGCATTTTTTAAAATTAGAGACCTAGGGGAATCCAAGATGGGGTGACTTGTGGGGCTCTGACCAGGTTCTGTTACCCAGAATCCTTTGCAAACCTCAAAATTTGGCTAAAAAAACACGTTTTCCGCACATTTTGGTGACAGAAAGTTCTGGATTCTGAGAGGAGCCACAAATTTCCTTCCACCCAGCGTTCCCCCAAGTCTCCCGATAAAAATTATACCTCACTTGTGTGGGTAGGCCTAGTGCCCGCAACAGGAACTGCCCCAAAACACAACGTGGACACATCCCATTTTTCTACAGAAAACAGAGGTGTTTTTTGCAAAGTGCCTACCTGTAGATTTTGGCCTCTAGCTCAGCCGGCACCTAGGGAAACCTACCAAACCTGTGCATTTTTAAAAACTAGAGACCTAGGGGAATCCAAGATGGGGTGACTAGTGAGGGCTCTCACCAGGTTCTGTTACCCAGAATACTTTGCAAACCTCAAAATTTGGCAAAAAAACAAGTTTTCCTCACATTTCGGTGACAGAAAGTTCTGGATTCTGAGAGGAGCCACAAATTTCCTTCCACCCAGTGTTCCCCCAAGTCTCCCGATAAAAATGATACCTCACTTGTGTGGGAAGGCCTAGCGCCGGCGACAGGAAATGGCCCTAAACACAACATGGACACATCCCATTTTTCAACAGAAAACAGAGGTGCTTTGTGCAAAGTGCTTACCTGTAGATTTTGGCCTCTAGCTCAGCCGGCACCTAGGGAAACCTACCAACCCTGTGCATTTTTTAAAATTAGAGGCCTAGGGGAATCCAAGATGGGGTGACTTGTGGGGCTCTGACTAGGTTCTGTTACCCAGAATCCTTTGCAAACCTCAAAATTTGGCTAAAAAAACACGTTTTCCGCACATTTCGGTGACAGAAAGTTCTGGATTCTGAGAGGAGCCACAAATTTCCTTCCACTCAGCGTTCCCCCAAGTCTCCCGATAAAAATGATACCTCACTTGTGTGGGTAGGCCTAGCGCCCGCGACAGGAACTGCCCCAAAACACAACGTGGACACATCCCATTTTTCTACAGAAAACAGAGGTGTTTTTTGCAAAGTGCCTACCTGTAGATTTTGGCCCCTAGCTCAGCCGGCACCTAAAGAAACCTACCAAACCTGTGCATTTTTTAAAATTAGAGACCTAAGGGAATCCAAGATGGGGTGACTTGTGGGGCTCTGACCAGGTTCTGTTACCCAGAATCCTTTGCAAACCTCAAAATTTGGCTAAAAAAACACGTTTTCCGCACATTTTGGTGACAGAAAGTTCTGGATTCTGAGAGGAGCCACAAATTTCCTTCCACCCAGCGTTCCCCCAAGTCTCCCGATAAAAATTATACCTCACTTGTGTGGGTAGGCCTAGTGCCCGCGACAGGAACTGTCCCAAAACACAACGTGGACACATCCCATTTTTCTACAGAAAACAGAGGTGTTTTTTGCAAAGTGCCTACCTGTAGATTTTGGCCTCTAGCTCAGCCGGCACCTAGGGAAACCTACCAAACCTGTGCATTTTTAAAAACTAGAGACCTAGGGGAATCCAAGATGGGGGGACTAGTGAGGGCTCTCACCAGGTTCTGTTACCCAGAATACTTTGCAAACCTCAAAATTTGGCAAAAAAACACGTTTTCCTCACATTTCGGTGACAGAAAGTTCTGGAATCTGAGAGGAGCCACAAATTTCCTTCCACCCAGTGTTCCCCCAAGTCTCCCGATAAAAATGATACCTCACTTGTGTGGGTACGCCTAGCGCCCGCGACAGGAAATGGCCCTAAACACAACATGGACACATCCCATTTTTCAACAGAAAACAGAGGTGTTTTTTGCAAAGTGCCTACCTGTAGATTTTGGCCGCTAGCTCAGCCGGCACCTAGGGAAACCTACCAAACCTGTGCATTTTTTAAAATTAGAGACCTAGGGGAATCCAAGATGGGGTGACTTGTGGGGCTCTGACCAGGTTCTGTTACCGAGAGACCTTTGCAAACCTCAAAATTTGGCTAAAAAAACACGTTTTCCTCACATTTCCGTCACAGAAAGTTCTGGAATCTGAGAGGAGCCACAAATTTCCTTCCACCCAGCGTTCCCCCAAGTCTCCAGATAAAAATGATACCTCACTTGTGTGGGTAGGCCTAGCGCCCGCGACAGGAACTGCCCCAAAACACAACGTGGACACATCCCATTTTTCTACAGAAAACAGCGGTGTTTTTTGCAAAGTGCCTACCTGTAGATTTTGGCCCCTAGCTCAGCCGGCACCTAGGGAAACCTACCAAACCTGTGCATTTTTTAAAATTAGAGACCTAAGGGAATCCAAGATGGGGTGACTTGTGGGGCTCTGACCAGGTTCTGTTACCCAGAATCCTTTGCAAACCTCAAAATTTGGCTAAAAAAACACGTTTTCCGCACATTTTGGTGACAGAAAGTTCTGGATTCTGAGAGGAGCCACAAATTTCCTACCACCCAGCGTTCCCCCAAGTCTCCCGATAAAAATTATACCTCACTTGTGTGGGTAGGCCTAGTGCCCGCGACAGGAACTGCCCCAAAACACAACGTGGACACATCCCATTTTTCTACAGAAAACAGAGGTGTTTTTTGCAAAGTGCCTACCTGTAGATTTTGGCCTCTAGCTCAGCCGGCACCTAGGGAAACCTACCAAACCTGTGCATTTTTAAAAACTAGAGACCTAGGGGAATCCAAGATGGGGTGACTAGTGAGGGCTCTCACCAGGTTCTGTTACCCAGAATCCTTTGCAAACCTCAAAATTTGGCAAAAAAACAAGTTTTCCTCACATTTCGGTGACAGAAAGTTCTGGAATCTGAGAGGAGCCACAAATTTCCTTCCACCCAGTGTTCCCCCAAGTCTTCCGATAAAAATGATACCTCACTTGTGTGGGTACGCCTAGCTCCCGCGACAGGAAATGGCCCTAAACACAACATGGACACATCCCATTTTTCAACAGAAAACAGAGGTGTTTTTTGCAAAGTGCCTACCTGTAGATTTTGGCCTCTAGCTCAGCCGGCACCTAGGGAAACCTACCAAACCTGTGCATTTTTTTAAATTAGAGACCTAGGGGAATCCAAGATGGGGTGACTTGTGGGGCTCTGACCAGGTTCTGTTACCCAGAATCCTTTGCAAACCTCAAAATTTGGCTAAAAAAACACGTTTTCCGCACATTTTGGTGACAGAAAGTTCTGGATTCTGGGAGGAGCCACAAATTTCCTTCCACCCAGCGTTCCCCCAAGTCCCCGATAAAAATTATACCTCACTTGTGTGGGTAGGCCTAGTCCCCGCGACAGGAACTGCCCCAAAACACAACGTGGACACATCCCATTTTTCTACAGAAAACAGAGGTGTTTTTTGCAAAGTGCCTACCTGTAGATTTTGGCCTCTAGCTCAGCCGGCACCTAGGGAAACCTACCAAACCTGTGCATTTTTAAAAACTAGAGACCTAGGGGAATCCAAGATGGGGTGACTAGTGAGGGCTCTCACCAGGTTCTGTTACCCAGAATACTTTGCAAACCTCAAAATTTGGCAAAAAAGCACGTTTTCCTCACATTTCGGTGACAGAAAGTTCTGGAATCTGAGAGGAGCCACAAATTTCCTTCCACCCAGTGTTCCCCCAAGTCTCCCGATAAAAATGATACCTCACTTGTGTGGGTACGCCTAGCGCCCGCGACAGGAAATGGCCCTAAACACAACATGGACACATCCCATTTTTCAACAGAAAACAGAGGTGTTTTTTGCAAAGTGCCTACCTGTAGATTTTGGCCTCTAGCTCAGCCGGCACCTAGGGAAACCTACCAAACCTGTGCATTTTTTAAAATTAGAGACCTAGGGGAATCCAAGATGGGGTGACTTGTGGGGCTCTGACCAGGTTCTGTTACCCAGAATCCTTTGCAAACCTCAAAATTTGGCTAAAAAAACACGTTTTCCGCACATTTTGGTGACAGAAAGTTCTGGATTCTGAGAGGAGCCACAAATTTCCTTCCACCCAGCGTTCCCCCAAGTCTCCCGATAAAAATTATACCTCACTTGTGTGGGTAGGCCTAGTGCCCGCAACAGGAACTGCCCCAAAACACAACGTGGACACATCCCATTTTTCTACAGAAAACAGAGGTGTTTTTTGCAAAGTGCCTACCTGTAGATTTTGGCCTCTAGCTCAGCCGGCACCTAGGGAAACCTACCAAACCTGTGCATTTTTAAAAACTAGAGACCTAGGGGAATCCAAGATGGGGTGACTAGTGAGGGCTCTCACCAGGTTCTGTTACCCAGAATACTTTGCAAACCTCAAAATTTGGCAAAAAAACAAGTTTTCCTCACATTTCGGTGACAGAAAGTTCTGGATTCTGAGAGGAGCCACAAATTTCCTTCCACCCAGTGTTCCCCCAAGTCTCCCGATAAAAATGATACCTCACTTGTGTGGGAAGGCCTAGCGCCCGCGACAGGAAATGGCCCTAAACACAACATGGACACATCCCATTTTTCAACAGAAAACAGAGGTGCTTTGTGCAAAGTGCTTACCTGTAGATTTTGGCCTCTAGCTCAGCCGGCACCTAGGGAAACCTACCAAACCTGTGCATTTTTTAAAATTAGAGACCTAGGGGAATCCAAGATGGGGTGACTTGTGGGGCTCTGACCAGGTTCTGTTACCCAGAATCCTTTGCAAACCTCAAAATTTGGCTAAAAAAACACGTTTTCCGCACATTTTGGTGACAGAAAGTTCTGGATTCTGAGAGGAGCCACAAATTTCCTTCCACCCAGCGTTCCCCCAAGTCTCCCGATAAAAATTATACCTCACTTGTGTGGGTAGGCCTAGTGCCCGCAACAGGAACTGCCCCAAAACACAACGTGAACACATCCCATTTTTCTACAGAAAACAGAGGTGTTTTTTGCAAAGTGCCTACCTGTAGATTTTGGCCTCTAGCTCAGCCGGCACCTAGGGAAACCTACCAAACCTGTGCATTTTTAAAAACTAGAGACCTAGGGGAATCCAAGATGGGGTGACTAGTGAGGGCTCTCACCAGGTTCTGTTACCCAGAATACTTTGCAAACCTCAAAATTTGGCAAAAAAACAAGTTTTCCTCACATTTCGGTGACAGAAAGTTCTGGATTCTGAGAGGAGCCACAAATTTCCTTCCACCCAGTGTTCCCCCAAGTCTCCCGATAAAAATGATACCTCACTTGTGTGGGAAGGCCTAGCGCCCGCGACAGGAAATGGCCCTAAACACAACATGGACACATCCCATTTTTCAACAGAAAACAGAGGTGCTTTGTGCAAAGTGCTTACCTGTAGATTTTGGCCTCTAGCTCAGCCGGCACCTAGGGAAACCTACCAAACCTGTGCATTTTTTAAAATTAGAGGCCTAGGGGAATCCAAGATGGGGTGACTTGTGGGGCTCTGACTAGGTTCTGTTACCCAGAATCCTTTGCAAACCTCAAAATTTGGCTAAAAAAACACGTTTTCCGCACATTTCGGTGACAGAAAGTTCTGGATTCTGAGAGGAGCCACAAATTTCCTTCCACTCAGCGTTCCCCCAAGTCTCCCGATAAAAATGATACCTCACTTGTGTGGGTAGGCCTAGCGCCCGCGACAGGAACTGCCCCAAAACACAACGTGGACACATCCCATTTTTCTACAGAAAACAGAGGTGTTTTTTGCAAAGTGCCTACCTGTAGATTTTGGCCCCTAGCTCAGCCGGCACCTAAAGAAACCTACCAAACCTGTGCATTTTTTAAAATTAGAGACCTAAGGGAATCCAAGATGGGGTGACTTGTGGGGCTCTGACCAGGTTCTGTTACCCAGAATCCTTTGCAAACCTCAAAATTTGGCTAAAAAAACACGTTTTCCGCACATTTTGGTGACAGAAAGTTCTGGATTCTGAGAGGAGCCACAAATTTCCTTCCACCCAGCGTTCCCCCAAGTCTCCCGATAAAAATTATACCTCACTTGTGTGGGTAGGCCTAGTGCCCGCGACAGGAACTGTCCCAAAACACAACGTGGACACATCCCATTTTTCTACAGAAAACAGAGGTGTTTTTTGCAAAGTGCCTACCTGTAGATTTTGGCCTCTAGCTCAGCCGGCACCTAGGGAAACCTACCAAACCTGTGCATTTTTAAAAACTAGAGACCTAGGGGAATCCAAGATGGGGGGACTAGTGAGGGCTCTCACCAGGTTCTGTTACCCAGAATACTTTGCAAACCTCAAAATTTGGCAAAAAAACACGTTTTCCTCACATTTCGGTGACAGAAAGTTCTGGAATCTGAGAGGAGCCACAAATTTCCTTCCACCCAGTGTTCCCCCAAGTCTCCCGATAAAAATGATACCTCACTTGTGTGGGTACGCCTAGCGCCCGCGACAGGAAATGGCCCTAAACACAACATGGACACATCCCATTTTTCAACAGAAAACAGAGGTGTTTTTTGCAAAGTGCCTACCTGTAGATTTTGGCCGCTAGCTCAGCCGGCACCTAGGGAAACCTACCAAACCTGTGCATTTTTTAAAATTAGAGACCTAGGGGAATCCAAGATGGGGTGACTTGTGGGGCTCTGACCAGGTTCTGTTACCGAGAGACCTTTGCAAACCTCAAAATTTGGCTAAAAAAACACGTTTTCCTCACATTTCCGTCACAGAAAGTTCTGGAATCTGAGAGGAGCCACAAATTTCCTTCCACCCAGCGTTCCCCCAAGTCTCCAGATAAAAATGATACCTCACTTGTGTGGGTAGGCCTAGCGCCCGCGACAGGAACTGCCCCAAAACACAACGTGGACACATCCCATTTTTCTACAGAAAACAGCGGTGTTTTTTGCAAAGTGCCTACCTGTAGATTTTGGCCCCTAGCTCAGCCGGCACCTAGGGAAACCTACCAAACCTGTGCATTTTTTAAAATTAGAGACCTAAGGGAATCCAAGATGGGGTGACTTGTGGGGCTCTGACCAGGTTCTGTTACCCAGAATCCTTTGCAAACCTCAAAATTTGGCTAAAAAAACACGTTTTCCGCACATTTTGGTGACAGAAAGTTCTGGATTCTGAGAGGAGCCACAAATTTCCTACCACCCAGCGTTCCCCCAAGTCTCCCGATAAAAATTATACCTCACTTGTGTGGGTAGGCCTAGTGCCCGCGACAGGAACTGCCCCAAAACACAACGTGGACACATCCCATTTTTCTACAGAAAACAGAGGTGTTTTTTGCAAAGTGCCTACCTGTAGATTTTGGCCTCTAGCTCAGCCGGCACCTAGGGAAACCTACCAAACCTGTGCATTTTTAAAAACTAGAGACCTAGGGGAATCCAAGATGGGGTGACTAGTGAGGGCTCTCACCAGGTTCTGTTACCCAGAATCCTTTGCAAACCTCAAAATTTGGCAAAAAAACAAGTTTTCCTCACATTTCGGTGACAGAAAGTTCTGGAATCTGAGAGGAGCCACAAATTTCCTTCCACCCAGTGTTCCCCCAAGTCTTCCGATAAAAATGATACCTCACTTGTGTGGGTACGCCTAGCTCCCGCGACAGGAAATGGCCCTAAACACAACATGGACACATCCCATTTTTCAACAGAAAACAGAGGTGTTTTTTGCAAAGTGCCTACCTGTAGATTTTGGCCTCTAGCTCAGCCGGCACCTAGGGAAACCTACCAAACCTGTGCATTTTTTTAAATTAGAGACCTAGGGGAATCCAAGATGGGGTGACTTGTGGGGCTCTGACCAGGTTCTGTTACCCAGAATCCTTTGCAAACCTCAAAATTTGGCTAAAAAAACACGTTTTCCGCACATTTTGGTGACAGAAAGTTCTGGATTCTGGGAGGAGCCACAAATTTCCTTCCACCCAGCGTTCCCCCAAGTCCCCGATAAAAATTATACCTCACTTGTGTGGGTAGGCCTAGTCCCCGCGACAGGAACTGCCCCAAAACACAACGTGGACACATCCCATTTTTCTACAGAAAACAGAGGTGTTTTTTGCAAAGTGCCTACCTGTAGATTTTGGCCTCTAGCTCAGCCGGCACCTAGGGAAACCTACCAAACCTGTGCATTTTTAAAAACTAGAGACCTAGGGGAATCCAAGATGGGGTGACTAGTGAGGGCTCTCACCAGGTTCTGTTACCCAGAATACTTTGCAAACCTCAAAATTTGGCAAAAAAGCACGTTTTCCTCACATTTCGGTGACAGAAAGTTCTGGAATCTGAGAGGAGCCACAAATTTCCTTCCACCCAGTGTTCCCCCAAGTCTCCCGATAAAAATGATACCTCACTTGTGTGGGTACGCCTAGCGCCCGCGACAGGAAATGGCCCTAAACACAACATGGACACATCCCATTTTTCAACAGAAAACAGAGGTGTTTTTTGCAAAGTGCCTACCTGTAGATTTTGGCCTCTAGCTCAGCCGGCACCTAGGGAAACCTACCAAACCTGTGCATTTTTTAAAATTAGAGACCTAGGGGAATCCAAGATGGGGTGACTTGTGGGGCTCTGACCAGGTTCTGTTACCCAGAATCCTTTGCAAACCTCAAAATTTGGCTAAAAAAACACGTTTTCCGCACATTTTGGTGACAGAAAGTTCTGGATTCTGAGAGGAGCCACAAATTTCCTTCCACCCAGCGTTCCCCCAAGTCTCCCGATAAAAATTATACCTCACTTGTGTGGGTAGGCCTAGTGCCCGCAACAGGAACTGCCCCAAAACACAACGTGGACACATCCCATTTTTCTACAGAAAACAGAGGTGTTTTTTGCAAAGTGCCTACCTGTAGATTTTGGCCTCTAGCTCAGCCGGCACCTAGGGAAACCTACCAAACCTGTGCATTTTTAAAAACTAGAGACCTAGGGGAATCCAAGATGGGGTGACTAGTGAGGGCTCTCACCAGGTTCTGTTACCCAGAATACTTTGCAAACCTCAAAATTTGGCAAAAAAACAAGTTTTCCTCACATTTCGGTGACAGAAAGTTCTGGATTCTGAGAGGAGCCACAAATTTCCTTCCACCCAGTGTTCCCCCAAGTCTCCCGATAAAAATGATACCTCACTTGTGTGGGAAGGCCTAGCGCCGGCGACAGGAAATGGCCCTAAACACAACATGGACACATCCCATTTTTCAACAGAAAACAGAGGTGCTTTGTGCAAAGTGCTTACCTGTAGATTTTGGCCTCTAGCTCAGCCGGCACCTAGGGAAACCTACCAAACCTGTGCATTTTTTAAAATTAGAGGCCTAGGGGAATCCAAGATGGGGTGACTTGTGGGGCTCTGACTAGGTTCTGTTACCCAGAATCCTTTGCAAACCTCAAAATTTGGCTAAAAAAACACGTTTTCCGCACATTTCGGTGACAGAAAGTTCTGGATTCTGAGAGGAGCCACAAATTTCCTTCCACTCAGCGTTCCCCCAAGTCTCCCGATAAAAATGATACCTCACTTGTGTGGGTAGGCCTAGCGCCCGCGACAGGAACTGCCCCAAAACACAACGTGGACACATCCCATTTTTCTACAGAAAACAGAGGTGTTTTTTGCAAAGTGCCTACCTGTAGATTTTGGCCCCTAGCTCAGCCGGCACCTAAAGAAACCTACCAAACCTGTGCATTTTTTAAAATTAGAGACCTAAGGGAATCCAAGATGGGGTGACTTGTGGGGCTCTGACCAGGTTCTGTTACCCAGAATCCATTGCAAACCTCAAAATTTGGCTAAAAAAACACGTTTTCCGCACATTTTGGTGACAGAAAGTTCTGGATTCTGAGAGGAGCCACAAATTTCCTTCCACCCAGCGTTCCCCCAAGTCTCCCGATAAAAATTATACCTCACTTGTGTGGGTAGGCCTAGTGCCCGCGACAGGAACTGTCCCAAAACACAACGTGGACACATCCCATTTTTCTACAGAAAACAGAGGTGTTTTTTGCAAAGTGCCTACCTGTAGATTTTGGCCTCTAGCTCAGCCGGCACCTAGGGAAACCTACCAAACCTGTGCATTTTTAAAAACTAGAGACCTAGGGGAATCCAAGATGGGGGGACTAGTGAGGGCTCTCACCAGGTTCTGTTACCCAGAATACTTTGCAAACCTCAAAATTTGGCAAAAAAACACGTTTTCCTCACATTTCGGTGACAGAAAGTTCTGGAATCTGAGAGGAGCCACAAATTTCCTTCCACCCAGTGTTCCCCCAAGTCTCCCGATAAAAATGATACCTCACTTGTGTGGGTACGCCTAGCGCCCGCGACAGGAAATGGCCCTAAACACAACATGGACACATCCCATTTTTCAACAGAAAACAGAGGTGTTTTTTGCAAAGTGCCTACCTGTAGATTTTGGCCGCTAGCTCAGCCGGCACCTAGGGAAACCTACCAAACCTGTGCATTTTTTAAAATTAGAGACCTAGGGGAATCCAAGATGGGGTGACTTGTGGGGCTCTGACCAGGTTCTGTTACCGAGAGACCTTTGCAAACCTCAAAATTTGGCTAAAAAAACACGTTTTCCTCACATTTCCGTCACAGAAAGTTCTGGAATCTGAGAGGAGCCACAAATTTCCTTCCACCCAGCGTTCCCCCAAGTCTCCAGATAAAAATGATACCTCACTTGTGTGGGTAGGCCTAGCGCCCGCGACAGGAACTGCCCCAAAACACAACGTGGACACATCCCATTTTTCTACAGAAAACAGCGGTGTTTTTTGCAAAGTGCCTACCTGTAGATTTTGGCCCCTAGCTCAGCCGGCACCTAGGGAAACCTACCAAACCTGTGCATTTTTTAAAATTAGAGACCTAAGGGAATCCAAGATGGGGTGACTTGTGGGGCTCTGACCAGGTTCTGTTACCCAGAATCCTTTGCAAACCTCAAAATTTGGCTAAAAAAACACGTTTTCCGCACATTTTGGTGACAGAAAGTTCTGGATTCTGAGAGGAGCCACAAATTTCCTACCACCCAGCGTTCCCCCAAGTCTCCCGATAAAAATTATACCTCACTTGTGTGGGTAGGCCTAGTGCCCGCGACAGGAACTGCCCCAAAACACAACGTGGACACATCCCATTTTTCTACAGAAAACAGAGGTGTTTTTTGCAAAGTGCCTACCTGTAGATTTTGGCCTCTAGCTCAGCCGGCACCTAGGGAAACCTACCAAACCTGTGCATTTTTAAAAACTAGAGACCTAGGGGAATCCAAGATGGGGTGACTAGTGAGGGCTCTCACCAGGTTCTGTTACCCAGAATCCTTTGCAAACCTCAAAATTTGGCAAAAAAACAAGTTTTCCTCACATTTCGGTGACAGAAAGTTCTGGAATCTGAGAGGAGCCACAAATTTCCTTCCACCCAGTGTTCCCCCAAGTCTTCCGATAAAAATGATACCTCACTTGTGTGGGTACGCCTAGCTCCCGCGACAGGAAATGGCCCTAAACACAACATGGACACATCCCATTTTTCAACAGAAAACAGAGGTGTTTTTTGCAAAGTGCCTACCTGTAGATTTTGGCCTCTAGCTCAGCCGGCACCTAGGGAAACCTACCAAACCTGTGCATTTTTTTAAATTAGAGACCTAGGGGAATCCAAGATGGGGTGACTTGTGGGGCTCTGACCAGGTTCTGTTACCCAGAATCCTTTGCAAACCTCAAAATTTGGCTAAAAAAACACGTTTTCCGCACATTTTGGTGACAGAAAGTTCTGGATTCTGGGAGGAGCCACAAATTTCCTTCCACCCAGCGTTCCCCCAAGTCCCCGATAAAAATTATACCTCACTTGTGTGGGTAGGCCTAGTCCCCGCGACAGGAACTGCCCCAAAACACAACGTGGACACATCCCATTTTTCTACAGAAAACAGAGGTGTTTTTTGCAAAGTGCCTACCTGTAGATTTTGGCCTCTAGCTCAGCCGGCACCTAGGGAAACCTACCAAACCTGTGCATTTTTAAAAACTAGAGACCTAGGGGAATCCAAGATGGGGTGACTAGTGAGGGCTCTCACCAGGTTCTGTTACCCAGAATACTTTGCAAACCTCAAAATTTGGCAAAAAAGCACGTTTTCCTCACATTTCGGTGACAGAAAGTTCTGGATTCTGAGAGGAGCCACAAATTTCCTTCCACCCAGTGTTCCCCCAAGTCTCCCGATAAAAATGATACCTCACTTGTGTGGGAAGGCCTAGCGCCCGCGACAGGAAATGGCCCTAAACACAACATGGACACATCCCATTTTTCAACAGAAAACAGAGGTGTTTTTTGCAAAGTGCCTACCTGTAGATTTTGGCCGCTAGCTCAGCCGGCACCTAGGGAAACCTACCAAACCTGTGCATTTTTTAAAATTAGAGACCTAGGGGAATCCAAGATGGGGTGACTTGTGGGGCTCTGACCAGGTTCTGTTACCGAGAGACCTTTGCAAACCTCAAAATTTGGCTAAAAAAACACGTTTTCCTCACATTTCCGTCACAGAAAGTTCTGGAATCTGAGAGGAGCCACAAATTTCCTTCCACCCAGCGTTCCCCCAAGTCTCCAGATAAAAATGATACCTCACTTGTGTGGGTAGGCCTAGCGCCCGCGACAGGAACTGCCCCAAAACACAACGTGGACACATCCCATTTTTCTACAGAAAACAGCGGTGTTTTTTGCAAAGTGCCTACCTGTAGATTTTGGCCCCTAGCTCAGCCGGCACCTAGGGAAACCTACCAAACCTGTGCATTTTTTAAAATTAGAGACCTAAGGGAATCCAAGATGGGGTGACTTGTGGGGCTCTGACCAGGTTCTGTTACCCAGAATCCTTTGCAAACCTCAAAATTTGGCTAAAAAAACACGTTTTCCGCACATTTTGGTGACAGAAAGTTCTGGATTCTGAGAGGAGCCACAAATTTCCTACCACCCAGCGTTCCCCCAAGTCTCCCGATAAAAATTATACCTCACTTGTGTGGGTAGGCCTAGTGCCCGCGACAGGAACTGCCCCAAAACACAACGTGGACACATCCCATTTTTCTACAGAAAACAGAGGTGTTTTTTGCAAAGTGCCTACCTGTAGATTTTGGCCTCTAGCTCAGCCGGCACCTAGGGAAACCTACCAAACCTGTGCATTTTTAAAAACTAGAGACCTAGGGGAATCCAAGATGGGGTGACTAGTGAGGGCTCTCACCAGGTTCTGTTACCCAGAATCCTTTGCAAACCTCAAAATTTGGCAAAAAAAACAAGTTTTCCTCACATTTCGGTGACAGAAAGTTCTGGAATCTGAGAGGAGCCACAAATTTCCTTCCACCCAGTGTTCCCCCAAGTCTTCCGATAAAAATGATACCTCACTTGTGTGGGTACGCCTAGCTCCCGCGACAGGAAATGGCCCTAAACACAACATGGACACATCCCATTTTTCAACAGAAAACAGAGGTGTTTTTTGCAAAGTGCCTACCTGTAGATTTTGGCCTCTAGCTCAGCCGGCACCTAGGGAAACCTACCAAACCTGTGCATTTTTTTAAATTAGAGACCTAGGGGAATCCAAGATGGGGTGACTTGTGGGGCTCTGACCAGGTTCTGTTACCCAGAATCCTTTGCAAACCTCAAAATTTGGCTAAAAAAACACGTTTTCCGCACATTTTGGTGACAGAAAGTTCTGGATTCTGGGAGGAGCCACAAATTTCCTTCCACCCAGCGTTCCCCCAAGTCCCCGATAAAAATTATACCTCACTTGTGTGGGTAGGCCTAGTCCCCGCGACAGGAACTGCCCCAAAACACAACGTGGACACATCCCATTTTTCTACAGAAAACAGAGGTGTTTTTTGCAAAGTGCCTACCTGTAGATTTTGGCCTCTAGCTCAGCCGGCACCTAGGGAAACCTACCAAACCTGTGCATTTTTAAAAACTAGAGACCTAGGGGAATCCAAGATGGGGTGACTAGTGAGGGCTCTCACCAGGTTCTGTTACCCAGAATACTTTGCAAACCTCAAAATTTGGCAAAAAAGCACGTTTTCCTCACATTTCGGTGACAGAAAGTTCTGGAATCTGAGAGGAGCCACAAATTTCCTTCCACCCAGTGTTCCCCCAAGTCTCCCGATAAAAATGATACCTCACTTGTGTGGGTACGCCTAGCGCCCGCGACAGGAAATGGCCCTAAACACAACATGGACACATCCCATTTTTCAACAGAAAACAGAGGTGTTTTTTGCAAAGTGCCTACCTGTAGATTTTGGCCTCTAGCTCAGCCGGCACCTAGGGAAACCTACCAAACCTGTGCATTTTTTAAAATTAGAGACCTAGGGGAATCCAAGATGGGGTGACTTGTGGGGCTCTGACCAGGTTCTGTTACCCAGAATCCTTTGCAAACCTCAAAATTTGGCTAAAAAAACACGTTTTCCGCACATTTTGGTGACAGAAAGTTCTGGATTCTGAGAGGAGCCACAAATTTCCTTCCACCCAGCGTTCCCCCAAGTCTCCCGATAAAAATTATACCTCACTTGTGTGGGTAGGCCTAGTGCCCGCAACAGGAACTGCCCCAAAACACAACGTGGACACATCCCATTTTTCTACAGAAAACAGAGGTGTTTTTTGCAAAGTGCCTACCTGTAGATTTTGGCCTCTAGCTCAGCCGGCACCTAGGGAAACCTACCAAACCTGTGCATTTTTAAAAACTAGAGACCTAGGGGAATCCAAGATGGGGTGACTAGTGAGGGCTCTCACCAGGTTCTGTTACCCAGAATACTTTGCAAACCTCAAAATTTGGCAAAAAAACAAGTTTTCCTCACATTTCGGTGACAGAAAGTTCTGGATTCTGAGAGGAGCCACAAATTTCCTTCCACCCAGTGTTCCCCCAAGTCTCCCGATAAAAATGATACCTCACTTGTGTGGGAAGGCCTAGCGCCCGCGACAGGAAATGGCCCTAAACACAACATGGACACATCCCATTTTTCAACAGAAAACAGAGGTGCTTTGTGCAAAGTGCTTACCTGTAGATTTTGGCCTCTAGCTCAGCCGGCACCTAGGGAAACCTACCAAACCTGTGCATTTTTTAAAATTAGAGACCTAGGGGAATCCAAGATGGGGTGACTTGTGGGGCTCTGACCAGGTTCTGTTACCCAGAATCCTTTGCAAACCTCAAAATTTGGCTAAAAAAACACGTTTTCCGCACATTTTGGTGACAGAAAGTTCTGGATTCTGAGAGGAGCCACAAATTTCCTTCCACCCAGCGTTCCCCCAAGTCTCCCGATAAAAATTATACCTCACTTGTGTGGGTAGGCCTAGTGCCCGCAACAGGAACTGCCCCAAAACACAACGTGAACACATCCCATTTTTCTACAGAAAACAGAGGTGTTTTTTGCAAAGTGCCTACCTGTAGATTTTGGCCTCTAGCTCAGCCGGCACCTAGGGAAACCTACCAAACCTGTGCATTTTTAAAAACTAGAGACCTAGGGGAATCCAAGATGGGGTGACTAGTGAGGGCTCTCACCAGGTTCTGTTACCCAGAATACTTTGCAAACCTCAAAATTTGGCAAAAAAACAAGTTTTCCTCACATTTCGGTGACAGAAAGTTCTGGATTCTGAGAGGAGCCACAAATTTCCTTCCACCCAGTGTTCCCCCAAGTCTCCCGATAAAAATGATACCTCACTTGTGTGGGAAGGCCTAGCGCCGGCGACAGGAAATGGCCCTAAACACAACATGGACACATCCCATTTTTCAACAGAAAACAGAGGTGCTTTGTGCAAAGTGCTTACCTGTAGATTTTGGCCTCTAGCTCAGCCGGCACCTAGGGAAACCTACCAAACCTGTGCATTTTTTAAAATTAGAGGCCTAGGGGAATCCAAGATGGGGTGACTTGTGGGGCTCTGACTAGGTTCTGTTACCCAGAATCCTTTGCAAACCTCAAAATTTGGCTAAAAAAACACGTTTTCCGCACATTTCGGTGACAGAAAGTTCTGGATTCTGAGAGGAGCCACAAATTTCCTTCCACTCAGCGTTCCCCCAAGTCTCCCGATAAAAATGATACCTCACTTGTGTGGGTAGGCCTAGCGCCCGCGACAGGAACTGCCCCAAAACACAACGTGGACACATCCCATTTTTCTACAGAAAACAGAGGTGTTTTTTGCAAAGTGCCTACCTGTAGATTTTGGCCCCTAGCTCAGCCGGCACCTAAAGAAACCTACCAAACCTGTGCATTTTTTAAAATTAGAGACCTAAGGGAATCCAAGATGGGGTGACTTGTGGGGCTCTGACCAGGTTCTGTTACCCAGAATCCTTTGCAAACCTCAAAATTTGGCTAAAAAAACACGTTTTCCGCACATTTTGGTGACAGAAAGTTCTGGATTCTGAGAGGAGCCACAAATTTCCTTCCACCCAGCGTTCCCCCAAGTCTCCCGATAAAAATTATACCTCACTTGTGTGGGTAGGCCTAGTGCCCGCGACAGGAACTGTCCCAAAACACAACGTGGACACATCCCATTTTTCTACAGAAAACAGAGGTGTTTTTTGCAAAGTGCCTACCTGTAGATTTTGGCCTCTAGCTCAGCCGGCACCTAGGGAAACCTACCAAACCTGTGCATTTTTAAAAACTAGAGACCTAGGGGAATCCAAGATGGGGGGACTAGTGAGGGCTCTCACCAGGTTCTGTTACCCAGAATACTTTGCAAACCTCAAAATTTGGCAAAAAAACACGTTTTCCTCACATTTCGGTGACAGAAAGTTCTGGAATCTGAGAGGAGCCACAAATTTCCTTCCACCCAGTGTTCCCCCAAGTCTCCCGATAAAAATGATACCTCACTTGTGTGGGTACGCCTAGCGCCCGCGACAGGAAATGGCCCTAAACACAACATGGACACATCCCATTTTTCAACAGAAAACAGAGGTGTTTTTTGCAAAGTGCCTACCTGTAGATTTTGGCCGCTAGCTCAGCCGGCACCTAGGGAAACCTACCAAACCTGTGCATTTTTTAAAATTAGAGACCTAGGGGAATCCAAGATGGGGTGACTTGTGGGGCTCTGACCAGGTTCTGTTACCGAGAGACCTTTGCAAACCTCAAAATTTGGCTAAAAAAACACGTTTTCCTCACATTTCCGTCACAGAAAGTTCTGGAATCTGAGAGGAGCCACAAATTTCCTTCCACCCAGCGTTCCCCCAAGTCTCCAGATAAAAATGATACCTCACTTGTGTGGGTAGGCCTAGCGCCCGCGACAGGAACTGCCCCAAAACACAACGTGGACACATCCCATTTTTCTACAGAAAACAGCGGTGTTTTTTGCAAAGTGCCTACCTGTAGATTTTGGCCCCTAGCTCAGCCGGCACCTAGGGAAACCTACCAAACCTGTGCATTTTTTAAAATTAGAGACCTAAGGGAATCCAAGATGGGGTGACTTGTGGGGCTCTGACCAGGTTCTGTTACCCAGAATCCTTTGCAAACCTCAAAATTTGGCTAAAAAAACACGTTTTCCGCACATTTTGGTGACAGAAAGTTCTGGATTCTGATAGGAGCCACAAATTTCCTACCACCCAGCGTTCCCCCAAGTCTCCCGATAAAAATTATACCTCACTTGTGTGGGTAGGCCTAGTGCCCGCGACAGGAACTGCCCCAAAACACAACGTGGACACATCCCATTTTTCTACAGAAAACAGAGGTGTTTTTTGCAAAGTGCCTACCTGTAGATTTTGGCCTCTAGCTCAGCCGGCACCTAGGGAAACCTACCAAACCTGTGCATTTTTAAAAACTAGAGACCTAGGGGAATCCAAGATGGGGTGACTAGTGAGGGCTCTCACCAGGTTCTGTTACCCAGAATCCTTTGCAAACCTCAAAATTTGGCAAAAAAACAAGTTTTCCTCACATTTCGGTGACAGAAAGTTCTGGAATCTGAGAGGAGCCACAAATTTCCTTCCACCCAGTGTTCCCCCAAGTCTTCCGATAAAAATGATACCTCACTTGTGTGGGTACGCCTAGCTCCCGCGACAGGAAATGGCCCTAAACACAACATGGACACATCCCATTTTTCAACAGAAAACAGAGGTGTTTTTTGCAAAGTGCCTACCTGTAGATTTTGGCCTCTAGCTCAGCCGGGCACCTAGGGAAACCTACCAAACCTGTGCATTTTTTTAAATTAGAGACCTAGGGGAATCCAAGATGGGGTGACTTGTGGGGCTCTGACCAGGTTCTGTTACCCAGAATCCTTTGCAAACCTCAAAATTTGGCTAAAAAAACACGTTTTCCGCACATTTTGGTGACAGAAAGTTCTGGATTCTGGGAGGAGCCACAAATTTCCTTCCACCCAGCGTTCCCCCAAGTCCCCGATAAAAATTATACCTCACTTGTGTGGGTAGGCCTAGTCCCCGCGACAGGAACTGCCCCAAAACACAACGTGGACACATCCCATTTTTCTACAGAAAACAGAGGTGTTTTTTGCAAAGTGCCTACCTGTAGATTTTGGCCTCTAGCTCAGCCGGCACCTAGGGAAACCTACCAAACCTGTGCATTTTTAAAAACTAGAGACCTAGGGGAATCCAAGATGGGGTGACTAGTGAGGGCTCTCACCAGGTTCTGTTACCCAGAATACTTTGCAAACCTCAAAATTTGGCAAAAAAGCACGTTTTCCTCACATTTCGGTGACAGAAAGTTCTGGAATCTGAGAGGAGCCACAAATTTCCTTCCACCCAGTGTTCCCCCAAGTCTCCCGATAAAATTGATACCTCACTTGTGTGGGTACGCCTAGCGCCCGCGACAGGAAATGGCCCTAAACACAACATGGACACATCCCATTTTTCAACAGAAAACAGAGGTGTTTTTTGCAAAGTGCCTACCTGTAGATTTTGGCCTCTAGCTCAGCCGGGCACCTAGGGAAACCTACCAAACCTGTGCATTTTTTAAAATTAGAGACCTAGGGGAATCCAAGATGGGGTGACTTGTGGGGCTCTGACCAGGTTCTGTTACCCAGAATCCTTTGCAAACCTCAAAATTTGGCTAAAAAAACACGTTTTCCGCACATTTTGGTGACAGAAAGTTCTGGATTCTGAGAGGAGCCACAAATTTCCTTCCACCCAGCGTTCCCCCAAGTCTCCCGATAAAAATTATACCTCACTTGTGTGGGTAGGCCTAGTGCCCGCAACAGGAACTGCCCCAAAACACAACGTGGACACATCCCATTTTTCTACAGAAAACAGAGGTGTTTTTTGCAAAGTGCCTACCTGTAGATTTTGGCCTCTAGCTCAGCCGGCACCTAGGGAAACCTACCAAACCTGTGCATTTTTAAAAACTAGAGACCTAGGGGAATCCAAGATGGGGTGACTAGTGAGGGCTCTCACCAGGTTCTGTTACCCAGAATACTTTGCAAACCTCAAAATTTGGCAAAAAAACAAGTTTTCCTCACATTTCGGTGACAGAAAGTTCTGGATTCTGAGAGGAGCCACAAATTTCCTTCCACCCAGTGTTCCCCCAAGTCTCCCGATAAAAATGATACCTCACTTGTGTGGGAAGGCCTAGCGCCCGCGACAGGAAATGGCCCTAAACACAACATGGACACATCCCATTTTTCAACAGAAAACAGAGGTGCTTTGTGCAAAGTGCTTACCTGTAGATTTTGGCCTCTAGCTCAGCCGGCACCTAGGGAAACCTACCAAACCTGTGCATTTTTTAAAATTAGAGGCCTAGGGGAATCCAAGATGGGGTGACTTGTGGGGCTCTGACTAGGTTCTGTTACCCAGAATCCTTTGCAAACCTCAAAATTTGGCTAAAAAAACACGTTTTCCGCACATTTCGGTGACAGAAAGTTCTGGATTCTGAGAGGAGCCACAAATTTCCTTCCACTCAGCGTTCCCCCAAGTCTCCCGATAAAAATGATACCTCACTTGTGTGGGTAGGCCTAGCGCCCGCGACAGGAACTGCCCCAAAACACAACGTGGACACATCCCATTTTTCTACAGAAAACAGAGGTGTTTTTTGCAAAGTGCCTACCTGTAGATTTTGGCCCCTAGCTCAGCCGGCACCTAAAGAAACCTACCAAACCTGTGCATTTTTTAAAATTAGAGACCTAAGGGAATCCAAGATGGGGTGACTTGTGGGGCTCTGACCAGGTTCTGTTACCCAGAATCCTTTGCAAACCTCAAAATTTGGCTAAAAAAACACGTTTTCCGCACATTTTGGTGACAGAAAGTTCTGGATTCTGAGAGGAGCCACAAATTTCCTTCCACCCAGCGTTCCCCCAAGTCTCCCGATAAAAATTATACCTCACTTGTGTGGGTAGGCCTAGTGCCCACGACAGGAACTGCCCCAAAACACAACGTGGACACATCCCATTTTTCTACAGAAAACAGAGGTGTTTTTTGCAAAGTGCCTACCTGTAGATTTTGGCCTCTAGCTCAGCCGGCACCTAGGGAAACCTACCAAACCTGGGCATTTTTAAAAACTAGAGACCTAGGGGAATCCAAGATGGCGTGACTAGTGAGGGCTCTCACCAGGTTCTGTTACCCAGAATCCTTTGCAAACCTCAAACTTTGGCAAAAAACACGTTTTCCTCACATTTCGGTGACAGAAAGTTCTGGAATCTGAGAGGAGCCACAAATTTCCTTCCACCCAGTGTTCCCCCAAGTCTCCCGATAAAAATGATACCTCACTTGTGTGGGTACGCCTAGCGCCCGCGACAGGAAATGGCCCTAAACACAACATGGACACATCCCATTTTTCAACAGAAAACAGAGGTGTTTTTTGCAAAGTGCCTAGCTGTAGATTTTGGCCTCTAGCTCAGCCGGCACCTAGGAAAACCTACCAAACCTGTGCATTTTTTAAAATTAGAGACCTAGGGGAATCCAAGATGGGGTGACTTGTGGGGCTCTGACCAGGTTCTGTTACCCAGAGACCTTTGCAAACCTCAAAATTTGGCTAAAAAAACACGTTTTCCTCACATTTCCGTCACAGAAAGTTCTGGAATCTGAGAGGAGCCACAAATTTCCTTCCACCCAGCGTTCCCCCAAGTCTCCAGATAAAAATGATACCTCACTTGTGTGGGTAGGCCTAGCGCCCGCGACAGGAACTGCCCCAAAACACAACGTGGACACATCCCATTTTTCTACAGAAAACAGAGGTGTTTTTTGAAAGTGCCTACCTGTAGATTTTGGCCCCTAGCTCAGCCGGCACCTAGGGAAACCTACCAAACCTGTGCATTTTTTAAAATTAGAGACCTAAGGGAATCCAAGATGGGGTGACTTGTGGGGCTCTGACCAGGTTCTGTTACCCAGAATCATTTGCAAACCTCAAAATTTGGCTAAAAAAACACGTTTTCCGCACATTTTGGTGACAGAAAGTTCTGGATTCTGAGAGGAGCCACAAATTTCCTACCACCCAGCGTTCCCCCAAGTCTCCCGATAAAAATTATACCTCACTTGTGTGGGTAGGCCTAGTGCCCGCGACAGGAACTGCCCCAAAACACAACGTGGACACATCGCATTTTTCTACAGAAAACAGAGGTGTTTTTTGCAAAGTGCCTACCTGTAGATTTTGGCCTCTAGCTCAGCCGGCACCTAGGGAAACCTACCAAACCTGTGCATGTTTAAAAACTATAGACCTAGGGGAATCCATGATGGGGTGACTAGTGAGGGCTCTCACCAGGTTCTGTTACCCAGAATCCTTTGCAAACCTCAAAATTTGGCAAAAAAACACGTTTTCCTCAAATTTCGGTGACAGAAAGTTCTGGAATCTGAGAGGAGCCACAAATTTCCTTCCACCCAGTGTTCCCCCAAGTCTCCCGATAAAAACCATACCTCACTTGTGTGGGTACGCCTAGCGCCCGCGACAGGAAATGGCCCTAAACACAACATGGACACATCCCATTTTTCAACAGAAAACAGAGGTGTTTTTTGCAAAGTGCCTACCTGTAGATTTTGGCCTCTAGCTCAGCCGGCACCTAGGGAAACCTACCAAACCTGTGCATTTTTTAAAATTAGAGACCTAGGCGAATCCAAGATGGGGTGACTTGTGGGGCTCTGACCAGGTTCTGTTACCCAGAATCCTTTGCAAACCTCAAAATTTGGCTAAAAAAACACGTTTTCCGCACATTTCGGTGACAGAAAGTTCTGGATTCTGAGAGGAGCCACAAATTTCCTTCCACCCAGCGTTCCCCCAAGTCTCCAGATAAAAATGATACCTCACTTGTGTGGGTAGGCCTAGCGCCCGCGACAGGAACTGCCCCAAAACACAACGTGGACACATCCCATTTTTCTACAGAAAACAGAGGTATTTTTTGCAAAGTGCCTACCTGTAGATTTTGGCCCCTAGCTCAGCCGGCACCTAGGGAAACCTACCAAACCTGTGCATTTTTTAAAATTAGAGACCTAGGGGAATCCAAGATGGGGTGACTTGTGGGACTCTGACCAGGTTCTGTTACCCAGAATCCTTTGCAAACCTCAAAATTTGGCTAAAAAAACAAGTTTTCCTCACATTTCGGTGACAGAAAGTTCTGGAATCTGAGAGGAGCCAAAAATTTCCTTCCACCCAGTGTTCCCGCAAGTCTCCCGATAAAAATGATACCTCACTTGTGTGGGAAGGCCTAGCGCCCGCGACAGGAAATGGCCCTAAACACAACATGGACACATCCCATTTTTCAACAGAAAACAGAGGTGCTTTTTGCAAAGTGCTAACCTGTAGATTTTGGCCTCTAGCTCAGCCGGCACCTAGGGAAACCTACCAAACCTGTGCATTTTTTTAAATTAGAGACCTAGGGGAATCCAAGATGGGGTGACTTGTGGGGCTCTGACTAGGTTCTGTTACCCAGAATCCTTTGCAAACCTCAAAATTTGGCTAAAAAAACACGTTTTCCGCACATTTCGGTGACAGAAAGTTCTGGATTCTGAGAGGAGCCACAAATTTCCTTCCACTCAGCGTTCCCCCAAGTCTCCAGATAAAAATGATACCTCACTTGTGTGGGTAGGCCTAGCGCCCGCGACAGGAACTGCCCCAAAACACAACGTGGACACATCCTATTTTTCTACAGAAAACAGCGGTGTTTTTTGCAAAGTGCCTGTAGATTTTGGCCCCTAGCTCAGCCGGCACCTAGGGAAACCTACCAAACCTGTGCATTTTTTAAAATTAGAGACCTAAGGCAATCCAAGATGGGGTGACTTGTGGGGCTCTGACCAGGTTCTGTTACCCAGAATCCTTTGCAAACCTCAAAATTTGGCTAAACAAACACGTTTTCCGCACATTTTGGTGACAGAAAGTTCTGGATTCTGAGAGGAGCCACAAATTTCCTACCACCCAGCGTTCCCCCAAGTCTCCCGATAAAAATTATACCTCACTTGTGTGGGTAGGCCTAGTGCCCGCGACAGGAACTGCCCCAAAACACAACGTGGACACATCCCATTTTTCTACAGAAAACAGAGGTGTTTTTTGCAAAGTGCCTACCTGTAGATTTTGGCCTCTAGCTCAGCCGGCACCTAGGGAAACCTACCAAACCTGTGCATTTTTAAAAACTAGAGACCTAGGGGAATCCAAGATGGGGTGACTTGTGGGGCTCTGACCAGGTTCTGGTACCCAGAATCCTTTGCAAACCTCAAAATTTGGCTAAAAAAACACGTTTTCCGCACATTTTGGTGACAGAAAGTTCTGGATTCTGAGAGGAGCCACAAATTTCCTTCCACCCAGCGTTCCCCCAAGTCTCCCGATAAAAATTATACCTCACTTGTGTGGGTAGGCCTAGTGCCCGCGACAGGAACTGCCCCAAAACACAACGTGGACACATCCCATTTTTCTACAGAAAACAGAGGTGTTTTTTGCAAAGTGCCTACCTGTAGATTTTGGCCTCTAGCTCAGCCGGCACCTAGGGAAACCTACCAAACCTGTGCATTTTTAAAAACTAGAGACCTAGGGGAATCCAAGATGGGGTGACTAGTGAGGGCTCTCACCAGGTTCTGTTACCCAGAATCCTTTGCAAACCTCAAAATTTGGCAAAAAAACACGTTTTCCTCACATTTCGGTGACAGAAAGTTCTGGAATCTGAGAGGAGCCACAAATTTCCTTCCACCCAGTGTTCCCCCAAGTCTTCCGATAAAAATGATACCTCACTTGTGTGGGTACGCCTAGCGCCCGCGACAGGAAATGACCCTAAACACAACATGGACACATCCCATTTTTCAACAGAAAACAGAGGTGTTTTTTGCAAAGTGCCTACCTGTAGATTTTGGCCTCTAGCTCAGCCGGCACCTAGGGAAACCTACCAAACCTGTGCATTTTTTTAAATTAGAGACCTAGGGGAATCCAAGATGGGGTGACTTGTGGGACTCTGACCAGGTTCTGTTACCCAGAATCCTTTGCAAACCTCAAACTTTGGCTAAAAAAACACGTTTTCCGCACATTTTGGTGACAGAAAGTTCTGGATTCTGAGAGGAGCCACAAATTTCCTTCCACCCAGCGTTCCCCCAAGTCTCCCTATAAAAATGATACCTCACTTGTGTGGGTAGGCCTAGTCCCCGCGACAGGAACTGCCCCAAAACACAACGTGGACACATCCCATTTTTCTACAGAAAACAGAGGTGTTTTTTGCAAAGTGCCTACCTGTAGATTTTGGCCTCTAGCTCAGCCGGCACCTAGGGAAACCTACCAAACCTGTGCATTTTTTAAAATTAGAGACCTAGGGGAATCCAAGATGGGGTGACTTGTGGGACTCTGACCAGGTTCTGTTACCCAGAATCCTTTGCAAACCTCAAAATTTGGCTAAAAAAACAAGTTTTCCTCACATTTCGGTGACAGAAAGTTCTGGAATCTGAGAGGAGCCACAAATTTCCTTCCACCCAGTGTTCCCGCAAGTCTCCCGATAAAAATGATACCTCACTTGTGTGGGAAGTCCTAGCGCCCGCGACAGGAAATGGCCCTAAACACAACATGGACACATCCCATTTTTCAACAGAAAACAGAGGTGCTTTTTGCAAAGTGCTAACCTGTAGATTTTGGCCTCTAGCTCAGCCGGCACCTAGGGAAACCTACCAAACCTGTGCATTTTTTAAAATTAGAGACCTAGGGGAATCCAAGATGGGGTGACTTGTGGGGCTCTGACTAGGTTCTGTTACCCAGAATCCTTTGCAAACCTCAAAATTTGGCTAAAAAAACACGTTTTCCGCACTTTTCGGTGACAGAAAGTTCTGGATTCTGAGAGGAGCTACAAATTTCCTTCCACTCAGCGTTCCCCCAAGTCTCCAGATAAAAATGATACCTCACTTGTGTGGGTAGGCCTAGCGCCCGCGACAGGAACTGCCCCAAAACACAACGTGGACACATCCCATTTTTCTACAGAAAACAGCGGTGTTTTTTGCAAAGTGCCTACCTGTAGATTTTGGCCCCTAGCTCAGCCGGCACCTAGGGAAACCTACCAAACCTGTGCATTTTTTAAAATTAGAGACCTAAGGGAATCCAAGATGGGGTGACTTGTGGGGCTCTGACCAGGTTCTGTTACCCAGAATCCTTTGCAAACCTCAAAATTTGGCTAAAAAAACACGTTTTCCGCACATTTTGGTGACAGAAAGTTCTGGATTCTGAGAGGAGCCACAAATTTCCTACCACCCAGCGTTCCCCCAGGTCTCCTGATAAAAATTATACCTCACTTGTGTGGGTAGGCCTAGTGCCCGCGACAGGAACTGCCCCAAAACACAACGTGGACACATCCCATTTTTCTACAGAAAACAGAGGTGTTTTTTGCAAAGTGCCTACCTGTAGATTTTGGCCTCTAGCTCAGCCGGCACCTAGGGAAACCTACCAAACCTGTGCATTTTTTTAAAACTAGAGACCTAGGGGAATCCAAGATGGGGTGACTTGTGGGGCTCTGACCAGGTTCTGGTACCCAGAATCCTTTGCAAACCTCAAAATTTGGCTAAAAAAACACGTTTTCCGCACATTTTGGTGACAGAAAGTTCTGGATTCTGAGAGGAGCCACAAATTTCCTTCCACCCAGCGTTCCCCCAAGTCTCCCGATAAAAATTATACCTCACTTGTGTGGGTAGGCCTAGTGCCCGCGACAGGAACTGCCCCAAAACACAACGTGGACACATCCCATTTTTCTACAGAAAACAGAGGTGTTTTTTGCAAAGTGCCTACCTGTAGATTTTGGCCTCTAGCTCAGCCGGGACCTAGGGAAACCTACCAAACCTGTGCATTTTTAAAAACTAGAGACCTAGGGGAATCCAAGATGGGGTGACTAGTGAGGGCTCTCACCAGGTTCTGTTACCCAGAATCCTTTGCAAACCTCAAAATTTGGCAAAAAAACACGTTTTCCTCACATTTCGGTGACAGAAAGTTCTGGAATCTGAGAGGAGCCACAAATTTCCTTCCACCCAGTGTTCTCCCAAGTCTTCCGATAAAAATGATACCTCACTTGTGTGGGTACGCCTAGCGCCCGCGACAGGAAATGGCACTAAACACAACATGGACACATCCCATTTTTCAACAGAAAACAGAGGTGTTTTTTGCAAAGTGCCTACCTGTAGATTTTGGCCTCTAGCTCAGCCGGCACCTAGGGAAACCTACCAAACCTGTGCATTTTTTTAAATTAGAGACCTAGGGGAATCCAAGATGGGGTGACTTGTGGGACTCTGACCAGGTTCTGTTACCCAGAATCCTTTGCAAACCTCAAACTTTGGCTAAAAAAACACGTTTTCCGCACATTTTGGTGACAGAAAGTTCTGGATTCTGAGAGGAGCCACAAATTTCCTTCCACCCAGCGTTCCCCCAAGTCTCCCGATAAAAATTATACCTCACTTGTGTGGGTAGGCCTAGTCCCCGCGACAGGAACTGCCCCAAAACACAACGTGGACACATCCCATTTTTCTACAGAAAACAGAGGTGTTTTTTGCAAAGTGCCTACCTGTAGATTTTGGCCTCTAGCTCAGCCGGCACCTAGGGAAACCTACCAAACCTGTGCATTTTTAAAAACTAGAGAACTAGGGGAATCCAAGATGGAGTGACTAGTGAGGGCTCTCACCAGGTTCTGTTACCCAGAATACTTTGCAAACCTCAAAATTTGGCAAAAAAGCACGTTTTCCTCATATTTCGGTGACAGAAAGTTCTGGAATCTGAGAGGAGCCACAAATTTCCTTCCACCCAGTGTTCCCCCAAGTCTCCCGATAAAAATGATACCTCACTTGTGTGGGTACGCCTAGCGCCCGCGACAGGAAATGGCCCTAAACACAACATGGACACATCCCATTTTTCAACAGAAAACAGAGGTGTTTTTTGCAAAGTGCCTACCTGTAGATTTTGGCCTCTAGCTCAGCCGGCACCTAGGGAAACCTACCAAACCTGTGCATTTTTTAAAATTAGAGACCTAGGGGAATCCAAGATGGGGTGACTTGTGGGGCTCTGACCAGGTTCTGTTACCCAGAATCCTTTGCAAACCTCAAAATTTGGCTAAAAAAACACGTTTTCCGCACATTTTGGTGACAGAAAGTTCTGGATTCTGAGAGGAGCCACAAATTTCCTTCCACCCAGCGTTCCCCCAAGTCTCCCGATAAAAATTATACCTCACTTGTGTGGGTAGGCCTAGTGCCCGCGACAGGAACTGCCCCAAAAACACAACGTGGACACATCCCATTTTTCTACAGAAAACAGAGGTGTTTTTTGCAAAGTGCCTACCTGTAGATTTTGGCCTCTAGCTCAGCCGGCACCTAGGGAAACCTACCAAACCTGTGCATTTTTAAAAACTAGAGACCTAGGGAAATCCAAGATGGGGTGACTAGTGAGGGCTCTCACCAGGTTCTGTTACCCAGAATACTTTGCAAACCTCAAAATTTGGCAAAAAAACACGTTTTCCTCACATTTCGGTGACAGAAAGTTCTGGAATCTGAGAGGAGCCACAAATTTCCTTCCACCCAGCGTTCCCCCAAGTCTCCCGATAAAAATGATACCTCACTTGTGTGGGTACGCCTAGTCCCCGCGACAGGAACTGCCCCAAAACACAACGTGGACACATCCCATTTTTCTACAGAAAACAGAGGTGTTTTTTGCAAAGTGCCTACCTGTAGATTTTGGCCTCTAGCTCAGCCGGCACCTAGGGAAACCTACCAAACCTGTGCATTTTTTAAAATTAGAGACCTAGGGGAATCCAAGATGGGGTGACTTGTGGGACTCTGACCAGGTTCTGTTACCCAGAATCCTTTGCAAACCTCAAAATTTGGCTAAAAAAACACGTTTTCCTCACATTTCGGTGACAGAAAGTTCTGGATTCTGAGAGGAGCCACAAATTTCCTTCCACCCAGCGTTCCCCCAAGTCTCCCGATAAAAATTATACCTCACTTGTGTGGGTACGCCTAGCGCCCGCGACAGGAAATGGCCCTGAACACAACATGGACACATCCCATTTTTCAACAGAAAACAGAGGTGTTTTTTGCAAAGTGCCTACCTGTAGATTTTGGCCTCTAGCTCAGCCGGCACCTAGGGAAACCTACCAAACCTGTGCATTTTTTTAAATTAGAGACCTAGGGGAATCCAAGATGGGGTGACTTGTGGGACTCTGACCAGGTTCTGTTACCCAGAATCCTTTGCAAACCTCAAACTTTGGCTAAAAAAACACGTTTTCCGCACATTTTGGTGACAGAAAGTTCTGGATTCTGAGAGGAGCCACAAATTTCCTTCCACCCAGCGTTCCCCCAAGTCTCCCGATAAAAATGATACCTCACTTGTGTGGGTAGGCCTAGTCCCCGCGACAGGAACTGCCCCAAAACACAACGTGGACACATCCCATTTTTCTACAGAAAACAGAGGTGTTTTTTGCAAAGTGCCTACCTGTAGATTTTGGCCTCTAGCTCAGCCGGCACCTAGGGAAACCTACCAAACCTGTGCATTTTTTAAAATTAGAGACCTAGGGGAATCCAAGATGGGGTGACTTGTGGGGCTCTGACTAGGTTCTGTTACCCAGAATCCTTTGCAAACCTCAAAATTTGGCTAAAAAAACACGTTTTCCGCACATTTCGGTGACAGAAAGTTCTGGATTCTGAGAGGAGCCACAAATTTCCTTCCACTCAGCGTTCCCCCAAGTCTCCAGATAAAAATGATACCTCACTTGTGTGGGTAGGCCTAGCGCCCGCGACAGGAACTGCCCCAAAACACAACGTGGACACATCCCATTTTTCTACAGAAAACAGCGGTGTTTTTTGCAAAGTGCCTACCTGTAGATTTTGGCCCCTAGCTCAGCCGGCACCTAGGGAAACCTACCAAACCTGTGCATTTTTTAAAATTAGAGACCTAAGGGAATCCAAGATGGGGTGACTTGTGGGGCTCTGACCAGGTTCTGTTACCCAGAATCCTTTGCAAACCTCAAAATTTGGCTAAAAAAACACGTTTTCCGCACATTTTGGTGACAGAAAGTTCTGGATTCTGAGAGGAGCCACAAATTTCCTACCACCCAGCGTTCCCCCAAGTCTCCCGATAAAAATTATACCTCACTTGTGTGGGTAGGCCTAGTGCCCGCGACAGGAACTGCCCCAAAACACAACGTGGACACATCCCATTTTTCTACAGAAAACAGAGGTGTTTTTTGCAAAGTGCCTACCTGTAGATTTTGGCCTCTAGCTCAGCCGGCACCTAGGGAAACCTACCAAACCTGTGCATTATTTTAAAACTAGAGACCTAGGGGAATCCAAGATGGGGTGACTTGTGGGGCTCTGACCAGGTTCTGGTACCCAGAATCCTTTGCAAACCTCAAAATTTGGCTAAAAAAACACGTTTTCCGCACATTTTGGTGACAGAAAGTTCTGGATTCTGAGAGGAGCCACAAATTTCCTTCCACCCAGCGTTCCCCCAAGTCTCCCGATAAAAATTATACCTCACTTGTGTGGGTAGGCCTAGTGCCCGCGACAGGAACTGCCCCAAAACACAACGTGGACACATCCCATTTTTCTACAGAAAACAGAGGTGTTTTTTGCAAAGTGCCTACCTGTAGATTTTGGCCTCTAGCTCAGCCGGCACCTAGGGAAACCTACCAAACCTGTGCATTTTTAAAAACTAGAGACCTAGGGGAATCCAAGATGGGGTGACTAGTGAGGGCTCTCACCAGGTTCTGTTACCCAGAATCCTTTGCAAACCTCAAAATTTGGCAAAAAAACACATTTTCCTCACATTTCGGTGACAGAAAGTTCTGGAATCTGAGAGGAGCCACAAATTTCCTTCCACCCAGTGTTCTCCCAAGTCTTCCGATAAAAATGATACCTCACTTGTGTGGGTACGCCTAGCGCCCGCGACAGGAAATGGCACTAAACACAACATGGACACATCCCATTTTTCAACAGAAAACAGAGGTGTTTTTTGCAAAGTGCCTACCTGTAGATTTTGGCCTCTAGCTCAGCCGGCACCTAGGGAAACCTACCAAACCTATGCATTTTTTTAAATTAGAGACCTAGGGGAATCCAAGATGGGGTGACTTGTGGGACTCTGACCAGGTTCTGTTACCCAGAATCCTTTGCAAACCTCAAACTTTGGCTAAAAAAACACGTTTTCCGCACATTTTGGTGACAGAAAGTTCTGGATTCTGAGAGGAGCCACAAATTTCCTTCCACCCAGCGTTCCCCCAAGTCTCCCGATAAAAATTATACATCACTTGTGTGGGTAGGCCTAGTCCCCGCGACAGGAACTGCCCCAAAACACAACGTGGACACATCCCATTTTTCTACAGAAAACAGAGGTGTTTTTTGCAAAGTGCCTACCTGTAGATTTTGGCCTCTAGCTCAGCCGGCACCTAGGGAAACCTACCAAACCTGTGCATTTTTAAAAACTAGAGACCTAGGGGAATCCAAGATGGGGTGACTAGTGAGGGCTCTCACCAGGTTCTGTTACCCAGAATACTTTGCAAACCTCAAAATTTGGCAAAAAAGCACGTTTTCCTCATATTTCGGTGACAGAAAGTTCTGGAATCTGAGAGGAGCCACAAATTTCCTTCCACCCAGTGTTCCCCCAAGTCTCCCGATAAAAATGATACCTCACTTGTGTGGGTACGCCTAGCGCCCGCGACAGGAAATGGCCCTAAACACAACATGGACACATCCCATTTTTCAACAGAAAACAGAGGTGTTTTTTGCAAAGTGCCTACCTGTAGATTTTGGCCTCTAGCTCAGCCGGCACCTAGGGAAACCTACCAAACCTGTGCATTTTTTAAAATTAGAGACCTAGGGGAATCCAAGATGTGGTGACTTGTGGGGCTCTGACCAGGTTCTGTTACCCAGAATCCTTTGCAAACCTCAAAATTTGGCTAAAAAAACACGTTTTCCGCACATTTTGGTGACAGAAAGTTCTGGATTCTGAGAGGAGCCACAAATTTCCTTCCACCCAGCGTTGCCCCAAGTCTCCCGATAAAAATTATACCTCACTTGTGTGGGTAGGCCTAGTGCCCGCGACAGGAACTGCCCCAAAACACAACGTGGACACATCCCATTTTTCTACAGAAAACAGAGGTGTTTTTTGCAAAGTGCCTACCTGTAGATTTTGGCCTCTAGCTCAGCCGGCACCTAGGGAAACCTACCAAACCTGTGCATTTTTAAAAACTAGAGACCTAGGGGAATCCAAGATGGGGTGACTAGTGAGGGCTCTCACCAGGTTCTGTTACCCAGAATCCTTTGCAAACCTCAAAATTTGGCAAAAAAACACGTTTTCCTCACATTTCGGTGACAGAAAGTTCTGGAATCTGAGAGGAGCCACAAATTTCCTTCCACCCAGTGTTCTCCCAAGTCTTCCGATAAAAATGATACCTCACTTGTGTGGGTAAGCCTAGCGCCCGCGACAGGAAATGGCACTAAACACAACATGGACACATCCCATTTTTCAACAGAAAACAGAGGTGTTTTTTGCAAAGTGCCTACCTGTAGATTTTGGCCTCTAGCTCAGCCGGCACCTAGGGAAACCTACCAAACCTGTGCATTTTTTTAAATTAGAGACCTAGGGGAATCCAAGATGGGGTGACTTGTGGGACTCTGACCAGGTTCTGTTACCCTGAATCCTTTGCAAACCTCAAACTTTGGCTAAAAAAACACGTTTTCCTCATATTTTGGTGACAGAAAGTTCTGGATTCTGAGAGGAGCCACAAATTTCCTTCCACCCAGCGTTCCCCCAAGTCTCCCGATAAAAATTATACCTCACTTGTGTGGGTAGGCCTAGTCCCCGCGACAGGAACTGCCCCAAAACACAACGTGGACACATCCCATTTTTCTACAGAAAACAGAGGTGTTTTTTGCAAAGTGCCTACCTGTAGATTTTGGCCTCTAGCTCAGCCGGCACCTAGGGAAACCTACCAAACCTGTGCATTTTTAAAAACTAGAGACCTAGGGGAATCCAAGATGGGGTGACTAGTGAGGGCTCTCACCAGGTTCTGTTACCCAGAATACTTTGCAAACCTCAAAATTTGGCAAAAAAGCACGTTTTCCTCATATTTCGGTGACAGAAAGTTCTGGAATCTGAGAGGAGCCACAAATTTCCTTCCACCCAGTGTTCCCCCAAGTCTCCCGATAAAAATGATACCTCACTTGTGTGGGTACGCCTAGCGCCCGCGACAGGAAATGGCCCTAAACACAACATGGACACATCCCATTTTTCAACAGAAAACAGAGGTGTTTTTTGCAAAGTGCCTACCTGTAGATTTTGGCCTCTAGCTCAGCCGGCACCTAGGGAAACCTACCAAACCTGTGCATTTTTTAAAATTAGAGACCTAGGGGAATCCAAGATGGGGTGACTTGTGGGGCTCTGACCAGGTTCTGTTACCCAGAATCCTTTGCAAACCTCAAAATTTGGCTAAAAAAACAAGTTTTCCTCACATTTCGGTGACAGAAAGTTCTGGAATCTGAGAGGAGCCACAAATTTCCTTCCACCCAGTGTTCCCCCAAGTCTCCCGATAAAAATGATACCTCACTTGTGTGGGTACGCCTAGCGCCCGCGACAGGAAATGGCCCTAAACACAACATGGACACATCCCATTTTTCAACAGAAAACAGAGGTGTTTTTTGCAAAGTGCCTACCTGTAGATTTTGGCCTCTAGCTCAGCCGGCACCTAGGGAAACCTACCAAACCTGTGCATTTTTTAAAATTAGAGACCTAGGGGAATCCAAGATGGGGTGACTTGTGGGGCTCTGACCAGGTTCTGTTACCCAGAATCCTTTGCAAACCTCAAAATTTGGCTAAAAAAACACGTTTTCCGCACATTTTGGTGACAGAAAGTTCTGGATTCTGAGAGGAGCCACAAATTTCCTTCCACCCAGCGTTCCCCCAAGTCTTCCGATAAAAATGATACCTCACTTGTGTGGGTACGCCTAGCGCCCGCGACAGGAAATGGCACTAAACACAACATGGACACATCCCATTTTTCAACAGAAAACAGAGGTGTTTTTTGCAAAGTGCCTACCTGTAGATTTTGGCCTCTAGCTCAGCCGGCACCTAGGGAAACCTACCAAACCTGTGCATTTTTTAAAATTAGAGACCTAGGGGAATCCAAGATGGGGTGACTTGTGGGGCTCTGACCAGGTTCTGTTACCCAGAATCCTTTGCAAACCTCAAAATTTGGCTAAAAAACACGTTTTCCGCACATTTTGGTGACAGAAAGTTCTGGATTCTGAGAGGAGCCACAAATTTCCTTCCACCCAGCGTTCCCCCAAGTCTCCCGATAAAAATTATACCTCACTTGTGTGGGTAGGCCTAGTGCCCGCGACAGGAACTGCCCCAAAAACACAATGTGGACACATCCCATTTTTCTACAGAAAACAGAGGTGTTTTTTGCAAAGTGCCTACCTGTAGATTTTGGCCTCTAGCTCAGCCGGCACCTAGGGAAACCTACCAAACCTGTGCATTTTTTAAAATTAGAGACCTAGGGGAATCCAAGATGGGGTGACTTGTGGGGCTCTGACCAGGTTCTGTTACCCAGAATCCTTTGCAAACCTCAAAATTTGGCTAAAAAAACAAGTTTTCCTCACATTTCGGTGACAGAAAGTTCTGGAATCTGAGAGGAGCCACAAATTTCCTTCCACCCAGTGTTCCCCCAAGTCTCCCGATAAAAATGATACCTCACTTGTGTGGGTACGCCTAGCGCCCGCGACAGGAAATGGCCCTAAACACAACATGGACACATCCCATTTTTCAACAGAAAACAGAGGTGTTTTTTGCAAAGTGCCTACCTGTAGATTTTGGCCTCTAGCTCAGCCGGCACCTAGGGAAACCTACCAAACCTGTGCATTTTTTAAAATTAGAGACCTAGGGGAATCCAAGATGGGGTGACTTGTGGGGCTCTGACCAGGTTCTGTTACCCAGAATCCTTTGCAAACCTCAAAATTTGGCTAAAAAAACACGTTTTCCGCACATTTTGGTGACAGAAAGTTCTGGATTCTGAGAGGAGCCACAAATTTCCTTCCACCCAGCGTTCCCCCAAGTCTTCCGATAAAAATGATACCTCACTTGTGTGGGTACGCCTAGCGCCCGCGACAGGAAATGGCACTAAACACAACATGGACACATCCCATTTTTCAACAGAAAACAGAGGTGTTTTTTGCAAAGTGCCTACCTGTAGATTTTGGCCTCTAGCTCAGCCGGCACCTAGGGAAACCTACCAAACCTGTGCATTTTTTTAAATTAGAGACCTAGGGGAATCCAAGATGGGGTGACTTGTGGGACTCTGACCAGGTTCTGTTACCCAGAATCCTTTGCAAACCTCAAACTTTGGCTAAAAAAACACGTTTTCCTCATATTTTGGTGACAGAAAGTTCTGGATTCTGAGAGGAGCCACAAATTTCCTTCCACCCAGCGTTCCCCCAAGTCTCCCGATAAAAATTATACCTCACTTGTGTGGGTAGTCCTAGTCCCCGCGACAGGAACTGCCCCAAAACACAACGTGGACACATCCCATTTTTCTACAGAAAACAGAGGTGTTTTTTGCAAAGTGCCTACCTGTAGATTTTGGCCTCTAGCTCAGCCGGCACCTAGGGAAACCTACCAAACCTGTGCATTTTTAAAAACTAGAGACCTAGGGGAATCCAAGATGGGGTGACTAGTGAGGGCTCTCACCAGGTTCTGTTACCCAGAATACTTTACCAACCTCAAAATTTGGCAAAAAAGCACGTTTTCCTCATATTTCGGTGACAGAAAGTTCTGGAATCTGAGAGGAGCCACAAATTTCCTTCCACCCAGTGTTCCCCCAAGTCTCCCGATAAAAATGATACCTCACTTGTGTGGGTACGCCTAGCGCCCGCGACAGGAAATGGCCCTAAACACAACATGGACACATCCCATTTTTCAACAGAAAACAGAGGTGTTTTTTGCAAAGTGCCTACCTGTAGATTTTGGCCTCTAGCTCAGCCGGCACCTAGGGAAACCTACCAAACCTGTGCATTTTTTAAAATTAGAGACCTAGGGGAATCCAAGATGGGGTGACTTGTGGGGCTCTGACCAGGTTCTGTTACCCAGAATCCTTTGCAAACCTCAAAATTTGGCTAAAAAAACACGTTTTCCGCACATTTTGGTGACAGAAAGTTCTGGATTCTGAGAGGAGCCACAAATTTCCTTCCACCCAGCGTTCCCCCAAGTCTCCCGATAAAAATTATACCTCACTTGTGTGGGTAGGCCTAGTGCCCGTGACAGGAACTGCCCCAAAACACAACGTGGACACATCCCATTTTTCTACAGAAAACAGAGGTGTTTTTTGCAAAGTGCCTACCTGTAGATTTTGGCCTCTAGCTCAGCCGGCACCTAGGGAAACCTACCAAACCTGTGCATTTTTAAAAACTAGAGACCTAGGGGAATCCAAGATGGGGTGACTAGTGAGGGCTCTCACCAGGTTCTGTTACCCAGAATACTTTGCAAACCTCAAAATTTGGCAAAAAAGCACGTTTTCCTCACATTTCGGTGACAGAAAGTTCTGGAATCTGAGAGGAGCCACAAATTTCCTTCCACCCAGTGTTCCCCCAAGTCTCCCGATAAAAATGATACCTCACTTGTGTGGGTACGCCTAGCGCCCGCGACAGGAAATGGCCCTAAACACAACATGGACACATCCCATTTATCAACAGAAAACAGAGGTGTTTTTTGCAAAGTGCCTACCTGTAGATTTTGGCCTCTAGCTCAGCCGGCACCTAGGGAAACCTACCAAACCTGTGCATTTTTTAAAATTAGAGACCTAGGGGAATCCAAGATGGGGTGACTTGTGGGGCTCTGACCAGGTTCTGTTACCCAGAATCCTTTGCAAACCTCAAAATTTGGCTAAAAAACACGTTTTCCGCACATTTTGGTGACAGAAAGTTCTGGATTCTGAGAGGAGCCACAAATTTCCTTCCACCCAGCGTTCCCCCAAGTCTCCCGATAAAAATTATACCTCACTTGTGTGGGTAGGCCTAGTGCCCGCGACAGGAACTGCCCCAAAAACACAATGTGGACACATCCCATTTTTCTACAGAAAACAGAGGTGTTTTTTGCAAAGTGCCTACCTGTAGATTTTGGCCTCTAGCTCAGCCGGCACCTAGGGAAACCTACCAAACCTGTGCATTTTTAAAAACTAGAGACCTAGGGGAATCCAAGATGGGGTGACTAGTGAGGGCTCTCACCAGGTTCTGTTACCCAGAATACTTTGCAAACCTCAAAATTTGGCAAAAAAACACGTTTTCCTCACATTTCGGTGACAGAAAGTTCTGGAATCTGAGAGGAGCCACAAATTTCCTTCCACCCAGTGTTCCCCCAAGTCTCCCGATAAAAATGATACCTCACTTGTGTGGGTACGCCTAGCGTCCGCGCCAGGAAATGGCCCTAAACACAACATGGACACATCCCATTTTTCAACAGAAAACAGAGGTGTTTTTTGCAAAGTGCCTACCTGTAGATTTTGGCCTCTAGCTCAGCCGGCACCTAGGGAAACCTACCAAACCTGTGCATTTTTTAAAATTAGAGACCTAGGGGAATCCAAGATGGGGTGACTTGTGGGGCTCTGACCAGGTTCTGTTACCCAGAATCCTTTGCAAACCTCACAATTTGGCTAAAAAAACAAGTTTTCCTCACATTTCGGTGACAGAAAGTTCTGGAATCTGAGAGGAGCCCCAAATTTCCTTCCACCCAGTGTTCCCCCAAGTCTCCCGATAAAAATGATACCTCACTTGTGTGGGTAGGCCTAGCGCCCGCGACAGGAAATGGCCCTAAACACAACATGGACACATCCCATTTTTAAACAGAAAACAGAGGTGTTTTATGCAAAGTGCCTACCTGTAGATTTTGGCCTCTAGCTCAGCCGGCACCTAGGGAAACCTACCAAACCTGTGCATTTTTTAAAATTAGAGACCTAGGGGAATCCAAGATGGGGTGACTTGTGGGGCTCTGACCAGGTTCTGTTACCCAGAATCCTTTGCAAACCTCAAAATTTGGCTAAAAAAACACATTTTCCGCACATTTCGGTGACAGAAAGTTCTTGATTCTGAGAGAAGCCACAAATTTCCTTCCACTCAGCGTTCCCCCAAGTCTCCAGATAAAAATGATACCTCACTTGTGTGGGTAGGCCTAGTGCCCGCGACAGGAACTGCCCCAAAACACAACGTGGACACATCCCATTTTTCTACAGAAAACAGAGGTGTTTTTTGCAAAGTGCCTACCTGTAGATTTTGGCCTCTAGCTCAGCCGGCACCTAGGGAAACCTACCAAACCTGTGCATTTTTAAAAACTAGAGACCTAGGGGAATCCAAGATGGGGTGACTTGTGGGGCTCTGACCAGGTTCTGGTACCCAGAATCCTTTGCAAACCTCAAAATTTGGCTAAAAAAACACGTTTTCCGCACATTTTGGTGACAGAAAGTTCTGGATTCTGAGAGGAGCCACAAATTTCCTTCCACCCAGCGTTCCCCCAAGTCTCCCGATAAAAATTATACCTCACTTGTGTGGGTAGGCCTAGTGCCCGCGACAGGAACTGCCCCAAAAACACAACGTGGACACATCCCATTTTTCTACAGAAAACAGAGGTGTTTTTTGCAAAGTGCCTACCTGTAGATTTTGGCCTCTAGCTCAGCCGGCACCTAGGGAAACCTACCAAACCTGTGCATTTTTAAAAACTAGAGACCTAGGGGAATCCAAGATGGGGTGACTAGTGAGGGCTCTCACCAGGTTCTGTTACCCAGAATACTTTGCAAACCTCAAAATTTGGCAAAAAAGCACGTTTTCCTCATATTTCGGTGACAGAAAGTTCTGGAATCTGAGAGGAGCCACAAATTTCCTTCCACCCAGTGTTCCCCCAAGTCTCCCGATAAAAATGATACCTCACTTGTGTGGGTACGCCTAGCGCCCGCGACAGGAAATGGCCCTAAACACAACATGGACACATCCCATTTTTCAACAGAAAACAGAGGTGTTTTTTGCAAAGTGCCTACCTGTAGATTTTGGCCTCTAGCTCAGCCGGCACCTAGGGAAACCTACCAAACCTGTGCATTTTTTAAAATTAGAGACCTAGGGGAATCCAAGATGGGGTGACTTGTGGGGCTCTGACCAGGTTCTGTTACCCAGAATCCTTTGCAAACCTCAAAATTTGGCTAAAAAAACAAGTTTTCCTCACATTTCGGTGACAGAAAGTTCTGGAATCTGAGAGGAGCCACAAATTTCCTTCCACCCAGTGTTCCCCCAAGTCTCCCGATAAAAATGATACCTCACTTGTGTGGGTACGCCTAGCGCCCGCGACAGGAAATGGCCCTAAACACAACATGGACACATCCCATTTTTCAACAGAAAACAGAGGTGTTTTTTGCAAAGTGCCTACCTGTAGATTTTGGCCTCTAGCTCAGCCGGCACCTAGGGAAACCTACCAAACCTGTGCATTTTTTAAAATTAGAGACCTAGGGGAATCCAAGATGGGGTGACTTGTGGGGCTCTGACCAGGTTCTGTTACCCAGAATCCTTTGCAAACCTCAAAATTTGGCTAAAAAAACACGTTTTCCGCACATTTTGGTGACAGAAAGTTCTGGATTCTGAGAGGAGCCACAAATTTCCTTCCACCCAGCGTTCCCCCAAGTCTTCCGATAAAAATGATACCTCACTTGTGTGGGTACGCCTAGCGCCCGCGACAGGAAATGGCACTAAACACAACATGGACACATCCCATTTTTCAACAGAAAACAGAGGTGTTTTTTGCAAAGTGCCTACCTGTAGATTTTGGCCTCTAGCTCAGCCGGCACCTAGGGAAACCTACCAAACCTGTGCATTTTTTTAAATTAGAGACCTAGGGGAATCCAAGATGGGGTGACTTGTGGGACTCTGACCAGGTTCTGTTACCCAGAATCCTTTGCAAACCTCAAACTTTGGCTAAAAAAACACGTTTTCCTCATATTTTGGTGACAGAAAGTTCTGGATTCTGAGAGGAGCCACAAATTTCCTTCCACCCAGCGTTCCCCCAAGTCTCCCGATAAAAATTATACCTCACTTGTGTGGGTAGTCCTAGTCCCCGCGACAGGAACTGCCCCAAAACACAACGTGGACACATCCCATTTTTCTACAGAAAACAGAGGTGTTTTTTGCAAAGTGCCTACCTGTAGATTTTGGCCTCTAGCTCAGCCGGCACCTAGGGAAACCTACCAAACCTGTGCATTTTTAAAAACTAGAGACCTAGGGGAATCCAAGATGGGGTGACTAGTGAGGGCTCTCACCAGGTTCTGTTACCCAGAATACTTTGCAAACCTCAAAATTTGGCAAAAAAGCACGTTTTCCTCATATTTCGGTGACAGAAAGTTCTGGAATCTGAGAGGAGCCACAAATTTCCTTCCACCCAGTGTTCCCCCAAGTCTCCCGATAAAAATGATACCTCACTTGTGTGGGTACGCCTAGCGCCCGCGACAGGAAATGGCCCTAAACACAACATGGACACATCCCATTTTTCAACAGAAAACAGAGGTGTTTTTTGCAAAGTGCCTACCTGTAGATTTTGGCCTCTAGCTCAGCCGGCACCTAGGGAAACCTACCAAACCTGTGCATTTTTTAAAATTAGAGACCTAGGGGAATCCAAGATGGGGTGACTTGTGGGGCTCTGACCAGGTTCTGTTACCCAGAATCCTTTGCAAACCTCAAAATTTGGCTAAAAAAACACGTTTTCCGCACATTTTGGTGACAGAAAGTTCTGGATTCTGAGAGGAGCCACAAATTTCCTTCCACCCAGCGTTCCCCCAAGTCTCCCGATAAAAATTATACCTCACTTGTGTGGGTAGGCCTAGTGCCCACGACAGGAACTGCCCCAAAACACAACGTGGACACATCCCATTTTTCTACAGAAAACAGAGGTGTTTTTTGCAAAGTGCCTACCTGTAGATTTTGGCCTCTAGCTCAGCCGGCACCTAGGGAAACCTACCAAACCTGTGCATTTTTAAAAACTAGAGACCTAGGGGAATCCAAGATGGGGTGACTAGTGAGGGCTCTCACCAGGTTCTGTTACCCAGAATACTTTGCAAACCTCAAAATTTGGCAAAAAAGCACGTTTTCCTCACATTTCGGTGACAGAAAGTTCTGGAATCTGAGAGGAGCCACAAATTTCCTTCCACCCAGTGTTCCCCCAAGTCTCCCGATAAAAATGATACCTCACTTGTGTGGGTACGCCTAGCGCCCGCGACAGGAAATGGCCCTAAACACAACATGGACACATCCCATTTATCAACAGAAAACAGAGGTGTTTTTTGCAAAGTGCCTACCTGTAGATTTTGGCCTCTAGCTCAGCCGGCACCTAGGGAAACCTACCAAACCTGTGCATTTTTTAAAATTAGAGACCTAGGGGAATCCAAGATGGGGTGACTTGTGGGGCTCTGACCAGGTTCTGTTACCCAGAATCCTTTGCAAACCTCAAAATTTGGCTAAAAAACACGTTTTCCGCACATTTTGGTGACAGAAAGTTCTGGATTCTGAGAGGAGCCACAAATTTCCTTCCACCCAGCGTTCCCCCAAGTCTCCCGATAAAAATTATACCTCACTTGTGTGGGTAGGCCTAGTGCCCGCGACAGGAACTGCCCCAAAAACACAATGTGGACACATCCCATTTTTCTACAGAAAACAGAGGTGTTTTTTGCAAAGTGCCTACCTGTAGATTTTGGCCTCTAGCTCAGCCGGCACCTAGGGAAACCTACCAAACCTGTGCATTTTTAAAAACTAGAGACCTAGGGGAATCCAAGATGGGGTGACTAGTGAGGGCTCTCACCAGGTTCTGTTACCCAGAATACTTTGCAAACCTCAAAATTTGGCAAAAAAACACGTTTTCCTCACATTTCGGTGACAGAAAGTTCTGGAATCTGAGAGGAGCCACAAATTTCCTTCCACCCAGTGTTCCCCCAAGTCTCCCGATAAAAATGATACCTCACTTGTGTGGGTACGCCTAGCGTCCGCGCCAGGAAATGGCCCTAAACACAACATGGACACATCCCATTTTTCAACAGAAAACAGAGGTGTTTTTTGCAAAGTGCCTACCTGTAGATTTTGGCCTCTAGCTCAGCCGGCACCTAGGGAAACCTACCAAACCTGTGCATTTTTTAAAATTAGAGACGTAGGGGAATCCAAGATGGGGTGACTTGTGGGGCTCTGACCAGGTTCTGTTACCCAGAATCCTTTGCAAACCTCAAAATTTGGCTAAAAAAACAAGTTTTCCTCACATTTCGGTGACAGAAAGTTCTGGAATCTGAGAGGAGCCCCAAATTTCCTTCCACCCAGTGTTCCCCCAAGTCTCCCGATAAAAATGATACCTCACTTGTGTGGGTAGGCCTAGCGCCCGCGACAGGAAATGGCCCTAAACACAACATGGACACATCCCATTTTTAAACAGAAAACAGAGGTGTTTTATGCAAAGTGCCTACCTGTAGATTTTGGCCTCTAGCTCAGCCGGCACCTAGGGAAACCTACCAAACCTGTGCATTTTTTAAAATTAGAGACCTAGGGGAATCCAAGATGGGGTGACTTGTGGGGCTCTGACCAGGTTCTGTTACCCAGAATCCTTTGCAAACCTCAAAATTTGGCTAAAAAAACACATTTTCCGCACATTTCGGTGACAGAAAGTTCTTGATTCTGAGAGAAGCCACAAATTTCCTTCCACTCAGCGTTCCCCCAAGTCTCCAGATAAAAATGATACCTCACTTGTGTGGGTAGGCCTAGTGCCCGCGACAGGAACTGCCCCAAAACACAACGTGGACACATCCCATTTTTCTACAGAAAACAGAGGTGTTTTTTGCAAAGTGCCTACCTGTAGATTTTGGCCTCTAGCTCAGCCGGCACCTAGGGAAACCTACCAAACCTGTGCATTTTTAAAAACTAGAGACCTAGGGGAATCCAAGATGGGGTGACTTGTGGGGCTCTGACCAGGTTCTGGTACCCAGAATCCTTTGCAAACCTCAAAATTTGGCTAAAAAAACACGTTTTCCGCACATTTTGGTGACAGAAAGTTCTGGATTCTGAGAGGAGCCACAAATTTCCTTCCACCCAGCGTTCCCCCAAGTCTCCCGATAAAAATTATACCTCACTTGTGTGGGTAGGCCTAGTGCCCGCGACAGGAACTGCCCCAAAAACACAACGTGGACACATCCCATTTTTCTACAGAAAACAGAGGTGTTTTTTGCAAAGTGCCTACCTGTAGATTTTGGCCTCTAGCTCAGCCGGCACCTAGGGAAACCTACCAAACCTGTGCATTTTTAAAAACTAGAGACCTAGGGGAATCCAAGATGGGGTGACTAGTGAGGGCTCTCACCAGGTTCTGTTACCCAGAATACTTTGCAAACCTCAAAATTTGGCAAAAAAGCACGTTTTCCTCATATTTCGGTGACAGAAAGTTCTGGAATCTGAGAGGAGCCACAAATTTCCTTCCACCCAGTGTTCCCCCAAGTCTCCCGATAAAAATGATACCTCACTTGTGTGGGTACGCCTAGCGCCCGCGACAGGAAATGGCCCTAAACACAACATGGACACATCCCATTTTTCAACAGAAAACAGAGGTGTTTTTTGCAAAGTGCCTACCTGTAGATTTTGGCCTCTAGCTCAGCCGGCACCTAGGGAAACCTACCAAACCTGTGCATTTTTTAAAATTAGAGACCTAAGGGAATCCAAGATGGGGTGACTTGTGGGGCTCTGACCAGGTTCTGTTACCCAGAATCCTTTGCAAACCTCAAAATTTGGCTAAAAAAACACGTTTTCCGCACATTTTGGTGACAGAAAGTTCTGGATTCTGAGACGAGCCACAAATTTCCTTCCACCCAGCGTTCCCCCAAGTCTCCCGATAAAAATTATACCTCACTTGTGTGGGTAGGCCTAGTGCCCGCGACAGGAACTGCCCCAAAACACAACGTGGACACATCCCATTTTTCTACAGAAAACAGAGGTGTTTTTTGCAAAGTGCCTACCTGTAGATTTTGGCCTCTAGCTCAGCCGGCACCTAGGGAAACCTACCAAACCTGTGCATTTTTAAAAACTAGAGACCTAGGGGAATCCAAGATGGGGTGACTAGTGAGGGCTCTGACCAGGTTCTGTTACCCAGAATCCTTTGCAAACCTCAAAATTTGGCTAAAAAACACGTTTTCCGCACATTTTGGTGACAGAAAGTTCTGGATTCTGAGAGGAGCCACAAATTTCCTTCCACCCAGCGTTCCCCCAAGTCTCCCGATAAAAATTATACCTCACTTGTGTGGGTAGGCCTAGTGCCCGCGACAGGAACTGCCCCAAAACACAACGTGGACACATCCCATTTTTCTACAGAAAACAGAGGTGTTTTTTGCAAAGTGCCTACCTGTAGATTTTGGCCTCTAGCTCAGCCGGCACCTAGGGAAACCTACCAAACCTGTGCATTTTTAAAAACTAGAGACCTAGGGGAATCCAAGATGGGGTGACTAGTGAGGGCTCTCACCAGGTTCTGTTACCCAGAATCCTTTGCAAACCTCAAAATTTGGCTAAAAAAACACGTTTTCCGCACATTTTGGTGACAGAAAGTTCTCGATTCTGAGAGGAGCCACAAATTTCCTTCCACCCAGTGTTCCCCCAAGTCTCCCGATAAAAATGATACCTCACTTGTGTGGGTACGCCTAGCGCCCGCGACAGGAAATGGCCCTAAACACAACATGGACACATCCCATTTTTCAACAGAAAACAGAGGTGTTTTTTGCAAAGTGCCTACCTGTAGATTTTGGCCTCTAGCTCAGCCGGCACCTAGGGAAACCTACCAAACCTGTGCATTTTTTAAAATTAGAGACCTAGGGGAATCCAAGATGGGGTGACTAGTGAGGGCTCTCACCAGGTTCTGTTACCCAGAATACTTTGCAAACCTCAAAATTTGGCAAAAAAGCACGTTTTCCTCATATTTCGGTGACAGAAAGTTCTGGAATCTGAGAGGAGCCACAAATTTCCTTCCACCCAGTGTTCCCCCAAGTCTCCCGATAAAAATGATACCTCACTTGTGTGGGTACGCCTAGCGCCCGCGACAGGAAATGGCCCTAAACACAACATGGACACATCCCATTTTTCAACAGAAAACAGAGGTGTTTTTTGCAAAGTGCCTACCTGTAGATTTTGGCCTCTAGCTCAGCCGGCACCTAGGGAAACCTACCAAACCTGTGCATTTTTTAAAATTAGAGACCTAGGGGAATCCAAGATGGGGTGACTTGTGGGGCTCTGACCAGGTTCTGTTACCCAGAATCCTTTGCAAACCTCAAAATTTGGCTAAAAAAACACGTTTTCCGCACATTTTGGTGACAGAAAGTTCTGGATTCTGAGAGGAGCCACAAATTTCCTTCCACCCAGCGTTCCCCCAAGTCTCCCGATAAAAATTATACCTCACTTGTGTGGGTAGGCCTAGTGCCCGCGACAGGAACTGCCCCAAAACACAACGTGGACACATCCCATTTTTCTACAGAAAACAGAGGTGTTTTTTGCAAAGTGCCTACCTGTAGATTTTGGCCTCTAGCTCAGCCGGCACCTAGGGAAACCTACCAAACCTGTGCATTTTTAAAAACTAGAGACCTAGGGGAATCCAAGATGGGGTGACTAGTGAGGGCTCTCACCAGGTTCTGTTACCCAGAATACTTTGCAAACCTCAAAATTTGGCAAAAAAGCACGTTTTCCTCCCATTTCGGTGACAGAAAGTTCTGGAATCTGAGAGGAGCCACAAATTTCCTTCCACCCAGTGTTCCCCCAAGTCTCCCGATAAAAATGATACCTCACTTGTGTGGGTACGCCTAGCGCCCGCGACAGGAAATGGCCCTAAACACAACATGGACACATCCCATTTTTCAACAGAAAACAGAGGTGTTTTTTGCAAAGTGCCTACCTGTAGATTTTGGCCTCTAGCTCAGCCGGCACCTAGGGAAACCTACCAAACCTGTGCATTTTTTAAAATTAGAGACCTAGGGGAATCCAAGATGGGGTGACTTGTGGGGCTCTGACCAGGTTCTGTTACCCAGAATCCTTTGCAAACCTCAAAATTTGGCTAAAAAACACGTTTTCCGCACATTTTGGTGACAGAAAGTTCTGGATTCTGAGAGGAGCCACAAATTTCCTTCCACCCAGCGTTCCCCCAAGTCTCCCGATAAAAATTATACCTCACTTGTGTGGGTAGGCCTAGTGCCCGCGACAGGAACTGCCCCAAAAACACAACGTGGACACATCCCATTTTTCTACAGAAAACAGAGGTGTTTTTTGCAAAGTGCCTACCTGTAGATTTTGGCCTCTAGCTCAGCCGGCACCTAGGGAAACCTACCAAACCTGTGCATTTTTAAAAACTAGAGACCTAGGGGAATCCAAGATGGGGTGACTAGTGAGGGCTCTCACCAGGTTCTGTTACCCAGAATACTTTGCAAACCTCAAAATTTGGCAAAAAAACACGTTTTCCTCACATTTCGGTGACAGAAAGTTCTGGAATCTGAGAGGAGCCACAAATTTCCTTCCACCCAGTGTTCCCCCAAGTCTCCCGATAAAAATGATACCTCACTTGTGTGGGTACGCCTAGCGCCCGCGCCAGGAAATGGCCCTAAACACAACATGGACACATCCCATTTTTCAACAGAAAACAGAGGTGTTTTTTGCAAAGTGCCTACCTGTAGATTTTGGCCTCTAGCTCAGCCGGCACCTAGGGAAAACTACCAAACCTGTGCATTTTTTAAAATTAGAGACCTAGGGGAATCCAAGATGGGGTGACTTGTGGGGCTCTGACCAGGTTCTGTTACCCAGAATCCTTTGCAATCCTCAAAATTCGGCTAAAAAAACAAGTTTTCCTCACATTTCGGTGACAGAAAGTTCTGGAATCTGAGAGGAGCCCCAAATTTCCTTCCACCCAGTGTTCCCCCAAGTCTCCCGATAAAAATGATACCTCACTTGTGTGGGTAGGCCTAGCGCCCGCGACAGGAAATGGCCCTAAACACAACATGGACACATCCCATTTTTAAACAGAAAACAGAGGTGTTTTATGCAAAGTGCCTACCTGTAGATTTTGGCCTCTAGCTCAGCCGGCACCTAGGGAAACCTACCAAACCTGTGCATTTTTTAAAATTAGAGACCTAGGGGAATCCAAGATGGGGTGACTTGTGGGGCTCTGACCAGGTTCTGTTACCCAGAATCCTTTGCAAACCTCAAAATTTGGCTAAAAAAACACGTTTTCCGCACATTTTGGTGACAGAAAGTTCTGGATTCTGAGAGGAGCCACAAATTTCCTTCCCCCCAGCGTTCCCCCAAGTCCCCCGATAAAAATTATACCTCACTTGTGTGGGTAGGCCTAGTGCCCGCGACAGGAACTGCCCCAAAACACAACGTGGACACATCCCATTTTTCTACAGAAAACAGAGGTGTTTTTTGCAAAGTGCCTACCTGTAGATTTTGGCCTCTAGCTCAGCCGGCACCTAGGGAAACCTACCAAACCTGTGCATTTTTAAAAACTAGAGACCTAGGGGAATCCAAGATGGGGTGACTTGTGGGGCTCTGACCAGGTTCTGGTACCCAGAATCCTTTGCAAACCTCAAAATTTGGCTAAAAAAACACGTTTTCCGCACATTTTGGTGACAGAAAGTTCTGGATTCTGAGAGGAGCCACAAATTTCCTTCCACCCAGCGTTCCCCCAAGTCTCCCGATAAAAATTATACCTCACTTGTGTGGGTAGGCCTAGTGCCCGCGACAGGAACTGCCCCAAAACACAACGTGGACACATCCCATTTTTCTACAGAAAACAGAGGTGTTTTTTGCAAAGTGCCTACCTGTAGATTTTGGCCTCTAGCTCAGCCGGCACCTAGGGAAACCTACCAAACCTGTGCATTTTTAAAAACTAGAGACCTAGGGGAATCCAAGATGGGGTGACTAGTGAGGGCTCTCACCAGGTTCTGTTACCCAGAATCCTTTGCAAACCTCAAAATTTGGCAAAAAAACACGTTTTCCTCACATTTCGGTGACAGAAAGTTCTGGAATCTGAGAGGAGCCACAAATTTCCTTCCACCCAGTGTTCCCCCAAGTCTCCCGATAAAAATGATACCTCACTTGTGTGGGTAGGCCTAGCGCCCGCGACAGGAAATGGCCCTAAACACAACGTGGACACATCCCATTTTTCTACAGAAAACAGAGGTGTTTTTTGCAAAGTGCCTACCTGTAGATTTTGGCCGCTAGCTCAGCCGGCACCTAGGGAAACCTACCAAACCTGTGCATTTTTTAAAATTAGAGACCTAGGGGAATCCAAGATGGGGTGACTTGTGGGGCTCTGACCAGGTTCTGTTACCCAGAGACCTTTGCAAACCTCAAAATTTGGCTAAAAAAACACGTTTTCCTCACATTTCCGTCACAGAAAGTTCTGGAATCTGAGAGGAGCCACAAATTTCCTTCCACCCAGCGTTCCCCCAAGTCTCCAGATAAAAATGATACCTCACTTGTGTGGGTAGGCCTAGCGCCCGCGACAGGAACTGCCCCAAAACACAACGTGGACACATCCCATTTTTCTACAGAAAACAGCGGTGTTTTTTGCAAAGTGCCTACCTGTAGATTTTGGCCCCTAGCTCAGCCGGCACCTAGGGAAACCTACCAAACCTGTGCATTTTTTAAAATTAGAGACCTAAGGGAATCCAAGATGGGGTGACTTGTGGGGCTCTGACCAGGTTCTGTTACCCAGAATCCTTTGCAAACCTCAAAATTTTGCTAAAAAAACACGTTTTCCGCACATTTTGGTGACAGAAAGTTCTGGATTCTGAGAGGAGCCACAAATTTCCTACCATCCAGCGTTCCCCCAAGTCTCCCGATAAAAATTATACCTCACTTGTGTGGGTAGGCCTAGTGCCCGCGACAGGAACTGCCCCAAAACACAACGTGGACACATCCCATTTTTCTACAGAAAACAGAGGTGTTTTTTGCAAAGTGCCTACCTGTAGATTCTGGCCTCTAGCTCAGCCGGCACCTAGGGAAACCTACCAAACCTGTGCATTTTTAAAAACTAGAGACCTAGGGCAATCCAAGATGGGGTGACTAGTGAGGGCTCTCACCAGGTTCTGTTACCCAGAATCCTTTGCAAACCTCAAAATTTGGCAAAAAAACACGTTTTCCTCACATTTCGGTGACAGAAAGTTCTGGAATCTGAGAGGAGCCACAAATTTCCTTCCACCCAGTGTTCCCCCAAGTCTTCCGATAAAAATGATACCTCACTTGTGTGGGTACGCCTAGCTCCCGCGACAGGAAATGGCCCTAAACACAACATGGACACATCCCATTTTTCAACAGAAAACAGAGGTGTTTTTTGCAAAGTGCCTACCTGTAGATTTTGGCCTCTAGCTCAGCCGGCACCTAGGGAAACCTACCAAACCTGTGCATTTTTTTAAATTAGAGACCTAGGGGAATCCAAGATGGGGTGACTTGTGGGGCTCTGACCAGGTTCTGTTACCCAGAATCCTTTGCAAACCTCAAAATTTGGCTAAAAAAATACGTTTTCCGCACATTTTGGTGATAGAAAGTTCTGGATTCTGGGAGGAGCCACAAATTTCCTTCCACCCAGCGTTCCCCCAAGTCTCCCGATAAAAATTATACCTCACTTGTGTGGGTAGGCCTAGTCCCCGCGACAGGAACTGCCCCAAAACACAACGTGGACACATCCCATTTTTCTACAGAAAACAGAGGTGTTTTTTGCAAAGTGCCTACCTGTAGATTTTGGCCTCTAGCTCAGCCGGCACCTAGGGAAACCTACCAAACCTGTGCATTTTTAAAAACTAGAGACCTAGGGGAATCCAAGATGGGGTGACTAGTGAGGGCTCTCACCAGGTTCTGTTACCCAGAATACTTTGCAAACCTCAAAATTTGGCAAAAAAGCACATTTTCCTCACATTTCGGTGACAGAAAGTTCTGGAATCTGAGAGGAGCCACAAATTTCCTTCCACCCAGTGTTCCCCCAAGTCTCCCGATAAAAATGATACCTCACTTGTGTGGGTACGCCTAGCGCCCGCGACAGGAAATGGCCCTAAACACAACATGGACACATCCCATTTTTCAACAGAAAACAGAGGTGTTTTTTGCAAAGTGCCTACCTGTAGATTTTGGCCTCTAGCTCAGCCGGCACCTAGGGAAACCTACCAAACCTGTGCATTTTTTAAAATTAGAGACCTAGGGGAATCCAAGATGGGGTGACTTGTGGGGCTCTGACCAGGTTCTGTTACCAAGAATCCTTTGCAAACCTCAAAATTTGGCTAAAAAAACACGTTTTCCGCACATTTTGGTGACAGAAAGTTCTGGATTCTGAGAGGAGCCACAAATTTCCTTCCACCCAGCGTTCCCCCAAGTCTCCCGATAAAAATTATACCTCACTTGTGTGGGTAGGCCTAGTGCCCGTGACAGGAACTGCCCCAAAACACAACGTGGACACATCCCATTTTTCTACAGAAAACAGAGGTGTTTTTTGCAAAGTGCCTACCTGTAGATTTTGGCCTCTAGCTCCGCCGGCACCTAGGGAAACCTACCAAACCTGTGCATTTTTAAAAACTAGAGACCTAGGGCAATCCAAGATGGGGTGACTAGTGAGGGCTCTCACCAGGTTCTGTTACCCAGAATCCTTTGCAAACCTCAAAATTTGGCACAAAAACACGTTTTCCTCACATTTCGGTGACAGAAAGTTCTGGAATCTGAGAGGAGCCACAAATTTCCTTCCACCCAGTGTTCCCCCAAGTCTTCCGATAAAAATGATACCTCACTTGTGTGGGTACGCCTAGCGCCCGCGACAGGAAATGACCCTAAACACAACATGGACACATCCCATTTTTCAACAGAAAACAGAGGTGTTTTTTGCAAAGTGCCTACCTGTAGATTTTGGCCTCTAGCTCAGCCGGCACCTAGGGAAACCTACCAAACCTGTGCATTTTTTTAAATTAGAGACCTAGGGGAATCCAAGATGGGGTGACTTGTGGGACTCTGACCAGGTTCTGTTACCCAGAATCCTTTGCAAACCTCAAACTTTGGCTAAAAAAACACGTTTTCCGCACATTTTGGTGACAGAAAGTTCTGGATTCTGAGAGGAGCCACAAATTTCCTTCCACCCAGCGTTCCCCCAAGTCTCCCGATAAACATGATACCTCACTTGTGTGGGTAGGCCTAGTCCCCGCGACAGGAACTGCCCCAAAACACAACGTGGACACATCCCATTTTTCTACAGAAAACAGAGGTGTTTTTTGCAAAGTGCCTACCTGTAGATTTTGGCCTCTAGCTCAGCCGGCACCTAGGGAAACCTACCAAACCTGTGCATTTTTTAAAATTAGAGACCTAGGGGAATCCAAGATGGGGTGACTTGTGGGACTCTGACCAGGTTCTGTTACCCAGAATCCTTTGCAAACCTCAAAATTTGGCTAAAAAAACAAGTTTTCCTCACATTTCGGTGACAGAAAGTTCTGGAATCTGAGAGGAGCCACAAATTTCCTTCCACCCAGTGTTCCCGCAAGTCTCCCGATAAAAATGATACCTCACTTGTGTGGGAAGGCCTAGCGCCCGCGACAGGAAATGGCCCTAAACACAACATGGACACATCCCATTTTTCAACAGAAAACAGAGGTGCTTTTTGCAAAGTGCTAACCTGTAGATTTTGGCCTCTAGCTCAGCCGGCACCTAGGGAAACCTACCAAACCTGTGCATTTTTTAAAATTAGAGACCTAGGGGAATCCAAGATGGGGTGACTTGTGGGGCTCTGACTAGGTTCTGTTACCCAGAATCCTTTGCAAACCTCAAAATTTGGCTAAAAAAACACGTTTTCCGCACTTTTCGGTGACAGAAAGTTCTGGATTCTGAGAGGAGCCACAAATTTCCTTCCACTCAGCGTTCCCCCAAGTCTCCAGATAAAAATGATACCTCACTTGTGTGGGTAGGCCTAGCGCCCGCGACAGGAACTGCCCCAAAACACAACGTGGACACATCCCATTTTTCTACAGAAAACAGCGGTGTTTTTTGCAAAGTGCCTACCTGTAGATTTTGGCCCCTAGCTCAGCCGGCACCTAGGGAAACCTACCAAACCTGTGCATTTTTTAAAATTAGAGACCTAAGGGAATCCAAGATGGGGTGACTTGTGGGGCTCTGACCAGGTTCTGTTACGCAGAATCCTTTGCAAACCTCAAAATTTGGCTAAAAAAACACGTTTTCCGCACATTTTGGTGACAGAAAGTTCTGGATTCTGAGAGGAGCCACAAATTTCCTTCCACCCAGCGTTCCCCCAAGTCTCCCGATAAAAATTATACCTCACTTGTGTGGGTAGGCCTAGTGCCCGCGACAGGAACTGCCCCAAAACACAACGTGGACACATCCCATTTTTCTACAGAAAACAGAGGTGTTTTTTGCAAAGTGCCTACCTGTAGATTTTGGCCTCTAGCTCAGCCGGCACCTAGGGAAACCTACCAAACCTGTGCATTTTTAAAAACTAGAGACCTAGGGGAATCCAAGATGGGGTGACTAGTGAGGGCTCTCACCAGGTTCTGTTACCCAGAATCCTTTGCAAACCTCAAAATTTGGCAAAAAAACACGTTTTCCTCACATTTCGGTGACAGAAAGTTCTGGAATCTGAGAGGAGCCACAAATTTCCTTCCACCCAGTGTTCTCCCAAGTCTTCCGATAAAAATGATACCTCACTTGTGTGGGTACGCCTAGCGCCCGCGACAGGAAATGGCACTAAACACAACATGGACACATCCCATTTTTCAACAGAAAACAGAGGTGTTTTTTGCAAAGTGCCTACCTGTAGATTTTGGCCTCTAGCTCAGCCGGCACCTAGGGAAACCTACCAAACCTGTGCATTTTTTTAAATTAGAGACCTAGGGGAATCCAAGATGGGGTTACTTGTGGGACTCTGACCAGGTTCTGTTACCCAGAATCCTTTGCAAACCTCAAACTTTGGCTAAAAAAACACATTTTCCGCACATTTTGGTGACAGAAAGTTCTGGATTCTGAGAGGAGCCACAAATTTCCTTCCACCCAGCGTTCCCCCAAGTCTCCCGATAAAAATTATACCTCACTTGTGTGGGTAGGCCTAGTCCCCGCGACAGGAACTGCCCCAAAACACAACGTGGACACATCCCATTTTTCTACAGAAAACAGAGGTGTTTTTTGCAAAGTGCCTACCTGTAGATTTTGGCCTCTAGCTCAGCTGGCACCTAGGGAAACCTACCAAACCTGTGCATTTTTAAAAACTAGAGAACTAGGGGAATCCAAGATGGGGTGACTAGTGAGGGCTCTCACCAGGTTCTGTTACCCAGAATACTTTGCAAACCTCAAAATTTGGCAAAAAAGCACGTTTTCCTCATATTTCGGTGACAGAAAGTTCTGGAATCTGAGAGGAGCCACAAATTTCCTTCCACCCAGTGTTCCCCCAAGTCTCCCGATAAAAATGATACCTCACTTGTGTGGGTACGCCTAGCGCCCGCGACAGGAAATGGCCCTAAACACAACATGGACACATCCCATTTTTCAACAGAAAACAGAGGTGTTTTTTGCAAAGTGCCTACCTGTAGATTTTGGCCTCTAGCTCAGCCGGCACCTAGGGAAACCTACCAAACCTGTGCATTTTTTAAAATTAGAGACCTAGGGGAATCCAAGATGGGGTGACTTGTGGGGCTCTGACCAGGTTCTGTTACCCAGAATCCTTTGCAAACCTCAAAATTTGGCTAAAAAAACACGTTTTCCGCACATTTTGGTGACAGAAAGTTCTGGATTCTGAGAGGAGCCACAAATTTCCTTCCACCCAGCGTTCCCCCAAGTCTCCCGATAAAAATTATACCTCACTTGTGTGGGTAGGCCTAGTGCCCGCGACAGGAACTGCCCCAAAACACAACGTGGACACATCCCATTTTTCTACAGAAAACAGAGGTGTTTTTTGCAAAGTGCCTACCTGTAGATTTTGGCCTCTAGCTCAGCCGGCACCTAGGGAAACCTACCAAACCTGTGCATTTTTAAAAACTAGAGACCTAGGGGAATCCAAGATGGGGTGACTAGTGAGGGCTCTCACCAGGTTCTGTTACCCAGAATACTTTGCAAACCTCAAAATTTGGCAAAAAAACACGTTTTCCTCACATTTCGGTGACAGAAAGTTCTGGAATCTGAGAGGAGCCACAAATTTCTTTCCACCCAGTGTTCCCCCAAGTCTCCCGATAAAAATGATACCTCACTTGTGTGGGTACGCCTAGCGCCCGCGCCAGGAAATGGCCCTAAACACAACATGGACACATCCCATTTTTCAACAGAAAACAGAGGTGTTTTTTGCAAAGTGCCTACCTGTAGATTTTGGCCTCTAGCTCAGCCGGCACCTAGGGAAACCTACCAAACCTGTGCATTTTTTAAAATTAGAGACCTAGGGGAATCCAAGATGGGGTGACTTGTGGGGCTCTGACCAGGTTCTGTTACCCAGAATCCTTTGCAAACCTCAAAATTTGGCTAAAAAAACAAGTTTTCCTCACATTTCGGTGACAGAAAGTTCTGGAATCTGAGAGGAGCCCCAAATTTCCTTCCACCCAGTGTTCCCCCAAGTCTCCCGATAAAAATGATACCTCACTTGTGTGGGTAGGCCTAGCGCCCGCGACAGGAAATGGCCCTAAACACAACATGGACACATCCCATTTTTAAACAGAAAACAGAGGTGTTTTATGCAAAGTGCCTACCTGTAGATTTTGGCCTCTAGCTCAGCCGGCACCTAGGGAAACCTACCAAACCTGTGCATTTTTTAAAATTAGAGACCTAGGGGAATCCAAGATGGGGTGACTTGTGGGGCTCTGACCAGGTTCTGTTACCCAGAATCCTTTGCAAACCTCAAAATTTGGCTAAAAAAACACATTTTCCGCACATTTCGGTGACAGAAAGTTCTTGATTCTGAGAGAAGCCACAAATTTCCTTCCACTCAGCGTTCCCCCAAGTCTCCAGATAAAAATGATACCTCACTTGTGTGGGTAGGCCTAGTGCCCGCGACAGGAACTGCCCCAAAACACAACGTGGACACATCCCATTTTTCTACAGAAAACAGAGGTGTTTTTTGCAAAGTGCCTACCTGTAGATTTTGGCCTCTAGCTCAGCCGGCACCTAGGGAAACCTACCAAACCTGTGCATTTTTAAAAACTAGAGACCTAGGGGAATCCAAGATGGGGTGACTTGTGGGGCTCTGACCAGGTTCTGGTACCCAGAATCCTTTGCAAACCTCAAAATTTGGCTAAAAAAACACGTTTTCCGCACATTTTGGTGACAGAAAGTTCTGGATTCTGAGAGGAGCCACAAATTTCCTTCCACCCAGCGTTCCCCCAAGTCTCCCGATAAAAATTATACCTCACTTGTGTGGGTAGGCCTAGTGCCCGCGACAGGAACTGCCCCAAAAACACAACGTGGACACATCCCATTTTTCTACAGAAAACAGAGGTGTTTTTTGCAAAGTGCCTACCTGTAGATTTTGGCCTCTAGCTCAGCCGGCACCTAGGGAAACCTACCAAACCTGTGCATTTTTAAAAACTAGAGACCTAGGGGAATCCAAGATGGGGTGACTAGTGAGGGCGCTCACCAGGTTCTGTTACCCAGAATACTTTGCAAACCTCAAAATTTGGCAAAAAAGCACGTTTTCCTCATATTTCGGTGACAGAAAGTTCTGGAATCTGAGAGGAGCCACAAATTTCCTTCCACCCAGTGTTCCCCCAAGTCTCCCGATAAAAATGATACCTCACTTGTGTGGGTACGCCTAGCGCCCGCGACAGGAAATGGCCCTAAACACAACATGGACACATCCCATTTTTCAACAGAAAACAGAGGTGTTTTTTGCAAAGTGCCTACCTGTAGATTTTGGCCTCTAGCTCAGCCGGCACCTAGGGAAACCTACCAAACCTGTGCATTTTTTAAAATTAGAGACCTAGGGGAATCCAAGATGGGGTGACTTGTGGGGCTCTGACCAGGTTCTGTTACCCAGAATCCTTTGCAAACCTCAAAATTTGGCTAAAAAAACACGTTTTCCGCACATTTTGGTGACAGAAAGTTCTGGATTCTGAGAGGAGCCACAAATTTCCTTCCACCCAGTGTTCCCCCAAGTCTCCCGATAAAAATGATACCTCACTTGTGTGGGTACGCCTAGCGCCCGCGACAGGAAATGGCCCTAAACACAACATGGACACATCCCATTTTTCAACAGAAAACAGAGGTGTTTTTTGCAAAGTGCCTACCTGTAGATTTTGGCCTCTAGCTCAGCCGGCACCTAGGGAAACCTACCAAACCTGTGCATTTTTTAAAATTAGAGACCTAGGGGAATCCAAGATGGGGTGACTAGTGAGGGCTCTCACCAGGTTCTGTTACCCAGAATACTTTGCAAACCTCAAAATTTGGCAAAAAAGCACGTTTTCCTCATATTTCGGTGACAGAAAGTTCTGGAATCTGAGAGGAGCCACAAATTTCCTTCCACCCAGTGTTCCCCCAAGTCTCCCGATAAAAATGATACCTCACTTGTGTGGGTAGGCCTAGCGCCCGCGACAGGAACTGCCCCAAAACACAACGTGGACACATCCCATTTTTCTACAGAAAACAGAGGTGTTTTTTGAAAGTGCCTACCTGTAGATTTTGGCCCCTAGCTCAGCCGGCACCTAGGGAAACCTACCAAACCTGTGCATTTTTTAAAATTAGAGACCTAGGGGAATCCAAGATGGGGTGACTTGTGGGGCTCTGACCAGGTTCTGTTACCCAGAATCCTTTGCAAACCTCAAAATTTGGCTAAAAAAACACGTTTTCCGCACATTTTGGTGACAGAAAGTTCTGGATTCTGAGAGGAGCCACAAATTTCCTTCCACCCAGCGTTCCCCCAAGTCTCCCGATAAAAATTATACCTCACTTGTGTGGGTAGGCCTAGTGCCCGCGACAGGAACTGCCCCAAAACACAACGTGGACACATCCCATTTTTCTACAGAAAACAGAGGTGTTTTTTGCAAAGTGCCTACCTGTAGATTTTGGCCTCTAGCTCAGCCGGCACCTAGGGAAACCTACCAAACCTGTGCATTTTTAAAAACTAGAGACCTAGGGGAATCCAAGATGGGGTGACTAGTGAGGGCTCTCACCAGGTTCTGTTACCCAGAATACTTTGCAAACCTCAAAATTTGGCAAAAAAGCACGTTTTCCTCCCATTTCGGTGACAGAAAGTTCTGGAATCTGAGAGGAGCCACAAATTTCCTTCCACCCAGTGTTCCCCCAAGTCTCCCGATAAAAATGATACCTCACTTGTGTGGGTACGCCTAGCGCCCGCGACAGGAAATGGCCCTAAACACAACATGGACACATCCCATTTTTCAACAGAAAACAGAGGTGTTTTTTGCAAAGTGCCTACCTGTAGATTTTGGCCTCTAGCTCAGCCGGCACCTAGGGAAACCTACCAAACCTGTGCATTTTTTAAAATTAGAGACCTAGGGGAATCCAAGATGGGGTGACTTGTGGGGCTCTGACCAGGTTCTGTTACCCAGAATCCTTTGCAAACCTCAAAATTTGGCTAAAAAACACGTTTTCCGCACATTTTGGTGACAGAAAGTTCTGGATTCTGAGAGGAGCCACAAATTTCCTTCCACCCAGCGTTCCCCCAAGTCTCCCGATAAAAATTATACCTCACTTGTGTGGGTAGGCCTAGTGCCCGCGACAGGAACTGCCCCAAAACACAACGTGGACACATCCCATTTTTCTACAGAAAACAGAGGTGTTTTTTGCAAAGTGCCTACCTGTAGATTTTGGCCTCTAGCTCAGCCGGCACCTAGGGAAACCTACCAAACCTGTGCATTTTTAAAAACTAGAGACCTAGGGGAATCCAAGATGGGGTGACTAGTGAGGGCTCTCACCAGGTTCTGTTACCCAGAATCCTTTGCAAACCTCAAAATTTGGCAAAAAAACACGTTTTCCTCACATTTCGGTGACAGAAAGTTCTGGAATCTGAGAGGAGCCACAAATTTCCTTCCACCCAGTGTTCTCCCAAGTCTTCCGATAAAAATGATACCTCACTTGTGTGGGTACGCCTAGCGCCCGCGACAGGAAATGGCACTAAACACAACATGGACACATCCCATTTTTCAACAGAAAACAGAGGTGTTTTTTGCAAAGTGCCTACCTGTAGATTTTGGCCTCTAGCTCAGCCGGCACCTAGGGAAACCTACCAAACCTGTGCATTTTTTAAAATTAGAGACCTAGGGGAATCCAAGATGGGGTGACTTGTGGGGCTCTGACCAGGTTCTGTTACCCAGAATCCTTTGCAAACCTCAAAATTTGGCTAAAAAAACACGTTTTCCGCACATTTTGGTGACAGAAAGTTCTCGATTCTGAGAGGAGCCACAAATTTCCTTCCACCCAGTGTTCCCCCAAGTCTCCCGATAAAAATGATACCTCACTTGTGTGGGTACGCCTAGCGCCCGCGACAGGAAATGGCCCTAAACACAACATGGACACATCCCATTTTTCAACAGAAAACAGAGGTGTTTTTTGCAAAGTGCCTACCTGTAGATTTTGGCCTCTAGCTCAGCCGGCACCTAGGGAAACCTACCAAACCTGTGCATTTTTTAAAATTAGAGACCTAGGGGAATCCAAGATGGGGTGACTAGTGAGGGCTCTCACCAGGTTCTGTTACCCAGAATACTTTGCAAACCTCAAAATTTGGCAAAAAAGCACGTTTTCCTCATATTTCGGTGACAGAAAGTTCTGGAATCTGAGAGGAGCCACAAATTTCCTTCCACCCAGTGTTCCCCCAAGTCTCCCGATAAAAATGATACCTCACTTGTGTGGGTACGCCTAGCGCCCGCGACAGGAAATGGCCCTAAACACAACATGGACACATCCCATTTTTCAACAGAAAACAGAGGTGTTTTTTGCAAAGTGCCTACCTGTAGATTTTGGCCTCTAGCTCAGCCGGCACCTAGGGAAACCTACCAAACCTGTGCATTTTTTAAAATTAGAGACCTAGGGGAATCCAAGATGGGGTGACTTGTGGGGCTCTGACCAGGTTCTGTTACCCAGAATCCTTTGCAAACCTCAAGATTTGGCTAAAAAAACACGTTTTCCGCACATTTTGGTGACAGAAAGTTCTGGATTCTGAGAGGAGCCACAAATTTCCTTCCACCCAGCGTTCCCCCAAGTCTCCCGATAAAAATTATACCTCACTTGTGTGGGTAGGCCTAGTGCCCGCGACAGGAACTGCCCCAAAACACAACGTGGACACATCCCATTTTTCTACAGAAAACAGAGGTGTTTTTTGCAAAGTGCCTACCTGTAGATTTTGGCCTCTAGCTCAGCCGGCACCTAGGGAAACCTACCAAACCTGTGCATTTTTAAAAACTAGAGACCTAGGGGAATCCAAGATGGGGTGACTAGTGAGGGCTCTCACCAGGTTCTGTTACCCAGAATACTTTGCAAACCTCAAAATTTGGCAAAAAAGCACGTTTTCCTCCCATTTCGGTGACAGAAAGTTCTGGAATCTGAGAGGAGCCACAAATTTCCTTCCACCCAGTGTTCCCCCAAGTCTCCCGATAAAAATGATACCTCACTTGTGTGGGTACGCCTAGCGCCCGCGACAGGAAATGGCCCTAAACACAACATGGACACATCCCATTTTTCAACAGAAAACAGAGGTGTTTTTTGCAAAGTGCCTACCTGTAGATTTTGGCCTCTAGCTCAGCCGGCACCTAGGGAAACCTACCAAACCTGTGCATTTTTTAAAATTAGAGACCTAGGGGAATCCAAGATGGGGTGACTTGTGGGGCTCTGACCAGGTTCTGTTACCCAGAATCCTTTGCAAACCTCAAAATTTGGCTAAAAAACACGTTTTCCGCACATTTTGGTGACAGAAAGTTCTGGATTCTGAGAGGAGCCACAAATTTCCTTCCACCCAGCGTTCCCCCAAGTCTCCCGATAAAAATTATACCTCACTTGTGTGGGTAGGCCTAGTGCCCGCGACAGGAACTGCCCCAAAAACACAACGTGGACACATCCCATTTTTCTACAGAAAACAGAGGTGTTTTTTGCAAAGTGCCTACCTGTAGATTTTGGCCTCTAGCTCAGCCGGCACCTAGGGAAACCTACCAAACCTGTGCATTTTTAAAAACTAGAGACCTAGGGGAATCCAAGATGGGGTGACTAGTGAGGGCTCTCACCAGGTTCTGTTACCCAGAATACTTTGCAAACCTCAAAATTTGGCAAAAAAACACGTTTTCCTCACATTTCGGTGACAGAAAGTTCTGGAATCTGAGAGGAGCCACAAATTTCCTTCCACCCAGTGTTCCCCCAAGTCTCCCGATAAAAATGATACCTCACTTGTGTGGGTACGCCTAGCGCCCGCGCCAGGAAATGGCCCTAAACACAACATGGACACATCCCATTTTTCAACAGAAAACAGAGGTGTTTTTTGCAAAGTGCCTACCTGTAGATTTTGGCCTCTAGCTCAGCCGGCACCTAGGGAAAACTACCAAACCTGTGCATTTTTTAAAATTAGAGACCTAGGGGAATCCAAGATGGGGTGACTTGTGGGGCTCTGACCAGGTTCTGTTACCCAGAATCCTTTGCAATCCTCAAAATTCGGCTAAAAAAACAAGTTTTCCTCACATTTCGGTGACAGAAAGTTCTGGAATCTGAGAGGAGCCCCAAATTTCCTTCCACCCAGTGTTCCCCCAAGTCTCCCGATAAAAATGATACCTCACTTGTGTGGGTAGGCCTAGCGCCCGCGACAGGAAATGGCCCTAAACACAACATGGACACATCCCATTTTTAAACAGAAAACAGAGGTGTTTTATGCAAAGTGCCTACCTGTAGATTTTGGCCTCTAGCTCAGCCGGCACCTAGGGAAACCTACCAAACCTGTGCATTTTTTAAAATTAGAGACCTAGGGGAATCCAAGATGGGGTGACTTGTGGGGCTCTGACCAGGTTCTGTTACCCAGAATCCTTTGCAAACCTCAAAATTTGGCTAAAAAAACACGTTTTCCGCACATTTTGGTGACAGAAAGTTCTGGATTCTGAGAGGAGCCACAAATTTCCTTCCCCCCAGCGTTCCCCCAAGTCTCCCGATAAAAATTATACCTCACTTGTGTGGGTAGGCCTAGTGCCCGCGACAGGAACTGCCCCAAAACACAACGTGGACACATCCCATTTTTCTACAGAAAACAGAGGTGTTTTTTGCAAAGTGCCTACCTGTAGATTTTGGCCTCTAGCTCAGCCGGCACCTAGGGAAACCTACCAAACCTGTGCATTTTTAAAAACTAGAGACCTAGGGGAATCCAAGATGGGGTGACTTGTGGGGCTCTGACCAGGTTCTGGTACCCAGAATCCTTTGCAAACCTCAAAATTTGGCTAAAAAAACACGTTTTCCGCACATTTTGGTGACAGAAAGTTCTGGATTCTGAGAGGAGCCACAAATTTCCTTCCACCCAGCGTTCCCCCAAGTCTCCCGATAAAAATTATACCTCACTTGTGTGGGTAGGCCTAGTGCCCGCGACAGGAACTGCCCCAAAACACAACGTGGACACATCCCATTTTTCTACAGAAAACAGAGGTGTTTTTTGCAAAGTGCCTACCTGTAGATTTTGGCCTCTAGCTCAGCCGGCACCTAGGGAAACCTACCAAACCTGTGCATTTTTAAAAACTAGAGACCTAGGGGAATCCAAGATGGGGTGACTAGTGAGGGCTCTCACCAGGTTCTGTTACCCAGAATCCTTTGCAAACCTCAAAATTTGGCAAAAAAACACGTTTTCCTCACATTTCGGTGACAGAAAGTTCTGGAATCTGAGAGGAGCCACAAATTTCCTTCCACCCAGTGTTCCCCCAAGTCTCCCGATAAAAATGATACCTCACTTGTGTGGGTAGGCCTAGCGCCCAAGACAGGAAATGGCCCTAAACACAACGTGGACACATCCCATTTTTCTACAGAAAACAGAGGTGTTTTTTGCAAAGTGCCTACCTGTAGATTTTGGCCGCTAGCTCAGCCGGCACCTAGGGAAACCTACCAAACCTGTGCATTTTTTAAAATTAGAGACCTAGGGGAATCCAAGATGGGGTGACTTGTGGGGCTCTGACCAGGTTCTGTTACCCAGAGACCTTTGCAAACCTCAAAATTTGGCTAAAAAAACACGTTTTCCTCACATTTCCGTCACAGAAAGTTCTGGAATCTGAGAGGAGCCACAAATTTCCTTCCACCCAGCGTTCCCCCAAGTCTCCAGATAAAAATGATACCTCACTTGTGTGGGTAGGCCTAGCGCCCGCGACAGGAACTGCCCCAAAACACAACGTGGACACATCCCATTTTTCTACAGAAAACAGCGGTGTTTTTTGCAAAGTGCCTACCTGTAGATTTTGGCCCCTAGCTCAGCCGGCACCTAGGGAAACCTACCAAACCTGTGCATTTTTTAAAATTAGAGACCTAAGGGAATCCAAGATGGGGTGACTTGTGGGGCTCTGACCAGGTTCTGTTACCCAGAATCCTTTGCAAACCTCAAAATTTTGCTAAAAAAACACGTTTTCCGCACATTTTGGTGACAGAAAGTTCTGGATTCTGAGAGGAGCCACAAATTTCCTACCATCCAGCGTTCCCCCAAGTCTCCCGATAAAAATGATACCTCACTTGTGTGGGTACGCCTAGCGCCCGCGACAGGAAATGGCCCTAAACACAACATGGACACATCCCATTTTTCAACAGAAAACAGAGGTGTTTTTTGCAAAGTGCCTACCTGTAGATTTTGGCCTCTAGCTCAGCCGGCACCTAGGGAAACCTACCAAACCTGTGCATTTTTTAAAATTAGAGACCTAGGGGAATCCAAGATGGGGTGACTTGTGGGGCTCTGACCAGGTTCTGTTACCCAGAATCCTTTGCAAACCTCAAAATTTGGCTAAAAAACACGTTTTCCGCACATTTTGGTGACAGAAAGTTCTGGATTCTGAGAGGAGCCACAAATTTCCTTCCACCCAGCGTTCCCCCAAGTCTCCCGATAAAAATTATACCTCACTTGTGTGGGTAGGCCTAGTGCCCGCGACAGGAACTGCCCCAAAACACAACGTGGACACATCCCATTTTTCTACAGAAAACAGAGGTGTTTTTTGCAAAGTGCCTACCTGTAGATTTTGGCCTCTAGCTCAGCCGGCACCTAGGGAAACCTACCAAACCTGTGCATTTTTAAAAACTAGAGACCTAGGGGAATCCAAGATGGGGTGACTAGTGAGGGCTCTCACCAGGTTCTGTTACCCAGAATCCTTTGCAAACCTCAAAATTTGGCAAAAAAACACGTTTTCCTCACATTTCGGTGACAGAAAGTTCTGGAATCTGAGAGGAGCCACAAATTTCCTTCCACCCAGTGTTCTCCCAAGTCTTCCGATAAAAATGATACCTCACTTGTGTGGGTACGCCTAGCGCCCGCGACAGGAAATGGCACTAAACACAACATGGACACATCCCATTTTTCAACAGAAAACAGAGGTGTTTTTTGCAAAGTGCCTACCTGTAGATTTTGGCCTCTAGCTCAGCCGGCACCTAGGGAAACCTACCAAACCTGTGCATTTTTTAAAATTAGAGACCTAGGGGAATCCAAGATGGGGTGACTTGTGGGGCTCTGACCAGGTTCTGTTACCCAGAATCCTTTGCAAACCTCAAAATTTGGCTAAAAAAACACGTTTTCCGCACATTTTGGTGACAGAAAGTTCTCGATTCTGAGAGGAGCCACAAATTTCCTTCCACCCAGTGTTCCCCCAAGTCTCCCGATAAAAATGATACCTCACTTGTGTGGGTACGCCTAGCGCCCGCGACAGGAAATGGCCCTAAACACAACATGGACACATCCCATTTTTCAACAGAAAACAGAGGTGTTTTTTGCAAAGTGCCTACCTGTAGATTTTGGCCTCTAGCTCAGCCGGCACCTAGGGAAACCTACCAAACCTGTGCATTTTTTAAAATTAGAGACCTAGGGGAATCCAAGATGGGGTGACTAGTGAGGGCTCTCACCAGGTTCTGTTACCCAGAATACTTTGCAAACCTCAAAATTTGGCAAAAAAGCACGTTTTCCTCATATTTCGGTGACAGAAAGTTCTGGAATCTGAGAGGAGCCACAAATTTCCTTCCACCCAGTGTTCCCCCAAGTCTCCCGATAAAAATGATACCTCACTTGTGTGGGTACGCCTAGCGCCCGCGACAGGAAATGGCCCTAAACACAACATGGACACATCCCATTTTTCAACAGAAAACAGAGGTGTTTTTTGCAAAGTGCCTACCTGTAGATTTTGGCCTCTAGCTCAGCCGGCACCTAGGGAAACCTACCAAACCTGTGCATTTTTTAAAATTAGAGACCTAGGGGAATCCAAGATGGGGTGACTTGTGGGGCTCTGACCAGGTTCTGTTACCCAGAATCCTTTGCAAACCTCAAGATTTGGCTAAAAAAACACGTTTTCCGCACATTTTGGTGACAGAAAGTTCTGGATTCTGAGAGGAGCCACAAATTTCCTTCCACCCAGCGTTCCCCCAAGTCTCCCGATAAAAATTATACCTCACTTGTGTGGGTAGGCCTAGTGCCCGCGACAGGAACTGCCCCAAAACACAACGTGGACACATCCCATTTTTCTACAGAAAACAGAGGTGTTTTTTGCAAAGTGCCTACCTGTAGATTTTGGCCTCTAGCTCAGCCGGCACCTAGGGAAACCTACCAAACCTGTGCATTTTTAAAAACTAGAGACCTAGGGGAATCCAAGATGGGGTGACTAGTGAGGGCTCTCACCAGGTTCTGTTACCCAGAATACTTTGCAAACCTCAAAATTTGGCAAAAAAGCACGTTTTCCTCCCATTTCGGTGACAGAAAGTTCTGGAATCTGAGAGGAGCCACAAATTTCCTTCCACCCAGTGTTCCCCCAAGTCTCCCGATAAAAATGATACCTCACTTGTGTGGGTACGCCTAGCGCCCGCGACAGGAAATGGCCCTAAACACAACATGGACACATCCCATTTTTCAACAGAAAACAGAGGTGTTTTTTGCAAAGTGCCTACCTGTAGATTTTGGCCTCTAGCTCAGCCGGCACCTAGGGAAACCTACCAAACCTGTGCATTTTTTAAAATTAGAGACCTAGGGGAATCCAAGATGGGGTGACTTGTGGGGCTCTGACCAGGTTCTGTTACCCAGAATCCTTTGCAAACCTCAAAATTTGGCTAAAAAACACGTTTTCCGCACATTTTGGTGACAGAAAGTTCTGGATTCTGAGAGGAGCCACAAATTTCCTTCCACCCAGCGTTCCCCCAAGTCTCCCGATAAAAATTATACCTCACTTGTGTGGGTAGGCCTAGTGCCCGCGACAGGAACTGCCCCAAAAACACAACGTGGACACATCCCATTTTTCTACAGAAAACAGAGGTGTTTTTTGCAAAGTGCCTACCTGTAGATTTTGGCCTCTAGCTCAGCCGGCACCTAGGGAAACCTACCAAACCTGTGCATTTTTAAAAACTAGAGACCTAGGGGAATCCAAGATGGGGTGACTAGTGAGGGCTCTCACCAGGTTCTGTTACCCAGAATACTTTGCAAACCTCAAAATTTGGCAAAAAAACACGTTTTCCTCACATTTCGGTGACAGAAAGTTCTGGAATCTGAGAGGAGCCACAAATTTCCTTCCACCCAGTGTTCCCCCAAGTCTCCCGATAAAAATGATACCTCACTTGTGTGGGTACGCCTAGCGCCCGCGCCAGGAAATGGCCCTAAACACAACATGGACACATCCCATTTTTCAACAGAAAACAGAGGTGTTTTTTGCAAAGTGCCTACCTGTAGATTTTGGCCTCTAGCTCAGCCGGCACCTAGGGAAAACTACCAAACCTGTGCATTTTTTAAAATTAGAGACCTAGGGGAATCCAAGATGGGGTGACTTGTGGGGCTCTGACCAGGTTCTGTTACCCAGAATCCTTTGCAATCCTCAAAATTTGGCTAAAAAAACAAGTTTTCCTCACATTTCGGTGACAGAAAGTTCTGGAATCTGAGAGGAGCCCCAAATTTCCTTCCACCCAGTGTTCCCCCAAGTCTCCCGATAAAAATGATACCTCACTTGTGTGGGTAGGCCTAGCGCCCGCGACAGGAAATGGCCCTAAACACAACATGGACACATCCCATTTTTAAACAGAAAACAGAGGTGTTTTATGCAAAGTGCCTACCTGTAGATTTTGGCCTCTAGCTCAGCCGGCACCTAGGGAAACCTACCAAACCTGTGCATTTTTTAAAATTAGAGACCTAGGGGAATCCAAGATGGGGTGACTTGTGGGGCTCTGACCAGGTTCTGTTACCCAGAATCCTTTGCAAACCTCAAAATTTGGCTAAAAAAACACGTTTTCCGCACATTTTGGTGACAGAAAGTTCTGGATTCTGAGAGGAGCCACAAATTTCCTTCCCCCCAGCGTTCCCCCAAGTCTCCCGATAAAAATTATACCTCACTTGTGTGGGTAGGCCTAGTGCCCGCGACAGGAACTGCCCCAAAACACAACGTGGACACATCCCATTTTTCTACAGAAAACAGAGGTGTTTTTTGCAAAGTGCCTACCTGTAGATTTTGGCCTCTAGCTCAGCCGGCACCTAGGGAAACCTACCAAACCTGTGCATTTTTAAAAACTAGAGACCTAGGGGAATCCAAGATGGGGTGACTTGTGGGGCTCTGACCAGGTTCTGGTACCCAGAATCCTTTGCAAACCTCAAAATTTGGCTAAAAAAACACGTTTTCCGCACATTTTGGTGACAGAAAGTTCTGGATTCTGAGAGGAGCCACAAATTTCCTTCCACCCAGCGTTCCCCCAAGTCTCCCGATAAAAATTATACCTCACTTGTGTGGGTAGGCCTAGTGCCCGCGACAGGAACTGCCCCAAAACACAACGTGGACACATCCCATTTTTCTACAGAAAACAGAGGTGTTTTTTGCAAAGTGCCTACCTGTAGATTTTGGCCTCTAGCTCAGCCGGCACCTAGGGAAACCTACCAAACCTGTGCATTTTTAAAAACTAGAGACCTAGGGGAATCCAAGATGGGGTGACTAGTGAGGGCTCTCACCAGGTTCTGTTACCCAGAATCCTTTGCAAACCTCAAAATTTGGCAAAAAAACACGTTTTCCTCACATTTCGGTGACAGAAAGTTCTGGAATCTGAGAGGAGCCACAAATTTCCTTCCACCCAGTGTTCCCCCAAGTCTCCCGATAAAAATGATACCTCACTTGTGTGGGTAGGCCTAGCGCCCAAGACAGGAAATGGCCCTAAACACAACGTGGACACATCCCATTTTTCTACAGAAAACAGAGGTGTTTTTTGCAAAGTGCCTACCTGTAGATTTTGGCCGCTAGCTCAGCCGGCACCTAGGGAAACCTACCAAACCTGTGCATTTTTTAAAATTAGAGACCTAGGGGAATCCAAGATGGGGTGACTTGTGGGGCTCTGACCAGGTTCTGTTACCCAGAGACCTTTGCAAACCTCAAAATTTGGCTAAAAAAACACGTTTTCCTCACATTTCCGTCACAGAAAGTTCTGGAATCTGAGAGGAGCCACAAATTTCCTTCCACCCAGCGTTCCCCCAAGTCTCCAGATAAAAATGATACCTCACTTGTGTGGGTAGGCCTAGCGCCCGCGACAGGAACTGCCCCAAAACACAACGTGGACACATCCCATTTTTCTACAGAAAACAGCGGTGTTTTTTGCAAAGTGCCTACCTGTAGATTTTGGCCCCTAGCTCAGCCGGCACCTAGGGAAACCTACCAAACCTGTGCATTTTTTAAAATTAGAGACCTAAGGGAATCCAAGATGGGGTGACTTGTGGGGCTCTGACCAGGTTCTGTTACCCAGAATCCTTTGCAAACCTCAAAATTTTGCTAAAAAAACACGTTTTCCGCACATTTTGGTGACAGAAAGTTCTGGATTCTGAGAGGAGCCACAAATTTCCTACCATCCAGCGTTCCCCCAAGTCTCCCGATAAAAATTATACCTCACTTGTGTGGGTAGGCCTAGTGCCCGCGACAGGAACTGCCCCAAAACACAACGTGGACACATCCCATTTTTCTACAGAAAACAGAGGTGTTTTTTGCAAAGTGCCTACCTGTAGATTTTGGCCTCTAGCTCAGCCGGCACCTAGGGAAACCTACCAAACCTGTGCATTTTTAAAAACTAGAGACCTAGGGCAATCCAAGATGGGGTGACTAGTGAGGGCTCTCACCAGGTTCTGTTACCCAGAATCCTTTGCAAACCTCAAAATTTGGCAAAAAAACACGTTTTCCTCACATTTCGGTGACAGAAAGTTCTGGAATCTGAGAGGAGCCACAAATTTCCTTCCACCCAGTGTTCCCCCAAGTCTTCCGATAAAAATGATACCTCACTTGTGTGGGTACGCCTAGCTCCCGCGACAGGAAATGGCCCTAAACACAACATGGACACATCCCATTTTTCAACAGAAAACAGAGGTGTTTTTTGCAAAGTGCCTACCTGTAGATTTTGGCCTCTAGCTCAGCCGGCACCTAGGGAAACCTACCAAACCTGTGCATTTTTTTAAATTAGAGACCTAGGGGAATCCAAGATGGGGTGACTTGTGGGGCTCTGACCAGGTTCTGTTACCCAGAATCCTTTGCAAACCTCAAAATTTGGCTAAAAAAACACGTTTTCAGCACATTTTGGTGACAGAAAGTTCTGGATTCTGGGAGGAGCCACAAATTTCCTTCCACCCAGCGTTCCCCCAAGTCTCCCGATAAAAATTATACCTCACTTGTGTGGGTAGGCCTAGTCCCCGCGACAGGAACTGCCCCAAAACACAACGTGGACACATCCCATTTTTCTACAAAAAACAGAGGTGTTTTTTTGGCAAAGTGCCTACCTGTAGATTTTGGCCTCTAGCTCAGCCGGCACCTAGGGAAACCTACCAAACCTGTGCATTTTTAAAAACTAGAGACCTAGGGGAATCCAAGATGGGGTGACTAGTGAGGGCTCTCACCAGGTTCTGTTACCCAGAATACTTTGCAAACCTCAAAATTTGGCAAAAAAGCACATTTTCCTCACATTTCGGTGACAGAAAGTTCTGGAATCTGAGAGGAGCCACAAATTTCCTTCCACCCAGTGTTCCCCCAAGTCTCCCGATAAAAATGATACCTCACTTGTGTGGGTACGCCTAGCGCCCGCGACAGGAAATGGCCCTAAACACAACATGGACACATCCCATTTTTCAACAGAAAACAGAGGTGTTTTTTGCAAAGTGCCTACCTGTAGATTTTGGCCTCTAGCTCAGCCGGCACCTAGGGAAACCTACCAAACCTGTGCATTTTTTAAAATTAGAGACCTAGGGGAATCCAAGATGGGGTGACTTGTGGGGCTCTGACCAGGTTCTGTTACCAAGAATCCTTTGCAAACCTCAAAATTTGGCTAAAAAAACACGTTTTCCGCACATTTTGGTGACAGAAAGTTCTGGATTCTGAGAGGAGCCACAAATTTCCTTCCACCCAGCGTTCCCCCAAGTCTCCCGATAAAAATTATACCTCACTTGTGTGGGTAGGCCTAGTGCCCGTGACAGGAACTGCCCCAAAACACAACGTGGACACATCCCATTTTTCTACAGAAAACAGAGGTGTTTTTTGCAAAGTGCCTACCTGTAGATTTTGGCCTCTAGCTCAGCCGGCACCTAGGGAAACCTACCAAACCTGTGCATTTTTAAAAACTAGAGACCTAGGGCAATCCAAGATGGGGTGACTAGTGAGGGCTCTCACCAGGTTCTGTTACCCAGAATCCTTTGCAAACCTCAAAATTTGGCACAAAAACACGTTTTCCTCACATTTCGGTGACAGAAAGTTCTGGAATCTGAGAGGAGCCACAAATTTCCTTCCACCCAGTGTTCCCCCAAGTCTTCCGATAAAAATGATACCTCACTTGTGTGGGTACGCCTAGCGCCCGCGACAGGAAATGACCCTAAACACAACATGGACACATCCCATTTTTCAACAGAAAACAGAGGTGTTTTTTGCAAAGTGCCTACCTGTAGATTTTGGCCTCTAGCTCAGCCGGCACCTAGGGAAACCTACCAAACCTGTGCATTTTTTTAAATTAGAGACCTAGGGGAATCCAAGATGGGGTGACTTGTGGGATTCTGACCAGGTTCTGTTACCCAGAATCCTTTGCAAACCTCAAACTTTGGCTAAAAAAACACGTTTTCCGCACATTTTGGTGACAGAAAGTTCTGGATTCTGAGAGGAGCCACAAATTTCCTTCCACCCAGCGTTCCCCCAAGTCTCCCGATAAACATGATACCTCACTTGTGTGGGTAGGCCTAGTCCCCGCGACAGGAACTGCCCCAAAACACAACGTGGACACATCCCATTTTTCTACAGAAAACAGAGGTGTTTTTTGCAAAGTGCCTACCTGTAGATTTTGGCCTCTAGCTCAGCCGGCACCTAGGGAAACCTACCAAACCTGTGCATTTTTTAAAATTAGAGACCTAGGGGAATCCAAGATGGGGTGACTTGTGGGACTCTGACCAGGTTCTGTTACCCAGAATCCTTTGCAAACCTCAAAATTTGGCTAAAAAAACAAGTTTTCCTCACATTTCGGTGACAGAAAGTTCTGGAATCTGAGAGGAGCCACAAATGTCCTTCCACCCAGTGTTCCCGCAAGTCTCCCGATAAAAATGATACCTCACTTGTGTGGGAAGGCCTAGCGCCCGCGACAGGAAATGGCCCTAAACACAACATGGACACATCCCATTTTTCAACAGAAAACAGAGGTGCTTTTTGCAAAGTGCTAACCTGTAGATTTTGGCCTCTAGCTCAGCCGGCACTTAGGGAAACCTACCAAACCTGTGCATTTTTTAAAATTAGAGACCTAGGGGAATCCAAGATGGGGTGACTTGTGGGGCTCTGACTAGGTTCTGTTACCCAGAATCCTTTGCAAACCTCAAAATTTGGCTAAAAAAACACGTTTTCCGCACGTTTCGGTGACAGAAAGTTCTGGATTCTGAGAGGAGCCACAAATTTCCTTCCACTCAGCGTTCCCCCAAGTCTCCAGATAAAAATGATACCTCACTTGTGTGGGTAGGCCTAGCGCCCGCGACAGGAACTGCCCCAAAACACAACGTGGACACATCCCATTTTTCTACAGAAAACAGCGGTGTTTTTTGCAAAGTGCCTACCTGTAGATTTTGGCCCCTAGCTCAGCCGGCACCTAGGGAAACCTACCAAACCTGTGCATTTTTTAAAATTAGAGACCTAAGGGAATCCAAGATGGGGTGACTTGTGGGGCTCTGACCAGGTTCTGTTACCCAGAATCCTTTGCAAACCTCAAAATTTGGCTAAAAAAACACGTTTTCCGCACATTTTGGTGACAGAAAGTTCTGGATTCTGAGAGGAGCCACAAATTTCCTTCCACCCAGCGTTCCCCCAAGTCTCCCGATAAAAATTATACCTCACTTGTGTGGGTAGGCCTAGTGCCCGCAACCGGAACTGCCCCAAAACACAACGTGGACACATCCCATTTTTCTACAGAAAACAGAGGTGTTTTTTGCAAAGTGCCTACCTGTAGATTTTGGCCTCTAGCTCAGCCGGCACCTAGGGAAACCTACCAAACCTGTGCATTTTTAAAAACTAGAGACCTAGGGGAATCCAAGATGGGGTGACTAGTGAGGGCTCTCACCAGGTTCTGTTACCCAGAATACTTTGCAAACCTCAAAATTTGGCAAAAAAGCACGTTTTCCTCCCATTTCGGTGACAGAAAGTTCTGGAATCTGAGAGGAGCCACAAATTTCCTTCCACCCAGTGTTCCCCCAAGTCTCCCGATAAAAATGATACCTCACTTGTGTGGGTAGGCCTAGTGCCCGCGACAGGAACTGCCCCAAAACACAACGTGGACACATCCCATTTTTCTACAGAAAACAGAGGTGTTTTTTGCAAAGTGCCTACCTGTAGATTTTGGCCTCTAGCTCAGCCGGCACCTAGGGAAACCTACCAAACCTGTGCATTTTTAAAAACTAGAGACCTAGGGGAATCCAAGATGGGGTGACTAGTGAGGGCTCTCACCAGGTTCTGTTACCCAGAATCCTTTGCAAACCTCAAAATTTGGCAAAAAAACACGTTTTCCTCACATTTCGGTGACAGAAAGTTCTGGAATCTGAGAGGAGCCACAAATTTCCTTCCACCCAGTGTTCTCCCAAGTCTTCCGATAAAAATGATACCTCACTTGTGTGGGTACGCCTAGCGCCCGCGACAGGAAATGGCACTAAACACAACATGGACACATCCCATTTTTCAACAGAAAACAGAGGTGTTTTTTGCAAAGTGCCTACCTGTAGATTTTGGCCTCTAGCTCAGCCGGCACCTAGGGAAACCTACCAAACCTGTGCATTTTTTAAAATTAGAGACCTAGGGGAATCCAAGATGGGGTGACTTGTGGGGCTCTGACCAGGTTCTGTTACCCAGAATCCTTTGCAAACCTCAAAATTTGGCTAAAAAAACACGTTTTCCGCACATTTTGGTGACAGAAAGTTCTCGATTCTGAGAGGAGCCACAAATTTCCTTCCACCCAGTGTTCCCCCAAGTCTCCCGATAAAAATGATACCTCACTTGTGTGGGTACGCCTAGCGCCCGCGACAGGAAATGGCCCTAAACACAACATGGACACATCCCATTTTTCAACAGAAAACAGAGGTGTTTTTTGCAAAGTGCCTACCTGTAGATTTTGGCCTCTAGCTCAGCCGGCACCTAGGGAAACCTACCAAACCTGTGCATTTTTTAAAATTAGAGACCTAGGGGAATCCAAGATGGGGTGACTAGTGAGGGCTCTCACCAGGTTCTGTTACCCAGAATACTTTGCAAACCTCAAAATTTGGCAAAAAAGCACGTTTTCCTCATATTTCGGTGACAGAAAGTTCTGGAATCTGAGAGGAGCCACAAATTTCCTTCCACCCAGTGTTCCCCCAAGTCTCCCGATAAAAATGATACCTCACTTGTGTGGGTACGCCTAGCGCCCGCGACAGGAAATGGCCCTAAACACAACATGGACACATCCCATTTTTCAACAGAAAACAGAGGTGTTTTTTGCAAAGTGCCTACCTGTAGATTTTGGCCTCTAGCTCAGCCGGCACCTAGGGAAACCTACCAAACCTGTGCATTTTTTAAAATTAGAGACCTAGGGGAATCCAAGATGGGGTGACTTGTGGGGCTCTGACCAGGTTCTGTTACCCAGAATCCTTTGCAAACCTCAAGATTTGGCTAAAAAAACACGTTTTCCGCACATTTTGGTGACAGAAAGTTCTGGATTCTGAGAGGAGCCACAAATTTCCTTCCACCCAGCGTTCCCCCAAGTCTCCCGATAAAAATTATACCTCACTTGTGTGGGTAGGCCTAGTGCCCGCGACAGGAACTGCCCCAAAACACAACGTGGACACATCCCATTTTTCTACAGAAAACAGAGGTGTTTTTTGCAAAGTGCCTACCTGTAGATTTTGGCCTCTAGCTCAGCCGGCACCTAGGGAAACCTACCAAACCTGTGCATTTTTAAAAACTAGAGACCTAGGGGAATCCAAGATGGGGTGACTAGTGAGGGCTCTCACCAGGTTCTGTTACCCAGAATACTTTGCAAACCTCAAAATTTGGCAAAAAAGCACGTTTTCCTCCCATTTCGGTGACAGAAAGTTCTGGAATCTGAGAGGAGCCACAAATTTCCTTCCACCCAGTGTTCCCCCAAGTCTCCCGATAAAAATGATACCTCACTTGTGTGGGTACGCCTAGCGCCCGCGACAGGAAATGGCCCTAAACACAACATGGACACATCCCATTTTTCAACAGAAAACAGAGGTGTTTTTTGCAAAGTGCCTACCTGTAGATTTTGGCCTCTAGCTCAGCCGGCACCTAGGGAAACCTACCAAACCTGTGCATTTTTTAAAATTAGAGACCTAGGGGAATCCAAGATGGGGTGACTTGTGGGGCTCTGACCAGGTTCTGTTACCCAGAATCCTTTGCAAACCTCAAAATTTGGCTAAAAAACACGTTTTCCGCACATTTTGGTGACAGAAAGTTCTGGATTCTGAGAGGAGCCACAAATTTCCTTCCACCCAGCGTTCCCCCAAGTCTCCCGATAAAAATTATACCTCACTTGTGTGGGTAGGCCTAGTGCCCGCGACAGGAACTGCCCCAAAAACACAACGTGGACACATCCCATTTTTCTACAGAAAACAGAGGTGTTTTTTGCAAAGTGCCTACCTGTAGATTTTGGCCTCTAGCTCAGCCGGCACCTAGGGAAACCTACCAAACCTGTGCATTTTTAAAAACTAGAGACCTAGGGGAATCCAAGATGGGGTGACTAGTGAGGGCTCTCACCAGGTTCTGTTACCCAGAATACTTTGCAAACCTCAAAATTTGGCAAAAAAACACGTTTTCCTCACATTTCGGTGACAGAAAGTTCTGGAATCTGAGAGGAGCCACAAATTTCCTTCCACCCAGTGTTCCCCCAAGTCTCCCGATAAAAATGATACCTCACTTGTGTGGGTACGCCTAGCGCCCGCGCCAGGAAATGGCCCTAAACACAACATGGACACATCCCATTTTTCAACAGAAAACAGAGGTGTTTTTTGCAAAGTGCCTACCTGTAGATTTTGGCCTCTAGCTCAGCCGGCACCTAGGGAAAACTACCAAACCTGTGCATTTTTTAAAATTAGAGACCTAGGGGAATCCAAGATGGGGTGACTTGTGGGGCTCTGACCAGGTTCTGTTACCCAGAATCCTTTGCAATCCTCAAAATTTGGCTAAAAAAACAAGTTTTCCTCACATTTCGGTGACAGAAAGTTCTGGAATCTGAGAGGAGCCCCAAATTTCCTTCCACCCAGTGTTCCCCCAAGTCTCCCGATAAAAATGATACCTCACTTGTGTGGGTAGGCCTAGCGCCCGCGACAGGAAATGGCCCTAAACACAACATGGACACATCCCATTTTTAAACAGAAAACAGAGGTGTTTTATGCAAAGTGCCTACCTGTAGATTTTGGCCTCTAGCTCAGCCGGCACCTAGGGAAACCTACCAAACCTGTGCATTTTTTAAAATTAGAGACCTAGGGGAATCCAAGATGGGGTGACTTGTGGGGCTCTGACCAGGTTCTGTTACCCAGAATCCTTTGCAAACCTCAAAATTTGGCTAAAAAAACACGTTTTCCGCACATTTTGGTGACAGAAAGTTCTGGATTCTGAGAGGAGCCACAAATTTCCTTCCCCCCAGCGTTCCCCCAAGTCTCCCGATAAAAATTATACCTCACTTGTGTGGGTAGGCCTAGTGCCCGCGACAGGAACTGCCCCAAAACACAACGTGGACACATCCCATTTTTCTACAGAAAACAGAGGTGTTTTTTGCAAAGTGCCTACCTGTAGATTTTGGCCTCTAGCTCAGCCGGCACCTAGGGAAACCTACCAAACCTGTGCATTTTTAAAAACTAGAGACCTAGGGGAATCCAAGATGGGGTGACTTGTGGGGCTCTGACCAGGTTCTGGTACCCAGAATCCTTTGCAAACCTCAAAATTTGGCTAAAAAAACACGTTTTCCGCACATTTTGGTGACAGAAAGTTCTGGATTCTGAGAGGAGCCACAAATTTCCTTCCACCCAGCGTTCCCCCAAGTCTCCCGATAAAAATTATACCTCACTTGTGTGGGTAGGCCTAGTGCCCGCGACAGGAACTGCCCCAAAACACAACGTGGACACATCCCATTTTTCTACAGAAAACAGAGGTGTTTTTTGCAAAGTGCCTACCTGTAGATTTTGGCCTCTAGCTCAGCCGGCACCTAGGGAAACCTACCAAACCTGTGCATTTTTAAAAACTAGAGACCTAGGGGAATCCAAGATGGGGTGACTAGTGAGGGCTCTCACCAGGTTCTGTTACCCAGAATCCTTTGCAAACCTCAAAATTTGGCAAAAAAACACGTTTTCCTCACATTTCGGTGACAGAAAGTTCTGGAATCTGAGAGGAGCCACAAATTTCCTTCCACCCAGTGTTCCCCCAAGTCTCCCGATAAAAATGATACCTCACTTGTGTGGGTAGGCCTAGCGCCCAAGACAGGAAATGGCCCTAAACACAACGTGGACACATCCCATTTTTCTACAGAAAACAGAGGTGTTTTTTGCAAAGTGCCTACCTGTAGATTTTGGCCGCTAGCTCAGCCGGCACCTAGGGAAACCTACCAAACCTGTGCATTTTTTAAAATTAGAGACCTAGGGGAATCCAAGATGGGGTGACTTGTGGGGCTCTGACCAGGTTCTGTTACCCAGAGACCTTTGCAAACCTCAAAATTTGGCTAAAAAAACACGTTTTCCTCACATTTCCGTCACAGAAAGTTCTGGAATCTGAGAGGAGCCACAAATTTCCTTCCACCCAGCGTTCCCCCAAGTCTCCAGATAAAAATGATACCTCACTTGTGTGGGTAGGCCTAGCGCCCGCGACAGGAACTGCCCCAAAACACAACGTGGACACATCCCATTTTTCTACAGAAAACAGCGGTGTTTTTTGCAAAGTGCCTACCTGTAGATTTTGGCCCCTAGCTCAGCCGGCACCTAGGGAAACCTACCAAACCTGTGCATTTTTTAAAATTAGAGACCTAAGGGAATCCAAGATGGGGTGACTTGTGGGGCTCTGACCAGGTTCTGTTACCCAGAATCCTTTGCAAACCTCAAAATTTTGCTAAAAAAACACGTTTTCCGCACATTTTGGTGACAGAAAGTTCTGGATTCTGAGAGGAGCCACAAATTTCCTACCATCCAGCGTTCCCCCAAGTCTCCCGATAAAAATTATACCTCACTTGTGTGGGTAGGCCTAGTGCCCGCGACAGGAACTGCCCCAAAACACAACGTGGACACATCCCATTTTTCTACAGAAAACAGAGGTGTTTTTTGCAAAGTGCCTACCTGTAGATTTTGGCCTCTAGCTCAGCCGGCACCTAGGGAAACCTACCAAACCTGTGCATTTTTAAAAACTAGAGACCTAGGGCAATCCAAGATGGGGTGACTAGTGAGGGCTCTCACCAGGTTCTGTTACCCAGAATCCTTTGCAAACCTCAAAATTTGGCAAAAAAACACGTTTTCCTCACATTTCGGTGACAGAAAGTTCTGGAATCTGAGAGGAGCCACAAATTTCCTTCCACCCAGTGTTCCCCCAAGTCTTCCGATAAAAATGATACCTCACTTGTGTGGGTACGCCTAGCTCCCGCGACAGGAAATGGCCCTAAACACAACATGGACACATCCCATTTTTCAACAGAAAACAGAGGTGTTTTTTGCAAAGTGCCTACCTGTAGATTTTGGCCTCTAGCTCAGCCGGCACCTAGGGAAACCTACCAAACCTGTGCATTTTTTTAAATTAGAGACCTAGGGGAATCCAAGATGGGGTGACTTGTGGGGCTCTGACCAGGTTCTGTTACCCAGAATCCTTTGCAAACCTCAAAATTTGGCTAAAAAAACACGTTTTCAGCATATTTTGGTGACAGAAAGTTCTGGATTCTGGGAGGAGCCACAAATTTCCTTCCACCCAGCGTTCCCCCAAGTCTCCCGATAAAAATTATACCTCACTTGTGTGGGTAGGCCTAGTCCCCGCGACAGGAACTGCCCCAAAACACAACGTGGACACATCCCATTTTTCTACAAAAAACAGAGGTGTTTTTTTGGCAAAGTGCCTACCTGTAGATTTTGGCCTCTAGCTCAGCCGGCACCTAGGGAAACCTACCAAACCTGTGCATTTTTAAAAACTAGAGACCTAGGGGAATCCAAGATGGGGTGACTAGTGAGGGCTCTCACCAGGTTCTGTTACCCAGAATACTTTGCAAACCTCAAAATTTGGCAAAAAAGCACATTTTCCTCACATTTCGGTGACAGAAAGTTCTGGAATCTGAGAGGAGCCACAAATTTCCTTCCACCCAGTGTTCCCCCAAGTCTCCCGATAAAAATGATACCTCACTTGTGTGGGTACGCCTAGCGCCCGCGACAGGAAATGGCCCTAAACACAACATGGACACATCCCATTTTTCAACAGAAAACAGAGGTGTTTTTTGCAAAGTGCCTACCTGTAGATTTTGGCCTCTAGCTCAGCCGGCACCTAGGGAAACCTACCAAACCTGTGCATTTTTTAAAATTAGAGACCTAGGGGAATCCAAGATGGGGTGACTTGTGGGGCTCTGACCAGGTTCTGTTACCAAGAATCCTTTGCAAACCTCAAAATTTGGCTAAAAAAACACGTTTTCCGCACATTTTGGTGACAGAAAGTTCTGGATTCTGAGAGGAGCCACAAATTTCCTTCCACCCAGCGTTCCCCCAAGTCTCCCGATAAAAATTATACCTCACTTGTGTGGGTAGGCCTAGTGCCCGTGACAGGAACTGCCCCAAAACACAACGTGGACACATCCCATTTTTCTACAGAAAACAGAGGTGTTTTTTGCAAAGTGCCTACCTGTAGATTTTGGCCTCTAGCTCAGCCGGCACCTAGGGAAACCTACCAAACCTGTGCATTTTTAAAAACTAGAGACCTAGGGCAATCCAAGATGGGGTGACTAGTGAGGGCTCTCACCAGGTTCTGTTACCCAGAATCCTTTGCAAACCTCAAAATTTGGCACAAAAACACGTTTTCCTCACATTTCGGTGACAGAAAGTTCTGGAATCTGAGAGGAGCCACAAATTTCCTTCCACCCAGTGTTCCCCCAAGTCTTCCGATAAAAATGATACCTCACTTGTGTGGGTACGCCTAGCGCCCGCGACAGGAAATGACCCTAAACACAACATGGACACATCCCATTTTTCAACAGAAAACAGAGGTGTTTTTTGCAAAGTGCCTACCTGTAGATTTTGGCCTCTAGCTCAGCCGGCACCTAGGGAAACCTACCAAACCTGTGCATTTTTTTAAATTAGAGACCTAGGGGAATCCAAGATGGGGTGACTTGTGGGATTCTGACCAGGTTCTGTTACCCAGAATCCTTTGCAAACCTCAAACTTTGGCTAAAAAAACACGTTTTCCGCACATTTTGGTGACAGAAAGTTCTGGATTCTGAGAGGAGCCACAAATTTCCTTCCACCCAGCGTTCCCCCAAGTCTCCCGATAAACATGATACCTCACTTGTGTGGGTAGGCCTAGTCCCCGCAACAGGAACTGCCCCAAAACACAACGTGGACACATCCCATTTTTCTACAGAAAACAGAGGTGTTTTTTGCAAAGTGCCTACCTGTAGATTTTGGCCTCTAGCTCAGCCGGCACCTAGGGAAACCTACCAAACCTGTGCATTTTTTAAAATTAGAGACCTAGGGGAATCCAAGATGGGGTGACTTGTGGGACTCTGACCAGGTTCTGTTACCCAGAATCCTTTGCAAACCTCAAAATTTGGCTAAAAAAACAAGTTTTCCTCACATTTCGGTGACAGAAAGTTCTGGAATCTGAGAGGAGCCACAAATGTCCTTCCACCCAGTGTTCCCGCAAGTCTCCCGATAAAAATGATACCTCACTTGTGTGGGAAGGCCTAGTGCCCGCGACAGGAAATGGCCCTAAACACAACATGGACACATCCCATTTTTCAACAGAAAACAGAGGTGCTTTTTGCAAAGTGCTAACCTGTAGATTTTGGCCTCTAGCTCACTTAGGGAAACCTACCAAACCTGTGCATTTTTTAAAATTAGAGACCTAGGGGAATCCAAGATGGGGTGACTTGTGGGGCTCTGACTAGGTTCTGTTACCCAGAATCCTTTGCAAACCTCAAAATTTGGCTAAAAAAACACGTTTTCCGCACGTTTCGGTGACAGAAAGTTCTGGATTCTGAGAGGAGCCACAAATTTCCTTCCACTCAGCGTTCCCCCAAGTCTCCAGATAAAAATGATACCTCACTTGTGTGGGTAGGCCTAGCGCCCGCGACAGGAACTGCCCCAAAACACAACGTGGACACATCCCATTTTTCTACAGAAAACAGCGGTGTTTTTTGCAAAGTGCCTACCTGTAGATTTTGGCCCCTAGCTCAGCCGGCACCTAGGGAAACCTACCAAACCTGTGCATTTTTTAAAATTAGAGACCTAAGGGAATCCAAGATGGGGTGACTTGTGGGGCTCTGACCAGGTTCTGTTACCCAGAATCCTTTGCAAACCTCAAAATTTGGCTAAAAAAACACGTTTTCCGCACATTTTGGTGACAGAAAGTTCTGGATTCTGAGAGGAGCCACAAATTTCCTTCCACCCAGCGTTCCCCCAAGTCTCCCGATAAAAATTATACCTCACTTGTGTGGGTAGGCCTAGTGCCCGCAACCGGAACTGCCCCAAAACACAACGTGGACACATCCCATTTTTCTACAGAAAACAGAGGTGTTTTTTGCAAAGTGCCTACCTGTAGATTTTGGCCTCTAGCTCAGCCGGCACCTAGGGAAACCTACCAAACCTGTGCATTTTTAAAAACTAGAGACCTAGGGGAATCCAAGATGGGGTGACTAGTGAGGGCTCTCACCAGGTTCTGTTACCCAGAATCCTTTGCAAACCTCAAAATTTGGCAAAAAAACACGTTTTCCTCACATTTCGGTGACAGAAAGTTCTGGAATCTGAGAGGAGCCACAAATTTCCTTCCACCCAGTGTTCTCCCAAGTCTTCCGATAAAAATGATATCTCACTTGTGTGGGTACGCCTAGCGCCCGCGACAGGAAATGGCACTAAACACAACATGGACACATCCCATTTTTCAACAGAAAACAGAGGTGTTTTTTGCAAAGTGCCTACCTGTAGATTTTGGCCTCTAGCTCAGCCGGCACCTAGGGAAACCTACCAAACCTGTGCATTTTTTTAAATTAGAGACCTAGGGGAATCCAAGATGGGGTGACTTGTGGGACTCTGACCAGGTTCTGTTACCCAGAATCCTTTGCAAACCTCAAACTTTGGCTAAAAAAACACATTTTCCGCACATTTTGGTGACAGAAAGTTCTGGATTCTGAGAGGAGCCACAAATTTCCTTCCACCCAGCGTTCCCCCAAGTCTCCCGATAAAAATTATACCTCACTTGTGTGGGTAGGCCTAGTCCCCGCGACAGGAACTGCCCCAAAACACAACGTGGACACATCCCATTTTTCTACAGAAAACAGAGGTGTTTTTTGCAAAGTGCCTACCTGTAGATTTTGGCCTCTAGCTCAGCTGGCACCTAGGGAAACCTACCAAACCTGTGCATTTTTAAAAACTAGAGAACTAGGGGAATCCAAGATGGGGTGACTAGTGAGGGCTCTCACCAGGTTCTGTTACCCAGAATACTTTGCAAACCTCAAAATTTGGCAAAAAAGCACGTTTTCCTCATATTTCGGTGACAGAAAGTTCTGGAATCTGAGAGGAGCCACAAATTTCCTTCCACCCAGTGTTCCCCCAAGTCTCCCGATAAAAATGATACCTCACTTGTGTGGGTACGCCTAGCGCCCGCGACAGGAAATGGCCCTAAACACAACATGGACACATCCCATTTTTCAACAGAAAACAGAGGTGTTTTTTGCAAAGTGCCTACCTGTAGATTTTGGCCTCTAGCTCAGCCGGCACCTAGGGAAACCTACCAAACCTGTGCATTTTTTAAAATTAGAGACCTAGGGGAATCCAAGATGGGGTGACTTGTGGGGCTCTGACCAGGTTCTGTTACCCAGAATCCTTTGCAAACCTCAAAATTTGGCTAAAAAAACACGTTTTCCGCACATTTTGGTGACAGAAAGTTCTGGATTCTGAGAGGAGCCACAAATTTCCTTCCACCCAGCGTTCCCCCAAGTCTCCCGATAAAAATTATACCTCACTTGTGTGGGTAGGCCTAGTGCCCGCGACAGGAACTGCCCCAAAACACAACGTGGACACATCCCATTTTTCTACAGAAAACAGAGGTGTTTTTTGCAAAGTGCCTACCTGTAGATTTTGGCCTCTAGCTCAGCCGGCACCTAGGGAAACCTACCAAACCTGTGCATTTTTAAAAACTAGAGACCTAGGGGAATCCAAGATGGGGTGACTAGTGAGGGCTCTCACCAGGTTCTGTTACCCAGAATACTTTGCAAACCTCAAAATTTGGCAAAAAAACACGTTTTCCTCACATTTCGGTGACAGAAAGTTCTGGAATCTGAGAGGAGCCACAAATTTCCTTCCACCCAGTGTTCCCCCAAGTCTCCCGATAAAAATGATACCTCACTTGTGTGGGTACGCCTAGCGCCCGCGCCAGGAAATGGCCCTAAACACAACATGGACACATCCCATTTTTCAACAGAAAACAGAGGTGTTTTTTGCAAAGTGCCTACCTGTAGATTTTGGCCTCTAGCTCAGCCGGCACCTAGGGAAACCTACCAAACCTGTGCATTTTTTAAAATTAGAGACCTAGGGGAATCCAAGATGGGGTGACTTGTGGGGCTCTGACCAGGTTCTGTTACCCAGAATCCTTTGCAAACCTCAAAATTTGGCTAAAAAAACACATTTTCCGCACATTTCGGTGACAGAAAGTTCTTGATTCTGAGAGAAGCCACAAATTTCCTTCCACTCAGCGTTCCCCCAAGTCTCCAGATAAAAATGATACCTCACTTGTGTGGGTAGGCCTAGTGCCCGCGACAGGAACTGCCCCAAAACACAACGTGGACACATCCCATTTTTCTACAGAAAACAGAGGTGTTTTTTGCAAAGTGCCTACCTGTAGATTTTGGCCTCTAGCTCAGCCGGCACCTAGGGAAACCTACCAAACCTGTGCATTTTTAAAAACTAGAGACCTAGGGGAATCCAAGATGGGGTGACTTGTGGGGCTCTGACCAGGTTCTGGTACCCAGAATCCTTTGCAAACCTCAAAATTTGGCTAAAAAAACACGTTTTCCGCACATTTTGGTGACAGAAAGTTCTGGATTCTGAGAGGAGCCACAAATTTCCTTCCACCCAGCGTTCCCCCAAGTCTCCCGATAAAAATTATACCTCACTTGTGTGGGTAGGCCTAGTGCCCGCGACAGGAACTGCCCCAAAAACACAACGTGGACACATCCCATTTTTCTACAGAAAACAGAGGTGTTTTTTGCAAAGTGCCTACCTGTAGATTTTGGCCTCTAGCTCAGCCGGCACCTAGGGAAACCTACCAAACCTGTGCATTTTTAAAAACTAGAGACCTAGGGGAATCCAAGATGGGGTGACTAGTGAGGGCTCTCACCAGGTTCTGTTACCCAGAATACTTTGCAAACCTCAAAATTTGGCAAAAAAGCACGTTTTCCTCATATTTCGGTGACAGAAAGTTCTGGAATCTGAGAGGAGCCACAAATTTCCTTCCACCCAGTGTTCCCCCAAGTCTCCCGATAAAAATGATACCTCACTTGTGTGGGTACGCCTAGCGCCCGCGACAGGAAATGGCCCTAAACACAACATGGACACATCCCATTTTTCAACAGAAAACAGAGGTGTTTTTTGCAAAGTGCCTACCTGTAGATTTTGGCCTCTAGCTCAGCCGGCACCTAGGGAAACCTACCAAACCTGTGCATTTTTTAAAATTAGAGACCTAGGGGAATCCAAGATGGGGTGACTTGTGGGGCTCTGACCAGGTTCTGTTACCCAGAATCCTTTGCAAACCTCAAAATTTGGCTAAAAAAACACGTTTTCCGCACATTTTGGTGACCGGAAGTTCTGGATTCTGAGAGGAGCCACAAATTTCCTTCCACCCAGCGTTCCCCCAAGTCTCCCGATAAAAATTATACCTCACTTGTGTGGGTAGGCCTAGTGCCCGCGACAGGAACTGCCCCAAAACACAACGTGGACACATCCCATTTTTCTACAGAAAACAGAGGTGTTTTTTGCAAAGTGCCTACCTGTAGATTTTGGCCTCTAGCTCAGCCGGCACCTAGGGAAACCTACCAAACCTGTGCATTTTTAAAAACTAGAGACCTAGGGGAATCCAAGATGGGGTGACTAGTGAGGGCTCTCACCAGGTTCTGTTACCCAGAATACTTTGCAAACCTCAAAATTTGGCAAAAAAGCACGTTTTCCTCACATTTCGGTGACAGAAAGTTCTGGAATCTAAGAGGAGCCACAAATTTCCTTCCACCCAGTGTTCCCCCAAGTCTCCCGATAAAAATGATACCTCACTTGTGTGGGTACGCCTAGCGCCCGCGACAGGAAATGGCCCTAAACACAACATGGACACATCCCATTTTTCAACAGAAAACAGAGGTGTTTTTTGCAAAGTGCCTACCTGTAGATTTTGGCCTCTAGCTCAGCCGGCACCTAGGGAAACCTACCAAACCTGTGCATTTTTTAAAATTAGAGACCTAGGGGAATCCAAGATGGGGTGACTTGTGGGGCTCTGACCAGGTTCTGTTACCCAGAATCCTTTGCAAACCTCAAAATTTGGCTAAAAAACACGTTTTCCGCACATTTTGGTGACAGAAAGTTCTGGATTCTGAGAGGAGCCACAAATTTCCTTCCACCCAGCGTTCCCCCAAGTCTCCCGATAAAAATTATACCTCACTTGTGTGGGTAGGCCTAGTGCCCGCGACAGGAACTGCCCCAAAAACACAACGTGGACACATCCCATTTTTCTACAGAAAACAGAGGTGTTTTTTGCAAAGTGCCTACCTGTAGATTTTGGCCTCTAGCTCAGCCGGCACCTAGGGAAACCTACCAAACCTGTGCATTTTTAAAAACTAGAGACCTAGGGGAATCCAAGATGGGGTGACTAGTGAGGGCTCTCACCAGGTTCTGTTACCCAGAATACTTTGCAAACCTCAAAATTTGGCAAAAAAACACGTTTTCCTCACATTTCGGTGACAGAAAGTTCTGGAATCTGAGAGGAGCCACAAATTTCCTTCCACCCAGCGTTCCCCCAAGTCTCCAGATAAAAATGATACCTCACTTGTGTGGGTAGGCCTAGTCCCCGCGACAGGAACTGCCCCAAAACACAACGTGGACACATCCCATTTTTCTACAGAAAACAGAGGTGTTTTTTGCAAAGTGCCTACCTGTAGATTTTGGCCTCTAGCTCAGCCGGCACCTAGGGAAACCTACCAAACCTGTGCATTTTTTAAAATTAGAGACCTATGGGAATCCAAGATGGGGTGACTTGTGGGACTCTGACCAGGTTCTGTTACCCAGAATCCTTTGCAAACCTCAAACTTTGGCTAGAAAAACACGTTTTCCGCACATTTTGGTGACAGAAAGTTCTGGATTCTGAGAGGAGCCACAAATTTCCTTCCACCCAGCGTTCCCCCAAGTCTCCCGATAAAAATGATACCTCACTTGTGTGGGTAGGCCTAGTCCCCGCGACAGGAACTGCCCCAAAACACAACGTGGACACATCCCATTTTTCTACAGAAAACAGAGGTGTTTTTTGCAAAGTGCCTACCTGTAGATTTTGGCCTCTAGCTCAGCCGGCACCTATGGAAACCTACCAAACCTGTGCATTTTTTAAAATTAGAGACCTAGGGGAATCCAAGATGGGGTGACTTGTGGGACTCTGACCAGGTTCTGTTACCCAGAATCCTTTGCAAACCTCAAAATTTGGCTAAAAAAACAAGTTTTCCTCACATTTCGGTGACAGAAAGTTCTGGAATCTGAGAGGAGCCACAAATGTCCTTCCACCCAGTGTTCCCGCAAGTCTCCCGATAAAAATGATACCTCACTTGTGTGGGAAGGCCTAGCGCCCGCGACAGGAAATGGCCCTAAACACAACATGGACACATCCCATTTTTCAACAGAAAACAGAGGTGCTTTTTGCAAAGTGCTAACCTGTAGATTTTGGCCTCTAGCTCAGCCGGCACCTAGGGAAACCTACCAAACCTGTGCATTTTTTAAAATTAGAGACCTAGGGGAATCCAAGATGGGGTGACTTGTGGGGCTCTGACTAGGTTCTGTTACCCAGAATCCTTTGCAAACCTCAAAATTTGGCTAAAAAAACACGTTTTCCGCACATTTCGGTGACAGAAAGTTCTGGATTCTGAGAGGAGCCACAAATTTCCTTCCACTCAGCGTTCCCCCAAGTCTCCAGATAAAAATGATACCTCACTTGTGTGGGTAGGCCTAGTGCCCGCGACAGGAACTGCCCCAAAACACAACGTGGACACATCCCATTTTTCTACAGAAAACAGCGGTGTTTTTTGCAAAGTGCCTACCTGTAGATTTTGGCCCCTAGCTCAGCCGGCACCTAGGGAAACCTACCAAACCTGTGCATTTTTTAAAATTAGAGACCTAAGGGAATCCAAGATGGGGTGACTTGTGGGGCTCTGACCAGGTTCTGTTACCCAGAATCCTTTGCAAACCTCAAAATTTGGCTAAAAAAACACGTTTTCCGCACATTTTGGTGACAGAAAGTTCTGGAATCTGAGAGGAGCCACAAATTTCCTTCCACCCAGCGTTCCCCCAAGTCTCCCGATAAAAATGATACCTCACTTGTGTGGGTAGGCCTAGTCCCCGCGACAGGAACTGCCCCAAAACACAACGTGGACACATCCCATTTTTCTACAGAAAACAGAGGTGTTTTTTGCAAAGTGCCTACCTGTAGATTTTGGCCTCTAGCTCAGCCGGCACCTAGGGAAACCTACCAAACCTGTGCATTTTTTAAAATTAGAGACCTAGGGGAATCCAAGATGGGGTGACTTGTGGGACTCTGACCAGGTTCTGTTACCCAGAATCCTTTGCAAACCTCAAACTTTGGCTAAAAAAACACGTTTTCCGCACATTTTGGTGACAGAAAGTTCTGGATTCTGAGAGGAGCCACAAATTTCCTTCCACCCAGCGTTCCCCCAAGTCTCCCGATAAAAATGATACCTCACTTGTGTGGGTAGGCCTAGTCCCCGCGACAGGAACTGCCCCAAAACACAACGTGGACACATCCCATTTTTCTACAGAAAACAGAGGTGTTTTTTGCAAAGTGCCTACCTGTAGATTTTGGCCTCTAGCTCAGCCGGCACCTAGGGAAACCTACCAAACCTGTGCATTTTTTAAAATTAGAGACCTAGGGGAATCCAAGATGGGGTGACTTGTGGGACTCTGACCAGGTTCTGTTACCCAGAATCCTTTGCAAACCTCAAAATTTGGCTAAAAAAACAAGTTTTCCTCACATTTCGGTGACAGAAAGTTCTGGAATCTGAGAGGAGCCACAAATGTCCTTCCACCCAGTGTTCCCGCAAGTCTCCCGATAAAAATGATACCTCACTTGTGTGGGAAGGCCTAGCGCCCGCGACAGGAAATGGCCCTAAACACAACATGGACACATCCCATTTTTCAACAGAAAACAGAGGTGCTTTTTGCAAAGTGCTAACCTGTAGATTTTGGCCTCTAGCTCAGCCGGCACTTAGGGAAACCTACCAAACCTGTGCATTTTTTAAAATTAGAGACCTAGGGGAATCCAAGATGGGGTGACTTGTGGGGCTCTGACTAGGTTCTGTTACCCAGAATCCTTTGCAAACCTCAAAATTTGGCTAAAAAAACACGTTTTCCGCACGTTTCGGTGACAGAAAGTTCTGGATTCTGAGAGGAGCCACAAATTTCCTTCCACTCAGCGTTCCCCCAAGTCTCCAGATAAAAATGATACCTCACTTGTGTGGGTAGGCCTAGCGCCCGCGACAGGAACTGCCCCAAAACACAACGTGGACACATCCCATTTTTCTACAGAAAACAGCGGTGTTTTTTGCAAAGTGCCTACCTGTAGATTTTGGCCCCTAGCTCAGCCGGCACCTAGGGAAACCTACCAAACCTGTGCATTTTTTAAAATTAGAGACCTAAGGGAATCCAAGATGGGGTGACTTGTGGGGCTCTGACCAGGTTCTGTTACCCAGAATCCTTTGCAAACCTCAAAATTTGGCTAAAAAAACACGTTTTCCGCACATTTTGGTGACAGAAAGTTCTGGATTCTGAGAGGAGCCACAAATTTCCTTCCACCCAGCGTTCCCCCAAGTCTCCCGATAAAAATTATACCTCACTTGTGTGGGTAGGCCTAGTGCCCGCAACCGGAACTGCCCCAAAACACAACGTGGACACATCCCATTTTTCTACAGAAAACAGAGGTGTTTTTTGCAAAGTGCCTACCTGTAGATTTTGGCCTCTAGCTCAGCCGGCACCTAGGGAAACCTACCAAACCTGTGCATTTTTAAAAACTAGAGACCTAGGGGAATCCAAGATGGGGTGACTAGTGAGGGCTCTCACCAGGTTCTGTTACCCAGAATCCTTTGCAAACCTCAAAATTTGGCAAAAAAACACGTTTTCCTCACATTTCGGTGACAGAAAGTTCTGGAATCTGAGAGGAGCCACAAATTTCCTTCCACCCAGTGTTCTCCCAAGTCTTCCGATAAAAATGATATCTCACTTGTGTGGGTACGCCTAGCGCCCGCGACAGGAAATGGCACTAAACACAACATGGACACATCCCATTTTTCAACAGAAAACAGAGGTGTTTTTTGCAAAGTGCCTACCTGTAGATTTTGGCCTCTAGCTCAGCCGGCACCTAGGGAAACCTACCAAACCTGTGCATTTTTTTAAATTAGAGACCTAGGGGAATCCAAGATGGGGTGACTTGTGGGACTCTGACCAGGTTCTGTTACCCAGAATCCTTTGCAAACCTCAAACTTTGGCTAAAAAAACACATTTTCCGCACATTTTGGTGACAGAAAGTTCTGGATTCTGAGAGGAGCCACAAATTTCCTTCCACCCAGCGTTCCCCCAAGTCTCCCGATAAAAATTATACCTCACTTGTGTGGGTAGGCCTAGTCCCCGCGACAGGAACTGCCCCAAAACACAACGTGGACACATCCCATTTTTCTACAGAAAACAGAGGTGTTTTTTGCAAAGTGCCTACCTGTAGATTTTGGCCTCTAGCTCAGCTGGCACCTAGGGAAACCTACCAAACCTGTGCATTTTTAAAAACTAGAGAACTAGGGGAATCCAAGATGGGGTGACTAGTGAGGGCTCTCACCAGGTTCTGTTACCCAGAATACTTTGCAAACCTCAAAATTTGGCAAAAAAGCACGTTTTCCTCATATTTCGGTGACAGAAAGTTCTGGAATCTGAGAGGAGCCACAAATTTCCTTCCACCCAGTGTTCCCCCAAGTCTCCCGATAAAAATGATACCTCACTTGTGTGGGTACGCCTAGCGCCCGCGACAGGAAATGGCCCTAAACACAACATGGACACATCCCATTTTTCAACAGAAAACAGAGGTGTTTTTTGCAAAGTGCCTACCTGTAGATTTTGGCCTCTAGCTCAGCCGGCACCTAGGGAAACCTACCAAACCTGTGCATTTTTTAAAATTAGAGACCTAGGGGAATCCAAGATGGGGTGACTTGTGGGGCTCTGACCAGGTTCTGTTACCCAGAATCCTTTGCAAACCTCAAAATTTGGCTAAAAAAACACGTTTTCCGCACATTTTGGTGACAGAAAGTTCTGGATTCTGAGAGGAGCCACAAATTTCCTTCCACCCAGCGTTCCCCCAAGTCTCCCGATAAAAATTATACCTCACTTGTGTGGGTAGGCCTAGTGCCCGCGACAGGAACTGCCCCAAAACACAACGTGGACACATCCCATTTTTCTACAGAAAACAGAGGTGTTTTTTGCAAAGTGCCTACCTGTAGATTTTGGCCTCTAGCTCAGCCGGCACCTAGGGAAACCTACCAAACCTGTGCATTTTTAAAAACTAGAGACCTAGGGGAATCCAAGATGGGGTGACTAGTGAGGGCTCTCACCAGGTTCTGTTACCCAGAATACTTTGCAAACCTCAAAATTTGGCAAAAAAACACGTTTTCCTCACATTTCGGTGACAGAAAGTTCTGGAATCTGAGAGGAGCCACAAATTTCCTTCCACCCAGTGTTCCCCCAAGTCTCCCGATAAAAATGATACCTCACTTGTGTGGGTACGCCTAGCGCCCGCGCCAGGAAATGGCCCTAAACACAACATGGACACATCCCATTTTTCAACAGAAAACAGAGGTGTTTTTTGCAAAGTGCCTACCTGTAGATTTTGGCCTCTAGCTCAGCCGGCACCTAGGGAAACCTACCAAACCTGTGCATTTTTTAAAATTAGAGACCTAGGGGAATCCAAGATGGGGTGACTTGTGGGGCTCTGACCAGGTTCTGTTACCCAGAATCCTTTGCAAACCTCAAAATTTGGCTAAAAAAACACATTTTCCGCACATTTCGGTGACAGAAAGTTCTTGATTCTGAGAGAAGCCACAAATTTCCTTCCACTCAGCGTTCCCCCAAGTCTCCAGATAAAAATGATACCTCACTTGTGTGGGTAGGCCTAGTGCCCGCGACAGGAACTGCCCCAAAACACAACGTGGACACATCCCATTTTTCTACAGAAAACAGAGGTGTTTTTTGCAAAGTGCCTACCTGTAGATTTTGGCCTCTAGCTCAGCCGGCACCTAGGGAAACCTACCAAACCTGTGCATTTTTAAAAACTAGAGACCTAGGGGAATCCAAGATGGGGTGACTTGTGGGGCTCTGACCAGGTTCTGGTACCCAGAATCCTTTGCAAACCTCAAAATTTGGCTAAAAAAACACGTTTTCCGCACATTTTGGTGACAGAAAGTTCTGGATTCTGAGAGGAGCCACAAATTTCCTTCCACCCAGCGTTCCCCCAAGTCTCCCGATAAAAATTATACCTCACTTGTGTGGGTAGGCCTAGTGCCCGCGACAGGAACTGCCCCAAAAACACAACGTGGACACATCCCATTTTTCTACAGAAAACAGAGGTGTTTTTTGCAAAGTGCCTACCTGTAGATTTTGGCCTCTAGCTCAGCCGGCACCTAGGGAAACCTACCAAACCTGTGCATTTTTAAAAACTAGAGACCTAGGGGAATCCAAGATGGGGTGACTAGTGAGGGCTCTCACCAGGTTCTGTTACCCAGAATACTTTGCAAACCTCAAAATTTGGCAAAAAAGCACGTTTTCCTCATATTTCGGTGACAGAAAGTTCTGGAATCTGAGAGGAGCCACAAATTTCCTTCCACCCAGTGTTCCCCCAAGTCTCCCGATAAAAATGATACCTCACTTGTGTGGGTACGCCTAGCGCCCGCGACAGGAAATGGCCCTAAACACAACATGGACACATCCCATTTTTCAACAGAAAACAGAGGTGTTTTTTGCAAAGTGCCTACCTGTAGATTTTGGCCTCTAGCTCAGCCGGCACCTAGGGAAACCTACCAAACCTGTGCATTTTTTAAAATTAGAGACCTAGGGGAATCCAAGATGGGGTGACTTGTGGGGCTCTGACCAGGTTCTGTTACCCAGAATCCTTTGCAAACCTCAAAATTTGGCTAAAAAAAACACGTTTTCCGCACATTTTGGTGACAGAAAGTTCTGGATTCTGAGAGGAGCCACAAATTTCCTTCCACCCAGCGTTCCCCCAAGTCTCCCGATAAAAATTATACCTCACTTGTGTGGGTAGGCCTAGTGCCCGCGACAGGAACTGCCCCAAAACACAACGTGGACACATCCCATTTTTCTACAGAAAACAGAGGTGTTTTTTGCAAAGTGCCTACCTGTAGATTTTGGCCTCTAGCTCAGCCGGCACCTAGGGAAACCTACCAAACCTGTGCATTTTTAAAAACTAGAGACCTAGGGGAATCCAAGATGGGGTGACTAGTGAGGGCTCTCACCAGGTTCTGTTACCCAGAATACTTTGCAAACCTCAAAATTTGGCAAAAAAGCACGTTTTCCTCACATTTCGGTGACAGAAAGTTCTGGAATCTAAGAGGAGCCACAAATTTCCTTCCACCCAGTGTTCCCCCAAGTCTCCCGATAAAAATGATACCTCACTTGTGTGGGTACGCCTAGCGCCCGCGACAGGAAATGGCCCTAAACACAACATGGACACATCCCATTTTTCAACAGAAAACAGAGGTGTTTTTTGCAAAGTGCCTACCTGTAGATTTTGGCCTCTAGCTCAGCCGGCACCTAGGGAAACCTACCAAACCTGTGCATTTTTTAAAATTAGAGACCTAGGGGAATCCAAGATGGGGTGACTTGTGGGGCTCTGACCAGGTTCTGTTACCCAGAATCCTTTGCAAACCTCAAAATTTGGCTAAAAAACACGTTTTCCGCACATTTTGGTGACAGAAAGTTCTGGATTCTGAGAGGAGCCACAAATTTCCTTCCACCCAGCGTTCCCCCAAGTCTCCCGATAAAAATTATACCTCACTTGTGTGGGTAGGCCTAGCGCCCGCGACAGGAACTGCCCCAAAACACAACGTGGACACATCCCATTTTTCTACAGAAAACAGCGGTGTTTTTTGCAAAGTGCCTACCTGTAGATTTTGGCCCCTAGCTCAGCCGGCACCTAGGGAAACCTACCAAACCTGTGCATTTTTTAAAATTAGAGACCTAAGGGAATCCAAGATGGGGTGACTTGTGGGGCTCTGACCAGGTTCTGTTACCCAGAATCCTTTGCAAACCTCAAAATTTGGCTAAAAAAACACGTTTTCCGCACATTTTGGTGACAGAAAGTTCTGGAATCTGAGAGGAGCCACAAATTTCCTTCCACCCAGCGTTCCCCCAAGTCTCCCGATAAAAATGATACCTCACTTGTGTGGGTAGGCCTAGTCCCCCGCGACAGGAACTGCCCCAAAACACAACGTGGACACATCCCATTTTTCTACAGAAAACAGAGGTGTTTTTTGCAAAGTGCCTACCTGTAGATTTTGGCCTCTAGCTCAGCCGGCACCTAGGGAAACCTACCAAACCTGTGCATTTTTTTAAATTAGAGACCTAGGGGAATCCAAGATGGGGTGACTTGTGGGACTCTGACCAGGTTCTGTTACCCAGAATCCTTTGCAAACCTCAAACTTTGGCTAAAAAAACACGTTTTCCGCACATTTTGGTGACAGAAAGTTCTGGATTCTGAGAGGAGCCACAAATTTCCTTCCACCCAGCGTTCCCCCAAGTCTCCCGATAAAAATGATACCTCACTTGTGTGGGTAGGCCTAGTCCCCGCGACAGGAACTGCCCCAAAACACAACGTGGACACATCCCATTTTTCTACAGAAAACAGAGGTGTTTTTTGCAAAGTGCCTACCTGTAGATTTTGGCCTCTAGCTCAGCCGGCACCTAGGGAAACCTACCAAACCTGTGCATTTTTTAAAATTAGAGACCTAGGGGAATCCAAGATGGGGTGACTTGTGGGACTCTGACCAGGTTCTGTTACCCAGAATCCTTTGCAAACCTCAAAATTTGGCTAAAAAAACAAGTTTTCCTCACATTTCGGTGACAGAAAGTTCTGGAATCTGAGAGGAGCCACAAATTTCCTTCCACCCAGTGTTCCCGCAAGTCTCCCGATAAAAATGATACCTCACTTGTGTGGGAAGGCCTAGCGCCCGCGACAGGAAATGGCCCTAAACACAACATGGACACATCCCATTTTTCAACAGAAAACAGAGGTGCTTTTTGCAAAGTGCTAACCTGTAGATTTTGGCCTCTAGCTCAGCCGGCACCTAGGGAAACCTACCAAACCTGTGCATTTTTTAAAATTAGAGACCTAGGGGAATCCAAGATGGGGTGACTTGTGGGGCTCTGACTAGGTTCTGTTACCCAGAATCCTTTGCAAACCTCAAAATTTGGCTAAAAAAACACGTTTTCCGCACATTTCGGTGACAGAAAGTTCTGGATTCTGAGAGGAGCCACAAATTTCCTTCCACTCAGCGTTCCCCCAAGTCTCCAGATAAAAATGATACCTCACTTGTGTGGGTAGGCCTAGCGCCCGCGACAGGAACTGCCCCAAAACACAACGTGGACACATCCCATTTTTCTACAGAAAACAGCGGTGTTTTTTGCAAAGTGCCTACCTGTAGATTTTGGCCCCTAGCTCAGCCGGCACCTAGGGAAACCTACCAAACCTGTGCATTTTTTAAAATTAGAGACCTAAGGGAATCCAAGATGGGGTGACTTGTGGGGCTCTGACCAGGTTCTGTTACCCAGAATCCTTTGCAAACCTCAAAATTTGGCTAAAAAAACACGTTTTCCGCACATTTTGGTGACAGAAAGTTCTGGATTCTGAGAGGAGCCACAAATTTCCTACCACCCAGCGTTCCCCCAAGTCTCCCGATAAAAATTATACCTCACTTGTGTGGGTAGGCCTAGTGCCCGCGACAGGAACTGCCCCAAAACACAACGTGGACACATCCCATTTTTCTACAGAAAACAGAGGTGTTTTTTGCAAAGTGCCTACCTGTAGATTTTGGCCTCTAGCTCAGCCGGCACCTAGGGAAACCTACCAAACCTGTGCATTATTTTAAAACTAGAGACCTAGGGGAATCCAAGATGGGGTGACTTGTGGGGCTCTGACCAGGTTCTGGTACCCAGAATCCTTTGCAAACCTCAAAATTTGGCTAAAAAAACACGTTTTCCGCACATTTTGGTGACAGAAAGTTCTGGATTCTGAGAGGAGCCACAAATTTCTTCCACCCAGGGTTCCCCCAAGTCTCCCGATAAAAATTATACCTCACTTGTGTGGGTAGGCCTAGTGCCCGCGACAGGAACTGCCCCAAAACACAACGTGGACACATCCCATTTTTCTACAGAAAACAGAGGTGTTTTTTGCAAAGTGCCTACCTGTAGGTTTTGGCCTCTAGCTCAGCCGGCACCTAGGGAAACCTACCAAACCTGTGCATTTTTAAAAACTAGAGACCTAGGGGAATCCAAGATGGGGTGACTAGTGAGGGCTCTCACCAGGTTCTGTTACCCAGAATCCTTTGCAAACCTCAAAATTTGGCAAAAAAACACGTTTTCCTCACATTTCGGTGACAGAAAGTTCTGGAATCTGAGAGGAGCCACAAATTTCCTTCCACCCAGTGTTCTCCCAAGTCTTCCGATAAAAATGATACCTCACTTGTGTGGGTACGCCTAGCGCCCGCGACAGGAAATGGCACTAAACACAACATGGACACATCCCATTTTTCAACAGAAAACAGAGGTGTTTTTTACAAAGTGCCTACCTGTAGATTTTGGCCTCTAGCTCAGCCGGCACCTAGGGAAACCTACCAAACCTGTGCATTTTTTTAAATTAGAGACCTAGGGGAATCCAAGATGGGGTGACTTGTGGGACTCTGACCAGGTTCTGTTACCCAGAATCCTTTGCAAACCTCAAACTTTGGCTAAAAAAACACGTTTTCCTCATATTTTGGTGACAGAAAGTTCTGGATTCTGAGAGGAGCCACAAATTTCCTTCCACCCAGCGTTCCCCCAAGTCTCCCGATAAAAATTATACCTCACTTGTGTGGGTAGGCCTAGTCCCCGCGACAGGAACTGCCCCAAAACACAACGTGGACACATCCCATTTTTCTACAGAAAACAGAGGTGTTTTTTGCAAAGTGCCTACCTGTAGATTTTGGCCTCTAGCTCAGCCGGCACCTAGGGAAACCTACCAAACCTGTGCATTTTTAAAAACTAGAGACCTAGGGGAATCCAAGATGGGGTGACTAGTGAGGGCTCTCACCAGGTTCTGTTACCCAGAATACTTTGCAAACCTCAAAATTTGGCAAAAAAGCACGTTTTCCTCATATTTCGGTGACAGAAAGTTCTGGAATCTGAGAGGAGCCACAAATTTCCTTCCACCCAGTGTTCCCCCAAGTCTCCCGATAAAAATGATACCTCACTTGTGTGGGTACGCCTAGCGCCCGCGACAGGAAATGGCCCTAAACACAACATGGACACATCCCATTTTTCAACAGAAAACAGAGGTGTTTTTTGCAAAGTGCCTACCTGTAGATTTTGGCCTCTAGCTCAGCCGGCACCTAGGGAAACCTACCAAACCTGTGCATTTTTAAAAACTAGAGACCTAGGGGAATCCAAGATGGGGTGACTAGTGAGGCTCTCACCAGGTTCTGTTACCCAGAATACTTTGCAAACCTCAAAATTTGGCAAAAAAGCACGTTTTCCTCATATTTCGGTGACAGAAAGTTCTGGAATCTGAGAGGAGCCACAAATTTCCTTCCACCCAGTGTTCCCCCAAGTCTCCCGATAAAAATGATACCTCACTTGTGTGGGTAGGCCTAGTGCCCGCGACAGGAACTGCCCCAAAACACAACGTGGACACATCCCATTTTTCTACAGAAAACAGAGGTGTTTTTTGCAAAGTGCCTACCTGTAGATTTTGGCCTCTAGCTCAGCCGGCACCTAGGGAAACCTACCAAACCTGTGCATTTTTAAAAACTAGAGACCTAGGGGAATCCAAGATGGGGTGACTAGTGAGGGCTCTCACCAGGTTCTGTTACCCAGAATCCTTTGCAAACCTCAAAATTTGGCTAAAAAACACGTTTTCCGCACATTTTGGTGACAGAAAGTTCTGGATTCTGAGAGGAGCCACAAATTTCCTTCCACCCAGCGTTCCCCCAAGTCTCCCGATAAAAATTATACCTCACTTGTGTGAGTAGGCCTAGTGACCGCGACAGGAACTGCCCCAAAAACACAACGTGGACACATCCCATTTTTCTACAGAAAACAGAGGTGTTTTTTGCAAAGTGCCTACCTGTAGATTTTGGCCTCTAGCTCAGCCGGCACCTAGGGAAACCTACCAAACCTGTGCATTTTTAAAAACTAGAGACCTAGGGGAATCCAAGATGGGGTGACTAGTGAGGGCTCTCACCAGGTTCTGTTACCCAGAATACTTTGCAAACCTCAAAATTTGGCAAAAAAACACGTTTTCCTCACATTTCGGTGACAGAAAGTTCTGGAATCTGAGAGGAGCCACAAATTTCCTTCCACCCAGTGTTCCCCCAAGTCTCCCGATAAAAATGATACCTCACTTGTGTGGGTACGCCTAGCGCCCGCGCCAGGAAATGGCCCTAAACACAACATGGACACATCCCATTTTTCAACAGAAAACAGAGGTGTTTTTTGCAAAGTGCCTACCTGTAGATTTTGGCCTCTAGCTCAGCCGGCACCTAGGGAAACCTACCAAACCTGTGCATTTTTGAAAATTAGAGACCTAGGGGAATCCAAGATGGGGTGACTTGTGGGGCTCTGACCAGGTTCTGTTACCCAGAATCCTTTGCAAACCTCAAAATTTGGCTAAAAAAACAAGTTTTCCTCACATTTCGGTGACAGAAAGTTCTGGAATCTGAGAGGAGCCCCAAATTTCCTTCCACCCAGTGTTCCCCCAAGTCTCCCGATAAAAATGATACCTCACTTGTGTGGGTAGGCCTAGCGCCCGCGACAGGAAATGGCCCTAAACACAACATGGACACATCCCAATTTTAAACAGAAAACAGAGGTGTTTTATGCAAAGTGCCTACCTGTAGATTTTGGCCTCTAGCTCAGCCGGCACCTAGGGAAACCTACCAAACCTGTGCATTTTTTAAAATTAGAGACCTAGGGGAATCCAAGATGGGGTGACTTGTGGGGCTCTGACCAGGTTCTGTTACCCAGAATCCTTTGCAAACCTCAAAATTTGGCTAAAAAAACACATTTTCCGCACATTTCGGTGACAGAAAGTTCTTGATTCTGAGAGAAGCCACAAATTTCCTTCAACTCAGCGTTCCCCCAAGTCTCCAGATAAAAATGATACCTCACTTGTGTGGGTAGGCCTAGTGCCCGCGACAGGAACTGCCCCAAAACACAACGTGGACACATCCCATTTTTCTACAGAAAACAGAGGTGTTTTTTGCAAAGTGCCTACCTGTAGATTTTGGCCTCTAGCTCAGCCGGCACCTAGGGAAACCTACCAAACCTGTGCATTTTTAAAAACTAGAGACCTAGGGGAATCCAAGATGGGGTGACTTGTGGGGCTCTGACCAGGTTCTGGTACCCAGAATCCTTTGCAAACCTCAAAATGTGGCTAAAAAAACACATTTTCCGCACATTTTGGTGACAGAAAGTTCTGGATTCTGAGAGGAGCCACAAATTTCCTTCCACCCAGCGTTCCCCCAAGTCTCCCGATAAAAATTATACCTCACTTGTGTGGGTAGGCCTAGTGCCCGCGACAGGAACTGCCCCAAAAACACAACGTGGACACATCCCATTTTTCTACAGAAAACAGAGGTGTTTTTTGCAAAGTGCCTACCTGTAGATTTTGGCCTCTAGCTCAGCCGGCACCTAGGGAAACCTACCAAACCTGTGCCTTTTTAAAAACTAGAGACCTAGGGGAATCCAAGATGGGGTGACTAGTGAGGGCTCTCACCAGGTTCTGTTACCCAGAATACTTTGCAAACCTCAAAATTTGGCAAAAAAGCACGTTTTCCTCATATTTCGGTGACAGAAAGTTCTGGAATCTGAGAGGAGCCACAAATTTCCTTCCACCCAGTGTTCCCCCAAGTCTCCCGATAAAAATGATACCTCACTTGTGTGGGTACGCCTAGCGCCCGCGACAGGAAATGGCCCTAAACACAACATGGACACATCCCATTTTTCAACAGAAAACAGAGGTGTTTTTTGCAAAGTGCCTACCTGTAGATTTTGGCCTCTAGCTCAGCCGGCACCTAGGGAAACCTACCAAACCTGTGCATTTTTTAAAATTAGAGACCTAGGGGAATCCAAGATGGGGTGACTTGTGGGGCTCTGACCAGGTTCTGTTACCCAGAATCCTTTGCAAACCTCAAAATTTGGCTAAAAAAACACGTTTTCCGCACATTTTGGTGACAGAAAGTTCTGGATTCTGAGAGGAGCCACAAATTTCCTTCCACCCAGCGTTCCCCCAAGTCTCCCGATAAAAATTATACCTCACTTGTGTGGGTAGGCCTAGTGCCCGCGACAGGAACTGCCCCAAAACACAACGTGGACACATCCCATTTTTCTACAGAAAACAGAGGTGTTTTTTGCAAAGTGCCTACCTGTAGATTTTGGCCTCTAGCTCAGCCGGCACCTAGGGAAACCTACCAAACCTGTGCCTTTTTAAAAACTAGAGACCTAGGGGAATCCAAGATGGGGTGACTAGTGAGGGCTCTCACCAGGTTCTGTTACCCAGAATACTTTGCAAACCTCAAAATTTGGCAAAAAAGCACGTTTTCCTCACATTTCGGTGACAGAAAGTTCTGGAATCTGAGAGGAGCCACAAATTTCCTTCCACCCAGTGTTCCCCCAAGTCTCCCGATAAAAATGATACCTCACTTGTGTGGGTACGCCTAGCGCCCGCGACAGGAAATGGCCCTAAACACAACATGGACACATCCCATTTTTCAACAGAAAACAGAGGTGTTTTTTGCAAAGTGCCTACCTGTAGATTTTGGCCTCTAGCTCAGCCGGCACCTAGGGAAACCTACCAAACCTGTGCATTTTTTAAAATTAGAGACCTAGGGGAATCCAAGATGGGGTGACTTGTGGGGCTCTGACCAGGTTCTGTTACCCAGAATCCTTTGCAAACCTCAAAATTTGGCTAAAAAACACGTTTTCCGCACATTTTGGTGACAGAAAGTTCTGGATTCTGAGAGGAGCCACAAATTTCCTTCCACCCAGCGTTCCCCCAAGTCTCCCGATAAAAATTATACCTCACTTGTGTGGGTAGGCCTAGTGCCCGCGACAGGAACTGCCCCAAAAACACAACGTGGACACATCCCATTTTTCTACAGAAAACAGAGGTGTTTTTTGCAAAGTGCCTACCTGTAGATTTTGGCCTCTAGCTCAGCCGGCACCTAGGGAAACCTACCAAACCTGTGCATTTTTAAAAACTAGAGACCTAGGGGAATCCAAGATGGGGTGACTAGTGAGGGCTCTCACCAGGTTCTGTTACCCAGAATACTTTGCAAACCTCAAAATTTGGCAAAAAAACACGTTTTCCTCACATTTCGGTGACAGAAAGTTCTGGAATCTGAGAGGAGCCAAAAATTTCCTTCCACCCAGTGTTCCCCCAAGTCTCCCGATAAAAATGATACCTCACTTGTGTGGGTACGCCTAGCGCCCGCGCCAGGAAATGGCCCTAAACACAACATGGACACATCCCATTTTTCAACAGAAAACAGAGGTGTTTTTTGCAAAGTGCCTACCTGTAGATTTTGGCCTCTAGCTCAGCCGGCACCTAGGGAAACCTACCAAACCTGTGCATTTTTTAAAATTAGAGACCTAGGGGAATCCAAGATGGGGTGACTTGTGGGGCTCTGACCAGGTTCTGTTACCCAGAATCCTTTGCAAACCTCAAAATTTGGCTAAAAAAACAAGTTTTCCTCACATTTCGGTGACAGAAAGTTCTGGAATCTGAGAAGAGCCCCAAATTTCCTTCCACCCAGTGTTCCCCCAAGTCTCCCGATAAAAATGATACCTCACTTGTGTGGGTACGCCTAGCACCCGCGCCAGGAAATGGCCCTAAACACAACATGGACACATCCCATTTTTAAACAGAAAACAGAGGTGTTTTATGCAAAGTGCCTACCTGTAGATTTTGGCCTCTAGCTCAGTCGGCACCTAGGGAAACCTACCAAACCTGTGCATTTTTTAAAATTAGAGACCTAGGGGAATCCAAGATGGGGTGACTTGTGGGGCTCTGACCAGGTTCTGTTGCCCAGAATCCTTTGCAAACCTCAAAATTTGGCTAAAAAAACACGTTTTCCGCACATTTTGGTGACAGAAAGTTCTGGATTCTGAGAGGAGCCACAAATTTCCTTCCACCCAGCGTTCCCCCAAGTCTCCCGATAAAAATTATACCTCACTTGTGTGGGTAGGCCTAGTGCCCGCGACAGGAACTGCCCCAAAACACAACGTGGACACATCCCATTTTTCTACAGAAAACAGAGGTGTTTTTTGCAAAGTGCCTACCTGTAGATTTTGGCCTCTAGCTCAGCCGGCACCTAGGGAAACCTACCAAACCTGTGCATTTTTAAAAACTAGAGACCTAGGGGAATCCAAGATGGGGTGACTTGTGGGGCTCTGACCAGGTTCTGGTACCCAGAATCCTTTGCAAACCTCAAAATTTGGCTAAAAAAACACGTTTTCCGCACATTTTGGTGACAGAAAGTTCTGGATTCTGAGAGGAGCCACAAATTTCCTTCCACCCAGCGTTCCCCCAAGTCTCCCGATAAAAATTATACCTCACTTGTGTGGGTAGGCCTAGTACCCGCGACAGGAACTGCCCCAAAACACAACGTGGACACATCCCATTTTTCTACAGAAAACAGAGGTTTTTTTTGCAAGGTGCCTACCTGTAGATTTTGGCCTCTAGCTCAGCCGGCACCTAGGGAAACCTACCAAACCTGTGCATTTTTAAAAACTAGAGACCTAGGGGAATCCAAGATGGGGTGACTAGTGAGGGCTCTCACCAGGTTCTGTTACCCAGAATCCTTTGCAAACCTCAAAATTTGGCAAAAAAACACGTTTTCCTCACATTTCGGTGACAGAAAGTTCTGGAATCTGAGAGGAGCCACAAATTTCCTTCCACCCAGTGTTCCCCCAAGTCTCCCGATAAAAATGATACCTCACTTGTGTGGGTAGGCCTAGCGCCCGCGACAGGAAATGGCCCTAAACACAACATGGACACATCCCATTTTTAAACAGAAAACAGAGGTGTTTTATGCAAAGTGCCTACCTGTAGATTTTGGCCTCTAGCTCAGCCGGCACCTAGGGAAACCTACCAAACCTGTGCATTTTTTAAAATTAGAGACCTAGGGGAATCCAAGACGGGGTGACTTGTGGGGCTCTGACCAGGTTCTGTTACCCAGAATCCTTTGCAAACCTCAAAATTTGGCTAAAAAAACACGTTTTCCGCACATTTCGGTGACAGAAAGTTCTTGATTCTGAGAGAAGCCACAAATTTCCTTCCACTCAGCGTTCCCCCAAGTCTCCAGATAAAAATGATACCTCACTTGTGTGGGTAGGCATAGCGCCCGCGACAGGAACTGCCCCAAAACACAACGTGGACACATCCCATTTTTCTACAGAAAACAGAGGTGTTTTTTGCAAAGTGCCTACCTGTAGATTTTGGCCGCTAGCTCAGCCGGCACCTAGGGAAACCTACCAAACCTGTGCATTTTTTAAAATTAGAGACCTAGGGGAATCCAAGATGGGGTGACTTGTGGGGCTCTGACCAGGTTCTGTTACCCAGAGACCTTTGCAAACCTCAAAATTTGGCTAAAAAAACACGTTTTCCTCACATTTCCGTCACAGAAAGTTCTTGAATCTGAGAGGAGCCACAAATTTCCTTCCACCCAGCGTTCCCCCAAGTCTCCAGATAAAAATGATACCTCACTTGTGTGGGTAGGCCTAGCGCCCGCGACAGGAACTGCCCCAAAACACAACGTGGACACATCCCATTTTTCTACAGAAAACAGCGGTGTTTTTTGCAAAGTGCCTACCTGTAGATTTTGGCCCCTAGCTCAGCCGGCACCTAGGGAAACCTACCAAACCTGTGCATTTTTTAAAATTAGAGACCTAAGGGAATCCAAGATGGGGTGACTTGTGGGGCTCTGACCAGGTTCTGTTACCCAGAATCCTTTGCAAACCTCAAAATTTTGCTAAAAAAAACACGTTTTCCGCACATTTTGGTGACAGAAAGTTCTGGATTCTGAGAGGAGCCACAAATTTCCTACCACCCAGCGTTCCCCCAAGTCTCCCGATAAAAATTATACCTCACTTGTGTGGGTAGGCCTAGTGCCCGCGACAGGAACTGCCCCAAAACACAACGTGGACACATCCCATTTTTCTACAGAAAACAGAGGTGTTTTTTGCAAAGTGCCTACCTGTAGATTTTGGCCTCTAGCTCAGCCGGCACCTAGGGAAACCTACCAAACCTGTGCATTTTTAAAAACTAGATACCTAGGGCAATCCAAGATGGGGTGACTAGTGAGGGCTCTCACCAGGTTCTGTTACCCAGAATCCTTTGCAAACCTCAAAATTTGGCAAAAAACACGTTTTCCTCACATTTCGGTGACAGAAAGTTCTGGAATCTGAGAGGAGCCACAAATTTCCTTCCACTCAGCGTTCCCCCAAGTCTCCCGATAAAAATGATACCTCACTTGTGTGGGTAGGCCTAGCGCCCGCGACAGGAACTGCCCCAAAACACAACGTGGACACATCCCATTTTTCTACAGAAAACAGAGGTGTTTTTTGCAAAGTGCCTACCTGTAGATTTTGGCCCCTAGCTCAGCCGGCACCTAAAGAAACCTACCAAACCTGTGCATTTTTTAAAATTAGAGACCTAAGGGAATCCAAGATGGGGTGACTTGTGGGGCTCTGACCAGGTTCTGTTACCCAGAATCCTTTGCAAACCTCAAAATTTGGCTAAAAAAACACGTTTTCCGCACATTTTGGTGACAGAAAGTTCTGTATTCTGAGAGGAGCCACAAATTTCCTTCCACCCAGCGTTCCCCCAAGTCTCCCGATAAAAATTATACCTCACTTGTGTGGGTAGGCCTAGTGCCCGCGACAGGAACTGCCCCAAAACACAACGTGGACACATCCCATTTTTCTACAGAAAACAGAGGTGTTTTTTGCAAAGTGCCTACCTGTAGATTTTGGCCTCTAGCTCAGCCGGCACCTAGGGAAACTTACCACACCTGTGCATTTTTAAAAACTAGAGACCTAGGGGAATCCAAGATGGGGTGACTAGTGAGGGCTCTCACCAGGTTCTGTTACCCAGAATCCTTTGCAAACCTCAAACTTTGGCAAAAAAACAAGTTTTCCTCACATTTCGGTGACAGAAAGTTCTGGAATCTGAGAGGAGCCACACATTTCCTTCCACCCAGTGTTCCCCCAAGTCTCCCGATAAAAATGATACCTCACTTGTGTGGGTAGGCCTAGCGCCCGCGACAGGAAATGGCCCTAAACACAACATGGACACATCCCATTTTTAAACAGAAAACAGAGGTGTTTTATACAAAGTGCCTACCTGTAGATTTTGGCCTCTAGCTCAGCCGGCACCTAGGGAAACCTACCAAACCTGTGCATTTTTTAAAATTAGAGACCTAGGGGAATCCAAGATGGGGTGACTTGTGGGGCTCTGACCAGGTTCTGTTACCCAGAATCCTTTGCAAACCTCAAAATTTGGCTAAAAAAACACGTTTTCCGAACATTTCGGTGACAGAAAGTTCTGGATTCTGAGAGAAGCCACAAATTTCCTTCCACTCAGCGTTCCCCCAAGTCTCCAGATAAAAATGATACCTCACTTGTGTGGGTAGGCCTAGCGCCCGCGACAGGAACTGCCCCAAAACACAACGTGGACACATCCCATTTTTCTACAGAAAACAGAGGTGTTTTTTGCAAAGTGCCTACCTGTAGATTTTGGCCGCTAGCTCAGCCGGCACCTAGGAAAACCTACCAAACCTGTGCATTTTTTAAAATTAGAGACCTAGGGGAATCCAAGATGGGGTGACTTGTGGGGCTCTGACCAGGTTCTGTTACCCAGAGACCTTTGCAAACCTCAAAATTTGGCTAAAAAACACGTTTTCCTCACATTTCCGTCACAGAAAGTTCTGGAATCTGAGAGGAGCCACAAATTTCCTTCCACCCAGCGTTCCCCCAAGTCTCCAGATAAAAATGATACCTCACTTGTGTGGGTAGGCCTAGCGCCCGCGACAGGAACTGCCCCAAAACACAACGTGGACACATCCCATTTTTCTACAGAAAACAGAGGTGTTTTTTGAAAGTGCCTACCTGTAGATTTTGGCCCCTAGCTCAGCCGGCACCTAGGGAAACCTACCAAACCTGTGCATTTTTTAAAATTAGAGACCTAAGGGAATCCAAGATGGGGTGACTTGTGGGGCTCTGACCAGGTTCTGTTACCCAGAATCATTTGCAAACCTCAAAATTTGGCTAAAAAAACACGTTTTCCGCACATTTTGGTGACAGAAAGTTCTGGATTCTGAGAGGAGCCACAAATTTCCTACCACCCAGCGTTCCCCCAAGTCTCCCGATAAAAATTATACCTCACTTGTGTGGGTAGGCCTAGTGCCCGCGACAGGAACTGCCCCAAAACACAACGTGGACACATCGCATTTTTCTACAGAAAACAGAGGTGTTTTTTGCAAAGTGCCTACCTGTAGATTTTGGCCTCTAGCTCAGCCGGCACCTAGGGAAACCTACCAAACCTGTGCATTTTTAAAAACTATAGACCTAGGGGAATCCATGATGGGGTGACTAGTGAGGGCTCTCACCAGGTTCTGTTACCCAGAATCCTTTGCAAACCTCAAAATTTGGCAAAAAAACACGTTTTCCTCAAATTCCGGTGACAGAAAGTTCTGGAATCTGAGAGGAGCCACAAATTTCCTTCCACCCAGTGTTCCCCCAAGTCTCCCGATAAAAATCATACCTCACTTGTGTGGGTACGCCTAGCGCCCGCGACAGGAAATGGCCCTAAACACAACATGGACACATCCCATTTTTCAACAGAAAACAGAGGTGTTTTTTGCAAAGTGCCTACCTGTAGATTTTGGCTTCTAGCTCAGCCGGCACCTAGGGAAACCTACCAAACCTGTGCATTTTTTAAAATTAGAGACCTAGGGGAATCCAAGATGGGGTGACTTGTGGGGCTCTGACCAGGTTCTGTTACCCAGAATCCTTTGCAAACCTCAAAATTTGGCTAAAAAAACACGTTTTCCGCACATTTCGGTGACAGAAAGTTCTGGATTCTGAGAGGAGCCACAAATTTCCTTCCACTCAGCGTTCCCCCAAGTCTCCAGATAAAAATGATACCTCACTTGTGTGGGTAGGCCTAGCGCCCGCGACAGGAACTGCCCCAAAACACAACGTGGACACATCCCATTTTTCTACAGAAAACAGAGGTGTTTTTTGCAAAGTGCCTACCTGTAGATTTTGGCCCCTAGCTCAGCCGGCACCTAGGGAAACCTACCAAACCTGTGTATTTTTTAAAATTAGAGACCTAGGGGAATCCAAGATGGGGTGACTTGTGGGACTCTGACCAGGTTCTGTTACCCAGAATCCTTTGCAAACCTCAAAATTTGGTAAAAAAAAAAGTTTTCCTCACATTTCGGTGACAGAAAGTTCTGGAATCTGAGAGGAGCCACAAATTTCCTTCCACCCAGTGTTCCCCCAAGTCTCCCGATAAAAATGATACCTCACTTGTGTGGGTACGCCTAGCGCCCGCGACAGGAAATGGCCCTAAACACAACATGGACACATCCCATTTTTCAACAGAAAACAGAGGTGTTTTTTGCAAAGTGCCTACCTGTAGATTTTGGCCTCTGACTCAGCCGGCAGCTAGGGAAACCTACCAAACCTGTGCATTTTTTAAAATTAGAGACCTAGGGGAATCCAAGATGGGGTGACTTGTGGGGCTCTGACCAGGTTCTGTTACCCAGAATCCTTTGCAAACCTCAAAATTTGGCTAAAAAAACAAGTTTTCCTCACATTTCGGTGACAGAAAGTTCTGGAATCTGAGAGGAGCCACAAATTTCCTTCCACCCAGTGTTCCCCCAAGTCTCCCGATAAAAATGATACCTCACTTGTGTGGGTAGGCCTAGCGCCCGCGACAGGAAATGGCCCTAAATACCATTTTTAAACAGAAAACAGAGGTGTTTTATGCAAAGTGCCTACCTGTAGATTTTGGCCTCTAGCTCAGCCGGCACCTAGGGAAACCTACCAAACCTGTGCATTTTTTTAAATTAGAGACCTAGGGGAATCCAAGATGGGGTGACTTGTGGGGCTCTGACCAGGTTCTGTTACCCAGAATCCTTTGCAAACCTCAAAATTTGGCTAAAAAAACACATTTTCCGCACATTTCGGTAACAGAAAGTTCTTGATTCTGAGAGAAGCCACAAATTTCCTTCCACTCAGCGTTCCCCCAAGTCTCCAGATAAAAATGATACCTCACTTGTGTGGGTAGGCATAGCGCTCGCGACAGGAACTGCCCCAAAACACAACGTGGACACATCCCATTTTTCTACAGAAAACAGAGGTGTTTTTTGCAAAGTGCCTACCTGTAGATTTTGGCCGCTAGCTCAGCCGGCACCTAGGGAAACCTACCAAACCTGTGCTTTTTTTAAAATTAGAGACCTGGGGGAATCCAAGATGGGGTAACTTGTGGGGCTCTGACCAGGTTCTGTTACCCAGAGACCTTTGCAAACCTCAAAATTTGGCAAAAAAACACGTTTTCCTCACATTTCCGTCAAAGAAAGTTCTGGAATCTGAGAGGAGCCACACATTTCCTTCCACCCAGCCTTCCCCCAAGTCTCCATATAAAAATGATACCTCACTTGTGTGGGTAGGCCTAGCGCCCGCGACAGGAACTGCCCCAAAACACAACGTGGACACATCCCATTTTTCTACAGAAAACAGAGGTGTTTTTTGCAAAGTGCCTACCTGTAGATTTTGGCCCCTAGCTCAGCCGGCACCTAGGGAAACCTACCAAACCTGTGCATTTTTTTAAATTAGAGACCTAAGGGAATCCAAGATGGGGTGACTTGTGGGGCTCTGACCAGGTTCTGTTGCCCAGAATCCTTTGCAAACCTCAAAATTTGGCTAAAAAAACACGTTTTCCGCACATTTTGGTGACAGAAAGTTCTGGATTCTGAGAGGAGCCACAAATTTCCTACCACCCAGCGTTCCCCCAAGTCTCCCGATAAAAATTATACCTCACTTGTGTGGGTAGGCCTAGTGCCCGCGACAGGAACTGCCCCAAAACACAACGTGGACACATCCCATTTTTCTACAGAAAACAGAGGTGTTTTTTGCAAAGTGCCTACCTATAGATTTTGGCCTCTAGCTCAGCCGGCACCTAGGGAAACCTACCAAACCTGTGCATTTTTAAAAACTAGAGACCTAGGGGAATCCATGATGGGGTGACTAGTGAGGGCTCTCACCAGGTTCTGTTACCCAGAATCCTTTGCATACCTCAAAATTTGGCAAAAAAACACGTTTTCCTCACATTTCGGTGACAGAAAGTTCTGGAATCTGAGAGGAGCCACAAATTTCCTTCCACCCAGTGTTCCCCCAAGTCTCCCGATAAAAATGATACCTCACTTGTGTGGGTACGCCTAGCGCCCGCGACAGGAAATGGCCCTAAACACAACATGGACACATCCCATTTTTCAACAGAAAACAGAGGTGTTTTTTGCAAAGTGCCTACCTGTAGATTTTGGCTTCTAGCTCAGCCGGCACCTAGGGAAACCTACCAAACCTGTGCATTTTTTAAAATTAGAGACCTAGGGGAATCCAAGATGGGGTGACTTGTGGGACTCTGACCAGGTTCTGTTACCCAGAATCCTTTGCAAACCTCAAAATTTGGTTAAAAAAACAAGTTTTCCTCACATTTGGGTGACAGAAAGTTCTGGAATCTGAGAGGAGCCACAAATTTCCTTCCACCCAGTGTTCCCCCAAGTCTCGAGATAAAAGTGATACCTCACTTGTGTGGGAAGGCCTAGCGCCCGCGACAGGAAATGGCCCTAAACACAACATGGACACATCCCATTTTTCAACAGAAAACAGAGGTGCTTTTTGCAAAGTGCTTACCTGTAGATTTTGGCCTCTAGCTCAGCCGGCACCTAGGGAAACCTACCAAACCTGTGCATTTTTTAAAATTAGAGGCCTAGGGGAATCCAAGATGGGGTGACTTGTGGGGCTCTGACTAGGTTCTGTTACCCAGAATCCTTTGCAAACCTCAAAATTTGGCTAAAAAAACACGTTTTCCGCACATTTCGGTGACAGAAAGTTCTGGATTCTGAGAGGAGCCACAAATTTCCTTCCACTGAGCGTTCCCCCAAGTCTCCCGATAAAAATGATACCTCACTTGTGTGGGTAGGCCTAGCGCCCGCGACAGGAACTGCCCCAAAACACAACGTGGACACATCCCATTTTTCTACAGAAAACAGAGGTGTTTTTTGCAAAGTGCCTACCTGTAGATTTTGGCCGCTAGCTCAGCCGGCACCTAGGAAAACCTACCAAACCTGTGCATTTTTTAAAATTAGAGACCTAGGGGAATCCAAGATGGGGTGACTTGTGGGGCTCTGACCAGGTTCTGTTACCCAGAGACCTTTGCAAACCTCAAAATTTGGCTAAAAAACACGTTTTCCTCACATTTCCGTCACAGAAAGTTCTGGAATCTGAGAGGAGCCACAAATTTCCTTCCACCCAGCGTTCCCCCAAGTCTCCAGATAAAAATGATACCTCACTTGTGTGGGTAGGCCTAGCGCCCGCGACAGGAACTGCCCCAAAACACAACGTGGACACATCCCATTTTTCTACAGAAAACAGAGGTGTTTTTTGAAAGTGCCTACCTGTAGATTTTGGCCCCTAGCTCAGCCGGCACCTAGGGAAACCTACCAAACCTGTGCATTTTTTAAAATTAGAGACCTAAGGGAATCCAAGATGGGGTGACTTGTGGGGCTCTGACCAGGTTCTGTTACCCAGAATCATTTGCAAACCTCAAAATTTGGCTAAAAAAACACGTTTTCCGCACATTTTGGTGACAGAAAGTTCTGGATTCTGAGAGGAGCCACAAATTTCCTACCACCCAGCGTTCCCCCAAGTCTCCCGATAAAAATTATACCTCACTTGTGTGGGTAGGCCTAGTGCCCGCGACAGGAACTGCCCCAAAACACAACGTGGACACATCGCATTTTTCTACAGAAAACAGAGGTGTTTTTTGCAAAGTGCCTACCTGTAGATTTTGGCCTCTAGCTCAGCCGGCACCTAGGGAAACCTACCAAACCTGTGCATTTTTAAAAACTATAGACCTAGGGGAATCCATGATGGGGTGACTAGTGAGGGCTCTCACCAGGTTCTGTTACCCAGAATCCTTTGCAAACCTCAAAATTTGGCAAAAAAACACGTTTTCCTCAAATTCCGGTGACAGAAAGTTCTGGAATCTGAGAGGAGCCACAAATTTCCTTCCACCCAGTGTTCCCCCAAGTCTCCCGATAAAAATCATACCTCACTTGTGTGGGTACGCCTAGCGCCCGCGACAGGAAATGGCCCTAAACACAACATGGACACATCCCATTTTTCAACAGAAAACAGAGGTGTTTTTTGCAAAGTGCCTACCTGTAGATTTTGGCTTCTAGCTCAGCCGGCACCTAGGGAAACCTACCAAACCTGTGCATTTTTTAAAATTAGAGACCTAGGGGAATCCAAGATGGGGTGACTTGTGGGGCTCTGACCAGGTTCTGTTACCCAGAATCCTTTGCAAACCTCAAAATTTGGCTAAAAAAACACGTTTTCCGCACATTTCGGTGACAGAAAGTTCTGGATTCTGAGAGGAGCCACAAATTTCCTTCCACTCAGCGTTCCCCCAAGTCTCCAGATAAAAATGATACCTCACTTGTGTGGGTAGGCCTAGCGCCCGCGACAGGAACTGCCCCAAAACACAACGTGGACACATCCCATTTTTCTACAGAAAACAGAGGTGTTTTTTGCAAAGTGCCTACCTGTAGATTTTGGCCCCTAGCTCAGCCGGCACCTAGGGAAACCTACCAAACCTGTGTATTTTTTAAAATTAGAGACCTAGGGGAATCCAAGATGGGGTGACTTGTGGGACTCTGACCAGGTTCTGTTACCCAGAATCCTTTGCAAACCTCAAAATTTGGTAAAAAAAAAAGTTTTCCTCACATTTCGGTGACAGAAAGTTCTGGAATCTGAGAGGAGCCACAAATTTCCTTCCACCCAGTGTTCCCCCAAGTCTCCCGATAAAAATGATACCTCACTTGTGTGGGTACGCCTAGCGCCCGCGACAGGAAATGGCCCTAAACACAACATGGACACATCCCATTTTTCAACAGAAAACAGAGGTGTTTTTTGCAAAGTGCCTACCTGTAGATTTTGGCCTCTGACTCAGCCGGCAGCTAGGGAAACCTACCAAACCTGTGCATTTTTTAAAATTAGAGACCTAGGGGAATCCAAGATGGGGTGACTTGTGGGGCTCTGACCAGGTTCTGTTACCCAGAATCCTTTGCAAACCTCAAAATTTGGCTAAAAAAACAAGTTTTCCTCACATTTCGGTGACAGAAAGTTCTGGAATCTGAGAGGAGCCACAAATTTCCTTCCACCCAGTGTTCCCCCAAGTCTCCCGATAAAAATGATACCTCACTTGTGTGGGTAGGCCTAGCGCCCGCGACAGGAAATGGCCCTAAATACCATTTTTAAACAGAAAACAGAGGTGTTTTATGCAAAGTGCCTACCTGTAGATTTTGGCCTCTAGCTCAGCCGGCACCTAGGGAAACCTACCAAACCTGTGCATTTTTTTAAATTAGAGACCTAGGGGAATCCAAGATGGGGTGACTTGTGGGGCTCTGACCAGGTTCTGTTACCCAGAATCCTTTGCAAACCTCAAAATTTGGCTAAAAAAACACATTTTCCGCACATTTCGGTAACAGAAAGTTCTTGATTCTGAGAGAAGCCACAAATTTCCTTCCACTCAGCGTTCCCCCAAGTCTCCAGATAAAAATGATACCTCACTTGTGTGGGTAGGCATAGCGCTCGCGACAGGAACTGCCCCAAAACACAACGTGGACACATCCCATTTTTCTACAGAAAACAGAGGTGTTTTTTGCAAAGTGCCTACCTGTAGATTTTGGCCGCTAGCTCAGCCGGCACCTAGGGAAACCTACCAAACCTGTGCTTTTTTTAAAATTAGAGACCTGGGGGAATCCAAGATGGGGTAACTTGTGGGGCTCTGACCAGGTTCTGTTACCCAGAGACCTTTGCAAACCTCAAAATTTGGCAAAAAAACACGTTTTCCTCACATTTCCGTCAAAGAAAGTTCTGGAATCTGAGAGGAGCCACACATTTCCTTCCACCCAGCCTTCCCCCAAGTCTCCATATAAAAATGATACCTCACTTGTGTGGGTAGGCCTAGCGCCCGCGACAGGAACTGCCCCAAAACACAACGTGGACACATCCCATTTTTCTACAGAAAACAGAGGTGTTTTTTGCAAAGTGCCTACCTGTAGATTTTGGCCCCTAGCTCAGCCGGCACCTAGGGAAACCTACCAAACCTGTGCATTTTTTTAAATTAGAGACCTAAGGGAATCCAAGATGGGGTGACTTGTGGGGCTCTGACCAGGTTCTGTTGCCCAGAATCCTTTGCAAACCTCAAAATTTGGCTAAAAAAACACGTTTTCCGCACATTTTGGTGACAGAAAGTTCTGGATTCTGAGAGGAGCCACAAATTTCCTACCACCCAGCGTTCCCCCAAGTCTCCCGATAAAAATTATACCTCACTTGTGTGGGTAGGCCTAGTGCCCGCGACAGGAACTGCCCCAAAACACAACGTGGACACATCCCATTTTTCTACAGAAAACAGAGGTGTTTTTTGCAAAGTGCCTACCTATAGATTTTGGCCTCTAGCTCAGCCGGCACCTAGGGAAACCTACCAAACCTGTGCATTTTTAAAAACTAGAGACCTAGGGGAATCCATGATGGGGTGACTAGTGAGGGCTCTCACCAGGTTCTGTTACCCAGAATCCTTTGCATACCTCAAAATTTGGCAAAAAAACACGTTTTCCTCACATTTCGGTGACAGAAAGTTCTGGAATCTGAGAGGAGCCACAAATTTCCTTCCACCCAGTGTTCCCCCAAGTCTCCCGATAAAAATGATACCTCACTTGTGTGGGTACGCCTAGCGCCCGCGACAGGAAATGGCCCTAAACACAACATGGACACATCCCATTTTTCAACAGAAAACAGAGGTGTTTTTTGCAAAGTGCCTACCTGTAGATTTTGGCTTCTAGCTCAGCCGGCACCTAGGGAAACCTACCAAACCTGTGCATTTTTTAAAATTAGAGACCTAGGGGAATCCAAGATGGGGTGACTTGTGGGACTCTGACCAGGTTCTGTTACCCAGAATCCTTTGCAAACCTCAAAATTTGGTTAAAAAAACAAGTTTTCCTCAAATTTGGGTGACAGAAAGTTCTGGAATCTGAGAGGAGCCACAAATTTCCTTCCACCCAGTGTTCCCCCAAGTCTCGAGATAAAAGTGATACCTCACTTGTGTGGGAAGGCCTAGCGCCCGCGACAGGAAATGGCCCTAAACACAACATGGACACATCCCATTTTTCAACAGAAAACAGAGGTGCTTTTTGCAAAGTGCTTACCTGTAGATTTTGGCCTCTAGCTCAGCCGGCACCTAGGGAAACCTACCAAACCTGTGCATTTTTTAAAATTAGAGGCCTAGGGGAATCCAAGATGGGGTGACTTGTGGGGCTCTGACTAGGTTCTGTTACCCAGAATCCTTTGCAAACCTCAAAATTTGGCTAAAAAAACACGTTTTCCGCACATTTCGGTGACAGAAAGTTCTGGATTCTGAGAGGAGCCACAAATTTCCTTCCACTGAGCGTTCCCCCAAGTCTCCCGATAAAAATGATACCTCACTTGTGTGGGTAGGCCTAGCGCCCGCGACAGGAACTGCCCCAAAACACAACGTGGACACATCCCATTTTTCTACAGAAAACAGAGGTGTTTTTTGCAAAGTGCCTACCTGTAGATTTTGGCCGCTAGCTCAGCCGGCACCTAGGAAAACCTACCAAACCTGTGCATTTTTTAAAATTAGAGACCTAGGGGAATCCAAGATGGGGTGACTTGTGGGGCTCTGACCAGGTTCTGTTACCCAGAGACCTTTGCAAACCTCAAAATTTGGCTAAAAAACACGTTTTCCTCACATTTCCGTCACAGAAAGTTCTGGAATCTGAGAGGAGCCACAAATTTCCTTCCACCCAGCGTTCCCCCAAGTCTCCAGATAAAAATGATACCTCACTTGTGTGGGTAGGCCTAGCGCCCGCGACAGGAACTGCCCCAAAACACAACGTGGACACATCCCATTTTTCTACAGAAAACAGAGGTGTTTTTTGAAAGTGCCTACCTGTAGATTTTGGCCCCTAGCTCAGCCGGCACCTAGGGAAACCTACCAAACCTGTGCATTTTTTAAAATTAGAGACCTAAGGGAATCCAAGATGGGGTGACTTGTGGGGCTCTGACCAGGTTCTGTTACCCAGAATCATTTGCAAACCTCAAAATTTGGCTAAAAAAACACGTTTTCCGCACATTTTGGTGACAGAAAGTTCTGGATTCTGAGAGGAGCCACAAATTTCCTACCACCCAGCGTTCCCCCAAGTCTCCCGATAAAAATTATACCTCACTTGTGTGGGTAGGCCTAGTGCCCGCGACAGGAACTGCCCCAAAACACAACGTGGACACATCGCATTTTTCTACAGAAAACAGAGGTGTTTTTTGCAAAGTGCCTACCTGTAGATTTTGGCCTCTAGCTCAGCCGGCACCTAGGGAAACCTACCAAACCTGTGCATTTTTAAAAACTATAGACCTAGGGGAATCCATGATGGGGTGACTAGTGAGGGCTCTCACCAGGTTCTGTTACCCAGAATCCTTTGCAAACCTCAAAATTTGGCAAAAAAACACGTTTTCCTCAAATTCCGGTGACAGAAAGTTCTGGAATCTGAGAGGAGCCACAAATTTCCTTCCACCCAGTGTTCCCCCAAGTCTCCCGATAAAAATCATACCTCACTTGTGTGGGTACGCCTAGCGCCCGCGACAGGAAATGGCCCTAAACACAACATGGACACATCCCATTTTTCAACAGAAAACAGAGGTGTTTTTTGCAAAGTGCCTACCTGTAGATTTTGGCTTCTAGCTCAGCCGGCACCTAGGGAAACCTACCAAACCTGTGCATTTTTTAAAATTAGAGACCTAGGGGAATCCAAGATGGGGTGACTTGTGGGGCTCTGACCAGGTTCTGTTACCCAGAATCCTTTGCAAACCTCAAAATTTGGCTAAAAAAACACGTTTTCCGCACATTTCGGTGACAGAAAGTTCTGGATTCTGAGAGGAGCCACAAATTTCCTTCCACTCAGCGTTCCCCCAAGTCTCCAGATAAAAATGATACCTCACTTGTGTGGGTAGGCCTAGCGCCCGCGACAGGAACTGCCCCAAAACACAACGTGGACACATCCCATTTTTCTACAGAAAACAGAGGTGTTTTTTGCAAAGTGCCTACCTGTAGATTTTGGCCCCTAGCTCAGCCGGCACCTAGGGAAACCTACCAAACCTGTGTATTTTTTAAAATTAGAGACCTAGGGGAATCCAAGATGGGGTGACTTGTGGGACTCTGACCAGGTTCTGTTACCCAGAATCCTTTGCAAACCTCAAAATTTGGTAAAAAAAAAAGTTTTCCTCACATTTCGGTGACAGAAAGTTCTGGAATCTGAGAGGAGCCACAAATTTCCTTCCACCCAGTGTTCCCCCAAGTCTCCCGATAAAAATGATACCTCACTTGTGTGGGTACGCCTAGCGCCCGCGACAGGAAATGGCCCTAAACACAACATGGACACATCCCATTTTTCAACAGAAAACAGAGGTGTTTTTTGCAAAGTGCCTACCTGTAGATTTTGGCCTCTGACTCAGCCGGCAGCTAGGGAAACCTACCAAACCTGTGCATTTTTTAAAATTAGAGACCTAGGGGAATCCAAGATGGGGTGACTTGTGGGGCTCTGACCAGGTTCTGTTACCCAGAATCCTTTGCAAACCTCAAAATTTGGCTAAAAAAACAAGTTTTCCTCACATTTCGGTGACAGAAAGTTCTGGAATCTGAGAGGAGCCACAAATTTCCTTCCACCCAGTGTTCCCCCAAGTCTCCCGATAAAAATGATACCTCACTTGTGTGGGTAGGCCTAGCGCCCGCGACAGGAAATGGCCCTAAATACCATTTTTAAACAGAAAACAGAGGTGTTTTATGCAAAGTGCCTACCTGTAGATTTTGGCCTCTAGCTCAGCCGGCACCTAGGGAAACCTACCAAACCTGTGCATTTTTTTAAATTAGAGACCTAGGGGAATCCAAGATGGGGTGACTTGTGGGGCTCTGACCAGGTTCTGTTACCCAGAATCCTTTGCAAACCTCAAAATTTGGCTAAAAAAACACATTTTCCGCACATTTCGGTAACAGAAAGTTCTTGATTCTGAGAGAAGCCACAAATTTCCTTCCACTCAGCGTTCCCCCAAGTCTCCAGATAAAAATGATACCTCACTTGTGTGGGTAGGCATAGCGCTCGCGACAGGAACTGCCCCAAAACACAACGTGGACACATCCCATTTTTCTACAGAAAACAGAGGTGTTTTTTGCAAAGTGCCTACCTGTAGATTTTGGCCGCTAGCTCAGCCGGCACCTAGGGAAACCTACCAAACCTGTGCTTTTTTTAAAATTAGAGACCTGGGGGAATCCAAGATGGGGTAACTTGTGGGGCTCTGACCAGGTTCTGTTACCCAGAGACCTTTGCAAACCTCAAAATTTGGCAAAAAAACACGTTTTCCTCACATTTCCGTCAAAGAAAGTTCTGGAATCTGAGAGGAGCCACACATTTCCTTCCACCCAGCCTTCCCCCAAGTCTCCATATAAAAATGATACCTCACTTGTGTGGGTAGGCCTAGCGCCCGCGACAGGAACTGCCCCAAAACACAACGTGGACACATCCCATTTTTCTACAGAAAACAGAGGTGTTTTTTGCAAAGTGCCTACCTGTAGATTTTGGCCCCTAGCTCAGCCGGCACCTAGGGAAACCTACCAAACCTGTGCATTTTTTTAAATTAGAGACCTAAGGGAATCCAAGATGGGGTGACTTGTGGGGCTCTGACCAGGTTCTGTTGCCCAGAATCCTTTGCAAACCTCAAAATTTGGCTAAAAAAACACGTTTTCCGCACATTTTGGTGACAGAAAGTTCTGGATTCTGAGAGGAGCCACAAATTTCCTACCACCCAGCGTTCCCCCAAGTCTCCCGATAAAAATTATACCTCACTTGTGTGGGTAGGCCTAGTGCCCGCGACAGGAACTGCCCCAAAACACAACGTGGACACATCCCATTTTTCTACAGAAAACAGAGGTGTTTTTTGCAAAGTGCCTACCTATAGATTTTGGCCTCTAGCTCAGCCGGCACCTAGGGAAACCTACCAAACCTGTGCATTTTTAAAAACTAGAGACCTAGGGGAATCCATGATGGGGTGACTAGTGAGGGCTCTCACCAGGTTCTGTTACCCAGAATCCTTTGCATACCTCAAAATTTGGCAAAAAAACACGTTTTCCTCACATTTCGGTGACAGAAAGTTCTGGAATCTGAGAGGAGCCACAAATTTCCTTCCACCCAGTGTTCCCCCAAGTCTCCCGATAAAAATGATACCTCACTTGTGTGGGTACGCCTAGCGCCCGCGACAGGAAATGGCCCTAAACACAACATGGACACATCCCATTTTTCAACAGAAAACAGAGGTGTTTTTTGCAAAGTGCCTACCTGTAGATTTTGGCTTCTAGCTCAGCCGGCACCTAGGGAAACCTACCAAACCTGTGCATTTTTTAAAATTAGAGACCTAGGGGAATCCAAGATGGGGTGACTTGTGGGACTCTGACCAGGTTCTGTTACCCAGAATCCTTTGCAAACCTCAAAATTTGGTTAAAAAAACAAGTTTTCCTCACATTTGGGTGACAGAAAGTTCTGGAATCTGAGAGGAGCCACAAATTTCCTTCCACCCAGTGTTCCCCCAAGTCTCGAGATAAAAGTGATACCTCACTTGTGTGGGAAGGCCTAGCGCCCGCGACAGGAAATGGCCCTAAACACAACATGGACACATCCCATTTTTCAACAGAAAACAGAGGTGCTTTTTGCAAAGTGCTTACCTGTAGATTTTGGCCTCTAGCTCAGCCGGCACCTAGGGAAACCTACCAAACCTGTGCATTTTTTAAAATTAGAGGCCTAGGGGAATCCAAGATGGGGTGACTTGTGGGGCTCTGACTAGGTTCTGTTACCCAGAATCCTTTGCAAACCTCAAAATTTGGCTAAAAAAACACGTTTTCCGCACATTTCGGTGACAGAAAGTTCTGGATTCTGAGAGGAGCCACAAATTTCCTTCCACTGAGCGTTCCCCCAAGTCTCCCGATAAAAATGATACCTCACTTGTGTGGGTAGGCCTAGCGCCCGCGACAGGAACTGCCCCAAAACACAACGTGGACACATCCCATTTTTCTACAGAAAACAGAGGTGTTTTTTGCAAAGTGCCTACCTGTAGATTTTGGCCCCTAGCTCAGCCGGCACCTAAAGAAACCTACCAAACCTGTGCATTTTTTAAAATTAGAGACCTAAGGGAATCCAAGATGGGGTGACTTGTGGGGCTCTGACCAGGTTCTGTTACCCAGAATCCTTTGCAAACCTCAAAATTTGGCTAAAAAAACACGTTTTCCGCACATTTTGGTGACAGAAAGTTCTGGATTCTGAGAGGAGCCACAAATTTCCTTCCACCCAGCGTTCCCCCAAGTGTCCCGATAAAAATTATACCTCACTTGTGTGGGTAGGCCTAGTGCCCGCGACAGGAACTGCCCCAAAACACAACGTGGACACATCCCATTTTTCTACAGAAAACAGAGGTGTTTTTTGCAAAGTGCCTACCTGTAGATTTTGGCCTCTAGCTCAGCCGGCACCTAGGGAAACCTACCAAACCTGTGCATTTTTAAAAACTAGAGACCTAGGGGAATCCAAGATGGGGTGACTAGTGAGGGCTCTCACCAGGTTCTGTTACCCAGAATCCTTTGCAAACCTCAAACTTTGGCAAAAAAACACGTTTTCCTCACATTTCGGTGACAGAAAGTTCTGGAATCTGAGAGGAGCCACAAATTTCCTTCCACCCAGTGTTCCCCCAAGTCTCCCGATAAAAATGATACCTCACTTGTGTGGGTACGCCTAGCGCCCGCGACAGGAAATGGCCCTAAACACAACATGGACACATCCCATTTTTCAACAGAAAACAGAGGTGTTTTTTGCAAAGTGCCTACCTGTAGATTTTGGCCTCTAGCTCAGCCGGCACCTAGGGAAACCTACCAAACCTGTGCATTTTTTTAAATTAGAGACCTAGGGGAATCCAAGATGGGGTGACTTGTGGGGCTCTGACCAGGTTCTGTTACCCAGAATCCTTTGCAAACCTCAAAATTTGGCTAAAAAAACATGTTTTCCTCACATTTCGGTGACAGAAAGTTCTGGAATCTGAGAGGAGCCACAAATTTCCTTCCACCCAGTGTTCCCCCAAGTCTCCCGATAAAAATGATACCTCACTTGTGTGGGTAGGCCTAGCGCCCGCGACAGGAAATGGCCCTAAACACAACATGGACACATCCCATTTTTAAACAGAAAACAGAGGTGTTTTATGCAAAGTGCCTACCTGTAGATTTTGGCCTCTAGCTCAGCCGGCACCTAGGGAAACCTACCAAACCTGTGCATTTTTTAAAATTAGAGACCTAGGGGAATCCAAGATGGGGTGACTTGTGGGGCTCTGACCAGGTTCTGTTACCCAGAATCCTTTGCAAACCTCAAAATTTGGCTAAAAAAACACGTTTTCCGCACATTTCGGTGACAGAAGGTTCTGGATTCTGAGAGAAGCCACAAATTTCCTTCCACTCAGCGTTCCCCCAAGTCTCCAGATAAAAATGATACCTCACTTGTGTGGGTAGGCCTAGCGCCCGCGACAGGAACTGCCCCAAAACACAACGTGGACACATCCCATTTTTCTACAGAAAACAGAGGTGTTTTTTGCAAAGTGCCTACCTGTAGATTTTGGCCTCTAGCTCAGCCTGCACCTAGGGTAACCTACCAAACCTGTGCATTTTTAAAAACTAGAGACCTAGGGGAATCCATGATGGGGTGACTAGTGAGGGCTCTCACCAGGTTCTGTTACCCAGAGACCTTTGCAAACCTCAAAATTTGGCCAAAAAAACAAGTTTTCCTCATATTTCCGTGACAGAAAGTTCTGGATTCTGAGAGGAGCCACAAATTTCCTTCCACCCAGTGTTCCCCCAAGTCTCCCGATAAAAATGATACCTCACTTGTGTGGGTAGGCCTAGCGCCTGCAACAGGAAATGGCCGAAAACACAATGTGGACACATCCCATTTTTCAACAGAAAACTGAGGTGTTTTTTGCAAAGTGCCTACCTGTAGATTTTGGCCTCTAGCTCAGCCGGCACCTAGGGAAACCTACCAAACCTGTGCATTTTTAAAAACTAGAGACCTAGGGGAATCCAAGATGGGGTGACTAGTGGGGCTCTCACCAGGTTCTGTTACCCAGAATCCTTTGCAAACCTCAAAATTTGGCTAAAAAAACACGTTTCGCTCACATTTCGGTGACAGAAAGTTCTGGATTCTGAGAGGAGCCACAAATTTCCTTCCACCCAGCGTTCCCCCAAGTCTCCCGATAAAAATGATACCTCACTTGTGTGGGTAGGCCTAGCGCCTGCGACAGGAACTGCCCAAAACACAACGTGGACACATCCCATTTTTCTACAGAAAACAGAGGTGTTTTTTGCAAAGTGCCTACCTGTAGATTTTGGCCGCTAGCTCAGCCGGCACCTAGGGAAACCTTCCAAACCTGTGCAGTTTTGAAAATTAGAGACCTAGGGGAATCCAAGATGGGGTGACTTGTGGGGATCTGACCAGGTTCTGTTACCCAGAATCCTTTGCAAACCTCAAAATTTGTCTAAAAAAACACGTTTTCCGCATATTTCGGTGACAGAAAGTTCTGGATTCTGAGAGGAGCCACAAATTTCCTTCCACCCAGCGTTCCCCCAAGTCTCCCGATAAAAATGATACCTCACTTGTATGGGTAGGCCTAGCGCCTGCGACAGGAACTGCCCCAAAACACAATGTGGACACATCCCATTTTTCAACAGAAAACAGAGGTGTTTTTTGCAAAGTGCCTACCTGTAGATTTTGACCTCTATCTCAGCGGGCACCTAGGGAAACCTACCAAACCTGTGCATTTTTGAAAATTAGAGACCTAGGGGAATCCAAGGTGGGGTGACTTGTGGGGCTCTGACCAGGTTCTGTTACCCAGAATCCTTTGCAAACCTCAAAATTTGGCTAAAAAAACAAGTTTTCCTCACATTTCGGTGACAGAAAGTTCTGGATTCTGAGAGGAGCCACAAATTTCCTTCCACCCAGCGTTCCCCCAAGTCTCCCGATAAACATGATACCTCACTTGTGTGGGTAGGCCTAGCGCCCGCGACAGGAACTGCCCCAAAACACAACGTGGACACATCCCATTTTTCTACAGAAAACAGAGGTGTTTTTTGCAAAGTGCCTACCTGTAGATTTTGGCCTCTAGCTCAGCCGGCACCTAGGGAAACCTACCAAATCTGTGCATTTTTGAAAATTAGAGACCTAGGGGAATCCAAGGTGGGGTGACTTGTGGGGCTCTGACCAGGTTCTGTTAGCCAGAATCCTTTGCAAACCTCAAAATTTGGCTAAAAAAACAAGTTTTCCTCACATTTCGGTGACAGAAAGTTCTGGAATCTGAGAGGAGCCACACAGTCCTTCCACCCAGTGTTTCCCCAAGTCTCCCGATAAAAATGATACCTCACTTGTGTGGGTAGGCCTAGCGCCCGCGACAGGAAATGCCTCAAAACACAACGTGGACACATCCCATTTTTCAACAGAAAACAGAGGTGTTTTTTGCAAAGTGCCTACCTGTAGATTGTGGCCTCTAGCTCAGCCGGCACCTAGGGAAACCTACTAAACCTGTGCATTTTTGAAAACTAGAGACCTAGGGGAATCCAAGATGGGGTGACTAGTGGTGCTCTGACCAGGTTCTGTTACCCAGAATCCTTTGCAAACCTCAAAATTTGGCTAAAAAAACACATTTTGCTCACATTTCGGTGACAGAAAGTTCTGGATTCTGAGAGGAGCCACAACTTTCCTTCCACCCAGCGTTCCCCCAAGTCTCCCGATAAAAATGATACCTCACTTGTGTGGGTAGGCCTAGCACCCGTGACAGGAACTGCCCCAAAACACAACATGGACACATCCCATTTTTCTACAGAAAACAGAGGTGTTTTTTGCAAAGTGCCTACCTGTAGATTTTGGCCTCTAGCTCAGCCTGCACCTAGGGTAACCTACCAAACCTGTGCATTTTTAAAAACTAGAGACCTAGGGGAATCCATGATGGGGTGACTAGTGAGGGCTCTCACCAGGTTCTGTTACCCAGAGACCTTTGCAAACCTCAAAATTTGGCCAAAAAAACAAGTTTTCCTCATATTTCCGTGACAGAAAGTTCTGGATTCTGAGAGGAGCCACAAATTTCCTTCCACCCAGTGTTCCCCCAAGTCTCCCGATAAAAATGATACCTCACTTGTGTGGGTAGGCCTAGCGCCTGCAACAGGAAATGGCCGAAAACACAATGTGGACACATCCCATTTTTCAACAGAAAACTGAGGTGTTTTTTGCAAAGTGCCTACCTGTAGATTTTGGCCTCTAGCTCAGCCGGCACCTAGGGAAACCTACCAAACCTGTGCATTTTTAAAAACTAGAGACCTAGGGGAATCCAAGATGGGGTGACTAGTGGGGCTCTCACCAGGTTCTGTTACCCAGAATCCTTTGCAAACCTCAAAATTTGGCTAAAAAAACACGTTTCGCTCACATTTCGGTGACAGAAAGTTCTGGATTCTGAGAGGAGCCACAAATTTCCTTCCACCCAGCGTTCCCCCAAGTCTCCCGATAAAAATGATACCTCACTTGTGTGGGTAGGCCTAGCGCCTGCGACAGGAACTGCCCAAAACACAACGTGGACACATCCCATTTTTCTACAGAAAACAGAGGTGTTTTTTGCAAAGTGCCTACCTGTAGATTTTGGCCGCTAGCTCAGCCGGCACCTAGGGAAACCTTCCAAACCTGTGCAGTTTTGAAAATTAGAGACCTAGGGGAATCCAAGATGGGGTGACTTGTGGGGATCTGACCAGGTTCTGTTACCCAGAATCCTTTGCAAACCTCAAAATTTGTCTAAAAAAACACGTTTTCCGCATATTTCGGTGACAGAAAGTTCTGGATTCTGAGAGGAGCCACAAATTTCCTTCCACCCAGCGTTCCCCCAAGTCTCCCGATAAAAATGATACCTCACTTGTGTGGGTAGGCCTAGCGCCTGCGACAGGAACTGCCCCAAAACACAATGTGGACACATCCCATTTTTCAACAGAAAACAGAGGTGTTTTTTGCAAAGTGCCTACCTGTAGATTTTGACCTCTATCTCAGCGGGCACCTAGGGAAACCTACCAAACCTGTGCATTTTTGAAAATTAGAGACCTAGGGGAATCCAAGGTGGGGTGACTTGTGGGGCTCTGACCAGGTTCTGTTACCCAGAATCCTTTGCAAACCTCAAAATTTGGCTAAAAAAACAAGTTTTCCTCACATTTCGGTGACAGAAAGTTCTGGATTCTGAGAGGAGCCACAAATTTCCTTCCACCCAGCGTTCCCCCAAGTCTCCCGATAAACATGATACCTCACTTGTGTGGGTAGGCCTAGCGCCCGCGACAGGAACTGCCCCAAAACACAACGTGGACACATCCCATTTTTCTACAGAAAACAGAGGTGTTTTTTGCAAAGTGCCTACCTGTAGATTTTGGCCTCTAGCTCAGCCGGCACCTAGGGAAACCTACCAAATCTGTACATTTTTGAAAATTAGAGACCTAGGGGAATCCAAGGTGGGGTGACTTGTGGGGCTCTGACCAGGTTCTGTTAGCCAGAATCCTTTGCAAACCTCAAAATTTGGCTAAAAAAACAAGTTTTCCTCACATTTCGGTGACAGAAAGTTCTGGAATCTGAGAGGAGCCACACAGTCCTTCCACCCAGTGTTTCCCCAAGTCTCCCGATAAAAATGATACCTCACTTGTGTGGGTAGGCCTAGCGCCCGCGACAGGAAATGCCTCAAAACACAACGTGGACACATCCCATTTTTCAACAGAAAACAGAGGTGTTTTTTGCAAAGTGCCTACCTGTAGATTGTGGCCTCTAGCTCAGCCGGCACCTAGGGAAACCTACCAAACCTGTGCATTTTTGAAAACTAGAGACCTAGGGGAATCCAAGATGGGGTGACTAGTGGTGCTCTGACCAGGTTCTGTTACCCAGAATCCTTTGCAAACCTCAAAATTTGGCTAAAAAAACACATTTTGCTCACATTTCGGTGACAGAAAGTTCTGGATTCTGAGAGGAGCCACAACTTTCCTTCCACCCAGCGTTCCCCCAAGTCTCCCGATAAAAATGATACCTCACTTGTGTGGGTAGGCCTAGCACCCGTGACAGGAACTGCCCCAAAACACAACATGGACACATCCCATTTTTCTACAGAAAACAGAGGTGTTTTTTGCAAAGTGCCTACCTGTAGATTTTGGCCTCTAGCTCATCCGGCACCTAGGGAAACCTACCAAACCTGTGCATTTTTGAAAATTAGAGACCTAGGGGAATCCAAGGTGGGGCGACTTGTGGGGCTCTGACCAGGTTCTGTTACCCAGAGTCCTTTGAAAACCTCAAAATTTGGCTAAAAAAACAGGTTTTCCTCACATTTCGGTGACAGAAAGTTCTGGAATCTGAGAGGAGCCACAAATTTCCTTCCACACAGCGTTCCCCCAATCCTCCCGATAAAAATGATACCTCACTTGTGTGGGTGGGCCAGGTGCCTGCAACAGAAAAGGGCCACAAAGTTGTAGAGATTATGGGGATAGCACAGCGAGTTGATAAGCACATATTCTTCTTTTATACATCTTTAGGCTGACTCTGCTTTGGGGACCCACACAAGTGAGGTGTCATTTTACTTGGGAGACTGAGGGGAACGCTGAGGAGTAGGAATTTTGTGCTGGAGCAGTGATCGTACAAACAAAAGTCAGGAAAATATGCTTTTTTAAGCAAATTTTGAGGTTTGCAGAGGAGTCTGGGTAAGAAAATGTTGGGGGATCCACGCAAGCCACACCTCCCTGGACTCCTGGTGTCTAGTTTTAAAAACTGTCTGGGTTTGGTAGGTTTTCCTAGATGAAGGCCACACCCAGGAGCAAAAACATAGGTGCCCCTCACCCCCAAACACAGGTAGTTTTGTAATATATCATTTTGATGTGTCCACATACATCTGTGATGTGCCAAACACTAAAATTGTGAAAATAAACGCACTTAGGTTATGTGAAAAAGACCCCTCATCCACCAACCAAGTTGGTGGCAAGCTTCATCCTCTGGGTCCCACCTGAGACACCTAGCGTGACACAAGTGTGCTGCGACACCTGATTACAGCAGAGCAGGTTTTTTATTTTTTACCACACATACTGGTTGGATTTGGCACAAGGGTGAGTGATGGTTCCGTAGATCAAATTTTATTAACAAGAGATTTCACAAAAGTGAAATGCACTGGTAATAACTGAAAGGCCAAAAAACTGAACCAATGACTCACAGCTCGTGAGCTGTAAAGCCACGGCAAGGCACTAACCGCTTTACAGTCCATTCACACACCTTTCAAACATGACATGCACAAGACCATTCACGCTGCCAGCCACGGGCCAGCACATTACAACACTCGCATCGACAGACAGCGCCAGTCAAGGGCCCATCACTTTCATACGCCCACATGCCTGATACAGCAATCACACCAGCTGATGAGTTTGTGGACTGGCGTTTGGCTGGCACCGCTAGCCAAGCGCCACCCCACGCACACCGCCAGCCAAGCGCCACCCTAAGCACACCACCAGCCAAGCGCCACCCCAAGCACACCGCCAGCCAAGCGCCACCCCACCCATACCGCCAGCCAAGCTCCACCCCACCCATACTGCCAGCGAAGCGCCACACCACCCACACCGCCAGCCAAGTGCCACCCAAAGCACACCGCCAGCCAAGCGCCACCCCACCCATACCGCCAGCCAAGTGCCACCCCACGCACACCGCCATCACTTTTTTTTTGTTTATAAACAACAAAGAAACCATTAACTAATTATAAAATAAGTACAAAACTACAAACACAAATGCTCTAACTAAATAAATGACAGTAATGCCAACCGTGAAACTGAACATATAAAATATAAAATAGGCAGTTTACGCCCACGGTATTTCCCAAAAGTTTTTCCTGGTATGGTAACTTCTAAAACAGCTGGGCACACACAGCCCAGGCTTTGAAGGGCAATCGGGGCAGTACATCCGGCTCTCCCTCCGGATTGCTCTCTGGGCACATACTCTACATTTCTTTGTGGCAAGTCTTTTTTGGGAGTGGGAGGAATGTGATCTGGAAAGTGTGATCTTTCAATCTAGCCACTTCCTCTACCACTTCTACTCTAGGAACTCTTGCCCGTTCCACCACAATAAGGCTCTCTATCACTGACTCCTGAAATTTAACAAATGTCATTCTTGACTTAGGTGAACAATCCTTGAACACAATAAAAGCATTAAAAGTTGCCAAATGATATAAATGTAGGGCCAACTTTTTATACCACACGTAAGACTTACAAAGAGCAGTGTAAGGTTCCCACCTCTGATCTACTCTATCAACATCACCCATGTGCCTATTGTAGTCCAAAATGCACCCAGGTTTGTGCACTTACACAACCTGACCCCAAACAGTCACAGGGGAAGTACTCTCATTGTGGATGGTAGATAGCATGTACAGATCCCTCCTGTCTGAAAATTTCAGAGCACGCAGCTCATTATTCCTCAAGGCACTGCACTGTTCCCTCTCAAGTTTTTTACAGACAAGCTCCCTTGGATAGCCTTTCCGGTTAGAACGGATTGTGCCACAAGCAACAGTGTCCACTCTAAACAACTCCTGGAACAACTGTACTCCAGTGTAGAAATTATCTACGTACAAATGGTGACCTTTGTTAAACAGTCGTCTACCAAGTTCCCACACAATTTTTTCGCTAACTCCAAAAGTGGCCAGACAGGAGGGTCAATACTGGAATTCCTACCAGTGTAGACCCGGAAATTATACACATATCCTGTACTGCTTTCTGACAGCATATACAATTTAATCCCATACCGTGCCCTCTTACTAGGAATGTACTGCTTAAAAACTAAACGCCCCTTGAAAAGGACCAAAGACTCATCCACACATGGGCCCAGATGTAGGAAGTTCCGATTTGCAAAATCGGATGCAGAACGGTGTCTCAGACACCTTCTGCGATTCGCTATGGGGTCGCAAAGACCCACCTCTTTAATATTAATGAGGTGGGTCGCATTTTGCAACCCCATAGCGAGTCCCTGCACTCACAGGGATTGTGGCCTGCTGAAGACAGCAGACCTCCATGATTGTGACTGCTTTTTAAATAAAGCAGTTTATTTTTTTTATTTTGCAGCCCATTTTCCTTAAAGGAAAACGAGTTGCAAAATAAAAAAAATAACGAAACCATTTTGGGCAACATTCACAAAGGGGTAGGGGTCCCATGGGGACCCCTTCCCTTTTGCGAATGGGTTACCACCAGTGTGACACTGGTGGTAACTGCGAATTGCTTTGCGACTGCATTCGCGGTCACAAAGCAATTTAGCATTGCGATGCGAGTCGCAAATAGGCAGGGGACACCCCTTCCTATTTGCGAGTCGCATTCACAATTTGCGAGTCGGAACCGACTCGCAAATTGTGAATGAGCATCGCGATGAGCATTTTACATGGCGTAAACTGCGATTTTCGCAGTTTGCACCATGCAAAATGCTTCCTACATCTGGCCCTTATCTCTTTGCCTGGAACATAGACCTCTGAAAACCGATCTACAAAATGATCAAGGACAGCCCTAATCTTAAAAAGACGGTCACAATCAGGGTGATCTCGTGGCAAGGCTAAAGCATTGTCTACAAAATGCAGCATACAGAGAAGAAGCAAATAACGATTACGTGTCATAGTTGCAGGAAATATAGCCGTTGCCATCAAGGGACTAGTAGACCAATAAGAAGCCAGTGACGGCTTCCTGATCAACCCCATCAAAAAAGTCAAACCTAAAAACTTTTTCATCTCTTCCAGATATGTGGGAACCCACTGAGTAGCTCTAGACTGAGGCCTATGTCTGGCAGCGTTGTCCCTCAAATATTGCTCTGCATCCAAATTAGTCTGCTCCACAATCTCTTACAAAAATACATCGTCCATAAACAAGTGAAAGAAATGGACAGGCAAAAAGCTTTCCGTACTGACTCTACACCCTGGGAGATCAGTAAATGCAGGTAACTGTGGGTGCTCAATGTTTGGGGCAATCCAGGTGTCAGGTCTTCTAATGGGAAACCCTTCAGCCCCAGGCTGCTGCACTCTTGGTACATCAATGTCCTCCTCTACAACAGGCCCTTCATCTGCACTGAGAGTAGCTTCCTCATCAGAATACTCTCGGAGAGAAAACTCACTGCCAGAATCTCTCACTTCCTCCTCTGCCTCAGATGCAGAGTCAGTCTCGTAATCATGGTCTGAAGACAACTCAAAGAGCATGCCAACAACCTGCTGAGCGGTCACTCTGCGGCTAGCCATGATCCTCACTAACAACAAATGGATTGCCAACAACAACTAGCACTAAAACAAGTAATAAACAAAGTGTAGCTTTATTACAAAGAGGTATGTACTAAAAAACTATACCACTCACTTGCCTGAAAAAGCTGCTCACAAGCAACTACTCTGCACAGACACAGCAATCACCAATGATATCCCACTAAAAAGAAAAAAGCAAATTAGACATATGACAACACAAATATCATTGTGCTTAAATCTAAGGACAATTTCACACACAATACTGCATTTAGTACACCACCTACAAACATGTCATTCATGCATGTCAACAATACTCCTTTGGAGTAAATTGCTTTCACTTACCTAAAACATGCAACTATGCAAATAGCAGGACAATTACTGCCAAAACTGCAAGGATCCACAGCAAAGGAAGCAAAAGCTTTGAATTAGAACAAAAAGAAGAAATAAACTGTTATAATCACAAATACAAATACTTCGCCAGTTGACAAACACCCGCCACCAAGAACTTAGAAATTGTCCCTGGTGCCTAAGTGGCTTCTGCCCCACTAGGAGGGAGATGGGCCTAAAAAAAGTAGGCTGATCTGCCCCCCAGTGGGGCAGAAATGGCCAACAGCTCTGTACCCTGTTTGGGGGGGGGGCAGCCCTTGCCAAAGGGGGCGAATGGGGGTGCCCCCAGCACAAATAAACAAAGGGCACAAAACAGAAATCTCTGACATCTTGGTGCCTTCTGCCCCGCTTGGGGGCAGATGGGCCTAAAAAAAATAGTAGGCTGATCTGCCTCCAAGGTGGGCAGAAATGGCCATCACTAACGTGCCCCCTTTGGCGGGCGACCCTTGCCAAAGGTGCCGCCCCCCCCACACAAAACACACACAGGATCCCTGGGGCCTAAGTGGATTCTGGCCCCCACTTGGGGGCAGATGGACGTAAAAAAAATTGGCCGATCTGCCCCCAAGGGGGGGCAGAAATGGCCAACAGCTCTGTGTCCCCTTTAGGGGCGACCCTTGCCCAAGGGGGCAAAAAGGGGGCACCCCCAGCACTAAACAAAAAAAGGGGAACAAAGAAAAAATCCCTGCCGTATTGGTGGTTTCTGCCCTCCTTGGGGCAGATGGGCCCAGATGGGCCTAGGGGGGCAGAGATGGCCAATATGAAATTTCCCCCCTTTGGGGGGGCGACCCTTGCCCAAGGGGTGCCCCCAAACACACAAAACACACACACCACACAATCCCTGGCGCCTAGTGTGTTTCGACCCCTCCCGGGGGCCAGATCGGCCAAAAACATGGCCGATCTAGCCCCAGGGGGGACCAAAACATATAAAAAATTATTGCCCCCGGGGCAGCGACCCTTGCCTAAGGGGTCGCTGCCCAAAAACAAAGAAAATTGGTGTCTACTGGTTTTCACCCCCCCCCCCCCCCCCCGGGGGCAGATCGGCAGAAAAATCGGGCGATCTGCCCCCGGGGGCGGAAATAGGATAGAAAAATAGCCCCCAATGGGAGCGACCCTTGCCCAAGGGGTCGCTCCCAAAAAACAAATAAAAATTCCCTGTTGTCTAGTGGTTTTCGCCCCCGTGGGAGCAGAAATAGGAAAAAAAATGACCCCCAAAGGGAGCGACCCTTGCCCAAGGGGTCGCTCCCAAAAAACATTACCAACATTTTTCCCTGGTGTCTAGTGGTTTTTGCCCCCTCCCCCCCCCCCCCGGGGGCAGATCGGCCGATTTTTTGGGGGCCCAAATAGGATTAAAAAATAGCCCCCAATGGGAGCGACCCTTGCCCAACGGGTCGCTCTCAAAAAACATAACAAGTAAAAATTCCCTGGTGTCTGGTGGTTTTCACCCCCCCACCCCCACCAGGGCAGATCCGCCAAAAAATCGGGCGATCTGCCCAAGGGGTCGCTCCCACAAAACATGACCAAACTTATTTCCCTGGTGTCTAGTGGTTTTCGGCCCCCCCTGGTGGCAGATCGGCCGAAAAATCGGCCGATCTGCCCCCAGGGGGGCCGAAATAGGAAAAAAGTAGCCCCCAATGGGAGCGACCTTTGCCAAAGGGGTCGCTCCCAAAATTAAACATAAAAATAAATCCCTGGTGCCTAGTGGGGATTCCTGCTCCACGATCGCGGTGGAGCCGGAATCCACTGAAAACAGGCACAGGGGGAAAGTAAAAACCCTTTCCTTTACCCCGTGTCTGTTTCTCCCCCCCAAGCCCCCAAAAAGGGAAGGACTTACCTGTTCAGTCCTCTTTTGCCAATGTGCTGGAAGCAAATGGCTTCCAGCGCGTCCTCGGCAATACTTGATGACGTTGGCGCAAAGTGAGCGTGCTGATGTCATCAGATTGCCGAGGGTGGGTCAGGAGTGTAAGGGGAAGGGATTCCCCTTCCATCCACGACCGGGGTGTGTGGGTGGGGGGCCCACGGGGGGAGCGCTAGTGCTCCCCCGTTGGCCGGGTGCAGGACGAGGTGATCTCGTCAAGGGCACCCTACCGGTTAAGGCAGTTAACATGGATCACCCTCTTGGGTGTCCTGCTAGTGCCCCGGCCCACTAAGTAAGTGACCTGACTCTTCTTTTCTAGCACTGGGTAAGGAGCACTCCATATGTCCTGGGGTGCCCTGGGAGCCACAGGCTCTAGAACCCAGACTTTCTGCCCTGGCTGAAATTCAACCATTGCAGCCTTTTGCTCATACCACAACTTCTGGAGTTGTTGGCTGGCCTCAAGGTTTGTGCTTGCCTTTTCCATGTACTCTGCCATCCTGGAGCAGAGGACTAGTACATGTCCACTACATCTTGTTTAGGCTCACAGAGAGGTCTCTCCCAGCCTTCTTTTACAAGTGCCAGTAGTCCCCTTACAGGATGGCCAAACAGAAGCTCAAAGAGTGAAAACCCTACTCCCTTCTGTGGCACCTCTCTGTAGGCGAAAAGCAGGCATGGCAGGAGGACATCCCATCTCCTTTTGAGTTTTTCAGGGAGACCCATGATCATGCCCCTCAATCTCTTGTTGAATCTTTCCACAAGACCATTGGTTTGTGGATGGTATGGTGTGGTGAATTTGTAAGTCACCCCACACTCATTCCACATATGTTTCAGGTAAGCTGACATGAAGTTGGTAACTCTGTCAGAAACCACCTCCTGAGGAAAACCCACTCTGGTAAAGATACCTATGAGTGCCTTGGCTACTGCAGGGGCAGTAGTTGACCTAAGGGGAATTGCTTCAGAGTACCTGGTAGCATGATCCACTACTACCAGTATATATTGGTTCCCTGAGGCTGTGGGAGGTTCAAGTGGACCCACTATGCCCACACCTACCCCCTCAAAGGGGACCCCCACAACTGGAAGTGGAATGAGGAGGACCTTTGGATGGCCACCTGTCTTGCCGCTTGCTTGACAGGTGACACAGAAGCTGCAAAAAACCCTTACATTCTGGGACACATTGGGCCAGTAGAAATGGTTGACTAATCTCTCCCAAGTCTTGGTTTATCCAAAATGCCCAGCAAGGGAATGTCATGGGCTAAGGTAAAGATGAACTCTCTAACCTCCTGAGGCACTACCACTCTCCTAGTGGCACCAGGTTTGGGATCTCATGCCTCAGTGTAAAGGAGTCCATCCTCCCAATAGACCCTGTGGGATCCACTGACACTTCCTTTTTCTTGCTCAGCTGCTTGCTGTCTTAGGCCTTCAAGAGTGGGAGAAGTATTTTGTCCCTAGCACAGCTGTTCCCTTGAGGGTCCCCCTGGGCCAAAGTGCTCTACCTGGTTAGGTTCCAGCTCCAGGGACTCAGTTCCCTCAGGGGATAGGATATCTTCCTGGGATGAGAGGTCCTGTTTCTTTTGCTGTGTAGAAGCTGGTCCCCTAGTCTTATTACCTTTTATCTTGGAAGGTTGGGCCATTATTCCAGACTCCAACACTTCTTTTTCATCCTGTGCTCTGCTCTGTGCTCTTGTCTTAACACACTCCAGTTCAGGGATACCCAGCATGGCTGCATGGGTCTTGAGCTCTACCTCAGCCCATGCTGAGGACTCCAGATCATTCCCTAGCAAACACTCTACTGGAATTGCAGAAGAGACCAGCACCTGTTTCAGTCCGATCCTAAAGTCACCATTGCCACGGGATGGACTTTAGTTTCATTGTCAGCACTGGTGTCTGGATATGTCGGTCCAGCCAGATACTGTCCTGGGGAAACCAGTTTGTCTGTCATCATGGTGACACTGGCACCTGTATCCCTCAGGGCTTCTATCTTATTCCCATTTATCAAGAGCTGCTGCCTGTATTTTTGCATGTTAGGCGGCCAGGCAGCTAAATCCTCCCCACCCTCTGAGACTAAAGTAGCTTCAGTGTGAACCCTGATTGTCAGGAACAAGGCTGTACACAGTTCAGGTCCCACCCGAAGTTCCACTGCGCGGATTTGCTGCACTTTATGTGCACCACTGGTCATCCCCGCTTGTTCCAAGAATGGCCAGCAGCGTTGTTTGCCCTGTGGTAAAGCTCACATAGCTACAGGTTCAGGCCATTGGTGGTCAAGATGCACTATGAAGGGACTACATTTCCCATGTTTTTAGAGGCAGCGGCCATCTGGGGGTGTGGCTGGCCTATAAAGCCCAGCCTCACGCTAGCTCGTGGCTCACTATTTTGAAGACTTCGATGCAGTCAGACCTCGAGGGACCTTCCTCTGGAGCAAAGCAGAATTTCTTCAAAGCAGCTTGGCAGTAACTCAAAGGTTCCTAGTTTTCCATTGGGAATTCAGACACAAGTAGGTCGTACTTGTGAGCGGTAAGGTCGTGTAGAGCCCAAGTCAGAAGGGAGTTGTTTCTTTCAAACTTTCAGCACTCCCCTAGCCTAACAAGCAAGGCGTTTTAGGTCACTTGAATTCAGCGCTTCAGTTCACGGCAGTAATGCGCTTTGGAATATCGCTTCAGTTCACAGCAGTAACGTGCTTCGGTAAAGAGCTTCAGTTCAAGGCAGTGACGCGCTTTAGAATATCGCTTCAGTTCACAGTAGCAACGCGCTTCGGTAAAGCGCTTCAGTTCACGGCAGTAACGCGCTTTGGAATAACGCTTCAGTTTACACCAGTAACGCGCTTCGGTAAATCGCTTCAGTTTATGGCAGTAACGTGCTTTGGAATAAAGTTTCAGTTCATGTAGGAGGCTGGACTGGCTTGTAGTGAGTACCAAGGGGTACTTGCACCTTGCACCAGGCCCAGTTATCCCTTATTAGTGTATAGGGTGTCTAGCAGCTTAGGCTGATAGATAATGGTAGCTTAGCAGAGCAGCTTAGGCTGAACTAGGAGACGTGTGAAGCTACTACAGTACCACTTAGTGTCATATGCACAATATCATAAGAAAACACAATACACAGTTATACTAAAAATAAAGGTACTTTATTTTTATGACAATATGCCAAAGTATCTCAGAGTGTACCCTCAGTGAGAGGATAGGAAATATACACAAGATATATATACACAATAGCAAAAATATGCAGTATAGTCTTAGAAAACAGTGCAAACAATGTATAGTTACAATAGGATGCAATGGGGAAACATAGGGATAGGGGCAACACAAACCATATTCTCCAAAAGTGGAATGCGAACCACGAATGGACCCCAAACCTATGTGACCTTGTAGAGGGTCGCTGGGACTATTAGAAAATAGTGAGAGTTAGAAAAATAACCCTCCCCAAGACCCTGAAAAGTGAGTGCAAAGTGCACTAAAGTTCCCCTAAGGACAAAGAAGTCGTGTTAGAGGAATAATGCAGGAAAGACACAAACCAACAATGCAACAACTGTGGATTTCCAATCTAGGGTACCTGTGGAACAAGGGGACCAAGTCCAAAAGTCACAAGCAAGTCGGAGATGGGCAGATGCCCAGGAAATGCCAGCTGCGGGTGCAAAGAAGCTTCTACTGGACAGAAGAAGCTGCGGTTTCTGCAGGAACGAAAAGGGCTAGAGACTTCCCCTTTGGTGGACGGATCCCTCTCGCCGTGGAGAGTCGTGCAGAAGTGTTTTCCCGCCAAAAGAATGCCAACAAGCCTTGCTAGCTGCAAATCGTGCGGTTAGCGTTTTTGGATGCTGCTGTGGCCCTGGAGGGACCAGGAGGTCGTAAATTGGACCAGGAGAGAGAGGGGACGTCGAGCAAGACAAAGAGCCCTCTCAGCAGCAGGTAGCACCCGGAGAAGTGCCAGAAACAGGCACTACGAGGATGTGTGAAATGGTGCTCACCCAAAGTCGCACAAAGGAGTCCCACGTCGCCGGAGACCAACTTTAGAACGTCGTGCAATGCAGGTTAGAGTGCCGTGGACCCAGGCTTGGCTGTGCATGAAGGATTTCCGCCGGAAGTGCACAGGGGCCGGAGTAGCTGCAAAAGTCACGGTTCCCAGCAATGCAGCCCAGCGAGGTGAGGCAAGGACTTACCTCCACCAAACTTGGACTGAAGAGTCACTGGACTGTGGGGGCCACTTGGACAGAGTTGCTGGATTCGAGGGACCTCGCTCGTCGTGCTGAGAGGAGACCCAAGGGACCGGTAATGCAGCTTTTTGGTGCCTGCGGTTGCAGGGGGAAGATTCCGCCGACCCACAGGAGATTTCTTCGGAGCTTCTGGTGCAGAGAGGAGGCAGACTACCCCCACAGCATGCACAAACAGGAAAACAGTCGAGAAGGCGGCAGGATCAGCGTTACAGAGTTGCAGTAGTCGTCTTAGCTACTTTGTTGCAGGTTTGCAGGCTTCCAGCGCGGTCAGCAGTCGATTCCTTATCAGAAGGTGAAGAGAGAGATGCAGAGGAACTCGGCTGAGCTCTTGCATTCGTTATCTGAAGTTTCTCCAGAGACAGAGACCCTAAATAGCCAGAAAAGAGGGTTTGGCTACTTAGGAGAGAGGATAGGCTAGCAACACCTGAAGGAGCCTATCACAAGGAGTCTCTGACGTCACCTGGTGGCACTGGCCACTCAGAGCAGTCCAGTGTGCCAGCAGCACCTCTGTTTCCAAGATGGCAGAGGTCTGGAGCACACTGGAGGAGCTCTGGACACTCCCAGGGGAGGTGCAGGTCAGGGGAGTGGTCACTCCCCTTTCCTTTGTCCAGTTTCGCGCCAGAGCAGGGCTAAGGGGTCCCTGAACTGGTGTAGACTGGCTTATGCAGAATTGGGCTCATCTGTGCCCAAGAAAGCATTTCCAGAGGCTGGGGGAGGCTACTCCTCCCCTGCCTTCACACCATTTTCCAAAGGGAGAGGGTGTCACACCCTCTCTCAGAGGAAGTCCTTTGTTCTGCCATCCTGGGCCAGGCCTGGCTGGACCCCAGGAGGGCAGCTGCCTGTCTGAGGGGCTGGCAGCAGCAGCAGCTGCAGTGAAACCCCAGGAAGGGCAGTTTGGCAGTACCAGGGTCTGTGCTACAGACCACTGGGATCATGGGATTGTGCCAACTATGCCAGGATGGTATAGAGGGGGCAATTCCATGATCATAGACATATTACATGGCCATATTCGGAGTTACCATTGTGAAGCTACATATAGGTAGTGACCTATATGTAGTGCACGCGTGTAATAGTGTCCCCGCACTCACAAAGTCCGGGGAATTGTCCCTGAACAATGTGGGGGCACCTTGGCTAGTGCCAGGGTGCCCTCACACTAAGTAACTTTGCACCTAACCTTTACCAGGTAAAGGTTAGACATATAGGTGACTTATAAGTTACTTAAGTGCAGTGTAAAATGGCTGTGAAATAACGTGGACGTTATTTTACTCAGGCTGCAGTGGCAGGCCTGTGTAAGAATTGTCTGAGCTCCCTATGGGTGGCAAAAGAAATGCTGCAGCCCATAGGGATCTCCTGGAACCCCAATACCCTGGGTACCTCAGTACCATATACTAGGGAATTATAAGGGTGTTCCAGTAAGCCAATGTAAATTGGTAAAATTGGTCACTAGCCTGTTAGTGACAATTTGTACAGAGAGACCATAACCACTGAGGTTCTGGTTAGCAGAGCCTCAGTGAGACAGTTAGGCATCACACAGGGAACACATACATATAGGCCACAAACTTATGAGCACTGGGGTCCTGGCTAGCAGGGTCCCAGTGACACATAACAAACATACTGAAAACATAGGGTTTTCACTATGAGCACTGGGCCCTGGCTGGCAGGATCCCAGTGAGACAGTGAAAACACCCTGACATACACTCACAAACAGGCCAAAAGTGGGGGTAACAAGGTTAGAAAGAGGCTACTTTCTCACAGTTCACAATAGCAACGAGCTTCGGTAAAGCGCTTCAGTTCACAGCAGTAACGTGCTTTGGAATAGTGCTTCAGTTCACAGCAGCAATGCGCTTCGGTAAAGTGATTCAGTTCACGGCAGCAATGTGCTTTGGAAAAGCGCTTCAGTTCACGGCAGTAATGCGCTTTTGATATAGCGCTTCAGTTCACAGTAATAACCCGCATTGGCATAGCGCTTCAGTTTCAGAGGAGAAAAAGCGCATTGGCCTCAATGTTCAAAAGCACTTCAGTTCACAGAAAGTAAAGCGCCCTTGGCTCAGTACTTAAAGCGCTTTTAATTTACAGGAGGACAGTTATATAAAAAATGTTCCAAAGATAAATAAATCCCAGTTTCATTGTTTTAGGAGGCATGATATGTGAAATACATATTAAGGTGTTTTTTATTATGTGAAATACTCATTTAAGTGTTTACGAGTTTCTAAACTGAGATCTACTGTTTAGAGTTTTATCAATGCATAAGTGGTTCCATAACTGATATTTAAGAGAGTGTCCATAGTCTAAGACTCTTGTTTTCTCAGGACTCTGAGATCTCAGTTTATTCTGGTTTTGTGATTTAAAGAAGGGGCTATTCCCCAATTCATAAAGAGTTTCAATCTGATATTAAGGAGATGCATGTACACAAAGGCTCTAATAGTGTGTTAGATTATCATGAATAAGTATATGCATATCTGTTCTAACTTTTTCCTTTCAGAGCTCTCTCCCAGCTGTTCCCTACCCTAATTCCCTTCCTCCGCCTGTCTTCATCATAACTCTGTGCTATTAAGGTTTTCTGAGTTGGTGACACCGGGAGGTGGGCCTTCTTGTTTAGCAGCGTGCAGATCCCAAGGGAAAGACACCGTGACACTGATTTGCTCTGGGCACACTGTTGATCCCACCTGGAGACTGGCTATTCGAGTGCTAACTGGAGTAGTAGTTGTGGGACTTTTCTTGAGACAGGCCTTGTCTCCAGTTTGGTGTCCATTCTGTCTACAGTTGTGACACTAGGCTTTCTTGGGATCAAAGTTTTTACCCTTATGCCCATTTGTGGACTGCGAAGAGGCTCGGGCCCACCCTCCTGTGCAGGTTTTTGGGGCCCTTGAGAAGGCTCTTTGTTTTTTTCCTTGAATGTCTCACCACCCTTTCCCTGGGGAGGCTTGTGACCCCTTTCTTTTGGTCAACCCCTGTGGGAGTCTTGGTCATACTTGTCTTGACCCAGTGGTCTGCCTCCTTTCCCAATTCTTGGGGAGAAATTGGACCTCAGTTTACCAGATGTTGATGCAACTTATCATTGAAGCAATTACTTAACAGATGTTCTTTCATATATAAATTATACAGGCCATCATAGTCACTCACTCCACTGCCAGTTATCCAACCATCTAGTGTTTTGACTGAGAAGTCAACAAAATCAACCCAGGACTGGCTCGAGGTTTTTTGAGCCCCCTGAACCTAATTCCATTCTCCTCAATTGAGATTTCAAAGCCCTCAATCTGGGGAGCCTTCATGAGGTAATAGGATTATGCATCCTTACCAGAGAGTGTGAGGAGTCTATCCCTACACTTACCAGTGAACATTTCCCACAGGAGTGCTCCCCAGTGAGATCTGCTTACTTTTCTGGTTGCACAAGCCTCCTCAAAAGCTGTGAACCATTTGGTGATGTCATCACTTTCTTCATATTTAGTTACAATCCCTTTGGGAATTTTTAGGATGTCAGTATTCTCTGTGACCCTATTTAAATTGCTGCCACCATTTATGGATGTTAAACCCATTTATTTTCTTTCCCTTTCTATAGCTAGGAGCTTCTTCTCCAAAGCTAATCTCTTGGCCACCCTTGTTAGAAGGATGCCCTCTTCATTGAGGCTGTCCACAATGCTTACAGAAGGACTGGACTCCCCTGTGGAAGAAACAGGCTCTCTGACTATGTTTTGTGGAGACAGGGTTCTAAGAGCCTTGGTCTCCATAATTAGGACAGGAGGGGTGAGTTCTTCCTCCTGTTCACTAATTTCTTCCCCATCTGAGGGAGGGTCCTCCAACTCAGAGGGGTGGTCCCTTGCATACTCTGCCAAGAGCTCCTGGAGTTTGACCTTGGTAGGGTTGGAATTAGTTTTGATTTGTCTTAACTTACAGAGTCCTTAGCTCTACCATCGCTAGATGGAGGTAAGGGGTGAGGTTGAGTTCAATCACCATCTCATCTGTGCTACTCATTATGGCCCTCATTACAACCCTGGTGGTTGGTGTTAAAGTGGTGGTGATACCGCCAACAGGCTGGGGGTAACTACCGCCAAATTATGACCATGGCGGAAAGATCTCCGAAAGACAGCCAATGTACCACACCGACCGTCAGGGGGGAAACAACAGCCACCACGGCTTTAGTCGCCTACAGCCAGGCGGAAGTCAGTGTTCCGCCCATCATATTAAGACCCTGGAAACCGCCACCTTTTCTGGGGCTGTACCAATGACATCAAAAGCCTGGTGGAAACTGAGCTCAGAAGGGAAAGGACTCACCATTGGAGACACAGGGAAGAATCACACCGCCATGGAGCCTGAACTGCATGTCTTCCCTATGATCTTCTACGTTCTGCTCCACCGCGAACACCAAAGCCGGCGAAGACAACAACGGTGAGTACAGCTGCCTAGCACACAAGGGAGGGAGGGAAGGAGGGAGGAAAACGAAAGTGACACACACACGCACCACACCCCCCCCACACCATACTCACAATCAGCTCAATTAAAAAAACAATTTAACCCCATAACTCGGATGAATAATGCAAGGACAAAACAATTTAAAAAAAGTGAATGTAATGAGATCAACACAGCATGAAAAATAAGTTAGGCAAGATAATAGATATATACATATGTACAGAAAAAGGGACACATCCCAGTCCACAATGTTCGTAGGCCACATGGCCACAGACCAAAACCCACAGCCACACATGTCACCTGCATCAACATAGAGAGAACATTGCAGTGGCATCAGTTGGTGAATAGGCAGGCAACTCAGGGGGATGGAGGACAGGGGGGTACCTCAGCCGGGAGATGTAGTAAGGCCACTGGTTCTGGAGGGAGCAACATGCCCTGTGCTTGGTCCTGGGCAGTGCAAGGCCACAGTCTCTCGAGTGGGTGACTTGCCCACTGGTCCTGGAGGGGGAAACATGCCTTGTGCTTGGTCCTGGGGAGTGCAAGGCCACAGTCTCTGGAGTGGGTGACTTGCCCACTGGTTCTGGAGGGGGCAACATGTCCAGTGCTCTTGATCCTGGGGAGTGTTGGGCATGTGGTTGTCTTACCCACTGGTTCTGGAGGGGGCCTCGTGCCCTGTGATCTTGATCCTGGGGAGTGTTGGGCATGTGGATGTCTTACCCATTGGTTCTGGAGGAGGCCTTGTGCCCTGTGCTCTTGATCCTGGGGAGTGTTGGGCATGTGTGTGACTTGCCCACTGGTTCTGGAGGGGGCAACATGCCCTGTGCTTGGTCCTGGGGAGTGCAAGGTCACAGTCTCTCAGGTGGGTGTCATACCCACTGGTGCTGGAGTGGACAGGCCACACAGCAGCCCATGGAGACCGGATTACATACTGTCCGTCGACGATGACAGCTGCTCAGTGGAGGTGGAGGTGCTGCTGGTGAGGGGAGGCTCCTGCCCATCCCCTGCAACCTTGGACAGCTGCTCAGTGGAGGTGGTGGTGCTGCTGGTGGGGGGAGGCTCCTGCCCATCCCCTGCAACCTCGGACGGCTGCTCACTGGAGGTGGTGGTGCTGCTGGGGGGGGAGTCTCCTGCCCATCCCCTGCAACCTTGAATGGCTGCTTGGTGGAGGTGGTGGTGCTGCTGGTTGGGGGAGGCTCCTGCCAATTCCCTGCAATCTCAGACGGCAGCTCAGTGGAGGTGTTGGTGCTGCTGTGGGAGACTCCTGCCAATCTCCTGCAACCTCAGATGGCTGCACAAACATGGTTGGTGGTGGGGGCTCTGTCACAGTTCCTGCCCCAGGCCCCTTGGTCTTCCTGCCTGCTGGTGCAGGCTCCTTGGTCTTCCTGGCAGCTGGGGCAGGCTCCTTTCCCTTCTTGCCTGCTGGTGCAGGCTCCTTTGTCTTCCTGGCAGCTGGGGCAGGCTCATTTCCATTCTTCCCTGCTGGGGCAGGCTCCTTGCCCTTTCTGGCAGCTTGAGCAGGCTCCTTTCCATTGAGGCTGGCTGGTGCAGGCTCCTTCACCTTCAGGACATGTGGCCTGGATCCTTTTCCACCACGAGTGGGTGTGGTGACGACTGAGCCTGTGGACTGGCTGAGGTGCTTGGCTGGGTTCTTCCAAACCTGCCCATACGTGCAGGACAGGGTAGGGGTAGGGAAGAGGTCAATGGTGGATAGGAACAGTTTCTTAGGGACATTGGGGCGGGAAGAGGGAGAAGGTTTGGGAGTGGAGGAAGAGGGAGTGGTTGTTGGAAGTGTCTATCTGCTGCTTTTGGGTGCAGGTGCATGGGCTGTATGCTGTTATGAGGTGGATGGCTGTTGGGTGTCTGAGTGCTTGCGTTTGTGTACCTTAGGAAAGGGGGGGACAGACACAGTGGGAGAGGACACAGGGGACGTGTGCATGGCTGTTGTGGAGGTGTCTGCCAGTGAGGTGTGTGTTCTGCTTGGTGTGGGGAGGATGCTGGTGGTGGATGATGATGTAGTGCATGCAGGTGTGAGTGTAGATGAAACTGAGAAGGAGGTGGAGGAGGAGGAGGAGGAGGGGGAGACAGTGGAAATAGTGGATGTTGGTGTGTCTGCATCTGGATGGTGTTTGTGTGAGTGCCTGTGGAATGAAGTGTGGTGCTTGTGTTTGCCTGTACCACTCTTATGTGTTGTCTTGTGTGCATGCTCGTCTGCCTGTGTGCTTGGGATGGGTTGGGGTTGAGGAGAATGGGACTGGGCAGTAGAAATTGGAGGGTAGAAACTGGGACAATGGCTGCCATCAGAGAGGAGCCCAAAGCCTGCATCGATCTCTGTTGGGCCGCCAATCCAGTGTGAATGCCCTCCAGGAATGCATTTGTGTGTTGCATCTGGGCTGCCAGCCCTTGGATGACATTCACAATGGTTGACTGCCCTACAGAGATGGATCTCAGGAGGTCAATAACCTCCTTGCTCAGGGCAGCAGGGCACTCTGGGACAGGGCCTGAGGTGCTTGGGGCGAAGGAGATGCCCACCCTCCTGGCACCGGCACCTCGATCAGGGGCTGCTGGGAGGGCAGTGCTGGTACGGGGGTGGTGGCTGTACCTGTAGCTGGGGTGGTCACAAAAGTGTCCGCCATCACCAGGGAGGTTCAATCGGAAGAGGTATCTGTGTCAGAACTGTCCCCTTCAGTCTCTGCCGTGGTGCTCCCCTCGCCCTCCGTCTCACTGGTACCCTCAGGGTTGGTGGACTCTGCCTCCTGGTTCCTGTGGGATGCAGCTCCCTCCGTCGCTAGTGCCACTGCTCCTCCGCCAGTTGATGGCAATGCACATAAGGACAGGATGACAAAACAAAAAGGGGGGAGAAAGAGGAAAAGGATACACTGGGTCAATGGCTGCACCAACACCACAGTTGGCGTACACAGCACCCTCACACACAGGGACCAGGCCAATTCAATATGCCATAGCACTAGCAGAGAAATAGCTTGCCACCATGGAAGGGGGAGGGGCACACACCGCCAAATGCAGCACACCTGGGACCCAAGGAGGCCTTACTAGTAGTGGATGCCTACGAGCTAGGTAGCAGGATTATTCTTTCAGAACCCTAACCACCAGGGGACCTACTCTGCATTGTCAGACCTGGTCTATGGGCACCCACTAACACACATCCTCAACCCTGATACCACCCTACCATGCGTAGGTTGTAATGATGGGCACTGTACTCATCCCCTTGTGGCTGCTATGATGCCCTCAAGCGCCCATCCAGCTCACAATAGACCACTGCCAGTATGCGGGCAATCAGGGGGGTCAGGGTTCAACAGGCACCCCTTCCCCATTGGGAAGCCATCCCCAGCTGGACCTCTGCCGTCTTCCGTGCCCAGCGTCTCAGGCCCTCCCACTGTTTGCGACAGTGGGTGCTCCACCTGCCATAGATCCCCAGGGTCCACACCTCCTTGGCGATGGCATGCCATATACACTTCTTTTGATGGGTGCTGACCTGCAGAGGCAATACACACGGGAAAATTGAATTAGACAAACAGTCCTGCCTGTTAAGCATATGGCCCACCATACCCATTTCCATCACCAGTTACACACACATGGCCAAGCACACAACCTATACGCCGCCCAGAGGACATCCACCCACCCCCCTTACACGAGGCCTTCACACACACCACTCTGTGCATTTCTGCCACATACATTGTGCCCACAGTGTACCCACCTGTTGGTCTGGAGGCCCATACAGCAGTCCGTACTGGGGTAGGACCCCATCCACCAGTCTCTCCAACTCTTCCGAAGTGAAGGCTGGAGCCCTTTCCCCAGTCACACGGGCCATGGTAGGTTCCAGACACATGTCACAGCAGCACATGCAGTGTAGGTCCTCTCCTGTGGAAGATCAGGTAGCAAGTGAGGGATCAGATAGAAAATGGCGGTCAAGTCCACTGCGGTGCATACCGTCACCGCCGGCGTAGATCACCATTGGCCATTGTAACCCATAGGACCCAATGTTAACCAATGAGGAGTTGCACTGCTGTTCCCGACCGCCTCCTGCAACAGCGCACAACGTCAGCGGAATTACCTCACTTCCACCTGTCCCTCCACACAGGAGAGGCGGACACCATTTCAGGGGGGGTTGCAGGCCCTGGAAAATAGCTGTGTCACTGGTGTAATTAGGAGATGCTGGACAAATCACACTGACCCATTACAAGTTAACATCATGCAAAGTTCTGTTGTAGCTCCATTGTTCAGTTTGTGACCGGCTTCTCACTCTTTTGCCCCATAGATACCTACTGCTGCGGATGAATAGGAGATGGAGACATACCCCTGTGTACAGACCCCTGGTGGACTTGGCAACACTGGATGACAGGCACATAATACTCACCTATAGACTTGACAGGGCCACAGTCACAGAGTTGTGTGCCCAATTGGAGTCTGGCCTGATATCTGCTATCCGTCATCCCACTGGGATCCCCCATCTTGTGCAAGTTCTATCAGTGCTCCATTTCCTGGCAACTGGTTCTTTCCAAGTGACAGTGAACTTGGCAGCAGGAATGTCACAGCCAATGTTCTCAGACGTGCTGACAAGAGTGTTGTCTGCCCTGATTAAACACATGTGCAGCTACATCGTTTTCCCCCAGGCAGAAGATTTGGCCACAATGAAGGCTGAGTTCTATGCAATGGGACACATCCCCAACATAATTGGGGCGATTGATGAAACACATATTGCATTTGTCCCCCCGCCAGAATGAACAGGTGTTCAGAAATCAGAAGAGTTTCCACTCTATGAATGTTCTGGTGGTGTGCTTGGTGGACCAGTACATCTCCCAGTCCCAAGTCAATGCTAAGTATCCTGGGTCGGTGCATGATGCCTTTGTCCTGAGGAATAGCAGCATCCCAAATGTGATGGCCCAACTACAGAGGCACAGGGTGTGGATAATAGGTGAGCCCTGGTTCCTACCCAGTATATGTTGGTGTATGGGTATGGTGTGGGCCATAAGGGATAGTGTGTAGCTAAATGTTGTCCCTCAAGATGTGCAGGTGACTCTGGTTACCCAAACCTATCATGGCTTCTAACCCCTGTGAGGAATGCCAGGACAAGGGCAGAAGAACGTTATAATGAGGCACAAGGGAGAACAAGAAGGATCATTGAGAGAACCTTAGGACTCCTGAAGGCCAGGTTCTGGTGTCTCCATCTGACAGGTGGTTCCCAGTGCTACTCACCCAAGAAGGTCTGCCAGATAGTGGTGGCATGCTGCATGTTGCATAACCTGGCCCTCAGGTGCCAAGTCCCATTCCTGCAGAACAAGGAGGCTGGAGATGCCCGTGTGCCAGCAGTGGACCCTGTGGACAGTGAGGATGAGGAGGATGAGGATGAGGACAACAGAACATCGATGATCAGACAATACTTCCAATAACACACAGGTAGGACAGTGTTACTTCACATTTCAAAGACATTTGTGTGCATTTCTGCTGATATTTCCCACTTCCATGCCCACTTACTGTTGCCTCTGGCAAATCATTTTGCAGATGTTGGTGACCTCACATACCCTCCTGGTGTGATCCCTGCAGCGAGCTACAGGTCATTAATCTATGTTCATTTTCTGTACAGTTGAATTGCAATGTTTGTACCTGTTGCAATGAATACATAATTGAAAAACATAACATACTCCAAACCTCTTTTTTTGCCAAGAGTGTTTATTGAAGTGCTAAAATATTGAGGGGCAAGTGCAAGGGGATGCAATGATGGAGGAAAGTCCAGGGTATTGTTCCAGTCTGTTTGTAGCACAGGTGCATTGTCCAAGGGGAGAAAGGAAGGGGAGCAATGGCAGGTCAAGGTGAACAGGATGACTGAGTGGGACACCAGAGTGACAATCAGGAGAGTCTAATTTCCTGGTGGGGTCTTAGCAAGTGTCTCTGGCTTCTGTCTGGATCGCAGGGAACGTTTGCGTGGTGGTTCTCCTTCTGCAGGGGGAGGGGTGCTGGTGACCTGTGAGTCCTGTGAGGGGGCCTCCTGGCCACTAGTGACAGTGGAGGTGGAAGGCTGTTCAGATGTCTGGCTAGGGGCAGGGGCCCGCTGTTGAGAGACTGCCTCCCTCATAATGTTGACCATGTCTGGCAGCAACCCTGCAATGGAGATCAGGGTGTTGTTAATGGCATGTGATGCGATGCAGATGGGGGAGTAATAGTAGTAGTAGAGAGTAGACTTACCAGAGTCCAGTCCTCGGCCTTGACCCTGTCCATGATTCTCCGCCGTAGCTCCATCTCCATCTTTATAGCTATCGATATCTGCTGCACCTGTGCTCCAAACAGCTGGGACTCTATCCTGATGATTTTCTCCACCATGACCCTTAGCTCCTCCTCTGTGAAACAGGGGTGTCTTTGTGGTGCCATGGTTGTTGTGTGAGGAGCACTAGGGGGTTCCCAAACAGTCACACAAAATACACCCTCATTGGCAAAGGGGCGGCCGAGTGCAGTGTGCAAACAAAGCGAAATTAATGGAGGGACCCGGGGGTCACTCTGGCAATGGAGGCAGGACACAAGGGGGGCTTCTCAGGCCAGCCACCAACTGGGCAAAGATGAGGGCTGCCTGCTGGTCTCTCCTGCACCGGTAGTTGGTTCCTCTCAGGCCTGGGGGCTGCGGGTGCAGTGCTTCTTCCAGGCGTCGGGTTCTTTGTTACCGGGCAGTCGCGGTCAGGGGGATCCTCTGGATTCTCTCATCAGGCGTCGCCGTGGGGGTGCAGGGAGGTCATCTCAGGGTAGATACGTCGTGAGAGCCGCCTTGGGGTCCTCTCTGCGGTGTTAGTTTCTCTGGACACGGGCGGGGGCGTCGGGTGCAGAGTGTTGGGGACTCACGCTTCAGGAGTGAGGTAGTAGTCCCTTTAAAGATGGTTTCTTCTTGTTGCTTTGGACTGAGCCGCTGTCCACTGGAGTTTCTTGGTCCTCTGGAATTGCAGGGCAGTCCTCTGAGTCGGCAGAGGTCGCTGGGCCCGCTGGATGCGTCGCTGTTGCAGGTTCTTTGAATCTGGAGACATGCCAGATTGTTAGGTCATCAGGAATCTGATTTCCTAGGTTCAGGGTGACCCCTATATAGTAGATTTAGGGGTGTGTTTAGGGCTGGAGGGCAGTAGCCAATGGCTACTGTCCCTGAGGATGGCTACACCCTCCTTGCACCTCCTCCCTTTGGGGAGGGGGGCACATCCAAATCCTATTGGGCTAAGTCCTCAAAAGCAAGATGGAGGATTTTCTAAGAAAGGGGTCACCTCTGCTTAGGACACCTTAGGGTCTGTCCTGGCTGGTGGGTGACTCCTCCTTGTTTTTCTCATTAACTCCTCTGGACCTGCCTCCAAAAGTGGGGGCTGTGTCCGGGGGGCGGGCACCTCCACTCGCTCGAGTGCCTTGGGGCATTGTAACACCAGACTTGAGCCTTTGAGGCTCACCGCCAGGTGTTACAGTTCCTGCAGGGGGAGGTGTGAAGCACCTCCACCCAGGACAGGCTTTGTTCCTGGTCACAGAGTGCACAAAGGCACTCACCCCATGTGGCCAGAAACTAGTCTGGAAGTGTCAGGCTGGCAGAGACCGGTCAGCCTAGCACTAGCAGTTGGGCTGGCATGCAGGGGGCATCTCTAAGATGCCCTCAGTGTGCATTTCTCAATAAATCCCACATTGGCATCAGTGTGGATTTTTTGTGCTGAGAAGTTTGATACCAAACTCCCCAGTATTCAGTGTAGCCATAATGGAACTGTGGAGTTCTTGTTTGACAAACTCCCAGACCATATACCCTTCATGGCTACCCTGCACTTACAATGTCTAAGAATTGGCTTAGACACTGTAGGGGCATAGTGCTCATGCAGCTATGCCCTCACCTGTGGTATAGTGCACCCTGCCTTATGTCTGTAAGGCCTTCTAGAGGGGTAACTTACTTATGCCACAGGCAGTGGGTTGTGGGCATGGCACTCTCAGGGGTCCCCAGGGTGGCAAAATACACGCTGCGGCCCTTAGAGACCTTCCCTGGCCACAGGGCCCTTGGTACCAGTGGTACCAGTTACACATGACTTATTTGTGTGCCAGGGCTGTGCCAATTGTGGAGGCAAAGGTACAGTTTTAGGGAAAGATTACTGGTGCTGGGGCCTCGTTAGGAGGGTCCCAGCACACTTTCAATCAAAGCTGACATCAACAAAAGGTAAAAAGTTAGGTGGTAACCATGCCAAAAGTGGCTTTTTCCTACATCCTGCATTCGCATTCCAGTATATGGTTTGGGCTCACCCTAGGGTCACTATTGCCTATTTGCACTGTTTTCCATTGCTTTCTATGCCTATTTCTGATTATTAGTGTACATATCTAGTGTGTTACTTACCTCCTATTGGACGGTTGCCTCGCTAGTACTTTTTGGTAATTGTGTTGCTGAAAGAAAGTACCTTTATTTTTGTAACACTGAGTGTTTTCTTTCATGTGTGTTAGTGCTGTGTGACTACAGTGGTATTGAATGAACTTTGCATGTCTCCTTGATAAGCCTTGGCTGCTCATCCACGGCTACCTCTAGAGAGCCTGGCTTCTAGACACTGCCTACAGTACACTAATAGGCGATACCTGGACCTGGTAGAAGGTGTAAGTACCTTAGGTACCCACCACACACCAGGCCAGCTTCCTACACTCATACTTTGTGCTCAAATAAACACATCCATTGATTTTTTATGGATTAAGACTCTTTTTACTTTAAAAAAGCATATATTTGCTTGTGTATGTTGGATTTTCGTTGTTTTGATCTTGTTTGATTTAGATAAATATTGGCTATTTTTCTAAACTGTTGTGGAGTCCTTTTGTGATGTTTTCACTGTATTACTGTGTGTGTTTGTACAAATACTTTACACATTGCCTCTGAGATAAGCCTGACTGCTTGTGCCAAGCTACCAAGGGGGTGAGCAGGGGTTATCTGAGCTGTGTACCTCCCTTACCCTGACTAGAGTGAGGGTCCCTACTTGGACATGGTGTAAACTGACAGCCAACTAGAGACCCCAATCCTAACAAAAACGACAATAATTCAATAAGTATAAATCAAGATATCACTTTCAAAAGGTTAAGTTAGTATTAATCCACAAGAGTCAGTGGTTTTATCCTTGTAACACACAGTACCTGGTGTGCGTCAAAAATAAGGACGCAGAGAGGCCACAGAGAAGGAGATGCGTTGAAAAACAAAGCAATGTGTTGATTTTCCCGGCGCGGAAAAGGAGATGCATTGTTTATTTCCACGCTGCAAGGCGATTTGTCGATTTTTGGGTGCGCCGCCTCGGTTCCTCACTGCAGTGCGTGGATACTTTGATGCCCAGAGACGATGCAGGAGAAATTCAGATGTGGTGTGGAGAGGCAACAAGTGCTTTGTCAATCCGGCAGGCGATGCGTTGATTTCTGGGTCGCAAGACAGGTGCTGTGTTGATCTGGCAGGCAATGGAGCGATTTTCAGGCCGCAAGACAGATGCTGCGGGCGGTGTGTAGATTTTCCGATGTGCTAGATTTTCTTGAAGAGGTGAAGTCTTTGTTGCCCTGAGACTTCAAAAACAGGAGGCAAGCTCAATCCAACCCTTTGGAGAGCACTTTAGGTGGAAGGCAGAGTCCTCCTAGCAGAGTCATGGGACAGCCAGGCAGCAGGGCAACAGGCAGGAGAGCAGTACTTCTCAGCAAAGCAGTCCAGATGAGTCCTTTGGGCAGTCAGACAGTCCCTCTGACAGATTCCAGTTCCTGGACCAGAAGCGCCTGATTTTCGAGGGTCACAGACCCAGTATATATACCCAAAAATGCCTTTGAAGTGGGGGTAACTTCAAATAATGGTTTTGAAGTGCACAAGGTCCTCTTTTAACCCAGCCCTGTCTGCCATGATCCCTGACGGGGTTATCAGTCCTTTGTGTTGGGTCAGGCCACTGGCCTTTGAAGTGTAAGTTAGAACCCCTCCACCCTTCCTGCCCAGGAAGACCCATTTAATATGCAGATGAATGCAGATGTGGCTGAGTGGCCTGTGGTTATGGCTGTGTGGGTGGAATGCACGAGGGGAGCTGTCAACCAGCCCCACCCAGACGTGGATTGGAGATAGGCTATAGGCAAAAAAGCAGTAAGTGCAGAGAAATGCCTACTTTCTAAAAGTGGCATTTCTAAAATAGTTATGTTAAATCCAACTTCACCAGTAAGCAGGATTTTTCGTTACCATTCTGGCCATACCAAACATGGTAAAGCCACTTCTTTCAGATCAGGATCTATCACTTAAAAGTATATAAGGGCATTTACAATGCTGGTCTATGAGAGGTGTAGGCCTCATAGTAGCGAAAACGTCTTTTCACAACCCGGACATGTAAAATACACAAGTATATGTCCTGACGTTTACTTACACAGCACCCTGCCCTATGGGTTACGTAGGGCCTACCTTAGGGGTGACCTATATGTAGAAAAGGGGAGTTTAAGGCTTGGCAATTAGTTTTAAATGCCAAGTCGAAGTGGCAGAGAAACTGCACACACAGGCCTTGCAAATGGCAGGCCTGAGACATGGTCAAGGGGCTACCTACAGGGACGGTCCTATGCATGATCAATGTGGGCAGCTGCCCAGGGTCCCGCATTCAGGTCGAAAAAGTGGGGCCCCGCATCCCTGTGAAAGGCCACAGTAGCAGTCAGCCCCCGCTCCTCCTGTGCCCCTTCCCCCATTTGAACACATAGCAAATGTATTTTTTGAGTTAGGTGTCTTGAACTTTCCAGCCCTAGGGCGTGGTGGCATTGCTGGGGGTGCTGGGGTGGGGGGGAGGAAAGAGTACATGGAGAAGTGGGCAGCAGCAAAGCTTTTATTTGTGTTGGCTCACAATGTTAGGGACATGACCCCCCCAAAAAAAACCTGCCCTGAAGCCTTGTCTGTCCTTTCTGTTTTGGGTTGCAAAGCAACAGAAGACCCCTTTTGTTCCATGGGTCAGCAGACATTATCAGGGAGGAAAGGTGGGTTGGGGAGGAGGGAGCAGTCAGATCAGACTGGCATAGCAGTAGCGTTTAACAAAGCGCACTTCCCTGGGACTTGAAATGCTAGATCAGGCTCCCAATATACTCAGTAGTCTATACACTGTCCAATCATAGGTCTGCTCCATGTATACATGCGCCAGAAAGCACAGTTCTTCTCTTTCTTTGCTGCTTGCAGCCAGAGCTAAAGTGCTTCCCCATACTATTTATTGTTTGTGCTTTATCTACTGCATATACTGTTATAGTGTTTGAGATTTGGTTTCTTGATCATTCTGTAGGACTTCTGACCTACGGGCTACCCCTTATTAATTGTCAGTGTGGAACGGGAGCAGGGATTGCCTATGCGCTCATTACGAAGCACTTTGTCCTCTCTCTACTTCGACAGCGCATGTGAGCGCGGGACTGGTTGCTGAAGAAATGCTCCGATTCAATTTACACAACGAAGTATAAATAAGTTGTGTTTAATCTTCGACAGACATGTACATCTTTCTTCGCATAAGATTTCTCCATCCTCTCTCTAGCCCGCTTCTACAATAAGAATGCCTTCCCTATCCTCCACTCCACAGTCTACAAAACAATACATTCTAAATTCAACTATGTTACCATATAACACAGAAGTAAAACTGAAATACAGAGGTTTAAATTTCCCCTACACAAACACTTTAAAACAAAGTAATGACCTTTATACAGAAGTTTAAACTATATATGCATGGATAGTTCTAAAAACAAATCATTGAACTTGGTGGGCCAGCATCTTGTTCTAGCATTAGATTTCACCTGTAGAACCGTTGTCTACAGTAGTATCACAATTGTTGCTGAGAGATACTGCTTCAGTTCCACCTTCATTTCCAATCAGATTCTGTTCTTGATTCACATTTTCCCTCATACATTCAACAGAATGCATTACACTCACTCCAGCACCAGTACCCACTTTCACCATGGAATTATCACAATATTCCTCCTCAAGATACTCACTATCTGAACTGCACTTCTCACCCTTCTCACATTCCACACTTTGCCATCCTGTGTAACCACACTCTTTCTACATAACTTAATCACCCTCAAAGCTCTACCAAACTTGGACGTACCTTTCCTCACAAAGCCTGGCTTACGTATTGTAACCTAATCTCCAACTCCAATTCCAGAATCTTTCACTCTCCACTTGTTATAATATACCTCCTTGAACCTCTTTTGTTTTCTCCTCACTCTTTCTCTGACCTCACAATCTTTCCCTTGTTTCCTCTTGAACCACCAAGGACACAACTTGGACACAGGATGTCTTCCGTTCAGCAATCTAAAAGGACTCACTTCTCTTGTGCTTTGTGGAGTTATGAGATAACACCATAACTTTTCCCTCAACTTCTCCTTCCATTGTCTGCCAAAACTACATGCCCAGCAAATACTTTCTTTAAGAACTTGGTTGAATCTCTCAACTTGACCATTATTTTGTTGTTCGTAGAGTGGTAACATGTTTCATATTGCTATACTTGAAAAAACTTTGCATTTAATTTGCTACTAACTGAACACCATTATCAGAAATTAACACATCAGGATATCCTTCTCTGACAAACACTTCCTTGAAAAATTCAATAATAACACTAGATGTGACATGGGAAACTGACTTCACTTCTGGCCACTTTGAATAGTAATCAATCAAAACTAAGGCATGAGCATCAAATCCCAACTTCTGCCAAGGTGAATCTGGCCAGGGAACTGGTACAAAGGGAGCACGTTGATTGCACTAACAGTTTTGTTTCTGAACGCCCAACGGTGCTCATAAGAGTTTGGGGCTCTGCCCCTGCAAGGTGCATTGTGCCCGTGGGCTGGGCTGATCAAAGTACTGGGGGAAGACGAGAACTTTGTCCTCTTTCTTTGTCAATAGTCACAAATGCACTCAGGCCCGTCCTCAGCAATCCATTAATTTGGGTCGGCCCGCGTGCAACGCAAGCCTCCCCTTTCACATGGCATCCCCATAGAATGCCCGACGGGGCACAAAAACGTTATAAGGCTCTGCCCTAGGGAATCTCTGCATGTGTTCCCTCCACTCATAGGGCTTGGCTGACAGAGACAATGCCTCCAGATTCCTACACTCTATTTGAAAACTATTTCACATAATCCTTCTGGGCTGATTCCCTCCTGAAGTCCTCTTCCTGAGTTAGCCAGTGGCGGCCAGCAGCTTTGGGAGGGGGGTGGGCGGGGCACACACACACACACACACACACAAACACACACACACACACACACACACAGACTCATTCTTTCACACACAGACACGCATGCACGCACGCTCATCCATTAGCAACAATCATTCCATTCAAACATGCACGCACGCACCAAACATTCATTTTACAAGATCACACACATTCATTCTTTCACACATGCACGCATGCACATCCATTAACAACACTCATTCCATTCAAACATGCATGCACGCAACCAAACATTCATTTTACAAGATCACACACATTCATTCTTTCACACACACAAACGCATGCACGCACGCACATCCATTAAAAACGCTCATAACACTCAAACATGCACGCGCGCACCAAACATTCTATGTAAAACATAACACACATACATACACACACATACACACTTACCTTTAGCCTCCAAGTCCCAAGAGGGTTGGGACTGCTGCCTTCCCTCATTGGCTGACCTAAGGCAGCAGGCCCAGCCTCCTCACAGAGTAGGATGGGGTCAGTGAGACTGCTGACCCCACCCCACTCTGTGACGAAGTGTCACTGATTGACACTCGCCCTGGGCGCTTTAGGGCTTAAACCTGAAGCGCCCAGGGAGAGTGTCAATTGGTGGCGCTTTCCTCGTCACCCAGGGGAGGGCCTCGAGGCACCTTTGCTGGGCCGAGGAGGTCACGCCCATAGAAGCTGTGATCTCCTCAGCCCAGCAAAGTTCAGCTCAGGCAGCTAGGAGTCTGCGCAAATCGCACATGTCTGCTCCTGGCTGCCTATCCTGAACATGAAGAGTGTCTGTCAGGCTGACCTTTGTTCAGTCTGACAGACACTCTTCATGGGGTGGGGGGGCGTGGCCCCTCCGCCCTAAAGGACGGGCCGCCACTGGAGTTAGCTATGGCATACTACACCAAAGAGGATGATTATTACCAAGAAATGTGAGTTGTGCCCATTGAGCACCAAATGGAGGAAAGATTAGTGGAAGCCCTGTGGAACCATGCCGAGAATTCCATAAATCAGGCTGGTATCAAGGACCTTAAGCCATTTACACAACCCCTTATGAGGTTTGGACATTGGGAACTGATGGGGAGACTCCCTCCCGAGAATACGACCAGAGATGTCCAATCACCTGAACTGGGCATGACCCCAAGAGACTCTATGGGCCCTACCTCTTCTGCTAAAAGTCTTGTGCACATGGCAGCTTCGGTCCTTAAAGACCACAAGTATAGACCCTTTGCCCCCCTAGATTCCTCTGTGTCGTTTTCCATACCTTCAACACATGCAACAGAGGCGCGTCATTCGACTTCCTGTCATTCCTCAGATTCTGATCAGGCAAATGATGAGCCCGAGTTGGCTACCAAACGTAAACGAAAAACCCACCACGTGACTGAGGAACCGCAGGTTCAACAAAACCTGTGTTTTGACCCTGAAAACAGAAACAGTTTTAGAATGAGCACAAAGGATCATCTGCCTGTTAGGCAACGCTAATTGCGCTATGTCTACCAAAAGGAGGAAATCCTTCCTGATGCACATTGATCCGAAACTGGTGAAATTGGCCACCATAGAGGCAGGCTCTCTAGCACATGGTCTTCTCTTCGGAGACAAATTCATTAAGGATTTGGGGAAGTATGTTGCCACCTTCTCCAAGCTGTATAAGGCCCAGACTTCCATGAAGAAAATGTTCAGCAGGGGACTTTTTAACAGGGCTGGACGCTATTGAGGTTGAGTGCCAGGCCATGGATTACATCAGGCCACTGGAGGATACCCTCAATGGGACCGAGGTAATTACCAGGCCACGTCAGGATTCTACCCTACCCGTGCCCGGAGGGGCCGCGTGCACACCTACAGAGGCGGCAAACGAGGTGGTTTCAACACGGCAGACGCCGTCCCATTAGGTAAGAATCATTCCCTTTTCAGAAGTTGTTCTGGGGGGAGGATACAATGGCACCTTTCAACCTGGGAACTAATTTTGCAGGACCCAGAAGTATTACTGACTGTTCAGGGTTACAGACTGGAGTTTTACTCCTCCCCACAACAGATAGCCATCCCCTCCTTGTCCCATTCATTTTTCCCAAACAGAAAGCAGTTTCATAGATGTTGAAATTGCCTCACTTCTCTGCAAGCGATTGTAGGAAAGTACCATCTTGCCTGGCATGTTACCCCCATATTTCACTGTATATATGTTGTTTTAGTCTATGTGTCACTGGGACCCTGCCAGGCAGGGCCCCAGTGCTCATAAGTATGTGCCCTGTATGTGTTCCCTGTGAGATGCCTAACTGTCTCACTGAGGCTCTGCTAACCAGAACCTCAGTGGTTATGCTCTCTCTGCTTTCCAAATTTGTCACTAACAGGCTAGTGACTAAATTTACCAATTCACATTGGCATACTGGTACACCCATATAATTCCCTAGTATATGGTACTGAGGTACCCAGGGTATTGGGGTTCCAGAAGATCCCTATGGGTTGCAGCATTTCTTTTGCCACCCATAGGGAGTTCTGACAATTCTTACACAGGCCTGCCAGTGCAGCCTGAGTGAAATAACGTCCACGTTATTTCACAGCCATTTATCACTGCACTTAAGTAACTTATAAGTCACCTATATGTCTAACCTTCACCTGGTGAAGGTTGGGTGCAAAGTTACTTAGTGTGTGGACACCCTGGCACTAGCCAAGGTGCCCCACATTGTTCAGGGCAAATTCCCCAGACTTTGTGAGTGCGGGGACACCATTACACGTGTGCACTGTACATAGGTCACTACCTATGTACAGCGTCACAATGGGAACTCTGAACATGGCCATGTAACATGTCTAAGATCATGGAATTGTCACTCCAATGCCAAATCCCCCGGGTCTCTAGCACAGAACCCAGGTACTGCCAAACTGCCTTTTCGGGGTCTCCACTGCAGCTGCTGCCAACCCCTCAGACAGGTTTCTGGCCCAGGAAGGCAGAACAAAGGACTTCCTCTGAGAGAGGGTGTAACACCCTCTCCCTTTGGAAATAGGTGTGAGGGCTGGGGAGGAGTAGCCTCCCCCAGCCTCTGGAAATGCTTTGATGGGCACAGATGGTGCCCATCTCTGCATAAGCCAGTCTACACTGGTTCAGGGATCCCCCAGCCCTGCTCTGACGTGAAACTGGACAAAGGAAAGGGGAGTGACCACTCCCCTGACCTGCACCTCCCAGGGGAGGTGCCCAGAGCTCCTCCATTGTGTCCCAGACCTCTGCCATCTTGGAAACAGAGGTGTCTGTGGCACACTGGACTGCTCTGAGTGGCCAGTGCCAGCAGGTGACATCAGAGGCTCCTTCTGATAGGCTCTTACCTCTCTTGGTAGCCAATCCTCCTTCCTTGGTAGCCAAACCTCCTTTTCTGGCTATTTAGGGTCTCTGCTTTGGGGAATTCTTCAGATAACGAATGCAAGAGCACATCAGAGTTCTTCTGCATCTCCCTCTTCACCTTCTGCCAAAGGATCGACCGCTGACTGCTCAGGACGCCTGCAAAACTGCAACAAAGTAGCAAGACGACTACTAGCAACCTTGTATCGCTTCATCCTGCTGGCTTTCTTGACTGCTTCCAGGTGGTGCATGCTCTGGGGGTAGCCTGCCTCCTCTCTGCTCCAGGAGCTATGAAGAAATCTCCCGTGGGTCGACGGAATCTTCCCCCTGCAACCGCAGGCACCAAAAGACTGCATCACTGGTCCTCTGGGTCCTCTCTCAGCACAACGAGCGTGGTCCCTGGAACTCAGCAACTCTGTCCAAGTGACTCCCACAGTCCAGTGACTCTTCAGTCCAAGTTTGGTGGAGGTAAGTCCTTGCCTCCCCACGCTAGACTGCATTGCTGGGTACCGGGTGATTTGCAGCTGCTCCGGCTCCTGTGCACTCTTCCAGGATTTCCTTCATGCACAGCCAAGCCTGGGTCCCCGACACTCTAGCCTGCAGTGCACAATATTTTGAGTTGTCCTCCGGCGTCATGGGACTCCCTTTTGTGACTTGGCGTGGACTCCGGTTCACTCTTCTTCCAAGTGCCTCTTCAGGTACTTCTGCGGGTGCTGCCTACTTCTGTGAGGGCTCCCTGACCTGCTGGGCAACCCCTCTATCTCCTCCTCCAACGGGCAACATCCTGGTCTCTCCTGAGCCACAGCAGCACCCAAAAACCTCTACCACAACCCTTGCAGCTAGCAAGGCTTGTTTGCAGTCTTTCTGTGTGGAAATACCTCTGCAAGCTTCATCGCGACGTGGGACATCCATCCTCCAAAGGGGAAGTTCCTAGTCCTCTTCTTTCTTGCAGAACTCCAAGGGCCAGATGTAGCAAAATGACATTTTGCGAATTGCAAATTGCGAGTACTAGCGACTCGCAATTTGCAAGTCGCAAAATGTCATGCAGAAAGGTGTCTCAGACACCTTCTGCGAGTCGGTATGGGGTCGCAAAGACCCACCTCATTAATATTAATGAGGTGGGTCGCAAATTGCGGCCCCATACCAACTATGGGCACTCACTAACATGGAGGCCTGCTGTAGTCAGCAGGCCTCCATGTTAGCGACCTGCTTTTAAATAAAGCAGTTTTTTTTTTTTTTTAATGTAGCCCGTTTTCCCTAAGGGAAAACGAGCTGCATTTCAAAAAATCCGAAACCTTTTGTTTCGGTTTTTTCAGGGCAGGGAGTGGTCCCTTGGACCACTCCCTGCCCTGAAAAAATGTTTTGGGGTCCATTCACAAAGGGGAAGGGGTCCCATGGGGACCCCTTCCCGTTTGCGAATGGGTTACCATCCACTTCAAGTGGATGGTAACTGCGACTCCATTTGCGACCGCATACGCGGTCACAAATGGAATTGCATACTATTGCGAATCGCAAATAGGAAGGGAACACCCCTTCCTATTTGCGATTCGGAAATGCATTTTGCGAGTCGGATCCGACTCGCAAAATGCATTTCAACATAGCAAAGTGGCTTTTGCGAGTCGCAAACGGCGTTTTTCGCCGTTTGCGACTCGCAAAACCCTTGCTACATCTGGCCCCAAGTTTCTTCCAACAGGTGCTCTCTGGGGGTAGTAGGTGCACTTTACACCTACCTTTCAGGGTCTTGGGGTGGGCTATTTTTCTAACCCTCACTATTTTCTTACAGTCCCAGCGACCCTCTACAAGCTCACATAGGTTTGGGGTCCATTCTTGATTCGCATGCCACTTTTGAAGTATATGGTTTGTGTTGCCCCTATACCTATGTGCTCCTATTACAATCTATTGTAACTTTACACTGCTTGCATTACTTTTCTTGCTATTACCTGCATAATTTTGGTTTGTGTACATATATCTTGTGTATATAACTTATCCTCATACTGAGGGTACTCACTGAGATACTTTTGGCATATTGCCATAAAATTTTAGGACTTCTGTATATTGTGTTTTCTTATGATATTGTTCATATGACACCAATGGTATAGTAGGAGCTTTACATGTCTCCTAGTTCAGCCTAAGCTTCTTTGCCATAGCTACCTTCTATCAGCCTAAGCTGCTAGAAACACCTCTTCTACACTAATAAGGGATAACTGAACCTGGCACAAGGTGTAAGTACCTCTGGCACCCACTACAAGCCAGGCCAGCCTCATACAGCGATTGTGAGGACAACTCCTAATCCAGTAGGTTTTATGAGTATGATTTTCCTAGTGCACGAAAAAGGTGGGGGCTCCTGCTTGGTCCTCAATATACAGTCCTTCAATTCTTGGATAGTGTACGCCCATTTCAAGATGGAAGGCATTCATTGTAGGAGGCTGGCCTGGTTTGTAGTGGGTACCTGAGGTACTTACACCTTATACCAGGTCCAGTTATCCCTTATTAGTGAAATGTAGACAGTGTCTAGAAGCCAGGCTCTCTAGGGGTAGTGCGAATGAGCAGCCAAGGCCTAACTAGGAGACATGCAAAGCTCATGCAATACCACTGTAGTCACACAGTACTCACACACACATGAAAGCTAATACTCAGTGTTACAAAAATAAAGGTACTTTATTTTGGTGACACAACTGCCAAAAATACCATAAAGACTATCCTCCCTTAGAAGGTAAGTAGTACACCAATTATATACACTGGTTTGCAGAAATAGCTGTAAAAATAGTTAGAAAACAGTGTAAATAGTGAAAATCACAACAGTTAGAAACAGGCCTGGGGGAATGCAAACCATATACTAAGAAAGTGGAATGCGGAAAGTCGGTTCCCACCTAGGCAAGTGTAATGGGTAGAGGGACAATGGGAGTATTAGAAAACACCAAAGGTAAGTAATAGAACCCACCCCAGATCCCATGAAAGCAGGAGTAAATCACAGTAACTTTCCTAGAACACACAAGAACATGAGAAAGAAGTTATTTCAAGAACCGGAAGAGACTGCAAAACACCAGCGATGGATTCCTGGACCTGAAGACCTGTGGAAGAAGGGGACCAAGTCCAAGAAACACTGAAGAGTCAAGGGAGAACAGGAGCCCCTGCTAACCCAGATGAAGGTGCAAAAGAAGAACCACCAAGTAGACGGATGCAGGTTCCTGGTTGGTGCATATGATGTCCCATGCCGGATGGATGATTGCAGTCAGGTTTGTGTTGCTGGATTCTGCCATCAAGCCTTGGCACATGCAAAGCTTGTGGTTAGTGGAAAATGGCACTGCCCGGGACCAGGAGGAACCTGGTGGACTCTACCCAAGAGGAGGAGTCAGAGGGGGCTCTCAGCAACTCAGAGAGCCCTCCGAAGACCAGGCAGCGTGCACAGGAGTCCCACAGCATGTGGACAAGGAAGGTGCAAAAGGAGGCCCACACAGCATTACAACAAAGGATCCCACACCACTGGAGAACCATGCAGGAAGCTGTGCATCACAGGAAGGAGTGCTGGGGGCCAGAGCTGCACAGTGCATTAAATAATTCATGAAAGAATGCTAACAAACCTTGGCTACTGCAAAACATGCGGCGCACAGAGGTACTGTCTTGCGTGGGGAGGCAAGCTCTTACCTCCACCAAAGTTGGACAGTAGAACATCAGGACAGTCGGAACCACTTCAGTGCACAACCCGTGATGCTGGTTCCACGCTCTGTGTCAGGAGAGGGGACCCATGCCACTGGTCGTTGCTGCAGAGAGGGTGCCTGATGAAGCAGGGGAGTGACTCCTTCATTCCAAAGGAGATTTCTTTGCTCTTCTGGTGCAGGCTGAAGACAGGCTGTCCTCGGAGGATGCACAACCTGGAAAAAGTTGCAGTTGCTTTCAGGATTTGAAAATACAATGTTACAGATGTCATCTTTGCTTCTTTGTTGCAGTTTGTAGAGTTCCTGGAGGGTCCAGATGCAGTTTCTTCGGTAAGAAGGTGAAGTAAAGGATGCAGAGGATTCCTGCTGAAGTCTTGCAATATGAATCTGAAGAACCACCCAAGAGAAAGACTCTAAATAGCCCTGAAAGGGGGATTGGTCAACTACACAAGTAAGCACCTATCAGGAGAGGGCTCTGATTTCACTTGCTGGCGCTGGCCACTCAAATGCGTCCAGAGTTCGCTGCCAACTTGGAATCCAAGATGGCAAAACCCAGGGACCCTCTGGAGGAACTCTGAGCACCACCCCTGGGGAGGGGATGGACATTGGAGTGATCACTCCCCTTTCCTTTGCCTAGTTTCATGCCAGAGCATGAACTGGGGGTCCCTGAACTGGTGTAGACTGGAGTATGCAAGGAGGGCACCAAATGTGCCCTTCAAAGCATTTCCAGTGGCTTGGAGAGGCTACCCCTCCCAAGCCTGTAACACCTTTTTCCGAAGGGAGAGGGTGTAACACCCCTCTCCCAAAGGAAATCCTTTGATCTGCCTTCCTGGGCTGGCTTGAGCTGCTCAAGCAAAAGGAGGGCAGAAACCTATCTGAGAGGTGGCAGCAGCTGGGGCTGCCTGGAAAACCTCAGAAGGCTGGAATGGCGATACTGGGGGTGCTGTAAGGAGCCCCCAGAGTGCATGAAATCATACAACTAATACTCGCAAAAGCCTTGGGGTATGATTCCACATGTTTGATCCCAAACATGCCTATGTTCGGAGTTACCATTATGTAGCTGGACATAGGTAGTGACCTATGTCCAGTACACGAGTAAAACGACGTCCGTGCTCTCACGAATTCCGGGAAAATGGTCCTGGAGGTCGTGGGGTCACCTCTGCTAGTGCAAGGGTGCCCTCACACACAGGTACTCTGCACCCTGCCCCCAGGGCTGAAGGGCCCGCTATAGGGGTGACTTATAAGTAACCTGGTGGCGTGTAAATGGCAGTCCTGTAGAGGCCTTTGCATGGGCTCCCTATGGGTGCCAAAAGGAATGCTGCAGCCGATGGGGATCCCCTGGAACCCCAATGCCCTGGGTACCTAGGTATCATATACTAGGGACTTATAAAGGGGCACCAGTATGGGTTACCAGTATCCTACAACCATAATTTAAGGGAGAGAGCATAACTACTGGGGTCCTGATTAGCTGGATCCCAGGATCCCAGTAGACACAGTCAAACACACTGACAAACAGGCTAAAAGTGGGGGTAACCATGCTAGAAAGAGGCCACTTTCCTACATTCATCCTCTAAGAGATCGCTTGCAAGAAGGCAATTGGTTGGTGCATTTAGATTTAAAAGACGCTTATTTAAAAGTTCCCATTTACGTCCCTCATCATCGGTTTCTTCAGTTTCTTTGGAGAGGCCAATGGTTTGAGATTACCATCCTCCTTTTTGGTCTTTTGTCAGCCCGTTGGTGTTTGACCAAGCTCTTACGGCCAGTGGTTCAAAACCTCAGGGAAAGGGGTGTATGCCTCATAATTTTCCTTCATTATATTTTGATCACGGCTCAAGGCGAGGAGACGGTCCAGTTGCATCTGTCTTGAACTATCCAGATCCTACAGGATCTGGGATTTCTGATCAATTCAGACAATTCAAACATGACTCCGTCTCAATCCATATAATTCATAGGCTTCCAGGTAGATTCAATACAAGTCTAACTGAAAATGCTTCTTACAAGGTGGAATTAGATTAAGAAAAAGTTGAGGAGAGCCCTTACCTCTCCGACTATATCATTGAAGACTCTTGCTTGCCTGGTGGGGCTGTTAGCGTCCTCGATCCAGGCAATCTTTCTGGGTCCCCTCCATTATCAGGCCCTTCAATGTTTGAAGAGTTTGCATCTTCGCAAGGGACTATCCCATTTGGAACAGATTAGTTTGTCCAGCGAGGCCAGGTTGGAGATAACCTGGTGGTTGGATCATATGGATGCGTGGAACAGAAAGGCCATCTTCGTGTCCTCTTCTGAATTAGTGATAGAATCGGACACCAGCCGGTGGGGCTGGGGTGCCTGATGTGGATCAATGGAGACACGGGGCCGGTGGTCCATGGAAGAGCTGAATCTACATATCAATTGTCTTGAGCTACTGGCAGGTGCCTTTGCGATTCAATCGCTCTCTCCCCGCAAGGCGAGTTGGTGCATCCTTTGCGCATGGAAAACATCTCAGCTGTCCAGTACATCAACTGTCTTGGGGGAACCAGGTTGCGAGTTGTCAGACTTCGACAGCCCAGATATACTGCTTTATAGGATGTAGCTGTTCTATTATGTTTTTTACATGCATGGCTTTTTAATGAGGGTTTGTCGCACAAACAATTGTCTGCAAAGCTCACCCTTCCTTTGTGCCTGATATCCTGCAGGCGTTTCTGATGTGTGCGTGCTGGATTTGACAGGTAGAGTACTTACTCCTTCTGGAATTTCTTTCACTGTTTCTAGATGTACGAAAACTGCATCACGCTGCATTTCATACCCAGCTTTTCCCAATAAGAAGTTGTGTGTGGTACAGTGTTTGAAAGTTTATGATGACTCTACTCGTGAGCTCCTTAGAGATGTCCAGGGACAATTACTAATTTCCTTGCAGAACCCGTTTGGACCGGTATCTGCGGCCACCTTGGCTAGGTGGATCAAGTGATTGCTGGGGGAAGCTGGGATAGACATTACTAATTTTTGGGGCACACTGTTTGTGGTGCCATGGCGTCTGAAGCATTTTGTGCAGGTTCTCACCTTGAGGACATAATGGCTGCAGCAGACTTGTCTTCAGAGTCATCCTTTAAGGTACTTTACCATAAACCTATTGTTGATGTCACTTCGGAGGTGGTGGATCAGATTTGAACTAACATAATCCAAAACCTCTGGTCCTGACATCGAATTAAAAAGTTTCTAGCCATTGCATCAAGAATTAATGTGCATGAGTTCATGGACCAAGTCATGGGTTTGTGGTGAAGCTGGAGTTCTTGGTTGCAGGACTCTGTTTCCAGTGTGGTTGAGATTCAGGTTGTTATGTTGCCAGTTGTATGTATAGAAAGAGGAAGGACTGAGCGACACAAAACGTTTTGATTAGCTGCTGTTTATTTCTAAGTAAAGAAAGAGAAGCATAATCCTCACCTGGGTCCTAAATAGAACTGAAATTTCTTAACTCCATAGCTATAATTTTTTTGTCATGTACACACAAACCATTACTTCTTATTAGAGAGCATGCTAGCATCAACTTGCTGGTTTCGACTAATTTGCATGTCCAGACGCCACTGCAAACACTTCCGCTTCATTGTTACGGGTGAAACATACATTTTTTTAACATTAAGGGTTACAAGTATTGTTATGTATATTGGTATGTTAATGAGACTGTGTGTGAAACAGTAGCATTCATTTGTTATTTGTAACACTAATATGGAGAGACCACAACATTTATTTGTTGTATTGTTTTATTTGTACATGTTTTTAACAAATAAAGAAAAGTAGTGATGAAGCTGAAATGAAGGTTTTACATTTATTAACGCATAAACGTAGTGTGAAATAATCATGTGTGACTTTAACCGAACTAATAAAGATTGTACGGGGACAAAATGTGCCCTCAGAGTAGTTTGCCAACATTTATAAGCGTGCTTATATAACGTGATGTATTAGAATTGCACTAATCCGACATAATCGTAAACGTGTGCTATGATTTGCTTGTTTGAAATGTTTTAGCTTAGCATAACTTTAGTGCAGGCTTCGGCCTAGTTGCCTGGTCTCACGGGTTTAGATGCTCGTATTTTTCCAATGTGCTATTAAACGTGTATTTCTGCTTGAAGCTGTACTTTTCCACTGAGATCGTTCACATGCTTATCTTAAGGTTTCGTGCCAGCCTGGCATATTTTCTCTTTACTCCAAGGTCGATCTGCAGGTGCGGACAATGGAAGCTCTGAAAGTGAGTTAATTGGTATAAAATGTTGCAACTTGCGTACCCGTCTCCAAGGATAATGTATGCTTAAGTAAAAGCTTGAGAACTGTTGTTTTTGATTGGACAATTTGAAGCTAACCTATGAACCCTCCAATGGAAGACCCTACTGGATTTGAACTGTTGTCTATTTAAACCAGGTGCACGAGAGGAAAGCGGCCATTTTTTTTTGGACTTCGCCCATGCCCGCCATTTTGCAGGACATTGCAGCTATTATGGCCCACTTTGCTGCGACGCCATTTTGAGAGACTTTGATGCTTTCTCTAACCGAGAGAAAGAGACTTAAATTATTCTTACCCTAGAGACTTTAACTTCGATTTGTCCCCTTGCATGAAGTAGTAGTTTATCTTGCCGCCGTGAGGCAACTGCCCCGTCCACCCCTGCCCCTTTGCCCCGTCCCATGCTGATCGAGAAACGGTACCTGTGAGACGAAGACTTCCTTGAATGCTGATCGTAATTGGTAAATATGAAAAGAAATTGTACAATTGCATTGTGTTTCTTTTAGGTAACCAACTGCTGATTTTGATAAGAGCCCTAGTTAGGAGTTTTCTAAATTAATGTTGCTAAATTGTTTTTGCATGAAGTCCCACATGCTGATGCTAATTTGAGGTTATACGAGGATTCCTTTTGTCGCACGATGCAATTTGAGACCTTGTTATGCTGACTAAATGTATGCAATTAGCTCATTACAGATTATAGTTCTAGTGATTTGCATTGCTATTATCGAATGCCTTGTTATTCAAATGTTGCATAGATTGCACCTGTTCCGCCGTTATGGACAGCTATTAATGTTCATATATGTTTATCATTTGGTGTTGAGAAACATCTATATTGTGCTAGCTTTGTTAATATAGGGAAATAAATTCACTAACTTTGAATAAACTGGTCTGTGGTTATTCCTGACTGGAAGGTCAGGGTTCGCCGAAATGTATTCTGGATTGATTGTTAAATGTTATGTGGATCAGGGCATTGCTTATGTCCGTTATTGATTATTGGATTGTATTAAATAGATTGATTAAGGGTGTCGAGGGTCCCACTTAGTCAAAAGGTTCATCGGCCTAAAGAGCGTCCAAAGTACCGGTAAATTACTAGTACGGACCGCTCTATCAGTAGATGGTAGCAGAGGACGGTTTTGCCTTTTGGGACCCTGTACTCTTAGAGTACATGGTGTTGAATTAACGGTTACGCATTTTGAGACCCCACTCGAGAAGTTGAATTAGATTTTTCTTGGGAAAAAATAGATTGACAGAATGATGATGGGCTAGGTCCACCGCGACTTTCCCGGGATCTCGGAGCTTGCGAATGGAGAGAACGGAGGTGTGGAATCAGCGTTGGTGGTACTAGTGATGGTATGAGAGAAGTTAGGATTTTGCGCTTGCACAGCTTATTGACGCAGATTGTGTGAAAAGGTTGCGAGAATTTTTTTTTTTTTTTTTAGAGGATAGCGGAGGTGCGACTCCGAGTGTAGAAGTAGGGAAGTCGTCGAACTTCATAGAAATAGCGGAGGTGCGACTCCGAGTGTGAGAGTAGGGAAGTCGTCGAACTTCATGTGCGTGTGGCGCTTCGTGCATAAAAAGGTCCACGTGGTTGTTGTTGTTGAGACGGGCCCTGCGAGGTCAAGAGACTCCGGAGTATGTTGTTTTATGTTGTGGTCTGGGCGGTTTAGTAGGTTGATCGGGCGTGGTCAACGAGTCGGTACGTGTGTTAGGGAGTGAAAGAAACTTCGACTTCGGGCTTTGACAAGATTCTAAGTGCACTAGAATAGATCATTGACAAGTTGAGAGTAGGTCTGCGGGTCAGATTTGCTTGCGAACGTGGGGACCGAGAAAGATGGAATAACTGCCGAGGCTAGTGAAAAATCCCTAAGGTCCTGAAGCGATTGTGTTACCCTTCCTGTAGTAAACCGACAGATCTGTTTTATATTTTTGGTAGCTCGCGATACATGCAAGAAGTTGTTACGAGAGGAGCTGAGTGAAGGAGGACAAACCGCGAGGCTTTGTCAGCCGCAGTGTGTGTGAGTGTGACGTCACTAGGAGCCGCGCTGGGATAGGTTGGTTGTAGAGAAGGGTCGCGCACGGATTGGACGCAGTCCGTGGGGCTCGATTGGAAGGGGAAAGGCAAGCGAAGAGTATTCCGGGAATTAAAGTCACCTATTGATTACAAACTTTGTGAAATAAAAGGACGAGAAAATGAAATTTTTTAAAGCATTTAGGAGTGCGATGAAGGGGGAGTCTTACATTAAAGCGAGCGTAGGAGAGGAGACGCCACCCGAAGGCACACCAGCTTACATTGTAATGGAGGAAAAGGGGGTAGCTCCGTGTCTGTGGCTAAAGCAATGGCACAAACTGACAGAGAAACATGGGAGCGTAGCGTTCCCGATACATGGGACATTCAATATAAGGATCCTAGAGAATTTGAGATTCACGATGTACGACATGAAGGTACCTCCAAGGCCAGCACAGTTTGAGGCTCTAGCAATTTGGGAACTAATGGCTAGACAGCAGCAGCAAAATAAGTTCGAGACTAGGATAAGGAAGGTAGAAAAGACACTAGCGGACGCTAGGTGGGATAATGCACAGAAGGTGTGGAGGTCGGATGTATTGCAGGGGATAAAATTGTTTCCAGCAATTACTAAGGAAGAAGGGGAGGCAGGTAAGAAAGCTACCTGTAAGACAGACAGGAAGTGTTCCAAGGATAGAGAGGACGAGGAAAAGTTGAGAAGAGAAGAGGAGTTAGAGGATGAGGAGTTAATAATGCAATTGCTGAACGACCGTCCACCACCTTATGCAGAGAGTGGACAAGGTCCAAGTACCAGTTCTGCCCCTCCGGCACCGGTACAGAACAGTGAAACTCAGAGTTCAGGAGCATCATCGGGGTCTAAGGACCCGAGTTTACTGTTCACCCCGCAGATACCGCAGGTTAGGAGAATATATCCAGATGTGCCCATGTTGAAACCTGCAGAAAATTATCAGCCGCAGGTCCCAAGGTATTACAGCAGCGACAATAGTACGGGAATGATTCTAGATCCAGCCGCAATGGGAGGACAGAATGGTCACAACCCAACAATGGCACAAGCTGAATCAACCCAGTTTTTGATGCCTCAAAAGCAGATGCAGGGGGGAACAGCACATGCTCAGATGACGGGGAGTCAGATGGGCATGCCGGCAATGATGACCCATAGTGTGGGAATGAACATGCCTCAGAACATGGAAAATGGACAAAACCCAGACGCGATATCGCTACCCATTACTGTAGGTCCACCGGTACCTTTGTACAGTCAGCCTAACTTAGGTATGAGTGGTCAAGGATCAATGCTGCAGAATGGGACAGAAAGAAGGTGCATAGAAACCACTCCAGGGATAACTCCGATAGCGGCTCAGCCAACTGGATCTGGATCCTTGATGGAGTTTAGTCCCATATGTGCTCAGTCAACACTGGTGAGGTCGAGTCCCCCACTGATAATACCTCTAACATCGAACACTGAAAAGTTGCCGCAACCATCAATGGCAGTCGATGTAAATGCTACACTTATGGGGTTGAATGCGCAACAGCTGACACAGTGGTTCAACAGTCTGAATTCCACACAAAGCTCAGCCAGTGGGAAGGGAGAAGATTATATGAATAGGATGAGGCTGAACATGGAAGCGCAAGAATTGGTGGAAGGGACTATGGGTGTGAATAGGTTAGAATCCTACTCGGAAGAAGAGCTGAGGTATCTATGTCCCAGGATTACGAGAGAAGTGAACAAAGTACATAAAAGCTTGCAGGAAATAGCTGACAAAAACGGGGTTGACATAGACAAGACAAAACACTTGAGCAGAAGCTACAGGTTGGATTTTGGGACCACGGATTTTGAACACATGAGGTCAGCAGGCATGAAGGCGCACCTTAGAGAACTGCTACAGAGTGCACAAGTGTGGAGGTGCTTAGACAAGTGGGAAAGCAGGTGGGTAAAGAGAAAGGAAAAGAGGAGGGACAGTGCTACAGAGCACAATGAGAAAAGACCACAGAGTAGCGAGGCAGTAACCATGTTACCAATGAGGGAGACAGCAGGGGGAAAATTAATACATGTACCATGGCACAGAAGCGACATTCAGTCTTTTACGGACGATTTTCCCAAACTGAGAGAGAAGCCGATTGAATGGTATCAACAGACTGATAGGTTTGTGAAGTTTGCAAAATGTCTCTGGGAAGACCTGAACACTCTATTTGAGATTGTGGTTCCGGCAGATTTGTGGGAGGATTGCAAAAGAGCTGTAGGTTGGCCGACAAGTGAACCAGAGAGAGACAGGGATACGGGTGCACCATCACCTATGGTAATGAGCCTGTACTATAAGGTGATTGAGCATTTGAAGACGAAGTTGGCCGCGAAAAACGTGGATTGGCAGAAGATCGATCGAACTGCCCAAGAGGCTAAAGAATCGATTCATAGTTACTATGAGAGGTTGCTGAAGGCGTTCAAGAACTACAGTGGCACGGAAACAATAGAGGCGAAGGACATGCTTCATTTTGTGTTTAGATTTGTGGAAGGGCTGAGACCAGAGATAAGTCAGATGATAAAGTCGCATTTGATTTGCTGGCAGTCGAAACAGATTGACGAAGTGTTGAATTATGCGAAATACTGTAGCGACGAAATTGAGGTGAAACAGAAAAGGTTGAAAGAGAAGGTGATGATGATGCAGCTTAAGGCAGCTCAGACAGGTTTGCAAGGTCTGCAAGGGTTGCAAGGGTTCCAACAACAGGTACCGCAACCGCAGCCGCAGTTGCAGGGAAACATGGCGTTTCAGCCACAGGCGAGAGGCAGAGGCAGAGGAGGTTTTGTGAATAATGGTCCGGATTTGAACACTGTTGTGAATGGTGTGCAGGCAATGAAGAAGGTGATGCTGTGTCACGTGCGCGGAATTGTCGGTCATTGGAAACGCGAGTGCCCGATGGTGGTGCAGGAAGGTGCAGGTGCAGGTGTTGGTCAGCAAAACAACGATGTCAATGCATTTCAGACAATGAGGGGACCGAAAATGAGAGGTCCAACCCCAAATTTTCAGACCGTAAATGAGTTGCAGGGATTACAACCTATGCAGCCGCAGCAGATGCAGATGCCTCGCATGCAGATGACGCAAATGCAGCCAATGCAACAGCAGTTACCCATGGTACCTAATCAGCAAATGCAAATACCTTTGGCACCAATGAGTCAGCAGCAAGTGATGGTTCCTCCACAGGTCTCGGGTCAGGTAATGAGTACAAATGGCACCGTACAACAGTTCCCGTTACACAGTGAGAGTGGAATAAACAATGTATGGGAGAGTGAAAGTTCAGAAGAAGAAGGAGATTGTGTGCTTGCAGCATCCTTGGAAGTTGATCAAAAGGGTCCGTACGTGGAGGGAAGAGTAATGGGTCATCGTGTTTCATTCTTGGTTGACACAGGAGCCACACGTTCAACCGTTAAGAGCAGTGAAGTACCAAATTTGCCACTCTCAGGGAGAACAGTTCAAGTGGTGGGAGTAGCAAACAGGCACCTGACAAACCCGATTACAGATCCAGTACCAGTCAGCATTGGTAACTATCAAGGGTTACACCAATTTGTGGTATGTGACTCAAGCCCGATAGCACTGTTAGGGAGAGACCTATTGTGTAAATTGGGTTGTTCGATTATGTGTTCGAACGAGGGAATAAAAATACAGACAAGCAGTGATGGGGAAGAAGAGGACAGTGCAGAGGGGGATGAGATGGAAACTGTCGATGAAGATTATCCTCTGATTTGTCTGTTCCCAATGATAACTGAAGAAGATATCCCAGCTGAATTACGGGAAACAGTCCGAAGGGAAGTGTGGGATATGACAGGGAAAGAGGTGGGATTGATGAAAGGAGTGGAACCAGTGAAAGTGACTGTAAAGCCCAATGCAATCTTTCCCCAGACCCCACAATACCACATGGCACAAGACACCCTCATGAAAGTTGCCCAACTCATTGACGAATTTGTAAAGCAGGGAGTGCTGAAGGAGGTGTTGAGCAGTCCATGTAATTCACCAATCATGGGACTAATAAAGCCGAGTGGAAAGGTCCGACTCGTGCAGGACTTAAGGAAAATAAACGACATCATAGTCAAATGCTGCCCTGTCGTACCAAATCCAGCTGTGATAATGTTCCAGGTCCCTTGCGATGCCGAGTGGTTCTCAGTCATCGACTTGTCACAAGCATTCTTCTCGGTGCCTCTTCATGAGGACAGCCAATTTCTCTTTTGTTTCAAATTCTTAGACAGAGTGTACAGTTGGTGTCGAATTCCTCAAGGGTTTTCTGAGTCACCGTCGATATTCAATCAGATTCTAAAGAAAGACTTGGAAGCATTAGAATTGCCATTCGAGTCAACCCTAGTACAGTACATTGATGACTTACTGATTGCATCAAAGACAGAAAGTGGCTGCACAGCCGATACCATTGCTCTGTTGAACCATTTGGGAAGGAATGGACACAAGGTGTCTCCTTCCAAATTGCAGTTCTGTCAGAAGAAAGTGAAATACTTGGGTCACCAGATAGAGAAAGGGTCAAGGAGAATTATGAAGGAAAGAATAACGAGTGTACTTCAGATGAGTCCACCAAAGACAAGGAGGGAGGTGAGGAAGTTTTTGGGAATGGTGGGCTATTGTCGCCAGTGAATTCCCAACTTCTCGACTCTAGCAAAGCCTTTACTGAAGCTGACCCAGAAGGATGCCTTGGATCAAATTGAGCTGAAAGGAGATGAGATGGATGCTTTTGTTGAATTGAAAGAATGCATGTGCAGGGCTCCAGCTTTAGGTATGCCTGATTACACAAAGCCTTTCACATTGTTTTGTCATGAACGTGATGCATGTTCTTTGTCTGTCTTGACTCAAGCCCATGGTGGCATAAACAGACCAGTAGCGTATTTTTCGGCTACTTTGGATCCGGTCGCAGCAGCACTTCCAGGGTGTTTGCGCGCCGTAGCAGCAGTTGGTATCAGCCTCACTCAGAGTGAAGGAATAGTGATGGGACACCCAGTAACAGTCATGGTCCCTCACTCAGTTGAGATACTTTTGACCCGCTCCCGAACGCAGCACATGACCGGAGCAAGACTCACAAGGTATGAAACGATAATTCTGGGCTCACCGAATGTGCAGCTGAAAAGGTGCACTATGTTGAATACAGCAACCTTGCTTCCTGGAGAAAATGCAGAAATTGAGAACGCTGAAGACGTCGAGCATGACTGCCTTCAGGTGACTGAATTTTGCACAAAACCTCGACCCGATATTAAGGATACTAAGCTTGATGAAAATGACCAAATTGTTTTCGTTGATGGTTCATGTCTAAGAGATGGGATGGGAATTTTGAAAGCAGGATATGCTGTATGTACTGTAACAGGTGTCTTGGAAGCGGGGTGGCTTCAAGGAGTCTATTCTGCACAAGTAGCAGAACTTGTAGCCCTTACAAGAGCATGTCAACTGTCTGCATTGATGAAAGTCACCATTTACACTGATAGTCAGTACGGGTTTGGGATTGTGCACGACTTTGGACAACTATGGTCACAGAGAGGTTTCCTGACCTCTTCAGGATCCCCAGTGAAAAATGGGGAGAGAATAAGGGAATTGTTACACGCCATTCAAATGCCAGCCGAAGTTGCAGTGGTAAAGTGTAGTGCTCATACAAAAGGACAGGACTATGTTTCTCTGGGAAATGCATATGCGGATCAAGTCGCAAGATTTTGTGCCTTGAACTGTATATTACTCAGAGATGAATGGAATTCGATAAGTGAACCAGAACTCGAACCAGCTGAAGCATTTGCCTTGAAGGTCGTAGATACAATAGATGAACTAAAAGCATTACAGAATAATGTCAGGGAGGATGAAAGAGATTCCTGGATTAAATTACAATGTATAAAAAGACCAGATGAGTTATGGGTTTCAAATGAGGGAAAATTTGTCTTGCCAAATGGTCTCTTATCACAGCTTGCGCGGTTCTATCATGGGCAAGCTCACCTAGGGAGAGATGCCATGATAAGATTGTTCAAAACTGATTGGTTTAACCCCAGATTTCGTCAAGCTGCAGAAGCAGTTTGCCATCGATGTGTCACTTGCCAGCAGATGAACCCAGGAAAGGGAACAGTTGTGAACGCGAGCCACATTGGCAGAGCCAGTGGCCCATTTAGTAGGATGCAGATGGACTTCATTGAGATGCCTGTACATGGGGGTTTGAAGTATGTGTTGGTGATTGTGTGCATTTTTAGTCACTGGATTGAAGCATACCCCACACGTAGAAATGACAGCCTTACAGTTGCAAAGCTATTGTTGAGGGAATTAATACCACGTTTCGGATTCCCGGTCTCTTTAAAATCAGATAGGGGAAGTCACTTCAATAACGAGGTGATAAAGTTACTTTGCGAAGCGCTGAACATTGAGCAAAAACTGCATTGTAGCTATCGCCCTGAAGCATCAGGACTGGTGGAGCAGATGAATGGTACACTGAAATCAAGAATGGCGAAAATATGTGCATCGACAAATTTGAAATGGCCTGACGCATTGCCCTTAGTGCTAATGTCAATGAGAAGCACCCCTGATAGAAAGACTGGATTGTCTCCGCACGAAATTCTCATGGGCAGGGCTATGAGACTTCCTGCAGTTCCTGCAAACGCGCTCTTGAATATCACAGATGATATGGTGTTAGACTACTGCAAGGGTCTGGCTGACGTGGTTCGCTCTTTCTCTCACCAGGTGGAAGCCACCACCTTGCCACCGATCCAAGGTCCAGGACACGCACTGAAAGCAGGTGACTGGGTCGTGGTAAAGAAGCACGTGAGGAAGTCGTGTCTGGAACCCCGTTGGAAAGGCCCTTTCCAAGTGATCCTGACGACAACTACCGCTGTGAAGTGTGCGGGGGTTCCCAACTGGATTCACGCCAGTCACACAAAGAAAGTGTTGTGTCCCACAGATGAGGAAGTTGAAGCGCTAAAACTGCCAGTGCCTGACAAAACAGTGCTGAGTGCTGAGACAGAGCAAAACCGAACTGAAAGCGAACAGGCAGAAACGGGAGAGAGAGAGATATTCTCTGAGGACGAAGAGACCAACTCGCTTGGGGGAGACCAAGGAGAAAGTTCAGACAGCGACGAAGCAGCTGAAAGTGACAAAGAGCCTGAAGCAGCTGAGGGTAGCAAAGAGCCTGAAGCAGCTGAGGGTAGCAAAGAGCCTGAAGCAGCTGAAAGTGATAAAGAGCCTGACGAAAGTAACGGTGACGAAGGGCTCGAGAAAGGTGAAAAAGCAGGGGAGCCTGATCAGAGGAGGGCTTTCCCAGAAGCAGACGATACAGAAAAAGAAAAAGAGAACGTGATTGATTACCCAGAAGGAGGGGACAAGGCAGAACAGAACGAAACAGTTCAAGCTTCCACAGGAAAGATTGCAAGTCCATCAAATGGACACGGTGCAAAGAGGAGACTAAGGCCCTCATTCTGACCTTGGCGGTCTTTTCGCGAGACCGCCGAGTTACCGCCGCGGTGAAGACCGCCGACCGCGGCGGTATGCCGCTGTGCGCATTCCGACCGCTGGGAGCGTTCTGCCGGGAAACCGCCAGCAGCCACACTGGCAGTCGGCGGAAAAGTGGAGACTGGTCAACCTCCACCGCCACGCCAGCAGAACACCGCCCACAGAATTACGACCCACATATCTGTGTGGCGGTCTTCTGTTGGCGGTGTTCTGTTGGCGGTCACCTCCCCATGGCTCCCGTCGCCTCCCGGAGGACCAACGCACAAGGTAAGTTGACCGTCCGTGAGGGGAGGGGGAGGGGGGGTGTTGTGTGATGTGGGCGTGCATGGGGGTGTGCGTGTGAGTGTGTAGAGGGGGTGTGTGAGTGCGTGTATGCGGGCGGGGGGTGCTGCTGTGTCTATGGGTAATGTGTGCTGTTCGGCAGGTGCGCATGTCTGCATGTATGTGTGCGGGTATGTGTCCCCGTTGTGTATGTGTGTGTAGGGGGTGTGTATATGTGCATGTTGGGGGTGTGTGCATGTCGGGGTGCATGTATGTGCATGTCGGGGTGGGGGTGGGGAGGGGGTTCGTACCACCTCTGGGGGGTGGCAGGGGGGTGGAGGGTGTGGGGGGAGGACTCGGGTGGGTAGTGGGGGGTGGGGGAGACCCCTATCAGTGCCAGGGAAGGAATTCCCTGGCCCCGATAGTGCTTACCGCCATGGTTCGCATGGCGGTTCCCGACCGCCAGAAACCGCGGCGGTAGGCATGGTCATGATACCGTTGGCGGTCTTGGGACGACCACCGGGCCGGAGTGCGCAAACTCCAGCCCGGCGGTCATGACCGCCGTGGCGGTCGGAGTGGGGAAGTGGCGGTCGATCGCGGCGGTGACCGCCGCGGTCAGAATGCCATTTTTCTGACCGCCGGTCTGTTCGCGGTCCGACCGCCGCCTCTCCGCCGACCGCCAAGGTCAGAATGAGGGCCTAAGTATATCACCCATAAAAGAAAGGACTACAGAAAATTTGAACGACGGAGAAAGGCCAAAAGTGAAAGAGAAAAGAAAGGAAGTGACTGTCGTGGTACCATCCTCAAGTGAGGAAAAAGACTTGGCCAAAGAGGAAAGTACCAGTGAGGCAGAATAGAAAAGAGAGGCAAAATTGAAAAGGAAAAGGATACCGAACAGAAGGTATTCCGGTCCTGAATGGGCATATGTAGTTCATGACGATTGGACTGACGAATTTGTATCTCTTAGCCTCGAGAACGAAGAAGAAGAGATACCAATAGAAAAGAAAAGTTTTATGGACTCTGTTGATTGAAAGGGTGATAAATGACATTGCTTGCTACAATCTAACGTGATACAAACAACCAGCTGAGACATTGCTAAACAGGATGAGACACTTGCTGAACTGATAAAAGACTGAGTTATTGCCGAATTGAGACAAATGCTGCTAACCGATCAGTGACTGGCCTCTTGAGGAAGACGGTGTGAACATTGCGCTCGCTCAGTTTTGTAACTGAATTGCTAAATAGTTTCTTTTATAGGTGCTTCCAGCTCTCTGATTCTATACAGATCATGACGCAAAACAGTAGAAAGAAGTATTGTAAATACGTGTGTATAGGCTTAGTAGTTGCATGTGTAATAATAATAATGGCAATAGTGCTTACAATGCATGGAAAGGGTGAGAATGAGAAAATTGATGCTTCTACTTTTGCTCCTGTTACTGTCACTCAACTAACTGCACTGAAAAGACTAGAATTAGATGAGAGACACTTGCATGATAAGAAAGAGCTTTCATATAATGTTTTCTATCGCTTGCTAACAGAATATGTTGAGACTATGGATGCGAAAGATTGTTATGTGTGTACACAGATACCGACATCGGTAAAGGAAGGGGTGACTTATCACCACATGCCTCTTACATACGGGATTACATGTAGTATAGTAATGTCTAGGTTTTATGGTCAGACTAACCTACAGTATTTTTACTCAAATTATGATGTTACCTTTGCATATGTTCCTATAATAGCGCAGTTAAGCCAGATTGCTAAAGACTGGGATGCTAAAATAATGAGGGAATTTTTCGTGCCAATGCAGCCTTTTGAAACGGCTCACGCTCATAGGGAAAACTTTACCTGCTCGCTCTCTGCAATAGAAATAAGCTTTTTAGATCGCACAGATGATAGAAGAGCGCAAATGAATGCGAAATTAGAAAAAGAGCTACATAAGAGGACTTCAGTAGATAATTATGATTTTGCCGCAATAAAGACACAAGGGAGAATAGCTTTAGATGCTTGGCATGTAGGGAAATTTTGTATATATCGAGGTGAATCCTATTATGACAATATCTTTGTAGGAGCGAGTGAGTGTAAACATACGTTTATCTTTAAGGCCAAATGGACATTCATGATGAATGGACTTGACCCTGTCATTCCAGGGGTATATTACATTTGTGGGTATAATGCCTATTATCGTCTTCCAAAGGGATGGTGGGGGAGATGTTATTTGGGTATAGTGTTCCCAAAGGTTTATCAACTGGATGACCTATCGATGATTTCAAAGACATCTGGATCCCATCGTATCCAGAAAAGAGAGACCGCAGCTGCTGTGGTAGGAGATATATTTGGAGCCATGATTCCTTCGTTGGGAGTTGTGCTGAATTCCATCAAAATAAGAAAGTTGTCTACTATAGTGGATAACATGTTGACAAAGTTTTCAGGTGCTATAATTCTGATAGATGCTGAACTTGCAGCGGAAAGAGCTATGACTCTTCAAAATAGGCTTGCTTTAGACATTCTTTTAGCAAAGGATGGCGGTGTTTGCAAAATGCTTGGTGCACGACACTGTTGTACGTATATTCCAGACAATAGTGTGAAAATTAAAACAATGCTTGCTAACCTAACAAAAGAGAGTGCGGACTTGAGGGAATTGAAAGAACCAGGAGTGTGGGAGAAGGTTGGAAAAGGACTTGCTTCAGTGGGACATTGGATTGGGGGAATTCGGAATGGAATATTGCTAAAAATAATACAGGGAATACTAATAGTATTAATTTGCATATTTGGAATTTGGGGAATAAAAAGGGGAATAATAATGATTATGGAAAGAATTAGAAGAAGGAAGGAAGAGAAAATAATGAAGAGAATGGCAGAAGAATACAAAGCGAAAACTAGGGGAATTAAAAGGAAAAGAGAACTGACAGAATTTTAATGGAATAAAATTTGTGGGCATGATTTGGTGTGATGACAAGTAGTCATCAGAGGAGGGATTGATGAAGCTGAAATGAAGGTTTTACATTTATTAACGCATAAACGTAGTGTGAAATAATCATGTGTGACTTTAACCGAACTAATAAAGATTGTACGGGGACAAAATGTGCCCTCAGAGTAGTTTGCCAACATTTATAAGCGTGCTTATGTAACGTGATGTATTAGAATTGCACTAATCCGACATAATCGTAAACGTGTGCTATGATTTGCTTGTTTGAAATGTTTTAGCTTAGCATAACTTTAGTGCAGGCTTCGGCCTAGTTGCCTGGTCTCACGGGTTTAGATGCTCGTATTTTTCCAATGTGCTATTAAACGTGTATTTCTGCTTGAAGCTGTACTTTCCCACTGAGATCGTTCACATGCTTATCTTAAGGTTTCGTGCCAGCCTGGCATATTTTCTCTTTACTCCAAGGTCGATCTGCAGGTGCGGACAATGGAAGCTCTGAAAGTGAGTTAATTGGTATAAAATGTTGCAACTTGCGTATCCGTCTCCAAGGATAATGTATGCTTAAGTAAAAGCTTGAGAACTGTTGTTTTTGATTGGACAATTTGAAGCTAACCTATGAACCCTCCAATGGAAGACCCTACTGGATTTGAACTGTTGTCTATTTAAACCAGGTGCACGAGAGGAAAGCGGCCATTTTTTTTTGGACTTCGCCCATGCCCGCCATTTTGCAGGACATTGCAGCTATTATGGCCCACTTTGCTGCGACGCCATTTTGAGAGACTTTGATGCTTTCTCTAACCGAGAGAAAGAGACTTAAATGATTCTTACCCTAGAGACTTTAACTTCGATTTGTCCCCTTGCATGAAGTAGTAGTTTATCTTGCCGCCGTGAGGCAACTGCCCCGTCCACCCCTGCCCCTTTGCCCCGTCCCATGCTGATCGAGAAACGGTACCTGTGAGACGAAGACTTCCTTGAATGCTGATCGTAATTGGTAAATATGAAAAGAAATTGTACAATTGCATTGTGTTTCTTTTAGGTAACCAACTGCTGATTTTGATAAGAGCCCTAGTTAGGAGTTTTCTAAATTAATTTTGCTAAATTGTTTTTGCATGAAGTCCCACATGCTGATGCTAATTTGAGGTTAGACGAGGATTCCTTTTGTCGCACGATGCAATTTGAGACCTTGTTATGCTGACTAAATGTATGCAATTAGCTCATTACAGATTATAGTTCTAGTGATTTGCATTGCTATTATCGAATGCCTTGTTATTCAAATGTTGCATAGATTGCACCTGTTCCGCCGTTATGGACAGCTATTAATGTTCATATATGTTTATCATTTGGTGTTGAGACACATCTATATTGTGCTAGCTTTGTTAATATAGGGAAATAAATTCACTAACTTTGAATAAACTGGTCTGTGGTTATTCCTGACTGGAAGGTCAGGGTTCGCCGAAATGTATTCTGGATTGATTGTTAAATGTTATGTGGATCAGGGCATTGCTTATGTCCGTTATTGATTTTTGGATTGTATTAAATAGATTGATTAAGGGTGTTGAGGGTCCCACTTAGTCAAAAGGTTCATCGGCCTAAAGAGCGTCCAAAGTACCGGTAAATTACTAGTACGGACCGCTCTATCAGTAGTTGTTGAGCTAATTTTGTAATATAGAGAGTTTATAGATACTGAGCATAAAAAAATCTGAAAGGGTCATAGAACAATAAATCCACCCCAGTGATATTTTCGTACTTCTAGGAACATTCTGAAAGTCGAGTACAGAAAGTATTAAGGCCCATATTTATACTCCGTTTGCGCCGAATTAGCGTCGTTTTTTTCGACGCAAATTCGGCGCAAAACTAACGCCATATTTATACTTTGGCGTTAGACGCGTCTAGCGCCAAAGTATGAGTAAAGAGCGTCATTTTTTTGCGTGAACGCCTTCCTTGCGTTAATGAGATGCAAGGAAGGCGTTCCCGTCTAAAAAAATGACGGCGACGCAAATGCGTCGTATTTATACTCCCGGGCAAAAATCAAGCCCGGGAGGTAGCGGGTCAAAAAACCCCGCATTTGCGCCACTATTTAACGCCTGGGTCAGGGTAGGCGTTAAGGGGCCTGTGGGCTCAAAATGAGCCCACAGGTGCCCTCCCCTGCCCCCAGGGACCCCCCCTGCCACCCCTGCCCACCCCAGGAGGACACCCAAGGATGGAGGGACCCACCCCAGGGACATTCAGGTAAGTTCAGGTAAGTATAATTTTTTAAATTTTTTAATTTTTTTTGTGTGGCATAGGGGGGCCTTATTTGTGCCCCCCTACATGCCACTATGCCCAATGACCATGCCCAGGGGACATAAGTCCCCTGGGCATGGACATTGGGCAAGGGGGCATGACTCCTGTCTTTACTAAGACAGGAGTCATTTAAATGGCGTCTGGGCGTCGAAAATAATGGCGCAAATCGGGTTGAGGCGATTTTTTTGCCTCAACCTGACTTGCCCCATTTTAAGACACCCTAACGCCATTTTCCCCCTACGCCGGCGCTGCCTGGTCTACGTGGTTTTTTTCCGGCTAACGCTAAACTGCGTTAGCGCAGTTTAGCGTCAAAAAGTATAAATATGGGCCTAAATGCAGGCGGTTTTGCGCGGGGAGCCATCACAGTTCGGGAAACACTGAACGGCGTTAGATGTGACGGATGGTCACGTCACACCGCGGAAAAACAGTGCGAGGCCTTAGCAATAAGAGAGGAAAAGCGCCTCCTTGAAAGGCCGGTAAGGGTAAGACTCCCTCTTGCCGCTAAACAATCACGTTTCTCTGGAGCCAACAAGCAACGCGTCTCCGTTTATATGAATTCCCACAATCCTGTGCGCACGATTTATTACGTAGGACTCTCCCTTCGTAACAGAGAGCAGGCTGTGTGGCTGCCGTCAAGCTGCTGGTTGTACTAATTTGCATACCCAGAAGCCACCACAAACCCTTTAAACACAGCTTTCAATGTTTGTGGGTAAATATACCTCGCTTTAGCACAAAAGAGAGCGATTATTGTTATATGTACATGCATCTTAAGAAAACCGTGTGTAAAATAAAGTAACCGTAATATTCATAAGTTAAAATTTTAGACACCATCCGGTAGATGCATGAGGAAGTTGTCAAGAATCAAGTGAGTGATTTTCGTTTTGCTGTTCATGCGCACTTCGTGTGGCGATGATAAGTGGAACGCGGTCACTAATTTTTGGAAATCTCTATTGAGAGATCAAATAATGAGTTTAAAAAATAGCGTGTAATTGGTCACTTAATGGCTTTAGAGGACGAGATGTGTGTAACAGCTAATCTGAAATATTAGTTTATTTGTGTTTATATATCGTGGGAGTATTTTATTCTTGGGTTTGAGAGAAAAGATGTATATTAAGAGTGAGCGAGATGTCAAGGGTTTGAATGGAATAACACCGTCTTTAACCAATGTCGAGCACGTTGTTGAAGGAGCGGAAGGTGCACGGCTCCTTCCTGTCGCTAGAGATCAGGCTTTTCCAGGTCTAGCAAGCAGCTCACCGGCAATCTACACACCCAGAATCACATGCTCCAATCAACAGACATGGTACACAACCTGCTGCGAGATTACACAGACAAAGAGCATAAGAAGGATGAAAAACTGTAAACCCTAACCCCTCTTTCCTGCTGAACTTCCCACACTACCCTAAGAAACCAAACCCCTTTTAGCCCTACTTTCACATGTAAACTGACTGTATTGTTAAAGTATGATTTGAAACAAAATTAAAGTGGACTTCCTTTCCTAAGGGAAGAGGTACCACTCTTTAAAAACCTATGTATCGCAGATAAGTGCCTTGATTTTATTTCATTGTCTATTTGATTGCATTGATTGTTCAGGTAAAGCGATGCAATTTTGCTCGCTTATTTCATTGTTATTTTGCCTTTAACGTGCCTCGCGTTCACTTTGTAATCGGCTTCTTGTCGGTTTTTATTGCCCTTTTCATGTGGAGCGGGAGCGTGCTACCCGTGTCGCATGCGTAGTCTTTCTTCTATTTCCTCTTGGAGTGCACGCTGCTTCATGAGCCGATCTCTTCGTTTTCACTTTAGAAGGAGATCGGCTCGTGATTATTGCCTGCGCTCAAGAGGGAAACCCGGTCTTCTGCCCTTCAGATTTGTGCTCCCTGACGCCCAATGTTTATTCAAGCGTTTTGGGTGGTATAAATAAGAGAGGCTTTGCCTAGAGTGCTCAACAGGCAGCTCCCTCCACACTTTATTGGGCAGATATAAATATTTATATATATTTACATTTTCATTGGCCTGTTAGGGGTTTTTGCACTCCCCCTTGTTTTGTTACCTTTTGCTCTATTACACTTTTTTTCAATGGATCAATGGAATGAGCATGAAGCAGGGTACTACCCTGAAGATATTGGTAACCAACTGGAAGTTAATTTGGTGAAAGCCCTTGATTCCAGGGTTCAACAGTCAGTTAATGACGCCCTTGTGAGAGCCTTAGGACCCTTTTCAGGGCAACTTTTTGATTACGCCTGTTCCCAGGGTTGGCTTCATGGGCAACAACCTCTTTCTGAGGGAACTAAAGCTAAGTCCAAGTCTAAAGCAAAAACTTAGAAGGAAATGATGCTCATTCTGGAGACTTGCATGCTGACCTTTTTGAAAAATTGCGCAAAAAACGAGCTGCCAAACACAATTATAGCTCTAAGAAACAGACGTCTTTTTCTCCTTATTCCTCCAATAAGGATTCTGCTTCTAATGACTCTGATGACTCGGAGGCTCCGGGTCCCAGTAAGAAAGCTAAAAAACAGACTCCACCTTCTCTTCAAGTTTTGGATTTTGATACAACAGAGATTATGCATCCGAGATCTTCCAATTGGGTTCCTTCTTCTGAAGTAGCGCAGTATGTTTACTCCAATCTTAGAAAAAGTTTTGACAAGGAGGTACATTCTCGCCTCAGGGCGGAATGCCCTAGACCAGATTTGGAAGATAAAGGGCCGTATTTATACTCCGTTTGCGCCGAATTTGCGTCGTTTTTTTCGACGCAAATTCGACGCTAAACTAACGCCAACTAACGCCATATTTATACTATGGCGTTAGAGGCGAATAGCGCCAAAGTTCCCGGAATGTGCGTCATTTTTTAGCGTGAACCCCTTCCTTGCGTTAATGATATGCAAGGGAGGCGTTCCCGTCTAAAAAATGACTCCCAGGCCTTTACGTGGTATTTATACTCCCGGGCAAAAGAGACGCCTGGGAGTGGGCGTGGCTAAAAACGGCGCATTTGCGCCGCTTTTTAACGCCTGGGTCAGGCATGGCGTTAAGGGACAAGTGGGCTCAAAATGAGCCCAGAGTGCCCTCCCCTGCCCCCAGGGACCCCCCCTGCCACCCTTGCCCACCCCAGGAGGACACCCAAGGCTGGAGGGACCCACCCCAGGGACATTCAGGTAAGTATTTTTTTATTTTTTTTTAATAATTTTTTTTGGCATAGGGGGGCCTGATTTGTGCCCCCCTACATGCCACTATGCCCAATGACCATGCCCAGGGGACAGAAGTCCCCTGGGCATGGCCATTGGGCAAGGGGGCATGACTCCTATCTTTACAATGATAGGAGTCATGTTGATGGGGGATGGGCGTCGTTAAAAAATGGCGCAAGTCGGGTTAAGACGATTTTTTCGACGTAACCTGACTTGCCCCATTTTAAGACGCCCATGCGCCATTTTCCCCCTACGCCGGCGCTGCCTGGTGTACGTGGTTTTTCTCGCGCACACCAGGCAGCGCCGGTCTGCTTGCGCCGGCTAACGCCATTCAATAAATACGGCGCCCGCATGGCGCTTCAGAATGGCGTTAGCCGGCGCAAAACTTTTTGACGCTAAACTGCGTTAGCGCAGTTTAGCGTCAAAAAGTATAAATATGGGCCAAAGTGTCTGACACTCCTGATATTGACTCCACTACGGTCACTTTCATGAAAAAATTTGGTAAAGATCCTAAGAAGGGATTGGATAGGTCTTGGCGTTTATGTCAAGATAAGCTTTTGGATCTTTCGGGTCCTTTAACAAAGATCCTAGATATGGCTTATTTGGCAAAGGAGTCTGATAAACCTGTAGATTCTGACGTTTTGATTGGATGGGCCCAGCGTGCCATTTGTCTTTTGGGCAATACTAATTGTGCTATTTCTTCTGAGCGCAGAAAATCTGTCCTCATGCGTATTGATCCAAAGTTAGCTGACTTATCCTCCTCTGAGGCAGGACATCTACATAAACCTGTAGATTCTGACGTTTTGATTGGATGGGCCCAGCGTGCCATTTGTCTTTTGGGCAATACTAATTGTGCTATTTCTTCTGAGCGCAGAAAATCTGTCCTCATGCGTATTGATCCAAAGTTAGCTGACTTATCCTCCTCTGAGGCAGGACCATCTGCCGATGGCCTCCTTTTCGGATCTGTCTTTATTAAAGAGCTGGCGAAATTTAGTTCCACCTTTTTGTCACTTGATAAGGCGCACTTGTCCCTTAAGAAGGTCTTCAGACGAGGCCTTTTTGTCAGGGCCGGTCGTTTTGGAGGATGAATGCCCGGCTGCGGTACCTTTTCAGGTCCTCAGAACTACTATCCCAGAGGGACAGGGGGTTGGTATGGTGACCAATCAGACCCCACCTTCTACCCCACACGCTCCAGAGGAGGTTGCGCCAGATTTCGTAGAGGATCCCGTAGAGGTCAACAAGGAGCAATTCAAGAAGCTGGTTACTCAGGTGAGCATTATTCCATGTTCTCAGGTGATTCTTGGGGGCAGAGTGGGATTGTTTCTAGAAAATTGGAGAAAGATATCTGGAGACCCTTGGATTCTTCAGACAGTGTTGGGGTTTCATCTAGAGTTTATTGAATCTCCAAAGCAAATTACCCCTCCGTTTCCAATAATTTTTTCCCACGAAGATCAGACTTTTATAGATGCAGAAGTGCAAGCCTTGGTAGACAAAGGGGCAGTAAGTTTCTCAGCCCTTCACCCTTCAGGTTGCCTCAGTCCCATTTTTGTGGTAGACAAAAAAGGCGGGGGCCATCACTTAGTATTAAGGGCCATATTTATACTTTTTGACGCAAAAGTGCGCTAACACAGTTTTGCGCCAAAACAATTAGCGCCGGCTAACGCCATTCTGAAGCACCATGCGGGCGCTGTATTTATTGAATGGCGTTAGCCGGCGTTAGCCGACCGGCGCTGCCTGGTGTGCGTGAAAAAAAACCACGTACACCAGTAAGCGCCGGCGTAGGGAAAAATGGCGTTTGGGCGTCCAAAAATGGGGCAAGTCAGGCTGAGGCAAAAAAATCGTCTTAACCCGATTTGCGCAATTTTGTTTTTGGTGCCCAGACGCCATTAACATGACTCCTGTCTTAGCAAAGACAGGAGTCATGCCCCCTTGCCCAATGGCCATGCCCAGGGGACTTCTGTACCCTGGGCATGGTCATTGGGCATAGTGGCATGTAGGGGGGCACAAATCAGGCCCCCCTATGCCACAAAATTTTATAAAAAAAATACTTACCTGGACTTACCTTAATGTCCCTGGGGTGGGTCCCTCCAGCCTTGGGTGTCCTCCTGGGGTGGGCAAGGGTGGCAGGGGGTGTCCCTGGGGGCAGGGGAGGGCACCTCTGGGCTCATTCTGAGCCCACAGGTCCCTTAACGCCTGCCCTGACCCAGGCGCTAAAATCCGGCGCAAATGTAGGTTTTTTAGACCCGCCCACTCCCGGGCGTCATTTTTGCCCGGGAGTATAAATACGACGCAATAGCATCGCAGTCATTTTTTAAGACGGGAACGCCTACCTTGCATATCATTAACGCAAGGAAGGTGTTCACGCAAAAAAATGACGCTAATTCCATGGACTTTGGCGCTAGACACGTCTAACGCCAAAGTATAAATATGGAGTTAGTTTTGCGTCGAATTTGCATCGAAAAAAACGACGCAAATTCGGCACAAACGGAGTACAAATATGCCCCTAAATCTATAGGATTTAAATTTTTGGATCTTGTACAGGCATTTAAAAATGGAAGGGATTCACATGTTAAGGGATATTCTTTTGGAAGGGGACTGGATGGTCTGTCTGGACTTAAAGGATGCTTACCTTTCAATCCCCGTGTCCCACCCCACAGGAGATTTCTTCAATTCCTTTGGATGGGTCAATGCCTGGATTTCAATGCTCTTCCGTTTGGCCTGTCGTCAGCCCCATGGTGTTTCATGAAACTGTTGAGACCAGTGATGGAATGGTTGAGGACCAAGGGAGTTCTTTTGATCATTTACCTGGACGATATTTTACTGATGGCTCAGAACCCTCAATCCCTTCTGATTCATTTAGACTGGACTATCAGTCTGCTGCAGGACCTGGGTTTCCTTATATATGTGCGGAAGTCATTATTGATTCTGACACAAATGATAGAGTTTCTGGGTTTCAAGATAGACTCGGTCCGTGCTCAGTTGATTCTACCCTCGCAAAAGATTTGCAATATCAAAAGGGAGCTGAGGATGGCTTTAGCCAGACCGACTATTTCTCTGAGGAATATTGCCAGAATAGTGGGTCTTCTGGCCTCATCTATTCAGGCAATCTTTCCAGCCCCACTTCACTACAGTGCCTTGCAGAGACTCAAGACGTTGCGGTCCCCTTGCTACTGGGGGTCGTTGGTCGAAATCGGAACAGACTCTTCATATCAATTGTCTGGAACTCCTGGCAGGCTCTTTTGCTATAAAGAGTCTTTCTCCTCAGAAGACAGACTGTTGCATACTACTGAGGATGGACAACATCTCCGCAGTACGATATGTCAACAAGCTAGGGGGTATGAAGTCCAGAATCCTGGCAGAGATTGCCAAGGACTTCTGGCACTATTGTCTCAAACATCGCTTGGTCGTTCTAGCAGAATATCTTCCAGGAGATCAGAATACAATAGCGGACTGGGACTCCAGGTTTCTGATGGATTCCAGCGATTGGAGACTGGATCCAGTGATATTCTTTCAGATACACAGGGAGTGGGGCCCTTGTGATGTGGATCTTTTTACATCTCGCCTCAACTCCCAGTTAGCAAAATTCTTCAGCTGGCGACCGGATCCTCTAGCACTGGCAATGGATGCTTTCCTGCAGGATTGGTCTCAGTTTCAGGGTTATGCCTTCCGTCCTTTCCTGTTGATCTCCAGGGTACTTTCTCAGGTGCAGAGGCAGAAAGCAGACATTGTATTGGTGACTCCATTTTGGAGAGCTCAACCTTGTTTTCCCATTGTCCTGCAATTAGCTTGTGCTCGCCCGCTTCACATTCCTCCTCGTCAGGATCTTCTCCTGAACCCGGAAGGGCCTCAACATCCACTGGTCCTATCAGGGAAACTGACATTTATGGCCTGGTTGATTTCAGGTCGAGATGAAATTCCCCAGGCCTTTCGACACAGGCTGCAGAGTTCATCAAGCAAGCTTGGGCGCCAGGCACGCATTAACGATATTCATCAGCTTGGCGCAGATGGTATAGTTAGTGTGATGGAAGGGGTGTTAATCCTGTGGAGTCTGACGTTGAACTGATTGTAACTTTCTTAGCAGAATTAGCAGGTTCAGGTCTGGCGTATAGATCTGTAAATAATTTCAGATCAGCTATTTCCGCTGGTCATGTTCATATTAGTGGTAAACCAGTTGGTGAACACCCTATGGTCTGCAAATTGTTAAGGGGTATTCGTTTTTCCAATCCTCCTCAAACCAGAAGTTCTGTATTATGGGATGTGAACATTGTTTTGAGATTTTTAGACGCATGGCCTTCCAATAAATATTTATTTCATAAACAAATTTCAGCTAATCCATTAACTTCTCCAACTCCTCCGAAGTGAAGGTAGGGGGCCCTTTCTCCAGACACATGAGCAATCATCGCTTCCAGCCTGAGGTCACAGCAGCACTTGCAGTGTAGGTCCTCTCCTGTCGAAGGTCAGGTATCAAGTGAGTGAACAGACAGAAAATGGCGGTCACATCCCGACGGTGCATACCGTCGCCGCGGGCGTACATCGTACATCGTCATTGGCTCCTGGGGCCCCTAGGGTCCTATGTTAACCAATGCAGGATTGCGCCGCGGTCTTTGACCGCCTACTGCAACATTTTACAACACCAGCGCAGTTACCTCACATCCCCTTGTCCCACTTTACAGGTCAGGCAGCCGCCATTTCAGGGGGCTACATGGCATTAATTTTAAATGCATCACACCTATCTAGGCCTTGCATGCACACAGTGACACGCACATTGCGGATTGACAAATGTGTGCAATAATCATTTTTTGATACCTCAGTGTTGGCTGACTCTCTGATCGCTGTTCTCGTCCATAGGGCACATGCGCTGGGGCAGGTGAGGAGATGGTGGCATCCTTCGGTGTACAGACCGCTGGTGGACCTGTCGACAATGGAAGAGAGACACTTAGGGGGTCATTCTGACCCTGGCGGTCGGTGATAAAGCGGCGGCCAACCCGCCAACAGGCCGGCGGACAAAAAAATGCAATTCTGACCCTGGCGGGAACCGCCAACACAGCCCGCCGCATTAACACTCCGACTGCCACGGCGGAACAAACAAACAGCGCGGCGGTCACCACCAACAGCCAGGTGGCAGACAATGTACCGCCCACCCTATCACGACCCACCAATCCGCCACCTTTTCCGGGGCGGGAGCCCCGCCGATAAAAACACGGCGGAAACAGACATTTCCAATGGAAAACGCTCACCTCGAGACACTCCACGCGGAATCCGGACAGCATGGAACCCGAATTGAACATCATACCTGCTCTCGTCTACCTGCTCATCTACCACGAGTACGAACTCCGGCGCAGACGTCAACGGTGAGTACTGCACCTACGACACACGGGAGGGGGGAGGAAGAAAGGTTATGGGCATACACATATGCGACCCCCCCACCCCCCCCAATATGTACACACCAATGCAGAGCAGGAAGTCACAGTGACACCACACAAAGACCCTTTAAAAATACAATGACACAACCAAATTTGGAATAAATTTTCATGTACAAAAAAAGCACCTGGAAATAATTGAGCAACCGTGAAAAATATTTACAAAAACCAAAAAGATATACACATCAGTGTATCACTGAAGTAACAAGTCCTGCACATCCTACGAATCTAACATGTCCGTGGGCCAAGGTTCTGCGAAACAAGGGCAAAGCCCACACACGAGACCTGAGTCCTTTGGAGAGAACACTGCAGGGGCATCTGATGTCAAAACTACAGGCACCTCAGGGGGAAGGGAAGGGGGGGCCACCACAGCCACATGAGTCCACGACGCCAGATCCACGAGGAGCCACCATGCCCACTGTACCATCCTGGGGAGTGCAAAGCCACAGTCTCTCAAGTCTCTGCAGTGGGTGGGTTGCCCACTGTACCATCCTGGGGAGTGCAAAGCCACAGTCTCTCAATGTCTCTACAGTGGGTGGGTTGCCCACTGTACCATCCTGGGGAGTGCAAAGCCACAGTCTCTCAATGTCTCTACAGTGGGTGGGTTGCCCACTGTACCATCCTGGGGAGTGCAAAGCCACAGTCTCTCAATGTCTCTACAGTGGGTGGGTTGCCCACTGTACCATCCTGGGGAGTGCAAAGCCACAGTCTCTCAATGTCTCTACAGTGGGTGGGTTGCCCACTGTACCATCCTGGGGAGTGCAAAGCCACAGTCTCTCAATGTCTCTACAGTGCGTGGATTGCCCACTGGACCATCCTGGGGAGTGCAAAGCCACAGTCTCTCAAGTCTCTACAGTGGGTGGATTGCCCACTGTGCCATCCTGGGGAGTGCAAAGCCACAGTCTCTCAGGTGGATTACAGAGTCCACTGGTCAAGGAGGAGGCATGGTGGGCACAGTGAACCATAAACAGTGCCTGAGACGGCGGGACCCAGTGCAGCGGTGCATGACATGGCAATGTCCAGCGGAGCGGTGCTTGACAGGAAGGGTCCAGCGGAGCGGTGCTTGACAGGAAGGGCCCAGCGGAGCGGTGCTTGACAGGAAGGGCCCAGCGGAGCGGTGCTTGAGACGGCGGGCCCTGTTCAGCGGTACCTGTCTTCACAGCGGGGCCCTGTTCAGCGGTACCTGACTTCACGGCGGGGCCCTGTTCAGCGGTACCTGTCTTCACGGCGGGGCCCTGTTCAGCGGTGCTCTTCTGCACGGCGGGGCCCTGTTCAGCGGTACCTGTCTTCACGGCGGGGCCCTGTTCAGCGGTGCTCTTCTGCACGGCGGGGCCCTGTTCAGCGGTACCTGTCTTCACGGCGGGGCCCTGTTCAGCGGTGCTCTTCTGCACGGCGGGGCCCTGTTCAGCGGTACCTGTCTTCACGGCGGGGCCCTGTTCAGCGGTACCTGTCTTCGCGGCGGGGCCCTGTTCAGCGGTACCTGTCTTCACGGCGGGGCCCTGTTCAGCGGTGCTCTTCTGCACGGCGGGGCCCTGTTCAGCGGTACCTGACTTCACGGCGGGGCCCTGTTCAGCGGTACCTGTCTTCACGGCGGGGCCCTGTTCAGCGGTGCTCTTCTGCACGGCGGGGCCCTGTTCAGCGGTACCTGTCTTCACGGCGGGGCCCTGTTCAGCGGTACCTGTCTTGACGGCGGGGCCCTGTTCAGCGGTACCTGTCTTCACGGCGGGGCCCTGTTCAGCGGTGCTCTTCTGCACGGCGGGGCCCTGTTCAGCGGTACCTGTCTTCACGGCGGGGCCGTGTTCAGCGGTGCTCTTGCAGTATGTCAAGGGAGTCATACCTGGCCTGGACACCCTGCTCAGTCGCCCTCCGACCGTGCTGTGTCAGGCCCCTTCGGGGAGTGAGTCCTGGGCCCTTTGGTGTCGTCCCTTGCAGCCGGGATAGGGCTTGTGGGGCCCTCCTGCTCCGCGCTCCTGGTGGTTGTCCTCTCCGCCCTGCTGTCCTTCCGCTCCTTAGATGGGGCTCTCGGGCCCTTGCCTCCCCTGGCTGCTGTGGCCGGTGAAGTGGCTGGAGTCACCTCCTTGGGGGCAGCCGTCTCTGTCCGCTCACGGCGGCCCTTCAATTTCCGGGTCCTCTTGCCTGGGGGGGGGGCTGGCTGTCCCCTTGCTGCTCACCGAAGTGTTACTGCCGCCAAAGGGTGGACTCCACATGCCATGCACCACTTGCACTGTGGAAGTTGGGCTGGTGGTGGCTGAGGTGCCCTTGGGACTTTTCCCAGTTGGAGGGGGTGGGTCGGGGGAGGGAAAGAGGTCAAAACTGGAGAGGTAATTTTTCTTGGGACCAAGGTAAGGGATAGGAGTAGTGGTGAGAGAAGTGGAGGAAGAGGATGTGGTTGTATGAGAGCCAGGTGTGCTGTCCTTGGGTGCAGGTGACTGGGACGTAGGCTGTGGTGAGGTGGTTGGCTGTTGTTTGGGTGTCTGCCTGCGTTTATGTGTCTTGGAAGAGGGGGTGACAGACACAGTGGGAGAGGACACAGGGGACGTGTAAATGCCAGTGGGGGTGGTGACTGCAGGTGTGCGGACTGTAGTGGAGGGTTTGCTGGTGGTGGAAGAACTGGCTGATGTTGGGGTGCATGCAGGTGTGAGTGTAGACGTCACAGGGAGGGAGGAGGGAGACGAGGAGGACGGGGACACAGAGGTGGTAGTGACTGTTGATATGTCTGCATCTGTGTGTTGCTTGGGTGAATGCTTGTGTTTTCTGTGGTGCTTATGTCTGGATGAGCTGGCCTTGGGTGTTGAGGTGTGTGCAGGCTGGTCTGATGGTGTGGATGGGATAGGTTGAGGTACAGGAGACAGAGAAAGGGTGGAGGCAGATAGAAGAGGGAGACTGGAGACAGGGACAATGGCTGCCGTCAGTGCTGAGGCCAGAGCAGTGAACGCTCGTTGATGGGCAGCCTGACCCGAATGAATGCCCTCCAGGTAGGCATTGCTCCGATGCACCTCCCTTTCCACCCCCTGGATGGCATTCAGAAGGGTAGTCTGCCCAACAATGACCGTCCTCACCAGGTCAATGAGCTCCGCACTGAGGGCAGCAGGGGTAACAGAGGCAGGGGCTGAGGTGCCTGGGGCGAAGGAGACGCGCGCCTTCCTGGCCGAGCGGCCACGGAGCGAAGACTGAGGGGCTGCTGGGAGGGCGGTGCTGGTGCGCTGGGTGGCGGCTGTACCTGTTGTTGCGGGGGGCACAGATGGTGCCGCCACCGCTAGGGAGCTCCCAAACGAGGATGTGTCCGTGTCGCTGGTGTCTCCACCGGCCCCCGTTGTGGTGCTCCCCTCGCCCTCCGGATCACTGGTGCCCTCGGTGTCTGTGTCAGTGCCCACCGGGGCCTGGTGACCTGCAGCTCCCTCCTGCTCCGACGCCAAATCTCCTCCGCCTGATGATGCTAAAACACAAGAAGACAAAGATTTAGGGTGGGGGGAGAAATGAAACAAAGTTGAGTGCATGCCTTAGCAATACCCTTTGCGGAGAGGACAGACACAGGTGCCTCGTGCACTAAGTCGTGAACTTGGGGTACACTACTCAGTACTTCTGACTAGGCAAACAGGTCTAGGGACAACACACGCGCACATGTGTGATGCTGGAGCATGGGTAGCTGCACTTGGCACCCTACAGAGGTGGGGGGCGGGGGCACAGGGCCATGCCTAAGGGAGCGGACTACACTACAGAGAGCGCCCTGGCCTAATGTCACCCACAGCCCTCCTCCCCCACCCAGACGCCTCCAATGCGCATACAGATAGGAGAATGTGCGGATACTCACCCCCTTGTGTCTGCTGTGCTGTCCTCAAGCGCCCATCCAAATTAGGGTAGGCCACCGCCAGGATCCGGGACATCAGGGGGGTCATGGTGCGACTGGCACCCCTCCTAGGTCGGGAGGCCATCCCCAGCAGTGTTTCTGCGGTCTTCCTCGTTCCGCGGCGGATGTCCTCCCACCTCTTGCGGCAGTGGGTGCCCCGTCTGTTGTGGACCCCCAAGTTCCGGACTTCCTCGGCGATGGCACGCCAAATATCGATTTTCTGGTGGGCGCTCACCTGTTTGACATGTACAGGGTGGGAAAGAGAAACCGTCACATATCTGCATGTTTGGAGTACATGCCCCCCCCTCCCCAACCTTGTCATGGTTCCCATTCTCTCATCTGTCGTGCGTTGCACTCCTCATTCCCTCCACACCCCACCAACTTACATCCCCCCCCCTCCACACAGGCATAACCCATTCAATGTGCACTGAGTGTTCTCACCTGTTGGGCTGGAGGACCGTAGAGTAGCGCATACTGGGGGAGGACCCCGTCCACGAGCTTCTCCAACTCTTCTGAACTGAAGGCGGGGGCCCTTTCACCAGTAGCAGCAGCCATTGTCACTTCCAGACCGAGTTCACAGCAGCACTTGCAGTATAGGTCCTCTCCTGTGGATGATCAGGTCTCGAATGATTGAGCAGATAGAAAATGGCGGTCACGCCCGCGGCGGTGCGTACCGCGGCGGTGCGTCCCGCGACCGCCGGCGCACATCGTCATTGGCTCCTGAAACCCATAGGCTTCAATGTTAATCAATGCGTCTTCGCACAGCGGTCTTCGACCGCCTACCGCCACGGTGTGCCCCGCCAGCGCAGTGACCTCACATCCCATTGTCCCACTTCACAGGTCAGGCATCGGCCATTTCAAGGGCCCACATGGCTTAATTTCTAATGTGTCACACAGGCCTAGGCCTTGCAATGGCACACATACAAACATATCAAACCATACATTTACCTGTACTGTGCAAGCTGTGTTGTACGTACCTGTGAGTGGATTGACTCTGTACTCCATATTCTCCTTCCTAGGCACCGTCCGCTGGGACTAGCGATGAGAAGGAGGAATCCTCGCGTGTACCGCCCGCTGGTGGACCTGTCCACAATGGAAGAACGCAACATAATACTACGATACCGACTTGACCGAGCCTCCATCCATGAACTGTGTGCCCAGCTGGAGCCAGCCCTGATGTCCCCCATCCGCCAACCCACAGGAATTCCCCCTCTAGTGCAGGTTCTGTCTGTCCTCCATTTCTTTGCAACTGGCTCATTCCAGACAACAGTGGCCATGTCATCTGGGATGTCTCAGCCTATGTTTTCCAAGATCTTATCCAGAGTGTTGTCTGCCCTGATGAAACTCATGCGGAGCTACATCATTTTCCCAGAGGAGGGTGATTTGCCTACAGTGAAAGCTGATTTCTATGCCCTTGGACACATCCCCAACATCATTGGTGCAATTGATGGGACCCATGTGGCTTTAGTCCCCCCAAATGACGATGAACAGGTGTACAGGAACAGGAAGAATTACCATTCAATGAATATCCAGGTGGTCTGTTTGGCTGACCAGTACATCTCCCATGTAAATGCCAAGTTCCCAGGGTCAGTGCATGACGCGTATGTTATGCGAAATAGCAGCATTCCCTATGCGATGGAACAGCTACAGAGACAGCGTGTGTGGCTAATAGGTGACTCTGGTTACCCCAACCTGCCGTGGCTATTGACCCCAGTGAGGAATCCCAGGACCAGGGCAGAGGAACGGTACAATGAGGCCCATGGGCGTACTAGGAGGGTGATTGAGCGAACCTTTGGGCTCCTGAAGGCCAGGTTTAGGTGCCTGCATATGACAGGTGGATCCCTAATGTACTCACCAAAGAAGGTGTGCCATATCATCGTGGCGTGCTGTATGCTCCACAACCTGGCTTTGCGACGCCAGGTGCCTTTCCTGCAGGAGGATGGTCCAGATGGTGGTGTTGTAGAAGCCGTGGAGCCTGTGGAGAGTGAAGAGGAGGAAGACTCTGAGGACGACACAGACAATAGGGACAGAGTGATACAACAGTATTTCCAGTAACACACAGGTAAGAATCACCCACGCCATTTCACAATTGCTTATAGCCTCCTGCATCTGTACTTTCTGTAGTTCCCCACAGATGTTTTTCATTAAATTTTGCCTTTCCCTTCCCTTCTCAGTGCTGTCTGACTCAGTACCTGACTTCTGCTTGGTTCGCCCATGAAATACAGCGTATTGACATTGGTATGTTGTCATGACTAATTGACAGAACAGAAATTTAACAGTAATATGTAATACATTTGTTAATAATACAGCATGACTCAAAACAGATTTGTGTGCAAAATGTGATTTATTTACAGTGCTAGATATCGGTACATGTGATTCTAAGGGTGATGGGTGGGGGTGGAGGAATATCCATGGCAGAGTCCAGTTCTCAGTCTCACAGGTGCATTGTCCTTTTGCCTGTGGAAGGATGGAGCATAGGCAGTTCATGGTTGGACAGGGTGGCAATGTGGGACAGTGGGAAGACTTGAGGGGGTATGTCCTGCTGGCGGGGGTCTTGACATCCTACTCTGTCTTTTTGTTTGGTCTCAGGCTCCTCTTACGGGGTGGTTGTTCTTCAGCAGGAGGTGGGGTTCTGGGGGGCTGTCGAGGTGTTGGGACCTCCTGTCCACTAGCGCCGGCGGAGGTGGTAGGCTGTTCCTGGTCCGGGCTAGTGACAGGGGCCCTGTGTGGTGCACCATGGTCCCGCAACGCGTCCTCTATCCTCTGGAGGGCCAGGACGATGGTCCCCATTGCGGTCCCGATGATTCTCAGCTCCTCCCTGAACCCCATGTAGCGTTCCTCCTGCTGTGCCTGGATCTCAGTGAACCTGGCCAGTACCGTCGCCATCGTTTCTTGGGAGTGGTGGTAGGTCCCCATGATGGTGGTGAGGGCCTCTTGGAGAGTGGGTTCCCTGGGCCTCTCCTCCCCCCCCTGTCGCACAGCAGCCCTCCGAGCTGCCCGGTTTCCCCCGGCCTCTGTCCCCTGGACGGTGTGCCCGCTACCACTGCCCCCAGGTCCCTGTTGTTGTTGGGGTGTTGGGTTAGCCTGGGTGCCCTGTAGTGGCAGACACACCGCTGATTGAGCTGTCCTAGAGACAGAGGCATGGGCCCGCTGGGTGGGAGCTGTGCTGGTGTTGGCAGAGGGGGTCGGGTCTGGTGTGGCCTGTGGCTGCCTGAGGGGAACCGACTGCCCAGAGGTCCCCGATGGTCCGGGCTGGTCATCAGGTTCACTGTCGACAGAGCTGCTATCCTCAGTGTGGGCCTGTTCCGGTGGTGGGATGGACACTTCTGGACCCTCCTGGCTGGTGTGTTGTCGTTCGGGTCCTGCATGGGGTAAGAGAGTTTGGTTATTGTTTCTGTGTGTGCAATAGCGTGCGTGTTATGGGTGCCCTTGTCCCCCAGTGCAGGCATTCCCTTGAGGGAGGTGTTGTGAGGGTAGTTAGTGGGGGGGGGGGTTAGTGCAGTGGTCATGCTTAGGTGATGGGTGCCCATGATTTGTGTTGGCATGCAGGAGTTGGTGTTGGGATGGGTGGGTTGTGCTGGTGAGACATTGTCAGGGAGGATGTGTGCTGGGGGGTTGGGGGTGAGGGTGGGGGTGTGGGTTGGCATGCTGGTGGGGTGGGGGGGGATATAGTAGTTGAGATTGGACTTACCAGAGTCCATTCCTCCGGCTACTCCTGCGAGGCCCTGAGGATGCAGGATGTTCAAGACCTCTTGCTCCCACGATGTGAATTCGGGAGGGGTGGGTGGGGGTCCGCCGCCAGTCTTCTGGACCGCGATGTTGTGCCTGGAGACCATCGATCGGACCTTCCCCCGTAGGTCGTTCCATCTTTTGCGGATGTCCTCCCTATTCCTGGGATGCTGTCCCACCGCGTTGACCCTGTCCACGATCCGCTGCCATAGCTCTGCCTTCCTAGCTATACTGGTGTGCTGCACCTGCGAGCCGAAGAGCTGGGGTTCCACTCTTAGGATTTCCTCCACCATGACCCGGAGTTCTTGGTCCAAAAAGCGTGGGTGCCTTTGGGGTGCCATGGGGTGGTGTGGGTGAGGTGTGGGGTGGTGTATGTGATGATAAGTATGTTGGTGAGTGGTGCTTTGTGCTACTATGTGGTGTGTGTGATGGTGTAGTGTGCCTCAGTGTGTCTTGCTATGGATTGTCTGCTGTGTCTCTCTCTCCTTCTCTCAGTAATTATGGTCGCAGGGGTTTGTGGGTGATGTGGGTGTGTGTTTTATAGTTGGTTGATTGTGTGGGAGTGGTGTGTGTATGTGTATCAGGTGTGTGTATTTCAAATTGTCCAATGTGGCTGTGTTTTGGTGCTGTGTGTGTATTCTGACCGCGGCGGTGTGTAGCGCCAATGGAATACCGCGTTTGAATGACTGCCGTGTGGATTCGTGGGTCGTAATGGCATGGGCGTATTTCTGTTGGCGTGACGGTGGAGGTTTGGTCATCTCCAGTTTCTCGCTGCCCGCTGATGTGGCGGGCTGCAGTGGAGGACGGATTTTTGGAGGTTTGGCCGTTGTGGGTCAGAATGACCGTGGCGGTTAACCGCGGCCGCGGCGGTGTTATGGCGGTCTTCTGACCGGCGGTAAGGGCCTTTTACCGCCGAGGTCAGAATGACCCCCTTAATAGTCACCTACAGACTTAATCGTGCAACAATCCATGAACTGTGTGACCAGTTGGAGCCGGACCTGATGTCAGCTATCCGCCATCCCACAGGAATCCCCCCTCTAGTGCAGGTCCTGTCAGTACTCCATTTTCTGGTAAGTGGGTCTTTTCAAACTGCAGTGGCCATAGCATCAGGGATGTCCCAGCCTATGTTTTCCAACGTGTTGTCCAGAGTGTTGTCTGCCCTGCTGAAACACATGTGGAGCTACATCGTTTTCCCTCAGGTGGAGGATTTGCCCACAGTGAAAGGTGACTTCTATGACCTGGGACACATCCCCAACATCATAGGTGCCACTGATGGGACACATGTGGCATTGGTACCCCCCCACAGGAGTGAACAGGTGTACAGAAACCGGAAGAGCTACCATTCAATGAATGTGCAGATGGTGTGTTTGGCCGACCAGTACATCTCCCATGTGAATGCCAAGTTTCCAGGCTCAGTTCATGACGCTTACATTTTGAGGAATAGCAGCACCCCTTATGTGATGGGGCAACTCCAGAGGCACCGTGTGTGGCTAATAGGTGAGGACAAGGACCCTATACCGTGTGAATAGTTGTCTGGGGTTGTCCCTAAGGGTTAGTGTGTGTCTAACAGTTGTCCCTCGACATTTGCAGGTGACTCTGGGTACCCCAACCTGTCATGGCTACCGACCCCAGTGAGAAATCCCAGGACAAGGGCAGAGGAACGCTACAATGAGGCACATGGGCGAACTAGGAGAGTGATCGAAAGGACCTTCGGCCTCCTGAAGGCCAGGTTCTGGTGCTTCCATATGACATGTGGTTCTCTCTACTATTCACCAAAGAAAGTGTGCCAGATCATCGTGGCCTGCTGTATGCTGGCGAACCTGGCTTTGCGATGACAGGTGCCTTTTCTGCAGGAGTATGGTCCAGAAGGAGGTCTTGTGGCAGTTGTGGAGCCTGTGGACAGTGAAGAAGAGGAGGCAGAAGAAGAAGACATTGACAACAGAAACAACGTTATCCAGCAATACTTCCAGTGAGACACAGGTAAGAAGATGTCACTGGCTCACACATCTCATACAATTGTTAGACCTGTCATATGTCTGTCACTTTCACCCAGTGTATGGACCATGACTTGTCACTTTGCCTTTCCATTTCACAAATGTGGGTCCCACTGTGTGACCTCTGCTATATTACCTCATGGACTAGAGCTGTGTGACATAGGCATGTTGACAATACAATTGACATTGCTATTTTCCTTAGTTATTGCAAATACACATTTGTGAAAGCACAGACTGACTCCAGATTGTTTTGTGATTCAAGGGTGTTTATTTCAGTGCAAATTAGTGGAAGGGGTTGTAAAATGGGCAGGGGTGATGGTGGAGGATTGTCCATGGCAGAGTCCAGTCTATTTGTTTCACAGGTGCATTGTCCAAAGGGGCATAGGAATTGGAGCTAGGGCAGTTGATGGATGGACAGGGTGACGAAGTGGGACAATAGGATGACATTCAGGGTGATCTCATTTCCTGGCGGGGGTCTTGGCATTGTTCTCTGTCTTTGCCCTGGATCTTAGGGACCGTTTGCGGGGTGGTTCTCCATCTGCAGGGGGTGGGGTGCTGGTGTCATGGTCCTGTGGCAGTGCCCCCTGTCCACTAGCGCCGGCGGAGGTGGTGGGCTGTTCATCATCCAGGCTAGTGTCAGGGGCCCCTTGTTGTGCCACAGTGTCCATCCTGGTGTTCACAAGGTCCTTCAGCACCCCTACAGTGGTGACCAGACTTAAGTTCATCCCTGATCCCCAGATACTGTTCCTACTGCAACCGCTGGGTCTCCTGAAACTTGGCCAGTACCATTGCCATCATCTCCTGGGAATGATGGTACGCTCCCATGATGTTGGAGAGGGACTCGTGGAGAGTGGGTTCCCTGAGCCTGTCCTCCCCCTGTCACCCAGCAGTCCTCCCAGTTCCCCTGTTTTCCTGTTCCTCTGTCCCCTGAACCGTGTGCCCACTGCCACTGCCCCCAGGTTCCTGATTTTCTTGGGTTGGTGGGTTTGCCTGGGTTCCCTGTAGTGGTGGACACACTGCTGCTTGACGTGTCCTGGGGACAGAGGGATGGGCCCGCTGGGTGGGTGCTGTGCTGGTGTTTCCTGAGGGGGGAGGCTCTGTGGTGGCATGTGCCAGTGTGAGGTGAACCGAGTGTCCCGAAGTCCCAGATGGGCCGGGCTGGTCATCTTGATCCAGTTGGACAGAGCTGCTGTCATCACTGTGGGCCTCTTCTGTGGGGGGAGTGGACATGTCTGGAACCTTCTGTCCGATGACGTTGGGTAGGGGTCCTGCAGGGGTGTAAAGGCATGATTATTGCATCTGTGTGTGCCACCATGTGCAATGGGTGGGTAACCCTGTACTCCAGTGCTTGCATTCTTGTCTTGGCCCTTGGGTGATATTTGGTTTGGGGTCTGTGTGGGTATCTGTAGTGGACATGCTTTGATGATGGGTGTCCATGCTTTGGTGTTGCATGCAGGGATTGGTATTGGGATGTGTGGGTTGTGATAGTGGGGCATATGTGAGGTGTTGGAGTGATGGGGATGAGGGTGGGTTATGTGATAGCATGCAGGTAGGGTGGGGGATGTAATAGTTAAGATTTGACTTACCAGAGTCCATTCTTCCTGCTACTCCTGCAAGGCCCTCAGGATGCAGTATAGCCAAGACCTGCTCCTCCCATGTTGTTAGTTGTGGGGGAGGAGGTGGGGTCCGCCGCCTGTCCTCTGAACTGCAATCTGGTGTCTTGAGACCACGGAACGCACCTTCCCCCGTAGATCGTTCCACCTCTTCCTGATGTCATCCCGTGTTCTTGGATGGTCTGCTGCACCTGTGATCCGAATAGCTGTGGCTCTACCCGGACGATTTCCTCCACCATGACCCTGAGCTCCTCCTCAGAGAACCTGGGGTGTCTTTGCAGTGCTAAGGTGTGGTGTGGGTGATGTGTGGGGTGGTGTGTGTTGTGATGTGTGGGGGGATGTGTTTGTGTGTGATGTCTGAGGTGCGTGGATGTTGTGTGAGTGATGGTGTTGTGTGCCTGTGGATGCTAATATTGTTGATGGTGGTTTCTCTCTCTGTGCTACTTTCTCAATTTTTGTCGTAGGGGTTTGTGGGTGATGTGGGTGTATGTTTTATATTGTATTGAGTGTGTGGTGTGTGTATGTGTATCAGATGTGTGTATTTCGAATTGTCCAATGTGGTTGTGTTTTGTAAATGTGTTTGTATTTTGAGCGCTGCAGTGTGTACTGCCAATGGAATACCGCGGTTGAAAGACTGCCGCGAGGATTCGTGGGTCGTGATAGTGTGGGCGTATTCCTGTTGCCGTGACGGTGTCGGTTTTGTTATCGCCAGTTTATCACTGACCTTTGGTGTGGCTGACTTGTGTGGGTGTCTGGATTTTGGCGGATTCCGGCTGTGGGTCATAATAGCTGTAGCGGAATTCCGCCGCCGCAGCGGTGTGTTGGTGGTCTTCTGTACGGCGGTAAGCGGGATTTACCGACAAAGTTGTAATGAGGGCCTATATCATAAGAAAACACAACACTCAGAGTTACTAAAAATAAAGGTACTTTATTTTAGTGACAATATGCCAAAAGTATCTCAGAGGATATACTCCCTTAGGAGGTAAGTAATATACACAAAATATACACACAAACCAAAATCACTTAGAAAAGTAGTGCAAACACTGTAGATCACAATAGAATGCAATAGGAGACTATAGGCCTAAGGGCAACACAAACCATATACTCCAAAAGTGGAATGCGAACCACAAATGGACCCCAGGCCTAGTGTAGTGTGTAGAGGGTCGCTGGGAGTGTAAGAAACACTAAGGGTGTCCAAGAAACCCCAACCCAAGACCCTGAAAAGTAGGAATAAAGTTACCCTACTACCCCAGAAAGACAGTAAAGTCGAGATAGGGGATTCTGCAAAGACAACAACTGACTGCAAAGCACTGAAGATGGATTCTTGGACCTGAGGACCTGCAAAGGAAAGGAACCAAGTCCAAGAGTCACGCAAGTGTACAGGGGGGCAGGAGCCCACTAGGCCCCGGATGAAGGTGCAAAAGGGCGTCCTTCAGGTGGAAGAAGCCAAAGATTCTGCCACAACGGAGGGTGCCAGGTACTTCTCCTTTGGTCAGAAGATGTCCCACGGTGTGCTGAGAGATGCAGAGTTGTTTCCATGCAGAAAGACTACAAACAAGCCTTGCTAGCTGCAAGAGTTGCAGTTAAAGGTTTTGGGTGCTGCCAGGGCCCAGGAAGGACCAGGAGGTCACCCCTTGGAGGAGGAGACAGAGGGGGCGCTCAGCAAGACAGAGGGCCCATGCAGAAGCAGGCAGCACTCGCAGAAGTACCTGAACAGGCATTCAGAACATCTGAGTACTGTGTTCATCTCAGCACAACAAAAGAGGGTCCCACGAAGTCGGAGTCCAACTCAGCGAGTTGGGCAATGCAGGACAGAGTGCTGGGGACCTGGGCTAGGCTGTGCACAAAGGAAGTCTTGCAGAAGTGCACAGAAAGCCCTAGCAGCTGCAGTTCACGCAGTACACAGAATTACTGTCTGGCGTGGGAAGGCAAGGACTTACCTCCACCAAATTTGGACAGAAAGGCCACTGGACTGTCGGGGATACTTGGATCCAGCTCCTGTGTTCCAGGGACCATGCTCATCAAGACGAGAGGGGACCCAGAGGACCGATGATGCAAAAGTTTGGTGCCTGCGTTAGCAGGGGGAAGATTCCGTTGACCCACGGGAAATTTCTTCTTGGCTTCCAGTGCAGGGTGAAGGCAGACAGCCCCAATAGCATGCACCACCAGGAAACAGTTGAGAAAGCCAGCAGGATGAGGTGCTACAATGTTGCTGGAAGTCTTCTTGCTACTTTGTTGCGGTTTTGCAGGCGTCCTGGAGCAGTCAGCGATCGCTCCTTGACAGAAGTCGAAGAGAGAAGTGCAGAGAAACTCTGGTGAGCTCTTGCATTCGTTATCTGGTGAGAAACCCACAGAAGAGACCCTAAATAGCCCTCAGAGGAGGATTGGCTACAGAGAGAGGTAAGCACCTATCAGGAGGGGTCTCTGACGTCACCTGCTGGCACTGGCCACTCAGAGGTCCCCATAGTGCCCTCACACCTCTGCATTCAAGATGGCAGAGGTCTGGGACACACTGGAGGAGCTCTGGGCACCTCCCCTGGGGAGGTGTTGGTCAGAGTAGTGGTCACTCCCCTTTCCTTTGTCCAGTTTTGCGCCAGAGCAGGGCTGGGGGGATCCCTGAACCGGTGTAGACTGGCTTATGCAAGGAGGGCACCATCTGTGCCCTTCAAAGCATTTCCAGAGGCCAGGAGAGGCTACTCCTCTCAGGCCCTTAACACCTATTTCCAAAGGGAGAGGGTGTAACACCCTCTCTCAGAGGAAATCCTTTGTTCTGCCTTCCTGTGACTGGGCTGCCCAGGCCCCAGGGGGGCAGAAACCTGTCTGAGGGTTGGCAGCAGCGGTAGCTGCAGAGAAAACCCCAGAGAACTAGTTTGGCAGTACCCGGGCTGTATGCTGGAGCCCCAGGGGTGCATGGAATTGTCACCCCAATACCAGAATGCTATTGGGGTGACAATTCCATGATCCTAGACATGTTACATGGCCATGTTCGGAGTTACCATTGTGACGCTACATATGTATTGACATATATGTAGTGCACGCGTGTAATGGTGTCCCCGCACTCACAAAGTTCGGGGAAATTGCCCTGAACAATGTGGGGGCACCTAGGCTAGTGCCAGGGTGCCCACACAATTAGTAACCTTGCACCTAACTTTCACTAAGTGAGGGTTAGACATATAGGTGACTTATGAGGTACTTAAGTGCAGTGAAAAATGGCTGTGAAATAACGTGGACGTTATTTCACTCAGGCTGCAGTGGCAGTCCTGTGTAAGAATTGTCTGAGCTCCCTATGGGTGGCAAAAGAAACGCTGCAGCCCATAGGGATCTCCTGGAACTAGCAGGATCCCAGTGACACAGGCAAAAACAACATACATACAGGTAAAAAATGGGGGTAACATGCCAGGCAAGATGGTACTTTCCTACACCTTCTTTTTTCTTGCTAGAGATCTGGGAGCCAATGATTCTTAGAGGGGAGGTTCTTGCTCTGCAAGAAGCTCGACCTCCTGTTCTGCTCCAACTTGAGGAAGATTTAGCATTAGTGCTGGCTGTGGTCCACTTTTCTCTGTTTACTCAAATGATTGGGTACAACTTTGCGAAAGGGACAAATCCAAATCAACGTCACTGCTTGTGGACATCGCCATGATTGCAGTGGCTGCCTCACTAACAGATATGGTCTTGGGTTTAGGTTGGGGTGGTGCTCTTGAGTGCTCTCAGGTTCCTTTCCAGAGGCCAGTGGGGCAGGGACAAGTCTCCCAAAAAAGGCTGTGGTTGGCATGCCACTGGTAGAAAGCTGCTCCTTTTCACTGACCTCTCTCTTGGGAGCAACATTTTTTGGGGCCATCTTGAAGCTCTCAGTTGGCATTGGCACTAAGCTGCACACGCAGAAGAGATTGGAGGATTGAACTCACTGTACAGGCCTTCTGTTTGTCAGTACTGTGGGTGATGTCTCTTTTTCTCTTGTGCACCTAAAAGCAACCAAGCAAGAAAGACATGTGGTTAGTGAAACGTGGCATTATTGCCTGTTGAAATTAAATATTACAGGCAAATGCGATATTAGTGTGGTTGGTTGCTTACGTGATAAATAACAATTAAAATGTATCCAAACACTGTAAAATCAAACCACACCACCATACAATAAAATTTAATTTAAAATCAGGCAACACAACATACAAATACAGCTCTTTTCTTTATCTCTATCTATTCTAAAGGAGGCATCTGTGGTAGTTAGCAAGGTGTTTAAAAAAACCTATGGTCCAGGGGAAATGGAATAATCATTAAGAAAAATGATGCCACTGATGTATCTGCAGTTCACCACAGCCAGGGTGTCCAGGAGGAAATTGAATTATACCTGAAAAAACTGAATGTTATTGAGTGGCTGTGTGCCTACGGTGGATAGATGGAAGGATGGATAGATGGATCAAGACGAAATGCAAAAATAAAATAAACTTAAAAAATACAAAAAATAAAATAAAATATAAAACAAAATATAAAATAAATACAATAAAAAAATAAGAATTTAAAATGATAAAAAAATGTAAAATAAAAACATTTAAATACATTAAAAAAAGAATAATAAAATAAAAATAAAAATGTAAATTAAAAAAAGAGATCAATCATTGCCGATGTTTGTATGGGAGGAGAAGAAAGAAACCTATTGTGAGGCAAGGAGGTGCAAAATAAAAAATGCAAAGAAAAAAGAATGTAGTAATATAAGCACTGCTCATAAAAACCATATTCTTAGTAAACAGATACTACAATGATCATCAAGCATAATATTAAACTGGTATCATATCCATCCATGCAATCCTAAGGCAATGGGTTGGATGCACGAAATGGCCGCCAGCCACATAGTCAAAGAACAGCAGCGAGCAAGGATGCATGGAGAACAAAGGACACATGCAAGCCTCTTGCAAAGGGACACTGGTTGGATGCACAAAATGGCAGCCAGCCACAGGTCAAACAACAACAGCTAGCAAGGAGGCATGGAGTACAAAGAACACATGCAAGCCTATGACAAAAGCACACTGGCTGGATGCACAAAATGGCTGTCACCCACATGGTCAAACAACAGCAGCAAGCAGGAATTAGGAACACATGCAAACCTAAGTTAAAAGCTCACTGGCTGGATGCACAAAATGGCCACAAGCCACATGGTCAAACATCAGAGAGCAAGGAGGCATGGGTTACATAAAACACATGCAAGCCTATGGTAAAGGGACACTGGCCAAATGCACAAAATGACTACTAGCCACATGATCAAACAACAATAGCATGTAAGGAGGCATGGAGAACAAAGAACACATTCAGGCCTATGGACACAAACTACACAAAATGCCCCCTGGCCACATGGTATGGAGAACAAAGACAAATGGGGGCCGATGACAAACACACACACACACACACACACCCACACTGGTCAGAAAAAGGAGGCATAGTGATAACACTGAGGAATACACTAACATTAATTAAGCAATTCAAAACATGAAAATTAACTGAGCTATAAAAAATTTACAACAACACACACCCTCCTTTGTCATCAAATATTACCCCACATATACACTTTTTGCAGGAAATAAAATACAAACAATAGCCAACGTTTTTTATTTAATCCTATGCCATCCCTGCCCTAATTGAAGTTTAAAAACATATCACAGAAACATTTCTTTCATGCACTGATGACTACTAGTCAAAGGTTTTCCTTTGCAAATAGTGAAAAATTAAATGCAAACATATTACTAGGCCCTTACTTAAACTTCAGGCCACCCACCACAATGAAATGTAAAAATCAAATAAAAGTATAAGAAATACTGATGCATGCCCGATCAAACAAACATCACCCTTATACAATAGTTTTTAAACTTACTTGTGTGATACCACAAAAACAAAGTCAAAGGTATAGATCCAGGAGACAAAGAGGGTGATGCTTCCACCTCAACATACGAGGGAAAAGTGTCTAGAAGATGGACAAAGCACTGGGAGAAGCCTGCTGAACAGGAACAGGAAGTTGGAGTCTCTGATGCACTTCCTTCCTGTTGGAAAGAATGTTTTAAAAAAAAAGGCTTCTCACACTGAAAAACAACTTGAAGGGTCCATTGAGAAAATCCACCTGAAAACCTCTTTTCGACTAGATTTAGCTGCATCTTGAGTACGTAATCTACCCGAGGTGCACTTGTGCTCATGAGTGGCACTGTTTTTGGTACCGTCGCTGAGAGAAGCCGCACTGCCGGCACAAAATCTCATACATGCTTACTAGCGGCCTGAGAGTATTGTGGCGCTCACTTGCAAGCGCCAAAATCAACAATCTTGCATGCGCGAAAAGAAAACAAAGCTCAATGGTGGAATTTGGGAACTCTGCGCCACTCCACCTAGATCAAAGTTCCTGAATTACAAAAACTCCACCAGCAGAGCAGACTTTTGCATCCCAGCCTACTTCTGCTTTAGGGAAGCCCTGGACTGGCAATTCAGATTGGACTTTTCCCTTTAGAGCTGGGCCAAGACTGATCTGCATATCACTGGATGCAAACTGAGGTCACTTGATGTACTAAATAAGAATAGCAATTATTTTTCATCTTAATTTGCTTAAGGCAGGTCTTTTTCCAGACTTCCAGGCTGGGTGAAAAATGATGGGCTTCAATATGTCCCAAGATATTCTACTATTCCATCCATCATTATATTGTTGTTGTAGTTAATGCCCTAATTGCAATGGATATGCCCAGACATGGGTCACATGCTCACTGTACCATAAGAGCCAAGCTACATCCTACTGACGAGCCTTAAATAAGTCCAAAACGGTCTGCGGCTGCTTGTGGTTCCCTGAACAAGGACGCCTCATCTAGTAGTTCAGGATGGACTATTTTGATGAGCAGGTTGGAATTGATTTGCATAAGGCAGGTCTTTGTCTAGATTTGCATTGTGCCCTAAGTGATGGGCTGCCCAGACATAGGTCACATGCTCAATGTGCCATAGGACTCAAGCTACATTTACTGACAAGCCCCAAGTAGGGTACAACTGGTCTAGGAGTTCATGTAGTCCTTTAGAGGGGTCCTTGTCTGGCATTTGGTACAGACTATTACCATGAGGAGCAAAGTTTGTATAATTTGCATAATTATGTCATTTGTTCTGGAGTGACATGGTGGAAGAAAAACTGTGGACTAGAATGTGGCCGAGCCAGCGGCTGAGAATAATTCAAGCATTCTATCCACCACCTTGTTGTTGTTGCAGCCTCTAGAAACCAAGCATTGGAAGGTCTCACCTTGTTGACATATTGGCTTTGTCAATTCTGTGTAGCATCGTCAAAAAAACAAAATAGTTTTGCAGAGTCTGTGTAGCACCAGCAAACAAAAAAACAGTACTGCTTATTTTGCACAAACTATGCATTGAGACTTTCAATCACTAGTGTGGCTATGGAGCAGAGCAAAAACTATGGCCCTCTTTTGGATGTGAAGGAGGAGCAGCTACAGTTTTAGATGCCCTGAACAAAAGCAGCTTTTACTGCAGTGTTGTTAGGTAGTCATTCGCCTAAGACAATACTGGTTGAGATCCTGGAGGGGGAGGGATCTCAAACGTCTGCTTCTCAAAGTTCTGAGAAATTATTTTTCATTTATGCGTTAGGCAAAGTCCATCGATCTTTTCAACCGTCTGTGGGTAGAACAAGTTAGGCAACCACAGCGCAACAGCAAAATCAAATTATAGTATGATCCATTTGGACACAAAATGAAAACTCTAGGTGGGAAAAGGTTAAGAGTTTTATTACAAGTTGATGCGCAAGATCATATAAATGAGCTTCCAGACAAACTCATAAAGGCACAAAATCACCATAGGTTGACCAAGGAGATAGAAAAGGTTTAGACGAGCTAACATTAAAAGAACTAGAAATTCAATAACAGCCATACAAAACAATATATAATTTGAGCCTTGAAGAATAAAGGCTTCATTAAGGCAAATTTTTAGTCATATAAGCTTACTAGCTGGGGCAAGGGAAAACCCTACCAATTAGAAAAAGGGCTAAAGTGCTGAGCTACAACACATGTGGAAAAAGTAAAAAGCAAGTACAGGACAAATAATTTGGAAAAAGCTCAAATAGTGGAACATGTAGCTGACCCAAATTTGCAAAATGTAAGTAAAAAGGAAAAGGGTCAGCAAGTAAGAAGCTCGATCAAGAGACTTCTTCTTTTGAGCCAAGGAAAGAACATAAACTCAGAAAAGCATTTGGGGAAATCAGGCAAAGGTAGAATGACCTGTACCTCTCAGAGTCCAAAAGGGATTATCTCCTCATGAGAAGAGCACGAGGGGTCAAGGGGCAAAGTCCAAAGGGGGAACCTAGATGTGGAGTCTGGTGGGGAAAAAACAGGATGACTGCTCCAGGGGAAAGCTACGGCAGGAAGAGGCGCTGATCCACAAGAGTAATGGTATATCAAAAGTCCAAGGTGGAAGATGATTTGCCAGTCTAACACTCCACACAGAACAAAAGATGTAATTGTCCAATCAGCTTCAATTATAGGACAGGGAACTGCAATGCAGGGATATTTTCCCAAGTCCAGCATGAGAACAGAAGGCATTCTTAGCTCATCCACAAGGTTGAAACAATTGTATTTAGTTCTTTTCATATTTCGTCAATGTAGCGGACTCAAGGTTAATTTCTCAGGCTTACTTATGAATAAGAACTATCATTAAACAATTAAGCTAATATCTCATAGGAACATTACCTAGAAGTAAAAGGTCATGTTAGCAAGACATTTTCAACTCTGTCAGAAAATAGGGCCTTACAGGCCTCACGTAGGCTAAGCAAAGGGAAATATGAGGCTCAATTACCTTAATTAAGGCATATGTAACATTTAAAATCATAACTGTATCATTAATAATATTGTCAGTTCATGTTACTGTAAATGTTCAAAACGAAATAAACTTTGTTAATTCATTTAATTAAATGTGTTGCAGAACTGCATTTTCTAACATTTGCATATAACTTTAAAAAAAGTTATTTTTGGAAACCTATTATTGTTTTAATGTGAACTACTAATTAACAACCCAAAGAAATAACTAGGATCAAAACTAATTATTACATTTGAAGTTTTAGGTCTATATCGCATATACTAAAAATGTGTGAATCCTCAGTGAATGCACAATGGTATAGGCTTTCAGTGCACAACTTTACAACTAAATTGCTAGAACTTTTGATGACAAAATGCAAACTGTCACTTTCAGGTGATTACTGTGACATCAAAGTAGCTTTTGTAATTTCTGCTATACCAGTTCCTCTTTTGAGACTGAAACCTCTTGGTCAAAAACTGTGAGAGATCATTGAGCAGGTGCCAGAGGATGTCAAGCTGAGTTCCAACAATAAGTTTTCTCTAGAGATTGACTCCAGCAACAAATCACTGTTAGGTATTCGAGGCTGTGGTAGGAGCTCCTAGCATGAAATAAGAGGCCACTTTTCAAGCATAGCTAAGCAAAAACCCGTGTGACTTTATGGACCCTCCTTTGCTGAGCCCTGTCCAAGTTCCCCTCCCCAGAGATGTCAGGAACTCAAGGGTTAGCTCTGTATCACCATGGTCACATGTAAAAGGTAAAGATTATATGCACATAGTTGCCAGGTTTTCAGTGTGCGTATGTGTGACATTTTCATTGTTTTAGCATGCTTATGTGTGATATTTCAAACCTTAATATGTGACAGTTTGAGAGATACTTTGTCTGACGTAGAACAAAGCAGTTACGTTTATGCAATAAAGTGAAAGAATTAGCAATTGTCATTCTGCATTGTGTAACTTGGAAACGTCCAGATCACATTAAGATAATAAGAAGGGCCCTACTACAACTCCCACACAGTCCTACAATACTGCACACAACAAGCATTCATGCAATACTCAAGTTCTTTGTGATCAGTACTATTGCAATATCAGCAGTTAGTCTTAGTTCTGTTCCCAGCACTGACAACCTTTAGTGCAAATTACAAGATCCTGAGTTAAATAACAAAATTAAACTGGGCCTTGTTGGTGACCTAAAGAACATAGGACCGAAGGGCTGGATAGTGAGGCCACCACAAAACTATTATAATTTGTAATGTGTTTTGTATAGCAAATAGACATTATACTGATACTGAGATACTTTAAGTGTCCCTGCCATGAACAGTGCCTGAGCTGTTTAAGTTTTATTTTGTTTAATTGTATATTATACTTTTTTTATATCATGGATCAGATTAACAGTAAAAAACGCTACAGTTTTATACAGCATGAACTCCACCCAAAGGTATCTGAGCTGTTTACATGAGCTACAGTTACATTGTGCAAAGACCACCTCATTTTTTAGGCACAGGGGTAATCACACAATGCAGCCCAACTAAGTGCCACGCATCTTGTGTTAGACTAAAGCTTTTTAAACATTTGTCCGCTTTGACACAAGGTGTGTGTCTGTCACACAATGTGCCTTTTGTGTCATTACTTGCTGCAGTCTGCACCGGTTCTCATTGCAGCACTAGCAGATGTGCTTGGTGTTGAAGCTCAGGTAACAGGTGAAGCGTTCATGTTTTTTTTCTTAAGTTATACAGCATGGCTGAGACACTTTCTCTACCTCTTGTAAGAGTTGGCTGGCCCTTCTTCTGTTGGTTGTGTAGTGTGGTTTGGTTATGAACGTGCATTACGCAGTTATTGGGCCCACCTACCAAGGCCCATATCTATACTTTTTTAGCACTGAGTTTGCGCCACTTTTTGATGTGAAAGTGGCACAAACGTACAAAATACAATTGTATTTTGTAGCTTTGTGCCGCTTTTGCGTAAAAAAACTACGCAAATGCAGCGCTAAAAAAGTATAAATATGGGCCCAAGTCTTGTGGCGGGTTGGAAGGAACATCTAAAATGCAGAGCTTCCACTATGGCAACCAACAGCTGGCGATTGTATTCAATATTCATCTCTGGGCCAAATCCAGGCCGCACGAGGAAGGAGCTAACATTATTGGTCCAGCAATTAAAGTAAGGAGACATCTTTTCCTAAAAGCTTCATTTTGGTCACCTGTGTTATTTGCTACAGTGTGAATATATGCATCACTCCACTCCACTGAGTTTTAATTGCTATATTTCACTGTGTTTCTACTATTAAAATGTAAACGTAAGAACAAATGTGGTGTTAAGAGCAGAGTTGCGGACTTTAGAACTGGAGAGCCAGGTTCAAGTCTCGATGTCAGATCAACATCCTCATAACTACCAAGTTTCCAGTTGGCTTCTGTGTGACATTTTCATGGCTTTAACATAATCATCACCTTATAAGCAAGAGGATGACATAAGGTTCCCATTTAAAGCAAATATATATTCAGGGCTAAAGTTTAGTTCTTGATTATTAGTACCTAATTCTTGAGCATAAATCAATAGGCAAACCAACATAGGGACAGTTCATTTTAAAATGCAAGAAAAGTCTGGCACGTATGTCAGGAACAGCCCTTTTTAGGTGGAGCCTAGACAGTGCACATGCACTGTCTGCAAGACCTGCTGCAATGAGTAAAAGACTTTGCTCCCGCCTGCCGCTTACCATAGGTTGAAGGAAGTGTCGTTCTTGTTTTGCTGTTTCCAAACTGGTTTGGCAGCTGATATGTCACTTCCTGTACTTGGCTGAGGAGCACAGGCCAAATACAGTTTAATCACACCTGGATTTTTTTTCTGTTTGGATGGACAGTTTTTTTGTTTCCTGCCTCTCGTGTTTGTCAGTAAGCACTTGTGCTCACACGCGCGGTTCATTTTCTGAGTTTGCCCTTCACTTGGTCCTTACTTTACAAAATCAGTAAATACATGTCGTTTTGTCTTGTGTGTGTGTGTGTGTGTGTGTGTATTTTGTACATTTGTTGTGGCTTTCTATAGCATGAAATCGACCCATGTATTGAATGCTTAGGCTGCGGGGAGAGCTGATACTACAATATTCACTGCACTTGTGAAACTCACCCCATAATGCTTTCCGGCATTCCTTTTACAACACATTTTTGGCCACAACTCAGCATGTGGTGGTTCTAGGGCAATGGAAGCACCACCAAAACATTCAGAACAATGTGCTCTTTCTGTCAATGCCATTTTGTGGGTCACACTAGGTTAGAGGAGGCCCAAAAGTCATAACCTCTTCCACCATGCAATATATATATATATATATATATATATATATATATATATATATATATATATATATATTCAAGCTCTCTTATGGTTGAAACATTTGTATTTATAGTTGAGAGGAGTTTGTTTTATAAGGGCTTTGTTTATAATAATATTTGAACACCCTTGTGAGATCTGCCAATGTGTAATGCAGTGGTTCCCAACCTGTGGTCCGTGGACCCCTGGGGGTCCGCAAAGCCTTCTCAGGGGGTCCACGACTGCTTAGAAACTTAAAAAATATTAACAAATATTGACAAATTAGGCCCCATGCTTCCAGTAATGAATCAGTGGGTGTCCCCGGATTCCAATGATGATTCAGTGGGGGTCCCTGGGTTCCATTAATGATAAAGTGGGGGTCCACAGAAGTCAAAAGGTTGGGAACCATTGGTGTAATGCACTATGATTTTCAAAGGATGATATTTGCCTCAAGGTACTACTAGCTCAGTAGGCTCCACAGGATCATCTAGCCACGAGCAGTGGGTATTGCACCTTCTGGGAATGCACACAGTTTATTTCTGATAAAGGCTTAATGTGGGGCATGGCTAAGTAGTTCACCCATTTCACTGAGTGCTTGGTTCTTCTCCAGCTGTTTCTGGGTTTGGGGGACATTATGAGCTTCTGACATCAGAAGAGGTTCTGGCAGCGTCTGTGACACTGTACTCTGAGTGCTCTGAGTGTCCACAGGGACATCTAGCCACGGCTAGTGGTCCTGCATCTTCTGCTGTTGACTCTACAGGAACATATAGCCACGACCAGTGGTACTACACCTTCTGATGTTGACTTTACAGGGTCATTTAGCCATGAGAAGTGGTACTGCACCTTCTGCTATTAACTCCACAGGGACATCTAGTAACGACCTATGGCACTGCACCTTTGTGCCTTACAGTTAAATGACATTTAAATGGCCAGCTTGGCCTGAAAATGTGTAATGCACTATGCCCTGAAGGGGCTGATTGTATGGTTACACTGCAATGTTCTTTATCATTCCTTTTTATGTGATTAGGCCCTCTGGGGGCTGAATATGTGGTTACATGACCATGTTTCTTGCAATTGCTATTTCTACTGTGGTGCTCTGTAGGGGCTGTTCAGACCATTACATTCTAATGCCAGGTATATGAAGAAATGCACAAACACACTTTATTGCTAATAAAGATTTAGCCCCATATTTAACAGAAAATGACGAAGCGCAGTGCTGCACCACAATATGCAGCACTGTGCTCTGTCATTTCCATAACGCAGGTATGCACCATATTTAATTGAATACAGCGCACCTCTGTGTTGTTCCCTACGCTGGCGCTAAATTGAGCTGCCTAGCGCCAACACAGACATCCTTGCACCATCGTGCAAGGATGTCTGCGTTGAGGGGTTTGATTGTTTATGTGTGAAGAGGTGTCCCTTCCTGCACATAAACAATCACTAATGACGATTTGGCACTTCTGTGTGTGCTGCATAGTGCAGCACACACAGAAGTGCCAAAGCATCATTTTGAAATGATTGTTTATGTGCAGGAAGGGACACATTCCCGCACATAAACAATCATGTCTGGCATTTTGCTCTTTCTATGTGTGCGGCAGAATGCAGCACACATAGAAAAAGCAAAAAATGAGGAGGAATAGAAGTATTCCTCCTCATTGCGCCTGGGGTGGAGTTAGATTTTGGCGCTGCCTCAGGTTTATGAAAACTTGTAAAGGGCTGCGTGGGAAGGGGCCGTACTTAAAAGGTGGCATAAAGGCACAAAAAGTGGCTTAACGCCACCACTGGAGCGTCATGAAAAGTGACGCTCTGGTGGCGCTAGGGGATCTTAAATATTCCCCTTAATCTGCTGCATGGCTAAATATATATAAGGTAACAAATGCAAGGTTGTCATTATCATTTACAACACCACCAGCTCTAACTCTCGCTAATGTGAAACCTATTACATTGCAAATTCTTGTAATAGGTTTCTTGTCAGTGAAAAACATACACTTCACATGATGAGAAATGAAATGTTATAGAGTTTGCAGCAAATCAGTTTGTACATTTGCATGTTACATTAAGCAATTTATTTAATTGTACAACCTACATATGTAAATTAATGAGAAGCCTTTTTTCCCATAGACAAGAGGGTGACTACACATTACTGAAACAAACTATAATACATAAAAAGTGTGATTGTAGGGATGAAAGGGTCCTGCAAAACAGGCTTTGAAACCAATATATTTCCGACTACATCCTGGGACATGATCTCCTTTTAACAGAACCAACTAGTACATTACCTTTAGCTCTATATCATAACATCGACTTCTAATTCATTTATTTTCTAAAATAGAACAGCTACAAGGACAGAAATGAGAAAGCTTGTACGTATAAAATAAAATGACATCTTTTGAGCTATGAATGCTGCATGTAAATCAAAGTGACAAAAGAGCCAGTCATGCTAACTTGAGACCTACCACTAAACTAAATTAAGAGTTATTCAAGTATTAATTTTATTTATTAAATCTACCCCCACATATATATGGTAAACCCAAGGTCCCTGTTACACTTCCTTTCTTGCAAGGTTGTCCACCATTCTCGGATAATGATACCAGCCATTGGTTAATGTGTTGTGACTCTGAAAATGCCAAGAGCTAATACTTTTAAAAGAGTTTATGATGTTTCCATCCCCTATGTCACCAATCGGTGAGAACCCTGACTTCCCACCAGGCCTAGAGCTTCCGCCGATGGTATGATGGGGGCTGTAAGAGGGTGGGGAGTCTTTTTGATGAGAATGGAGTGATCCCTTTTGATCAGATGTAGGAGACATATCAGTTGACTGAGGCGGATAGACTATTGTATTATCAAGTACGACATTGGGCCCTTATGCCTGCGAATAGGGCCTTGATAGATAGACCACTAACCCCGTTTGAGAGGTGGATATTCACAAAGAAGGATGATAAACGGGTGATAGCGGAGCTTTATCGGTTCCAGCAGGGTGGGGGGCGACCGCCTAGGACGAGGGGTCAACGGAGGTGGGAGAAAGAGTTGGAGAGAGAGTTCACGGAGGAGGAATGGGACAATATCTATTACAGAACTCATCATACGGCCCATAGTGCTGCGGAGACAGAGACGGCCTACAAGATAACTTCCTACTGGTACCTTACTCCAGCAAGAATAAATGCATGGGACCTGGCTAAGTCTGGCCTTTGCTGGAGGGGGTGCGGTAACACGGGCACGTTGGTACATCTTCCTTGGCATTGCCCCAAACTACAGCGATATTGGATGAGTATATTAGATGACATTGATAAGGTGTTTCAAACAGAGATCCCTAGATTCCCCTCATATGTCTTGCTGGGCCTACCCAATCCTATTACGTTTCCCCTTCGCTCGTTGAAGGGACGACAGATGGCACTGGCTCTTAATGCTGCCCTGCAGACAATTCTTGCCCTATGGGGCATAGATAGGTTGCCGACGTATGGGTCCTGGCTCCAGAAGTTATGGTGTATTTTGGCGATGGAAAAGTTGACTTTGGCATCCAAGCAGAGAGTAGGTGACATTTGTGTGTTGTGGAGACCTTTCCTTCAGATCCTGTCTACAGAATTTACCGAGCTAACGTGCCCAACATACCTAAGAGTTCTGGGGCTGACCCGGGAGGTTTAGTACGATGACAAGGGTTGGGGCTATGAGGGTGGCGGAGATCACCATACAATTGGAGCGGTGAAGGGTTCAGATGAGAGGGAGGCAGAGCATGTAGGCAAAGAAGCAAGAATTTTCTTTTTTCTTCTTTTTCATGTTCGTTTGAGTATGAGCACTGTGAGATCCGGTTTGGTGTGCCCTCCGGTCCTGAGGCTAATATGAGCCATACAAGATTGGGGAGATGTCCCCCTAATTTGAAGATTGGGATGGCTGTGTGACGATAAATGCATGTTCAGGGCTATGGGGCATGTCACTATTGAAATGATTGGGGGATCATTACAGTGCTATGTATTGTTCTTCATGTTTAAATGCCAATAAACAGATTTGATCCATAAAAGAGTTTATGAAAATCCATTGTTATTCTTTTGCAACATGGGAATTCTGCCTCTTTTTGTTCTAATAATTAGTAAGGAATATTTAATACAGCTCTAACAATCTTTTGAAGTAATTTCTTATTGCATTTTCTGTTATAAGTTTGTTTTTCAAATGGGAAAAGACTCACATTTCTGCAGTTTTGTCTAGACGTTCTTTTCCCTGGCTTTCACATAAAAATACTGCTCTTGCTTGTCAGGAGGTAACTCTATTTCTTGCCTCTATTGCTTTCTGCTGGGCCATGAGTTCAATGTACTGGTTTTGAGACGGGGTCAGACCTCTCAACAAGAAGAAGCTTACTGTTTTACATATCACTCTGTCAAAAATGCCCGGTTACTTACCGGTAATCTTCATTGCTTTGAGGTCTACTTTTCCCCCTCACGGTCCTTATTCAATGAGCGTTAACTCCTCCCAGAGGATTAGGCACAAAGTCGAACACTACATGTGTCCCATTTCTCCGAGATGGCTTCCCTTTCACTTCCTGACATTTGACATAAAAGAAAGCACCACCAACTTCACATCATGTAGCTTCGAGCTCCCCGAAGCTGATAACACGGATCAATGAAGATTAGCAGTAAGAAACCAGACATTACCTCCTCATCACTCTTCCCCGTCACAGTCCTCATTCAATGTGTCGATAACCAAGCATGCAATCGGCTTCATTAAAAAACACACCATTTTAGTGCATATATTTATTCAGATACTAATGCAATATGATCAAGATTACCTTCATCTCATCAATGATTCTCTAATGAGCTCAACACTGAAGCACCAAAAGCAGCTGATTTATTTCTCCCAAAAACTAACCTATGGTGACTCAAAAATGTGTTAGAGGACGTCCAAGTGGCTGCATTACAGTTCTCTTGCATCATAGCACCCACACATATGCAGCCCTGGAGGCCGCCATGCCTCTGGTCGACCACCCCTAAATCATGTTTAGAAAATTCTCTCCCTGGGTCTTATATTCTTAAATTATAGTCAACTTCATTCATCTACTTAGGGTAGCATTTGAAGGTTTCAACCCCTCACCGGCGACACCAGAAGTAACAAACAACACATCCACTTTTCTCAGGGAAACAAGCTAAATAGACTGTCAAAGCTCTTTTTACATCAAAAGCATGCAGCTTTTGTTCCTCACCTGAACCTGATGAAGGACAAAGAACAGATTTAACCATATCCTCAGCACAATGAAACGATGAAACTACTTTGGGAACAAACTAGAGACATGAACGAAGAATCACCTTATCAGGAAGTAACCCCAAAATGGTTCTGAGGCTAACAACACTGCCAGCTACCCAACCCTTCTTACGGAGAAAATTACATTCAAGTAAAAAAACTGCTTTGTATGTAAGAAATTTCAATTCCACCTGATCAAAGGGAGGTCCTTGTAAAGCATGTAACACCAAAGGTAAATCCCAGGCTGGTGAAGAGCTATAAAGGTGTGGCTTCTTAAACCTTAACAACCCAGAGAACACAGAAGAAGATTTAAGACAATACTTATTAATTAGAAGAATATCAGACTTATCAGGATTTAATTTTATAGCCCGAAACTGACAAAAAGGATGATATTTCCTTAAGAAGAGTAGACATAGTACTATCTGGATTTGAAATTAAGAAAAGAATATCATCAGAGTATGAATCAAATTGCAATTGGTTATACCCATAAAAAAAATCTGAAGTTGATGAATTATGATGAATAAGAGAAAGAAAAGGCCCCAGTGCCAAAATGAATATCAGTGACAATGAAGGGCATCCTTGACGGACTCCCAGCAAAGTAAAATAGGCAGAAGATGGCACATTTACCATTACATAGGATCTAGCGGAAGAGTACAGTAAAGAAACTAACGACATCAAAAAAGGACCAAATCCATGCCATCATAAGGAATGGAGCAAGAAATCCCAGTTAATCCTATTTAAAGCTTTCTCAGCACCAAATGTTATTGCCAATAATGGATATTTAACACATGAGGCTTAACTTAGGACGTTAGAGAACAAACAGGTATTTTCGTAGGCTACCTTACCTTTATGAAGCCTGCCTGTTTCTTTCTGATTAGTTTTAGTAATAGAGAGTAAACCAATAAAACTAAGATGTTAACAAAAATCTTGTAATCAACATTGACAAGGGATTTAGGGTGGTAGGCTTTACATAACTTGTGATCTCTACCCTCTTTTGAAATAAGGTAAATAGTAGCCTCTTGAAATGTACTGGTTTGCATGCCAGCGGTAGAAAAGTAATAAAATGCCCATAAAAGTTTAGGTAACAATATATGAGAGAAGTGAAGTAAAAAGTCTACTGTCAAGCCGTCAGGATCTGGGGTCTTACTCATTTTAAGAAGCAAGAGTTTGTTAAATAGTTCTTCCAAAGAGAGTTCTATTTTCAAAATGGAAAAATCTGTCTGGTTATTCTCTTGGAGATGGTTTCTAGTATATAAAGATCAGTATAGATGTTCACTCATTCTTGCAATATGTCAGCATCTCTAAATGATGTATCACCATCTAAGTTACATATAGAGGCAATACAAGAATGCTGTTTCTTGACCTTGTGATAATTATCTAACACCATCCCCGCTTTGTTATTGCCTTTATAAAATCTAGCACTGTTTTTGAGTGAGATATAGGAAGCTTGATTGTTTCAGGTTATCTTTGGTCTTAGAAACATAAAACAGAGATTCTAACTTTTTAATAGAAGATAAAAACTCTTTGTGCTCTTTATCTTAAGCCCATATTTTTTTGGAAAACATAGTCAATGATAAACCCCCCGGCAATTGCCTAAATATATCCCACAAGTGATGCAGGGACACTTTAGAAGTGTCATTAGGGCAAAATATTCAGAAGTAAATGGTAGAAATAAAGAAGAAAATTGGGCATCCTGAAGAAGAGAGTTATTAAACTATCTGTTAAATGTATTGGCAGGAGGGATCAAATCAAAATCATTTATCAATGGAGCACGATCAGAAAGTACAATAGGACCAATAGTATTAGAGGTAGGAGTGTTTGATAAAGATGGGATCAAGCCTACAGAGGGACCCACGAACAGGAGAGTAAAACGTAGAGGGACAGATTTGTCACTTTGTCACACAAGACAGTGCAGCAGCCGCAAACTCTGCGCTGTGCTACGTGAGAAGTAGAGAGCAGAAGAGCGGCATATTTACAGAACCATGACACTCTCCTCCCCTCTACCTAATTTTGGTGCAGAAATGTGTGGTCGATCGCCATGGACACATCTTTGCACCACAGTGTAAGGGTGTCACCTTGAGTCTGGCATAGGTTTTGAACTAGAAGTGTAACCTTCTGGTACAAAATACTGTGCTTAGACCAACTTTAAACATTTCCCCACTTTGTATGTGTGCTATACAGTGCAGCACACATGCAAAGTTGGAAAAAAAAGGAGAAAAAAAGCATTTCTCTTTCATGGCGCCTATCTGAAATGGGTGCTGTTTTCTGATGCTAGACCATGTCTACTTTTTAAGTAAATACCGCTTAGTGTCAGAAACATTTGGTGGTTGCATGGGAACGTCCATGCACCACCCATGGGACGCCTGCTTGGCACTAAGTAATGCAAAGCAGCACTGTGCGTTGCTTTGCGCTACTTTCGAGTGAATTTCCAGCACTAAACAAGTTTAGCACTGGTAAGTAAATGAGTTAAAAAAGATTTAGGGGCTGATTACAAGTTTGGCGGATGGGCTGCCAGATCGTCATAGTGGTGGCCGCCAAAAGACCAGCATGATGGCGGTCATACAGACCGCCGTATTACGAGTTGCACAAGCAGAACCTCCAAATCCCAGCCAAAAAAACAACACTGGCAGGACTTTGGCTGGTGGGAAATAGGAGGTCCGACTACTGGCACCGCCAGCCCGCCAACAAACAATTGAACCTATTATGAGTAACAAATCACAATGGCGGTTCTTCCATGGCAATCTTCCAATGGAGGTCCGAACCACGGCAGTCACCAAAGTAATACACAGCACCACATTGGATGGATTCAAAATCCACACAGCTAACAGCCATTTACACATCTGACATACCCACAAACAACACTATAAAACACACCCCTTCACATACCACAATCCTTTCCATAATCCTCGCAACACACCAAGCCCAAAGCAATATATAACATCAGAAAACACCATAAATTAGGCACTCCACCGACTCACACAATCACATATCACACTCCCTTAGTCCACACACATTACCCCTATTTGCACCTCACCACCATATTCACTCACCTTTCTGGCACCCAGCGCTCTTCACCACATCACAGAATAAAAATCCCAGTTTCACTGAAGATGAATTAAGAGTCATGGTGGATAAAATTATTAGAGTGAACAACAATTAATTGGGGACCAAGTCCAGCAAACTACTATTGCTAGGAAAATGGAAATGTGGCAAAGGACAGTTGACAGGGTGAATGCTGTAGGCACCACCCCATGCATACAGGACGACATCAGGAAGAGGTGAAACGACCACAGGGGGAAGGAATGTTCCACGGCATCCAGGCACCAACTGGCGGTCTGAATACTGGTGGTGGTCCTCCACCTCCTCTCGTAGAGTTCACATCATGGGAGGAGAAGGTCTTTGGCATCCTGCATCCTGAGGGCTTGGCAGGAATACCTGGGAGAGTGGAGTCTGGTAAGTCACTACAACAAATATGTCACCAAAATGTATTGTCATGCATGCTTACTGATCACCTTTTGCCATCTTCACTGTCACCTCACTCAGCACCCCTGTGTCCAACTGTCTGAATACCCCTGTCTAGCAATTCACGTGTGAGGTTAACTGTCAACACCAGGACAGTGCGCGCTCTACGGGCATCTAGAATGCAAAAACCCAACACTCGCAAGATAATGTAATTTATGCATTGTGATGATATGTTATTGTTTAACCTTTTGCATTGCAGAATTCCATCCAAAAGATTCATTTTTAAGGTGCTTATAAATACTGTACATTTGCAATGTATTGCTGCAGACATTCAGAGTGTGTTAGGGTGTGGTCCCTTTCCAGGGCATTCTAGAGACTTTCCCTGCAACATGCCTGGGCGTGGTTCTAGGCTGGGCCAAGACTCTATAAAAGAGAGTCAGCCCAACTTCCAGTGCTCACTATTCAGAGGTCCCGGTGCAGAGCAGCAGCTTCTTCCTGAGCTCCTGTCCCGGCGGCCTATTTGGATTTTCCAGTCTTCTGCGCTCATCTCTCATTGGTGATCACTGTTTCCAGGCGGTAAGACGGTGTTTGGACATTTCCCAACACCGTAATTGAGAATTTTCATATTCTTGATTTTAATTCTTAAATGAATAACAGATTACTTGTGTGCTGCAATTTTTTGACATTTGTATGGTGGTTTGCAAATAGGGAGGACGGCAATTTATTCCATAAAGATTTGACTTTGTTATTACATTGTTGTTCATTGCGCGCTGATATTTCTTGACATTTACATGATGTTTTACGAGTTGGCAAGACGTGTAACTCGTTTCATGAGCATTTAACTTTGTTGTTCATTGCGCGCTACCATTTTCTGGCATTTACATGGTGGCATTCGAATCGGCAACACGCGCGATTCTTTCCTTGAGTGTTTTTTCATGTTATTCATTGTGCGCTACCATTTCTTGGCATTTGCATGGTGGCATTTGAATCGGCAAGACGCGCAGGGCCGTATTTATACTCCGTTTGCGCCGAATTTGCGTCGTTTTTTTCGACGCAAATTCGACGCTAAACTAACGCCAACTAACGCCATATTTATACTATGGCGTTAGAGGCGAATAGCGCCAAAGTTCCCGGAATGTGCGTCATTTTTTAGCGTGAACCCCTTCCTTGCGTTAATGATATGCAAGGGAGGCGTTCCCGTCTAAAAAATGACTCCCAGGCCTTTACGTGGTATTTATACTCCCGGGCAAAAGAGACGCCCGGGAGTGGGCGTGGCTAAAAACGGCGCATTTGCACCGCTTTTTAACGCCTGGGTCAGGCATGGCGTTAAGGGACAAGTGGGCTCAAAATGAGCCCAGAGTGCCCTCCCCTGCCCCCAGGGACCCCCCCTGCCACCCTTGCCCACCCCAGGAGGACACCCAAGGCTGGAGGGACCCACCCCAGGGACATTCAGGTAAGTATTTTTTTTTTTTTTTTTTATTTTTTTTTTTGGCATAGGGGGGCCTGATTTGTGCCCCCCTACATGCCACTATGCCCAATGACCATGCCCAGGGGACAGAAGTCCCCTGGGCATGGCCATTGGGCAAGGGGGCATGACTCCTATCTTTACAATGATAGGAGTCATGTTGATGGGGGATGGGCGTCGAAAATAAATGGCGCAAGTCGGGTTACGATGATTTTTTCGACGTAACCTGACTTGCCCCATTTTAAGACGCCCATGCGCCATTTTCCCCCTACGCCGGCGCTGCCTGGTGTACGTGGTTTTTCTCGCGCACACCAGGCAGCGCCGGTCTGCTTGCGCCGGCTAACGCCATTCAATAAATACGGCGCCCGCATGGCGCTTCAGAATGGCGTTAGCCGGCGCAAAACTTTTTGACGCTAAACTGCGTTAGCGCAGTTTAGCGTCAAAAAGTATAAATATGGGCCGCAATTCTTTCCCTGAGTGCTTTTCATGTTGTTCATTGTGCGCTACCATTTCTTGGCATTTGAATTGGCAAGACGCGCAATTCTTTCCTCGTATATAAATAATGTAAATTACTGTGCGCTACTATTCTAAGACATTTTCTTGGTAGCATTTCAAGTTGACACGTTGCGTGATTTATTCCTTGAATCTACGTTGTGTGATTTCATGGTGCACAATCCTTTATGGTGTTTAATATTCATATAAAAATCTGCAATGTGCGCAATTCACTTCCCAATGTTTTTTCTGAGATGAACACAACAATATCAGAGTTCTAGATGTAATGCTGTGTGTTCCTGATATATATTCTTAAAAGGAGATTCATATGGTTGTTTAGAAATTGCTCAGAGTGTTTCCTGATTCTCATGCTGAAGAAAGTATACGAATCTGAAAGTCCTATTTAACTTTTCCTGTTTCCTCCTCAGGCATTCGGTCATCTAAAGCCTAGTCAGTTTTAGGACTATTCTAGGGTTGTTCATGTTTTTTTGGAAAAGACGAAGCTTAGAGTTGTAGCATGGTACTGATTTCATGAGATGTAATTTTGATGTTGTGTCTCCTTCCCAGCTGTTCCCGTCCTAATCCCCTTTTCCCCACTTGGACTCTCTTAGACTCTGTGATCAATCTAATCAGAGTATTGGAGCTGTCTTGTGGTGGAAGTGTTGGGAACGTGCACAGACCCCGAGGATCTGGTGACTCTGACATTAACACACCTGGGCAGAGTATCTTGGGTATGGTGTGGGTAGTAGAGGGACTGACAGCACTACAACTCTCAGCAGGCATTGTTATACCATTACAAAACACTTGAACAGTGTGCCACACCAAATTAACCTTGTTGTGCATATCATTTGTCAACTGTACTCACCTGAGAGGGGGACAACTGGACAGTGTGTGGTTGTAGAGCAGGCAGTGGCAGTAATGCTAAGGCCAGGGAGCAACAGTAGGGTCACCCCCCAGCCAATACACAGTACCCTTATACAAAAGACCCTTCTTCTTCTATTTACCCATTGCAATGTACACACCTGAGAGGAGGACAACTGGACAGTGTGGGTGTAGCGCAGGCACTGAAAGGAATGCTAAGGCCAGGGAGCAACAGTAGGGTCACCCCCCAGCCACCACACCGCACCCTGATACAAAAGACCCTTCTCCCTCTACTCACCCATTGAACTCTATTCACCTGATAGGAGGACAACTGGACAGTGTGGGTGTAGTGCAGGCATTGATAGGAATGCTAAGGCCAGGGAGCAATAGTAGGGTCACCCCCCAGCCAACACACAGCACCCTGATACAAAAGATCCTTCTCCCGCTACTCACCCATTGAAATGTACTCACCTGAGAGGAGGAACCCTGTATAGGGTGTGAATTTAGGACAGGCAGTAAAATAGCAAGAACTCATAGGAGGATCCCTTACTCTCACACCAAGCTACAGTACACTGAACACTAGCAAAAATGAAGTGCAAACACCTGGGGAAGATACATAGAGGAACTGCCTGTAGTACAGGGAGACACAGCACTGCTAATGCCAGGAGGCTCTGTCTACTCTATCCAATGACACAGCCCACTCTTCACAAGTTCAAATATCCCTTTAGGTATACTTGCATTGGAAGTCGCCCTCCTTAGAGGAGTGACAATGTAAACTGTGAATTGTGTCATGAGTAACATCACTAAAAATACCAGGAGCCCAAGCCCATGTTACCACAAATACCAGGCCACTGGTCATACTGTATTGTGCACTGTCTGTGAATTCACTTATGGAGTTGTAACACCTGGGAGGCACAAGGATACAGAGTATGGATACATCTTATGCCCCAGCCAAGGATCCTGAGTCACAGCAACTCCCCTCAGACAATGATGGTCCTGGAACCAGTGGGAGGGGGCAAGCTGCACCAAGGGTGCAGACACGTGGGGTAGGGTGCGTGGGAGGGATGCTGTGGTCCAGGGGCATGAGGCCACTGGGGATGAACCTGGCCAAGAAACCATTGCCCAAGTCTTGGGAGCTTACCAGAAAACCCAAGGCATGATGGGTCAGGTACTCACTGAACGCAGGGAAATGAGACCAATGCAAAGGGACCACCATCAAGAGGCAATGGAGAAGTGGGAGGCCACCAACACCATCTTGGGCTCCATATCAGGGGTGTTTACTGACATCCGCAGTATCCTGAGCATGGAACATGCACAACACCACATGCCTTCCAGCAGCCCTGCAACACCAGGCTCTTCTACACTAATGCCAGCCACTGGAAGAGAGTCCCTCTCAGGGGAAGTTACCATCTCAGACACCACTGCATCTGTATCTACTGATCCCCCCTCCTGCAAGCTGCCAAGAAGCCAGAAGCAATGGATAGCAAGACAGACACCACTGCCAGAAAGTGAACTCCCTTTGTGTGCCATGCATCCATTCTGTTGACTGTACTCCAACCACTTTCCATTTTCCAGGGTAGTAGGACACTGGACATTGGACTCCAAATGTATTGGATTCCACTAAAATGATTTCACTCACCATGACTGATTCCCTCACATTCTTTTTTGTTGTCCTATTTTTACTTATTGTGTGCACCTATGTAAATAAATGCACCAATAATGAAAACATTGCCTGCTTGCTTCTGTTACACAGTAGAAATGTTGAGTTGTAAGCCCTTGTGGTGCACATGAGGAAGACACAAAATGGTACTTGAAGAAGGGGCATGGCAAGGTGGTGTCATGCTGAGGATTATTAGCAACACACTGATTCAAGTGTCTGGTCACACCTAACATTTTATTGCACGCTATAGCACATAGGCTGGCCAAATCTCTGTACTGTCATAGTCAAGTATGTCTGAAACATATAGGATAAGGCAAGATATGGCAAGGTGCCATCCCCCACATCATAGATGAAAGGGTTTAGTCAGACCTTGTCCTGGATATTAGGCCAACAGATCAGTGGATGAGTATACCAGCTGGACCCTTAACACATGCCAAAACCATGTCTGCCAACTTAACATATGCCATGGCACAAACAGAGGGAAGTAGAAAAGTCCCTGATCATAGCTCCATTATATTATAATGACAAACCATCTGCTGCAAAGATACAAACCCGTATCAGTTTTTTTGCACAGGCACTGTGTCCTGCAATGTGGAAAGAAATCAACAACTACAAACGGGACATACAAGTTCATTGTCAAATCAATTTGAAGGCATAATGGATGGATTGAATTTGATGACACGTGTTAAGGCCACATGATCACACTCATGAGACAAATGGACCAGCACACCACATCAAACATGTGTATTGTGTACCTCATTTTCCACTGCCCAGGCTGCTGAGGCACAGGACTCATACACCACAAAACTGCGAGCAACATTACCTGGATCAATCCATGTTCACTTCACATGTCAGACCAGCAACTGCTACCTTTCAATGACACAACTCCAAAATGGTTGGTCAAGCAATACATATGAACCAACATAATTTCTGATGTCAATTGATACACTGACAATGCAATGAAATGAGTCAAAGAAAGAAGATAATCAAGGTAGTCACATGATAAAGTTTGACGTAGCTTGCTAATCTTGCCTGTATGATGCATAGCATGAGATGCACTGTCTCTTTGCTAAGGAAATGCCCTACTCAACACATCCTGAGACCTACAGTTCACCATACGGTTATGGTATTCACACTACATCACATACTTACATTCAAGTGAAGTAATGATTGATGAGATCTGCTTGAATCTCTCCACCTTCATCCTCATCACTGTCACCCTCACTTGGCATTTCCAGGACCTCACCCGGTGGCACTGTTAGTTCCCCCTCATCAGGAATAAAAGGGATATTTCTCCTCAGGGCAATGTTGTGGAGTATGCAGCAGGCCACAATGATCTTACACACTTTAGTGGGTGAGTAGAGGAGGGCTCCATCAAACTTGTCCAAACAACAGAATCTGGCTTTCAGGAGCCCAAAAGCTCACTTCACTACATGACGTGCCTTTCCATGGGCCTTGATGAAGCATATTTCCACTGGAGTACTTGAGTTCCTCACCGGTGTCAACGACCATGGACGATTTGGGTATGTAGAGTCCCCTGTAAGAGAATGCAACATATGTGCAACCATGAGTCCCTCGAATCGTTTTCATTGCAGCAGGCACAGCATACAAACAGACAGGACATATATGACTTACCAATCAGCCAGGCCCTCTCTTGGTACAGTTGTGTCATCAGCTGTGGAATAGTGCTGCTCCGCATGATGAAGGCATCATGGACTGAACCCGGATAACGGGCACAGACCTGGGAAATGTAGAGATCCACTAAACAGACAACTTTGACATTGATGGAATTGAAGTTCTTACAGTTCTGATACATTTGTTCATTGCCATGCGGTGGAACCAAGGCTACATGCCTCCCACCAATGGCTCCAACCACTTGTGGGATGTGTGCCAAGCCATAGAAGTCTGCCTTCACATGAGCCAAATCCTGATGTTGAGGAAACCGGATATAGCTGTCCAGGTATTTCAACATTGCAGAGAGTACATCCTTCAAGAACATACTGAACATAGGCTGGGACATCCCAGCAAATAGGGCCACTGTATTTTGGAAGGACCCTGTGGCCAGGAAGTGCAACACTGACATAACTGGAACAATGGGTGGTAGGCTATTTGGATGACTGATGGCTGGCATCAGATCTAGCTCCAACAGACGACAAGGCTCCACGATTGTCCGGCTATCCAGTCATTAGATCTGTATGATGTGCCTGTCTTCCATGGCCTGTATATCTGCCAGGGGACGGTACATAGGAGGTTGTTTGATCCTTACCCTCCCAGGGTAACTCTGTGGGACAAAAGGAGAGCATAGCCATCATTCAACGTGTCCCTTGCAAGATTCATATTGCATTTCATTTCCTAACAGTGACATGGCATTTGAGTAGCTGACTACATGATACACAGTACACATCTCCACTTATTATGACACATCAGTCATATCTTTATAACCTTTGCAACATATGCGCACACATCTGCTATATGGATGGCTACAATATGTGTATGTGACTTGCCACTTGGATTGTGATTTCATGCACATATAACAATTTTGGATGAGTGGATGGGTGTTTGAGCTTTAAACTAAATAATGAAGCCACATGTGTTTGGCATCATACAAATGTGATGACCAAGGAGATTTCACATGACAGGACTAGGCCAGCACGAATGAATCGCCAGAACAAAATGTATGTACTTGTGACGCTGTTACAAATACATGAAATAGCATTATTTGCCTCTAAAATGACAGATGCCTGACTTACTCAACTGGACATTAGGGAACCACCCACGACCGCTAGCGGAAGTCATCATGGTTGTTGGTGGACGCAACAGCGGCAGACACAGCCAAAGGCTAATCTTGTTCCAGTGGTGGTCTTTGGCCTATGACTGTGACCGCCAGCCGTGACAGTCGCGTACATGGCAGACGTGACCGCCATCTTCTGCAGAATCCCTCACTTGACTCCTGACACTGCTGCCAGCAAGACCGCCACAACCTGAGCTGCTGTGTACTGACTCTGTGAGCAATCTTGCCACGTCCAATAGGTGATAGGACCCCTGCTTTCTCCCTGAAGAGCTGGACAAGCTTGTGGAGGAGGTCCTATCCCTGTATGGACAGCTCTACGTTACACCAGAGGAGCAGGTAAGTATCCCATGTGCGCACTTTCCGCTATACTTTTACATAAGTAAACTTTAGACAGGCTAAAGATTGTCACAACATGTAATGTAATGAATTGTGATCCCTGTAGGTGCTGTCAGTGTGCATTAATTTGTGAGTCAAACTGCATGTTTCAGTGTGAGCCAATTGCGATAGTGGAGTTTGTAGGCTGCTTTTTGCCTGTATGGACTGTATGCTGGGGTTGATAATCAGAGATGGTAGATGTTAATGTGCATTCTTGGTTGTGGGATTTACCACTCATTTGCCACCTGGTGTTGTGTGCCTCATAGTATTTTTGCTCTCTGTCAGGTTGCTAGTCCTTGTCACACAGAAGTCACAGTTGACCTACCTAGTAAGTGGTGGGCCTGAGCTGCGTTGTGTGTGGGTCAGCCCACTGGAGCGTGTATGTAGTCACGTCCCTGTTTCCATTGATTGCTATGTGCGGCAAGTGGTTAGGATGGTCAAGACAGGATGTTCTTAGCTTGGCACACTGACATGTTTGTGACTCAGCCATTTTGTATGGGACTTGTTGAGATGATCTCTTGTCTTGTCTTTTGCATCCATGCACGTCAACACTCATCAGAAGAAAGGGATATGGAGAGCCATCGCCAAGAAGATGCAGACCCTGGGGGTGCACAGCGGCGGAGCGCCCACTGTTAGAAAAGGTGGGAGGACCTGAAACGCTAGGCCCGGAAGATCACAGAGGCCCAGCTGGGGCTGTCCTCCCAATGTGGATGGGGTGCCCGTCGGACAATGACCCCCCCCGATGGCCTGCATTCAGGCGGTGGCCTACCTACAGCTGTATAGGTGTTTGAGAGCAGCACAGCAGCCACAAGGGGGTGAGTACAAGGAAAATTTCGTACTTGAGCCTTTAAACATTTATTTTGGTGAGGGAGTGACTGCTCACCCTGACCATGAGGGATGTGTACTGTGTTACAGTTCATATGTTAGCTAGCATGAGTAGATGGACTATGTGTTTTCAAATGGTGTGCTCTGCCTTTTGGCCTAGGGACCATGGACACTACTGTCTGAAATTGTCATTCCATCAACTCACCAGGCAGGACATATGGGTGTGTTTTGTGAACCAAAGTTCTTCATTTCCTCTTCTGGTGGGTCTCAGGTTTCAGCAACAGGTCACTCCTCCCAAATGCTGCAGGACACAGGTGAGTATGAAGTGGGTCACTGTCCTCTGCCATGTGCCTGGGAATATGTGCATACTGACATAGGCCACTCTGGAGCAAGTCAGTCAGTCAGCCAGGAGCAAGTGTTTTTCAGGGTATGATGGATGCAGGTGCCTCTCTTCAAACTGTGATGCCTAGATGTCCATCTTACATGTGACATGACTTACATGGCTAAATATTGACAACTGTAGCACACCACTTTCCCTTGGTAAGTGGGGAATGTGCATAATAATGTTTTGTGTGTCTTTACTGTAGCCAACAATCTTTGTGCTCCATTCCCCTTAAAAAAACATATCAATGCTAGTGTGATTGGCATGTGCCACCCATGAGGATGGATGATGTCTGGAGTCTCACACATAAATGTGCATTGTGAACTCTGGTTGTAAAGGTACGCCTAAATAGGTTGTCCTTTTCTTGTCACCATCATACCTCATCTGACTGATACCTTAATGCGTCACAGTATGTCATTAGTCATGTACAACTGCAGAAACCTAGAGGGACACTGGTGGTAGTGCCAGAGTGGTTTTCCACTTCATGTTCATATGTACACTTGGTGTGTGATAATGTTTATATGTGCAATGAACATGTGCAATGATTGTGGATTGTGCCCTGACAGTTGGGCTGCATCATGGTATGTCATCCAGTGATGTTTGCATCACATATGACTGGGCAGACAGGTGCCATGCTTGCAATGCAAGAGATGTGAGTAGTGATGTTGCTTGTCATTGGACGTCAAGTTTGGGTTCTACTGTTAGTGATTGCGAGTTCTGTGTCTCTACATTCAGCATGGTACAGTTATGTACTACATATACACTAAGATGTAGACATAGAAGTGGCTATCAAACGTTGGTGGTGGATATCCTATTATTTCTGAGTTTACTTGCATTTTTACATTAAATTATTTAATATTGGATGTAAAAAAAAAAAACAACGAACCTTATTACACATGATGTCTCAGGCATGTTGTATGTCACAGATTAGAAATTTGCATCATGATGACCTTCTGTACTGTATAATCTAAGATTCTATTATTCTTTTTGTGTCACGCAAAGTCACATACTATGTTAAAGTAATTTTCACAGAAGTCACGGGTTTAAGGATATTAGATGCTGAGTGGGACGAGCCCCATTTAATTTAGTTAACATTTATGTTTTGCAGCCCTGATGAAGTCTTTGAGAACAAATTTTCTCTTAGGACGAAACACGTGTTGGCTGTTGGTGGATTGTACATATTTTTTTCCAATGGATTTCACATCTCAAGATTAAACAGAACTTTTTCCTAACATCCCGGTCCGAATCATATTTGATGGTGTATCAAGTCTTGACACATATGGAGGACTGAATTTTATTCATGAGTGCCCTGACACCTGTTATGTCGATGTTTGGTTTCCTATGGAAACATTGGAGGAGGGAGGAAGATCCTCCTGCCAGGAGCACCTTGTCCTTATAAGGATTTATTATGTTTATTTGGTGATAGACTGTGAGCGCTGTTTCCTATATCTTTCTTCCCTTTGATAAATTGTGTTCTCATATTTTTGTATAGGAAAGCTGCTTCAGACACCTTCATTGTATAGTGTAAACTGGTTATATCCGTTCATATAAATATGGACCGGGACAAATTGGCAGCAGATATTTTTGGTAATCTGGAACACACAAGGCGTGTTATGAAACCTCATGCATCTGGCGCTCTTAAAGCCACAGTAGGCTTACGGGAAAAATTCTTTAGACTGGAAAAATTGAAAAAACAGGAGGTCTCTAAATGGTGGGATGGTGCCACGTTGAAACAATATGTGAAACTGAACAGGATTCCTAGGGGACTTAGACCCCATATTTTTCCCACATTTGATGATCTAGACCCTGACCTATTAGATAGTTGGGAACAAGAACTAATTTCAAGCTCGCTGAGACTGATGAATATTCTGATAGAAAACTCAGAGAGAAAGGTCAGAAGATTACAAACAGAGATATCTGCTTTAGAAACAGAAATTAAGAACATGAATCTGGAAGAATCAACTGCTAAAAACTATAAGATCTTAAATGAGATTATTGATCAACATCAGAATGACATCACTCAAAGAAAAACGCGTAAGCTCAGACGAGATGAATTAGATTACAAAAATGGCAGGATATTTACATTCTCTCGTAAATACGATCACCTGGTCAAAAGGGTGGAGCATATACAGACTCAGGAGGTTGGTTCCACATCATCCTTAAATAGCGCTTCAACCAGTAACAGTGAAATGAGTGGGATATCTAACGTATCCAGACAGGATGTCACAATACAACAAAACACTCCCTCTTTTTTAGCGGAGGTCCAAAGAATAGGACAAGGGCAATGGGAAACAAACCGATGCAAGATAGACCCCGGAAAACAAGGAGGGGCAGGAGAGGAGGAACTCACAGAGGGAAGAAAAGGAATGAAGACCAGATCATGGAACAAGGAGAAATAGGTAATAAACATAAAGGTTTGATTAACATTATTAACCTTTCCAGTATGGAACGTACGACACATGACTGTACACAACTTGGTAGAGGTCTTGGCTTTTGTCCAGGTGATTTTGGTGATTTCCAAATAACAAAAATTGATTTTTTCAAATTTATTAGGCATTTAAAAGTAAAAAAAAAAAAATTTTCAACATACTGACAATAGGGAAATGAATGTCCTTTCTGACATCAAAAGGGATCACCACTCTCTGTCCATTAAGGATATGTATGACACAGCCACCTTATTATCTATTACAGACTGTGAACAGGATCCTACCACTATTTCTCAGATTCTAGCAGACCTGGATGTTCCATCAGATACACAGTATAGTGGCTTAAGGTCCAAATCAAGGTGGACACCCACACTTTCGAGTGGGAACTGCATTGATACATTCTTTAAACTAGTCTGGCGGGATTTGAATGCTATAGAATCGAAGAAAAATACTCAGCAGTATTTTGGTTGTCACAATCTGAACCATGAGGAACGCACTAATTTAAGGCAGCTACAGACACGAACAGATATCACAATTAGGGAGGCTGATAAAGGCGGCAATATCGTGATCATGAATACCTTAGATTACGACCAAGAAATTCATAGACAACTTCATGATGCTACATGTTATGAAAAAAATGATGGTGACCCTATCCCTGAACTAGCAAACAGGATTAACACATTTTTGCAGGAATGCCTGAACTTATCACTAATAATAGAGGATGAATACATGTACCTTCCTGTTCTTAAGCCTAGGAATCCTTGTATTTACACATTACCAAAAATACACAAGAATCCCATTTCTCCACCGGGTAGGCCCATTGTCTCAGGTATAGGTGGCCCCAGAGAGAGGCTTTCAGAATATGTGGACATCTTTTTGTAACCATTTGTGGTGAATCTACCTTCTTATATCAAGGATACCAAGCACATATTAAGTATCCTGGCAGACATTACTTGGGAATCAGGGATGACTTTAGTGACATTGGATGTTACCTCCCTCTATAAGTGTATTAGTCACGATTTGGGACTGTTAGCCCTACGCCACTTTCTTCATAAAAGACCAGCGAGTTTGTATGATCACACTGATATGTTATTGAAAATGGTGGAACTGATTTTGAATAACAATGTCTTTTTATTTAAGAAGGAATGGTATCGCCAGAAACAGGGCGTGGCTATGGGGTCAAGATTCTCACCAGCATATGCTAACCTTTTTATGTTTTTTTTTCACAAAGTGTCATTTGGAGCAAGGAGGGAAATACATGGAATACTGATATACTCTTTTGGGGCAGATACATAGATGACTGTCTAATGATTTGGACGGGTGATACACAGAAACTCAAGGATTTTATAGCCTATCTGAACACCAATGCTTTCAATATTCGATTCACTTCTGAATACAGCACGACCAGCATTGCATTTTGAGATGTTGAGCTTTTCATTCATGAGAATAAAGTTGAGAGTTGTCTCTATAGAAAGAGCACAGCATGTAATTCCATTCTACACGCGCAGAGTGCACACCCGAAACATCAAATAAACTCTGTACCATATGGTGAAATGGTACGAGCAAGGAGGAACTGCAGTCTAGAGGAGGATTTTGTACGTTACATAGATGATATGCGAATTAGATTTAAATCCAGGGGCTATCCTCCCCATATCGTTGATAAGGCACGTGACAGAGCTATGCGCCTGAAGAGGACTGACACACTCAACCCAAAATCTAGATCAGGTAACAGCAATATCCGCTGTACAGTGAGTTACACGAAAACATCTGCACTACTGCGCAAATGCATGAATATACATTGGCATATACTAGTAGCTGATCCTATTCTTAAGAGAGTGATCTCCGATACTCCTGCCTTTTCATATCGTAGGGGCAGAACCCTAAAAAACATGCTATGCCCCAGTTATCGTATTGGATATCAACAGGACAACTGGCTTACGAGTCGCAATAAAGGTTTTTATAAGTGCCGACATTGTGGCATGTGCAGATTGGCTACTTAAGGCATTTCTACATTTAAGAGCTCTACCGGGGACCAATTTGTTATCAGATACAACATTACTTGTGATAGCAGTTTTGTCATTTACATGATCACCTGCAAATGCGGTCGTTATTATGTTAGGGAGTACCATTAGGTCATTAAAGACTAGAGTGAGTGAACACTTTAGGGCGCTAAGACAGGATGATGACCGATATCCCATAGTCAGTCACATGAGACATTGTTCCAAACAAGGTCACACAAAGGGATTTGAATTTTTTGGTTTTGACCATGTAACCAGGGATCCCAGAGGAGGTAATAGGGAGTTGGCCCTTAGAAGACGTGAGTGCCATTGGATCCTCAAACTTAGAGCGGTGTAATGGGGTCTCAATACAAACTTTGAAATGGAATATTACCTGGGGGATTAATAGGATATCTAGCTCATCCAGGTATACGGAGCCACTGTATTCTCATGGATGGACCAACAATGATGACTAATGTTTTCTGACTTAATGATCATGTCAGAGTGGGCAGGTAGAGATAAGAATTATATCGGCTGCTATGTATGATTATGACTTTTGGTAATTACCTACTAACTACGAATTTAAGTAGTTAGATTACTTATCCGTCTGTGTTGCATACAGACTTATGTTATGTTTTGATGACTCTAATGATGACTGTCACACACAGGTGTAAAACTTTTTCTATCAGGATGTATGTGGTATGGTCATGACACATGTGTGAAAGGTCCTCATTGCAATTACCTTTGGATTATAAATTTTCCATCTGTCTGTCCCTTATAGACTTCGTTTCTACCGTTACTAGCTATTCTGTCCCTTATTCCTTTCAGTTTTATTAGACACACTGCTGAACTTTGCCTCCATTTCAACCCACTCTCGGGTGATGGTGGGGTTTGTTTGTGGTAATACTTGCATTAGCTTTCATATAGAAGTTAGCGCCCGCTTTGGGGACGTGTACATATTTCTTTCAAGCTTACGTTTATTTTGTTTCCCACAATTCGGGGAATTTGCATTTTAAACGCCAAGGGAGAACATCATTACGGGTGTTCTGTTAGTTATTATGACGGCTAGTTTAACAGTTGCTGAAACTTGTTACAATACAATTCTCTATACTCAAGACGGCGCCCACGTTGAGGACGCCAGTCCTCTTTTCATTTTAGTCGTAAAGCGGCGAGGAGGCCGGCTTAAAATGAGGTCTCCTCGACTGCTGGTGTTTCTTTACACTCCCACGCGGAGGAGCGCCGCGTTAAGAACGGGAACGCATCTCCCTGCTCCTTGGAGCTGGAGGTAAGCAATGGGATGTCTATTAACTTCTCTGAGCAACATTTAATTTAAATTTTAGTTTAGAGTGGATTAACTTTCACGTAGTAACTGCTTATTTTGCAGTGAACCGGATATGCGCTATACTGAGCAGGATGGCATAAAATTCTGACAATTTATTTTTAAGGTATGTAGTGTTTGGGCATGGATTAATAACTTGTATTCCACGTTTATATTTAGCTCCAAGCAGGGCTTATTTGGGTTTCCTTTTTTCTATTTCAGACATATAGATAGATTTCACTTGAGATGGGGACTCAAATAAATATTAGTTTATAGTCCCTGCAACCATGTATTAAGGTATGACAGCATTTTTCTGGGAGCATATTCGTTCACCACTTATTGCTACTCTTGCATTAGGTTGAGCTGATAACTTTATGGCTCCTTTTAATGGCCCTTTCTATTCTTATTTGTAATTTCTTTCATTTGGCTACTTAGGACACGCTCTCTCTTTCCTATGATTTATATCTTATATGAGAACTTTTCACGTGAGTGCCATGACTATCCTATAATTTCTGAGTTTACTTGCATTTTTACATTAAATTATTTAATATTGGATGTAAATCCCCCCCGACGAACCTTATTTCACATGATGTCTCATGCATGTTTTATGTCACAGATTAGAAATTTGCATCATGATGACCTTCTGTATAATCTAAGATTCTATTATTCTTTTTGTGTCACGCAAAGTCACATACCATGTTAAATTAATTTTCACAGAAGTCACGGGTTTAAGGATATTAGATGCTGAGTGGGACGAGTCCCATTTAATTTAGTTAACATTTATGTTTTGCAGCCCTGATGAAGTCTTTGAGAACAAATTGTCTCTTAGGACGAAACACGTGTTGGCTGTTGGTGGATTGTAAATATTGGTTTCCAATGGATTTTACATCTCAAGATTAAACAGAACTTTTTCCTAACATCCCGGTCCGAATCATAATTGATGGTGTATCAAGTCTTGACACGTATGGAGGACTGAATTTTATTCATGAGTGCCCTGACACCTGTTATGTCGACGTTGGTGGTGGCTATCCTGGGCCTTACAGATTCATTATTGTGTGTATTCTCAAGAAATCTCTTCATGAGATTTGTGACCTGACTTCATTTTTGTTCCTTTAATGCCACCTGTGGGGCATGTCTGAGTGATATTACTCCTACCTCCTGGACTCATTTTGGGAGGTGACACTTAGGGAGCTGTTCATTGTTGTGATGTGTAAATGGTGACATGAACTTTACCATGTAAGCAACTCCAGGATACTGCACATTTGTGGCTGTGTTGTCTGCATTTCCTTTGCAACAAGTGGTATTGTTGGTACATGACGTCAGTGAGTGCAGAATAGGTGTGTGCATGGGCTTGTGTCTGTGTAATTGATGGGGTACCTTACAGTGGGGCCCAGTAGTTGGCTGCTAGTCAACTAAGGTCTGATGCATGTGGCACAGGTTTGAGAATGGAGTGTTAACCTAGTTGTGGTATGGTTAGTGTTTTTGCTAGACTCCAGCTATGCTATTGTTGTTGTCTGAGATCCACATTTACTCAGGTGAAACTTTTGTTAATCCAGATGGCATGCCTATTTTTGTATTAGCACATGATTGTGCCAATTAGGTGGCATTCGTTGATTGGGTTCACTTGACATGATGGTATGTTTTGTTTCTCAGATTTGTGATTGAAGTGTTTTCATGTCCGTGTAATGACCATATCCCTCTTTATATTGTCAGCATCAGCACAGGCAGGTGAAGAAGACAGTGCCACGCCGAGTGAGGAAGCATTTGGCCATGAGACCTCGGGACCTCGGGTCAGGATACCACTAACACAGAGGGACCCAGTGGCCCTGAGGATGAGGGGAGTGCCACAGGGAAGACCGGATCTGCTACATCATGCTTGGATTCCTCCTCTACTGGCCACTCCCTAGTGGTGGTGGACCCATCAGGGGACCTCCCCAAGTACCATCCTTGTCCGCTACCCCCTGTTCTATCACCGCCCTCTCTGTTGTTCCCCACCGAGTTGGCCATGCCCACTTACCCAAGAGGGTGGGGGTCTCCTTTTCCCCAGGCACTTCTGCCCCAGCCCCTGTTACACCTTCTGCCGTCAGTGAGGAGGCTATTGACCTTCTGAGAAGCATCTCTGTGCGTCAGTCTGCCGTTGTAAATGCCATCCAGGGGTTGGTGGCACAACTCTAGCAGACCAACATGGTCCTGGAAGGTATTCACGGTGCAATGGCTGACCTACAGAGATTTTTTCAGGCTGTGGCCTCCACACTGATGGCAGCCAGTCACCCCCTGTCTTACGTCCACCTTCCTCTTCCCAGTCCAGTTCCCCCCTTCCCCAACCAACCCAAAGCACACAGACTTACTCTCCTGCATCCATCTCAACAGACAAAGGTAATGCACACAAACTCAAGCACCACAAAACCCACTGACACACACACACAAACAACATTCACCTGCAGACACAGCAACAGTCACAACCTGCCCTGACACCACCCACACCCCAAGCATCACAGACTCGACATCAGGCATACCCACATGCACAACATCAACAGTCACTGATACAGCCACCATACCCATCCTACCTGTGTTCACAACACCACAGCAGACACTCAGACATCCATCCTAATCACCACAAACATCACAACTACTGACATACCTACATGAACCACATCCACGATACCTGCAGTCACCAGCCCAACAGATAACCACCCACCCACCCACCACGGCATTCCTAAGCACCTCCAGCCCCCTCCTAGGCCCAAGACACATAAACACCCTCCCCCACCCACCCAACAGACACCCACAAGCATACCTCCCACAAGCATATACCCAAGACATCCACAACTACACGTCAGACAATCACTCCCTCAACCTCCAACCTCAAAACCCCTTCTGATGACTGTCTCTGTATGTCTAAAAAACCTTTCCTCTGTGATCTAGACCTTACCCCTATTCTACACCCCGTTTCACACCCAAAAGGGCCAATGTCCTGTCCAAGGCCATCCCTTCCCCCTCCAAGACCTCCCCTGCCTCCCCTGCAAGCACCATGCCCCTACTCCCACCAAGAAGAAGCTCACCCCTCCCAAGAAGGGCCACCCCCCAAATCCAAACCCTCTCCCTTCCACCCCCAGATAATCCCTGAGGTGCCTGCATGCCCCCTTGATGCCCCATCCTGTGGAGGTTACATGGTAGTTAGGAGTCCAGTTTGGGCACATCACAGTGCCATGATTTGCAGAATAGATGGACTGGCCTATGGACTTGGACTTTAACTATTTATTTAAATAAACTCATCCAGTTGTAGTTTTGTTGGGTACATCTTTGTCCTACAATTCCTTTCCTAGATTTCTGTTGTTCATGAGTGACATTGGTTGTGTGCCTGTAGTTGTGTGTTTTTGTGCCTGCTTGGTGCTCCACGTGGTGTTGTTTGCAGTCTATGAGTTTGTTTGCAGTGCTGTTGTCCCTCAAGAGAAGGATATATGTTGTGTGATGGATATATGTGTGTATACGCTATGCTGGTGTTATGTTATTGTGTAGTGATTGTTATGGTAAGTATTTGGGTTTGTGTTGTGCAATATGGGCATGTATGGTGTTGGACTTGTCCCCCTGATATGGCTGTTGTGTATATGTGATGCGTGTCTCCTTGAGGTTTGTCAGTGCAGACATGGAGGCCCATATTTATACTTATTTGACGCTAAACTGCGCTAACGCAGTTTAGCGTCAAAAAGTTTTGCGCCGGCTAACGCCATTCTGAAGCGCCATGCGGGCGCCGTATTTATTGAATGGCGTTAGCCGGCGCAAGCAGACCGGCGCTGCCTGGTGTGCGCGAGAAAAACCACGTACACCAGGCAGCGCCGGCGTAGGGGGAAAATGGCGCATGGGCGTCTTAAAATGGGGCAAGTCAGGTTACGTCGAAAAAATCGTCGTAACCCGACTTGCGCCATTTATTTTCGACGCCCATCCCCCATCAACATGACTCCTATCATTGTAAAGATAGGAGTCATGCCCCCTTGCCCAATGGCCATGCCCAGGGGACTTCTGTCCCCTGGGCATGGTCATTGGGCATAGTGGCATGTAGGGGGGCACAAATCAGGCCCCCCTATGCCAAAAAAAATTATTAAAAAAAAATAAAAAAATACTTACCTGAATGTCCCTGGGGTGGGTCCCTCCAGCCTTGGGTGTCCTCCTGGGGTGGGCAAGGGTGGCAGGGGGGGTCCCTGGGGGCAGGGGAGGGCACTCTGGGCTCATTTTGAGCCCACTTGTCCCTTAACGCCATGCCTGACCCAGGCGTTAAAAAGCGGCGCAAATGTGCCGTTTTTAGCCACGCCCACTCCCGGGCGTCTCTTTTGCCCGGGAGTATAAATACCACGTAAAGGCCTGGGAGTCATTTTTTAGACGGGAACGCCTCCCTTGTATATCATTAACGCAAGGAAGGGGTTCACGCTAAAAAATGACGCACATTCCGGGAACTTTGGCGCTATTCGCCTCTAACGCCATAGTATAAATATGGCGTTAGTTGGCGTTAGTTTAGCGTCGAATTTGCGTCGAAAAAAACGACGCAAATTCGGCGCAAACGGAGTATAAATACGGCCCGGAGTTTGTTCAGTTGTGCTAGGGTGCTTTGCATGTGAGTGTGCATGTGCCCATTTATGTGGTGTCCCTTGCAGGTGGTTGATATAGGGTTATGTCCCATGGAATGTGAATTGTGTGTGCTTTGTAGACTTTTCATGTGCCATTGTGTTGGTGTGCATGACAATTGGTTTATCTTTGGTTTGTCCCTGAGATCCGAGTAGGGCCATTTTCTATGCACATGCGGTTTGAGGGCCCTGCTGGATGTGATATGTTTCCCAGGGCAGTCTCCTTCCATGTATTATCCTAATGCTCCTATCCCAATGTCCTTGTCTTATTTTGTTTATTTGTGTGTCTGTGTTTTGTGCAAGGCATTGTGCTTCCATAGTGTTGTAATCTGTGTGATGTATGTATCCATTGCAGGGTTGTTTCATGGTGATTTTCTGTGTGTTCTATGCCACATCGATGGATATGTGTGTTGCATATGTGGATAATCCCTGGCCAGTGTTGTGTGAGAGTGTGCATTGTATTAGGATATGTGCAGTATTTGTGTTGCTGTAGATGTGTGTGTAACTGTTGTGTGACCTTCAGTGTCCCTGTGCCTGAGCTGTGTGTAAATGTGTTGTGTTGCGGTGCAGTGTATGTGTGTTGTCTGAAGTGTATGTCTAGTGAGTGTGTAGGTGTCTGTGTAAATGTGTGTTTGTGAGTGTGTGCTGTTTGATACGTGTAGCTGCTGCCCGTGGCATCTCCTTCCCTATGATGTTTATGTCGGCCTTGTGTGTGGTATGTAAAGGTTGATATCACAGATAGATGTGTGTACCTACGGTTGTTTTCGTCCATGTCGATGTTGAGTTTGTTGTCTTCGGATGAGCAGGAGCAGCGGGATGACATCTAGTTGTGGTTCCATGGCGGCTCCGGACGTGTACGGCTTCCTGGAGGTGAGTGTCTCCCTTTATTGTGTCTGCTCCCGCCAGCTTGCACGTGGTGGTTGGACCGCCATGGTCACATTGGCAGTGTGCAACCTCGTAATGGGTCCGGCGTAAACCTGGCCTCCGCCGGCCTGTTTGTGCTTTCAGGTGACCGTGGCAGTCAGTGCTGCTGGCAGTGCCGGCGGAAGGTTAGTGGTTTTATGTTTGTTTGACCGCCAAACTCATAGTACAGCGGTCCGCTCCACCAAGTTTGTGGTCAGACCCTCACTATGGTGGTCCCTGGACCGCCAAACTCATAATGAAGCCCTTAGTGTTATTTTGCATCACTTTTGTGATGCAAACATGGTGCTAAAACATAGTAAATAGACCCTTAAGTCATTCGAAGTAAGGTTGCATAATCTCCAACAATCCAGTAAAGCTTCTGGTAAGACAGTAGAGCAAAATTGTTCTTGCATTCTATTTGGTACAATTTTCGATGGGGTCAAGGAATGGGTTAATGATCTGATCACAACCACCCTCCCCCCCACTAAAATAAAATAAGGGTCATCAAAGTACTTTATGCGCCCTTGGGCGCTAGACTTAGGATTGGCAAACATATATCGCCCAGCTATGAGATAGAATGTGGCACCTGCCAGGGGTACCCCCCTCACCGTTACTGTTCGCTCTAACGATGGAACCCATTGCATTTCGAACCTGCCTGAGCGGTGGTTATCAGGGCCCAACGGTGTTGTCTGAATGTCAACATATTGCGCTTTACGCGGATGACCTTCTGTTGTTCCTTCATGACAGTAGGGAGGACCTACAAGGGGCTCAGCAGTTGCTGAAAGCATTCAGTGACATATCGGGCCTAAGGGTTAACTGGACGAAAACCAGCCTGTTCCCGGTTGGCCGGGGCATGCCCCCTCCAGTAGAGTTGGACTCTTTGCAGTGGGAGCCACACTGCATTACATATTTGGGAGTGAGAATTTATCACACCCCCTCCAATGTCATAGAAGGCAACATCGGAGGGGCGATTGGTTCCCTGAGACGGACCATGGACTTTTGGAGCACTCTCCTTTTATCAGTGATGGGGAGGGTGGCGCTGTTAAAAATGGTTATGTTACCTCAACTCCTCTATTATTTCACTGCATTGCCAGTTAAAATCCCTTGGGCCCTTTTCAGGGAAATAGACTCCCTGACACTCTCCTTTATCTGCGGAGCAGGCCGCAATCATGTGGCGCTTTCCACGTTGCAGCGACCTACTGCGTTGGGTGGGCAAGCAGCATCGAATTCCGAAGCCTACTACATAGCGGCACAGCTGCAATACCTTATGCAATGGTTGAGGAGCCACCAGAACCTGCCTGATGACAGGCAACTCGGAACACCGGCTGGGTCTCTGCTAATCCGTCTCCTTTTGGGAATGAGGGATCCGCTGCAATGCACAGCGATGGAGATTGAGGTGGTGGTGTATTGCTGGTACAGATGCCTACAAAAAAACAGAACCAAGCGCCCATATTCTTCTGAGCTCCCACTTGATTATTTAACAATCCTCCTATACAATAATAATTGGCAATATACCAACTCAGGGAGGCAGGAGTACCCACGGTGGGGGATTTGTTCAGGGATGGTGTGTTACTCCCCTACACGAATTACGGTCCGAGTTTGATTTATGCCCTCTGCACTACCTAATACACAGGGCCCTAGTGACCACTATAAGGCAACATTGGGGGGGCAGACTGGACGGAACCACTAGCTGCACATACATAGCTACAGCAGCAGGCACTCTGAAGGCAGTCACTTGCCTGTACCGTAGGATAAATAACGACTCCCTGCAGCCCCTAGCAAACATACACCAGAAATGGGAAGCTGATTTTGGTAAATCCTTTACAGGTGAAAGATGGGGCATAGTGATGGAGAGAATACCTAAAATATTGCGCACTGCCAGATTCAAAATAATAGACGTTTACATTTCACACAGAGCCTACTTAACCCCTCATAGGTTGAACAGAATGCTTACAGTGACTGGGGTTGAATGTCCAAAATGTAATTAAGTGGGAGCAGATTTACTTTATATGCTTTGAAGTTGCCCTCAATTTCTCCGTTATTGGCAGGAGATCGTGGACTCCCTCGAAACATTGGTCGATATAGAGGTGCCTTGAGACCCCACCTACTGTCTCTTAAGTGACTTCCCGCACACCTCGAAGACTAAAATATCCAGTAAATTCATGGATCTGGGCTTCATACTGGCCAAGGGGAAGATTATCCGTAACTGGAAATCATCTTGGGGCCCCCAGGTACTAACATGGTGCAAGGGACTCCTAAAATGTGCAGATTATGAAGGAGAAACGTTGACCTGGGAGGCCCTCCGAAATGGTTGTCCCGCATATGGGGCCAGTGCATGGACGATGCTGGTGGAGGAACTCAGACAAATGGTCTCTCCCCCTACAAACTCCCAGACCCAATCTACATAGGCGCGGGACTGGAGGGAAAGTTGCGGGAGATCACTCAGGCTGGGGTTCATTGTTCAATGGATAAATTAGCAGCTCAGAGGGGGAGGCTAGATAAACGGAAGCATGTTATTGATCCACACTGCACGGGGGGAAGGGGTCTGAGTTGAAATGGGGAGGTATTAAGGGGCATGTTTATACTCTGTTTGCGCCGAAATTGCGTCGTTTTTTTTTACGCAATTCCGACGCAAAACTAACTCCATATTTATACTTTGGCGTTAGACGCGTCTAGCGCCAAAGTCCATCGAGTGTGCGTCATTTTTTAGCGTGGACACCTACTTTGCGTTAATGATATGCAAGGTAGGCGTTCACGTCTAAAAAATTTACTCCGAGGCATGTGCGCTGTATTTATACTCCCGGGCAAAATTCACGCCCGGGAGTGGGCGGGTCAAAAAAAATGACGTACGGCCGCTTTTGCGCCGTTTTTTAGCGCCTGGAAAAGGCAGGCGTTAAGGGACCTGTGGGCTCTGAAGGAGCCCAGAGGTGCCCTCCCATGCCCCCAGGGACACCCCCTGCCAGCCTTGCCCACCCCAGGAGGACACCCAAGGATGGAGGGACCCATCCCAGGGACATTAAGGTAAGTTCAGGTAAGTCATTTTTTTTTTTTTTGTTGTGGCATAGGGGGGCCTGATTTGTGTCCCCCTACATGCCACTATGCCCAATGACCATGCCCAGGGGACAGAAGTCCCCTGGGCATGGCCATTGGGCAAGGGGGCATGACTCCTGTCTTTGCTAAGACAGGAGTCATTTCTATGGGGGTTGGGAGTCGGAAAAAATGGCGCAAATCCGGTTGAAGCGAAAAATTTGCCTCAACCTGACTTGCACCATTTTTTGACGCCCAAGCCCCATATCCCCCTACGCCGGCGCTGCCTGGTGTACGTTGTTTTTTTCCATGCACACCAGGCAGCGCCGGCGGCTAACGCCGGCTAACGTCATTGATTAAATACGGCGCCCGCATGGTGCTTCAGAATGGCGTTAGCCGGTGCTAATTTTTTTGACGCAAAACTGCGTTAGCGCAGTTTTGCGTCAAAAAGTATAAATATGGCCCTAAGGGTGCTGGGTTCGCCTGGGATGGGCTATTGGATTGTATACTGTTATCGATAACTGAAATTACTACTGTGCTTTGAATGGCCTATTGTTTCACCCAGTGATTTCTTTCTATATACCAATAAAATCTGTTTAAAAAAAATCAAACTGAAGACATTTGTTTTGGACAACATGCCAGAAATTGTAATCCACTTTAGTAGGTTCATAGATGTTAAATACAATTATTGGAATTTTGTGGATGAGAAAACGAACCACAATCTATCTCCCCTGATTATCCAGTCATGAGACAATATAGTAAAAAACAAGTTGTCTGCTTCAAAAAATGACTTATTTACTGATGGGGATACAAACACTGAACCCACCTAACCTCTTTGGAGTTTCACAGCTTCGCTTTCTATAAAATGAGCTTCCTGTGAAAGACAAATATATGGATGGCATTTAACAATATAAGACAGAACTCTGCCATTTGATGGGATTTATAAACCCCTTAACATTCTCTGACAATATTCTGTGAAGCATGCATTTAGAGACAGTGAACGGCCATTGAAATACATATGAATAAACAGAAGTAGGGAAGAAAAAGAATCCGTCGAGTAGGTAAGAAATTGAGAAAGAAGGCAGAAGTTGTAAGAAGCACATGTGTGGTCAGGAAAAGAAAATGGGAAAGGAAAAAACAAGCCAGGGAAGGTAGGGAAGATAAGCAGAAGACAAAGTAGACAGTACATATTGAACAAGTGATGACTGTTAGAACATACCTTGAAACTTCGACTAAAAGAAACACAACACGAAGTCTTCTGTCCCCTGGGCATGGTCATTGGGCATAGTGGCATGTAGGGGGGCACAAATCAGGCCCCCCTTTGCCACAAAAAAAAAAAAAAAAATACTTACCTGGACTTACCTTAATGTCCCTGGGGTGGGTCCCTCCATCCTTGGGTGTCCTCCTGGGGTGGGCAAGGGTGGCATGGGGTGTCCCTGGGGGCAGGGGAGGGCACCTCTGGGCTCATTCTGAGCCCACAGGTCCCTTAACGCCTGCCCTGACCCAGGTGCTAAAATCCGGCGCTAATGCAGGTTTTTTAGACCCGCCCACTCCCAGGCGTCATTTTTGCCCGGGAGTATAAATACGACGCATATGCATCGGAGTCATTTTTTAAGACGGGAACGCCTACCTTGCATATCATTAACGCAAGGAAGGTGTTCACGCAAAAAAATGACGCTAACTCCATGAACTTTGGCGCTAGACGCGTCTAACGCCAAAGTATAAATATGGAGTTAGTTTTGCGGCGAATTTGCGTCGAAAAAAACGACGCAAATTCGGCGCAAACGGAGTATAAATATGCCCCTGCATATCTCCCTGGCCTCTCTGCACCTCAGCTACAGTGGGCCATTCATAGGGCCATATTTCTACTTTTTGATGCAAAACTGCGCTAACGCAGTTTTGCGCCAAAAAAATTAGCGACGGCTAACGCCATTCTGAAGCGCCATGCGGGCGCCGTATTTATTCAATGACGTTAGCCGGCGTTAGCCGGCGGCGCTGTCTGGTGTGCGTTAAAAAAAACGACGTACACCAGGCAGCGCCGGCGTAGGGGGAAAATGGCGTATGGGCGTCCACAAATGGTGCAAGTCAGGCTGAGGCAAAAAAATCGCCACAACCCGCCCACTCCCGGGCGTCATTTTTGCCCGGGAGTATAAATACGACGCATATGCATCGGAGTCATTTTTTTAGACGGGAACGCCTTCCTTGCATCTCATTAACGCAAGGAAGGCGTTCACGCAAAAAAATGATGCTATTTGCCCATACTTTGGCACTAGACGCGTCTAACGCCAAAGTATAAATATGGCGTTAGTTTTGCGCCGAATTTGCGTCGAAAAAAACGACGCAAATTTGGCGCAAACGGAGTATAAATATGCCCCTTAATATCCTGGCTGACATCTTCACCTACCATAAAGGTGGCCAGAGGCTCTTCTGGCACACAAACTTTCTTACAGCCACGGGCTGGAACGAAAGACAACATGATAAACCAGGCTCATCGCTGTTGCTAACAAATAATTAACGAATGTGCTTAACTGACAAAATTCACTTCTCAGTACCAAGACGAAGGCAAGAACCAAACAAACTGATGGACTTGACATGGGCGTGGAAATAGAATAAAAAATCCTACTCGGTTGACAGTAATTAAAATGTAAAGTCTGCAAAAAAGGGCATAGTTCAATCATAACTCGTTCAAAACCAGCAACTTGGCTGTTCGAAAAAAGTATGTAAATTTTTAGTGGCGCGTAGCCTCATGGGAAATGCGGCAATGGCTACGAAAGGCGGCAGAACGGGCGCCTTCCTTGAATTTAAAACCAGACGCGCTGCTGAATTCTATAGCAGGACCGGAGGCGAGGATTATGCAGATCTTTCTTCACTTTTTATTAATTAGCAAGTTCAAAGTTAAACACAAAACAAACAAAAAAAACTACAAGTTCCATGAGGCCGCCGCCATGGTAACCAGTATCCAATGAGGTTCCTCCAATCACGTCAGTATAAATATCTCCAAATGCGTCACACTTCCTCTTTCTTCACTGCTACCAACCGTCAGATAAGTGCCTTTTCTGCCTCCGGGTATTTTTTTCTATCTGATAACAGTGTTTTGACTGCTTCGCGCGTTTGCCCTTCTGAATTTGCTGTTGTAGCAACGAGTGTTGCTACGGGAGTCTTTTCGAGCGCTTTATTGATTTTTTTCTCACACTCGTCGGGCCCGGCAGAGGGCGCGCGGTGTATTTCAAGAGCGTTTGAGCACGAGTGTCCTTCAACACTCGGCGCTCGTTTACAGTACTAATATTTGTCTAGTGGGGGTTCAGGGGGCGCAATTCGGCTTGCGGGCGGTACTTCTTTAGCAAAGTGCTTCTCAGATATGCCGAGGTTGTGACTTCGGGCCTCAACTGGACAGTTACATTAACGTTTTCAGCTTTTTGCTAACAATTGTATTTTTCTTTGTTTCCCTACCCCGTGACACCTATTTGGTAGGCATTACCCCCGTGGGGAAGAATTTTTCTTGGTTTTGTCTTTTGCTACTGCTTGACAGAGGGGGTAGGGAATTACCCTTCATAGAATGTTTTTCAGAGTGTATTCTCTGTCGCACTATTGAATTTAATCTAAACCTCAGCATGCACTCCTCTCAGGAACATGAGCCTTTTACCAACATGTCCCCAGGTGAGGGTCCCTCTTACAGTACCCTTCCCCCTGGGGTGGACGCTTTGTTCTCGCAAGCGATTTCACACGCCTTGGCCCCACTTAGGGACACTGTTGCTAAACTCACGGAGCAAGTATCCAAGGGTACGGGCATGTTTGGTATGACGGGAGCGGAGGGTGCTACTTCTACCCTTTCGGCTCCCAAGAAAATGCGCAAGCGCGACGCGGGGCACCTGGAGGATAGCGAATTTTTATCAAACTCCAAGAGTGCGCGCGCGCATAAGCGTTTAACCTCCCGGGAGGGTCGGTTGCCCGGAGTAATAGGTGATTTGAGTCACCACCTATGGAACCCTGACTTCGGGTCACATAAAGGCATCTTGGGAGGTTCAGACGAGGATTCCTCATCTTTGGATGATGACTCAGGTCGTCCTTGGCGTCCTGGTGCTACACTACCAGATCCTTCTGACCAGGGTGATTCTGACTCTGATATGTTTGAACCGGAGGGTATTTACCATCTGCGTTCCTCGGAGTGGCGTCCAGACCACAGAGTGGCCGAATATGTCGCCAGTAAAATTAGACAACCTTTGGACAAAGAGGAATGCCCACGCCCGTCTCTTTCAGATAAGGTCGCTTTTACTCCGGATATAGACCCAAAAATGTGTACCTTTTTTGCCAAGTACACCAAGGATCCCAAGAAGGGAATAGATCGATCCTGGAGAGCATGTCAGGATAAGCTTCTTGATGTATTGGGACCTCTCACTCAGATAATTCAATTGGCGGAACGCGCCAAGCAATCAAACACTCCCCTTCAGGCGGACATTGTCGCAGGTTGGGCCCAGAGAGCAGTCTGTCTCCTGGGCAATGCGAACTGTGCCATTTCGGCAGAAAGGCGCAGGTCTTTATTAATAAAGATAGACCCCGAATTAGGGGAACTTTCTTACTCGGAGGCAGGGGCTGTTGCCCAAGGCAATTTATTTGGTGACCCTTTTGTAAAAGAGTTGGGTAAATTCGTGGCTACTTTTTCGGCTCTCGATAAAGCCCAAACATCCATCAAAAAGATCTTCCCCAAGAAGGCTTTTGGCGGGGCTGGACGAGGCAGGGGTCGCTCTTCCGGCCGTCTTTACCAGCAAGGCCCCGGTTCCTTCCGGAACAACGGTTGGCGTGACGGCAGACAGGGAACTTTCTTCCCCAACAGAGGAAGGGGGAAAGGCAGAACCTCTAGGATCGCGCGAGGAGCAGCTAATGCCCCAGGAGGTCCCTCTGGTAAGACTTATCCCTTTTTCCCCTCGAAATTTCGGAGGGAGATTGCGTTTTTTCAAGAACAGTTGGAGGCGCATTACTTCCGATGCATGGATTCTACAGACAGTTTCAGGGTTCCAGATAGAATTCTGGGGTTCCCCGATTCAGGGTTCTCTCCCTCCGCCAATAGTGTTTTCAACAGCAGACGCCAAGCTCATAGACTTAGAAGTCCAAGACCTTCTTCACAAGGGCGCCATATCCTTCACATCCCTTCACCCCACAGGTTTCGTAAGCAACATCTTCTTAGTAGAGAAGAAGGACAAGGGTTTTCGGCCTGTTATCAATCTTCGTTCATTCAACGATTGGGTTGTTTACAGGCATTTCAAAATGGAGGGTAGTCATATGCTCCGTGACCTCCTCCTACAAGGGGACTGGATGGTCCGTCTAGATCTCAAGGACGCATACCTCACCGTCCCCATATTCCCCCCTCATCGCAGATTCCTGCAATTCATCTGGAACAATCAGGTCTTCCAATTCACCACTCTCCCTTTCGGTCTTTCCTCAGCACCATGGTGTTTTACCAAAACTCCTCAAACCAGTGGTGGAAGCTCTGAGGTTGCAAGGCATACGTCTCATCATTTACCTGGACGACATCCTTTTAATGGACCAGTCCAGGTCTCAACTTTTATTCAATCTGAACACAACTATTGCTCTTTTTCAGGATCTGGGTTTCGTAATCAATCAACTAAAATCAGAACTTACTCCGACCCAGTCACTAATCTTCCTCGGTTTTCTCATAGATTCTCGGTCGGCTTCCCTCAGTCTTCCGACAACGAAGATATCCAAGATAAAGAAGGAACTCAGGAAAGTCCTTCGACGCGACATGATTTCGCTACGTCAATTAGCCAGAGTGGTCGGCCTGCTTTCCTCCTCAATTCAGGCCATTTTTCCAGGTCCCCTTCATTACAGAGCCCTACAGCGCCTCAAGGCCTTTCCCCTTCGCCGAGGGGTGACATATTCCGAACTCATCTCCCTTTCTCACGAGGCAAGGACGGAACTACATTGGTGGCTGGACCACATGGAAGCATGGAATGGCAGGGCCATTTTCGGATCCGCCCCAGACCTGGTGATAGAATCGGATGCCAGTCGCCAGGGATGGGGGGCTCGATGCGGGGACATCTCGTTTGGGGGACCCTGGACCCCGCAGGAGCTCACCATGCATATCAATTGTCTGGAGCTACTGGTGGGGTTGTTTGCGATCAAGTCTCTGACGAGAGACAGGGTTTCTTGTGTAGTACTTCTACGGATGGACAATGTATCGGCGGTACAATACATAAATCGCTTAGGGGGAACGCGATCGAAGGCCTTAGCGGAACTAGCAAAGGATTTTTGGCATTTTTGCCTTCAACACCAAATCTCGGTCACAGCGGAATATCTTCCGGGAGCCCAGAATGTTCGGGCGGACTGGAATTCCCGTTTTCTCACGGATTCCAGTGATTGGCAACTACATCATTCGATTTTTCAGGCGATCATGACTCGTTGGGGTCCTTGCTCAGTGGACCTTTTTGCGTCCCGATGGAATGCTCATCTTCCCCTATACTTCAGCTGGCGCCCGGATCCGGGAGCGACGTCAGTAGATGCGTTTCTCCAGCACTGGGGGACACTTCAGGGTTATGCTTTTCCACCGTTCCTTCTTATCCCGCGGGTCGCAGCACAGGTTCGCCGTCAAGAAGCGACAGTGATTCTAATAACCCCCTGGTGGAGGTCTCAGGCGTGGGTCCCGACTCTGCTGGAACTCTCTTGCGAGTGTCCTCTTCGTCTCCCGGTCTTTCCCTCGGTCCTCCGAAACCCGTCGGGGTTTTATCACCCCCTGGTCCTTCAGGGTCATCTTTCACTCATGGCTTGGAAGATTTCAGGCATCGTTGGCAAGACGGCCGACTTTCGCAAGAGGCTAAAAAGTTTATCGCACAGGCATGGGCCCCTGGGTCTATATGGGTCTATATGCGTTATAGATCTGCATGGGACAGATGGTCTCGTTGGTGTGTGGGCAAACACTGTGATCCCATGGGGGCCAGTATTACAGACATCATCAATTTCCTTGCAGAATTAGCAGAGTCCGGTCTCGCTTATTGTACGATCAATTCTTTTCGTTCGGCCATTTCCGCGGGTCACCCCGCTCTGAACAATCACCCTATCGGCGAACATCCCTGGATATGTAAACTCCTCAAGGGTATTAGACTCTCCAGACCTCCACAACCCAGATACGCAGAGCTCTGGGATGTAAACATAGTTCTTAATCTTTTAACCTCTTGGCAGGATAATCAGTATTTGTCGAGAAAGGAGTTGTCAGCCAAACTAGCCATGCTTTTGTGCCTCATTTCATGTAAACGGGTGTCAGATATCAGAGCACTGGATGTATCATCTTGAGTCTTTACTCCAGAAGGAGTCACGTTTACTATTTCAAGGAGAACAAAGAATAATACCAGGTCAGTATCCTATCCAGCTTTTCCTGATTCCCCAAAATTATGTGTCGTTAGATGTCTCAAGGTCTATGAAGAAGTGACTGTGAATAATAGACCCCCAGGCGAAAATCAATTGTTGATTTCCATAAAGAAACCATTTAAAGCGGTTTCTTCTCCTTCCATTGCCAGGTGGGTCAGATGGATTCTGTCCGAAGCAGGTATTAATATTCAGGTGTTTGGCGCCCATTCTACTCGGGGAGCCATGGCTTCAAAAGCCAAACAGGTGGGGGGTAGATTAGAGGACATCATGCATGCGGCTGATTGGTCTTCTGAATCTACGTTTAAAAAGTTTTACTCTAAACCAATTCATGAAGCAGCCTCACTGGTGGTGGTTAAGCTTTGAACCTGCATAATCCTCGCCTCCGGTCCTGCTATAGAATGCGAAATTTTCTAGCTATCGTGAAGGAAAGTTTCAATTCTATTAAGGACACGGAGGCGAGGATTATCCCACCCACATACTACTCACAAGTCTGTTCCCACCCGATCACTGGTCTTCGTATTGAGGTGGTATATATATTTGCATTTATTCTCTTATTTATTATCTTTGCTCATATGTCTAATTTACATTAAGTGGAATTGAGGGCTATTATGCTTGTATTTTGATTAAAGTTTATGACTTATACGTTTCCATTCTTTAATGTCATTGGAATGCGACATTATCTTACCAGTTTAGTCCCTAATTACACCATCTTTTTGTAGGTTCCGAAACTGCAACCAATTGATTCTACCAGGATTCTTTCCGCAGTGAAGTCGAGGAAGTCTGACGCATTTGGAGATATTTATACCGACGTGATTGGAGGAACCTCATTGGATACTGGTTACCATGGCGGCGGCCTCATGGAACTTGTAGTTTTTTTGTTTGTTTTGTATTTAACTTTGAACTTGCTAATTAATAAAAAGTGAAGAAAGATCTGCATAATCCTCGCCTCCGTGTCCTTAATAGAATTGAAACTTTCCTTCACGATAGCTAGGAAATTTCGCATTCAGGGCCATCTACAGTCGCAGTAGAGAAGTGCATGCGAATAATACCAAGTATAGGGACAAATATGTGGGTAGACTCTAGGGTCCGAGCACGCCTCCTTTATTTCTAGGTTTGCCAGCATTTGTCGATGGAAACTGGCCATAGGGTCGAGCCTGATGTAATCGCTCTGTGAGCTTTAAACCACCATCAGTTTGGTTGGTTCGTGGGTTTGCCTTTTAAAATTTGCTTAATTTCATTGGTGAAAGGCATGCAATCTCATGCCTTTTCCGGTGTTTAGCCCTCCTCCAGCCCAGTGCCCGCCTATTAAAAACATACAAGGCTCCATGTTTTCGGTATAGTTTCTGGATTTCCTTTTCTTTTTATTTCGTAGGCAGCACGATCTCCCTGGGCAGTAGTCGTGCGCTTTGCATGACACTGACCCTGTTAAATGGATAATGCGAAATTTCCTAGCTATCGTGAAGGAAAGTTTCAATTCTATTAAGGACACGGAGGCGAGGATTATGCATATCTTTCTTCACTTTTTATTTAACCCCTTCTGTGCCGCGGACGTAGTGGTTACGTCCTGCGGCACAGTGCTGCTGTGCCGAGGACGTAACCACTACGTCCTCGGCACACAGCCCAGAGGGAGCGCTCTCGCTCCCTCTGTGTGCTTCCCCCCACCCCCCAAAGTCAGGGATGGAAGGGGAAGCCCTTCCCCTTCCACCCCCGACCCCCCATAATGACGTGACTTCATTATGGGGTTCTCGCCGCACAGGAAGCCATTTGCTTCCTGTGCGGCGAGCGGAGAAGAGGTGAGTTCCTCTTCCCAGTGGGTGGGGGGTTTGGGCTAAAGAGGCACCGGGGGAAAGGAAAGGCTTTTCCTTTCCCCCGGTGTCTCTTTGAGCATTCCTGCTGCCCGATCGCATTGCGATCGGGCAGCAGGAATGCCCACTAGACACCAGGGATTTTTTGTTTTTTGTTTTACTTTCGTGTTTCTGGCTTGCGGGGAGCGGCCCCTTGGGCAAGGGTCGCTCCCCTTTTGGGGGCAATTAGTTACGGCCATTTCTGCCCCCTTGGGGGCAGATTGGCCTACTTTTTAGGCGGATCTGCCCCCAAGGGGGGCAGAAAACACTAGATCACCAGGGTTTTATATTTTTATGTGCATTTATGTGTGGGGGGGTGCCCCCTTGGGCAAGGGGCGCCCCCCCCAAGGGGGCAGAGAACTGTTGGCCTTTTCTGCCCCCCTTGGGGGCAGATCGGCCTATTTTTTTTAAGCCACTTAGGCACCAGGGATTGTGTGTGTAGTGGATGGGGGGGCGCCCCCTTGGGCAAGGGTCGCTCCCCTTTGGGGGGCATGTCTTTTAGGGCCATTTCTGCCCCCCTTGGGGGCAGATTGGCTACTTTTTAGCCAGATCTGCCCCCAAGGGGGGCAGAAAACACTAGATCACCAGGGTTTTTTATTTTTATGTGTATTTATGTGGGGGGGTGCCCCCTTGGGCAAGGGGCGCCCCCCCCAAGGGGGCAGAGAACTGTTGGCCTTTTCTGCCCCACGTGGGGGCAAATCGGCCTATTTTTTTTAGGTCCATCGGCCCCCAAGGGGGGCAGAAGCCACTTAGGCACCAGGGATTGTGTGTGTAGTGGATGGGGGGGCGCCCCCTTGGGCAAGGGTCGCTCCCCTTTGGGGGGCATGTCTTTTAGGGCCATTTCTGCCCCCCTTGAGGGCAGATCAGCCTATTATTTTTAGGTTGATCTGCCCCAAGGGGGGCAGAAACCACTAGAACGCCAGGGATTTTTTAATGTGTTTATTTTTGTGGGGGGCGGCGTCCCCTTGGGCACGGGGCGCCCCCCCCAAGGGGGGCATTGACCTGTTGGCCATTTCTGCCCCCCCTGGGGGCAGATGGGCCTATTTTTGTAGGCCCACCTGCCCCCTAGGGGGGCAGAAGCCACTTAGACACCAGGGATAGTGTGTGTGTGTGTGTGTGTGTTAGTGGATGGGGGGGGGCCTTGGGCAAGGGTCGCCCCCCACTTTGGGGGCACATGTACCCAGGCCATTTCTGCACCCCTTGGAGACAGATCAGCCTATTATTTTTAGGCTGGTCTGCCCCCAAGTGGGGCAGAAACCACTAGAACGCCAGGGATTTTTTTTTATTTGGTTATTTTTGTGGGGGGGTGTCCCCTTGGTCACGGGGCTCCCCCCCAAGGGGGGCATTGACCTGTTGGCCATTTCTACACCCCCTGGGGGCAGATGGGCCTATTTTCTTAGACCCACCTGCCCCCAAGGGGGCAGAAGCCACTTAGACACCAGGGATAGTGTGTGTGTGTGTGTGTTAGTGGATGGGGGGGGGCCTTGGGCAAGGGTCGCCCCCCACTTTGGGGGCACATGTACCCAGGCCATTTCTGCACCCCTTGGAGACAGATCAGCCTATTATTTTTAGGCTGGTCTGCCCCCAAGGGGGGCAGAAACCACTAGAACGCCAGGGATTTTTTTTTATTTGTTTATTTTTGTGGGGGTGCGTCCCCTTGGTCACGGGGCGCCCCCCCAAGGGGGGCATTGACCTGTTGGCCATTTCTACACCCCCTGGGGGCATATGGGCCTATTTTGTTAGGCCCACCTGCCCCCAAGGGGGGCAGAAGCCACTTAGACACCAGGGATAGTGTGTGTGTGTGTGTGTTAGTGGATGGGGGGGGCCTTGGGCAAGGGTCGCCCCCCACTTTGGGGGCACATGTACCCAGGCCATTTCTGCACCCCTTGGAGACAGATCAGCCTATTATTTTTAGGCTGGTCTGCCCCCAAGGGGGGCAGAAACCACTAGAACGCCAGGGATTTTTTTTTATTTGTTTATTTTTGTGGGGGGGCGTCCCCTTGGTCACGGGGCGCCCCCGCCCAAAGGGGGGCATTGACCTGTTGGCCATTTATACACCCCCTGGGGGCAGATGGGCCTATTTTTTTAGACCCACCTGCCCCCAAGGGGGGCAGAAGCCACGTAGACACCAGGGAGAGTGTGTGTGTGTGTGTGTGTTAGTGGATGGGGGGGGCCTTGGGCAAGGGTCGCCCCCCCACTTTGGGGGCACATGTACCCAGGCCATTTTTGCACCCCTTGGAGACAGATCAGCCTATTATTTTTAGGCTGGTCTGCCCCCAAGGGGGGCAGAAACCACTAGAATGCCAGGGATTTTTTTTTATTTGTTTATTTTTGTGGGGGGGCGTCCCCTTGGTCACGGGGCGACCCCCCAAGGGGGGCATTGACCTTTTGGCCATTTCTACACCCCCTGGGGGCAGATGGGCCTATTTTTTTAGACCCACCTGCCCCTAAGGGGGGCAGAAGCCACGTAGACACCAGGGATAGTGTGTGTGTGTGTGTGTTAGTGGATGGGGGGGGCCTTGGGCAAGGGTCGCCCCCCCCACTTTGGGGGCACATGTACCCAGGCCATTTCTTCACCCCTTGGAGACAGATCAGCCTATTATTTTTAGGCTGGTCTGCCCCCAAGGGGGGCAGAAACCACTAGAACGCCAGGGATTTTTTAAAATGTGTTTATTTTTGTGGGGGGGGGGCATCCCCTTGGTCACGGGGCACCCTCCCAAGGGGGGCATTGACCTGTTGGCCATTTCTACACCCCCTGGGGGCAGATGGGCCTATTTTTTTAGACCCACCTGCCCCCAAGGGGGGCAGAAGCCACGTAGACACCAGGGATAGTGTGTGTGTGTGTGTGTGTGTTAGTGGATGGGGGGGGCCTTGGGCAAGGGTCGCCCCCCCACTTTGGGGGCACATGTACCCAGGCCATTTCTGCACCCCTTGGAGACAGATCAGCCTATTATTTTTAGGCTGATCTGCCCTCAAGGGGGGCAGAAACCACTAGAACGCCAGGGATTTTTTTTTATTTGTTTATTTTTGTGGGGGGGCGTCCCCTTGGTCACGGGGCGCCCCCCCATGGGGGGCATTGACCTGTTGACCATTTCTACACCCCCTGGGGGCAGATGGGCCTATTTTCTAAGGCCCACCTGCCCCCAAGGGGGGCAGAAGCCACTTAGGCACCAGGGATAGTGTTGTGTGTGTTTTTTTTTGTTTTTTTTTGTTTGAGGGCTGTCCCCTTTGGCAAGGGTCGCTCTCCATGGGGACACACTACTAAAGGTATTTTCTGGCTTCCTTGGGGCAGACAGGCCTATTTTTGTAGTAGGCCCATCTGCTCCTATGGCAGAATCCACTTAGGCACCAATTTCTAAATGTTTGATGGTGGGGTGTTTGTCAACTGAAGAAGTCTTTGCATTTGTGATAAAAAATGTTTTCCTCCTTTTTGTTCTAGTTCAAAGCTTTTGCTTTATTTGCTGTGGCTCCTTGCGGTTTTGGCGGTGGTTGACCTGCAGTTTGCACAGTTGCATGTTTTAGGTAAGTAAAAACAATTTACTCCAAAGGAGTATTGTTGCCATGCATGAATGACATGTTTGTAGGGGGTGTACTAAATGTAGGATTGTGTGTGAAATTGTCCTTAGGTTTGTGCACAATGATATTTGTTTTGTCTTATTTCTAATTTGCCTTTCTTTCTTTCTTTTTAGTGGGATATCATTGGTGATTGCTGTGTAGTTGCTGATGAATCAAGCTTTTTCAGGCAAGTGAGCGGTATAGTTTTTGAGTTTATAACTCTTACTAACAAAGCTACACTTTGTTACTTGTCTTACACAGTGCTGGTTGTTGGTGGTGAATTTGTACAGTTAATTTTAGCAGGAGAGATCATGGCTAGCCGCAGGATGACCGCTCAGCAGGTGGTTGGTATGCTTTTTGAGTCACAGTCTGATCATGACTATGAGACGGACTCTGCATCTGAGGCAGAGGAGGAAGTCAGAGATTCTGGCAGTGATGTTTCTGTTGGAGGGGAATCTTCTGATGATGAAGCCACACTCAGTGCAGATGAAGGGCCTGTTTTAGAGGAGGACATTGATGTGCCAATAGTGCAGCAACCTGGGGCTGAAAGGTTTCCCGTTATAAGACCTGATGTCTGGGTTGCCCCAAACATGGAGCAGCCAGAATTGCCTGCCTTTACTGGTCTCCCGGGGTGTAACGCCAATACAGAGAACTTTATGCCTATCAATTTCTTTGAGTTATTCATGGATGATATGTTTTTGGAAGAGATTGTTGAGCAGACTAATTTGTATGCGGAGCAGCATTTGAGGGACAATGCTGCTAGACTTAGGCCACACTCTAGAGCTGCCCAGTGGATTCCCACAAATTTGGAGGAGTTAAAAAAGTTTTTGGGTTTGACTTTTTTGATGGGGTTGATAAGGAAGCCGTCACTGGCTTCTTATTGGTCTACTAGTCCCTTGATGGCAACAGCTATATTTCCAGCGACCATGAGTCGTAATCGGTATTTGCTTCTTCTTAGGATGCTGCATTTTGTTGACAATGCATTAGCCTTGCCACGAGATCACCCAGATTCTGACTGTCTTTTTAAGATTAGGCCTATCCTTGATCATTTTGTAGATCGGTTTTCGGAGGTCTATGTTCCAGGCAAAGAGTTAAGTGTGGACGAGTCTTTGGCCCTCTTCAAGGGTCGTTTGGTTTTTAGGCATTACGGGCCGTATTTATACTCCGTTTGCGCCGAATTTGCGTCGTTTTTTTCGACGCAAATTCGACGCTAAACTAACGCCAACTAACGCCATATTTATACTATGGCGTTAGAGGCGAATAGCGCCAAAGTTCCCGGAATGTGCGTCATTTTTTAGCGTGAACCCCTTCCTTGCGTTAATGATATGCAAGGGAGGCGTTCCCGTCTAAAAAATGACTCCCAGGCCTTTACGTGGTATTTATACTCCCGGGCAAAAGAGACGCCCGGGAGTGGGCGTGGCTAAAAACGGCGCATTTGCGCCGCTTTTTAACGCCTGGGTCAGGCATGGCGTTAAGGGACAAGTGGGCTCAAAATGAGCCCAGAGTGCCCTCCCCTGCCCCCAGGGACCCCCCCTGCTACCCTTGCCCACCCCAGGAGGACACCCAAGGCTGGAGGGACCCACCCCAGGGACATTCAGGTAAGTATTTTTTTATTTTTTTTTAATAATTTTTTTTGGCATAGGGGGGCCTGATTTGTGCCCCCCTACATGCCACTATGCCCAATGACCATGCCCAGGGGACAGAAGTCCCCTGGGCATGGCCATTGGGCAAGGGGGCATGACTCCTATCTTTACAATGATAGGAGTCATGTTGATGGGGGATGGGCGTCGGAAATAAATGGCGCAAGTCGGGTTACGACGATTTTTTCGACGTAACCTGACTTGCCCCATTTTAAGACGCCCATGCGCCATTTTCCCCCTACGCCGGCGCTGCCTGGTGTACGTGGTTTTTCTCGCGCACACCAGGCAGCGCCGGTCTGCTTGCGCCGGCTAACGCCATTCCATAAATACGGCGCCCGCATGGCGCTTCAGAATGGCGTTAGCCGGCGCAAAACTTTTTGACGCTAAACTGCGTTAGCGCAGTTTAGCGTCAAAAAGTATAAATATGGGCCTACATTCCTAGCAAAAGGGCACGATGTGGAATTAAATTGTATATGCTGTCTGAAAGTAGGACAGGATATGTGTATAGTTTCCGTGTGTACACTGGTAGGGATTCCAATATTGACCCCCCTGGTTGTCCTCCCACTTTTGGAGTTACTGAGAAAATTGTGTGGGATCTTGGTAGACGACTGTTCAACAAAGGTCACCATTTGTATGTAGATAATTTCTACACTGGTGTGCAATTGTTCAAGGAATTGTTTAGAGTGGACACAGTTGCTTGTGGCACAATCCGTTCTAACCGGAAAGGCTATCCAAGGGAGCTTGTCTGTAAAAAACTTGAGAGAGGACAGTGCTGTGCCTTGCGGAACGAGGAGCTGCTAGCTTTGAAATTTTCAGACAAGAGGGATGTCTACATGCTAAGTACCATCCATGATGAGAGTACTTCCCCTGTGACTGTTTGGGGCCAGGTTGCTGAAGTGCGCAAACCTGTGTGCATTTTAGATTATAATAAGCACATGGGAGGTGTAGATAGAGTTGACCAGAGGTTGGAACCTTATACTGCTATTCGTAAGTCTTACGTTTGGTATAAGAAGTTAGCACTTCACCTCTTCCACTTAGCAACCTTCAATGCTTTTATTGTGTTTAGGGATAGGTCTCCAGAGTCAAAGATGACATTTGTGAAATTTCAGGAGTCAGTGATAGAGAGCCTTATTGTGGTGGAACAGGCCAGAGTTCCGAGAGAAGCAGTGGTGGGGGATGTGGCTAGATTGAAAGATCGCCACTTTGCTGATCACATTCCTCCCACACCCACAAAAGACTTTCCAGCTAAGAAATGTAGAGTGTGTTTTCGAAGAGGTATCCGGAGGGAGACTCGAATGTACTGCCCAGATTGTCCTTCAAAGCCTGGGCTGTGTGTCGGTGCTTGTTTTAAGAATTACCACACCCAGAAGAATTTCTGGGAACAACCATGAGTGTAAACTCATGTCTGTTTTGTATTTTCATGTGTTTAGTTTCATGGTTAGCATTTCTGTCATGTTCTTAGTTAGAGCTTTTGTGTTTGTAGTTTTGTAATTCTTTCTACTTAGTTAGGGGTTCCTCTGTTTAAAAAAAAATAAAAAATGATGCCATTGTGTGTGGAGTGGGGCTTGGCTGAGAGTGTACATATTGACTTGCTGTTGGCTACTGCAACACACTGCCAGCCAAACACCAGTCCACACACTCCGATCAGCTGGTGTGATTGTTGTATCAGGCATGTGGGCGTATGTAAGTGATGGGCCCTTGAGTGGCGCTGTCTGTCGATGTGAGTGTTGTAATGTGCTGGGCCCGTGGCTGGCGGTGTGAATGGCCTTGTGTGTGTCATGTATGAAAGTTGTGTGAATGGACTGTAAAGCGGTTGGTGCCTTGTCGTGTCATTGGTTCAGTTTTTTGCCTTTCAGTTACTAACAGTGCATTTCATTTTTGTGAAAGCTCTTGTTAGTAAAATTTGATCCACTGAACCATCACTCACCCTCGTGCCAAATCCAACCAGTATGTGTGGTAAAAATGACAAAACCTGCTCCGCTGTAATCAGGCGTCGCAGCACACCTGTGACACGCTAGGTGCCTCAGGTGGCACCCCGAAGATGAAGCATGCCACCAACTTGGTTGGTGGGTGAGGGGTCTTTTTCACATAACCTAAGTGTGTTTCTTTTCAAAATGTTAGTGTTTGGCACATCACGGACGTATGTGGGCACATCAAAACAATATATTACAAAACTACCTGTGTTTGGGGGGGAGAGGGCACCTATGTTTTTGGTCCTGTGTGCGGCCTTCATCTAGGGAAACCTACCAAACCCAGAAATTTTTTAAAACTAGACACCCCAAGGAGTCCAGGGAGGTGTGGTTTGCGTGGATCCCCCAACATTTTCTTACCCAGACTCCTCTGTAAACCTCAAAATGTGCTTAAAAAAGCATATTTTCCTTACTTTTCTTCGTAGGATCACCACTCCAGCACAAAATTCCTACTCCCCAGTGTTCCCCTCAGTCTCCCAAGTAAAATGACACCTCACTTATGTGGGTCCCCAAAGCAGAGTCAGTCTAAAGATGTATAAAAGAATATGTCCTTATAAACTTGCTGTGCTATCCCTTCTATCTCTACAAGTTTTGGACCTTATTCTGTTGCAGGCACCTGGCCCACCCACACAAGTGAGGTATCATTTTTATCGGGAGACTTGGGGGAACGCTGGGTGGAAGGAAATTTGTGGCTCCACTCAGATTCCAGAACTTTCTGTCACCAAAATGTGTGGAAAATGCATTTTTTTAGACAGAATTTGAGGTTTGCAAAGGATTCTGGGTAACAGAACCTGGTCAGAGCCCCGCAAGTCACCCCATCTTGGATTCCCCTAGGTCTCTAGTTTTAAAAAATGCACAAGGTTTGGTAGGTATCCCTAGGTGCCGGCTGAGCTAGAGGCCAAAATCTACAGGTAGGCACTGTTTTCAATGAAAAAATGTGATGTGTCCACGTTGCGTTTTGGGGTGTCTCCTGTCGCGGGCACTAGGCCTACCCACACAAGTGAGGTATCCTTTTTATCGGGAGACGTGGGGGAACGCTGGGTGGAAGGAAATTTGTGGCTCCACTCAGATTCCAGAACTTTCTGTCACCGAAATGTGTGGAAAATGCGTTTTTTTAGACAGAATTTGAGGTTTGCAAAGGATTCTGGGTAACAGAACCTGGTCCGAGCCACACAAGTCACCCCATCTTGGATCCCCCTAGGTCCCTAGTTTTCAGAAATGCACAGGTTTGGTAGGTTTCCCTAGGTGGCGGCTGAGCTACAGGCCAAACTCTACAGGTAGGCACTTTGCAAAAAACACCTCTGTTTTCCTTCAAAAATTTGGCTGTGTCCACGTTGCGCTTTGGGGCGTTTCCTGTCGCGGGCGCTAGGCCTACCCACACAAGTGAGGTATCATTTTTATCGGGAGACGTGGGGGAACGCTGCGTGGAAGGAAATTTGTGGCTCCTCTCATATTCCAGAACTTTCTGCCACAGAAATGTCAGGAACATGTGTTTTTTTAGCCAAATTTTGAGGTTTGCAAAGGATTCTGGGTAACAGAACCTGGTCCGAGCCACACAAGTCACCCCATCTTGGATTCCCCTAGGTCTCTAGTTTTCAGAAATGCACAGGTTTGGTAGGTTTCCCTAGGTGGCGGCTGAGCTACAAGCCAAAATCTACAGGTAGGCGCTTTGCAAAAAACACCTCTGTTTTCCTTCACAAATTTGGATGTGTCCACGTTGCGCTTTGGGGCGTTTTCTGTCGCCGGCGCTAGGCCTACCCACACAAGTGAGGTATCATTTTTATCGGGAGACGTGGGGGAACGCTGGGTGGAAGGAAATTCGTGGCTCCTCTCAGATTCCAGAACTTTCTGCCACAGAAATGTGAGGAACATGTGTTTTGTTAGCCAAATTTTGAGGTTTGCAAAGGATTCTGGGTAACAGAACGTGGTCCGAGCCACACAAGTCACCCCATCTTGGATTCCCCTAGGTCTCTAGTTTTCAGAAATGCACAGGTTTGGTAGGTTTCCCTAGGTGGCGGCTGAGCTACAAGCCAAAATCTACAGGTAGGCGCTTTGCAAAAAACACCTCTGTTTTCCTTCACAAATTTGGATGTGTCCACGTTGCGCTTTGGGCCGTTTTCTGTCGCCGGCGCTAGGCCTACCCACACAAGTGAGGTATCATTTTTATCGGGAGACGTGGGGGAACGCTGGGTGGAAGGAAATTTGTGGCTCCTCTCAGATTCCAGAACTTTCTGCCACAGAAATGTCAGGAACATGTGTTTTTTTAGCCAAATTTTGAGGTTTGCAAAGGATTCTGGGTAACAGAACCTGGTCTGAGCCACAAAAGTCACCCCATCTTGTATTTCCCTAGGTCTCTAGTTTTCAGAAATGCACAGGTTTGGTAGGTTTCCCTAGGTGGCGGCTGAGCTACAGGCCAAAATCTACAGGTAGGCACTTTGCAAAAAACACCTCTGTTTTCCTTCAAACATTTGGATGTGTCCACGTTGCGCTATGGGGCGTTTCCTGTCGCGGGCGCTAGGCCTACCCACACAAGTGAGGTATCATTTTTATCGGGAGACGTGGGGGAACGCTGGGTGGAAGGAAATGTGTGGCTCCCCTCAGATTCCAGAACTTTCTGTCACAGAAATGTGAGGAACATGTGTTTTTTTAGCCAAATTTTGAGGTTTGCAAAGGATTCTGGGTAACAGAACCTGGTCCGAGCCACACAAGTCACCCCATCTTGGATTCCCCTAGGTCTCTAGTTTTCAGAAATGCACAGGTTTGGTAGGTTTCCCTAGGTGGCGGCTGAGCTACAGGCCAAAATCTACAGGTAGGCACTTTGCAAAAAACACCTCTGTTTTCCTTCAAACATTTGGATGTGTCCACGTTGCGCTATGGGGCGTTTCCTGTCGCGGGCGCTAGGCCTACCCACACAAGTGAGGTATCATTTTTATCGGGAGACGTGGGGGAACGCTGGGTGGAAGGAAATTTGTGGCTCCTCTCAGATTCCAGAACTTTCTGCCACAGAAATGTCAGGAACATGTGTTTTTTTAGCCAAATTTTGAGGTTTGCAAAGGATTCTGGGTAACAGAACCTGGTCTGAGCCACAAAAGTCACCCCATCTTGTATTTCCCTAGGTCTCTAGTTTTCAGAAATGCACAGGTTTGGTAGGTTTCCCTAGGTGGCGGCTGAGCTACAGGCCAAAATCTACAGGTAGGCACTTTGCAAAAAACACCTCTGTTTTCCTTCAAACATTTGGATGTGTCCACGTTGCGCTATGGGGCGTTTCCTGTCGCGGGCGCTAGGCCTACCCACACAAGTGAGGTATCATTTTTATCGGGAGACGTGGGGGAACGCTGGGTGGAAGGAAATGTGTGGCTCCCCTCAGATTCCAGAACTTTCTGCCACAGAAATGTGAGGAACATGTGTTTTTTTAGCCAAATTTTGAGGTTTGCAAAGGATTCTGGGTAACAGAACCTGGTCCGAGCCACACAAGTCACCCCATCTTGGATTCCCCTAGGTCTCTAGTTTTCAGAAATGCACAGGTTTGGTAGGTTTCCCTAGGTGGCGGCTGAGCTACAGGCCAAAATCTACAGGTAGGCACTTTGCAAAAAACACCTCTGTTTTCCTTCACAAATTTGGATGTGTCCACGTTGCGCTTTGGGCCGTTTTCTGTCGCCGGCGCTAGGCCTACCCACACAAGTGAGGTATCATTTTTATCGGGAGACGTGGGGGAACGCTGGGTGGAAGGAAATTTGTGGCTCCTCTCAGATTCCAGAACTTTCTGCCACAGAAATGTCAGGAACATGTGTTTTTTTAGCCAAATTTTGAGGTTTGCAAAGGATTCTGGGTAACAGAACCTGGTCTGAGCCACAAAAGTCACCCCATCTTGTATTTCCCTAGGTCTCTAGTTTTCAGAAATGCACAGGTTTGGTAGGTTTCCCTAGGTGGCGGCTGAGCTACTGGCCAAAATCTACAGGTAGGCACTTTGCAAAAAACACCTCTGTTTTCCTTCAAACATTTGGATGTGTCCACATTGCGCTATGGGGCGTTTCCTGTCGCGGGCGCTAGGCCTACCCACACAAGTGAGGTATCATTTTTATCGGGAGACGTGGGGGAACGCTGGGTGGAAGGAAATTTGTGGCTCCTCTCACATTCCAGAACTTTCTGCCATAGAAATGTGAAGAACATGTGTTTTTTTAGCCAAATTTTGAGGTTTGCAAAGGATTCTGGGTAACAGAACCTGGTCCGAGCCACACAAGTCACCCCATCTTGGATTCCCCTAGGTCTCTAGTTTTATGAAATGCACAGGTTTGGTAGGTTTCCCTAGGTGGCGGCAGAGCTACAGGTCAAAATCTACAGGTAGGCACTTTGCAAAAAACACCTCTGTTTTCCTTCAAAAATGTGGATGTGTCCACGTTGCGCTTTGGGGCGTTTCCTGTCGCGGGCGCTAGGCCTACCCACACAAGTGAGGTATCATTTTTATCGGGAGACGTGGGGGAACGCTGGGTGGAAGGAAATTTGTGGCTCATCTCAGATTCCAGAACTTTCTGCCACAGAAATATGAGGAACATGTGTTTTTTTAGCCAAATTTTGAGGTTTGCAAAGGATTCTGGGTAACAGAACCTGGTCAGAGCCACACAAGTAACCCCATCTTGGATTCCCCTAGGTCTCTAGTTTTCAGAAATGCATAGGTTTGGTAGGTTTCCCTAGGTGGCGGCTGAGCTAGAGGCCAAAATCTACAGGTAGGCACTTTGCTAAAAACAGCTCTGTTTTCTGTGATGTGTCCACGTTGTGTTTTGTGGCATATCCTGTCGCGGGCGCTAGGCCTACCCACACAAGTGAGGTATCATTTTTATCGGGAGACTTGGGGGAACATAGAATAGCAAAACTAGTGTTATTGCCCCTTGTCTTTCTCTACATTTTTTCCTTCCAAATGTAAGACAGTGTGTAAAAAAGACGTCTATTTGAGAAATGCCCTGTAATTCACATGCTAGTATGGGCACCCCGGAATTCAGAGATGTGCAAATAACCACTGCTTCTCAACACCTTATCTTGTGCCCATTTTGGAAATACAAAGGTTTTCTTGATAGCTATTTTTTACTCTTTATATTTCAGCAAATGAATTGCTGTATACCCGGCATAGATTGAAAACCCACTGCAGGGTGCAGGTCATTTATTGGCTCTGGGTACCTAGAGTTCTTGATGAACCTATAAGCCCTATATATCCCCGCAACCAGGAGAGTCCAGCAGACGTAACGGTATATTGCTTTCGAAAATCTGACATTGCTGGAAAAAGTTACAGAGTAAAACGTAGAGAAAAATTTATGTTTTTTTCACCTCAATTTCAATATTTTTCTTTTTCAGTTGTTATTTTCTGTAGGAAACCCTTGTAGGATCTACACAAATTACCCCTTGCTGAATTCAGATTTTTGTCTACTTTTCAAAAATGTTGCGGTTTCTGGGATCCAGCGTTGGTTTCATGCCCATTTCTGTCACTGACTGGAAGGAGGCTGAAAGCACAAAAAATCGTAAAAATGGGGTATGTCCCAGTAAAATGCCAAAATTGTGTTGAAAAATTGGGTTTTCTGATTCAAGTCTGCCTGTTCCTGAAAGCTGGGAAGCTGGTGATTTTATCACCGCAAACCCTTTGTTGATGCCCTTTTCAGGTAAAAAACCACAAGCCTTCTTCTGCAGCCCATTTTTCCCATTTTTTAACGAAATTTTCACTATTTTTTGGCTAATTTCTTGGCCTCCTTCTGGGGAACTCACAAAGTCTGGGTACCTCTAGAATCCCTAGGATGTTGGAAAAAAAGGACGCAAATTTGGCGTGGGTAGCTTATGTGAACAAAAAGTTATGAGGGCCTAAGCGCGAACTGCTCCATATAGCCAAAAAAAGGCTCGGCACAGGAGGGGGAAAAGGCCTGGCAGCGAAGGGGTTAAACAGCAAGTTCAAAGTTAAACACAAGAAACAAAAAACGGCAATGAGCTCCACGAGACTGCCACCATGGTAACCGTCATCCAATGAGGGTCCAGTGTTGCCGGCAGTATAAATATCCACGAGCCTGTCAATCTTCCTCGACTTCGCTGCGAAAGGAATTGTAGATGTCTCAAGAGGTCGCTGTCTCTGGTCCTATGGGTAGATATGAGAGATTAAGTAGACTGATCTATGCTGATAACAATAAGCAAACAAAAGCCCGTATGTCTATAAGATCTTAGGCATTGCAGAAAGAAACGAGTCATGAGTTAATGCAGAACAATCCAACAATTAAACTCAATAAGAGCGTATACCATTAAATATATCTGTTCACAATAAAATATATATATAAATATATACTACCTCAGTACGAGGAGACGTGAAGTTCGGGTGGGAAAACATGTGTCCCGTGGAGGGTGGGATAATCCTTGCCTCCGTGTCCTTAATACAATTGAAACTTTCCTTCACGACAGCTAGGAAATTTCGCATTCTATGACAAGACCGGAGGCGAGGATTATGCAAGTTCAAAGCTTACTTACCACTAGAGAGGCTGCCTCATGTATTGGTTTGAAATAAAACTTTTTAAAAGTAGATTCTGAAGACCAATCCGCAGCACTCATAATGTCTTCCAGTCGACCTCCAACTTGGATGGCTTTTGAGGCCATGGCACCCCGAGTGGAGTGTGCGCCGAACACTTGTACATTGACACCAGCTTCCGCTAAAATCCACCTAACCCATCTGGCGATGGAGGGGGATGAGACTGCCTTAAAAGGTTTCTTTAATGAAATTAAAAGTTGATTCTCCCCCGGAGGTCTGAGTCCCATTGTTATGTTCTCATAGGTTTTGAGGCAGCGTAATACACATAACTTAGGAGCGCTAGGGAAAGCGGGGTAAGACACAGACCTTGTATGATTCTTTGTTCTAGAGATCGTAAAAGTTACTCCTTCTGGGGAACAAATTCTAGCAGAGATATCCAACGCCCGTATATCCGATACCTGTTTACATGAAATAAGGCATAAAAGAATGGCCAGTTTTGCTGACAACTCCTTCCTAGACAGGAATTGATTATCCTGCCACGAGGATAATAAATTAAGAACTAGGTTGACATCCCATATTTCCGAATATCTAGGTTGTGGAGGTCTGGAAAGTCGAATACCTTTAAGGAGTTTATATATCCAAGGATGTTCCCCGATCGGTTGATCGTCAAGAGGAGGATGACCTGCTGAGATAGCTGATCTAAAGGAGTTTATCGTACGGTAAGCTAAACCTGACTCCGCCAGTTCGGCAAGGAAGTTTATGATGTCGGTAACGCGGGCCCCCATGGGATTGAAACGTTTGTCCATACACCAGCGAGACCACCTACTCCATGCGGAGCTGTATCGTTTACATGTTCCAGGTGCCCAAGCTTGTGAAATGAACTTCCTAGCTTCTTGTGAAAGTCGGCAATCTTCCCAGCGATACCTGAAATCTTCCATGCCACCAGATATAAGTGGCCTTGGAGAACTAGGGGATGGAATACTCCTGTTGGATCTCGTAGGAGTGAGGGAAATACCGGAAGGCGAATTGGAGCTTCGCATGAGAGCTCCAGAAGAGTTGGAAACCACGCCTGGGATCTCCAAAGCGGGGTTATCAGAACCACTGTCGCTCTCTGGCGACGAACCTGAGCCGAAGCTCTCGGGATAAGGAGGAACGGGGGAAAAGCGTATCCCAGATGCGGTTACCAGTTTTGGAGAAATGCATCCACTGCTGCAGCTTCCTGATCTGGGCGCCAGCTGAAGTACAGAGGCAAGTGGGCGTTCCATCTGGAAGCGAACAGGTCCACTGAGCAGGGACCCCATTGATTCATTATTGAATGAAAAATCATGTGGTCTAATTGCCAATCGCTGGAGTCCGTTAGGTAACGGGAACTCCAATCTGCCACAATGTTCTGATCCCCCGGGAGATACTCTGCTGTGACAGATATCTGATGTTGCAGACAAAAGTGCCAAAAATCCTTCGCTAGATCCGCTAGAGCCTTCTAACGTGTCCCCCCCAGGCGGTTGATGTATTGAACTGCTGAGACATTGTCCATGCGTAGGAGAACCACACAGGAAATTCTGTCCCGTGTTAGGGACTTGATCGCAAAAGAGCCTGCAAGAAGTTCCAGACAATTGATGTGCATTTCGAGCTCCCGAGAGGTCCAGCGTCCCCGAACGAGATGTTCCCGCAACGCGCTCCCCAACCGTGGCGACTGGCATCCGACTCTATCACTAGATCTGGGGAGGCTCCGAAGATGGCCCTGCCATTCCATGCCTCCATGTGGTCCAGCCACCAATGTAACTCTGTCTTTGCCTCCATAGAGAGGGAGATTAACTCGGAGTATGTCACCCCGCGTCGAAGATGATAGGCCTTGAGGCGTTGAAGGGCCCTGTAGTGGACGGGGCCCGGAAAGATGGCCTGAATCGATGATGAAAGCAGACCCACTATCCTGGCCAACTGGCGCAACGAAATCCTGTCGCGTCTTAGGACCTTCTTTAATTCCTTCCTGATCTTGGAGATCTTCAGGCTGGGGAGACTGAGAGATGCTGACCGGGAGTCTATAAGGAAACCCAGAAAAATCATGGTTTGGGAAGGGAGGAGATCTGACTTCTGTTGGTTGATCACAAATCCTAGATTCTGCAGAAGCACAATAGTTGTGTTCATATTGGAGATAAGCTGAGACCTGGCTTGGTCCATAAGAAGGATGTCGTCTAGATAAATGATAAGACGAATTCCCTGCGACCGGAGAACCTCCACTACCGGTTTGAGGAGTTTGGTAAAGCACCATGGTGCTGATGACAGACCGAATGGGAGAGAGGTGAACTCGAACACTTGGCCTCTCCACTGAAATTGTAGGAACCTGTGGTGAGGCGGAAAAATCGGGACTGTGAGATAAGCATCTTTGAGGTCCAGGCGGACCATCCAGTCCCCTTTCAAGAGGAGATCTCTGAGTAAATGAATGCCCTCCATTTTGAAATGTCTGTATGTTACCCATTCGTTGAAGTACCGGAGATTAATGACCGGGCGAAAACCCTTGTCCTTTTTCTCCACAAGGAAGATGTTGCTCAAGAAACCCCTGGGATGCAAGGACGTGACACAAATGGCTTCTTTCTGGAGGAGATCCTGAACCTCCGCATCTATGAGATTGGATTCTGCCCTTGAGAAGATTAAAGGAATGGGTAGAGAGTCCTGGATTGGGGTCCCCCAAAACTCTATTTGAAAACCGGAGACTGTTTGCAGTATCCAGGCATCTGAGGTGATACGTTCCTAAGTGGTTCTGAATAAACGTAACGTCCCTCCAAATTTTTGAGGGGAAAAAGGGATAAGCCTCACCCGAGGGTCCTCCTGGGGCATTAGTTGCTCCCCGGGCGAGTCTATGCGCTCTGCCTTTTCCTCTGCCTCTGTTGGGGTAGAAGGTTCCCTGGCGACCATCACGCCAACCGTTGTTTCTGTATGCAGCGGGGCCTTGTTGGAAATGGCGGCCGGAAGAGCGACCCCTACCTCGCCCGGCCCTTCCAAAAACCTTATTTGGAAAAATCTTTTTTATAGACGTTTGTGCTTTGTCAAGTGCCGAAAAGGTGGCAACAAATTTTCCCAATTCCTTCACAAAAGGATCACCAAATAAGTTGCCTTGGGCAATAGCCCCTGCCTCCGAATTAGAAAGTTCCCCCAACTTAGGGTCATTTTTTATAAGTAAAGATCTGCGCCTTTCAGCAGAGAGCGCACAGTTGGCGTTGCCCAGGAGACATACCGCTCTCTGGGCCCAACCCGCCACAACGTCTGTTGGAAGAGGTGAGTTTGACTGTTTGGCACGTTCTGCCAGTTGAATTATTTGAGTAAGGGGCCCTAACACATCCAGGAGCTTGTCCTGGCACGTCCTCCAGGACCTATCTATACCCTTCTTAGGGTCCTTCATGTACTTGGAAAAAAAGGTACACAACTTCGGATCGATATCCGGCGTGGCAGCTACCTTGTCCATTAGCGTTGGACGCGGGCATTCCGCCTTCAATCGGGAGCGCACCTCTTTATCAAGAGGTTGTCTAATTTTTGCTGCCACGTACTCAGCCACCTTGTGGTCTGGTATCCATTCCGACGAACGAGGATGATAAATTCCTTCTGGTTCAAACATGTCTGAACCAGAGTCCTCTGGACCTAAGGTTTCCTGCAAAGAAGCTCCCGGGCGCCAAGGGCGGCCGGCCTCATCGTCTTCCACTGAGGAGGAGTCCCCATATGAGTCACCAGTGATGCCTCTCAGCGACCCAACATCAAGGTCCGATTTGTGGTGAAGCTTTTCACTCATTACGTCGGGTACATAGCCCTCCCGGGAGGGTATGCGCTTGTGCGCGCGCGCACTCTTACTGAATGCGCCAGATAAAAGCACAACGTCTTCAAGGTGCCCCGCGTCGCGCTTGCGTGCTTTCTTGGAAACTGAAGAGGATATACCTTCCATCCCCGTCGCGCCAAACATGCCCGTCCCTTTGGAAACTTGTTCCGTGAGTTGCGCTACACTATCTCTAAGGGGAGCGAGGGCTTGAGAAGTGGCTTGAGAAAACAATATATCCATTCCTGGGGAAAGAGAACGGTGAGAAGGGCCTTCACCTGGGGACATATTGGCGATAGATTCATTGTCCTGAGTGGACTGCATCCTGTGACTCATGAAAATGACAATGACAGAAAAAACACCCAGAAAAAATGTTACCACGGGTAAAAAACCCCCTTATCCAGTTCTGTCAGGAGCCAATGGCTTTTAAAAAATATATAAATGAGTGTTCTTCCCAGTTGGGGTAACAACCACCGTAAAAAACGGGGTCCGCTGGATGGGGAAAAAACCTAGGTTTAAATGCTACAAGAAACGCGTGCTGAGCGCCGAGAAAACCCGAGCGCTGAACACGCGAGCAGAAAAATGTTAGGAATTCGAAGCGCGCGCCCTCTAGAGGGCCCGACACGTCTCCTGAGAGGAAAAAAACAGCGCTCGGGCAGAAGCCTGCTGCGCTGAGGAGATGCGCCGCAATTATACCGTATACAGGGGAAATTCACTGAACGAACGTGCGCAAGCAGTAACGCTTGAAAAAACAAAGCGCGTAATTCAAACAACGCTCAGAGGCAGAAAGGCACTTATCTGTGTTCCTGAGCAGTGAAGAAAGAGGAAGATTGACAGGCTCGTGGATATTTATACTGCTGGCAACACTGGACCCTCATTGGATGACGGTTACCATGGTGGCAGTCTCGTGGAGCTCATTGCCGTTTTTTGTTTCTTGTGTTTAACTTTGAACTTGCTGTTTAAATAAAAAGTGAAGAAAGATATGCCTAATCCTCACCTCCGGTCCTGTCATAGAATTCTCCTCCTTTCACTTATGTTGAAGCAGATGCTATTTTAGGCCGAAGACAGCTAAAATAATGCCTTTTTTGATTAAAACAATTATTGTAAGTCTTCCACTATAGTGTTCTAGTGGCGCAGCAGCAATAATTGTAGACAAACAGTATGACCCAGATTTAAGAAAAGTGACGCTTCACATTGTGAAGCGCCACTTTTCTTGCTCCTCCTTACACCCCCTAACACCACCATGTGTATTTAAGATATGGCACATCATGGTGGTATTAGGAACAATAGCGTCAACATTTTTGACGCTATTGTGGCGCTTTGCTCCAGTAGCGTACAAAATTCTGATACTAGTGGAGCAAAGTGCAAGGAGGCCCATTGATTCCAAAGGGTGCGTCTTTTTAACACCTGCTTTCAGCAGGCATTAAAAATGACACTGAGAGAGCGTAACTTATATAACCTATATTGAAATGAAATGCTTATATCAATGTCTGATGATGATGCTTAGAAAACAATAATAATAGGGATTTTGCCTAAACGTGCACTCAAACTATGACCACGGAGAAGTGGCCACCAATGTATACGCAAACTAATAATGATGAATAAAATGTTTATGTTACATTTAAATAAGCTTATATTAATCTTTGCATTACTGAATCTGTACTGAAAATCCTCATAGGCCTTAAGTTAGCGTGAGCTGCAGGATTTAGCTGCCCAGCTCTCATATTAAATGCATTTTTCAGTTTTTCCAGTGTGCTGACTCGCAAAGGGCCGTGACCCTGTAAATGTTCTTTTTCCTTCAACTCAGAAGACGAATGTAACCATACAGAACTCATTCCCAAGCGCATATTCGGTGCCTTAGTCCAAAAGTTATGAACAAATTGAAACAAATGTAGATTAATGTAATGTACAAGGTCACTTTAACTGATGGACAATGAATCTGCTGACCTAAAGGACATGCCAAGGAGTGAGGTAACGCCGGATGTGCCACCTCCGAAGACGTCAATTATGAAGACCAATCAAAGAACTACGAACTAATGTGGGATGACAATTGGGATTACCAAATGTTAAATTTGATAGGTTAAAGATAGTGGGGTATAGTGAATGTCCAATAGAATTTTGGGGGAATGTACTACGAAAAAGGGATAAAAACCCATGTCACAGAAGGGTCATTAGAACTAGGTAGGGAATGCTATTGATTTTATCCAGAAACTCTGTCACCCTGTTTGGTGACTTTGAGACTTATTAAAACCATCCTCACCCATAGACTGCCCATTTACACTTTCCTCCTTAAGAGGGAAGTATCCCTATGCCCTTTAGTTGAGCTTTGCCTGATGGCGTTTGACTGATGTCCTGAAGACGAAGACTGAACCTGTGCGCTGACCTAATCCTTGGAGGGTAATTATGACAATGCAATTTGTAATTTGTCTGTTTGCTTTTCCTGTCTAGGTACCAACTGCTTGTTTTGACAGAGACCATAGGTAGATGATTTCCAAATTGGTGTTCTAAATTGTTTTGCATGAAGCCCAACATGCAAATGCTAATCAGTGGTTAGGTAGGGGTTTACCAAAGCTGACGCAAATAGACAAACGTCTGACATTATGCTATGTTGAACGTACGCGTATTTGACACTTTTTTATATTTCTGATCTATGTTTACGTCGTGTTATATTCTAATGTTTATGATTTTTGCCTTATTGAAATCTTACCAAAGTTGCCATATCGTAACTATGCTGTTGTGTTTTTTGGCATTGAGATTGACACACTTAATCTTTGATTGTAACTAATAGGGAATAAACTCACAAAAATTCTATCAACTGGTGTGGTTATTCATGGCTGAAAGGTCATGGTTGCGTCGTCAACTTGATTAATGACTTTGACTAAAGTAAAATATATTGTTGTAGTGAATATTGATGACATTATTGATATATTGATCGACATATTGATTAGCTACCTCATCCTACGGTGTCTCTCAACTGGGTCAAAAGATTCATTGGCCTAAAACGAGTCCTAATGTATAATAAATTAACATAAAAGGACGCGTTAACAGTTCTGGTAGCAGAGCGACGGTTTGGCCCTTTGGGGCCCTAGGACGGAGAATCATTGTTTAAATTTGTTTTTCTGCGATAATGCAAATTGGAGGTATGATGGGTTTCTAAATTCACCATGACTTCCCCGGGATCTCGGAGCCTGCCTAAGTGAGATGGGAATGTTCTTGGCGTCATAATATGCGTGATATAGGGTTTGCGCTTGCTCAGCTTACGCCTTTCTGCAGGTGATTGATGAAGTTTGTGTGTATCTAGGCCAGGTAAATGTTATTTTAGTAGGAGTGGGCGTACTCCGCGGTATGAAAGTAGGGAAGTCGGCGTACTTCACATGAGTGTGGCGCTTTATGCTAAAAAAAATTATCCACATGGTTGGTTGTTTATGTACGGACCCGTCGTGGTCTAAGACTCCGGAGTATATTGTCAAGTGTAGGAGACACTTGAGTTTATGTTGTAATCTGTGCGGTTTAATAGGTCAATCGGGCGTGGTTGACAAGTCGAGTTTGAGTCAAAATGTATGAGTGAAACCTTCATTGGAGATTTGGCAAGTTTTAAAGTGCACTAGGACGAACCATTGACAAGTCGAGAGTAGAATTTGCGGGCCGAATTCTGCTTGCGTATGCGGGAACTAAGAAGGAGAGAGTAGCGGCTGAGGCTTCAAGTGAAATCTCTGTAAAGTTATGAAGCAAATGTATTACCCTTCCTGTAGTAAACCGGCAGATTTGTGTTGTTATTAAAGGTGCTTGCAATCATTTTTTGCATTAGTTTGTGTGGATTCAGTGAGGAGCGGACGAGCCGCAAGACTTTGTCAGCTGCAGTGTGTGAGTGTGACGTCAGTGGTGCCGCGCTGAGATAGGTCAGTTGTCGAGAGGGGTCGCGCACGGATTGGGTGCCGTCCTTGAGAGGCAATAGGTTGAGAAAGGTGGGTGAAGAGTGTCCTGGGAACTAAGTCACTTTCTGATTAAATACAAATAAGGGAAAATCGCAAAATGAATTTTGTTAAGGCATTTAAGAGCGCTCTGAAAGGAGACGCATATATTATGGCAACTGATGAGGAGCCTACACCGCCTGAGGGTACTCCAGCTTACATGGTTATGAAGGAAAAGGATGTCGCGCCTTGTTTATGGATGAAACAGTGGCGCAAGCTAACAGAGAAAGAGGGATGTTTGGCTTTCCCAGAACATGGGACGTTCAATACAAAGGTATTAGAAAATTTAAGGTGGATGCTAAGTACACAAAAACCACCTCCGAGGCCAGCTCAATATGAGGCTTTAGCAATTTGGGATTTGATGGCTCTTAAACATAGACAAGAAAGGTTCCAGAGAAGGCTGAAAAGGGCAGAAAAATCTTATGCAGAGGCTAGATGGGATAACGAGAACAAAATGTTGAGACGGGGAATTGTTGACGGATTAAAATTGTTCCCAGCAATAGCCCAGGGAGAAGAGTCACAGGGAAAGAAAGCCTCCTGTAAAACAGATAAGGACTCTAGTAAGTCTAAGGAGAATAAGAGACCTTGGGAAGAGGAAGATGATTCAGACGATGAAGAATTCATGGACCGATTATTACACGATCGCTCGCCACCTTATGCAGTGAGCGACAGTGTTCCAAGCACTAGTGTGGGTCCTGGGAACCAGACGCAGGAGAAGGGAGTTGTTGATACGGTACAGACTAGTGATACGACTTCGATACAGAATGGTGTCAGTGTACCCAGTGCACCGGACATGCAGATACAGTTGCAACCTCCACCGCAGATACAGAGAATCTATCCAGACGTCCCAGTACTTGAGACTACTACAAATCTGATAGTTCCGCCAGACCCGATATATACAAAATCAAGGTTAGTGCAGATTTAGTCAACTCCGAAATTATTTTGCCAGCCGCGACCACAACTGATACCAGGGTACAACCCAGTAGCTGGCCCTCCAATAGTGCCAGTTCCGGGTACCTTGGAACAGACTTATGGAGTTACTGCTTGTAGGAGGCTGGACTGGCTTGTAGTGAGTACCAAGTGGTACTTACACCTTGCACCAGGCCCAGGTATCCCTTATTAGTGTATAGTGGTGTCTAGCAGCTTAGGCTGATAGAAAATGGTAGCTTAGCAAAGCAGCTTAGGCTGAACTAGGAGACATGCAAAGCTCCTACAGTACCACTAGTGTCACTTGCACAATATCATAAGAAAACACAATACACAGATATACTAAAAATAAAGGTACTTTATTTTTATGACAATATGCCAAAGTATCTCCGTGAGTACCCTCAGTATGAGGATAGCAAATATACACAAGATATATGTACACAACACCAAAAATATGCAGTATAGCAATAGAAAACAGTGCAAACAATGTATAGTTACAATAGGATGCAATGGGGGCACATAGGGATAGGGGCAACACAAACCATATACTCCAAAAGTGGAATGCGAACCACAAATGGACCCCAAACCTATGTGACCTTGTAGAGGGTCGCTGGGACTGTAAGAAAACAGTGAGGGTTAGAAAAATAGCCCACCCCAAGACCCTGAAAAGTGAGTGCAAAGTGCACTAAAGTTCCTCAAAGAGCACAGAAGTCGTGATAGGGGAATTCTGCAGGAAAGACCAAAACCAGCAATGCAACAACAATGGATTTCCAGATGAGAGTACCTGTGGAACAAGGGGACCAAGTCCAAAAGTCACGATCAAGTCGGGAGTGGGCAGATGCCCAGGAAATGCCAGCTGTGGGTGCAAAGAAGCTGCTACTGGACTGTAGAAGCTGAGGATTCTGCAAGAACGACAGGGCTAGAAACTTCCCCTTTGGAGGATGGATGTCCCACGCCATGGAGAGTCGTGCAGAAGTGTTTTCCTGAAGAAAGACTGCAAACAAGCCTTGCTAGCTGCAAAGTTTGCACTTAGGGTTTTTGGATGCTGCTGTGGCCCAGGAAGGACCAGGATGTCATCAATTACGTGAGGGGACAGAGGGGGCGTCCAGCAAGACAAGGAGCCCTCTCAGAAGCAAGCAGCCCCCAGAGAAGTGCCGGAACAGGCACTACAAAGTGGAGTGAAACGGTGCTCACCCAAGGTTGCACAAGAGAGTCCCACGCTGCCGGAGGACAACTCAGGAGGTCGTGCAATGCAGGTTAGAGTGCCGTGGACCCAGGCTTGGCTGTGCACAAAGGATTTCCACCAGAAATGCACAGAGGCCGGAGTAGCTGCAAAACACGCAGTTCCCAGCAATGCAGTCTAGCGTGGGGAGGCAAGGACTTACCTCCACCAAACATGGACTGAAGAGTCACTGGACTGTGGGAGTCACTTGGACAGAGTTGCTGAGTTCAAGGGACCTCGCTCGTCGTGCTGAGAGGAGACCCAGAGGACCGGTGATGCAGTTCTTTGGTGCCTGCGGTTGAAGGGGGACGATTCCGTCGACCCACTGGAGATTTCTTCGGAGCTTCTAGTGCAGAGAGGAGGCAGACTACCCCCACAGCATGCACCACCAGGAAAACAGTCGAGAAGGCGGCAGGATCAGCGTTACAAGGTTTTAGTAGTCGTCTTTGCTACTTTGTTGCAATTTTGCAGGCTTCCAGCGTGGTCAGCAGTCGATTCCTTGGCAGAAGGTGAAGAGAGAGATGCAGAGGAACTCTGATGACCTCTTGCATTCGTTATCAAAGGAATTCCCCAAAGCAGAGACCCTAAATAGCCAGAAAAGAGGGTTTGGCTAATTAGGAGAGAGGATAGGCTAGTAACACCTGAAGGAGCCTATCAGAAGGAGTCTCTGACGTCACCTGCTGGCCCTGGCCACTCAGAGCAGTCCAGTGTGCCAGCAGCACCTCTGTTTCCAAGATGGCAGAGGTCTGGAGCACACTGGAGGAGCTCTGGGCACCTCCCAGGGGAGGTGCAGGTCAGGGGAGTGGTCACTCCCCTTTCCTTTGTCCAGTTTCGCGCCAGAGCAGGGCTGAGGGGCCCCTGAACCGGTGTAGACTGGCTTATGCAGAAATGGGCACCATCTGTGCCCATGAAAGCATTTCCAGAGGCTGGGGGAGGCTACTCCTCCCCTGCCTTAACACCTTTTTCCAAAGGGAGAGGGTGTAACACCCTTTCTCTGAGGAAGTCCTTTGTTCTGCCTTCCTGGGCCAAGCCTGGCTGGACCCCAGGAGGGCAGAAACCTGTCTGAGGGGTTGGCAGCAGCAGCAGCTGCAGTAAAACCCCTGAAAAGGCAGTTTGGCAGTACCCGGGTCTGTGCTAGAGACCCGTGGGATCATGGGATTGTGCCAACAATGCCAGGGTGGCATTGAGGGGGCAATTCCATGATCTTAGACATGTTACATGGCCATATTCGGAGTTACCATTGTGAAGCTACACATAGGTAGTGACCTATGTGTAGTGCACGCGTGTAATGGTGTCCCCGCACTCACAAAGTCTGGGGAATTTGCCCTGAACCATGTGGGGGCACCTTGGCTAGTGCCAGGGTGCCCACACACTAAGTAACTTTGCACCTAACCTTTACCAGGTAAAGGTTAGACATATAGGTGACTTATAAGTTACTTAAGTGCAGTGGTAAATAGCTGTGAAATAACGTGGACGTTATCTCACTCAGGCTGCAGTGGCAGGCCTGTGTAAGAATTGTCAGAGCTCCCTATGGGTGGCAAAAGAAATGCTGCAGCCCATAGGGATCTCCTGGAACCCCAATACCCTGGGTACCTCAGTACCATATACTAGGTAATTATAAGGGTGTTCCAGTATGCCCATGTAAATTGGTGAAATTGGTCACTAGCCTGTTAGTGACAATTTGGAAAGAAATGAGAGAGCATAACCACTGAGGTTCTGACTAGCAGAGCCTCAGTGAGACAGTTAGTCATAACACAGGTAACACATACAGGGCACACTTATGAGCACTGGGGCCCTGGCTGGCAGGGTCCCAGTGACACATACAACTAAAACAACATATATACAGTGAAAAATGTGGGTAACATGCCAGGCAAGATGGTACTTTCCTACACTGCTCCACGAAGCTTGGGACCAGGCCAGACACCTGCTGCAATATCATTACCAATTACTATCGGCCCACCAGTACCATTGTATGCACAAGGCAAATCTGGCGTATGTGATCAGGGAGTAATGACCCAAGATGCGATAAGAGGAGGGTCCATAGGAACTCCACAGATAATGGCCCCAGGAGAACAAGCAGTCGAAAAGCCAAGGTCCTTAATAGACCTTGGCCCAGTAGAATCACCCTTAGAAGCAATGCGTCAGGCAGGGTTAGGGGTTTTTAACTCCACAAACGATAAGCATGAACACTTCACAGTCGCCAATGATACATGCAGGGAACATTTCACTGCAAGACATTACAGTGCAACAGCTGAAAGAATGGCTAGAGAAAACTTATACTTCACAAAAGACTACAGTGATGGCAGTAGAATCAGAAAAGGTAGGGCAAGATGACTACCTAAAATTTGTAATACTGGGAGTGGAAGCTGCTGAATTAGTGGAAGGTACGATGGGGGTAAACAGATTGGAGTCATACACTGAAGCAGAATTGAGATTCCTGTGCCCCAAGATTACCAAAGAAGTGGGCAAGGTACATCAGAGATTAGCAAACATGGCAGACAAATACAATATTGACATTGAAAACACTAAACATTTGAAAAGAAGCTAAAGATTAGACTTTGATTGGAAAGATTTTGAGCACTTGAGGTCTGCTGGAATGAAGGCACACTTAAAAGAATTATTGCAAAGTGCGCAAATTTGGGGTGCATTAGAAAAATGGGAAGGCAGATGGGCAAAGAAAAGAGATAAGGAGAAAGGTGACAGTCCAGGGTCAAGTCAGACCAAAACCTCACCCGATACAGAATCAGTAAAAATACTACCCATGAGAGAAACAGCTGGTGGTGTTTTAGAACATGTACCATGGTGCAGAGGAGACATCCTATCCTTTACTAATGATTATCCCAGGTTGAGGGAGAAACCGATTGAGTGGTATCAGCAAACAGATAGGTTCCTGAAGCTTGCGAAGTGTCTCTGGGAAGACTTGAATACCTTGTTTGAGATCATTGTTCCGCCTGATTTGTGGCTCAAGTGTAAGAGAGGGGTAGATTGGCCGACGAAGGAGCCAGCAAGGGATAAGGTGACTGGAGCTCCTTCCGAGGAAGTAATGAAGTACTATCATAAGGTGATTGAGTTTTTGAAACAAAAGGTGTCGCCGAAAGGGACTGATTGGCAGAAAATTGATCGGACCTCACAGGAGGTTAAGGAATCTATACATGCTTACTATGAAAGATTGTTAAAAGCATTCAAACATTACAGTGGTACTGAGACCATTGAGCTGAAAGACATGAACCATCTCGTGTTTAGATTTGTCGAAGGGCTGAGACCAGAGGTCAGTCAGATGAATAAGAATCATTTGATTTGTTGGCAAGCAAAGCCGATTGATGAGGTGTTGCAGTATGCGAAATATTGTAGTGACGAGATCGAGCTGAAGCAGAAAAAGCTGAAAGAGAAAGTGATGGTGATGCAGATAAGGGCTGCACAGGCAGGGATACAAGGAAATGGAGTCCAGCAGATGATACAGCAACAACCGCAAATGAATAGTGTGTTTCAGACGCAACCGAGGGGTCGTGGCCGAGGGTTCGTGAATCGCGGTCCAGATTTGAAAACCGTTGTAGTTCAAAATGACGCACAAGGGGTGAAAAAGATGTCACCATGTCACGCGTGCGGGGGCGTGGGGCACTGGAAACGGGAGTGCCCGAATGTGGTGCAGGATGGTGTCGTTCAACAAAGCACTAATGTTGGTACATTGCAAAATGTAAGAGGTCCGAAACCGAGACATCAAAATCCAAACTTTCAAAATAACCTGGTACAGATGCTAGGGGTACAGCCCATGCAGCAGATGCATATGCCGCGTTTTCAGCCAGCGCAGATGCAGCAAGTACAGCAGCAGGTTCCCATGGTACCTAGACAGCAAATGCAATTAGCAATGGCTCCAATGGGACAGCAGCAGGTCATGCTTCCTCAACAGGTCACAGGTCAGATAATGAGTCAAAATAATACGGTACAGCAATTCCCATTACGAGGTGAAAATGGCATGAATGAAGAATGGTCGAATGATAGCTCAGATAGTGAAGAATGCAGGCTTGCAGCATCCCTAGAGGTGGACCAGAGGGGTCCCTATGTAGAGGGGAAGTTAATGGCTTAGAAAGTCTCGTTTTTGGTCGACACTGGAGCTACAAGCTCTACAGTCAGGAGTGCTGAGGTTCCGAAATTACCACTTTCGGGACGTACTATCAGGGTAGTTGGAGTAGCAAACCAGTACCTGACAAACCCAATTACAGATCCAGTGCAAGTTGAGATCGGCAACTTCCAGGGACTGCATAGATTTGTAGTCTGTGATTCAAGTCCGGTATCCCTACTGTGCAAAACAAATTGTTCAATTACCTGTTCCAATGATGGAATCGAAGTACAGACAAATAGTGATGATGAAGGAGACGAAGGTCAGTTCTCAGAGGAAGAGACAGGGACGGCAAATGTAGATTATCCTTTGATTACCTTGTTTCCGATGTTAACAATGATTGACCTACCTGTTGAGTTACAGGGAACTGTGACAGAGAAAGTATGAGACCTGACAGGAAAGGAAGTGGGACTAATAAAAGGTGTGGAACCAGTTAAAGTACAAGTGAAGCCAAATGCATTGTTTCCCCAGGTGCCACAATATCATATGGCACAAGATGTTCTTATCGAAGTGTCACAAATAATTTCAGACTTTCTGAAACAGGGAGCCCTGAAAGAAGTCTCGAGCAGTCCATGTAATTCTCCAATAATGGGCTTGAAAAAGCCCGGTGGGAAAGTTCGAATTGTGCAGGATTTGAGGAAGATAAATGAGATTGTGGTAAAATGTTGTCCCATAGTGCCCAATCCAGCAGTGATCATGTTTCAAGTTCCGTGTGATGCTGAATGGTTCACCGTTATGGAACTGTCACAGGCATTCTTTTCAATACCTCTTCACGAGGACAGCCAATTTTTGTTCAGTTTTAAATTCCTGGATAAGGTGTACAGTTGGTGCATAATTCCTCAAGGGTTTTCTGAATCACCGTCCATCTTTAATCAGATATTGAAAAAGGATTTGGAATCCTTGGTACTGCCTTTTAACTCGACTCTAGTGCAGTACATCGATGACTTGCTGATTGCATCCTAAACAAGGGATAACTGTAAATATGATACAGTTGCCTTACTGAATCATTTGGGAAAGAATGGACACAAGGTGTCACCCAAGAAGTTGCAGTACTGCCAGAAAGAGGTGAAATACTTGGGGCATCTGATTGAAAGAGGGTCCAGGAGAATATCAAAGGAAAGAATAACAGCCATTTTGCAAATGAACCCCCCAACAACGAAAAGGGATGTCAGAATGTTCCTGGGAATGGTGAGCTACTGTCGCCAGTGGATACCCAACTTCTCGATCATCTCAAAACCTTTGATAAAACTGACAGGCAAAGAGATCAAGGATGAGCCATATACCATAGCCTTGACCAAAGAAGAGCTTGAGTCATTCATGGAATTGAGAGAGTGCATGTGCAGGGCACCAGCGTTAGGTATGCCTGATTATACGAAGCCTTTTCTACTGTTTTGCCATGAACGTGATGCTTGTTTTTTTGTCTGTTTTGACACAGGTCCATGGAGGTGCAAATCGCCCTGTAGCGTATTTTTCAGCTACCTTGGACCCCGTCGCAGCAGCCTTACCGGGTTGTTTGCGCGCAGTTGCAGCAATTGGTCAAAGCCTCACGCAGTGTGAAGGCATAGTCATGGTATACCCCCTAACAGTAATGGTTCCACATTCAGTTGAAATTTTGTTGACTCGAACCAAAACACAGACCATGACAAATGCTCGACTTACTAAATATGAGACAATCATACTGGGGTCACCTAATGTTTCGCTGAAATGATGTACTGTATTGAACCCGGCAACTTTACTTCCTGCTGAAAATACTGAGATTAATAATGAGGAGGAATTTGAACATGATTGTCTTGAGGTAACGGAATTATGTACCAAACCACGACCAGATATTCAAGACACACAGCTAAAAGAAAATGACTGCATTATGTTTGTCGATGGGTCTTGTTTAAGAGATTCCGTAGGAACACTAAGAGCTGGTTACGCTGTATGTACCATAGCTGGTATCATTGAAGCTTCCTGGCTCGAGAAAGTGTTTTCCGCACAAGTGGCAGAATTAATTGCCCTTACTAAGGCATGCCAAGCAGCTGTGAATTTGAGAGTCACTATTTATACTGACAGCAGATATGGATTTGGAATTGTACATGATTTTGGCCAACTGTGGTCACAGAGAGGTTTCATGACCTCTTCTGGTTCTCCTTTGAAAAATGGTAAACAAATAAAGGATTTTTTACATACAATTCAGTTACCTCTTGAAATTGCTGTGGTGAAATGCAACGCTCACGTTAAGTCACAAGATTTTGTGTCAATGGGAAATGGTTATGCATATCAAGTCGCAAGGTTTTGCACATTGAACTGCATATCATTCAAGGAACAGTGGGAATTGTTACCACAAACCGAAAATGACACGTTTGAACCTTGCATTAAGAGTGGTTGATACCCTAGATGAGTTAAAGACATTACAGGGACGTGCTAGTAAAGAGGAAAAACGATCCTGGCAAAGAATGCAATGTGTACAGAGGGCTGACGATTTGTGGGTCTCAGAGGAGGGAAAATTAGTCCTGCCAAACAGTCTTCTATCACAATTCGCCAGGCTATACCATGAACAGGCTCACCTTGGGAGAGATGCAATGATCAGGTCATTCAAAACAATTGGTTTAAACCAAAATTTAGGCACGCCGCAGAGGTTACCTGTCACAGGTGGATCATCTGTCAACAGATGAATGCTGGAAAAGGGACTGTGGTAACTTTGAGCCACATTGGGAGAGCTGGTGGTCCTTTCAGCAAAATGCAAATGGACTTCATTGAGATGCCTGTTTGTGGAGGACTGAAGTACGTGTTGGTGATTGTGTGTGTTTTCAGTCACTGGATCGAAGCTTACCCCACACGTAGAAATGACAGTCTCACAGTTGCAAAGCTGCTGCTTAGGGAACTAATACCAAGGTTCGGGTTTCCGGTCTCTATAGAATCAGATAGGGGCAGACACTTCGACAATGATGTGATTAAACTCCTGTGTGCCGCGCTAGACATCGAACAAAAGCTGCATTGTAGCTATCGCCCTGAAGCATCAGGACTAGTAGAGCAAATGAATGGTACTCTGAAATCAAGAATGGCAAAGATGTGCGCAGCTACCAATATGAAATGGCCAGATGCATTGCCCTTAGTGCTGATGTCGATGAGGAACACCCCTGATAAGAAAACAGGACTGTCCCCCCATGAGATCCTCATGGGCAAAGCTATGAGGTTGCCAGCAGATGATATGGTGTTGGACTACTGCAAAGGTTTGGCTGACGTGATTCGCTCTTTCTCTCATCAGGTAGAGGCTAACACATTGCCACCGATTGGAGATCCAGGTCACACTCTACAAGCCGGTGACTTGGTGGTTGTCAAGAAGCACGTGAGAAAGTCGTGTTTGGAACCACGTTGGAAAGGGCCATATCAAGTAATTTTGACAACAACCACTGCTGTGAAATGTGCAGGCGTTCCAAATTGGATACATGCCAGTCACACAAAGAAGGTAACGGGCCCAACTGACGAGGAACTTGAATTTTCCGGCACAACGGTTCCAGGAAGAGAAGTCTCAGAGCCAGAAAGCAGCCAAGAGGGAACTGAGACTGCAGGTGAGCCCACTGAGAACAGCCTTGTCCCTCAACCAGTGAATGAGTTCGAGAGAGGTGACAGAGTGCCTATCTCAGTAGAGGCGGCAGGAGAACTAAGTCAAGGAAAGGTTCTCCCAGAAGTAGACGGATACTGGTTAGAACTTGAACCCGTTACAGATCAAGAAGAAGAAGAAGGAGAAGAAGGAGAAATAATAGAAAGAGACCAAAGTGTACCGGCATCCCCTGAACCAGTTGCAGGTCCATCAAGTGAAAACACCACATTACAAGAGGAGGGTGCTGTCCTGCGTACTGAAAAAACATATCGGAAGAAGACGCACAAAGGTGACAACTGGCCAGAGAAACCACTTTTAAGAATAAGAAGCATACCAGGTGAAACAATAATAGAGGAAACTGATACATCCTAAGTAGAAGATCTAAGTGAAGGAGAACTGCAAGGTGAACGCAGGTTGAAAAGAAAGAGAATCGCAAACAGAAGATATACAGGTCCTGAATGGGCGTATGCTACAACATCTGAATGGCAGCAAGAATTCTTAGCATTCTGTTTTGATCGAGAAGTACCAGGTCAATACTACGGTACCTGTATTAACTCAAAGAAAAGACTCTGCTAAAAAATCAAAACTGAAAACTAAGAAGGAGACTTATAAATTACTGGATGTGACATTAGAATCGAATTCGACTTTGAAAAACCTGATTACGACAAGCTGCTAACCTGATTTGACAAAGGGGTCCTGGAACGAGTGAAAACGCTGTAAATACACGCAGAGAGCAAGAGATAAAGAGAGTTCTATATCATCCTCGAGTTGATTATTATTCTGCTATCTGATTCTATACAGAAATGGCTTATAATAGAGGTAGTAACAAGGGAAGTAAGGTGTGTGGTTGGTTAAGCCTTATAATAGCTATTGTGTGTGCAATAATAATTGTGGGAGTGATTGTGGGAATGCCATGGTTGGAGAAAAAGACTATTAATGCCACTTCAAAACCTGAAACTACAACACTAACACCGTGGAAGAAGTTTGAGCAAGATGTAAGACACTTGCATGAGGGAACTAATTCAAAAGGGGAACTTTCTACTAATGTCTTCTATTGCTTACTGAATGAGTATGTAGAGACCATGGATGCGAAAGACTGTTATGTGTGTACCAAAATTCCTTCGTCTGTGCAAGAAGGGGTTACCTATCATAGCCTCCCCCTAACGTACGGAATTAGCTGTAGTTTGCTACTAACCAGATTCTATAATCAAGAGCATGTGCAATGTTTCTATTCAAATCTGGATGTTGTGTTCTCTTTTGTGCCTGTGATTGAATTTTTGAACAAGCTAGCTCAGGAACATGATAACAAAATAGTTAGAGGATTCTTTGAGCCGACGCTTACATTTGGAACTGCTTATGCACACCACAACAATCTGACTTGCTTACTGTCACCTGTAGAGAAAAACATTTTAGATCACACTGATGATAGACGCAAAGCCTTAAAAGAAAGATTAGAAAAAGGGTTAGAAAAACGCACATATGCAAATGATTATGCTTACACTGCAATCAAAACGCAAGGCAAACTAGCTATAGATGCATTACATGTAGGGAGGCTTTGTATATATAGGCCGAAATCTGAGCAGGACAATTTGTTTGTGGGAACGAGTGAATGTAGACATGTATTCTTGTAAGTGGACATTTATGTTGAATGGACAGGATCCAGCGATCCCCGGGATCTATTATATTTGTGGACTTAATGCTTATTACCGTCTCCCTAAAGGATGGTATGGGACATGTTATTTGGGAATAGTTTTCCCAAAGATTTACCAGATTGATGACTTAAAGCAAATACCTAAAACGTCTGAATTACAACATGCTAGACAAAAACTGCTGTCATTGGTTGATATATTCGGAGCTATAATCCCTTCAGTAGGGGTTATCTTGAATTCTATGAAGATTCAAAAGTTTTCTACTATTGTGGATAACATGCTGACAAATTTTACAGGGGCTATACTCCTGATGGATACTGAACTTGCTGCAGAAAGAGCTATGACTCTTTCTTTAAAAGACTTCTTTCTTCAAGACTCTTGCTTTAGACATTCTTTAAGCAAAGAGTGGAGGGGTCTGCAAGATGCTCAACGAGCACCATTGCTGCTCATTAATTCCTGATAATAGTAAAAAGATTAGAAGTATGCTTACTAACCTAACTAGAGATAGTGCAGATTTGAAGGATTTGAAAGAACCTGGAGTTTGGGAGAAATTTGGAAAAGGAATTGCCAGAGTAGGGAGCTGGTTTACCAACATTTGGAATGGGGTACTTGCAAAAATACTAATGGGTCTATTAATTGTTTTAGCCTGTCTATTAGGATTGTGGGGGGCATGCAGAATTAATGATAAAATTAAAAGAAATTGGACCAAAAGAAGCAGGAGAAATGAAGAAAGTGAAAGAGAGAAAATGTTCAATGAAATTTGGGAGAGTTCACATAAGGGACAAGATGTTGAAATGCGCATAATGCGTAAGGTGAAAAATTAAAGGTTAAAGGGAAAGGTTTGTATGATGACGAGCGTCATCAGAGGAGGGACTGAGAGAGTGTAACTTATATAACCTATATTGAAATGAAATGCTTATATCAATGTGTGATGATGATGCTTAGAAATCAATAATAATAGCGATTTTGCCTAAACGTGCACTCGAACTATGACCACGGAGAAGTGTCCACCAATGTATACACAAACTAATAATGATGAATAAAATGTTTATGTTACATTTAATTAAGCTTATATTAATCTTTGCAATACTGAATCTGTACTGAAAATCCTCATAGGCCTTAAGTTAGCGTGAGCTGCGGGATTTAGCTGCCCAGCTCTCATATTAAATGCATTATTCTGTTTTTCCAGTGTGCTGACTCGCAAAAGGCCGTGACCCTGTAAATGTTATTTTTCCTTCAACTCAGAAGACAAATGTAACCATACAGAACTCATTCCCAAGTGCATATTCGGTGCCTTAGTCCAAAAGGTATGAACAAATTGAAACAAATGTAGATTAATGTAATGTACAAGGTCACTTAAACTGATGGACAATGAATCTGCTGACCTAAAGGACATGCCAAGGAGTGAGGTAACGCAGTATGTGCCACCTCCGAAGACGTCAATTATGAAGACCAATCAAAGAACTAGGAACTAATGTGGGGGTACAATTGGGATTACCAAATGTTAAATTTGATAGGTTGAAGATAGTGGGGTATAGTGAATGTCCAATAGAATTTTGGGGGAATGTACTACGAAAAAGGGATAAAAACCCATGTCACAGAAGGGTCATTAGAACTAGGTAGGGAATGCTATTGATTTTATCCAGAAACTCTGTCACTCTGTTTGGTGACTTTGAGACTTATTAAAACCATCCTCACCCATAGACTGCCCATTTACACTTTCCTACTTAAGAGGGAAGTGTCCCTATGCCCTATAGTTGAGCTTTGCCTGATGGCGTTTGACTGATGTCCTGAAGACGAAGACTGAACCTGTGCGCTGACCTAATCCTTGGAGGGTAATTATGACAATGCAATTTGTAATTTGTCTGTTTGCTTTTCCTTTCTAGGTACCAACTGCTTGTTTTGACAGAGACCATAGCTAGATGTTTTCCAAATTGGTGTTCTAAATTGTTTTGCATGAAGCCCAACGTGCGAATGCTAATCAGTGGTTAGGTGGGGTTTACCAAAGCTGACGCAAATAGACAAACGACTGACATTATGCTATGTTGAACTTACGCGTATTTGACACTCTGTTATATTTCTAATCTATGTTTACGTCGTGTTATATTCTAATGTTTATGATTTTTGCCTTATTGAAATCTTACCAAAGTTGCCATATCGTATCTATGCTGTTGTGTTTTTTGGCTTTGAGATTGACGCACTTAATCTTAGATTGTAACTAATAGGGAATAAACTCACAAAAATTCTATCAACTGGTGTGGTTATTCATGGCTGAAAGGTCATGGTTGCGTCGTCAACTTGATTAATGACTTTGACTAAAGTAAAATATATTGTTGTAGTGAATATTGATGACATTATTGATATATTGATCGAAATATTCATTAGCTACCTCGTCCTACGGTGTCTCTCAACAAGGACAAAAGATTCATTGGCCTAAAACGAGTCCTAATGTATAATAAATTAACATAAAAGGACGCGTTAACAACACCAAAAATGGCGCAATGAAATCTTGTAGGTTGTGCATTGTTGCGGCCCTCCTTGCACCGAATGCCCCTTTGCATACATTATGCATGGCGCATGAATAATGTGGCGCAAATGGTCGCAAAGTAGCACCATGCACGCATGGTGCCACTTTGTAGATATGGCGTGGCATTTGTGGCAATCTAACTCCACAATCCAATCATAAAAATGACACTAATGTGGCGTTAGATGGCGCAAGGCCATCCTTACATTTTGGCCTATGTTTGCAGTCGTGGTCTCTAAAACTGACCAAACCCATATTCCATGGGGTATTTATTCACATACTGACGCGTACGTCAGACGATACCAAAACCAATTACGCCATCGGGGTATTGTCTTGCGCACCCCCCCTTTTATGTCCTACATTGTATTGCCTAAAACATCGCAGCACTACATTCCTCCTTTACCAGGGAATCAAAAGAACAATAACAAACATTTAAATATCATTCAGTATCCTAAACAGGAAGGAAACATCCAACAGGATCACTAGAGGGGCTGCTCATGGGTGTTTGCTAGGTGCTTGCATTTATTCAGTCAGTCAGGAACTCAGCATAACGCTGGCACGACTGTGGATTTTATCACAGGTAATATCGTCCTCGGCCAATTCTGGCAGAGGATTCTGTAGTAGGCCTTTCAATATCAGGGAGGCTGAATGCTGGGGGTTAATCTCACTGGGTATTGGTACCACACGTTTGGTGACGGCAGTTACCTGATGTGGAGACTCCCCCTGAGGACTGACAGCACCTCTTGGGGTATGGCCACTGTCGTCTTTACTACCGGTCATGCTGTCCACTAGTCCATCATTCAGGGGATCACATTCCCCGACTCAGAGGCTGAAGGTTGAGGGGCTCTTCTGCAATGAGACACATTTCTGGTGACGCTTTTTGCTCCTCTCACAACAGTCACCATAGTGCCTTTGACCTCAGTGACAGTCCAAGGGTGAATCTCGAAAGGTAGGCGGAATGTGCCACCTGGGTGGCAATCTTTCACCCGGACATTCTCTCCTATTCAAAAGGGGTTTGTTTGGCTCATCGCTTCCTGGAAGCAGTCATTGTTGTGGGCTTTTCTAGACTCCGAAGGATTAGGGGGCTGGGTTTGTTCTCCCAAATGGGGTGATGGGGGATAGTTATTATCCCACTACCGGAGAGTTAAGGGTGATAAGAAACATGTATTTGGTGGGAAACAACCCATACTAGCTCCCTCTTAATAAAACTAGTCAACACAAAAAGGTATGGGGTTCACCAATAATGTGGAGCTGTGTTCACAAGAGATTATCCGTGGGCTCCTAGACCTCGCTGGGTATAAAAAACGCGGTGTGTGGGTGCTTTGTAGGGTGAGTGAGGGAAGGGGGTATTTCCTTTACGGACTAGGTGGTCTCACACACTATATAGTGTCATGCTTCATCATTTGACCACCTAGCCCCACCCAGGTAGGATAGTGCAACCTGGGCGGACTCAACCTCACCGTTAAAAAAACGGGAGGGAGTGCGTAAATATATTTTATCTGGAGATAATGGGATCCAGCTAAACTAGGGGAATATAAAAACACCAAGGCAGCTACCTGTGTGTGATCTACACTTTTAATAGTGGTGTCTGCTGGTGTAATTGAAAACAAGCGTGGGACACCTCAGTGAGAATGAGGACTCACTGGGTCGCCTATCTAAGAATTGGCCAACATGTTTCTGCCCTCTACTATGAGCCATGGAAGGTCTGGGGGCATTCTTCAGGGCCTAGGATCCCTAACCATCTCAAGCAGTCCAGCGAGGGGTCGGTCTAGGCACACAGCGAGCGCCTCCTTTGATGTAAGTGTGACTATAAGGGGACACTCCCCCTCCTGGAATCTGAGGCCAGTAGCCTTAGATATTAGGGCCTCCGCGAGGTAGTCCCTTGCCACAGGTAGGCCCACTCAATTGATATCATTATTTCTCTTCCTCCCCCCCATATATAAGGGGAGGTTCATCTATCTGCACTTTGCAGTGAGGCCTAAAAAGGTTCTTACCTGGGTCTGTGTAGTAGGGGCAGTCCAATCTGGAATAGTCTGGATTTTACCCTGTAGTTGCTGAATCTGCCCTTTGCAGAGCCTCTAAAACATTCCCTGGGTGGGCCCGGTGATCCTTCCAGATGGAGCTAAAGATAGCTATGCCATCCAGATAAGCTGGACCAAAGCTTTCCAACCCTTGGAGGACTTTATTCACCAGCCTCTGGAATGTGGCAGGTGCATTTTTCAACCCAAAGGGCACACAGTAAAGTGATAGTGCCCACTAGGGCTGGAAATGCTGTTTTTGATTTAGTCTCCTCTGATAACTTGATCTGCCAGTAGCCATCAGTCAGATCAAAGGTGCTCAGATACTTGGCAGTTGCCATTGTATTTATAAGCTAATTTGCTCTAGGGATGGGATGAGCATCTGTTTTAGTAACAGTGTTGAGACTTCTGTAGTCTACACAAAACCTCATCTCTATTTTGCCATCCTGGGAGTGAGGCTTTGAGGCAAGCGCTACAGAGCTAGAACAACGGCTATCTGAGGGCTCAATGACTCCTAGGTCTAGCTTCTTCTGAACATCAGATTTGATGCATTCCCTTACATGATCAGGTTGCCTGTAAACCTTGCTTTTGAGAGCCATGCTGTCCCCTGTGTCATGGTGTGTTCACACCATGTGGTTTGACCTGGTGTCAGGGAGAACAGTTCCAAGAACTGTCCTAGGAGGATTCTGCAGTCCTCTTTTTGGGACATGTAGAGGCAGTCAGCAAGCACTCAACTGAGCCATCAGCTGGACGGTGGGAGAAGAGGTTGGGGAGAGGGTCACTCTCCTCTTCCTAACCCTCATCAGTTGCCATGAGCAGGGTCATATCCGACTTGTCATAGTAAGGTTTAAGGCGACTCACATGAAACACCCTGTGGGGGCTTCTGGGACTGCCAGAGTCTACCAGGGAGGTAACCTCCCCCTGTTTCTCCACAATGGTGTGGGGGCCACTCCACTTGTTCTGGAATGCCCTGGGAGCCACAGGCTCCAGGACCTACACTTTCTGTCTTGGGTGGTAGACAGTTAGGACAGCCTTCTGGTCTTGCCATTTTTTTGTGACTCTTGGCTGGCCTGAAGGCCAAGCACATAATCCACAATGTTTTGTGTGGGAGACTTGAGAGGTTACTTCCAGCCTTCTCTAACAAGAGCCAGGGGACCTCTAACAGGGTGACGAAACAGAAGTGGCATGGTAACAGGACATCCCGCCTCCTTCTGAATTATACAGAGAGTCCCATTATTATACCCTTGAGAGTTTGATTAAACCTCTCAACTAAGCCATTTGTTTGGGGGTGGTAAGGAGTGGTGAATTTGTAATTAGCACCACATTCCTTCCACATGGCTTTCAGGTAAGCAGACATGAAGTTTTCACCTCTGTTTAATACCACCTCTTTAGGAAAGACCACCTTTGAAAAGATACCAAGGAGGGCTTTGGCAACTGCAGGAGCTGTGGTGGTCCTAAGAGGTACCTGGTGGCATAGCCCACTACTACCAGTATGAATCCGTCCCCAGAAGCTGTTGGAAAGTCTGGGGGGCCAACAGTGTCCCCCCCGATGATTTCAAAGGGATCCCCAACCACAGGAAGTGGAATTAAGGGGGCCTTTGAAGTGCCACCTGTCTTACCACTGGCTTGGCAGGTGACACAGGAGCGACAAAACTCCTGTGTGTCTTCAGACATGTGGGGCCGGTGAGAGTGTGGGACAAGCCTGTCACAAGTCTTGCTTTGCCCCTGGTGACCTGCCAGGGGAATGTTATGTGCCAAGGTCAACAGGAACTCCTTAAACGTCAGAGGGATCACCATTCTTCTGGTGGTACCAAGTCTGGGATCGCTTGATTCTGAATATAGGAGGCTGTTTTCTGAGTACACCTTGTGGGTGCCACTGACATCTCCTGCCTCTTGTGGTGCAGCTTGCTGCCTCACGCTCTCCAGTGTGGGACAAAGCTGTTCTTCCCTACTGAGTTCCTCCCTGGTGGGCCCCCCTGCACCCAAGAGCTTTGCTATGTCAGCTTGTAGCTCCTCTGTTGTAGGTTCCACCCAAGGAGTTGATTTGTCTCCCTCAGGAGTTGAATCCTCACTGGAGCCTGGAGCAAGGGGTACTTTCTTAACCCTCCTGCTCTTGGGTTTAGGAAGCTCTTGGGCCATTGCTCCAGGCTCCCAGGATCCGTGTTCTCTTTGCTTCTTATCCTGTGCTGTTGTGAGGGCAAAGATATGCCCTTGGATGCCCAGCATTGCTGCATGGGCCTCAAATTCCACCTAAACCCAAGCTGAAATCTCCAAGTCATTCCCTAGTAGACACTCTACAGGTAGGTCTTAGGAAACCACAACTGTCTTAGGACCAGTAACCCCCCCCCCCAGCTTAAATCAATAACTGCCATGGCGTGGCACAGTGTTATTATGATCATCATTCACTTGGTACATGTGACCAAGTAGGTGTTGCTCAGGAGACACCTGTTTCTCAGTCGCCATAGTAACACTGGCACCTGTATCCCTGTAGGCCACAGCCTCAACATCATTAATTATGTGATGCTGCCTGTACTTACCCATATTAAGGGGACAGGCAGCAAGGGTGGCAAAGTCAATGCCCCTATCAGAGACCAAAACAGCCTCAGTGGCCTCTCTAACTAGCCAGACCTCACTACAGTCCCTAAGGTGAGCCGAGCTACACTCTTAGACTGACTACCGTTAGTAATCCCACCACTACTGCTATTGCTAGGGGCACTATTGGTTACATCGGTCCCCACAAGATCCAGACTCTGGTCCATGCTCAACCTGGAAAATTAGTTCCCAGTCAATTTGTATCTCTTATGAGTCCCTGGAGCTAGTTCTAGTAGATGAAGATAGTAGCTGATTGTCAAGGATCTGGTATTTGTCTTAGTCTCTGGATAGATTCCAGGCCATCAGACAAAGATGCACTGAAGTGATCAGGATAGGGAAGTGCCCTGGGGATTCCTCAGAAGGTGAGAAACTGAGAAAGAAAATCAGAGAAGGCCAATAGTTCCAGCAAGCCTGGGAACCAAACCTGGGCCCATATTTATACTTTTTGACGCTAAACTGCGCTAACGCAGTTTAGCGTCAAAAAATTTAGCGCCGTCTAACGCCATTCTGAAGCGCCATGCGGGCGCCGTATTTATGGAATGGCGTTAGCCGGCGCTAGCAGACCGGCGCTGCCTGGTGTGCGTGGAAAAAAACCACGTAGACCAGGCAGCGCCGGCGTAGGGGGAAAATGGCGTTAGGGCGTCTTAAAATGGGGCAAGTCAGGTTGAGGCAAAAAAATCGCCTCAACCCGATTTGCGCCATTATTTTCGCCGCCCAGACGCCATTTAAATGACTCCTGTCTTAGTAAAGACAGGAGTCATGCCCCCTTGCCCAATGGCCATGCCCAGGGGACTTATGTCCCCTGGGCATGGTCATTGGGCATAGTGGCATGTAGGGGGGCACAAATAAGGCCCCCCTATGCCACCCAAAAAAAATTAAAAAATATAAAAAATTATACTTACCTGAACTTACCTGAATGTCCCTGGGGTGGGTCCCTCCATCCTTGGGTGTCCTCCTGGGGTGGGCAGGGGTGGCAGGGGGGGTCCCTGGGGGCAGGGGAGGGCACCTGTGGGCTCATTTTGAGCCCACAGGCCCCTTAACGCCTACCCTGACCCAGGCGTTAAATAGTGGCGCAAATGCGGGGTTTTTTGACCCGCCACCTCCCGGGCGTGACTTTTGCCCGGGAGTATAAATACGACACATTTGCGTCGCCGTCATTTTTTTAGACGGGAACGCCTTCCTTGCATCTCATTAACGCAAGGAAGGCGTTCACGCAAAAAAATGACGCTATTTGCCCATACTTTGGCGCTAGACGCGTCTAACGCCAAAGTATAAATATGGCGTTAGTTTTGCGCCGAATTTGCGTCGAAAAAAACGACGCTAATTCGGTGCAAACGGAGTATAAATACGGGCCTAAGTCTGCTTATTGATGCCTCAGCTGGCCTGTCATGTGTGTAACTATTGCTAATTGGAGGAATGCATAATCTCTCACACTCCTCCAATCATCGAGGAAAGCATCCATTGTGCTTGCATCTTGCCCGAAAAAGGATCTATAAAAGCCTGAACTTGGGAGTTCAGTTGAGACCATGGTCTGAAGACTCTCATCAGCCTCCGAAATATCTAACCATCCAGCTTCCTATTGCTGTTTTTGTTTAGGTGTCCCAGTTGTGTAGGCTTTAGCTCATAGGTATTAAGCCACTACTCACAGAGGCAGTAATGCCAGAAATTCGATGCCAGATTTGCCAAAAAAATTTATTTCTTCCCTTCTAATTTGCTTTTTTTAGAGAACCGCTGAGATGATGTCCATGTTCATCATCAGTAGAATGCAACTGTTGATCCTGTCATTTGTCCTGTATTTGACTGGAATGGAATCTGCTAGAAATTCCAAACTATTTATTTGGCAATTTCATTCTTGCTTAGCGCCATTATTTAAGGCCCCATCCCCCTATGCTAGATTTTAGCATGTGGGATAATATGACGCTAAGGCCATATCGTCGTTTTCTGCACGGGAACGCCTACCATGCATCTCAGTGAAACAAGGTAGGTTTCCAAGTCCAGAAAATGACGTAAAACTCCATAACTTTGGAGCTAGACGTGTCTAGCACCAAAGTATAAATATGGAGTTACATTTGCACTAAATTAGTGTAAAAAAAAAATATGCTAATTCAGCGCAAACCGAATATAAATATGGGCCTTAGTTTGTTGAAGAGTGCAGTAATGAAGTGACCATGTAAATGTAGCTTTCATTGATGAGGCTGAGACTAGGAGACTTAGGCCCATATTTATACTTTTTTTGCACCACATTTACGTCACTTTTTGACGCATAAGCAGCACAAAAATTATATTTTGTAAGTCTGCACCGCTTTTGCGTCAAAAAATGACTCAAATGCGGCTCAAAAAAAGTATAAATATGGGCCTATTATCCTCGCCAGTTGCCTGAGAGAATTGTAATTCCTGTTCATGGCCCCTTACTAATCTCATTTTCCCTACAGGTAATCACAGGGTTGCTGAAACTGGGTCAATTCTGAAAACCAGGAAGTCTGTTTTTTGGGTATAACATCTAATTATGGTCCATTCATCAAAGCAACCTAAGTGTTGAAGAATTTCTGTGTCTTGGAGTACCTGAGAACTGAAAAGGTGAGTATGCTTAGACATGAAGATCATATCAGTTAGATAAATATGCAATCCTCTTTTCCAGGTCCCTTAAATACTGGATCACTGGGCGCATGACCTTGGTATTGCACCAAGGAGCTGAGGATAGCCCAAAACGAATGGTTGTAAATTTGTAAGCTTGCCCCTTACAGACAAATTGTAAATAATGCTGATGAGGGGTGTAGGAAGGTAGCCTCTTTCTAGACTTGTACCCCCACTTTTGGCCTGCTTGTGATTATATGTCAGGGTCTTTTTACTGTCTCACTGGGACCCTGCTAGCCAGGACCCCAGTGCTCATAGTGGAAACCCTATTTGTCAGTGTGTTTTATATGTCTCACTAGTATCCTTCTAGCCAGGACCCCAGTGCTCATAGTTTGTGGCCTGAATGTGTTCCCTGTGTGGTGCCTAACTGTGTCACTGAGGCTCTGCCTACCAGAACCTCAGTGCTTATGCTCTCTCTGCTTTTAAAATTGTCACTGCAGGCTAGTGACCATTTTCGCCAATTCTGATTGGCACACTGGAACACCCTTATAATTCCCTAGTATATGGTACCTAGGTACCCAGGGTATTGGGGTTCCAGGAGATCCCTATGGGTTGCAGCATTTCTTTTGCCACCCATAGGGAGCTCAGACAATTCTTACACAGGACTGCCACTGCAGCCTGAGTGAAATAACGTCCACGTTATTTCACAGCCATTTTACACTGCACTTAAGTAACTTATAAGTCACCTATATTTCTAACCGTCACCTAGTGAAGGTTAGGTGCAAAGTTACTAAGTGTGAGGGCACCCTGGCACTAGCCAAGGTGCCCCCACATTGTTCAGGGCAATTTCCCCGGACTTTGTGAGTGCGGGGACACTATTACATGCGTGCACTACATATCGGTCAATACCTATATGTAGCTTCACAATGGTAACTCCGAATATGACCATGTAACATGTCTAAGATCATGGAATTGTCCCCCCATGCCAAATCTGGTATTGGGGTGCCAATCCCATGCATCCCCGGGGCTTCAGCATGGACCCCGGGTACTGCCAAACTAGCCCTCTGGGGTTTTCACTGCAGCTACCGCTGCTGCCAACCCTCAGACTGGTTTCTGCCCTCCTGGGGTCTGGGCAGCCCAGTCCCAGGAAGGCAGAACAAAGGATTTCCTCTGAGAGAGGGTGTTAAACCCTCTCCCTTTGGAAATAGGTGTTAAGGGGTGGGGAGGAGTAGCCTCCCCCAGCCTCTGGAAATGCTTCGAAGGGCACAGATGGTGCCCTCCTTGCATAAGCCAGTCTACACCGGTTCAGGGATCCCCCAGCTCCTGCTCTGGCGCAAAACTGGACAAAGGAAAGGGGAGTGACCACTCCCCTGTCCATCACCACCCCAGGGGTGGTGCCCAGAGCTCCTCCAGTGTGTCCCAGACCTCTTCCATCTTGAATGCAGAGGTGTGAGGGCACAATGGAGGCCTCTGAGTGGCCAGTGCCATCAGGTGACGTCAGAGACCCCTCCTGATAGGTGATTACCTGGTTAGGTGGCCAATCCTCCTCTGAGGGCTATTTAGGGTCTCTCCTGTGGGTTTCTCTTCAGATAACGAATGCAAGAGCTCACCAGAGTTCCTCTGCATCTCTCTCTTCGACTTCTGACAAGGATCGACCGCTGACTGCTCCAGGACGCCTGCAAAACCACAACAAAGTAGCAAGACAACTACCAGCAACATTGTAGGGCCTCATCCTGACGGGTTTCTCGACTGTTTCCTGGTGGGGCATGCTCTGAGGGCTGTCTGCCTTCACCCTGCACTGGAAGCCAAGAAGAAATCTCCAATGGGTCGACGGAATCTTCCCCCTGCTAACGCAGGCACTAAACTTCTGCTTCACTGGTCCTCTGGGTCCCCTCTCATCTCGACGAGCATGGTCCCTTGAACACAGGAGCTGGATCCAAGGGACCCCGACAGTCCAGTGGTCCTTCTGTCCAAATTTGGTGGAGGTAAGTCCTTGCCTCCCCACGCCAGACAGTAATCCTATGTACTGCGTGAACTGCAGCTGCTAGGGCTTCTGTGCACTTGTGCAAGGAATCCTTTGTGCACAGCATAGCCCAGATCCCCAGCACTCCGTCCTGCATTGCTCAACTCACTGAGTTGACCACCGACTTCGTGGGACCCTCCTTTGTAGTGTTGAGACGACTGCCGTGCTCAGATTTCTTGAACACCTATTTAAGTGCTTCTGCGCTGCTGAGCGCCCCCTCTGTCTCCTCCTCCAAGGGGCGACCTCCTGGTCCTTTCCTGGGCCCGGGCAATACCCATTTTCTTCAGCCGCAAACCTTTGCAGCTAGCAAGGCTTGTTTGTGGTCTTTCTGCGTGGAACCAACTCTGCATCCTCCAGAATGTTGTGGGACATCTTCTGTGCAAAGGAGAAGTTCCTGGCATTCTTCCGTTGTTGCAGAATCTTCGGCTTCTTCCACCCAGAGGCAGCCATTTTGCACCATTATCCGGGGTTTAGTGGGCTCCTGCACCCCCCGTACTCTTTCGTGACTCTTGGACTTAGTCCCCTTCCTTTACAGGTGCTCAGGTCCAGGAATTTGTCTTCAGTGCTTTGCAGTCAGTTGTTGTCTTTGCAGAATCTCCTATCATGACTTTAGTGTGTTTTGGGGGACATGTACTCCTAATTTTCAGGGTCTTGGGGTGGGGTATCTTTGACACCCTTAGTGTTTTCTTACACTCCCAGCGACCCTCTACACACTACACTAGGCCTGGGGTCCCTAAGTGGTTTGCATTCCACTTTCTTAGTATATGGTTTGTGTTGCCCCTAGGCATATTGCATCCTATTGTATTCTACAGAGTTTGCACTACTTTTCTAACTGTTTACTTACCTGATTTTGGTTTGTGTGTATATTTTGTGTATTTTACTTACCTCCTAAGGGAGTATAGCCTCTGAGATATTTTTGGCACATTGTCACTAAAATAAAGTACCTTTATTTTTAGTAACTCTGAGTATTGTGATTCTGATGATATAATGCTATATTATATAAGTGGTATAGTAGGAGATTTGCATGTCTCCTAGTTCAGCCTAAACTGCTCTGCTATAGCTACCTATATCAGCCTAACCTGCTAGAACACTACTAATCTACTATTAAGGGATAACTGGACCTGGCACAAGGTGTGAGTGTAAGTACCATCAGGTACCCACTATAAGCCAGGCCAGCCTCCTACAAAGGGAGACCACTAGGATTGTCAAGTGCATATCCCTCAAGTCCAGTCTTACAATCCATAAATGCCCCTGAGGATGTCACGCAGGTGATGCATCCTTTCCATCTTGAAGTGACAGTAGAGAATCAACATATTCAACTCCTTTAGGTTGATCACTAGACAGAAAACCTTGCCTTTTTCTTTGCTAAAAAGATGGACTTACAAAACTGTTTGGGGATCTGACGGATTTGCAGACAGCTCCTTTTTGAAGAAAGTCCATGACCTTTGTGTTTATAAGTAGTTGTTCTTGATGAGTAAACAACAGTTCATAAGGTTTCTGATACTCATGTGGAGAAGCAAAGATCTTGAATTGTCTGAAGAACCCTGCCATCGGCAGTAAGGCGTTGTTAATTGTGGACAAAGTCACTGGTTCTCTTTCCCAACTTTATGTTAGATGCAAAGATTAGGCACACTTGAGAGTCCTGGGTAAAAACTGATTGATCCTCTAAACTGACTCCTGATTCACTCTAGGATGCTATGAATACTGGTGGGGGAAAAGAAGGGGGATTTGTCTTAGGTTCAGCCGCCTCTCGACCTTTACAGTGAAATCTTTAGGAGCCTGGACATTTTGGGGGTCATTCTGACCCCGGCCGGCGGCGGTAGCTGCCGGCCTGGCTGGGACCGCCAGAAGACCGTACCGCGGTCAAAAGACCGCGGCGGTCATTCTGGGTTTCCCACTGGGCTGGCGGGCGACCGCCAAAAGGCCGCCCGCCAGCCCAGCGGGAAACACCCATCCACGATGAAGCCGGCACCGAATGGAGCCGGCGGAGTGGAAGGTGTGCGATGGGTGCAGTAGCACCCGTCGCGAATTTCAGTGTCTGCTGAGCAGACACTGAAATTCTTTGTGGGGCCCTCTTACGGTCACTACCTATATGTAGCTTCACAATGGTAACTCCGAATATGGCCATGTAACATGTCTATGATCATGGAATTGCCCCCTCTATGCCATCCTGGCATAGTTGGCACAATCCCATGATCCCAGTGGTCTGTAGCACAGACCCTGGTACTGCCAAACTGCCCTTCCTGGGGTTTCACTGCAGCTGCTGCTGCTGCCAACCCCTCAGACAGGCATCTGCCCTCCTGGGGTCCAGCCAGGCCTGGCCCAGGATGGCAGAACAAAGAACTTCCTCTGAGAGAGGGTGTGACACCCTCTCCCTTTGGAAAATGGTGTGAAGGCAGGGGAGGAGTAGCCTCCCCCAGCCTCTGGAAATGCTTTGTTGGGCACAGAGGTGCCCAATTCTGCATAAGCCAGTCTACACCGGTTCAGGGACCCCTTAGCCCCTGCTCTGGCGCGAAACTGGACAAAGGAAAGGGGAGTGACCACTCCCCTGACCTGCACCTCCCCTGGGAGGTGTCCAGAGCTCCTCCAGTGTGCTCCAGACCTCTGCCATCTTGGAAACAGAGGTGCTGCTGGCACACTGGACTGCTCTGAGTGGCCAGTGCCACCAGGTGACGTCAGAGACTCCTGCTGATAGGCTCCTTCAGGTGTTAGTAGCCTATCCTCTCTCCTAGGTAGCCAAATCCTCTTTTCTGGCTATTTAGGGTCTCTGTCCCTGGGGAAACTTTAGATAACGAATGCATGAGCTCAGCCGAGTTCCTCTGCATCTCTCTCTTCACCTTCTGATAAAGAATCGACCGCTGACCGCGCTGGAAGCCTGCAAACCTGCAACATAGTAGCAAAGACGACTACTGCAACTCTGTAACGCTGATCCTGCCGCCTTCTCGACTGTTTTCCTGCTTGTGCATGCTGTGGGGGTAGTCTGCCTCCTCTCTGCACCAGAAGCTCCGAAGAAATCTCCCGTGGGTCGACGGAATCTTCCCCCTGCAACCGCAGGCACCAAAAAGCTGCATTACCGGTCCCTTGGGTCTCCTCTCAGCACGACGAGCGAGGTCCCTCGAATCCAGCGACGCTGTCCAAGTGACCCCCACAGTCCAGTGACTCTTCAGCCCAAGTTTGGTGGAGGTAAGTCCTTGCCTCACCTCGCTGGGCTGCATTGCTGGGAACCGCGACTTTGCAGCTACTCCGGCCCCTGTGCACTTCCGGCGGAAATCCTTCGTGCACAGCCAAGCCTGGGTCCACGGCATTCTAACCTGCATTGCACGACTTTCTAAGTTGGTCTCCGGCGACGTGGGACTCCTTTGTGCAACTTCGGCGAGCACCGTTTCACGCATCCTCGTAGTGCCTGTTTCTGGCACTTCTCTGGGTGCTACGTGCTTCAGTGAGGGTTCTTTGTCTTGCTCGACGTCCCCTCTCTCTTCAGGTCCAATTTGCGACCTCCTGGTCCCTCCTGGGCCCCAGCAGCGTCCAAAAACGCCAAATGCACGATTTGCGTCTAGCAAGGCTTCTTGGCGTCCTTCCGGCGGGAAAACACTTCTGCACGACTCTCCAAGGCGAGAGGGATCCGTCCACCAAAGGGGAAGTCTCTAGCCCTTTTCGTTCCTGCAGAAACCTCAGCTTCTTCTGTCCAGTCGAAGCTTCTTTGCACCCGCAGCTGGCATTTCCTGGGCATCTGCCCATCTCCGACTTGCTTGTGACTTTTGGACTTGGTCCCCTTGTTCCACAGGTACCCTAGATTGGAAATCCACAGTTGTTGCATTGCTGGTTTGTGTCTTTCCTGCATTATTCCTCTAACACGACTATTTTGTCCTTAGGGGAACTTTAGTGCACTTTGCACTCACTTTTCAGGGTCTTGGGGAGGGTTATTTTTCTAACTCTCACTATTTTCTAATAGTCCCAGCGACCCTCTACAAGGTCACATAGGTTTGGGGTCCATTCGTGGTTCGCATTCCACTTTTGGAGTATATGGTTTGTGTTGCCCCTATCCCTATGTTTCCCCATTGCATCCTATTGTAACTATACATTGTTTGCACTGTTTTCTAAGACTATACTGCATATTTTTGCTATTGTGTATATATATCTTGTGTATATTTCCTATCCTCTCACTGAGGGTACACTCTAAGATACTTTGGCATATTGTCATAAAAATAAAGTACCTTTAATTTTAGTATAACTGTGTATTGTGTTTTCTTATGATATTGTGCATATGACACTAAGTGGTACTGTAGTAGCTTCACACGTCTCCTAGTTCAGCCTAAGCTGCTCTGCTAAGCTACCATTATCTATCAGCCTAAGCTGCTAGACACCCTATACACTAATAAGGGATAACTGGGCCTGGTGCAAGGTGCAAGTACCCCTTGGTACTCACTACAAGCCAGTCCAGCCTCCTACATTGGTTGTGCAGTGGTGGGATAAGTGCTTGAGACTACTTACCACTCTTGTCATTGTACTTTTCATAAGAGAAAAATATACAAAACAAGGTCAGTGTATATACACATAGCCAAAAAGTTTTGCATTTCCTCTTTTCACTCTTTTCTAAGTGCTGAAAAGTACTTCTAAACTTTCAAAAAGTTCTTAAAAGTTTAAAAAGTTTTTTTCTGTCTTTCCAAAAAGTTCTGAAAACTTTTTTCTCTTTTTCTATCACTTTAACTCTCTCTAAAAAATGTCTGGCACAGGCCAAAGTGTTGATCTGTCCAAACTTGCATATGACAACCTTAGCTGGAAAAGAGCAAGGAGTCTCTGTATAGAGAGAGGTTTGAGTGTAGGGAAAAATCCTTCCTTGGAACTGTTACTTAACATGCTTAGAGAACAGGATAAGGCCATAGGTGCCCCATCTGTTGTAAAAGTACCTAATAGTTCCCAATCTGATTCAGGGACTCCCCCAGGAAAAGATTCAGGAAAGAAACTTCCTAGCCTGCCCATTACTAGACAATCTAGCATAGATGGTAATGATGATGAGCCACACCAAATAAATAGTGTTGTCTCACATCATAGCAAAAGCATTTATTCTCACCATACTGGTAGTAATGTTTCTGTAAACCAAGCTGTTAGGTTGGCTTCTGTAAGGGACAGGTCTCCTTCTGTTCATTCCCATCATAGCTCTGTTTCTAGAAATGTCCCTCCCACCAACCCTGATGACAGAATGTTAGAGAGGGAACTCAATAAGTTGAGGGTGGAACAAACCAGACTGAAGCTTAAAAAGCACAGCTGGATTTGGATAGACAGTCTTTTGAATTAGAGAAGGAAAGAAAGAAGTTGGGTTTAGATACCCATGGTGGCAGCAGCAGTATTCCCCATAGTCATCCTGCAAAAGAGCATGATTCCAGGAATCTGCACAAGATAGTTCCCCCTTATAAGGAGGGGGATGACATTAACAAGTGGTTTGCTGCACTTGAGAGGGCCTGTGTTGTACAGGATGTCCCTCAAAGGCAGTGGGCTGCTATCCTATGGCTATCATTTAGTGGAAAAGGTAGGGATAGGCTCCTTACTGTGAAAGAAAATGATGCTAATAATTTCCAAGTTCTTAAAAATGCACTCCTGGATGGTTATGGCTTAACCACTGAACAGTACAGGATAAAGTTCAGAGAGACCAAAAAGGAGTCTTCACAAGACTGGGTTGATTTCATTGACCAGGCAGTGAAGGCCTTGGAGGGGTGGTTACATGGCAGTAAAGTTACTGATTATGACAGCCTGTATAACTTGATCCTGAGAGAGCATATTCTTAATAATCGTGTGTCTGATTTGTTGCACCAGTACTTGGTGGACTCTGATCTGACCTCTCCCCAAGAATTGGGAAAGAAGGCAGACAAATGGGTCAGAACAAGAGTGAACAGAAAAGTTCATACAGGGGGTGACAAAGATGGCAACAAAAAGAAGGATGGTAAGTCTTCTGACAAGGGTGGGGACAAATCTAAAAATGAGTCTTCATCAGGCCCACAAACACACTCTGGTGGGGGTGGTGGGTCCAAATCCTCCTTTAATCAGAACAAGGAAAAGAAACCATGGTGCTATTTATGTAAAATAAAAGGCCATTGGACAACAGATCCTAGTTGTCCAAAGAAAGGCACCACAGCTCCTACCACTACAACCCCTACTGCTACACCTAGTGTCCCTACTAATAGCAGTGGTGGTGGGAGCAAACCTACTAATAGCCAATCCAAGGGAGTAGCTGGGCTCACTTTTGGTAATTTAGTTGGGGTTGGTCTGATTAGGGAGACCACAGAGGCTACTTTAGTCTCTGAAGGGGCTATTGATTTAGCCACTTTGGTTGCTTGCCCCCATAACTTGGAGAAGTACAAGCAACTAACCCTAATAAATGGTGTTGAGGTCCAGGCCTACAGGGACACAGGTGCCAGTGTCACAATGGTGATTGAGAAACTGGTGCACCCTGAACAACACATACTTGGACACCAGTACCAAGTAACCGATGCTCACAACATAACACAAAGCCACCCCATGGCTGTTGTAAATCTCAAATGGGGGGGGTAACTGGTCCAAAGAAAGTTGTGGTAGCTTCAGATTTACCTGTAGACTGTCTATTAGGGAATGATTTGGAGACATCAGCTTGGTCAGATGTGGAGTTGGAGGCCCATGCAGCAATGCTGGGCATCCCAGGGCATATTTTTGCTTTGACAAGGGCTCAGGCCAAAAAGCAAAAAGGACAGGGAAGCTTGGATCCTGGAACAATGGACCAAGTGCTCCCTAAAGCTAGGGCTAGTAGAAGCAAACCACTTCCTACTATCCCTCCCTCTACAGTGGATTCTAATTCTGAGGAAGAAGAATTCCCTCCCTGTGCAGAACCTACACCAGAGGAGCTGGAAGCAGACACTGCTGAGCTTTTGGGTGAAGGGGGGCCTGCCAGAGAGGAGCTGAGTGTGGCACAGCAAACCTGTCCCACATTAGAGGGTCTCAGACAGCAAGCTGTCAAACAGGCTAATGGGGATGTCAGTGACTCTCACAGAGTTTACTGGGAAGACAACCTCTTGTACACTGAGCATAGGGATCCTAAACCTGGAGCTGCCAGGAGATTAGTGATTCCTCAGGAGTACAGAAAGTTCCTCCTAACACTGGCACATGACATTCCCCTAGCTGGGCACCTGGGTCAAATGAAAACTTGGGACAGATTGGTTCCATTGTTTCATTGGCCTAGGATGTCAGAGGACACAAAGGAATTTTGTAAGTCCTGTGAAACCTGTCAAGCCAGTGGCAAGACAGGTGGCACTCCAAAGGCACCCCTTATCCCACTGCCTGTGGTTGGGGTTCCCTTTGAAAGGGTAGGGGTTGACATAGTTGGCCCCCTTGACCCTCCTACTGCTTCAGGCAATAGGTTTATCTTGGTGGTAGTGGACCATGCCACAAGATATCCTGAAGCAATTCCTTTAAGGACCACTACAGCTCCTGCAGTGGCAAAGGCCCTCCTGGGAATATTTTCCAGGGTGGGCTTCCCAAAGGAAGTAGTATCAGACAGAGGAAGCAATTTCATGTCTGCATACTTAAAGGCCATGTGGAAGGAGTGTGGTGTAACGTACAAGTTCACAACACCCTATCATCCACAAACAAATGGACTGGTGGAGAGATTTAATAAAACTCTCAAAGGCATGATTATGGGTCTCCCTGAAAAACTCCGCAGGAGATGGGATATCCTTCTACCATGCCTCCTTTTTGCCTACAGGGAGGTACCCCAGAAAGGAGTGGGCTTCAGCCCCTTTGAACTTCTTTTTGGACACCCTGTTAGGGGTCCACTCACACTTGTAAAGGAGGGTTGGGAACAACCTTTAAAAGCTCCTAAGCAGGATATTGTGGATTATGTACTTGGCCTCAGATCAAGGATGGCTGAGTACATGAAAAAGGCCAGTAAAAACCTTCAGGCCAGCCAAGAGCTCCAGAAGCAATGGCATGATCAGAAGGCTGTTTTGGTTCAGTACCAACCAGGGCAGAAAGTGTGGGTCTTGGAGCCTGTGGCCCCAAGAGCACTCCAATATAAGTGGAGTGGACCCCACACAATTGTTGAAAAGAAGGGTGAAGTCACCTACTTGGTTGACTTAGGCACTGCCAGGAGTCCCCTTAGGGTGCTCCATGTCAACCGCCTGAAACCCTACTATGACAGGGCTGATCTCACCCTGCTCATGGCAACAGATGAGGGACAGGAAGAAGACAGTGATCCTCTACCTGATCTCTTTTCTTCCACAGAACAAGATGCTCTTGTGGAAGGTGTAGTTTTGGCAGATTGTTTTACTGCTGAGCAGAAAGACAATTGCATAAATCTCCTAGGACAATTTTCAGAACTCTTCTCTACTGTGCCAGGCACCACTTCTTGGTGTGAGCACACTATAGATACTGGAGACAGTTTACCTGTCAAAAGTAAGATCTATAGGCAGCCTGACCATGTCAGGGACTGCATAAAGCAAGAAGTTCAGAAAATGTTGGAACTAGGAGTGGTTGAGCACTCTGACAGTCCATGGGCTTCTCCTGTGGTACTGGTACCAAAACCCAATTCTAAAGATGGAAAGAAGGAAATGCGGTTTTGTGTAGACTATAGAGGCCTCAACTTGGTAACCAAAACTGATGCTCACCCTATACCCAGGGCAGATGAGCTCATAGATACACTGGCATCTGCCAAGTATCTAAGCACTTTTGATTTGACTGCAGGGTATTGGCAGATCAAATTGTCAGAAGATGCTAAACCTAAGACTGCATTTTCTACCATTGGAGGACATTACCAGTTTACTGTAATGCCTTTTGGTTTGAAAAATGCACCTGCCACTTTTCAGAGGTTGGTGAACACAGTCCTGCAAGGGCTGGAAGCTTTCAGTGCAGCATATTTGGACGATATAGCTGTCTTTAGCTCCAGCTGGGATGATCACCTGGTCCACCTATGGAAAGTTTTGGAGGCCCTGCAAAAGGCAGGCCTCACTATCAAGGCTTCAAAGTGCCAGATAGGGCAGGGTAAGGTGGTTTATCTGGGACACCTTGTTGGTGGGGAACAGATTGCACCACTTCAGGGGAAAATCCAAACTATTATTGATTGGGTTCCCACTACCACTCAGACTCAGGTGAGAGCCTTTCTAGGCCTCACTGGGTATTACAGGAGGTTCATTAAGAACTATGGCTCCATTGCAGCCCCTCTTAATGACCTCACATCCAAGAAAATGCCTAAAAAGGTATTATGGACAGCAAACTGTCAGAAAGCTTTTGAGGAGCTGAAGCAGGCCATGTGCTCAGCACCTGTCCTGAAAAGCCCTTGTTACTAAAAAAAATTCTATGTCCAAACTGATGCATCTGAATTAGGAGTAGGGGCAGTCCTATCACAACTTAATTCTGAGGGCCAGGATCAACCTGTTGCTTTTATTAGTAGAAGGTTGACCCCTAGAGAAAAGCGTTGGTCTGCCATTGAGAGGGAGGCCTTTGCTGTGGTCTGGGCTCTGAAGAAGTTGAGGCCATACCTGTTTGGCACTCACTTCATTGTTCAGACAGACCACAAACCTCTACTTTGGCTAAAACAAATGAAAGGTGAAAATCCTAAATTGTTGAGGTGGTCCATATCCCTACAGGGAATGGACTATACAGTGGAACATAGACCTGGGAGTAGCCACTCCAATGCAGATGGACTCTCCAGATATTTCCACTTAGACAATGAAGACTCATCAGGTCATGGCTAGTCTTATTGTCCTTCGTTTGGGGGGGGGGGGTTGTGTAGGAAAGTACCATTTTGCCTGGCATGTTACCCCCATTTTTCACTGTATATATGTTGTTTTAGTTGTATGTGTCACTGGGACCCTGGTAACCCAGGGCCCCAGTGCTCATAAGTGTGCCTGAATGTGTTACCTGTGTAGTGACTAACTGTCTCACTGAGGCTCTGCTAATCAGAACCTCAGTGGTTATGCTCTCTCATTTCTTTCCAAATTGTCACTAACAGGCTAGTGACCATTTTTACCAATTTACATTGGCTTACTGGAACACCCTTATAATTCCCTAGTATATGGTACTGAGGTACCCAGGGTATTGGGGTTCCAGGAGATCCCTATGGGCTGCAGCATTTCTTTTGCCACCCATAGGGAGCTCTGACAATTCTTACACAGGCCTGCCACAGCAGCCTGAGTGAAATAACGTCCACGTTATTTCACAGCCATTTTACACTGCACTTAAGTAACTTATAAGTCACCTGTATGTCTAACCTTTACCTGGTAAAGGTTAGGTGCAAAGTTACTTAGTGTGAGGGCACCCTGGCACTAGCCAAGGTGCCCCCACATTGTTCAGAGCCAATTCCCTGAACTTTGTGAGTGCGGGGACACCATTACACGCGTGCACTACATATAGGTCACTACCTATATGTAGCTTCACAATGGTAACTCCGAATATGGCCATGTAACATGTCTATGATCATGGAATTGCCCCCTCTATGCCATCCTGGCATAGTTGGCACAATCCCATGATCCCAGTGGTCTGTAGCACAGACCCTGGTACTGCCAAACTGCCCTTCCTGGGGTTTCACTGCAGCTGCTGCTGCTGCCAACCCCTCAGACAGGCATCTGCCCTCCTGGGGTCCAGCCAGGCCTGGCCCAGGATGGCAGAACAAAGAACTTCCTCTGAGAGAGGGTGTGACACCCTCTCCCTTTGGAAAATGGTGTGAAGGCAGGGGAGGAGTAGCCTCCCCCAGCCTCTGGAAATGCTTTGTTGGGCACAGAGGTGCCCAATTCTGCATAAGCCAGTCTACACCGGTTCAGGGACCCCTTAGCCCCTGCTCTGGCGCGAAACTGGACAAAGGAAAGGGGAGTGACCACTCCCCTGACCTGCACCTCCCCTGGGAGGTGTCCAGAGCTCCTCCAGTGTGCTCCAGACCTCTGCCATCTTGGAAACAGAGGTGCTGCTGGCACACTGGACTGCTCTGAGTGGCCAGTGCCACCAGGTGACGTCAGAGACTCCTGCTGATAGGCTCCTTCAGGTGTTAGTAGCCTATCCTCTCTCCTAGGTAGCCAAACCCTCTTTTCTGGCTATTTAGGGTCTCTGTCTCTGGGGAAACTTTAGATAACGAATGCATGAGCTCAGCCGAGTTCCTCTGCATCTCTCTCTTCACCTTCTGATAAGGAATCGACCGCTGACCGCGCTGGAAGCCTGCAAACCTGCAACATAGTAGCAAAGACGACTACTGCAACTCTGTAACGCTGATCCTGCCGCCTTCTCGACTGTTTTCCTGCTTGTGCATGCTGTGGGGGTAGTCTGCCTCCTCTCTGCACCAGAAGCTCCGAAGAAATCTCCCGTGGGTCGACGGAATCTTCCCCCTGCAACCGCAGGCACCAAAAAGCTGCATTACCGGTCCCTTGGGTCTCCTCTCAGCACGACGAGCGAGGTCCCTCGAATCCAGCGACACTGTCCAAGTGACCCCCACAGTCCAGTGACTCTTCAGCCCAAGTTTGGTGGAGGTAAGTCCTTGCCTCACCTCGCTGGGCTGCATTGCTGGGAACCGCGACTTTGCAGCTACTCCGGCCCCTGTGCACTTCCGGCGGAAATCCTTCGTGCACAGCCAAGCCTGGGTCCACGGCACTCTAACCTGCATTGCACGACTTTCTAAGTTGGTCTCCGGCGACGTGGGACTCCTTTGTGCAACTTCGGCGAGCACCATTTCACGCATCCTTGTAGTGCCTGTTTCTGGCACTTCTCCGGGTGCTACCTGCTTCAGTGAGGGCTCTTTGTCTTGCTCGACGTCCCCTCTCTCTTCAGGTCCAATTTGCGACCTCCTGGTCCCTCCTGGGCCCCAGCAGCGTCCAAAAACGCCAAACGCACGATTTGCGTCTAGCAAGGCTTGTTGGCGTCCTTCCGGTGGGAAAACACTTCTGCACGACTCTCCAAGGCGAGAGGGATCCGTCCACCAAAGGGGAAGTCTCTAGCCCTTTTCGTTCTTGCAGAAACCTCAGCTTCTTCTGTCCAGTCGAAGCTTCTTTGCACCCGCAGCTGGCATTTCCTGGGCATCTGCCCATCTCCGACTTGCTTGTGACTTTTGGACTTGGTCCCCTTGTTCCACAGGTACCCTAGATTGGAAATCCACAGTTGTTGCATTGCTGGTTTGTGTCTTTCCTGCATTATTCCTCTAACACGACTATTTTGTCCTTAGGGGAACTTTAGTGCACTTTGCACTCACTTTTCAGGGTCTTGGGGAGGGTTATTTTTCTAACTCTCACTATTTTCTAATAGTCCCAGCGACCCTCTACAAGGTCACATAGGTTTGGGGTCCATTCGTGGTTCGCATTCCACTTTTGGAGTATATGGTTTGTGTTGCCCCTATCCCTATGTTTCCCCATTGCATCCTATTGTAACTATACATTGTTTGCACTGTTTTCTAAGACTATACTGCATATTTTTGCTATTGTGTATATATATCTTGTGTATATTTCCTATCCTCTCACTGAGGGTACACTCTAAGATACTTTGGCATATTGTCATAAAAATAAAGTACCTTTATTTTTAGTATAACTGTGTATTGTGTTTTCTTATGATATTGTGCATATGACACTAAGTGGTACTGTAGTAGCTTCACACGTCTCCTAGTTCAGCCTAAGCTGCTCTGCTAAGCTACCATTATCTATCAGCCTAAGCTGCTAGACACCCTATACACTAATAAGGGATAACTGGGCCTGGTGCAAGGTGCAAGTACCCCTTGGTACTCACTACAAGCCAGTCCAGCCTCCTACAGTCAAGATAAGTTCTTTTACCCCATCTTACATTTACATGTTGTGTATTGTCATATTTTCTAGTACTTGTTTTTTTCTTATAATCATTACTTGTTTATTTAAAAAAAACCTTTGTTTATAAGATGTGTATTTGAATCGTTTCCTGTTTTTCTTTAACATTTACTGCCGTTTTCAAGCGCTCGCGTCGCGCTTTCGCGGCCGAGCCGAACGTTCTGAAGAACGTTCGGCTCTCCCGCCTCGTGCTCCTGAGGTAAGCGCCTTTCACTTCAGCGCTTACCTCGGAGCAGCTCGGCAGTCCTGGGGAATTCACGGGAGACTCTCGCTTTATCTGAGAGTTTCTCCCCTTCGGTCCAACGTTTGTTAGCGGCTTTGAGGAGGTTTCCTTTCACGTCTGTTCCGGCTCGGGGATTGCGAGACCGGACACGCCTCTTTCCCCTGAGAGAGTGTCGTCCTCTCCACGCCCACTCTTTTTTCTTGGTGTTATTTAACTTAACCCTTTCTTCACCGCATTTCCTTTGGAATTTATTTAGCATTCTTTTCAATTTGTGGATTTTTTCTGCCTGGCATCTTCATTTATTTGTTAACTAGTTATTTATTTTCTTAGCTAATAGTGGCTAAAAAAGGAGAGGATAGCTCCAGTAAAGTTGATTTGGACAATTTACGTGCAGATTTGAATTCTTTTATTCAGGATACGGTTCAACAGGCGGTATCTACATCTATGTTACAAATGTCCCAAAAATTGGAATCATCTTTTAAAAAATTGTCCGCTCAAAACTCTGATGTTTCTGAAACTCTCAGGGGCAAAAAACGCTTTTTTACAAAAGCTCAGGCGAAATCAAGCGCTGATGACTCTCCCCAGGTTGCTGGTCCTTCCCCCCGTAAGGAGCTTAATACGGTGGAAACGGATCCCTTTCCTCTTGAAATAACGCAGTTGAGGGATACTGATGACGATATGGATTATAATGGTGGGGATTTTGATGATATTCAGGATCCTGATGATCTCTGGCAAGGGCCTTCGGAGAAAAGGCAAAAAAATTCTCCATTTGATTCGAGTTCTTCTCGTGTTTATGATTTTACTGTTCTCGATGCTCTGGGAGAACCAATGTTTGATCCCACTTTGATACATCACCCAAATTCCACCGAATGGTTTCCTTCTGATCATGTGGCGGAATACGTTTTGTGTCATTTAAGGCATTCTTTAGATAAAGCCACAAGAAACAAATTGCGATCAGAATGTCCCCGTCCCTCCCTCCCGCACAGCATAACTTCCACTCCTGCGATAGATCCTAATATGCTTTTATTCTTCTCTAAATTTGGAAAGGATCTGAAAAAAGGAGTTGATCGTGCGTGGTCCGTGTGTCAGGACAAGCTTTTAGATTTGGTTGGTCCTTTAACCAGAATTCTCGATTTAGCTGAAGATGCCAGGCTGGAGGGTACACAAATTGATCCTGATGCTTTGTCCAACTGGGCCCAACGGGCAATTTGTTTATTAGGAAATGCGAACACTGCCATGTCCCAGGAGAGACGAAAGAGTCTGTTGCTCAAAATAGAACCTAAATTGGGCAGTTTGGCGTCCAGAGAGGAAGGACTACAGGCTAACGGTCTTCTTTTTGGGGACTCGTTCATCAAATAACTCAGTAGATATGTTTCTACGTTTACAACACTGGATAAAGCCCAAACCTCGATGAAGAAGATTTTCAACTCTAGGGTTTTTGGCAGGGCCGGTAAAGGAAGGAGCCGCTTTACCGGCCGCTTCTCCTACCGTGGTGGCAGCTTCAGAGGCTCCTCTTTCTACTCCCCCGAGTTCAGACCTCAATTCTATCCTCAAAGAGGGAGAGGTTTCAGGACCAGAGGTTACCGTCAGAGAGGGGGACAAGTCTCAGGTAAGAGTTTTAAATTTTGGCCATCTTCCGGTGGGAGGTCGGTTAGCCCATTTTCTTTCAAATTGGTTTTGAATTACCGCGGACCCTTGGGTTCTTCAAACCATTCAGGGGTATTGCATAGATCTCTATCAGATTCCCTCCCAAACTTCCCCTCCTCCTCCTCTAAGATTTTCTCAGGAACAATCCCGTCTGATGAATTTGGAAATTTTAACTTTGGTTTCAAAAAATGTGATAGAGCAGACATGTTTTCATCCCTCGGGTTTTCTCAGTACCATATTTTTGGTTCAAAAGAAAAACAAAAAGTTTTGGCCAGTTATAAACCTAAGACTGTTCAACAACTACGTAGTTTACAACCATTTCAAAATGGAGACAATCCTCCATCTCAGAGACATTCTGTTAGACAGGTGACTGGTTTGTCCGTCTGGATCTTCAAGACGCTTATTTTGCGATTCCGATCCATCCCTTTTACAGGAAATTCCTTCAGTTTCAATGGGAAGGTTCGATTTTCCAGTTCAAAGCTCTCCCATTCGGGCTCGCTTCGGCTCCTTGGTGCTTCACAAAGGTAATGAAGCCGGTGGTAGCCTTTTTAAGGGCCCAGGGCATAAGATTAATCATCTATCTAGACGATTTTCTTATAATGGCTCAGAACAAGGATACCCTGTTGCAACACTTACATGTTTCCCTTCACCTGTTACAGTCCCTTGGGTTTCTGGTAAACATGGAGAAGTCTTCTCTAGTTCCCTCCACTCAAGTAGAGTTTCTAGGTGTCCTCATAGACTCTCAAACTACATCTCTATCACTACCGCTTCAGAAGGTGACGCGAATAAAATGCGAATTACAACAGATCCTCAGTCTCTCCCATGTTTCTCTTCGGTCTCTGGCGAGAATTGTAGGTCTTTTGGCCTCTTCCATTCAGGCCATATTTCCAGGTCCGTTACATTACAGGGCTCTTCAAAGGTTAAAGATTCGCCATCTCCGAAAAGGTCTTCAGTATTCGGATATAGTCCTGTTGGATCAAGACTCTCGTGCAGAGATGCGGTGGTGGCTCGATCATTTGGAAGCCTGGAACGGAAGAGCTATTTTCTCTTCGGCCCCAGATCTAGTATTAGAATCCGATGCAAGTCGGACAGGTTGGGGCGCAAGATGTGGCAACGTCTCGACTGAAGGCGTATGGTCAGAGAGGGAGTCTGTCTTGCACATAAATTGTTTAGAGATGCTTGCAGGCTCCTTTGCTCTGAGGACATTCGCAAAGGACAAGGTAAGTTGTTCTATTCTTTTAAAGATGGACAACATTTCCGCAGTAAAGTATATCAATCATCTGGGAGGAACGAGATCCAAGCCCCTTGCGGATCTAGCCAAAAGCTTTTGGGAGTTTTGCCTCCCTTAGAAGTTGTCGGTCACGGCTCAATATCTACCAGGGAAAATGAACACAATAGCAGATTGGTGTTCACGCTATCTAAAAGACTCCAGCGATTGGCAGCTTCATCCTTCAGTATTCAACAATCTTTCTTCAAAGTTCGGTATCATGTCAATAGATCTGTTCGCTTCACGATTAAACTCTCACCTCCCAAAGTTTTACAGCTGGAGACCGGATCCTCAAGCTCTCGCTATGGACGCTTTTCTCCAGGACTGGTCTCCCGATCTGAATTATGCTTTTCCTCCTTTTGCGATGATAGCCAGAGTCCTTGCCCAGGTTCGTCGTCAACGAGCCTCCCTGGTATTAGTGACCCCCTTTTGGCAGACACAGCCTTGGTTCCCTTCGGTTCTGGAGTTATCAATAGATTGTCCGGTTCTGATTCCTTTGTTTCCAGAGCTCCTCCTCGATCCAGAGGGTCGTCCTCACGATATGGTTCTCAACCAAACTCTAACTCTTGTGGCTTGGAAGATTTCGGGTCAGCTTGGAGAACCCCCGGAATTTCGGAAGAAGCTGCCCAGTATATCCGCCATTCTTGGGCCCCAGGAACATCTAAGGTTTACAGGTCTGCCTGGTTGGCCTGGTGTGGCTGGTGTTTGGACAGGAATTCAGATCCCTTTTCAGCCTATGTGACTTTAATCGTTAATTTTTTAGCTTCTCTAGCCTCCCAGGGGAAAGCATACAGAACGGTAAATACTTATAGATCTGCCATTTCTGCCGAACATATCCGAATAGATGGCAAACCTGTTGGGGAACATCCTTTGGTGTGCCGGCTTTTGAAGGGAGTAAGATTTTCTAATCCTCCGACGTCTAAATACACATATTTATGGGATGCGAATTTGGTTTTGGATTTATTTAATTCCTGGCTTGATAATGATTCACTTTCTTTGAAGTATCTGTCTGCAAAGTTAACTATGTTGTTATGCTTAGTTTCATTGAAACGTGTTTCTGATGTTAGAGCTTTGGACGTCTCCTCTGTCCAGTTTTCTCCTTCTAAAGTATCTTTTAGGATTTATAGAAGAACTAAGACTAACATTTCTGTGATTCATTATCCATACTTCCCTTCACATCCTAAACTCTGTGTTGCTAAATGTTTAAAGGTTTACATTGCTAGAACTGCTGATTTAAGAATGTCCTCTTTCTCCCAGTTGCTAATATCTTTTTCTAAACCTTATAAACCTGTTTCCTCTCCTACCCATGCTCGCTGGGTTAGGTGGGTCATGGCCCTTGCGGGTATTGACACTACTTCTTTTGGAGCACATTCGACCAGAGGTGCTATGGCTTCTAAAGCTCTTTTGGCTGGAGCTCGATTGGAGGACATTCTTAGATCGGCAGATTGGTCTAATGTTTCCACTTTTAAGACGTTTTATTGCAAACCTATTTCTTCGATGGCTGATTCTGTTGTTAATATGCTTTAAACAAGCATAATAGGAGCCTCCGTTCTTGTAATAAAATTCAGATTTTCCTAGCTTTAGTAAAGGAAAGTCTAGATTTTATTAAAGAAGCGGAGGCGAGTATTATCCCACCGCTTTTATTAACCCACCCTTTTCTTTTCCAGTGCCGGTTTCCCCTGCACCAACCGCTTCGACTTGAACATGCTGGTTTTGTGTCAAAGACCCTTCCTTTGAAAGATCTTTCTTCTGGTTGCTCCCACAATCAGCGGACAATGCTTTCCGGATGTTGTGATATCCACCTGAAGTCGTCTCCTCCTTCTTCCCTGGACTTTGCTAAGGACTTTTTCACGTTATTAATGGCTTTTTCTATTATTTTGATTATTATTCCTTTATTCTGTCCACTTTGATCTGCTCCTGCAAGAAAAGAGGGCTTGTTGTTCGCAGTTAAGATAATTATTGTGGTTGAATGTTTTCCATTGGTTATTCTTTATGACCTCATCATTTACATCATTCGCTATGTTTCATGGGATATGTAGTTCTGCTTTATTGTCTTGGCTGCTGTTTAAAATAAAGCAAGAAAAGGAAGCATAATACTCGCCTCCGCTTCTTTAATAAAATCTAGACTTTCCTTTACTAAAGCTAGGAAAATCTGAATTTAGCACTTTTGTTAGTGAGCATTTTATCAAGTGCAGTGAAGATTTAATCATAGTGGTCGATTTCCTTTCTCTGAATAATGGTCAAATAATGAATTGGTGGACTGCTAGCTGTTGCTGCCATTTTGATTGTTTCAGGAGCGCAGACAGACTGCGCTCTACAGCGAGTATCTTCTGTCATATCCAAGAAAGCCACCTTCAATTTATTGATTGTTTTTTTTCCTGGAAAGTATGGGTAGCCTTCACCTTTGCTTTGGAGAAGGGGGCCCATTGTTGTACATCCTGATCAAGGACACTGCGGCCCATATTTATACTTTTCGACGCTAAACTGCGCTAACGCAGTTTAGCGTCAAAAAGTTTTGCGCCGTCTAACGCCATTCTGAAGCGCCAAGCGGGCGCCGTATTTATGGAATGGCGTTAGACGGCGCAATCAGACCGGCGCTGCCTGGTTTGCGTGGGAAAAAACCACGTAGACCAGACAGCGCCGGCGTAGGGGGAAAATGGCGCATGGGCGTCTTAAAATGGGGCAAGTCAGGTTACGTCGAAAAAATCGTCTTAACCCGACTTGCGCCATTTTTTAACGACGCCCATCCCCCATCAACATGACTCCTATCATTGTAAAGATAGGAGTCATGCCCCCTTGCCCAATGGCCATGCCCAGGGGACTTCTGTCCCCTGGGCATGGTCATTGGGCATAGTGGCATGTAGGGGGGCACAAATAAGGCCCCCCTATGCCACCAAAAAAAAATAAAAAAAATAAAAAATTATACTTACCTGAACTTACCTGAATGTCCCTGGGGTGGGTCCCTCCATCCTTGGGGGTCCTCCTGGGGTGGGCAAGGGTGGCAGGGGGGGTCCCTGGGGGCATGGGAGGGCACCTGTGGGCTCATTTTGAGCCCACAGGCCCCTTAACGCCTGCCCTGAGCAGGCGTTAAAAAGTGGCGCAAATGCGCCGTTTTTAGCCACGCCAACTCCCGGGCGTCTCTTTTGCCCGGGAGTATAAATACCACGTAAAGTCCTGGGAGTCATTTTTTAGACGGGAACGCCTCCCTTGCATATCATTAACGCAAGGAAGGGGTTCACGCTAAAAAATTACGCACATTCCGGGAACTTTGGCGCTATTCGCCTCTAACGCCATAGTATAAATATGGCGTTAGTTGGCGTTAGTTTTGCGTCGAAATTGCGTCAAAAAAAACGACGCAATTTCGGCGCTAACGGAGTATAAATATGGCCCTGCGTATCTCCCTGGCCTCTCTGCACTTCAGCCACAGTGGGCCATTCATAGGCCCATATTTATACTTTTTGACGCTAAACTGCGCTAACGCAGTTTAGCGTCAAAAAGTTTTGCGCCGTCTAACGCCATTCTGAAGCGCCATGCGGGCGCCGTATTTATGGAATGGCGTTAGACGGCGCAATCAGACCGGCGCTGCCTGGTTTGCGTGGGAAGAAACCACGTAGACCAGACAGCGCCGGCGTAGGGGGAAAATGGCGCATGGGCGTCTTAAAATGGGGCAAGTCAGGTTACGTCGAAAAAATCGTCTTAACCCGACTTGCGCCATTTTTTAACGACGCCCATCCCCCATCAACATGACTCCTATCATTGGAAAGATAGGAGTCATGCCCCCTTGCCCAATGGCCATGCCCAGGGGACTTCTGTCCCCTGGGCATGGTCATTGGGCATAGTGGCATGTAGGGGGGCACAAATAAGGCCCCCCTATGCCACCAAAATAAAATATAAAAAATAAAAAATAAAACTTACCTGAACTTACCTGAATGTCCCTGGGGTGGGTCCCTCCATCCTTGGGGGTCCTCCTGGGGTGGGCAAGGGTGGCGGGGGGGTCCCTGGGGGCATGGGAGGGCACCTGTGGGCTCATTTTGAGCCCACAGGCCCCTTAACGCCTGCCCTGAGCAGGCGTTAAAAAGTGGCGCAAATGCGCCGTTTTTAGCCACGCCAACTCCCGGGCGTCTCTTTTGCCCGGGAGTATAAATACCACGTAAAGGCCTGGGAGTCATTTTTTAGACGGGAACGCCTCCCTTGCATATCATTAACGCAAGGAAGGGGTTCACGCTAAAAAATGACGCACATTCCGGGAACTTTGGCGCTATTCGCCTCTAACGCCATAGTATAAATATGGCGTTAGTTGGCATTAGTTTTGCGTCGAAATTGCGTCAAAAAAAACGACGCAATTTCGGCGCAAACGGAGTATAAATATGGCCCATAGACTTTTAAATCTGCCTTAATGCAGTTGTGAAGAACTTTCAGGGCCAGCCACATTGGTTTTTCTATGGTCTTGTGAACCATAGATTTAGGGGCATATTTATACTCCGTTTGCGCCGAATTTGCGTCGCTTTTTTCGACGCAAATTCGACGCAAAACTAACTCCATATTTATACTTTGGCGTTAGACGCGTCTAGCGCCAAAGTTCATGGAGTTAGCGTCATTTTTTTGCGTGAACACCTTCCTTGCGTTAATGATATGCAAGGTAGGCGTTCCCGTCTTAAAAAATGACTCCGATGCATATGCGTCGTATTTATACTCCCGGGCAAAAATGACGCCCGGGAGTGGGCGGGTCTAAAAAACCTGCATTAGCGCCGGATTTTAGCGCCTGGGTCAGGGCAGGCGTTAAGGGACCTGTGGGCTCAGAATGAGCCCAGAGGTGCCCTCCCCTGCCCCCAGGGACACCCCCTGCCACCCTTGCCCACCCCAGGAGGACACCCAAGGATGGAGGGACCCACCCCAGGGACATTAAGGTAAGTCCAGGTAAGTATTTTTGTTAATTTTTTTTTGTGTCATAGGGGGGCCTGATTTGTGCCCCCCTACATGCCACTATGCCCAATGACCATGCCCAGGGGACAGAAGTCCCCTGGGCATGGCCATTGGGCAAGGGGCATGACTCCTGTCTTTGCTAAGACAGGAGTCATTTCAATGGGGGATGGGCGTCGTAAAAAAATGGCGCAAATCGGGTTGTGGCGATTTTTTTGCCTCAGCCTGACTTGCACCATTTGTGGACACCCATACGCCATTTTCCCCCTACGCCGGCGCTGCCTGGTGTACGTCGTTTTCTTTAACGCACACCAGACAGCGCCGGCGGCTAACGCCGGCTAACGTCATTGCATAAATACGGCGCCCGCATGAGGCTTCAGAATGGCGTTAGCCGGCGCTAATTTTTGGACGCAAAACTGCGTTAGCGCAGTTTTGCGTCAAAAAGTATAAATATGGCCCTTAATATCCTGGCTGGCATTTTCACCTACCATAAAGGTGGCCACAGGCTCTTCTGGCACACAGACTTTCTTACAGCCATGGGCAGGAACGAAAGACAACATGATAAACCAGGCTCATCGCTGTTGCTAACAAAAAATTAACGAATGTATTTAACTGACAAAATTCACTTATCAGTACCAAGACAAAGGCAAGCCCACGAACCAAACAAACTGATGGACTTGACCTGGGCGTGGTCACAAGCCCCTAGAGAGATTACAACAGGGACGAGCGCTTGCGCACTCCCCCCTAAAAACTAGGGAAAGTTTTACTAAACTCTAAAATCTTAACTCGTTAAATGACGTATAAATGTTTTACAGAAATAAAAAAAACTACCCGTAGGCACGAGCCGCTCAGTAAATAAATAGCTTTCTCAACACATTACACAGTAAAAAAAAAAATAGCGTTATCAACGCGTTATACAACTTCGTCTTTAAGAGATAAATAAGAAAATTAAACTCTTTCTTTCTTTTATACGAGATTTAGGGCCGGGCAGATCGCTTTACCAGGGCATCCTGCTAAGTAGGCGGGTCACCCACGGGACGACCTGTACCCGTACATAAAATCCTCTCACATTAAAAGTGAGGATCCTGGCGTCACCCAAGATCGTTATTTTCTTTACTCACTAGTTTGAGGCATTCCTTGAAAACGTCGACATAGAGAGCACTAAGGAGTAAAACCACTTGTACATAAGGACGAGAAAAAATAGTGGGGAATAGAAAAAAATACTACTCGGTTGGCAGTAATAAAAATTTTAGATCTGCAAATAGGGCCTAGTTCAATCATAACTCCTTCAAAACCAGCAACTTTGCAGTTCGAAAAAAGTATGTACATTTTGAGTGGTGCGTAGCCTCATGGGAAATGCGGCAATGGCTACGAATGGCGGCAGAACGGGTGCCTTCCTTGAATTTAAAACACCACGCGCTGCTGAATTCAGCGCCATCTACAGTCGCAGTAGAGAAGTGCATGCGAAAAATACCAAGTATAGGGACAAATATGTGGGTAGACTCTAGGCTCAGAACACGCCTCCTTTATTTCTAGGTTTGCCAGCATTTGTAGATGGAAACTGGCCATAGGGTCGAGCCTGATGTAATCGCTCTGTGAGCTTTAAACCACTCCATCAGTTTAGTTGGTTCGTGGGCTTGCCTTTTAAAATTTGCTTCATTTCATTGGTGAAAGGCAGGCAACCTCACGCCTTTTCCGGTGTTTAGCCCTCCTCCAGCCCAGTGACCGCCTACTAAAAACATACAAGTCTCCATGTTTTCGGTATAGTTTCTGGATTTCTTTTTCTTTTTATTTCGTAGGCAGTAGTCGCGCGCTTTGCATGACACTGACCCTGTTAAATGGATACTTGCACTTTTGCGGTTACATAGATACTTGCATTTTTGCTGGTTACATGGATGATTGCACTTTTGCCAATATGTTTAACTGCAAGCAAACTTCTCTTTCCTTTTGTGTGTCTGCTTCGCGCTCATGGTGGCTGTCGGCTCACTTATGTGAAAGTGTTTTACTTTTCATTTTCAGTTTATGTGGCAAGAAAAGTCCAGTTAGTATACAACGCTAATAGCTCTAACTTGAGCAAACGCAAGAACCATTGCATTGGAAATGCTTGTTTTTGTTTTGTGATTCATGAAACACAAGGAGCTGGTAGTTCAAAAACGAGTTATGAAAATGTATGCTTATTCCTTTATATATAAAAACATGGGAATTTCTTTTACGAAAACTCTTCTTTTCCAAAGGATTTGTTTTCTGAATAGTACTCATAGACAACGTGCCCCACCAAACATATGCCTTCACATTGCATAGCATGACCGTGATCGTTGACACCCTCGAGAGCTATAACGACATTTTGCTCAAACTCTGTAAATATATTTTACATATATTTGTGTAGTCCATAATAATTTTATTCTCTCCATTATGCGATGTTTTGACTTCGTTATTTATAAGTACGTAACTCTCACCAGTTAGTAACTTTGGGCCAGATGTAGAAAAGGTTTTTACCCATTCTGTGTCTATGGGAAAAAGTGTTCGTACATATGGCCCTTTACGTATTATCACCTACTACCATGTTACTTAAAAAATCTTCATGTAACTTCCTTTGTTCTGTTGTAAAGCGCTGTGACACCTCCGGGTATTGTCTGCGCTATATAGAAACAAATAAATACATAAATAAACATTTGGACTCTTTTACCTTTAATAGGCACTTCACTGTCCCTGACACCATCAGCACTAGACGAAGAGAATCTCTTTTCTTTCAGGTCCAGTTCATTCGTCTCCTCCAGGGCCAACATTTCCTACCAAAGGGCGAGATTTGTTACAGCTTCACCTGCTGCCTTCTTTTCCTCAGCAACCAGGGTTAGTTTTTTTTCTTACCGGGCTGTAGTACCCAGATATATTTGTAGGGCACTTTCTGTCTTTCTTTGTCCCAGTTCTGATGGTATCAGGCTACATAGGGAGACACACTGCTCCCTGCTCTGAGCAAGACAGATGATCTCACTCCTTCCTCCTTTAGCTCTGGGGCCACTGCAGGGTCATTCTCTTCTTCTTTATTCAACTCACCATCATCCTCTATCGTATCATCCTCTTGCTCAAGTGCTGCAGAATGCAGCATGTAGACTCCCTCCCAGACTCTGATGGCTATCTGGTAATTTCAGTCCTCTTTCTTTACACAAACTCCTAAGCTCTGCCATGCTGAAGATCCCAATGTTGCTAAGATCCACCTCTAATCTTGCGAGAATCATAAGTGTAAAATATGAAGATAGGAAAAAAGTTGAGGACATACCAAATATGCCCAGTTAAAATTAAGAGGGGAATTTAACAATTAAAAATCGATTTTGATGTCAGAGAGTAAAAGGGCCTTTTGGTTTTAACCCAAATCACTGAGTCATACTGAAAAACACAGGTCTCAGATGCAACAGCTGAACACCAATGTACGAAACTGTTTTTTTAGTTGAGGGGGTTTGTACTCACCTCAAGTAATAATCACAATCCATATCAAGATGAACCAATAAAGTCACTAAATAAAGCTGAGCTCAGCACCTGGATAGCTGTGACACAGAGCAGACAGGCTTAACTGAGTGGTAACATGAAAAGTATTTATGCAGTATTAAAACAGTAATTAACTAAAAATGCAAACCATTAAAAATCCCAAAATGAATTAGAAAATTAGTGTGAAATGTAATAAACGAAAGGAGAACCAGCAGACCTGTCAAAAAGGCTGTGACACTTTAATGTTAAAAAGGAGGCCCACTGTGATTGGGGCCTGACTGGCTGGGAAGGACAAAGAAAGGCCCTGTCCAAGTATCTGCTAACATTTGCCTGTGACAGGGAAAGCCTCTTTGAAATGTGCCCGAGTGTCATATGAAAAACCCCAGCAGACCTAGAAATAAATCTGACTTCACTATTGAATTGGATTTTTAATAACAATGAAAACTAGTTGTTCAATTAATTTTCTAGCTAGTTCCATTCCAGAGATACAATATTAGTATTTAATATTGAACCCCCAATAGAACAGGCAGCCTTGCTACAGTGAAAATAGCTTTGAGGTGCCAATCAATGTAAGGACATACTTAACAATAATGTTTTACATGTTCTGCTTTTAAATACCATACACCCTGCATTATCCCCAATAAGGTATGCATGGGGGTGGTGTGTACACATTTAAAAATAAAATTTAGGCCTGTCAAAAGGGGATATTTGGAAGGTGAAATTATTTGCAGTTTAAAACTGCGCAGCCAGGGTAAAATGGTGGACCTGGAGACATACTTTACAGTACCACTGCAGCGGATGGCACAGTGAGTGCTGCAGTCCACTGGTAGCATTACATTTACAGGTCCTTGGTACACCCAATATCAAATACAATAAAGGACCACCAATTTTACCATGTTGAACGGAGGAGCACAAGCATATTACCTATAGCTAACAGGGGTAAAGTGCAGAGAGTTCTGTAGCTAACAAAAATAGGGTTCAGCAAAAAGGGCATACAAATCTGGGGTGACCCTGCAGAAAGGGCAAATTTCCAACAATTTGCATAACAGCCAAATCCTATCACAAGTATGTCCCAGCAATGTAGTACCTAGATCGGATAGTGCTCCCCTCTGTATTTTTTTTCAGGCCCAAATGTTATTAAAATCTTGCATTCTATGGCAAGAACAGAGGCAAGGCTCATGCTACTTAAAAGGTTTTCAACTACCCTTTGTAGGAGGCTGGACTGGCTTGTAGTGAGTACCAAGGGGTACTTGCACCTTGCACCAGGCCCAGTTATCCCTTATTAGTGTATAGGGTGTCTAGCAGCTTAGGCTGATAGATAATGGTAGCTTAGCAGAGCAGCTTAGGCTGAACTAGGAGACGTGTGAAGCTACTACAGTACCACTTAGTGTCATATGCACAATATCATAAGAAAACACAATACACAGTTATACTAAAAATAAAGGTACTTTATTTTTATGACAATATGCCAAAGTATCTTAGAGTGTACCCTCAGTGAGAGGATAGGAAATATACACAAGATATATATACACAATAGCAAAAATATGCAGTATAGTCTTAGAAAACAATGCAAACAATGTATAGTTACAATAGGATGCAATGGGGAAACATAGGGATAGGGGCAACACAAACCATATACTCCAAAAGTGGAATGCGAACCACGAATGGACCCCAAACCTATGTGACCTTGTAGAGGGTCGCTGGGACTATTAGAAAATAGTGAGAGTTAGAAAAATAACCCTCCCCAAGACCCTGAAAAGTGAGTGCAAAGTGCACTAAAGTTCCCCTAAGGACAAAGAAGTCGTGTTAGAGGAATAATGCAGGGAAGACACAAACCAGCAATGCAACAACTGTGGATTTCCAATCTAGGGTACCTGTGGAACAAGGGGACCAAGTCCAAAAGTCACAAGCAAGTCGGAGATGGGCAGATGCCCAGGAAATGCCAGCTGCGGGTGCAAAGAAGCTTCTACTGGACAGAAGAAGCTGAGGTTTCTGCAGGAACGAAAAGGGCTAGAGACTTCCCCTTTGGTGGACGGATCTCCCTCGCCGTGGAGAGTTGTGCAGAAGTGTTTTCCCGCTGAAAGAATGCCAACAAGCCTTGCTAGCTGCAAATCGTGCGTTTGGCGTTTTTGGACGCTGCTGGGGCCCAGGAGGGACCAGGAGGTCGCAAATTGGACCTAAAGAGAGAGGGGACGTCGAGCAAGACAAAGAGCCCTCACTGAAGCAGGTAGCACTCAGAGAAGTGCCAGAAACAGGCACTACGAGGATGCGTGAAACGGTGCTCGCCGAAGTTGCACAAAGGAGTCCCACGTCGCCGGAGACCAACTTAGAAAGTCGTGCAATGCAGGTTAGAGTGCCGTGGACCCAGGCTTGGCTGTGCACAAAGGATTTCCGCCGGAAGTGCACAGGGGCCGGAGTAGCTGCAAAGTCGCGGTTCCCAGCAATGCAGCCCAGCGAGGTGAGGCAAGGACTTACCTCCACCAAACTTGGACTGAAGAGTCACTGGACTGTGGGGGTCACTTGGACAGAGTCGCTGGATTCGAGGGACCTCGCTCGTCGTGCTGAGAGGAGACCCAAGGGACCGGTACTGCAGCTTTTTGGTGCCTGCGGTTGCAGGGGGAAGATTCCGTCGACCCACGGGAGATTTCTTCGGAGCTTCTGGTGCAGAGAGGAGGCAGACTACCCCCACAGCATGCACAAGCAGGAAAACAGTCGAGAAGGTGGCAGGATCAGCGTTACAGAGTTGCAGTAGTCGTCTTTGCTACTATGTTGCAGGTTTGCAGGCTTCCAGCGCGGTCAGCAGTCGATTCCTTATCAGAAGGTGAAGAGAGAGATGCAGAGGAACTCGGATGAGCTCTTGCATTCGTTATCTAAAGTTTCCCCAGAGACAGAGACCCTAAATAGCCAGAAAAGAGGGTTTGGCTACCTAGGAGAGAGGATAGGCTACTAACACCTGAAGGAGCCTATCAGCAGGAGTCTCTGACGTCACCTGGTGGCACTGGCCACTCAGAGCAGTCCAGTGTGCCAGCAGCACCTCTGTTTCCAAGATGGCAGAGGTCTGGAGCACACTGGAGGAGCTCTGGACACCTCCCAGGGGAGGTGCAGGTCAGGGGAGTGGTCACTCCCCTTTCCTTTGTCCAGTTTCGCGCCAGAGCAGGGGCTAAGGGGTCCCTGAACCGGTGTAGACTGGCTTATGCAGAATTGGGCACATCTGTGCCCAAGAAAGCATTTCCAGAGGCTGGGGGAGGCTACTCCTCCCCTGCCTTCACACCATTTTCCAAAGGGAGAGGGTGTCACACCCTCTCTCAGAGGAAGTTCTTTGTTCTGCCATCCTGGGCCAGGCCTGGCTGGACCCCAGGAGGGCAGATGCCTGTCTGAGGGGTTGGCAGCAGCAGGAGCTGCAGTGAAACCCCAGGAAGGGCAGTTTGGCAGTACCAGGGTCTGTGCTACAGACCACTGGGATCATGGAATTGTACCAACAATGCCAGGATGGCATAGAGGGGGCAATTCCATGATCATAGACATGTTACATGGCCTAATTCGGAGTTACCATTGTGAAGCTACATATAGGTAGTGACCTATATGTAGTGCACGCGTGTAATGGTGTCCCCGCACTCACAAAGTTCAGGGAATTGGCTCTGAACAATGTGGGGGCACCTTGGCTAGTGCCAGGGTGCCCTCACACTAAGTAACTTTGCACCTAACCTTTACCAGGTAAAGGTTAGACATATAGGTGACTTATAAGTTACTTAAGTGCAGTGTAAAATGGCTGTGAAATAACGTGGACGTTATTTCACTCAGGCTGCAGTGGCAGGCCTGTGTAAGAATTGTCAGAGCTCCCTATGGGTGGCAAAAGAAATACTGCAGCCCATAGGGATCTCCTGGAACCCCAATACCCTGGGTACCTCAGTACCATATACTAGGGAATTATAAGGGTGTTCCAGTAAGCCAATGTAAATTGGTAAAAATGGTCACTAGCCTGTTAGTGACAATTTGGAAAGAAATGAGAGAGCATAACCACTGAGGTTCTGATTAGCAGAGCCTCAGTGAGACAGTTAGTCACTACACAGGTAACACATTCAGGCACACTTATGAGCACTGGGGCCCTGGGTTACCAGGGTCCCAGTGACACATACAACTAAAACAACATATATACAGTGAAAAATGGGGGTAACATGCCAGGCAAGATGGTACTTTCCTACACAACCCCCCCCCAAACGAAGGACAATAAGACTAGCCATGACCTGATGAGTCTTCATTGTCTAAGTGGAAATATCTGGAGAGTCCATCTGCATTGGAGTGGCTACTCCCAGGTCTATGTTCCACTGTATAGTCCATTCCCTGTAGGGATATGGACCACCTCAACAATTTAGGATTTTCACCTTTCATTTGTTTTAGCCAAAGGAGAGGTTTGTGGTCTGTCTGAACAATGAAGTGAGTGCCAAACAGGTATGGCCTCAACTTCTTCAGAGCCCAGACCACAGCAAAGCCCTCCCTCTCAATGGCAGACCAACGCTTTTCTCTAGGGGTCAACCTCCTACTAATAAAAGCAACAGGTTGATCCTGGCCCTCAGAATTAAGTTGTGATAGGACTGCCCCTACTCCTAATTCAGATGCATCAGTTTGGACATAGAATTTTTTAGAGTAACAAGGGCTTTTCAGGACAGGTGCAGAGCACATGGCCTGCTTCAGCTCCTCAAAAGCTTTCTGACAGTTTGCTGTCCATAATACCTTTTTAGGCATTTTCTTGGATGTGAGGTCATTAAGAGGGGCTGCAATGGAGCCATAGTTCTTAATGAACCTCCTGTAATACCCAGTGAGGCCTAGGAAGGCTCTCACCTGAGTCTGAGTGGTAGGGGGAACCCAATCAATAATAGTTTGGATTTTCCCCATAAGTGGTGCAATTTGTTCCCCACCAACAAGGTGTCCCAGATAAACCACCTTACCCTGCCCTATCTGGCACTTTGAAGCCTTGATAGTGAGGCCTGCCTTTTGCAGGGCCTCCAAAACTTTCCATAGGTGGACCAGGTGATCATCCCAGCTGGAGCTAAAGACAGCTATATCGTCCAAATATGCTGCACTGAAAGCTTCCAGCCCTTGCAGGACTGTGTTCACCAACCTCTGAAAAGTGGCAGGTGCATTTTTCAAACCAAAAGGCATTACAGTAAACTGGTAATGTCCTCCAATGGTAGAAAATGCAGTCTTAGGTTTAGCAGCTTCTGATAATTTGATCTGCCAATACCCTGCAGTCAAATCAAAAGTGCTTAGATACTTGGCAGATGCCAGTGTATCTATGAGCTCATCTGCCCTGGGTATAGGGTGAGCATCAGTTTTGGTTACCAAGTTGAGACCTCGATAGTCTACACAAAACCGCATTTCCTTCTTTCCATCTTTGGAATGGGGTTTTGGTACCTGTACCACAGGAGAAGCCCATGGACTGTCAGAGTGCTCAACCACTCCTAGTTCTAACATTTTCTGGACCTCTTGCTTTATGCAGTCCCTGACATAGTCAGGCTGCCTATAGATCTTACTTTTGACAGGTAAACTGTCTCCAGTATCTATAGTGTGCTCACACCAAGAAGTGGTACCTGGCACAGTAGAGAAGAGTTCAGAGAATTGATCTAGGAGATTTATGCAATTATCTTTCTGCTCAGCAGTAAGACAATCAGCCAAAACTACACCTTCCACAAGAGCATCTTGTTCTGTGGAAGAGAAGAGATCAGGTAGAGGATCACTGTCCTCTTCCTGTCCCTCATCAGTTGCCATGAGCAGGGTGAGATCAGCCCTGTCATAGTAGGGTTTCAGGCGGTTGACATGGAGCACCCTAAGGGGACTCCTGGCAGTGCCTAAGTCAACTAAATAGGTGACTTCTCCCTTCTTTTCAACAATTGTGTGGGGACCACTCCATTTATCTTGGAGTGCTCTTGGGGCCACAGGCTCCAAGACCCACACTTTCTGCCCTGGTTGGTACTGAACCAAAACAGCCTTCTGATCATGCCATTGCTTCTGGAGCTCTTGGCTGGCCTGAAGGTTTTTACTGGCCTTTTTCATGTACTCAGCCATCCTTGATCTGAGGCCAAGTACATAATCCACAATATCCTGCTTAGGAGCTTTTAAAGGTTGTTCCCAACCCTCCTTTACAAGTGTGAGTGGACCCCTAACAGGGTGTCCAAAAAGAAGTTCAAAGGGGCTGAAGCCCACTCCTTTCTGTGGTACCTCCCTGTAGGCAAAAAGGAGGCATGGTAGAAGGATATCCCATCTCCTGCGGAGTTTTTCAGGGAGACCCATAATCATGCCTTTGAGAGTTTTATTAAATCTCTCCACCAGTCCATTTGTTTGTGGATGATAGGGTGTTGTGAACTTGTACGTTACACCACACTCCTTCCACATGGCCTTTAAGTATGCAGACATGAAATTGCTTCCTCTGTCTGATACTACTTCCTTTGGGAAGCCCACCCTGGAAAATATTCCCAGGAGGGCCTTTGCCACTGCAGGAGCTGTAGTGGTCCTTAAAGGAATAGCTTCAGGATATCTTGTGGCATGGTCCACTACCACCAAGATAAACCTATTGCCTGAAGCAGTAGGAGGGTCAAGGGGGCCAACTATGTCAACCCCTACCCTTTCAAAGGGAACCCCAACCACAGGCAGTGGGATAAGGGGTGCCTTTGGGGTGCCACCTGTCTTGCCACTGGCTTGACAGGATTCACAGGACTTACAAAATTCCTTTGTGTCCTCAGACATCCTAGGCCAATGAAACAATGGAACCAATCTGTCCCAAGTTTTCATTTGACCCAGGTGTCCAGCTAGGGGAATGTCATGTGCCAGGGTTAGGAGGAACTTTCTGTACTCCTGAGGAATCACTAATCTCCTGGCAGCTCCAGGTTTAGGATCCCTATGCTCAGTGTACAAGAGGTTGTCCTCCCAGTAAACTCTGTGAGAGTCACTGACATCCCCATTAGCCTGTTTGACAGCTTGCTGTCTGAGACCCTCTAATGTGGGACAGGTTTGCTGTGCCACACTCAGCTCCTCTCTGGCAGGCTCCCCTTCACCCAAAAGCTCAGCAGTGTCTGCTTCCAGCTCCTCTGGTGTAGGTTCTGCACAGGGAGGGAATTCTTCTTCCTCAGAAGTAGAATCCACTGTAGAGGGAGGGATAGTAGGAAGTGCTTTGCTTCTACTAGCCCTAGCTTTAGGGAGCACTTGGTCCATTGTTCCAGGATCCAAGCTTCCCTGTCCTTTTTGCTTTTTGGCCTGAGCCCTTGTCAAAGCAAAAATATGCCCTGGGATGCCCAGCATTGCTGCATGGGCCTCCAACTCCACATCTGACCAAGCTGATGTCTCCAAATCATTCCCTAATAGACAGTCTACAGGTAATTCTGAAGCTACCACAACTTTCTTTGGACCAGTTACCCCCCCCCCCAGTTGAGATTTACAACAGCCATGGGGTGGCTTTGTGTTATGTTGTGAGCATCGGTTACTTGGTACTGGTGTCCAAGTATGTGTTGTTCAGGGTGCACCAGTTTCTCAATCACCATTGTGACACTGGCACCTGTGTCCCTGTAGGCCTGGACCTCAACACCATTTATTAGGGGTAGTTGCTTGTACTTCTCCAAGTTATGGGGGCAAGCAACCAAAGTGGCTAAATCAATAGCCCCTTCAGAGACTAAAGTAGCCTCTGTGGTCTCCCTAATCAGACCAACCCCAACTAAGTTACCAATAGTGAGCCCAGCTACTCCCTTGGATTGGCTATTAGTAGGTTTGCTCCCACCACCACTATTAGTAGGGACACTAGGTGTAGCAGTAGGGGTTGTAGTGGTAGGAGCAGTGGTGCCTTTCTTTGGACAACTGGGATCTGTTGTCCAATGGCCTTTTATTTTACATAAATAGCACCATGGTTTCTTTTCCTTGTTCTGATTAAAAGAGGATTTGGGCCCACCACCCCCACCAGAGTGTTTTTGTGGGCCTGATGAAGACTAATTTTTAGATTTGTCCCCACCCTTGTCAGAAGATTTACCATCCTTCTTTTTGTTGCCATCTTTGTCACCCCCTGTATGAACTTTTCTGTTCACTCTTGTTCTGACCCATTTGTCTGCCTTCTTTCCCAATTCTTGGGGAGAGGTCAGATCAGAGTCCACCAAGTACTGGTGCAACAAATCAGACACACAATTATTAAGAATATGCTCTCTCAGGATTAAGTTATACAGGCTGTCATAATCAGTAACTTTACTGCCATGTAACCTCCCCTCCAAGGCCTTCACTGAATGGTCAATGAAATCAACCCCGTCTTGTGAAGACTCCTTTTTGGTCTCTCTGAACTTTATCCTGTACTGTTCAGTGGTTAAGCCATAACCATCCAGGAGTGCATTCTTAAGAACTTGGAAATTATTAGCATCATTTTCTTTCACAGTAAGGAGCCTATCCCTACCTTTTCCACTAAATGATAGCCATAGGATAGCAGCCCACTGCCTTTGAGGGACATCCTGTACAACACAGGCCCTCTCAAGTGCAGCAAACCACTTGTTAACGTCATCCCCCTCCTTATAAGGGGGAACTATCTTGTGCAGATTCCTGGAATCATGCTCTTTTGCAGGATGACTATGGGGAATACTGCTGCTGCCACCATGGGTTTCTAAACCCAACTTCTGTCTTTCCTTCTCTAGTTCAAAAGACTGTCTATCCAAATCCAGCTGTTGCTTTTTAAGCTTCAGTCTGGTTTGTTCCACCCTCAACTTATTGAGTTCCCTCTCTAACATTCTGTCATCAGGGTTGGTGGGAGGGACATTCCTAGAAACAGAGCTATGATGGGAATGAACAGAAGGAGACCTGTCCCTTACAGAAGCCACCCTAACAGCTTGGTTAACAGAAACATTACTACCAGTATGGTGAGAATAAATGCTTTTGCTATGATGTGAGACAACACTATGGTGTGGCTCATCATCATTACCAACTATGCTAGACTGTCTAGTAATGGGCAGGCTAGGAAGTTTCTTTCCTGAATCTTTTCCTGGGGGAGTCCCTGAATCAGATTGAGAACTATTAGGTACTTTTTCAACAGATGAGGCACCTATGGCCTTATCCTGTTCTCTAAGCATATTAAGTAACAGTTCCAAGGAAGGATTCTTCCCTACACTCAAACCTCTCTCTATACAGAGACTCCTTGCTCTTTTCCAGCTAAGGTTGTCATATGCAAGTTTGGACAGATCAACATTTTGGCCTGTGCCAGACATTTTTAGAGAAAGTTAAAGTGATAAAAAAAGAAAAAATGTTTTCAGAACTTTTTGGAAAGACAGAAAAAACTTTTTAAACTTTTAAGAACTTTTTGAAAGTTTAGAAGTACTTTTCAGCACTTAGAAAAGAGTGAAAAGAGGAAATGCAAAACTTTTTGGCTATGTGTATATACACTGACCTTGTTTTGTATATTTTTCTCTTATGAAAAGTACACTGACAAGAGTGGTAAGTAGTCTCAAGCACTTATCCCACCACTGCACAACCAATGTAGGAGGCTGGACTGGCTTGTAGTGAGTACCAAGGGGTACTTGCACCTTGCACCAGGCCCAGTTATCCCTTATTAGTGTATAGGGTGTCTAGCAGCTTAGGCTGATAGATAATGGTAGCTTAGCAGAGCAGCTTAGGCTGAACTAGGAGACGTGTGAAGCTACTACAGTACCACTTAGTGTCATATGCACAATATCATAAGAAAACACAATACACAGTTATACTAAAAATAAAGGTACTTTATTTTTATGACAATATGCCAAAGTATCTTAGAGTGTACCCTCAGTGAGAGGATAGGAAATATACACAAGATATATATACACAATAGCAAAAATATGCAGTATAGTTTTAGAAAACAGTGCAAACAATGTATAGTTACAATAGGATGCAATGGGGAAACATAGGGATAGGGGCAACACAAACCATATACTCCAAAAGTGGAATGCGAACCACGAATGGACCCCAAACCTATGTGACCTTGTAGAGGGTCGCTGGGACTATTAGAAAATAGTGAGAGTTAGAAAAATAACCCTCCCCAAGACCCTGAAAAGTGAGTGCAAAGTGCACTAAAGTTCCCCTAAGGACAAAGAAGTCGTGTTAGAGGAATAATGCAGGGAAGACACAAACCAGCAATGCAACAACTGTGGATTTCCAATCTAGGGTACCTGTGGAACAAGGGGACCAAGTCCAAAAGTCACAAGCAAGTCGGAGACGGGCAGATGCCCAGGAAATGCCAGCTGCGGGTGCAAAGAAGCTTCTACTGGACAGAAGAAGCTGAGGTTTCTGCAGGAACAAAAAAGGCTAGAGACTTCCCCTTTGGTGGACGGATCCCTCTCGCCGTGGAGAGTCGTGCAGAAGTGTTTTCCTGCTGAAAGAACGCCAACAAGCCTTGCAAGCTGCAAATTGTGCGTTTGGTGTTTTTGGACGCTGCTGGGGCCCAGGAGGGACCAGGAGGTCGCAAATTGGACCTAAAGAGAGAGGGGACGTCGAGCAAGACAAAGAACCCTCACTGAAGCAGGTAGCACCCGGAGAAGTGCCAGAAACAGGCACTACAAGGATGCGTGAAACGGTGCTCGCCGAAGTTGCACAAAGGAGTCCCACGTCGCCGGAGACCAACTTAGAAAGTCGTGCAATGCAGGTTAGAGTGCCGTGGACCCAGGCTTGGCTGTGCACAAAGGATTTCCGCCGGAAGTGCACAGGGGCCGGAGTAGCTGCAAAGTCGCGGTTCCCAGCAATGCAGCCCAGCGAGGTGAGGCAAGGACTTACCTCCACCAAACTTGGACTGAAGAGTCACTGGACTGTGGGGGTCACTTGGACAGAGTTGCTGGATTCGAGGGACCTCGCTCGTCGTGCTGAGAGGAGACCCAAGGGACCGGTAATGCAGCTTTTTGGTGCCTGCGGTTGCAGGGGGAAGATTCCGTCGACCCACGGGAGATTTCTTCGGAGCTTCTGGTGCAGAGAGGAGGCAGACTACCCCCACAGCATGCACAAGCAGGAAAACAGTCGAGAAGGCGGCCGGATCAGCGTTACAGAGTTGCAGTAGTCGTCTTTGCTACTATGTTGCAGGTTTGCAGGCTTCCAGCGCGGTCAGCAGTCGATTCCTTATCAGAAGGTGAAGAGAGAGATGCAGAGGAACTCGGATGAGCTCTTGCATTCCTTATCTAAAGTTTCCCCAGAGACAGAGACCCTAAATAGCCAGAAAAGAGGGTTTGGCTACCTAGGAGAGAGGATAGGCTACTAACACCTGAAGGAGCCTATCAGCAGGAGTCTCTGACGTCACCTGGTGGCACTGGCCACTCAGAGCAGTCCAGTGTGCCAGCAGCACCTCTGTTTCCAAGATGGCAGAGGTCTGGAGCACACTGGAGGAGCTCTGGACACCTCCCAGGGGAGGTGCAGGTCAGGGGAGTGGTCACTCCCCTTTCCTTTGTCCAGTTTCGCGCCAGAGCAGGGGCTAAGGGGTCCCTGAACCGGTGTAGACTGGCTTATGCAGAATTGGGCACATCTGTGCCCAAGAAAGCATTTCCAGAGGCTGGGGGAGGCTACTCCTCCCCTGCCTTCACACCATTTTCCAAAGGGAGAGGGTGTCACACCCTCTCTCAGAGGAAGTTCTTTGTTCTGCCATCCTGGGCCAGGCCTGGCTGGACCCCAGGAGGGCAGATGCCTGTCTGAGGGGTTGGCAGCAGCAGCAGCTGCAGTGAAACCCCAGGAAGGGCAGTTTGGCAGTACCAGGGTCTGTGCTACAGACCACTGGGATCATGGAATTGTACCAACAATGCCAGGATGGCATAGAGGGGGCAATTCCATGATCATAGACATGTTACATGGCCATATTCGGAGTTACCATTGTGAAGCTACATATAGGTAGTGACCTATATGTAGTGCACGCGTGTAATGGTGTCCCCGCACTCACAAAGTTCAGGGAATTGGCTCTGAACAATGTGGGGGCACCTTGGCTAGTGCCAGGGTGCCCTCACACTAAGTAACTTTGCACCTAACCTTTACCAGGTAAAGGTTAGACATATAGGTGACTTATAAGTTACTTAAGTGCAGTGTAAAATGGCTGTGAAATAACGTGGATGTTATTTCACTCAGGCTGCAGTGGCAGGCCTGTGTAAGAATTGTCAGAGCTCCCTATGGGTGGCAAAAGAAATGCTGCAGCCCATAGGGATCTCCTGGAACCCCAATACCCTGGGTACCTCAGTACCATATACTAGGGAATTATAAGGGTGTTCCAGTAAGCCAATGTAAATTGGTAAAAATGGTCACTAGCCTGTTAGTGACAATTTGGAAAGAAATGAGAGAGCATAACCACTGAGGTTCTGATTAGCACAGCCTCAGTGAGACAGTTAGTCACTACACAGGTAACACATTCAGGCACACTTATGAGCACTGGGGCCCTGGGTTACCAGGGTCCCAGTGACACATACAACTAAAACAACATATATACAGTGAAAAATGGGGGTAACATGCCAGGCAAGATGGTACTTTCCTACACCCTTGAAGCTACATTAATCAGTGGTTTGAAATATGTTTTCACAGCCCAATCAGAAGAATGTTCTAAACAAAAATACCAGGTAAGGCTTGGTCACCATGGCTCCTCTCACCGAATGAGCACATTAATGACAGCTTCCGACTTGATGCATTTTACCCATCTTGTTAAGGTGGCATTAGCAGCTGTTTAGGAATTCTAGGCAGAGACATTGTAAGGCATGGGCAAAGTGGGCTATGGGCCAAGGCCTCAGCCTTTGAGGGGGCCCCCGATACAGCCAGCTCTGTTCTGTAGAGAGTCTTGCCCTGATGACCTGGAATAATTCTTGAACAGATTGTTTTAAATACAGTTTTCCTTTAATTTATTTGTAATGCGGGTGATGGGTGAGAATCTATTACAGATATTTTTCAGAGAACTATTATGCTTATGTTTCATGCAATGTCCATATAAAAAGTTTTTTTAGATCCAAACATTACTTCACATATGAGAAATGGAAGGGTGTCACAGAGATTATTTCCAGTAATATTAGTGAGCTGCTGCTTCGTTACAGTATTGAAAACACATGTCACAATCCCTGAACATGTAGAATTCAAAGCGGTTCCAAACAGGGGCCCCAAAAATATGTTTTCCCCAGGGCCCCCAAAATCCTTACAATGTCCACGGTCCTAGGTCTCAAGTTGCGAAGTGTATCCTTATAGTCTCTTAAGCATTTGACTGCGCAAAGTTCTGGTTGATCTGTAAAAATGGAGTGTGTACCATGCTAGAAGTGCTTTTCGTTTGTCATTTGATTACAAAGATAATTTCAGGTATGAAAAGTTCTTATATCAGGAACTCTGCAACAAACGTTAAGGCATACCAATGTAGCTAGCTTTGCCAACTGTTTACAAGTTAGATGTGCATTGGTGGGGCAAGCCTGAACAAATCTTAATGCTATGTTGACATCCCAGAGGGAGAAATATTGATGCCCCATAGAAGTTTCTTACCTAAAGGGTTTCCTAAATGGAGACTCAAATTCATCTGATCCCAGCTGAAATAGTAGATCTACAGGGCTTACTGGTTCTGTAAGGTGAAGCTTCCTGAGCCAGTTTTGAAAGGAAATTGTCACTATTGATTACATCTGTCCCCACAAGATCCAGACTCTGGTCCAGGCTCAACCTGGAAAATTAGTTCCCAGTCAATTTGTATCTCTTATGAGTCCCTGGGGCTAGTTCTAGTAGATGGAGATAGTAGCTGATTGTCATGGATCTGGTATTTGTCTTAGGGGGTGATTCTAACTTTGGCGGGTGGCGGACCCTGCCCGCCAAAGTTCTGCCGGCAGAATACCGCTACGCGGTCAGAAGACCGCCGCGGTAATTCTGAGTTTCCCGCTGGGCTGGCGGGCGACCGCCAGAAGGCCACCCGCCAGCCCAGCGGGAAACCCCTTCCCACGAGGATGCCGGCTCCGAATGGAGCCGGCGGAGTGGGAAGGGTGCGACGGGTGCAGTTGCACCCGTCGCGATTTTCAGTGTCTGCTATGCAGACACTGAAAATCTTAGTGGGGCCCTGTTAGGGGGCCCCACGACACCCATTACCGCCAGCCAGGTTCTGGCGGTCAAAACCGCCAGAACCAGGCTGGCGGTAAGGGGGTCGGAATCCCCATGGCGGCGCTGCCTGCAGCGCCGCCATGGAGGATTCCTCAGGGCAGCGGAAAACCGGCGGTACACCGCCGGTTTTCCGTTTCTGACCGCGGCTGTACCGCCGCGGTCAGAATGTCCTGGGATGCACCGCCAGCCTGTTGGCGGTGCATCCGCGGTCGTTGGCCCTGGCGGTAGTCTACCGCCAGGGTCAGAATGACCCCCTTAGTCTCTGGATAGATTCCAGGCCATCAGGCAAAGATGCACTGAAGTATCAGGATAGGAAAGAACCCTGGGGACTCCTCAGAAGGTAAAAAACCGAGAAAGAAAATCAGAGAAGGCCAATAGTTCCAGCTAGACTGAGAACCAAACCTGATCTTTGCAGAAGGAAGTCACAAGTATTAAGTCTGCTTATTGATGCCTCAGCTGGCCTGTCATGTGTGTAACTATTGCAAATGTGAGGAATGCATAATCTCCCACACTCCTCCAATCATCGAGGAAAGCATCCATTGTGTTTGCATCTTGCCCTAGAAAGGATCCATAAAAGCCTGAACTTGGGAGTTCAGTTGAGACCATGGTCTGAAGACTCTCATCAGCCTCCGAAATATCTAACCATCCAGCTTCCTGTTGCTGTTTTTGTTTAGGTGCCCCAGTTGTGTAGGCTTTAGCTCATAGGTATTAAGCCACTACTCACAGAGGCAGTAATGCCAGAAATCCGATGCCAGATTTGCCCAAAAATTTGTTTTTGTCCCTTCTAATTCAGATTTTCCTAGCTTTAGTGAAGGAAAGTCTAGATTTTATTAAAGACACGGAGGCGAGTATTATGCTTTCCTTTCTTGCTTTAATCGAATAGCAGCCAAGATAACATATCACAAACTACATATCCCATGAAACATGAGGAAAAAAGTCATTGATGATGTCACAAACAAACAACCAATAATAGACGCCCAATCCTAATAACTATCTTAACTACGAGCAACAAGTCCTCTTTTCTTGCAGGAGCAGGTCAAAGTGGACGGAATAAAGGAATTATAACCAAAATAATGGAAAAGGCCATTAATAAAGTGAAAAAGTCTTTGGCAAAGTCCAGAGAAGAGAGAGGAGACGGTTTCATGTGGTTATCACAACATCTGGATAGCGGTAAGTGGTGAACATGGGAAGTGCCAGAAGAAAGATGACTCCGAAGAAGGGCCTTACACCCGGAATCGGCATCTTCAGGATGAGACGAGTGGTTCAGAAGGATCCGGCACTGAAAAAGAAAGGGTGGGTTAATAAAAGCGGTGGGATAATACTCGCCTCCGTGTCTTTAATAAAATCTAGACTTTCCTTCACTAAAGCTAGGAAAATCTGAATTTTATTACAAGAACGGAGGCTCCTATTATGCTTGTTTAAAGCATATTAACGACTGAATCAGCCATAGAAGAAATAGGTTTGCAATAAAAAGTCCTAAAGGTGGTAACATTAGACCAATCCGCTGATCTAAGAATGTCCTCCAAGCGAGCTCCAGCCCAAAAAGCCTTAGAAGCCATAGCACCTCTAGTAGAATGTGCTCCAAAAGAGGTAGTGTTGATACCCGCAAGGGTCATAACCCATTTAACCCAACGAGCCAGGGTAGGGGAAGAAACGGGTTTATGAGGTTTAGAAAATGAAATCAATAACTGGTGAGAGGAGGACGTTCTTAAATCTGCAGTTCTGGCAATATAAACTTTTAAACATTTACCAACACATAGCTTAGGATGCAAAGGAAAATACGGATAATGAATTATAGAAATGTTAGTTTTAGTTCTCCTATGAACTCTAAAAGACACATTAGAAGGAGAAAACTGGACGGAAGATATATCCAAAGCTCTTACATCAGAAACACGCTTCAATGAAACTAAGCATAACAACATAGTTAACTTCGCAGAAAGACACTTTAAAGAAAGTAAATCATTATCGAGCCAAGAGTTGAACAAATTCAAAACCAAATTCACATCCCATAAATGCGTGTATCTAGGTGTAGGGGGATTAGAAAATCTTACTCCCTTCAAAAGATGACACACCAGAGGATGTTCCCCAACCGGTTTACCATCGATTCGAACATGTTCAGCAGAAATGGCGGATCTATAAGTATTCACTGTTCTATATGCCTTTCCTTGGGAGGCAAGAGACGCAAAAAAATTAACAATTAAAGTCACATCGGCTGAAAAGGGATCTGAGTTCCTGTCCATACACCAGCCACACCAGAGCAACCAGGCAGACTTGTAGGCCTTGGATGTTCCTGGGGCCCAAGAGTGGCAGATATATTGAGCAGCTTCTTCCGAAATTCCTGGGGTTCTCCAGGCTGACCCGAAATCTTCCATGCTACCAGAGTTAAGGAGTGGTCGAGAACCATATCGTGAGGACGACCTTCTGGATCGAGCAGGAGCTCCGGGAAGGAAGGAATCAGGACAGGAAAGTCTATTGACAATTCTAGAACCAAGGGGAACCAAGGCTGGGTTTGCCAAAAGGGGGTCACCAATACCAGGGAGGCTCGTTGACGACGAACCTGGGCCATGACTCTGGCAATCATCATAAAGGGAGGAAAAGCATAATTGAAATGGGGAGACCAGTCTTGGAGAAAAGCATCTGTATCGAGAGCCTGGGGATCCGGTCTCCAGCTGTAAAATTTTGGGAGGTGAGAATTCAATCGTGAAGCGAACAAATCTATCGACATGAGGCCGAATTTCGAAGAAAGTTTGTTGAATACTAAAGGATGAAGACGCCAATCGCTGGAATCTTTTAGGTAGCGTGAGCACCAATCTGCTATGGTATTCATTTTCCCTGGAAGGTATTGTGCCGTGACCGACAATTTTCGGAGAAGGCAAAACTCCCAAAAGCTTTTGGCTAGATCGGCAAGGGGTTTGGATTTTGTTCCCCCTAGATGATTGATATATTTTACGGCGGAAATGTTGTCCATCTTTAGGAGAATAGAACAGCTTACCTTGTCCTTCGCGAAGGTCTTCAGAGCAAAGGAGCCTGCAAGCATCTCTAAACAATTGATGTGCAAGGCAGACTCCCTCTCTGACCATACGCCCCCAGTCGAGACGTTGCCACACCTTGCGCCCCAACCTGTCCGACTTGCATCGGATTCTAATACTAGATCTGGGGCCGAAGAGAAAATAGCTCTTCCGTTCCAGGCTTCCAAATGATCGAGCCACCATTGTATCTCCGCGCGAGAATCCTGATCTAACCGAACGACGTCCGAGTACTGAAGGCCCTTGCGGAGATGACGAATCTTTAGTCTTTGAAGAGCCCTGTAATGTAACGGACCTGGGAATATGGCCTGAATGGATGAAGCCAATAGGCCCACAATTCTTGCTAAGGATCGCAGAGAAAGATGAGAGAGACTGAGGATCTGCCGTAACTCGTGCTTTATACGACATACCTTCTGATGGGGAAGGGACAGAGATGTGGTTTTGGAATCTATGAGGAACCCCAGAAACTCCACTTGAGTCGAGGGAACCAGAGAAGATTTTTCCATGTTTACCAGAAAGCCAAGGGACTGTAACAGATGAAGGGAAATGTGCAAGTGTTGCAACAGGGTGTCCTTGCTCTGAGCCATTATGAGAAAATCGTCTAGATAGACGATCAATCTTATTCCCTGAGCTCTTAAAGAAGCTACCACTGGTTTCATCACTTTTGTGAAGCACCAAGGAGCCGAGGCTAGACCGAAAGGAAGGGCTTTGAACTGAAAAATCGAGTCTTCCCATTGAAACTGTAGGAACTTTCTGTAAAAGGGATGGATAGGAATCGCAAAATAAGCGTCCTGTAGATCCAATCGAACAAACCAATCGCCCTCCAACAGAATGTCCCTGAGATGCAGGATCGTTTCCATTTTGAAATGATTGTAAACAATGTAGTTGTTGAATAGTTTTAAGTTTATCACAGGGCGAAATTTTTTGTTCTTCTTTTGGACCAAAAATATGGTGCTGAGAAAACCCGAGGGATGGAAGCAAGTTTCTTCTATCACATTTTTTGTAATTAAAGATAAAATCTCTAAATTCATCAAACGAGATTGTTCTTGAGAGAACCTTAGAGGAAGAGGAGGGGAAGTTTGACTGGGAACTTGATAGAGATCTATGCAATATCCCTGAATGGTTTGAAGAACCCAAGGGTCCGCGGTAATTCGGTACCAATTCGAAAGAAAATGGGCTAATCGACCACCTACAGGAAGAGGGCCAAAACATAAATCTCTTACCTGAGACCTGTCCTCCCCTTTGACGGTAGCTTTTGCTCCTGAAACCCCTCCCTCTTTGGGGGTAGAACTGAGGTCTGAAGTCCGTGGAGTAGATGGAAGAGCCTCGGAAACTGCCACCACGGGTGGCGAAACGGCCGGTAAAGCGGCTCCTTCCTTTACCGGCCCTGGCAAAAACCCTGGAGTTGAAGATCTTCTTCATTGAAAATTGAGCCTTGTCCAATGTCGCAAAGGTAGAAACATATCTACCGAGCTCCTTAATAAATGAGTCTCCAAAAAGAAGGCCGTCCGCCTGCAGTCCTTCTTCCCTGGCTGCGAAACTGCCCAATTTAGGTTCTATCTTGAGTAAAAGACTCTTACGTCTCTCCTGAGAAATAGCAGTGTTTGCATTTCCCAACAAACAAATTGCCTGTTGGGCCCAATTGGACAGAGCTTTAGGATCAATCTGTGAGCCTTCCAACCTGGCATCCTCAGCTAAATCGAGAATCCTAGTTAAGGGACCAACCAAATCCAATAATCGGTCCTGACATACGGACCACGCACGGTCGACCCCTTTCTTAGGATCCTTACCAAACTTAGAGAAAAATAACACCATGTTAGGATCAATTACAGGTGTGGAAGTAATTTTACAAGGAAGGGAGGGACGAGGACATTCAGATCGTAGTTTATTTCTCGTGGCTTTATCTAAAGAGTGTCCTAAATGACACGAAACATATTCCGCCACGTGATCAGACGGGAACCATTCCGTAGAATTTGGGTGGTGTATTAGAGTCGGATCAAACATTGGTTCCCCCAAAGCATCAAGTACTGTAAAATCATTAACCTGTGAAGGATTTGCATCAGAAAGAGAAACTTTCAGCCTCTTCTCTAAAGGCCCTTTCCAGAGGTCGTCAGAACCCTGTAAATCATCATCGTCCTCATCATCATATTCCATGTCATCATCAGTATCCCTCAACTGAACAATATTCAGAGGAGAGGGACCCTTTTCCACCGTTTTGGATTACTTACGGGTGGAAGGACCAGCCATCTGGGGAGATTCATCAGCGCTCGATTTTACTTGAACTTTGGAAAATATGCGCTTTTTACCTTTAACCGGTTCCGAAACATTGGAACCCTGAGAGGACATTTTCTTAAGAGACAACTCTAACTTTTTTGACATTTGTAACATAGACGAAGATACAGCCTGTTGTACAGTATCCTGAATAAAAGAATTCAAATCAGCACGCAAATTATCCATATCCATGTCATTGGAATGATCAGCTACTTGTTTTGACATAGTGAAATAAATAACAACAAGAAAATAATAAGGATGCTAGGCAGAAAAACCCACAAATTGGAAGGAAAACTGTTTAAAAATAAACAGTAAATTAGGGGTTAAAATGTTGTGTGGGTGTGTGGGAGCAAGAGATTGACACCCAAAACCAAAGGAAAAATGAAAGATACTGAAAAAGGGGCGTGTCGCGCCCTTCGCGATGTAGCCGAGCCTCCCAGCTAACAGCTGAGAGAGAAAACAGAGCCTCCCGATCACAGGAAGAGGTTTCCGTGGAGACGCGTCAGTTTCGGGCTGAGCTCTTCTGAGGAACGCGTTGAAGTGAGACGCGCTCCTCAGAGGAGAGCGGCGGGAGAGCCAAACGTTCGAAAGAACGCTCGGCTCTGCCAGTGAAGCGCGAAGCAAGCGCTCTGAGGAAAACGGCCGAAAAGACGGAATAAGAAAATAAATTAATACAATTAAAGCATTAAAATTAATATACTTTCAGAACATTATCACAAAGAAAATGCTAAATCTTAATATACAAGAAATACACAAAGATAAGGAAAACGAGATGAGGAAAAGAACTTATCTTGACTGCGAGCAGCAAGAAAAGAGGACTTGTTCCTCGTAGTTAAGATAGTTATTAGGATTGGGCGTCTATTATTGGTTGTTTGTTTGTGACATCATCAATGACTTTTTTCCTCATGTTTCATGGGATATGTAGTTTGTGATATGTTATCTTGGCTGCTATTCGATTAAAGCAAGAAAGGAAAGGATAATAGGAGCCTCCGTTCTTGTAATAAAATTTGCTTTTTTAGAGAACCGCTGAGATGTTGTCCATGTTCATCGTCTGTAGAATGCAACTGTTGATCCTGTCATTTGTCCTGTATTTGACTGCAACGGAATCTGCTAGAAATTCCAAACTATTTATTTGGAGATTTCATTCTTGTTATGTCCAGTTGACTCCAATAGACGCAGAGCTGCACCTGGCCAGTCATCCTATCTTGCTGGCATTCGATTCCATAATCAACCATGCCTGGGTAGGATTCAAAAACTGTTCTGCTGTTCCAGGCCGCCATATAATGTAACCATCATTGGATTCAGTCAGAGCATCCAGAGATAAAGGAATCAGGCCCGAATAAGACTGTTCTGCAAAATATTGATCTTTATGGGCATATTTACAAGCCCCTTCCACCACCTTAAAGCCGCCATAGCATAATTTTTTGGGATGCTAAGGCAACGCTAAGGTGGCCTTCCTCCGGGCCAGATTTACAAAGTGGCACAATGCATGCACTGCACCACTTTGTAACCTCCTGTGCCACATTATGCCTGTGTCATATATAAAGTATGCAAGGGAGGCGTTTCTATGCAGGAAGGCCCTGAGAAAATGGCACAGTGAAGTTTACAACATTTCACTGCATTGTTTTTTCCGTCATTTTTAACGCCTCCTCATGTACGCGTTAAAATGATGCACCCATTTTAATCAATGGGCCTCCCTGTGCTTTGTTGCACTGGTGCGAAACTGTTTTATGCCAATTCAGGAAAGCGCCGTAACAGCATCAAAAATGTTGACACTGTTGTGCTAACGACCGCCATTGTGCTCCATATTGTAAAACGGCGCAACTGTAGTGTCGTTAGGTGGGGCAAGGGCAATGCAAGAAAAGTGGTGCATGGGGACCGATGAGCCACTTTCTTGTAAATATACCCCTTAGGCCCATATTTATACTTGCACTAGTGCAGTTCAGTGTCAAAAAGTTTACCGCTGACTAGCGCCATACCAAGATACTGGCTGGGCGTCATATTTATGGTATGACGCTAGCCGACAGTAAGGCCCGGCTAGCGTTCTGAAAAAGGACGCTAGCCGGGTGGGGGAGGCGTAGAGGGAACAGGGGGTTTAGAATCAGAGGATGACGCTAGTACGGGCACTGGCAAAAAAAATGCCTCTGCCCAGACTAGCAAAATTTTCTGATGTTAGAACCCCATGGACATGACTCCTCTCTGTTAAGATAAGACAAGAGTCAGCCCCCTAGCCCAATGGCCATGTCCAGGGAACTTATGTCCCCTGGGCATGACCACTTGGTTCAGTGCCATGTAGGGGAGCCCAAGTTAGGCCCCCCTATGGCACTATGGAAAAAAAAAGAAATACTTACCCATACCTACCTCTACTCACCTAGGATGCGGTCTCCCCATCCTTAGGTGTCTTCCTGGTGTGGGTTGGGGTGGGTGACAGTGTCCCTGGGATCAGGGAAGGGCATCTGTGGGCTCTTTCTATGGAAAAAGGCCCACAGGTCCCCAACACCTGCCCTGACCCACGCGTTAAATATTGGTGCTAAGCAAGTTTAGCACCATTATTTAAGGCCCCCATCCCCCTGTGCTAGATTTTAGCACGTGGGATAATATGACACTAAGGCCATATCGTCGTTTTCTGCACGGGAACGCCTACCTTGCATCTCATTGAAACAAGGTAGGTTTCCAAGTGTGCTGCTGAGTGCCCCCTCTGTCTCCTCCTCCAAGGGGCGACCTCCTGGTCCTTCCTGGGCCTAGGCAGCACCCATTTTCTTCAACTGCAATCTTTGCAGCTAGCAAGGCTTGTTTGCGGTCTTTCTGTGTGGAAACAACTCTGCATCGTCCAGCACGCTGTGGGACATCTTCTGTGCAAAGGAGAAGTTCCTGGCATTCTTCCGTTGTTGCAAAATCTTCAGCTTCTTCCACCCAGAGGCAGACATTTTGCACCTTCATCCGGGGTTTAGTGGGCTCCTGCCCCCCGGACACTTTTGTGACTCTTGGACTTAGTCCCCTTCCTTTACAGGTGCTCAGGTCCAGGAATCCGTCTTCAGTGCTTTGCAGTCAGTTGTTGTCTTTGCAGAATCTCCTATCACGACTTTAGTGTGTTTTTGGGGAAGTAGGGTAACTTTACTCCTACTTTTCAGTCTAACAATCCATAAATGCCCCTGAGGATGTCATGCAGGTGATGCATCCTTTCCATCTTGAAGTGACAGTAGAGAATCAACATATTCAACTCCTTTAGGTTGGTCACTAGACAGAAAACCTTGCCTTTTTCTTTGCTAAAAAGATGGGCTTACAAAACTGTTTGGGTATCTAACGGATTTGCAGACAGCTCCTTTTTGAAGAAAGTCCATGACTTTTGTGTTTATAAGTAGTTGTTCTTGATGAGTAAACAACAGTTCATAAGGTTTCTGATACTCTTCTGGAGAAGCAAAGATCTTGAATTGTCTGAAGCACCATGCCATCTGCAGTAAGGCGTTGTTAATTGTGGACAATGTCACTGGTTCTGTTTCCCAACTTTATGTTAGATGCAAAGATTAGGCACACTTGAGTGTCATGGGTAAAAACTGATTGATCCTCTAAACTGACTCCTGATTCACCCTAGGATGCTATGAATACTGGTGGGGGAAAAGAAGGGGAATTTTCTTAGGTTCAGCCGCCTACCTTTACAGTGAAATCTTTAGGAGCCTGGACATTTTGTCTGGCCAAAGGCGTGTCCCCTTCCTAGGCCACCTTATCAGAAAATGCTGGATTTAGCACTTTTGTTAGTGAGCATTTTATCAAGTGCAGTGAAGATTTTATCATAGTGGTCCATTTCCTTTCTCTGAATAATGGCCAAATAATGAATTGGCGGACTGCTAGCTGTTGCTGCCATTTTGATTGTTTCAGGAGCGTGGACAGACTGCGCTCTATAGTGAGTATCTTCTGTTATATCCAAGAAAGTCTCCTTCAATTTATTGATTGTTTTTTTCCTGGAAAATATGGGTAGCCTTCACCTTTAATTTGGAGAAGGGGGCCCATTGCTGTACATCCTGATCAAGGACACTGCATATCTCCCTGGCCTCTCTGCACTTGCAGCTACAGTGGGCCATTCATAGACTTTTAAATCTGCCTTAATGCAGTTGTGAAGAACTTTCAGGGCCAGCCACATTGTTTTTTCTATGGTCTTGTGAACCATAGATTTAGGGGCATATTTATACTCTGTTTGCGCCGAATGTGCGTCAACATTTTTGAAGCACAATTGGCAAAAACCCTGCCCCATATTTATACTTTGAGGTCCGAACCCGCGGGCATCAAAATCCCACCATGTGCGTCATTTTTTGGAAGGGGGAACCAGCCTTGCATTAATTATATGCAAGGTAGGCGTTCCCTTCCAAAAAATGACTTTAAGGCCTGTGCCCCTTATTTATACTCTGACGTCATTTTGATGCACAGGAGGGGGTGCGCCTTAAAAAACAGCGCACAGCCTGATGTGCGCCGTTTTTTAACGCCTGGGTCAGGGCAGGTGTTAAGGGACCTGTGGGCTTGGAAGGAGCCCAGAGGTGCCCTCCCCTGCTACCAGGGACACCCCCTGCCACCCTTGCCCACCCCAGGAGGACACCCAAGGATGGAAGGACCCATCCCAGGGAAGTAAAGGTAAGTTTGGGTAAGTATTTTTTTCTGTGGCATAGGGGGGCCTGATTTGGGCCCCCCTACATGCCACTATGCCCAATGACCATGCCCAGGGGACGTAAGTCCCCTGGGCATGGCGATTGGGCAAGGGGGCATGACTCCTGTCAGGAGTCATGTCAATGGAGGTTGGGAGTAAAAAAAAATGGCGCAAATCCGGTTTGAAGCCTGAATTTTGCCTCAGACCTGACGTGCACCATTTTTTGACGCACAACCCCCATTTTCCCATACGCCGGCGCTGCCTGGTGTGAGTAATTTTTTTTGACGCACACCAGTCCGCTGCGCCGGCTAACGTCATTCCATTAATAAGGCGCCCGCATGGCGCGTTGGAATGGCGTTAGCCGGCGGTAAAATTTTTGACGCACAACTGCATTGGCACAGTTGTGCGTCAAAAAGTATAAATATGGGCCTCAATATCCTGGCTGACATGTTCACCTACCATAAAGGTGGCCACAGGCTCTTCTGGCACACAGACTTTCTTACAGCCATGGGCAGGAACGAAAGGCAACATGATAAACCAGGCTCATCGCTGTTGCTAACAAAAAATTAACGAATGTACTTAACTGACAAAATTCACTTCTCAGTACCAAGACGAAGGCAAGCCCACGAACCAAACAAACTGATGGACTTGACCTGGGCGTGGTCACAAGCCCCTAGAGAGATTACAACAGGGACGAGCGCTTGCGCACCCCCCTCCTAAAAACTAGGGAAAGTTTTACTAAACTCTAAAATCTTAACTCGTTAAATGACGTATAAATGTTTTACAGAAATAAAAAAAACTACCCGTAGGCACGAGCCGCTCAGTAAATAAATAGCTTTTTCAACACATTACACAGTAAAAAAAAAAAAATAGTGTCATCAATGCGTTAGACAACTTTGCCTTTAAGACAATAATAAAAAAATAACCCTTTCTTTTAAACGAGATTTGGGGCCGGGCAGATCGCTGCACCAGGGCATCCTGCTAAGTAGGCGGGTCACCCACGGGACGACCTGTACCCGTTCAAAAATTCCTCTCACATTATGAGTGAGGATCCTGGCGTCACCCAAGATCGTTATTTTCCTTACTCATTAGTTTAAGGCATACAGTGAAAACAGCGAGATGGAGACCACTAAGGAGTAAAACCACTTGTAAGTAAAAATGAGAAGAAAAAAAAAAATCGTCGGAAATTGAAAAAAACCCTACTCGGTTGACAGTAATTAAAATGTAAAGTCTGCAAAAAAGGGCATAGTTCAATCATAACTCGTTCAAGACCAGCAACTTTGCTGTTCGAAAACAGTATGTAAATTTTGAGTGGTGCGTAGCCTCATGGGAAATGCGGCAATGGCTACGAATGGCGGCAGAACGGGCGCCTTCCTTGAATTTAAAACACCACGCGCTGCTGAATTCAGCGCCATCTGCAGTCGCAGTAGAGAAGTGCATGCGAATAATACCAAGTATAGGGACAAATATGTGGGTAGACTCTAGGCTCAGAACACGCCTCCTTTATTTCTAGGTTTGCAGGCATTCGTCGATGGAAACTGGCCATAGGGTCGAGTCTGATGTAATCGCTCTGTGAGCATTAAACCACATCCATCAGTTTGGTTGGTTAGTGGGCTTGCCTTTTAAAATTTGCTTCATTTCATTGGTTAGAGGCATGCAACCTCATTCCTTTTCCGGTGTTTAGCCCTCCTCCAGCCCAGCGCCCGCCTACTAAAAACATACAAGGCTCCATGTTTTCGGTATAGTTTCTGGATTTCCTTTTCTTTTTATTTCGTAGGCAGCACGATCTCCCTGGGCAGTAGTGGTGCGCTTTGCATGACTATGATCCTGGTAAATGGATAATTCTCCTCCTTTCAATTATGTTGAAGCAGATGCTATTTTAGACCGAAGACAGCTAAAATAAAGCCTTATTTGATTAAAACAATTATTGTAAGTCTTCCGCTGTAGTGTTCTAGTGGCGCAGCAGCAATAATTGGAGACAAACAGTATGATCCAGATTTAATAAAAGTGACGCTTCACATTGTGATGTGCCACTTTTCTTGCGCCTCCTTACACCCCCTAACACCACCATGTGTATTTAAGACATGGCGCACCATGGCGGTATTAGGAACAATAGCGTCAACATTTTTGACACTATTGTGGTGCTTTGCTCCAGTAGCGTCCAATATTCTGATGCTAGTGGAGCAAAATGCAAGGAGGCCCATTGATTCCAATGGGTGCGTCTTTTTAACACCTGCTTTCAGCAGGCATTAAAAATGACACCAAAAATGGCGCAATGAAATCTTGTAGGTTGCGCATTGTTGCGGGCCTCCTTGCACCGAATGCCCCCTTTGCATACATTATGCGTGGCGCATGAATAATGTGGCGCAAAGGGTCGCAAAGTGGCACCATGCACGCATGGTGCCACTTTGTAGATATGGCGTGGCATTTGTGACAATCTAACTCCACAATACTATCAGAAAAATGACGCTAATGTGGCATTAGATGGCGCAAGGCCATCCTTACATTTTGGCCTATGTTTGCAGTTGTGGTCTCTAAAACTGACCAAACCCTTATTCCATGGGGTATTTATTCACATACTGACGCGTACGTCAGACGATACCAAAACCAATTACACCATCGGGGTATTGTCTTGCGCACCTCCCCCTTTTATGTCCTACATTGTCTTGCCTAAAACATCGCAGCACTACATTCCTCCTTTACCAGGTAATCAAAAGAACAATAACAAACATTTGAAATATCATTCGGTATCCTAAACAGGAAGGAAACATCCAACAGGATCACTAGAGGGGCTGCTCATGGGTGTTTGCTAGGTGCTTGCATTTATTCAGTCAGTCAGGAACTCAGCATAATGCTGGCACGACTGTGGATTTTATCACAGGTAATATCGTCCTCGGCCAATTCTGGCAGAGGATTCTGTAGTAGGCCTTTCAATATCAGGGAGGCTGAATGCTGGGGGTTAATCTCACTGGGTATTGGTACCACACGTTTGGTGACGGCACAGTTACCTGATGTGGAGACACCCCCTGAGGACTGACAGCACCTCTTGGGGTATGGCCACTGTCGTCTTTACTACCGGTCATGCTGTCCACTAGTCCATCATTCAGGGGATCACATTCCCCGACTCAGAGGCTGAAGGTTGAGGGGCTCTTCTGCAATGAGACACATTTCTGGTGACGCTTTTTGCTCCTCTCACAACAGTCACCATGGTGCCTTTGACCTCAGTGACAGTCCAAGGGTGAATCTCGAAAGGTAGGCGGAATGTGCCACCTGGGTGGCAATCTTTCACCTGGACAGTCTCTCCTATTCGAAAGTGGTTTGTTTGGCTCATCGCTTCCTTGAAGCAGTCATTGTTGTGGGCTTTTCTAGACTCCGAAGGATTCGGGGGGTTGGGTTTGTTCTCCCAAATGGGGTGATGGGGGATAGTTATTATCCCACTACCGGAGAGTTAAGGGAGATAAGAAACATGTATTTGGTGGGAAACAACCCATACTTGCTCCCTCTTAATAAAACTAGTCAACACAAAAAGGTATGGGGTTCACCAATAATGTGGAGCCGTGTTCACAAGAGATTATCCGTGGGCTCCTAGACCTCTCTGGGTATAAAAAACGAGCGGTGTGGGTGCTGTGTAGGGTGAGTGAGGGAAGGGGGTATTTCCTTTACGGACTAGGTGGTCTCACACACTATATAGTGTCATGCTTCATCATCTGACCACCTAGCCCCACCCAGGTAGGATAGTGCCACCTGGGCGGACTCAACCTCACTGTTAAAAGAACGGGAGGGAGTGCATAAATATATTTTATCTGGAGATAATGGGATCCAGCTAAACTGGGGGAATATAAAAACACCTAGGCAGCTACCTGTGTCTGATCTACACTTTTAATAGTGGTGTCTGCTTGTGTAATTAAAAACAAGTGCGGGACACCTCGGTGAGAATGAGGACTCACTGGGTCGCCTATCTAAGAGACTGGAGTGCGGTATGGAGCAGGAGATAAGAGGCTGCCAATCCCCTGACAGGGTCGCTTGGATTGCGATTTGTAAACAGTCAACATGCTTGGTGGCTTCCACTACATCTGAGAGTGACAAAGGGATGGGCTTGGATCGGTCTGTCACCAGGTTGACATACTCCTCTGTCTCTCAGGCTTCTGCCACTTCTGAGGGGGTGGCAGAGTGGGAGTGATGGGACAGAAAGTGCGCCAGATTGCGAGTGCCTTGTCAGTATTCCACTGTGAAATTGAACTCTTACAGCTATCAATCCCTGCTGTCAAGGCCCCATTCATGTTTCTGTATTTTTTCTCCCACCCTCATCGGCTCCCCTCCCCCTCCTGCCATCCTTCTTGAGGACCTATTTAATGGCAGTTGCTGCGCACCTCCATTGAACAGATCCTCTGTTCTCCCCCCGTGCACTAGCGCTGCGAAGCTCTTTACAGTGCCTGCAGTGCAGCTCCTTCTGCCACCTGACCTTGCTGGACTTGGGCTCTTCTGCTTCTTCCTAAGGCTTTGCTGGCCTTTTACTGCTTTCAGGCTCCCCCTGCTCTTCCCGCCTCTCCCGCGCCTCAGGTCCCCACCTCATTTCCTGACTTTTTTCTCCCTCCCTCGGTGCCCCCGCCTGCTTCCCCCCTCCTGTCCCTCCTTCCTCAGGACCTATTTAATGGCGGTCGCTGCAGGACCGCGCAGCAGACGCGCACAACGGTTGCACCGCTTGTAGGAAGCTGGCCTGGTGTGTGGTGAACACCTATGGTGTTATCACCTTTTGCCAGGTCCAGGGATACTCTATTAGTGAGGTATAGTCAGTGTCTAGGAACTCAGGCCTCTCTAGAGGTAGCTGTGGATGAGGAGCCAAGAATTATCTAGGAAACATGCAAAGCTTATTCAATACCACTAAAGTCACACAGCACTCCCTCACATGAAAGAACCACACAGTGTTACAAAAATAAAGGTACTTTATTAGGGTAACAAAAATACTAAGATACTGTATAGGCAATACTCTACTAGCAGGTGAGTAAACACACTATTATATACACATTAGTAATCAGGAATGGACATAGAAAGCAATAGAAAACAGTGAAATAACAGAAAATAATAGAGACCCTGGGGGAGACCAAACCATATAATAAGTAAATGGATTGCGAAAGGCAGGCTCCCACCCAAGGAAGTGGAATCTGTAGAGGGGAGCTGGAGGAACTAGGAACCCCAAAAGGTAAGTACCAGAGTGCCCCCCAGCGACCAGGAGAGAAGAGGTAAGTACCTGTTTTTTCCCAAAACCCACAGGTAAACTTCGTAAAAGGACTGTGCAAGACCCAATCAAGACTGGAAGAAACAGAAGATGATTCCTGACAGAAGAGGACCTGCAAGTGAAGGGGACCAAGTCCAGTTCCAGTTGCAGTGTCCGGTTGGGTAGTAGTTACTACCCACCCTTCTAGAGATGCAGGACCAGGTCAACGATGAATACCAGGAGTCGGCTATGCAGCCCAGGAGCAGGAAAAGAGTTCCAGAAGTGATGCAGTTGATGTCCCATGTCAGAAGAAGAGTTGCAGTCAGTCAATGGTGTATAAAAAACACCAACAAGCTTGGCAAAGGCAAGAGTTGCAAAAGAAGAGTTGCAGAGCTGCTGGGGACAAGGAAGGTCCGAGGGGACTCAGCCCAAGGATGGTAGTCCCAGGCAACCCTCAGCAGTGAGGAGAGCCAGAAGTCAAGGATGCAGCCCCCACAGGCAGCAGCCACAGGAGTCACAGTGAGGCCTGGAGATGAGTTTCACGTCCCTGGAGCAGCAGGCAGGAGACTGTGCATTGCAGGGACGAGTGCTGGAGGCTGGGGCTACATGGAGCCTGAAGATCCCTAGGAAGAACAGCCAACAAGCCTTGGTAGGTGCAAGAATCAGGGTGCACAGGGGTACTGTCCTGCAAGACTCACCATCTCCCAAGTTGGACAGCTGGTAGAGGGGACCATGACTGCAGACCATCACCTATGTTGCAGAATCCACACAGAGTTGCAGGGGAGAGGATCCACGCAGCCTATCGTCGATGCAGTTGGCAGAGCAGGGTCAGGGGATCCCTGGACTGGTGCAAAGGGGTTTATGCAAGGAGGACACTAAGGTGGTCATTACAACCTCGGCGGTCTTTTAAGAAGACCGCCGAGGGTCCGCCGTGCGGAAGACCGCCAGCAGTGGCGGTTTGCCGCTCAACGTATTATGACCGTTGGCTGCCCTCCGTCGTTTTTCCGACGGAGAGCCGCCAACAGCCATACTTGCGGGTGGCGGGGAAGTGGACGTTGCTCCACCTCCACCGCCACACCAACAGAACACCGCCGAGCAAATCACGTCCTGTGATTCTGCGCGGCGGTGTTCTGTTGGCGGTGTGGTGTTGGCGGAGCTGCCCCCATGGCTCCCGTCCCGTCCCGGAGGATCGACGGAACAGGTAAGTCGATCGTCTGTTAGGGGAGGGGGGTGGGGGGGTGTTGTGTGTTGTGTGGGTGCATGGGGGTGTGCGTCTGTGTATGTAGGGGGAGTGTGAGTGCGTGTATGCTTGCAGGGGTGTTGCGTGTTTCGGAAATGTGTGCATGTCTGTCTGTAGGTATGTCTGTATGGATGTGTGCGTGAATGTGTGAATGTGGGTGTACGTGTCTGAGTGTGTGTGTGGATGTTGGCATGTATGTTGGTGTGTGTGCGTGTATGTGTGTTGGTGGTGCATGCGTGCGTGTCGGGTGTGTATGTGTAAGGTAATGTCGGGGGTTGGGGTGGGGAGGGGGGCCCTGCCACCTTTGGGGGGTGGCAGGGGTGGTGGGGGGTGTAGGGGAGGGAGTCGGGGTGGGGGAGACCCCTATCAGTGCCAGGGAAGGAATTCCCTGGCACTGATAGTGTTTACCGCCATGGATTTCATGGCGGTTCCTACCGCTGGAAATCCACGGCGGTAAGCCGGGTCACAATACCGGCTGCGGTATTGTCACGGCCGCCGGGCTGGAGACCCAGGTCTCCAGCCCAGCGGTCGTCTCTGCCCTGGCGGGCGGAACGGGAAAGCGGCGGATGACCATGGCGGTAACCGCCATGGTCATAATACTCAAAAAAGTGCTAGCCTGTTGGCGGTCTTACCGCCGCTTTAACACCATCCGCCAGGGTTGTAATGACCCCCTAAATGTGCCCTTCAAAGCATACCAGTGGATTTGGGAGGCTACCCCTCCCAAGCCATGTAACACCTATTTCCAAAGGGAGAGGGTGTTGCCATCCCTCTCCCAAAGGACATCCTTTGTTCTGCCTTCCTGGGCTTGAGCTGGTCAAGCAGCAGGAGGGCAGAAACTTGTCTGTAGGATGGCAGCAGTGCGGGCTGCCCAGAAAAACCCTGCAAACTGGTAGGAGCAAAGCTGGGGGTCCTTTAAGGAACCCCCTGAGTGCATGGAATCATACAACCAATACCAGCAACAGAACAGTGTTGGAGTATTATTCCGACATGTTTTATACCAAACATGCCCAGGTTTAGAGTTACCATTATGAAGCTGGACACAGGTCCTGTATCCAGTACATGGGAAAATGCCTTCCCCACACTTACGAAGTCCAGGAAAATGGAGCTGCAGTTTGTAGGGGCACCTCTGCTCATGCAGGTGTGCCCTCACACACAGGTACTTGCACCCTGTCCTCTGGGCTAGGAGGACCTGCCATAGGGGAGACTTACAGTGACCTGGTACAGTGACCTGTAGTGAAATGGTGCATGCACCTTTTCACGCACGCTGCAATGGCAGGCCTGCAGACACATTTTGCATGGTCCCCCAAGGGTGGCATAATACATGCTGCAGCCCATGGGGAACCCCTGGTACCCCAGTGCCCTGGTACCATATACTAGGGACCATATACTAGGGACGTACATGGGGGCACCAATATGCTAATTGTGGGGTGTACAAAGTCAGGAAAAAACAAATTTAGAGGGAGAGAGTACATTCACTGGGGTCCTGGTTAGCAGGATACCAGTGAACACAGTCAAACACGCTGACAGCAGGCAAAAAGTGAGGGTAACCATTCCAAAAAGAGGGCACTTCCTTACATAACTTCCCCAAACAAAGGACAATAAGGCTAACCTTGTCCAGATGTGTCTTCATTGTCTAAGTGGAAATATCTGGAGAATCCATCTGCATTGGAGTGGTTACTTCCAGGTCTATGTTCCCTGAGGGATATGGACTACCTCAAGAGTTTGAGCTTTTCACCTTTCATTTGTTTTAACAATAGAAGGGGCTTGTGGTCGGTTTGAACAAGGACGTGTGTGCCAAACAAGTATGGCCAAAACTTTCTTAGGCATTCTTTGATAAGTTAGGTTATTTAGAGGGGCTGCAAAGGAGCCACAATTCTTAAAGAACCTCCTGTATTACCCAGCGAGGCCTAAAAAGGTTCTTACCTGGGTCTGTGTAGTAGGGGCAGTCCAATCTAGAATAGTCTGGAATTTACCCTGTAGTTGCTGAATCTGCCCTTTGCAGAGCCTCTAAAACATTCCCTAGGTGGGCCCGGTGATCCTTCCAGGTGGAGCTAAAGATAGCTATGCCATCCAGATAAGCTGCACCAAAACTTTCCAAACCTTGGAGGACTTTATTCACCAGCCTCTGGAATGTGGCAGGTGCATTTTTCAACCCAAAGGGCACACAGTAAAGTATTAGTGCCCACTAGGGCTGGAAATGCTGTTTTTGGTTTAGTCTCCTCTGATAATGTGATCTGCCAGTAGACATCAGTCAGATCAAAGGTGCTCAGATACTTGGCAGTTGCCATTGTATTTATAAGCTAATTTGCCCTAGGGATGGGATGAGCATCTGTTTTAGTAACAGTGTTGAGACTTCTGTAGTCTACACAAAACCTCATCTCTATTTTGCCATCCTGGGAGTGAGGCTTTGAGGCAAGCACTACAGAGCTAGAACAACGGCTATCTGAGGGCTCAATGACTCCTAGGTCTAGCTTCTTCTGAACATCAGATTTGATGCATTCCCTTACATGATCAGGTTGCCTGTAAATCTTGCTTTTGAGAGGCATGCTGTCCCCTGTGTCATGGTGTGTTCACACCATGTGGTTTGACCTGGTGTTAGGGAGAACAGTTCCAAGAACTGTCCTAGGAGGATTCTGCAGTCCTCTTTTTGGGACATGGAGAGGCAGTCAGCAAGCACTCAACTGAGCCATCAGCTGCACTGTGGGAGAAGAGGTTGGGGAGAGGGTCACTCTCCTCTTCCTAACCCTCATCAGTTGCCATGAGCAGGGTCATATCCGACTTGTCATAGTAAGGTTTAAGGCGATTCACATGAAACACCCTGTGGGGGCTTCTGGGAGTGCCAAAGTCTACCAGGGAGGCAACCTCCCCCTGTTTCTCCACAATGGTGTGGTGGCCACTCCACTTGTTCTGGAATGCCCTGGGAGACACAGGCTCCAGGACCTACACTTTCTGTCTTGGGTGGTAGACAGTTAGGACAGCCTTCTGGTCTTGCCATTTTTTTGTGACTCTTGGCTGGCCTGAAGGCCAAGCACATAATCCACAATGTTTTGTGTGGGAGACTTGAGAGGTTACTTCCAGCCTTCTCTAACAAGAACAAGGGGACCTCTAACAGGGTGCCGAAACAGAAGTTTAAATGGGCTGTAGCCCACACCCTTCTGAGGGACCTCCCTATAGGTGAAGAGGAGGCATGGTAACAGGACATCCCGCCTCCTTCTGAATTATTCAGAGAGTCCCATTATTATACCCTTGAGAGTTTTATTAAACCTCTCAACTAAGCCATTTGTTTGGGGGTGGTAAGGAGTGGTGAATTTATAAGTAGCACCACATTCCTTCCACATGGCTTTCAGGTAAGCGGACATGAAGTTTGCACCTCTGTTTAATACCACCTCTTTAGGAAAGACCACCTTTGAAAAGATACCAAGGAGGGCTTTGGCCACTGCAGGAGCTGTGGTGGTCCTAAGAGGTACCTGGTGGCATAGCCCACTAATACCAGTATGAATCTGTTCCCAGAAGCTGTTGGAAAGTTTGGGGGGCCAACAGTGTCCACCCCGATGGTTTCAAAGGGATCCCCAACCACAGGAAGTGGAATTAAGGGGGCCTTTGAAGTGCCACCTGTCTTGCCACTGGCCACAAAACTCCTGTGTGTCTTCAGACATGTGGGGCCAGTGAGAGTGTGGGACAAGCCTGTCACAAGTCTTGCTTTGCCCCAGGTGACCTGCCAGGGGAATGTCATGTGCCAAGGTCAACAGGAACTCCTTAAACGTCAGAGGGATCACCATTCTCCTGGTGGTTCCAATTCTGGGATCCCTTGATTCTGAATATAGGAGGCTTGTTTCCCAGTACACCTTATGGGTGCCACTGACATCTCCTGCCTCTTGTGGTGCAGCTTGCTGCCTCAAGCTCTCCAGTGTGGGACAAAGCTGTTGTTCCCTACTGAGTTCCTCCCTGGTGGGCCCCCCTGCACCCAAGAGCTCCGCTGTATCGGCTTGTAGCTCCTCTGTTGTAGGTTCCACCCAAGGAGTTGATTCTTCTCCCTCAGGAGTTGAATCCTCACTGGAGGCTGGAGCAAGGGGTACTTTCTTAACCCTCCTGCTCTTGGGTTTAGGAAGCTCTTGGGCCATTGCTCCAGGCTCCAAGGATCCTTGTTCTCTTTGCTTCCTATCCTGTGCTGTTGTGAGGGCAAAGATATGCCCTTGGATGCCCAGCATTGCTGCATGGGCCTCACATTCCACCTAAACCCAAGCTGAAATCTCCAAGTCATTCCCTAGTAGACACTCTACAGGTAGTCTTAAGAAAGGAGGGGGGGGAAGGGACCGGGAGATTGACTGGTCCAGTGTACACTCTCCCAACAATAGTAAGACAACCAAAAGTACACTGTTCCAAACGAAAGAGTGGCTTGGGAGACCTGAACTATCAGGAGCAAGAGCCCTCAAGCATCACAATGGATGACTAGCATCATCATCGGGAATTGCTCCTCGCCAGGCCGGCAGTGCAACGCCTGACGGGCTCCCTGCAGGGGGCACCAAGCCGTACTGTTCTGATAGTGACTGGTGAGTTCAAACTATCTGGACAGGCATGCCTATATTAGGGCACCAGCACACAAAGGAGAGAACAGAGAAGAAATAATTAAAATTGGTTATTCATCACTATAGAACTCATCATTTTAATCAATACTCTGGGATGAAGACCAAGATTAAAACCAAAGGAAAGAAATGGGTTGAGTGTTAATGCTCAATTACTCTCAAAGAGCAGTAAACAAGGAGGATTGTCACTCTGGAAATCCCCTTAAACTAGGGTCAACATGTTTCGCGTCGTGCGGTCCCCACGGATCCAATGACGCTTCATCTGGACCAATAACTAAAGATATAAGACAGCTCTTCTCCAAGTAAACAAAAATCACAATATAGGATTAGAAAAATACCGGTCAGGAGGCGTAGAAGGAAAAGGGGGTTTTGCATCAGAGGATGACGCTAGTACGGGCACAGGCAAAAAAAAATGCCTCTGCCCAGACTAGCATAATTTTCTGATGTTAGAACCCCATGGACATGACTCCTGTCTCAGTTAAGACAGGAGTCAGCCCCCTAGCCCAATGGCCATGTCCAGGGAACATATGTCCCCTGGGCATGACCACTGGGCTCAGTGCATGTAGGGGAGCCCAAGTTAGGCCCCCCATGGTACATTGAAAAAAAAAAAAGAAATACTTACCCATACCTACCTCTACTTACCTGGGATGGGGTCTCCCCATTCTTAGGTGTCTTCCTGGTGTGGGTTGGGGTGGGTTACAGTGTCCCTGGGACCAGGGAAGGGCATCTGTGGGCTCTTTCCATGGAAAAAGGCCCACAGGTCCCCAACACCTGCCCTTACTAAGCAAGCTTAGCGCTATTATTTAAGGCCCCATCCCCCTGTGCTAGATTTTAGCATGTGGGATAATATGACGCTAAGGCCATATCGTCGATTTCTGCACGGGAACGCCTACCATGCATCTCATTGAAACAAGGTAGGTTTCCACGTCCAGAAAATGACGTAAAACTCCATAACTTTGGAGTAAGATGTGTCTAGCACCAAAGTATAAATATGGAGTTACATTTGCACTAAATTAGTGTAAAAAAAATGTATGCTAATTCAGCGCAAACCGAGTATAAATATGGGCCTTAGTTTGTTGAAGGGTGCAGTAATGAAGTGACCATGTAAATGTGGCTTGCATTGATGAGGCTGAGGCTAGGAGACTTAGGCCCATATTTATACTTTTTTTGCGCCGCATTTGCATCGCTTTTTGACGCATAAGGGGCACAAAAATTATATATTGTAAGTTTGCACTGCTTTTGCGTCAAAAAATGACGCAAATGCGGCGCAAAAAAAGTATAAGTATGGGCCTATTATCCTCGCCAGTTGCCTGAGAGAAATGTAATTCCTGTTCATGGCCCCTTACTAATCTCATTTTCCCTACAGGTAATCACAGGGTTTCTGAAACTGAGTCAATTCTGAAGACCAGGAAGTCTGTTTTTTGGGTATAACATCTAATTATGGTCCATTCATCAAAACAACCTAAGTGTTGAAGAATTTCTGTGGCTTGGAGTACCTGAGAGCTGAAAAGGTGGGTATGCTTAGACATGAAGATCATATCAGTTAGATAAATACGAAAGCCTCTTTTCCAGGTCCCTTAAATACTGGATCACTGGGCGCATGACCTTGGTATAGCACCAAGGGGCTGAGGATAGCCCAAAACGAATGGTTGTAAATTTGTAAGCTTGCCCCCACCAGACAAATTGTAAATAATGCTGATGAGGGGTGTAGGAAGGTAGCCTCTTTCTAGCCTTGTTACCCCCACTTTTGGCCTGCTTGTGAGTATATGTCAGGGTCTTTTTACTGTCTCACTGGGACCCTGCTAGCCAGGACCCTAGTTCTCATAGTGGAAACCTTATTTGTCAGTGTGTTTTATATGTCTCACTAGTATCCTGCTAGCCAGGACCCCAGTGCTCATAGTTTGTGGCCTGAATGTGTTCCCTGTGTGGTGCCTAACTGTGTCACTGAGGCTCTGCTAACCAGAACCTCAGTGCTTATGCTCTCTCTGCTTTTAAAATTGTCACTGCAGGCTAGTGACCATTTTAGCCAATTCTGATTGGCACACTGGAACACCCTTATAATTCCCTAGTATATGGTACCTAGGTACCCAGGGTATTGGGGTTCCAGGAGATCCCTATAGGTTGCAGCATTTCTTTTGCCACCCATAGGGAGCTCAGACAATTCTTACACAGGACTGCCACTGCAGCCTGAGTGAAATAACGTCCACGTTATTTCACAGCCATTTTACACTGCACTTAAGTAAGTTATAAGTCACCTATATGTCTAACCCTCACCTAGTGAAGGTTAGGTGCAAAGTTACTAAGTGTGAGGGCATCCTGGCACTAGCCAAGGTGCCCCCACATTGTTCAGGGCAATTTCCCCGGACTTTGTGAGTGCGGGGACACTATTACACGCATGCACTACATATCGGTCAATACCTATATGTAGCTTCACAATGGTAACTCCGAATATGGCCATTTAACATGTCTAAGATCATGGAATTGTCTCCCCATGCCAGATCTGGTATTGGGGTGCCAATCCCATGCATCCCCTGGGCTCCAGCATGGACCCCGGGTACTGCCAAACTAGCCCTCTGGGGTTTTCACTGCAGCTACCGCTGCTGCCAACCCTCAGACTGGTTTCTGCCCTTCTGGGGTCTGGGCAGCCCAGTCCCAGGAAGGCAGAACAAAGGATTTCCTCTGAGAGAGGGTGTTACAGCCTCTCCCTTTGGAAATAGGTGTTAAGGGGTGGGGAGGAGTAGCCTCCCCCAGCCTCTGGAAATGCATCGAAGGGCACAGATGGTGCCCTCCTTGCATAAGTGTGTTTTTGGGGAAGTAGGGTAACTTTACTCCTACTTTTCAGGGTCTTGGGGTGGGGTATCTTGGACACCCTTAGTGTTTTCTTACACTCCCAGCGACCCTCTACACACTACACTAGGCCTGGGGTCCCTAAGTGGTTTGCATTCCACTTTCTTAGTATATGGTTTGTGTTGCCCCTAGGCCTATTGCATCCTATTGTATTCTACAGTGTTTGCACTACTTTTCTGTTTACTTACCTGATTTTGCTTTGTGTGTATATTTTGTGCATTTTACTTACCTCCTAAGGGAGTATAGCCTCTGAGATATTTTTGGCACACCCATTTTTAGACGCCCAAACGCCATTTTTCCCTACGCCGGCGCTGCCTGGTGTACGTGGTTTTTTTCACGCACACCAGGCAGCGCCGGTCGGCTAACGCCGGCTAACGCCATTCAATAAATACGGCGCCCGCATGGCGCTTCAGAATGGCGTTAGCCAGCGCTAATTTTTTGGGCGCAAAACTGCGTTAGCGCAGTTTTGCGTCAAAAAGTATTACGTATTTATAAATAACTAAATCAAAACATCGCATAATGGAAAGAATAAAATGATTATGGACTACACAAATATATGTAAAATATATTTACAGTGTTTGAGAAAAATGTCGTTATAGCTCTCGAGAGTGTCAACGCTCACAGACATGCTATGTGGGCGGTGCGCTCGAGGAGGGTTAAACACCGGGAAAGGCATGAAGTGTGCATGCATTTCATTAATAAAGTGAAGCGAATTTTAAAAGGCAAGCCCACGATCCATCCAAACTGATGGAGTGGTTTAAAGCTCACAGAGCGATTACATCAGGTTCGACCCTATGGCCAGTTTCCATCGACGAATGCCTGCAAACCTAGAAATAAAGGAGCCGTGCTCGGAGCCTAGAGTCTACCCACATATTTGTCCCTATACTTGGTATTATTCGCATGCACTTCTCTACTGCGACTGTAGATGGCGCTGAATTCAGGAGCGCGTGGTGTTTTAAATTCCAGGAAGGCACCCGTTCTGCCGCCATTCGTAGCCATTGCCGCATTTCCCATGAGGCTACGCGCCATTCAAAATTTACATACTGTTTTCGAACTGCAAAGTTGCTGGTTTTGAACGAGTTATGATAGAACTATGCCCTTTTTTGCAGACTTTACATTTTAATTACCGTCAACCGAGTAGGATTTATTTTCCTATTTCCGACGATTTTTTTTTCTCGTTCTTACTTACAAGTGGTTTTACTCCTTAGTGGTCTCTATATCGACAGTTTCAACGCATGCCTTAAACTAATGAGTAAGGAAAATAACGATCTTGGGTGACGCCAGGATCCTCACTCAAAATGTGAGAGGAATTTTTGAACGGGTACAGGTCGTCCCGTGGGTGACCCGCCTACTTAGCAGGATGCCCTGGTGAAGCGATCTGCCCGGCCCCAAATCTCGTATAGAAGAAAGAGTTAATTTCTTATGATTGTCTGAAAGGCAAAGTTGTCTAACGCGTTGATAACGCAATTTTTTATTTATTTACTGCGTAATGTGGCGGTACGGGTCTGTAAAACATTTATACGTCTTTTAACGAGTTAAGATTTTAGAGTTTAGTAAAAACTTTCCCTAGTTTTTAGGGGGGAGTGCGCAAGCGCTCGTCCCTGTTGTAATCTCTCTAGGGGCTTGTGACCACGCCCAGGTCAAGTCCATCAGTTTGTTTGGTTCGTGGGCTTGCCTTTGTCTTGGTACTGATAAGTGAATTTTGTCAGTTAAATACATTCGTTAATTTTTTGTTAGCAACAGCAATGAGCCTGGTTTATCATGTAGTTTTTCGTTCCTGCCCATGGCTGTACAAAAGTCTGCGTGCCAGAAGAGCCTGTGGCCACCTTTATGGTACGTGAAAATGTCAGCCAGGATATTAAGGCCCATATTTATACTTTTTGACGCAAAACTGCGCCAACGCAGTTTTGCGTCCAAAAAATTAGCGCCGGCCAACGCCATTCTGAAGCGCCATGCGGGCGCCGTATTTATTCAATGACGTTAGCCGGCGTTAGCCGCCGGCGCTGTCTGGTGTGCGTTAAAAAAAACGACGTACACCAGGCAGCGCCGGCGTAGGGGAAAAATGGCGTATGGGCGTCCACAAATGGTGCAAGTCAGGCTGAGGCAAAAAAATCGCCACAACCCGATTAGTGCCATTTTTTTTACGACACCCATCCCCCATTGAAATGACTCCTGTCTTAGCAAAGACAGGAGTCATGCTCCCTTGCCCAATGGCCATGCCCAGGGGACTTCTGTCCTCTGGGCATGGTCATTGGGCATAGTGGCATGTAGGGGGGCACAAATCAGGCCCCCCTATGCCACAATTTTTTTTAAAAAAAAATACTCACCTGGACTTACCTTTTCTTCCCTGCGGTGGGTCCCTCCATCCTTGGGTGTCCTCCTGGGGAGGGCAAGGGTGGCAGGGGGTGTCCCTGGGGGCAGGGGAGGGCACCTCTGGGCTCATTCTGAGCCCACAGGTCCCTTAACGCCTGCCCTGACCCAGGCGCTAAAATCCGGCGCACATGCGGGTTTTTTAGACCCGCCCACTCCCGGGCGTCATTTTTGCCCGGGAGTATAAATACGACGCAATAGCATCGGAGTCATTTTTTAAGACGGGAACGCCTACCTTGCATATCATTAACGCAAGGAAGGTGTTCACGCAAAAAAATGACGCTAATTCCAGGTACTTTGGCGCTAGACGCGTCTAACGCCAAAGTATAAATATGGAGTTAGTTTTGCGTCGAATTTACGTCGAAAAAAAACACGCAAATTCGGCGCAAACGGAGTATAAATATGCCCCTCTATGTCATGACCGGAGGCGAGGATTATGCATAATCTTTCTTCACTTTTATTAACAGCAGGGTTTAAAGTTCAGCGTATAGAAAAAATGAACTACAACACCCATGAGACAGCGTCTCCATGGTAACCAATGTCCAATCCCTGTACTCTTTGCATCCTGCGGTGCCGTTGTCCGTCCTCTTTCTTCACTGCTCATGTCAGTTAAGTCTCTATACCCTTACTGTCTCTGAGTTGTTGGAAAAGAGTATATATTAGTTGCCTATTGACTGTGCTTCGCTTTGTGCCAGCATTGTTGTATTGTACTGTTTATTGCTTGACTATATGCGCAGTAGGCTTTCCATCGTCCAAGCGCAGATTCCATTCTTGATTTCTGTCGGGTCCACCAGAGGGCGCTCTTTCGTGCGTGCTGGTGCCCCGAAGCCTTTTCTTCGGCGATCCGAGACGAGGTGAGTGCTCAATCGCTCTAGAATAACGCGTTAGGGTTTTTGGTGAGCGTGAAGCTCAATTTAACCCTCCAACTCCCGCAAAACACCGCTTTAGCGGTAAGACAGCTCCCATTTGAAGAGCGCGGTGCAGTGATCGCGTATCTCACGCCAAGACCGTTGGTCTCATCTTTTAGTGACAGGAGTGCGGGGGAGCTTCCCTCATTACTTTTTAAGGGAGATTCTCCTGTCTTTTCCACCTGCTGTGTCCCTCCATGCAGTCCTCTCAGGACCACGATATATACCCCAACCTGTCCCCAGGGGAGGGCACCTCGCAGCGGACGCTTCCCCCTGAGGTGGATGTCCTCCTTACTCAGGCCATAACCAGGGCCTTGGCTCCCCTGAAGGATAGTGTGGCTAAACTATCCGACCAGGTTTTTAAGGGGACAGGCATGTTTGGGGGGACGGGGCTGACCATAAGATTGCGGCGGCTCCCAAGAAAATTCACAAGCGCGACGCGGGGCACCTGGAAGGCTTCGATATCCTCACCGAAGTCTTCCATAAGAGTGAGCGCACGCTTAAGCGACCACCCTTCCGGGAGGGATCATACCCCGGAGAGACTGGTGAAGAGGTTCACCACATATTAGACCCGGATGCAGGGTCACCCAAGAGGGCCGAGGGGGACAACAGGGGGATTCTTCCTCTGAGGAGGAGCAGGATTCCGGGCGTCCGTGGCATCAGGCACCTACCATATCAGACCCGCAGGAAGCTGAGGCCTCCGAGTCACAAATGTTCCAACCGGAAGACATTTACCACCCTAGAGCCTCTGAATGGCGTCTGGAGAAGAGTGGCGGACGATGTCGCCAGCAAAATTCGGCAATCTCTAGATAAGGAGGTTAGGGCCCGGCTGAGGTCTGAATGCCCTCGCCCTACTCTGCCAGGCAAAGTAGCGGCAACTCCAGAGATTGACCCGAAGATGTGCACATTCTTCGCTAAGTACATCAAAGACCCCAAGAAAGGCATAGACCGATCCTGGAGAGGATGCCAGGACAAATTGTTGGTCGTCCTGGGATTTCTAACACAAATAATACCGCTTGCTAAGCACGCAAAGCACACCAATATTCCCCTGCCTACGGATATCGTGGTGGGATGGGCCCAAACAGCAGTATGTCTCTTAGGCAACGCTAATTGCGCTCTCTCCGCAGAGAGGCGTTGCTCTTTCCTCATTAAGATCAACCCCAAGTTGGGAGAACTCTCCAGCTCAGAGGCAGGGGATATTGCCCAAGGGAACTTATTTGGTGACCCTTTCGTGAAAGAACTGGGCAAGTTCGTGGCCACCTTCTCAGCGCTTGATAAAGCGCAAACCTCCATAAAAAAGATCTTCCCGGGGAAGGTTTTTGGGGGGCCGGAAGAGGCAGGGGTCGCTCCTCCGGCCGCATGTACCAACAAGGCCCCATCTCCTACCCCTCCAGAAATAATAGATGGCGGGACGGCCGACAAGGCGCCTTCTTCCCCAATCGGGGTAGAGGAAAGAACAGAAGAGGCGCCCGTGGTGGAGCGAATGCTCCCGAGGTACCAACGGTGAGTATTACCCTTTTTCCCCTCAAATTCTCGGAGGGAGGCTGTGTCTTGTCACAGACAAGTGGGCACAAATAACATCAGATGCCTGGGTTTTACAGACTGTGATGGGTTTCCACATAGAGTTCTGGGGAACTCCGGTCCAGGAGGAAATGCCGCGACCTTTAGTATGTATGGAAACCGACGCCGCTCTGATAGACTCGGAAGTCCAGGATCTCCTGCGCAAGGCAGCCATTCGTATATTAGTCCGTCACCCCAGGGGTTTCGTGAGCAATCTTTTTCTCATAGAGAAAAAAGACAAAGGCTTCCGGCCGGTCATCAACCTCAAAGCCTTCAACGAGTGGGTCGTGTACAGTCCCTTCAAAATGGAAGGCATTTACATGCTCAGAGATCTTCTTCTTCACGGGGATTGGCTGATTCGGCTGGACCTCAAGGATGCTTACCTGACGGTCCCGATTTATCCCCCTCATCGCCGATTCCTGCAATTCCTTTGGAGGGATCAGGTGTTCGAATTCACGTCCCAGCCCTTCGGCCTGTCGTCGGCACCGTGGTGCTTCACGAAACTGCTCAAACCAGTGGTGGAGTACCTACGGTCTCAGGGGATCCGCTTAATCATTTACCTCGACGACATTCTTCTGATGGACCAGCCCGCACGTATCTGCTATCCAATGCGAACACAACTATTCAGCTCCTCCAGGACTTGGGGTTCGTGATAAACTCCCAGAAATCAGAACTCCTTCCCTCGCAGTCAATGACCTTCCTGGGGTTTCTCATCGACTCCCAGGCAGCCACCCTCAGTCTCCCGGGCTCAAAAATATCCAAAATCAAAAAAGAATTGACAAAGGTCTTGAGACGCGAGAGGATCTCACTCCGACAATTGGCCAGAGTGGTGGGACTCCTCTCATCCTTGATTCAGGCCATTTTCCCGGGCCCGCTACACTACAGGGCTCTTCAGTGCCTGAAGGCTCACCACCTGCGGCGCGGACTCACATATTCTGAATTGATAACTCTTCCCCAAGAGGCACGGACGGAACTCCAGTGGTGGCTGGACCACATGGAAGTGTGGAACAGCAGAGCGATCTTTGGAGCCTTACCGGACCTTGTGATAGAATCGGACAGCAGCCATTACGGCTGGGGGCCCGATGTGGGGATGTATCATTCGGGGGACGCTGGACCCCACGGGAACTCAACCTTCACATCAACTGCCTAGAACTCCTGGCGGGATCCTTTGCGATCAGGTCCCTGACGCGAAACAAAGTCTCCTGTTGTATTCTCTTGAGAATGGACAACATATCTGCGGTGCAGTACATAAACCGATTGGGTGGCACCCGCTCGAGAGCCCTAGCGGAGTTGGCGAAGGATTTCTGGCACTTCTGCCTCCAACGGCAGATATCGGTGACGGCGGAGTACCTTCCGGGCTCCCAGAACACCCTCGCGGACTGGAACTCCAGATATCTGGAGGATCCCAGCGACTGGCAACTGGACAGAACTGTATTCCTCGCACTCATGAAGCGTAAGGGTCCCTGTTCGGTGGACCTCTTTGCGTCCAGATGGAATGCCCACCTACCAAGCTACTTCAGCTGGCGTCCAGACCCCGGTGCGATGGCGGTAGATGCATTCCTACAGGATTGGGGGCGGGATCAGAGTTATGCGTTCCCCCCTTTCCTCCTAATTCCGAGAGTGACAGCTCAAGTGCGTCGCCAAGAAGCTACAGTGGTCCTGATTACACCTCTGTGGAGGTCGCAGGTGTGGTTTCCATCCCTTCTGGAGTTCTCCTGCGACTTTCCGATTCAGCTTCCGGTTTTCCCGACCATTCTCTTTAACCCAGAGGGACATCAGCACCCACTGGCCCTTCAGGGCCTCCTATCTCTGGAGGCTTGGAAGATTTTCCGGTCTCGTTGGACTGGCCACAGACTTTCACAGGAGGCTGAAAAATGTATCAGACAAGCCTAGGCCCGAGCACTTGTAAAAGATACAGATCAGCCTGGAATCGCTGGGCTCCTTGGTGTGTGGGAAGGCACGTCGATCCCCTGGGGGCCCAGATTACAGATGTCATAAACTTCCTAGCCGATCTAGCGGAAACCGGTCAGTCTTACTGCTCGATTAATTTGGTTCGGTCTGCGATATCGGCGGGACACCCCCCTATTAACAATTGCCCGGTGGGGGAGCACCCATGGGTGTGCAAGCTGCTGAAGGGCATCAAATTGACCAGACCTCCTGAACCCAGGTACTCTACGCTATGGGACGTCAACCAAGTTCTGCGCCTTTTGACCTCTTGGCAAGACAACCAGTATCTTTCCCGAAAGGAATTGTCAGCAAAGCTAGCTATTTTGCTATGCCTCATCTCATGCAAGCGAGTCTCGGATGTGAGAGCGCTGGATATATCCGCTAGGGTTTTCTCTCCAGAGGGTGTGACCTTCACGATATCCAGACGTACAAAGTGTAATACCAGGTCGGTAACTTATCCAGCTTTTGAACATATGCCCAAACTGTGTGTGGTAAGGTGTCTGAAGACATATGAGGAAGTGACGGCCGAACTCCAGCCACCGGGGGAAAGACAATTGTTGATTTCAATAAAGAAACCCTTTAGGGCAGTTTCCTCCCCTCCATTGCTAGGTGGGTCAAATGGGTTTTGATGGAAGCGGGCATCAATGTACAGGTCTTTGGGGCACACTCCACTTGGGGGGCCATGGCCTCCAAAGCCGTTCTGGTAGGTGGAAAGCTGGAGGACATCATGAACGCGGCTGAATGGTCGTCAGAGTCTACGTTCAAAAAATTCTAATTTAAACCAATTCACAAAGCAGCCTCATTGGTGGTAGGTAAGCTTTAAACATACATAATCCTTGCCTCCGATCCTGACATAGAATGAGAATTTTCCTAGCTATCGAGAAGGAAAGTTTCAATTCTATTAAGGACATGCAGGCGAGGATTATCCCGCCCGACATTAAAGGCATGTATGTCACCCACCTGGGAGCTGACTCAACAACTCTGGAGGTGGTATCCACATTTTTTGATTTAATCAATGGTGCCATCTAATGTTGAAATTGTTCAAGCCTGATAATGGAGTTTGCATGCTTTATCAATGCTTATAATGAGGGGAGTTGGATCTCCGGATTGTTTAGATAATTCAACTGTTTTCACCTTAACGGACACACGTCCAAATCTCATTGTCTTACATTGCTTCCTAGGAATGGAAAACGCACCAACCTAACGACAACTTAACTTCCTATCGCAGTGAAGTCGAGGACGGACGACTGCACCGCAGGATATATATACAGCAGGTCAAAGAGTACAGGGATTGGACATTGGTTACCATGGAGATGCTGTCTCATGGGTGCTGTAGTTAATTTTTTCTATACGCTGAACTTTGAACCCTGCTGTTAATAAAAGTGAAGAAAGATTATGGATAATCCTCGCCTCCATGTCCTTAATAGAATTGAAACTTTCCTTCTCGGTAGCTAGGAAATTTCTCAATATCACCTACTACCATGTTACTTAAAAAGAATTTCATGGTACTTCCTTTGTTCTGTTGTAAAGCTGTCTGACACCTCCGGGTAATGTCTGTGCTATATAGAAACAAATAAATACATAAACATTTTGCAGGTGCTTAGAGGGAGATTTTGAAAAAAACATCAGAGGAAATAATTCCCCCCCCTTTGACTTACGTTGAAGCAGATGGTATTTTAGGCGGAAGACAGCTAAAATAAAGCATTTTTTGATTAAAACAATTATTTTAAGTCTTCCACTGTAGTGTTCTAGTGGCGCTGCAGCAATAATTGGAGACAAACAGTATGGCCCAGATTTAAGAAAAGTGATGCTTCACATTGTGAAGTGGCACTTTTCTTGCGCCTCCTTACACCCCCTAACGCCACAATGTATATTTAAGATATGGCGCACCATGGCGGTATTAGGAACAATAGCGTCAACATTTTTGACGCTATGGTGGCGCTTTGCTCCAGTAGCGTCCAATATTCTGATGCTAGTGGAGCAAAGTGGAAGGAGGCCCATTGATTCCAACGGGTGCGTCCTTTTAACACCTGCTTTCAGCAGGCTTTAAAAATGACACCAAAAATGGCGCAATTAAATCTTGTAGATTTAATTGCGTCATTTTTGCGGGCCTCCTTGCATTGAATGCCCCCTTTGCATACATTATGCATGCGCCATGCATAATGTGGAGCAAAGGGTTGCAAAGTGGCACCATGCATGCATGGCGCCACTTTGTAGATATGGCGTGGCATTTTTGGCAATCTAACTCCACATTGCCAACAGAAAAATGACCCTAATGTGGCGTTAGATGGCGCAAGGCCATCCTTATATATTCGCCTATGTTTGCAGTCGTGGTCTCTAAAACTGACCAAACCCTTATTTCATGGGGTATTTATTCACATACTGATGCGTACTTCAGACAATACCAAAACCAATTACGCCATCGGGGTACTGTCTTGCGCCCCCCTCCCTTGTATGTCCTACATGGTGTTGCCTAAAACATCGCAGCACTACATTCCTCCTTTACCAGGGAATCAAAATAACAATAACAAACATTTGAAATATCATTCGGTATCCTAAACAGGAAGGAGACACCCAACAGGATCACTAGAGGGGCTGCTCATGGGTGTTTGCTAGGTGCTTGCATTTATTCAGTCAGTCAGGAACTCAGCATAACGCTGGCACGACTGTGGATTTTACCACAGGTAATATTGTCCTCGGCCAATTCTGGCAGAGGATTGTGTAGTAGGCCTTTCAATATCAGGAAGGCTGAATGCTGTTGGGTTAATCTCACAGAATACTGGGACCACACTTGGTGACGGCACAGTTACCTGAGGTGGAGACACCTGCTGACGACTGACAGCACCTCTTGGGGTATGGCCACTGTCGTCTTCACTACCGGTCATGCTGTCCACTAGTCCATCATTCAGGGGATTACATTCCCCAACTCAGAGGCTGGAGTTTGAGGGGTTCTCCTGCAATGAGACACATTTCTGGTGATGCTTTTTTCTCCTCTCACAACAGTCACCATGGTGTCTTTGACCTCAGTGACAGTCCAAGGGTGAATCTCGAAAGGTAGTCGGAATGTGCCACCTGGGTGGCAATCTTTCACAAGGACATTCTCTCCTATTCGAAATGTAGTTTGTTTGGCTCATCGCTTCCTGGAAGCATAGTCATTGTTGTGGGCTTTTCTAGACTCCTAAGGATTTGGGGGGGTTGGGTTTGTTCTCCCAAATGGGTTGATGGGGGATAGTGTCTGTCAGTGTCCGATCGAGGCATAGCTTGCTTGGGGCAATGCCGGTCGTAGCATGAGGTGTGAGACAGTTTTCTTTCAGAAAGTTGTATATGGCACGTTTGAAATTGGTATTTTAAGCTACTACAATACAAATCATCTTCGTCAAGGTCCTTACCAGTCATTCTACCTCCCCGTTGGCAACAGTGTTTGGTGGCTTTGGAGCGCAGGGATTTAGCCCATTCCGGGCCATTGACGTGGGGGCCCTCGTCCATACAGATTTCACTGAACAAGCACATGAATGTCAATCCACCAAAATCCTAGGGGTAAGGGAAGTGACATCATATACCCTTTGACCTTAATGATGTTACAGGAAGTGACATCATATGACCTTTGGCTTTAAATCTTCATAGGCAGTGATGTCACATGACCTTAATCCTGTTGACATCACAATAAACACAGGTGAAGTTTCATAATAATTGCACGACTAATATAGCACAAATGTCTATCATCTATGTAAAGGTGTGACTGTAATTTGTTAAGGAAACAGTTACCCGAATTGTAGTAAGCAAGTAAAGTGAGTCTGATGTTTACTAGTGGATACTGGAGTGCGGTATGGAGCAGGAGATAAGAGGCTGCCAATCCCCTGACAGGGTCGCTTGGATTGCGATTTGTACACAGTCAACATGCTTGGTGGCTTCCACTACATCTGAGAGTGACAAAGGGATGGGCTTGGATCGGTCTGTCACCAGGTTGACATACTCGTCTGTCTCTCGGGCTTCTGCCACTTCTGAGGGGGTGGCAGAGTGGGAGTGATGGGACAGAAAGTGCGCCAGATTGCAGGTGCCTTCTCAGTATTCCACTGTGAAATTCAACTCTTACAGCTATCAATCCCTGCTGTCAAGCCCCCTTTCACGTTTCTGCATTTATTCTCCCGCCCTCGTCGCCTCCCCCTCCCCCTCCTGCCATCCTTCTTGAGGACCTATTTAATGGCAGTTGCTGCGCACCTCCATTGAACAGATCCTCTGTTCTCCCCCCGTGCACTAGCACTGCGAAGCTCTTTACAGTGCCTGCAGTGCAGCTCCTTCTGCCACTTGACCTTGCTGGACTTTGGCTCTTTTGCTTCTTCCTAAGGTCTTGCTGGCCTTTTACTGCTTTCAGGCTCCCCCTGCTCTTCCCGCCTCTCGCGCGCCTCAGGTCCCCACCTCATTTCCTTCCTTTTTTCTCCCTCCCTCGGTGCCCCCGCCTGCTTCCCCCCTCCTATCCCTCCTTTCTCAGGACCTATTTAATGGCGGTCGCTGCAGGACCGCGCAGCAGACGCGCACAACGGTTGCACCGCTTGTAGGAAGCTGGCCTGGTGTGTGGTGAACACCTATGGTGTTATCACCTTTTGCCAGGTCCAGGGATACTCTATTAGTGAGGTATAGTCAGTGCCTAGGAAGTCAGGCCTCTCTAGGGGTAGCTGTGGATGAGGAGCCAAGAATTATCTAGGAAACATGCAAAGCTTATTCAATACCACTAAAGTCACACAGCACTCACTCACATAAAAGAACCACACAGTGTTACAAAAATAAAGGTACTTTATTAGGGTAACAAAAATACTAAGATACTGATAGGCAATACTCTACTAGCAGGTGGGTGAGTAAACACACTATTATATACACATTAGTAATCAGGAATGGACATAGAAAGCAATAGAAAACAGTGAAATAACGGAAAATAATAGAGACCTTGGGGGAGACCAAACCATATAATAAGTAAATGGATTGCGAAAGGCAGGCTCCCACCCAAGGAAGTGGAATCTGTAGAGGGGAGCTGGAGGAACTAGGAACCCCAAAAGGTAAGTACCAGAGTGCCCCCCAGGGACCAGGAGAGAAGAGGTAAGTACCTGTTTTTCCCCAAACCCACAGGTAAACTTTGTAAAAGCAAGACCCAATCAAGACTGGAAGAAACAGAAGATAAATCCTGACAGAAGAGGACCTGCAAGTGAATGGGACCAAGTCCAGTTCCAGTTCTAGTTGGAGTGTCTGGTTGGGGCAGGAGCTACTACTCACCCTTCTGGAGATGCAGGACCAGGTCAACGGTGAAAACCAGGAGTCGGCTATGCAGCACAGGAGCAGAAGAGTTCCAGAAGTGATGCAGTCAGTGGTGTGGAAAAAACACCAACAAGCCATGGGAAAGGCAAGAGTTTCAAAAAAAGAGTTGCAGAGCTGCTGGGGACCAGGAAGGTCTGAAGAGACTTAACCCAGGAAGGGGAGTCCCGGGCAATCCTCAGTAGCGAGGAGAGCCAGAAATCTAGGATGCAGCCCCCACAGGAAACTCACAGGCAGCAGGCACAGGAGTCACAGTGAGGCCCACTCAGCACACCTGGAGAGGAGTCCCACATCGCTGGAGCATCAGGCAGGAGACTGTGCTTTGCAGGGAAGAGTGCTGGAGACTAGAAGAGTGCTGGAGGCTGTGGAAGAAAAGCCAACAATCCTTGGTAGCTGCAAGAGTCGTGGTGCAAAGGGGTACTGTACTGCAAGGAGAGGCAAAGACTCACCACCTCCCAGTTTGGACAGCTGGTAGAGGGGACCAAGGGGACAACTCCATCTCCCTTGGAATGAAGGAGTCACTCACCTGCATCCGCAGGCACCAACTGTATTGACGACCAGCTGCGTGAATCCTCTCCCCTGCAATTCTGCATGGATCTTGCAACACAGGTGGTGGTCTGGAGTGATCAAAAGATTTGATATGAACCCTAAGGGGCATATTTATAAGCCCCTAGCGCCACCTTGCGCCACATTAGCATTATTTTTTTTACGTTAATGTGGCCCAACAAGGCCAAAATCCTCACGCCATATATACAAATGGCGTTAAAAGGGGGCTTCCATCATTTAAAATGGGCCCCTATGTATTCTGCAGGAGTAGTACCAATATTTTGGCACTACTTCTGCAGAGTACATCAATAGCGTCAATAAAAATGAGGCTATTGCCCCCTACCCTGCGCCATGGTGCATTGTATCTTAGATACAGTGCACACATGGTGGCAGTAAGGGGGCGCTAAGGGGCACTAGGAAAGTGGTGCTGCACTAGGTGCAGCACCACTTTACTTAAATATGCCCCTATGTTTCTAGAGTGATGCAAACTTTGCAATGTAATCTTTGATATTAACCCTATGTTTTCAGTGTGATCAAAAGACACCGAATGTGTGCTCCTTGGAATTCTAAGTACAGTGCGTAAATTAACCCATGAATGTCTGCAAACCTAATTACCTGAAAACTTGTTGTCATTATTTGTTACCTATTTAAATGTCTACGGAATCGAGTGAGTCAGCATCTTAGAAAATCTCAGCAAGGTCATCAAACAAGATATCCACGGACTTCTAGTACATTTAAGTAGGCATTAATTAAGGTCACGTGGGATCAATCTGGGGTCACAGTGGGAGTAGTCATTAATATTATAGTAGGTTCAAGGTTCTTATTTAATTACAGGTAATCCACATCTTTTCCTGAAAATTCCTAGAGAGAGGGAGAGCCATCTAAAGCAGGAAAGGGGAACCTAACAAGTACACCTAGCGTGCACATAGTAGTCAAAGACTAATACATACATAGTTACAAGTTATGAGCTGTTTGACTGATTTGTAATTTATCATAGGAAATTGCAGCTCTTCAAGCACCACCACCAGTCGTTTGGATCTGGACCTGTGGCTCCGGTGTTTCTCTCTCTCTCCCTTTCATCCATCGCCTTTCCCCCAGAGGGTTTCGATGCCGATCATGTGCATTTAAGTGGGAGGCACGTAACGTCTAGGAGGAATTGGGAATAAGCAACTTGACCAACATTGTGTCTCCGCGGGACAAACAGGTTAGTGCTTGAAAGTACAGCAAGTACACATTTAATTTCTCACTTGGACACAACGGAAACACAAGAGGTTTCCCTAGTGGATTTGACGCACATGTTTTGGAGTTTGCAATGTCAAACCCAGGTATTGTCGCAGCGTTTGGATGTTCTTCAGTCCACACTTGCAGCCCAACCGCCTCCTTTGAGTAAACCTATGTTCTTTGGTGTAAGGCCTCAACCGTTTCCATTTGTGTTCCTCAAGAACAATCACCGAATAAAGCCTTGGTAATTCACGTCACTACACCATTTCCGGTACCTTTGGCCCCCCCAGAGTGCTATGCAGGGGATCCTGCGAAGTTCTCTATATTTTTAAATCAATGCCACCTTCATTTTTTATACTGACCAAACTCTTTCCCCAGTGAGCAATCTAAGGTAGCATTTGTTCTCTCGTATTTGGCCAGCACTGCTGACTCATGGTCTATTCCTTTGGTAGAACGGGATGATCCGTTATTATATGATTATCAGGCCTTTAAAAGTGAAATGAAAAAATAGTTTGACAAGCATACATTTATGCAGGCAATAGACTCGGAACTGTTTACTCTAAAGCAAGGAAATAGGGATTTGCTGACATATATAACTGCCTTTAATAGACTGTAGCATAGTCTGATTGGCCGCTAGAAAAGAGAGGATCCTTGTTTTATAGAGGGTTAAAAGATTAACTTAAGGATTTTTTAATAAAAGCAGTTAATCCACTCGCTTCTTGCAAAGAGCAAATTGATTTAGTGGTCAAATTCAATCACCGTTTATTGGAGAGATGGAGTGACAAAGGTCGCACCGACCACAAGCTGTTAGTGATCAAAGATAAGAGACAAGAAACAAACAAAGGCGCTAATGAAGGTGAACCAATGCAAATCAGTAACGTTAAAGGCCCACTTACGAAAGAAGAATGACAACAAAGACGTGACCAAAAGTTGTGTTTGTATTGCGGAACAAAGGGTCACTTTTTGAAGGATTGTATAGTTAAGCTTAAAAAACAGTCGGTAGGGGCGGAAGACTCTGAAAGTGAGAAGTTTGAGGGAAACTAGAACACCCGACTACAGTGAAGACTAGTTGTTCGGGTGTGAAAAGACCAGAAGTCTCCCATTTTTTGGCCCAAACCAGCTCCCAGAGAGAATTCCATCACTTATATATATCCGCACAGATGGAATGGCAATCGTTAAATCGCCCATTTCTGCTCAAGTTCCTGGTGGATTTGGGGGCCACTGGGAATTTCACGGATATTGCCTTTATGAAACATCTTGGCATACCACTTTTGCCTAAACCCAGTCCTGAGGTAGTTAAACCTATCGATGGGAGCCCTTTGTCCTCAGGCCCAGCTACAAAAACTACCTGTGACTTAGTAATGTGCTTATATTCTAATCATCGCAAAATCATACAATTTGATCTGATAGGTGCCCCCCAATTCAAAGTTATACTAGGAATCGCATGGCTGCAAAAGCATAATCCCACTATAAACTGGGCTGCACAAAGTGTTACCTTGCGGTACAACCTATGTAAAGACCACTGTTGGGCAGAAGCCCAACCAGATAATGGTATTGCTTTGAGCGTAGGAAATGCAGAGAAAGAAGAACCTGAGCTGCCTTCAGTACACCAAGATTTTTCAAATGTCTTCGACAAGGGGAAGACCACTAAGCTACCACTGCATCAAACTTTGACTGTCGGATAGATTTACAGCCAGGCTCACAAATTCCTTGCAGTATAACTTACGCTCTAACTGAAAGGGAGAATTCACATTTGCAACAGTATTCCGATGACATGCTGGCCATAGGATTTATAAGACCTTCTAGGTCCCCATCTTTGTCGCCACAATTTTTCAGTCCTAAGAAAGGAGGGGAACTTAGGAATTATATTGATGATAGAGCGCTAAACATGATTGAAATCAAAAATAGATATCCATTACATTTTACCTCAACCATTGTAGATCAGATTAAAAATGCAGTATATACATGAAATTGGATTTGTGAGGGGCGTACCATCATGTGAGAGTCCGGGAGGGTGATAAGTGGAAAACAGCCTTCCGGACCAATATTTGGTTTGTATGAGTACCTCGACATGCCTTTCGGACTCTGTAATGCCCCTGCTGCTTTCTAATATTTTATCAACGAGGCACTACGTGATTTTATTGATCAGTGTGCTATTGTCTATATTGATGATATTTTGATCTATTCCAACACTTATGAAGAACATGTTGCGCATGTCAAGGCCATTTTGCAAGCCTTATGACAACATCACCTCTTTGTGAAGATAGAAAAATGTAGTTTCCATGTTCAAGAAGTAGAATTCCTTGGGTAAATCCTAACTCCAAATGGGGTACAAATGGACACTAGAAAAGTTGAAGCTATTGTTCAGCGGAAAACTCTAGATCCCTTTTACCCCCCCCTGCTAAGTTAGCAGTAGATATAAGTGCAAAGAGTTTCAGATATGATATTAGCAACTGTTTAGCATCTTTAGGTCTCACTTACTGAAAGTTATCCTTTAAGCACTGGACTACACAATGTTTCAGTTGATTAAGAAAATATGGATAGTGTATCATTTTGGGAGAGAGTTTGTTTCTTTGATTACAAAGCAAATTCATTTGTGAGTAAAAAGTCCACCCCCTAAGTCCAAGGCCATTATGTTAGAAACTCTGCTACAAAAGATTAGCGATAACAGCATAGAAGACAGTTCAGCTGAAATGTGTTTCCGACTCATATCTGCTTTGGTAGCTCAAAGCTGGAAGAAACTTAGGAGAATGTTGACATCCCAAAGAGTGAAACATTGAAGTTCTAGATCTAAGGCCCAGCTAAAACAGGAGTTTGATAGGAATTAATGGCTCTGTAATCTAAACCTTTCTGTGCCAGTTCGCAGAGAAACTTACAGCATTGATTACTTTTGACCCCAGGTTTTAGATGCCATTCATACAATAAGTAGAGCATCAGTTTGATGCCCATTTGCGTCTCCTCTGAGTTCTTGAGACACATGCTGGATGGATGTTGGTAACAGCTGATTGTGCTAGGCCTGACGTTTTCCATCGTCTCCAGATAGATTCCAAATCATAACCTAAAGTTGACAAAAGGTGATCGGGGCAAAAGTGGATTCCTCAGGAGGTGAGGAAACGGTGGAAGAATAATCAGAGAAGCTATCAACAGTTCTAGTAAAATGTGAAATAAACCTTTGCTCTCCAAAAGGTAGTCAAGTTAAGTTTACTTGTTGACACCCACCTGGGCTATTATAAGCAGGAACATTGAGAACATCGGAAATGCATTTGCTCTCTTGCCTTTTTAATGAAGGAAAGGATCTGTTGCCCTCGCTCCTGGCTACGGACACCAACTGTAGGCTGACGAAAGTTGGTGGTTTAGACAAGAGGCAAATAGAACTATCTGCATGATCCAAAAGCTCCTGTCAGTCACAGAAATATCTAATGCTCCAACTTCTAATTATTGGGATCCTTCAAATATCTAGAGTGTCTGCAATTATAAAGGCATTGTCTGGCAGATAGTCTGTCACAATGATACCCTGTTATCCAAGCAGTAAACCATAAATCTCTGGCAGGAATTGCCAACATTTTCGATTTTTCCCCCCCCTACTTTAGTTACACTGCAATTTGCTGAGACACCCATTTTCAGATTAGTGCACCAGTTGAGTGTCATACATCTGACCACAAAGAAGCATTTAAGAAGCTTCAAATAATGTACGCAGGGATTTAATTCTTATTCTGACCATGTGTCTTCAATGTTTGCAGAGCTGCGCCTGCCTTCCCCAGCCCATCTTGCTGGTATCTGATTTGTAACCAAGTTCGATGAGGATTCAAAGATCTCTCTGCTGTTTCATGTTTCCATGCACTGTAATCACCACTGCAATTCTGTGTGAACTTCGTGAAATGAAGGAATCAGGAATAAGGTTTCAGTAAATCAGCCCTTCTGCAAATTGAAAGTCTTTAATTATTGAAGTGCTCAGTAATGGAGAAGTCCTGGAAATAAGGCTTGGATTGATAAGGCTGGGAGACTTACTAACCTCACAACCTGTCTGAGTGAAATCTGATTCCTGTTCAAGAATAAAACCATTTCTTTCTTTAATGGCCTAAATTTCCCCATGGGTAATCACAGACTTGTTGAAACTGAGTTGAACCCTGGAAGTCTAACTGCTTCTTATGAATCAAACTGAGTTTGGTCCACTGATCACAAAAACCTAATTTTCGAAGGATTTCTATGGCTTGAAGCAGCTGAGATCTGAGAAGATGAGGATCCTGAGACATGAAGATCATATGGTCTATCCTCATTCCTACAGTACTCAAGTATTTGTTCATTGGGTGATTGGGAGACTGAGAATAGCCCAAATACAAGTGTTGCAAATCCCTTTTTTGTTTTTTAATTATTTATTAATAAAATCACACCATATCAATACAAATTACTCCATTAATGGAGAGAGACATAGAGAACGGCATACAGTTGGCATTTTTGTGTTTATAGAATAAAAGAAAAGGAAGGTGTGTTTTTTGATGGCAACAGTTTCTCAACTGTAGCAGACACAGAAAGAAAAGAAAAAAGAGAAAAGAAAGGAAATTAAAAAGGACCATTGGGAGTGTGGGTCAAACTAGCAATGACAATCCTCCTACAAAATCACATTATGGCGGATATAGTCCATCAGCAACAATAATAACCTCAATCAGGGGGGTAATCAAAGAGACCTCTATGTATTCCCACTTTCTGTAAGATAGTGGGAGGAGGGGGAGGAAAAAGTCCACTTCCTGATCCATTGTAGCACACACAAATGTTAATAGCATGTGACGGCGAGTTTATGGGCGTGTAGCCGCAGGTGCTAGGAAGTGTTCAGAGATGTGAGTGAAGGAGTCCACCCTTCTTGGACCTTGTTTATGAGTTGCTCACACTTGGCCATCTTGTACATTTCAGACACAGACGCATAATGTATTGGTCTGTGCTGTGCCCTCCAGTGTAGCAGAATACAGATTTTCGAGGTGGTGAGGCCCATGGCCAGGAGGCATCTCATGTGAGTCGTCAGGGACGGGAGGTAATGGAGGAGAACTAAAGATCCATCAGTCGAAGAAGCATATGTAGGGCCACACTGAGTGAGTCCCATACAGAGGTCTAAAACGCAGACAATTCCGGACATTGGAAAATTATATGAGGCATGTAACACTGATCTTTGGGATATCTCCAGCAGGCTATGTGATGTAATAACCCAGCTTTCCTAAGTTTCAGAGGTGACCAGTACCAGTCATGAAGAGGCTTGAAGAGGGTAAGTTGCATCACAGATTCCCTAACCCCTTTATCCTAGTTTTTGACCACCTCAAACCAATCATCCTCATAGTAATCATTGCTAAGTTGGCATTGCCAAGTGGTGCATAGTTGTAGGAGAAGAGGTTGGGAATGGAGATTACACACTATTAGGCTATAGAAGCCCAGGGCTTCACCCTTGAACTGCTCCCAGTGGGTGAGGGATTACAATATTGGAGATTCCTCAACGCCCCCCGCAACCCATCCCAGAAGGGAGCTGAGTCGGCTGGAGAGGGAGTGCTTCAGTTGTCAATATTTCCACTGTTGGGAACTAGGTAGGTGGAATTCATCTTGCAAGGCCACAAAGGACTTTCACTGCCCATAAGCCAATAAATGATCAATAGGCAGGATGCTAGCCCATTTCCAGAGTGCCCATGAGATAGATCAGTCAGCCACGCCTATACTGGCATTATGCCAGGTGAGTGCTCACTTTTGGATCTACATGTTACTATGGAGGAGTGAAGGCACCTCAGACCACACTCTGATCTTGGTCTGTATAATAGGGTTAGTGACGCGGGACAGCAGAATGCCAAAGTCATAGAGCATGTGGAGCCTTGGGCCGGCATTCATGGCATGCTGTTTGTTATAGACCCATACGGGATGTCTTTTCCGGTCAGCCAGAGATCGTTGGAACAGGTGAAGTGCAATATGATGAGACCACCTCCACACTGTCTATAGGCACACAATTCCAACATTTTCAGCCTAGGCAGCATGTTTCCCCAAAATTAAGGATTTGATGTCCTTATCAATTTCTTGCAGGACTGAGGTTTTGACCATGAGGAGTGGTATACCTAAGACATATGCAAATCAAAGCATCACCACTACTTTAACTGCCTGGTCCCTACCCCACAGGGATATTTTTAGGTGTGTTTATTTCGTGTCGTCTTAATTTGTTTCAGTAACAAGTGGCTCAAGGTTGTCCGTTACCATCCACTTAAGGCTCCTGTTAATATACGCTCCCAGGTATTGGTTGCAAATTCTTAAGAGTGACTTCTCCAAACAAATTCCAGGTAACAAAGATAAGGGGAGAAACCTGGCATTCCCCAGTAGGCATTCTTCAAGTTCAGTTTGGCCATACAATCACCATACAGTTGTTCACTTCAGCCTATCTTCTAGAAGCAGGATCCCTTGCCTCTTGAAGTGACATCAGAGGGTCCATGTATTCATTTCCTTTGGATCACTGAATGGGAGGATTTTTCTTTCTTATTTAATATAAAAGAGAGGGTTTTGGATGTGTAACAGATTAGCAAACAGCTCTTTTTAGAGAAGGTCAATTACTTTGTGTTTCTGGGTAGTTGTTCTGTTTGTGTTAACAGCAGTTATTGAGGTTTCTGGTGCTGTTATAGGGAAGCAAAAACACCTGTCAAAACCCATAAGGTGTTGGCAGTTGTGGACAAACTCCAAGGTACGGCTCCTGAACCTTACTTTAGATGCAGATAGTATGCTCACCTGAGAGTCCCAGTTGAAAACTGCCCGGTACTTTAAATGGGTCCTTGAGTTCTCCTTGAACATTGCGGCTTCTGGTGGAGAAAAAGGAGATATTTTATTCTTGAGTCCAGCCACCTCTCCATCTAGTAACTTGAAATCTTTGAATCTTAAGAAAATGGGATGCATTTTAAAAAACTGTGTTACTTAAGCAGTCACAGACATGGTGGCTTGCTGTCCTCAGCAGACCACCATCCCTGTCATAGCGGCAATTTCCAATGGGGTGGCAAATTACGAGTTACATCATGAATATTGATGAGGTAGGTCATTTGAGACCCCATTGGGAGTCACAAACAGTGTAGTTGACATTGTTGTACTTTTGGTTTTGCGACTCACAAAGGAGTGCCAAAACATACAGTGGTACACCTGGCCTTTGGAGCAGAGGTGCAGTGGTCCAGCTGTAACATTTTCTCAGTTTAGGATTATACTGCTCCAGCCATCACCAAAAATGTACTACAAATGCATATATGCCTGAAAGCAGGAGAATGACAAAAAAAGTACTCCCGGTGCATAAAGCAAAGTCTACACTTTATAGATGGAAATCCACGGAACATGATCCTCGATGATGGTGAAGAACTTACGAATCTGGCTCACAGCAAGTAGCTGAAGCTGCTGAGAGGAATCAAAGGTAATCCTAAGGCAATAACTGCGGGAGTGCACAACCTGTACAAGTTGAAAGCCAGTAGTACTTTGAAGTTGTCTGCCATTGTCGTAAACAATTCAATCACTAGGAGTAAACTTGACAGTCTGCATGGTTGCAGAAAGTTCCTCATTAAAGGCATTACCTGGCATATTTACAAGCACCCAGTGCCACTGGAGCATCACTTTTTGTGGCGCTCTGGTGGCGCTGTGCACTGTGACATGTATACAAGGCAGTGCCACCTTTTCTTGCTTAACGTCACCTTGTAAATATGGGCCCCTCAGATACAGTTTCCTGCGGCAGAGGGGCGTGCAATGGGTGTTGCTGTGGGTGTTCCAACGCAACACCAATCGCTTTTGATGCTGCCCCAGATTTACAAGGAAATGTAAATCTGAGGCAGCGCCAAAAACTAATGCCACCCCACGGGTGGCGTTAGCATGGTGCAACAATGAGAAATACTTTTATTTCTCCTCGTTTTTGCTTTTTCTATGTGTGCTGCATTCTACAGCATACATGAAAAGGGCAAAAGGCCATTCATGGTTGTTTATGTGCAAGAAGGTGTTGCTTCCTGTACATAAACAATCATTCAATAATGATGATTCTGCAAATCGTCCTGGGCCCCAGAGGGGAAGTAGCCAGCATGGCGGCAACCTCCCAGTCGGAAGTTCGACATACAGGTTTTTCATTCCACCGAACTCATAATGAGGCCTTTAAATATGAACCACGTCCAAATTATTTTAAACAAAAATCTATTGTTTGTGATCCAACCAGGTCTAGAAAAACTGAGGGACACATTTACAAGAAAGTGGCGCATCAGTCCTGATGCGCCACGTTTCCTGTGTCGCCCTTGCCCCACCTAACAACACCATGGTTGCACCGTATTTACAATACGGCACACCATGGCGGTCGTTAGCACAACAGTGGCAACATTTTTGATGCTGTTGATGCGGTTTGCTGCAGTAGTATAAAAAATGTCCAGGATTCACATGGCAATCTAGGATTTGAGCCATTTTTATGTTTTGCCTGCACAGCGCTTGCGGTGGGCTTGCGGAATCTATTGTATTCAATATAAATCTTAAAAGAGGCTTGCATCCAGCCTCCTTGATTTTCATTGGTTCCTGTACTTGCCACTTACTTTTCCTCTGTTTCTATTGGCTGTAGCATGCTATTTCCTGTAGTTCCTCTCATGTGTTTTTCTTATCACTGTCTCGAGGCCCAAGTACTGTTTCATCCGCTTATAAGGGACTATTTTTTTAGGTTTTGTCTGCACATCGCTTGCGCTGTGCTTGTTCTTTAAGTGCCGGCATTTCTGTTAGGATGAGACAGCCATCAATCTTTCATTCCCCTCTTTTGAGGCTCATCCTGGTTTCCTATCATGCCAAACCCACTGCAGTACCCCCAGGGAACTTCCAAGCTTCTTTCCTGTTTTTCCCTGGTCACGATCTAGTCTTTTCGTGATATACCAGTACGAGCCCCTCTCTTGCCTCCACCTTGACTGCGATTGCCAGCCTGTGAAAAGTCACTCCTCAAGCACCCGCGTACCATATGGTAAGGCAGTTAAATTTCAAGTTAGTGGCCAGCAGTGACATTATTAGCCATGTAATACAAACAAGTGACAAAACAGTTTGATGATTGCTCGCAAACATATAAGCTATAAAGAAAAGAGCCTGTTCCAGCTTTTCTCACTAACAGTTCCTGTGCAAATCATCCTAACATCATTATTATGTCTGGTGTGTGCCAGTTCACTCCATTTATTTTCATGTCAAACGAGCCTGATTAGACGTGTGTGTCTCATCCAAATAGGACAATTGCTACTTGCTCTAATGGCAGTCCCTTGAGGCACTGATTTACTAGTTGCAGCAGCAATCACGTGCACAGTCTGGGCCTTTTCAAATAGCATTAAGCACTGAGTGGATCTGGCTGCCACCAGGGAACCCCACCTGCATCTGGTTGCCTGGGTCATCTGTTTAAGAATGTTAACGCCAATTACAGAAGCTAGGCTTGTTACCATCCTGCAGCCTTTGTTTCTAGAATTGAGTTCTACTTTCCCAGAGTTTAATGGATCACTGTTTTCATGTATTTTATTTATTTAAAATGGGTTTGTTTTAGCACAACAGAACCTGATTTGGTGGTACAAAATAACTGATCGGAACCTAGTTCCATAGTCGGCATCACAACACCAGAGCCACCTTTACCATTGGTACAACCAGCTAGGGTGGAAATTCTGCCAGAAAAGGTGGTGGCCTAGCTTCTCAATCTGCCAACTCTACTATTTGCCTTATTAATAACTAGTACAGAACTGTCAATGCATATGTTTTTAGAGGCTCTTGAACTATTGCTCTAGCAAAGGCTTATTTTAACTCATCTTCTCGTAATTTCTCCAATGCCCCTTTCCACCCTCAAAATCACAACCATACTAAAACATGTTTCTTGCATTTTTATTTGGAGAACGTGGTCGGCTGCATTTCATTTTAGTTAAATCCTCCACCCTTTACCTAATCTCCCCAATGTATAGTACCATCAGTAACAGCACAATATATTGCCTTTCTCAATAAACAAGCCATAGCACTTTCACAGAATTTCAATAATTCAAATTGGACACCTGCTCACCAAGCTACAATTTACAACAAAAACAGCTTATTAATAATCACATAGGCGAAACCTAATGCATTTACCAATGCTTTCTTTAAATTATTGCCACGGTCCTTTACTGTGGAAACTTGAAAACAAATATGTTTTTAAACAGAACCGCCACCCCTGTGTTCCATGTTAGTTCATTTACGATATACAGTCTGTTATGAATTAGTACTGGTGGGCTTGACCACTGCATCTCCCTGTGAATCAGCAGTACTTCCCCCTTAGAAGTATACACCATGCTTTAGTAATGTCAATTATTATGGTGTCCATGAGATTAAGGGCCTGTGGCATTATTTCCTAGGATTCAGGGTTAAAGGTCATATGATGTCACTTCCTGTGATGTAATTGAGTTTTGAGGTCACTTCGGCTACCCCTGATGTTTTAATGAACCATTGTTCATGTCCACAAAGGCCTGATGTATGCAAATAAGCCTTTGTTCTACTCCAGAAGAGCGCATCCTGAACAGCAAGGCAAGGTTCATTCCAAATGGGAACACAGGCAAGCCCAGACAAGTTTCGGCCTACTTGACCTCGTTAATGTGTTATTTTTCATCTTTCACTGGAATCAAACGCTTCACTGAGGTCGACCATCATTTTGACCCAGTAAGAAGTTTGATTAACCATACACAATTATTTCAGCACCACCCCAACAATTTAGGCACCATGACCAATGTGTCCACTAAAGAAAAACCCCTATCAGTTTTCTTATCAGTGAAAGTTTCAAAGCTTTATTATATAAACACAAAGCTAATGTCATGAAAACTGTGCGCAAAATCAAATTATAAAGATAAATCAACACCATTGGCTACCCAAAACAGCATAACAAGCTTATTCAAATTAGCTTCAACACAATTAAGCAAGAAGAATAATACATATCATTAAGGAGATAATCTGTGAGACGGAAATATATCTCAGACCAGACTGTGTTAGCATTTGTCAAGCCAAATTAAGCAGAATACACAGTTCTGGAGTGCACATAGGTTGTCCCTATGACTAACCAAATTAGCACATGTATGTGTGGGAATGGGATAACACACGCGGGAAAAATACAAAAGAGGCAAAAATAATTTAGAAAATAATCTATCTAGGGCTACAGAATACTAACTAGTAAAATATAATAGGTGAGTGTCAGCATGCTAGCTTCTATTCTAGAAAAAGGAAAACATGTCAAGGGAAATGCAATCAACAGGGAGATATACCTCTCCTAGAGTCAGCATTCAATGATTATTCATCAGCAAAGAAAGTGGATCATCAGCAAAGTCTGGTCAGAAGCACTATCAGGGAAGTGCAGAAAGAGAGCTGCACAGGATCAAGGGCTCCCACAAGCCAAGGAAAAACTGACTAAAACTTATGAAATCCACCCCTAATTAGAAACACGTCATATACTTTGATTCATCAGTTCAGTGGCCCCACATCAATCGAAAGGGGAAATGTCCAATCAAATTAGCGACATGTCTTCAGATTGCAACAGTCCGATATTTTCTCAGGTTTGGTCTGAAGTCAACTCCTCTTTCCATGTGAATCCAAAGAGTCAGTTACAATTTACTTTCACTCACAACAAATTCTTCTCAGGGTATACAATGGACTGGTCTCAGTCCCATGTGAATCTGCATGTTACTTGAAACAAATTTACTTCACAGGCCTAAGTGTTCTGGACCAAGGTCACTAAACTAAAAGTCTCTGTACAACTGAACAAAGAACCTACTTCTGGAACAATTCATGTTAGAAAGAAAAATAAATCATTACTTTACGTGACTGCAAATATGAGCTCTGTGGCTTAGTTATGCTAACACAAGAAATATAAATGCATTAATATACTTGTTAATAAACGCACATAATATGCAAACTTATAAATTTAACATTATCTATATGTCATCAGAAAGAATAAAACATTTAATTATAAATTGCAAACTTAATGCATCACAATAAATATAATAGATATTTTTATCCATGTCTATTTAAACTCATAAACCACACATTAAACATAAAGAATGCAAATTAGTTTTAATGCTAGCGGTTAATCTAGTGTCTAAAATATACTTTTGCATCATTTATTTTTCGTTATCACATTGTTAAATCCATTGGACACAATTGTGACCAATATAAGTGAAAACATGAACACTTTTAAAATATGTGTCAATGCAGCCTTTCATGTCAGGCTGTTAAATATGAGACATAATTTGTCACCTTCTACTCACGTCTGGGTCACTAAAACCATTATTAGAATTTACTCTCCAACAGACCTTGTCAATGTAGTGTAGTTTTCTGTATCCCACATCTGAGCATAGTACAAGTCATATATCAGCAAACATTTGTTTTAATTGCTACAAATGCACATCAAACTACGTAGGAAATCATGATACAGGCCCACATACAAAGACAGAAAAGCTGTGCGTGTATAGAAGGCATAGGGTCTATGGAGAAGCAAAAGGAGAAGAAGCAGCATACTACTCATGGACGTCATTTAGGGGTCACCAGGGGTCGCAGCTGCGACGCCTAGCTTGCCCCTTGCGACCCCTGGCACTTCCTTTGTGACCCCTGGCCTCAGCGGTGGCAGAATAAGTGCCAAGAACACAGGGAGGGTGCTTAGCATTCCTTATTTTCAGACCATTTTCCTTTATAATAATAGCAAATAATATTTTATTATTTACTATTATTGTAAATGAAAAGGAGCTCACTTAGCTTGAATGGGACCATTGGTGGCAGTTGTGGCAAGTACACATGTCTGTAAATATATGTTGTATGCATTCTTGCAGGAGAGAGTGTGTTTGTGAGAGAGAGCGTGTGTATGTGTGAGCATGTGTCTGTGTGTGTAAGCTTGTGTGTGTGAGAGAAAGTGAATGAGTCAGTGACAAGTAATGAGTGAGATTATTCTATGACGCAAGGCAAAGCTGCACTAAACATGATGCGATGCTTGCATCAATGGATAAGAGAAAAATGCACCATTTGTACTAGCGTATAGTGCATTGTTTCCCAACCTGTGTGCTAGTGCTTTTTTGGCAGCCACGCGTCAGAGCCCAAATCCTTGCGGAATTGTGCAAGTATGTGTGCATTCTCTGAAACATACGTTTTGTACAGGAAAAAATTCCTTCAGTACAAAAACTATGCTTTAAGGCTTTTCCCACTTTGTATGTTTGCTGTACAATGCAGCACACATGCAAATTTGGAAAATAAAGAGAAAATAAACATTTCTACTCATTATGCCTGCCTGCCTTAAAGAGTCATAAGATTTTGCCACAAATTCCCCTCTACCAATGTTTGTAGATAGGGATTTGCATCAAAACCCATAGGCGGCTGCATGAGAGCGCCCATGCAGTACGCACGGATCGACAAACGATGCAAAATAACACAAAGCAGTGTATCAGAATTTGCTTTGGATATTAAATACCACCCTAATACAAAAGTGACACAAAAACAGTGCAAAGCATTTACAAACATGGGACTGACTGTCAATAATTATAAGTGAGATTAAGAGGGGATGCACTTGAGTGAGAATGATTAAGAAGGAGTGCAAGGGGGTGCAAGAGAGTGGGAAAAAAATAATGGTCAACGGTTATATAATGTCACTTCCTGTGATGTCATTAACGTCAAAGGGTATGTGGTGTCACTTCTGCTACCTCTGGCATTTTCTTAAATCGATGAGCATGGTATTACTGTATCTCAAATCTATAAATACATGTATCATTTCTTTGGCTGAGCAATGAACTTAGGAATTTGTTCTAGAATTAGCAGATAAGAGTATTTACTTGCTACTAAGTACTACTGCTGTTTGGATAAAGGACATTTTAATTTTAACTGAAAGTGTATTCTAGGATTAAAAAGTTAAATATTAATTTTACCCTATGTGTTATAAGGAAAACTATGGTCCCATTGTAGGTCCTAGAAACATTTAGATGAGAGTAACTTTCTGAAACTGTTTTCCTTCTTTCTAAAATGCAGTGTTCTCCAGATTCAGTACAAATTAATATTTTCTACAGGAGAAAAGACCCCTGTGTACTGTTATTGAATCCCTATATTTAGCTCTTATATAGCTGGCAATGGCCCTTCTTGTTCTTAAAGCGACTTTTGTCAAATAGGAGCTTCTAAATTCAGGACTGCTGCGTGCGTCTATACATTCAGAAATGTTGCTTTTCGACTTCAACTTGTTTCCGGAATTCAGTCGTGTACGTAAAGGGTGCTTTGCACGTCTCCCATTGACGGTATAAGACTTGACTCTATGGAATTTCTGGGACCTCTGTGTTTTGCTAACTTATTTAATTGCCTTATAAAAAGTCTCTGCTCTTAAGTCATTGAAGACAGAGGTATTCATATGCCATCAGGCTTCCCAACCCTCATTCTTACCTTTGTATTTTTGTTTGAATTCTTCTGCTGTCAGACTGATGTAATATGTTTTGGGTATTTATTGAAGAGTGCACTAATTTAGCTCCTAAAAATATTAAACTCAGGGGCATATTTATAATCCCCTAGCGCCAACTTGCGCCACATTAGAGTAATTTTTCCACGCCAATGTGGCCCAACGAGGCCAAAATCCTCGTGCCATATTTACAAAGTGCATTGCGCCACTTTGTAACCCTTTGAGCTACATTATGCCTGCGCCAGGCATAGTGTATGCAAAGGGGGTCGTTCCCACATTAGAGGGGCCTAAAAAATGGCGCACGGAAATCTAAGAGATTTCCTTGCGTCGTTTTTTACGGCAGTTTTAACGCCTGCTCAGAGCAGGCATTAAAGGGGGCTTCCATTATTTGTAATGGCCCCCTATGTACTCTGCAGGAGTAGCGCCAGTATTTTGGTGCTACTCCTGCAGACTACATCAGTAGCATCAATAAAAGTAACGCTATTGCCCCCTACCCTGTGCCATGGTGGGCCGTATCTTACATACGGCTCACACATGGTGGCGTTAGGGGCACAATGGGCCGTATCTTAGATACGGCTCACACATGGTGGCGGTAGGGGCACAAGGAAAGTGGCGCTGCACTAGGTACAGCGTCACTGTTCTTAAATATGCCCCTAAATGCATTATCCTATATTGTTAAATAGAACACAGATAGAAATATCTACCCAGTGGTAGAATTGCACAACACATGACCAGGAATTTTGGATCAAGTCATGGCTTCTCTGCTTGACCAAACTGTGTGCTCCTTGCCATACTACTTTAATTCGCTGTACCTAATTTTCCTTAATCATCACGTTGAAAAGTGTCCTACAGTTTTTGGTCTCAAGATCTATGTGCTACAAATCTGTCACTCATATACGTTTTAATAAGCAATAATGATCTTCATATTTAAGAACAACACACTGATCTGGCTCTTGATTCACTATCGGCATTATTGTCTGCGCATGGCACCATTCTCAAGGCCAGTGGCGGCTCCTCATAAGTGGGCGCTGGGGCTCCGCCCCCTTTATATTTCCACTAAATGCTTTTTAATTTTGTTTGTAACTGTTCAAAAAATAAAGGTAAACTGAGGGCAGCTCTTCAACAGCACTTATCTCAGTCGCACTCTCCTCGTGTAATCCTTATCAGATGTTGCAGCTATCAGCAGGCTGCGCAGCCTGCCGTCAATCACAATTTGCCGGGTTGACGAGCTCACAGCCCTGAGGCCTGTGATGTCATCAGCTCGGCAAAATCAATGTCCCCGAGTCTAAGCTCCACCTTCTGATTATGTGGGTGTAAAGTTAGCCTCCGGGCGCTTGAGGGTGAAGCCCTGTAGCACCACAGGCTACATGTCAATCAGGGGCTGGAGCCAAGCCACCCCACCCTTTCACCAATCGTCACAGGGTGGGGTGGGATCAAGTCTCTCTGACCCCCACCTCGTCCTGTGACGAGTTGTGAGAGGGTGGGATTAGAGGCTGCAGGCGCAACAAAGGCATCGGAGTTTGCGAAAGAGTTTTGAATATACGATGCCGCTGCGCTCGTTCCTGCTTCCCGCACTGGCCCTCTAGTGCAGTGATTCCCAAACTGTGCGCCGCCACGTTGTTTTCTTCTGTGTGAAGGAGGTGGATAGAATTTCTCTCAAGTAATGAATCATCACTAACATATACGCAGCTGGCCATATGGTTTCACTTGGTACTGGACGGATGAGCGCTGAGCTGCACTATGCACAGCGAAGAGGGCCCGTCTATTATAAACTTCAGCTTTAATCTTCTAGAAACTTTGACCTGTAAGTTAATTTTGTATTTTCTGTTAGTATGTATTCTTATCAGATTGCTTGCTTCCTATGCTACAAAAGACTCACGTGTGTCTGAGCAGCAAACATCAATTAAGACTCAAACATAAAAATGAAAATTAAATACATTAACAAGGGAATATAAAGGGAATATAAAGGGTACGTTAAAAGTGATTATTGCAAAATATATCGTCTATATTGTCTAAAATGCACTTTGTAGATCTGAACTTTTGTAAACTTTATGATTCCTATTTTCTATTTGTTTGTTAAGGTGGTTAATGTTTTTTAAAGAGGTGAAAAGGGGCCTGTAATTAATATTGCAGATGCTTTGTGCTGAAGTCGTTTTAGTGTCCAACAAGGAGGAAGTCCATGTCCTTTCCTGAGAAATATATATCATGAACGAGTGAGCGAATTTGCAGTCCTGGCAGCTACATTGTCTGATCTACATGTCCTCTGTCAAATCTTTTTGTGGAAAATGATTACCTGTAAACACATTTATGATAGATGACATTTATTTACTAAGAAAGTGTGGACTAAAATGAAACAAACATTAGGGAATTCTACCAATTTGTTTTCCATCATTATACATGAAGGAAAACTCCTCCTGTGATAATGTTGTGAAATAAAAACAGCACTGTAGTTTGAACCATGCTTGCCCTCAAACAATGCTGCCTACATTTCCAAAATGAAGACAATATTTTTGAAGAAGGATACCTGATACAACAATCAAGAATGTATTGTACTTGTGGGAATACAAAACATGAACATAGTTTACATTTTGAGTGCTTTTATGTTATTGCATTAAAAGACCTCAGCTTTTTAAACATTACATTACTTTGCTTTGATAAACAAGGTAGGTTACTGTATCTGAGACCCGTTCCACAATTGAAGATGAATATAAAGGTAATTAAGTGCCTTGTGTTTGTATGAAATCTAATGCATGATTAATAAACATTGCTTAGGCTGAGGCCGTAGTTCCCAAACTGAGCGCCACAGCACCCCAGTGCCCCTGGCTGGTTTTGGTTGCGTATGTCCAGCTCCGGGATGAGCGTGCATGAACATCAAACAGATGCACTGTATGACCTGACGGCACACACATATGTGACAAGGGAGAGAAGACATATCCTTGCATTGCACACACTATTCTTCATACCTTCGTCTCAATTTTTTTCAGGGATTAAATGGGAAGTACTACAGAGGCCAGGCTTACAATCCCCACCACCACTGTCCCCTCCGCTGCCAAAACAGGTGATGTAATGGGGAGCCGCACGCAATGGTCAAGGGAACCACGAGTCAAAAAAGTTTGGGAACTACTGCTCTAGTGCATCGCTGTGCTGGAGTGGGAGACTTCAGGGAGTGTGACTCGAGTTTGCCTCAGGTACAAGAAAATAGTTTGGCAAACCAGACGGACTCTCTGCTTGGCCCAATACGTATAGGCACGTGGGGTGGATGTAGGGGGGATGTGCCTAAAGTTTATTTGCCCGTCACTTTAAAGTAACTGCACATAATAAACATGCCTTAGACGAAAAAGAAATGCATGTGTCTTTATCAAGCGTACTAGTTTACCTCACACTCTCCTGGCTTACAAACAGGTTTAGTCATCTTACTTCCCAGGCACCCTCACATTGTTCTCAAGTCTGCTCCCAGTGAGTGTCTCCCGACTGCAGGCCTGCACTCCTTCACATCCACATAGTTAAACACCAGTGGCACTGGACCCCACCAAACCTTCCTGTCCCAGCAGGAGATCGAGGGCTTCGAGAATGTAGGAGGGGCATAGGGAGGGTTGCAAGGATTGGGCGCAGCAGAGCGGACTTCAGGGCCGGGCATAGGGCATGAAAGGTGAAGAGAAAGTGCGAAATGGAGAAGGACCGCTCCCAAGCTAGAGAGGCAGCAAGCTGGAAAAGCGGGAAGTGCAGGAAGCCTACCTGTAGGGTATTCCTGGGTGTCTGGAAACATGGAGAATTGCCTGATAATTCCATGTTATTGGAAATGTAAAGTTTCCACTGCTGGATATTTGCAAACCGTTTTCACATGAAGTGTACGACGACTACACCAGCCAGGATGCATTATGTTTCAGAACGCTTTACTGGCATGAAAAGACAGACACGAACGACAAAGTAAACACAGTACCTAATATGCTTTACAGACTACACTTTTAGTGTGTTATTTATTCTTATTGTTGTCTGTGGACAGTGTGGTTTTGATATCACCATTATTTTGTCTTTGTGCGACTGATGGTTGTCTGGTCTTTGCTGGTGCCTGTCACTGTGGCCGATGTTTTCTGTGCGCAGCACTCCTTACAGGTTGTTTCTTTGCAACTACTATTGTACTTTTAATTTCTCCTCAGGCGACAGCACAGACTTACTACATAAACATAGTTTCTTTGCTCTTGCACACATTTGTGTGCTTCAAGCTGGATTTATTTTTCTGGAAGTGGGAATTCCTGTCTGTTTGAGCTTCAGATGACATTTATATGAGCAGTGTGGGGGTGAAGAAGAGTGTGGATGATAAGAATGTGGCTGTCATAATGGGGTTTTAGATTACTGTTTCTGTATTTTTTTGAGTAATGGCGGTTCTGGGTGCTTGTATCTGAGATACGGAGGTTACGTGTGAAAAAAGGGGGAGCTGTGAGTGACTCAGTCGTGTATGTTTGTAAGAGGGCTGTTGGCGTGTTTGGTGACTCTTGGCAGGTGTGTTTGTGATGACATGGGCATGCTGGCCTGAGTGAGGGAGTGATCCCAGTGTGCTTAAAACTCAGTTTTTTATGTGTGTGACTATTTTGTGTCGTGTCTGTTTAGTGTATTCGTTAGAGGTTTTATGTTCAACCTGTCTGTGATGATTGTGCTTTTGGGAGTTTGAGTTGTGCTGATTTATGTTTAATCTGTGTGTCTGTGTTGCATGTGTTTGCAGTATGCCTCACTGATAGATCGAGGTAATGCCTGCAGTGTGCATCCATAAATTGCAACATCGCGCTCTCTCCCCTGGGGAGATTTGGAACAGTAAACCCTAATTGTACATTTACTTGCTGCAGAGGAAGATGTTAGCAAAAACACAGGTCACACGTGTACCTAAATATATTTCGCTTCTAAACAAAAGTGATAAGGGGAACACATGCTTCAAGCGTAATCATCTGAGATCCCTCTAGGCAGGGTTCAATTCCGTTGTTTATTAGGTTGTTTAAATCATTACAGAAGGCAACTAACAAATTACTGAGCAAGTGTATACCCACCTCCAAATGCCAGCCATGTGCTCATTTTTTCCTTTTTAATTCCAAACTCAGTCCAGACCGGTAAGGTCTTGCAGGCAACACAATGACACATAGGTAATACAGATTGTTCTGTTATCAATACAGTCACTATCTGCCCCTTGCACAGAGAGCTGTCAGGGCTATGATAAAGCGGAGCTCAGGTAGTTCCTGTGCTACCCACAGCAGGGTAGTTTGCATCCTGGGGTACCCACAACAGAGATACAGAGAGGTGCAAACTTTCATAACCTGCCTATGAACAGCCACACTTAAGTGATAAGGAAAGAGCCAAAAGAATTGCCTCAAGTAAAGGATACTTCTCACAGTGAACAGCAGACTGCCGTCCCAAAATGTACTTCCCCCAGCCCCATCCAAACCATCTTCTAAGTGTCTGCCTCCGGAAAACTTGCTAGCAGCCCCTCTCCACAAAAGGACCTAATCGAATTTCTAAAGGTGCCTGTCTACTCTCTCCGGCTTCCCTGTCTAGATCTCCTTCCTCATGCCTCAGTAATGTCAGAAACACATTTCCACCTTCTGCGAAAGCAACCTCATCCCCAGCTTACGCACATGGACAGGCCATGGACTTTCAAAATAGAACCCACAGGCCTCCATTACTCTCTTTCACTTATACTTATCCATCTACCACACTGATAACATGCAGAAAAAAAGCATCACATACACTTGGGACGTTAGCACTGGGTATCTTCTTTAGCTTGTCCTCTTCTGATTATTAAAACTAATGATTTTAGTCTGCACCAATGATACTAAGTTTGTGTGAAATTTCATTTATGTGGTATAATATCGAGAATTTCACATTACACTTATGTGAAATTGCCAAAATTAGACCATTAAGCCATGTTGCGTAATTATGCTGCATTTGCAGCAGAATTATAGAGCGAGAACAACACAGAACAGTGAGAATGCAACCTACTGTTGATGGAGCACTTGTGTTTTTTTTTTTTTTTTTTGCATGAAATGTGTCATTGCATCACAACTGGATGGTGATGCATGTACTAAATGCTTCATTTGTATTTTATGCAGTTCTGCATATTTTCACATCATTTTCCCATAATTGTGCCTAACTATATAAAAGCAAATTTCACGAATTTTACTCACCCCTAATTGTTACTAGCCCAGTCCTGTCAAGTCACCATGTTTCCCTAAGCGTCTTGCATTACAGAGGCTGCAGGCTGCACATGCATCTTTAGGCTTTCCTTACCCTGAAAGCCTGTTTGCTCACTAATGGAAAAATGATGGTTCCTTTTACGCCCCATCACTTTCAAATTTCACCAGCCGCCACTGCTCAGGGCATGGGTGGAGTTCTCAAAGTTTCATGCTCATGTTTAAACTAATATTTGTTTTGATAAATGCCACTTGATGCATTGGTATAATCTGATCTACTCAGCCGAAAACCAAAGTTTAAACAAATCTTTTTTTTTTTTCATTTGAAGTCCTTATTTTTTAAAGATATTTGTTGCATGATTTACATGCCAATTGTTTTGAGGTTAAAGTCAGAGCTTTGACTCACAAGGGCAAGAACCCTGGCTCAGCACTCCGGGGTGATCAACCGCTCCAGTTTCTCTGTGCTTGTCCCACACAGGGTTGTAGCTTGGTCAGTAAGACTGCAGGGGTGTGAGCTTCAGATTTTTCTGACAATCAGGCTGTCATATAATGTTTAAATACATTATATGACAAGCAGGGTGCATGGAAGGGGCCTAAGGGGCAGTAGAAAGAGAGAGAAATGCGGATTGGTAGGGGTACTAAGTGAGAGAAAACACAATGGGGCAGATTTAAGAAAAGTATCACTGCACCCAGCGCAACGCCACTTTTCTTGCGCCCCCTTAGCGCCCCCCTACAGCCATCATGTGTGTGCCATATTTAAAATACGGCGCACCATGGCACAGGGTAGGGGGGAATAGCATGATGTACTGTTCAGGGTTAGCACCAACATTTTGGCGCTAACCCTGAACAGAACATGGGGGCCCATTTAAATAATGGTGTGCCCCGTTTAACGCCTGCTCTTAGTGTTTAGATTTCTTTGCGCCATTTTTTTGCCCCCATAACAGGGGAATGCCCCCCTTGCATACATTATGTCTGGTGCATAATGTGGCGCAAGGGGTTACAAAGTGGCGCAATGCATGCATTGCACCACTTTGTGAATCTGGCGCAGTGATTTTGGCCTCGTTGGGCCACATTAGTGTAAACAAATTATGCTAATTATGGGGTAAGGAGGCGCTAGGTCCTCTTAAATCTTATAAGGTTTTCAAAGTTGTAGGTACATAGGTACATTGTATAAAAAAACTTAATAGTAGATGTAACCAAGCAAATCAATCACTCTTGGAAGAGAGTGATTCAGTATGTGTGAGGCATCCCTTTCTTTTGAGCGCCCATCTTACATTAAATGTACATATCTTAATGCTCTTCTCCTATAGCCAGATCCGTTTCTTTTCTTTATGGACTATGAATCCATAGTTTCAGCAATCTCATTTTCAACCCTTTATCAGGATAATTGATATTTTTAGTCATCCATCCACCCATCCATTCATTCAACAAATGAAAGTGAATGATGAAGAATAAGGGACTGGTGGAGCTCAGAATATGCAGACGAATCTGCTCAGATCAGTTCAGCAATGGAGCATATTAAATGATTGGGCTGAATGGGAAGCCCTCGGCTGCCCCTTGGATATTCCAGCATGGGCACTGTGCAGAGGATGTGAGAAGTGCCAATATGCATCTGTATGATAAAGGCTTGGGAGGAGATGAAGTACAAAATGTGTAACCTTTATATATCATGAAACATTGAATCTGAGCACTTGCATAGAATACCCCCGAAATCAGGAAACAAGAAGCCCTAAACCGGTAGAGTGGATGCCCTACGCCCATATGTTAGCCAGGCTGGGTTAAGGGGCAGTATGCCCCTAGAGGCGTAAGGTCACTAGTGAGTCTGCTCAAATTACTGTCCATACAAAGTACAACTTAATTCCTCCAGGAATCTTTTAAGTCTAGTTTCCACCACTGTGGGACATGTTAAGAATTTAATAGGCTCACACATTTTTCTTGCATCATGATATATGAGCCACATTTTTATTGCTTTATAATGTAATAGCAAAACCGGCACTGGAGGTTAGTTATTATGCAATGGTGTTTCATTAGTGAGGTGTAGTGGCCAGACAGGTCGTCATTGCTTATCAGAAACCACTACTTTATCGACAAAGAAATGATGAAATCACAATCACAAAAAAACGAAAACTGCATTAGAGATCTGACCTTGCAATATGCCCTGCACTTTTGTGTACATTTCCTGTATTGGACCTGCTTCAAAGAACTCCTATAATAGTAGATAAGGGCACCACGGTATAAAGAGAACATGATTTGCCCAGGATTTAAAAATTCGATCCACTATGAGAAACAAGACTTCATTACAGGACTGCTCATTAAGGGCAACTGGTTTACTGTTAAAGACAATCAGGGGCATATTTATACTCCGTTTGCGCCGGAATTGCGTCGTTTTTTTTGACGCAATTTCGACGCAAAACTAACTCCATATTTATACTTTGGCGTTAGACGCGTCTAGCGCCAAAGTCCATGGAGTTAGCGTCATTTTTTAGCGTGGACACCTACTTTGCGTTAATTATATGCAAGGTAGGCGTTCCCGTCTAAAAAATCGACTCCGAGGCATGTGCGTCGGATTTATACTCCCGGGAAAAATTCACGCCCGGGAGTGGGCGGGTCAAAAAAAATTACGTACGGCCGCTTTTGTGCCGTTTTTTAGCGCCTGCAAAAGGCAGGCGTTAAGGGACCTGTGGGCTCTGAAGGAGCCCAGAGGTGCCCTCCCATGCCCCCAGGGACACCCCCTGTCACCCTTGCCCACCCCAGGAGGACACCCAAGGCTGGAGGGACCCATCCCAGGGACATTAAGGTAAGTTCAGGTAAGTGTTTTTTTTTTTCTTTTTTGTGGCATCGGGGGGCCTGATTTGTGCCCCCCTACATGCCACTATGCCCAATGACCATGCCCAGGGGACAGAAGTCCCCTGGGCATGGCCATTGGGCAAGGGGGCATGACTCCTGTCTTTGCTAAGACAGGAGTCATTTCTATGGGGGTTGGGAGTGAAAAAAAATGGCGCAAATCGGGTTGAGGCGAAAAAATTGCCTCAACCTGACTTGCCCCATTTCTTGACGCCCAAGCCCCATATCCCCCTACGCCGGCGCTGCCTGGTGTACGTCGTTTTTTTTTAACGCACACCAGACGGCGCCGGCGGCTAACGCCGGCTAACGTCATTCAATAAATACGGCGCCCGCATGGCGCTTCAGAATGACGTTAGCCGGCGCTAATTTTTTTGGCGCAAAACTGCGTTAGCGCCGTTTTGCGTCAAAAAGTATAAATATGGGCCTCAATCTCTTTGAAGACGACTGTTGATGTAAATGCATGCACCATGACACATGCGCATATGTGTGGTATCACATATTCTTTACACATCCTGCCACATTTTGGCGTTTTAAATTTACCACTTTTACCTTTAAATTACCCTGCCAATAATGCAGATGGTGAGGCTGATGATAAGGGGAACGCTGTATCCAATTTTTGAGAGGTCTCTTTGTTTAAGGAGATCTTACAAAATGTTAAGGGCCTTATTTATACTTTTTGGTGCAAAACTGCACTAAGGCAGTTTTGCCCCAAAAAGTTTTGCACCGGCTTGCACCATTTTTTAGCACCAGCTGGGCACCATATTTATGGAATGGTGCAAGGCGGTGCAAAGGGTAGGCTAGCTTAAAAAAAAATACCGTTAGGCAGTTTTGAGTCAAAATAAATGATTCTGACCAGATTAGCATCATTTATTGACGCTAAGGGGCATATTTATACTCTGTTAGCACTGAATTAGCGTCATTTTTTTTCTCTGATTCAGTGCAAAACTAACTCCATATTTATACTTTGGTGCTAGACCCGTCTAGCGCCAAAGTTATGGAGTTAAAGTCATTTTTTGGAAGTGGAAACCTACCTTGCCTTAATGAGATGCAAGGTAGGTGTTCCTGTGCAAAAAAATGACTCTATGGCCTTGACACCATATTTATACTCCCATGTAAAAATGTTGCAAGGGAGGGAGGTGGGGTAAAAAAATGGGGCAAAGCTTGCTTTGCCCCATTTTTTAAGACCTGGGTCAGGGCAGGCCTTAGGGGACCTGTGGCCCTATTTCCATGGTGGAACACCATGGAATAAGCCCAGAGGTGACCTCCCTAGGCCCTAGGGGCACCCCCACCCACACTAGAGGGACTGCGAGGATGGGGGACCCCATCCCAGGTAAGTATAGGTAAGTGCATTTTATTTTTTAAAGTGCCATAGGGGGCCCTGAAATGGGCCCCCATACATGGCACAGGGTGCAATGGCCATGCCCAGGGGACCCCTGTCCTCTGTGCTGGCCATTGGGGTGGTGGACATGACTCCTGCCTTTTCTAAGGCAGGAGTCATGTGGCATGGTAGGTTTAGCACCATAAAATGACGCTAATCTGGTTAGAGTCATTTTCTTTTACTCTAACCTGCCTAAAGCCATTTTTTGGTGTTAAACCCTCTTCTTCTATACTGCCAGCCCCACCCGACTAAAGTAATTTTTTAAAACTCTAGCCTACCCTTTGCACCGGCTTGCACCATTCCATAAATATGGTGCCCGGCTGGTGCACAGAAATGGTGCAAGCCAGTGCTAAACTTTTTGGTGCAAAACTGAGTTAGTGCAGTTTTGCAGCAAAAAGTATAAATAAGGGCCAATATTTTGTAAGTTCGCGCCACTTTTGCGTCATAAAATGACATTAATGCGGTGCAAAAAAAGTTTAAATCAGGGCCTTGGTGCTAGATGGGTCTAGCACCAAAGTATAAATATGGAGTTAGATTTGCACCGAATTAGAGTTAAAAAAAATGACGCTACACCAGGCATAACGTATGCAAAGGGGCGTTCCCCCATTGGGGGGAGTGAATAAATGGCGCAAAGCGATCTAAAAACATTTCTTTGCGTTATTTATTTCAGCACTTTTTGACCCATATTTATACTTTTTCACACAAAACTGCGCTAACACACTTTTGCGTGAAAAAGTTTACCACCGGCTAGTGGCATTCTAAGACACCGACCGGGGGTCTTATTTATGGAATGGCGCAATCCAGCGCAAAGGGTGGGTTAACGTCATGGAAAATTACGCTAGCCGGGTGGGGTGGGGGTGGCGGTATGGGAGAATTGGGTTTTGCACCAAAAAATTACGTTAGGCTGGATAGAGTAAAAAAAGATGACTAACCAGCCTAGAGTCATTTCTTGACGCAAAACCTACCATACTACATGACTCCTGTCTTATAAAAGACAGGAGTCATGCCCACCACCCCAATGGCCAGCACAGGTGGACAAGGGTCCCCTGGGCATGGCCATTGCACCCAGTGCCATGTAGGGGGGCCCATTTCAGGGCCCCCAATGCCACTTTTAAAAAAAATACTCACCTCTACTTACCTATACTTACCTGGGAAAGGGTCCCACATCCTCCGCTGTCCCTCTAGTGTGGGTGGGAGTGTCCCTGGGGCATGAGGAGGGCACCTATTGACTTATTCCATGGTGTTTCTCCATAGAAATAGGCCCACAGGTCCCCTAACCCCTGCCCTGACCAAGCTTAGCGCCATTATTTAGGCCCGCCTCCCTCCCGTGCACCATTTTTGCACAGGGGGATAAATAAGGCACCTGGGCCTTAGGTCATTTTTTGCCCGGACTTGCATCTCATTGACGCAAGGTAGGTTTTCACAGTAAAAAAATGACTCTAACTCCATAACTGGCCCTAGACAGGTCTAGTGCCAAAGTAAAAATTTGGAGTTAGTTTTGCGCTGAATTAGTGTAAAAAAAATGACGCTAATTCAGCGCAAAGCAGGTGTTAAAAGGAGGCACACCATTGATTACAGTGGACCTCAATAGGCTTTGCAGGATTAGTGTAAATTTTTTTAATGCTAATCCTGCAAACCTCCGAACTAGCTGAAACGAACTGAGGCTGTGCACCGAAGCTAAGGAAAATTAGTTTAATAGTATGTGCGACCGGGAGGGAGACTCACACCAAATGCCGTCAGCACTGTTCCACAATCAAACCATAGCGTATGCTCTTAATTACGAGGCTACACATACGTTCCATGCAAACATTACACATCCCTTTCCTTCATTATTTTACAATAACAAAAACATAGGGGGTCATTACAACCCTGGTGGTCAAAGACCGCCAGGGCTGTTTTGGCGATTGCACTGCCAACAGGCTGGTGGTGCAATCTTGTGTATTTTGACTGCAGCGGAAGCTCCGCGGTCGCACCGCCGGGGCCGGCGGTTCCCCGCCACATTTGCCCTGGCGGTGATAATCCGCCTGGGCAACGCTGCTTGCAGCGCTGCCCAGGGGATTACGAGTCCCCGACCGCCAGCCTTTTCCTGGTGGTTTGAACCGCCAGGAAACGGCTGGCGGTACCGGGGAGTCGCGGGGCCCCTGGAGGCCCCTGCACTGCCCATGCCACTGGAATGGGCAGTGCAGAGGCCTCCTGACAGGGCCCCATGCAGCTTTTCACTGTCTGCTATGCAGACAGTGAAAAGCGCGACAGGTGCAACTGCACCCGTCGCACGGCCACAACACCGCCGGCTCCATTTGGAGCCGGCTCCTGTGTTGCGGCTCAGCGGGGATCTCATAATGACTGCGGCGGGAGTGCGGCCGCTTTGGCCGCCGGTTTCCCGCCACATTTGCCCCGGCGGTGATAATCCGCCTGGGCAACGCTGCTTGCAGCGCTGCCCAGGGGATTACGAGTTCCCGACCGCCAGCCTTTTCCTGGCGGTTTGAACCGCCAGGAAAAGGCTGGCGGTATGGGGAGTTGCGGGGCCCCCGGGGGCCCCCGCACTGCCCATGCCACTGGAATGGGCAGTGCAGGGGCCCCCTGACAGGGCCCCATGCAGCTTTTCACTGTCTGCTATGCAGACAGTGAAAAGCGCGAAGGGTGCAACTGCACCCGTCGCACGGCCGCAACACCGCCGGCTCCATTTGGAGCCGGCCCCTGTGTTGCGGCCCAGCGGGGATCTCATAATGACTGCAGCGGGAGTGCGGCCGCATTGGCGGCTGCCCGGCGGTCAGATCTTGGCGGGCGGCTGTAGCCGCTCGCCAAGGTCATAATGAGGGCCATAGTGTGTTGTATTTGGAACTTGGAATGCAGGGCTCGTGGGGTGATATGTGGAATGCGGGCCTCGAGGGTAGAATGTGGAATGTGTTCTGCGGGCAGAGGGCGATGGTTGGAGAGGTGCCGGCAACACGTTATCGAGGTGGCTCCTTAATTTTTGTCAAATAAACGTGAAATTGCTCCTACCTCGTTTGACAGCGTCTTCTAGACCTCAACGTAATTCTGGCGAGGAGCGGTTTTCCTGGAGCCACCTCGGAACCTATGCACAGTTTTTGAGCGATTTCCGGAGACAGCCGCAGCACTGTTGTCGGACATTTCTTATTCCCTAAAGGTGAGACCTGTTTCGCCGCCGCATTCGGACTTGGGTGCCGTCCGGGAGGAAACATTTTTGTGCGGCCTCCGGCGAGGACAGTCTGCACGCGGCTCCCACCCTTTGTGTGACCCGCGCTGGAGCTGCCTTGTGTCACGTGACAAGCGCAAGCAGAGTGTGCGCGTGCATTCTCTCTCTGTCCTCGCTCCTCACGCAGGTATCTTAGCAACATGCGCGTACCATAGCAACCTGGATAAGAAAAAGAGTCTCCTACGGTGAAACACACGTTACAGTGCCTGGTTGTTCACAGCTGGACTTGGATTACGTTTTTCTTCAATTTTTGGTTCTAGAACATTGACAAACTTTTTTTTAAAGTGTTAATTAAAAAAAAAGGGACTTATTTACAAATCTTGGTTAGACAACGGTTACAACAAGTTTACAACTCATGGTCAGACAGCTGGTTACAACAAGTCTGGCTTTGTCTATTCCAGGATAACGACAGAATCCTCCGTCTGCAATATTAGCACCCAATCAACCCTGTCATTTATTTTTTTATTTCTTTTGGACAGATTTAAGGTAACACTATGCAATCTGTCTCTGCTCCTCCACCATTTTTAGAAACCCCTGGTGAACCACCGGTGTCTTGGCCTCAATGGTTCGATGCGTTTGAAACGTATTTAGGGGCTATCGGAGCATCACAGTACAGACCAGAGAGGAAAGTTTCTATTATTACACTCTCTGGGATTTGAAGGCCGAGAGACTTTGAAACACCTTCCTGATGTCGAGGCGGCAGAAGGCGAAGAATTGGACGAATATCAGGAAACAGTAAAAAAACTCATCCTGAGATTTGACAAACAGCCAAGCTTTGTTGTATTACGCCACAAATTCTTCAAGAGGGTCCAGCTACAAAGTGAATCGATTGATGAGTTTGTCAGTGCTCTTTGTAAATTGTGTGCACAATGTCAATTTGGCGCATTCCGTGATCAGCTGGTCAGGGACCAGCTCAAAGGGAATTGTGGTGACAAACACATCCAGCAAAGACTACTTACGATGGGAGATCCTTCACTTGAAGATGTGATTAAGCAGGCCAAGAGCATTGAACTGGCTCAAGCTTCTCTTAAACAACTTTCATCTCAACGCAAGGAAGAAGAGAAGGCAAGTGTCAACGTTGTCTCTACACGCAAAAGAACGGAGTAATATTTGTTTCAGATGTGGGAATTTTCCACATGCAAAAGATTCTAAGGGTTGTCCTGCTAAGAATGTGGTGTGTCACAAATGCGGCCGGACAGGCCGCTTTGCTAGGGTGTGTCGGAGTCCTGGGAACAAGAATGTCAAGATTAGCAGTGTGTCTGAAGCCAGTGAGGTGTCTAATCAGTGTTTGGAGAATGAATTCCGTGACATGATTGCTGTGGTCACAGATGAGCAAGCACTTTTGGGGAATCCTGAGGAGTGTGTGGACCCGTATGTGGATAGTTGTGTGGGTGGCAAAATACTCCATCTACTTGTGGATTCTGGTGCACGTATCTTGTTTAAGAGAACGTGGGGTGCTAGGAAACTGTTTCCGCCTGACAGAGCTCCGGTTTCCTGTGAAGGAAGGAGGATAGAGCTGGAGGGTTTCATCGAAGATGTGTTGGAATTCAAGGGGCGCAAGATCTGGGGAAAGGTGTATGTTGCTGTCAAGGGTCTCAATATATTAGATTGGTTCCATCAAGGCCTCTTTGGTATGGTACTGAGACCAGGTACCAGTGAGCAGGTAATGGTAGTTAAAGACCATAGTGGCATGAATTTGTCAACTCTCCATATGATGTTCCCTAGTGTATTTGAGAAAAAATTAGGATGTATCAAAGGATTTAAACATAGTATCAAAATAAAAAAGGCGCCATACCCATTAGGCACAAATTAAGAGCGATCCCATTCAGCTTGAGGGAGGACCTTAAATTGGAGTTGGAAAAATTACAATTGTCTGGGGTAATTGAGCCGGTTGTGTCTCGCTTATTGTTGTCCCCAATTGTTGTCGCTTGCAAACGCAGTGGCGAGTCGCGCTTATGTGTTGACTTAAGGAGTCTTAACAAAGAGATTTGAGTCGACTCCTTTCCGTTACCCAGGATTAATGATTTGCTAGAGAAACTTAGTGGTGCGGTGTGGTTTTCAAAAATTGACTTGGCTTTGGCATATCACCAGGTTGTTCTTGAAGAGGACTCTAGACATTATACGGCTTTCAACACGCCTTTTGGTACTTTCCAATTTCGTAGGATGCCTTTTGGTCTTGCTTCAGCTGCTTCGGTTTTCCAACGCATCATGTCACAACTGCTGAAGGATGTTGAAGGTGTCCTGGTGTTCCAGGATGATGTACTGATTTTTGCCAAACAGTTACCAGAACACGACACAGTGCTTAAGCTAGTCGTACAGATTTTTTAGGAGAATGGGATGGTTGTTAAAGATGACAAGTGTGAATTTTGGAAAAAAGAGATTGAGTTTTTGGGGCACATCGTTTCGTCTGAGGGTGTCAAACCGAGACCTGGGTTAGTGGATGCTGTTCGCAATTGTCTTCCCCCAAAGAATAAGGACGAGCTGCGCTCTTTTGTTGGATTATTTGAATTTTATTCCAGGTTTATTCCTAATTACGCCTCCAAGATGAAATGTTTGTCTAATATGTTGAAGAAAAGTGTTGAATTCACGTGGGACAAGGATTGTCAAGACACGTTTGAGTTGGTAAAATCTGAAATGACCAACGCCAAAGCACTACGTTCATACAATCCATTATTAACGTGTAAGATAATGGTTGATGCAAGCAAGTATGGATTGGGTGCTGTTCTAGTCCAGGACACTGAACAAGGCGAAGCCACAATCAGTTATGCTTCTAGAGTATTAAGAGAAGCCGAACTGAATTACTCAATAATAGAGAAAGAGTTGTTGGCATGTGTCTGGGCAAGCGAAAAGTTTAGAAGTTAAGTGTGGGGCAGAAGGTTTGTCATTGTGACGGATCATAAACCACTACTTTACATTCTCAGTGGGGATAAAACCAACTATACTACCCGGCGTATTGCCTGTCTCACTACTAAATTGTTGCAGTACGACGTGGATGTTAAGTTTTTACCGGGGAAACTCAATGTGAGAGCGGATTTCCTCTCTAGATTACCTACGGAAGGGCTAGATGATTTTGATTATGAGGATGATAGAGAAGATTGTTTTGTTGCCAGTGTGGATCTTCCAGTGTCCAAGGCCTATTGCAAAACTGAATGGGAGGTGTCCTTTTTAAAGGATCCGATTTTGGCCCAGGTTAAAGAATTTGTGACCAATGGGTGGCCGAAAGAAAAGAATGTTCCCTTACCGTTACAACCGTTTTGTAAAGTTGCGAATGAAATTTCAATAGAAGATCAGATACTATTGAGGGGTGAGAGGTGTATCCCTCCGCATGGGATACGTTCTGGTCTGATAAATTTGGCACATGAAGGACATTTTGGAGCGACTATGACCAAAAGGAGGTTAAGGGAGAATTATTGGTGGCCATCTATGGATAAAGAGGTTGATGTTGTGGTCAAAGGGTGCGTTGTTTGCAATTCTGCTGAGAAGGGGTTGAAAGTACGTACTCCACCTTTGCACCCTATTGAGGTTCCTGTAAGACCGTGGTCTAAGGTGGGGATAGACATGATTGGCCCGTTTAATTTTCTCCCTCACAATTTACGATATGCATTTGTACTCATGGATTATCACAGTAGATGGCCTGAGGTTCGTTTTTGTGCTGCTCCATCAGCGACCAATGCTGGTAACTTCCATAAAGAAGTCTTTATGCAAGAGGGCTTATCGGAAACCATTATTTTAGACAATGGGGTACAGTTTGTTAATTCTGAAATGGAGGGCTTCTTAAAACAATCTGATATTAGGCATTTGAGAAGTTCTTTATATCACCCCCAGACCAATGGCTTGGTCGAAAGAATGAATAGAGTGGTTGGGGATTGTATAAAATGGTCTAGACACAATAATTACGACATCATTGAGGCTGTGAGCACCATGTTGTGGGTTTATCGTTCCACACCCCATTCATTAATCAATGTGTCACCTTTTGAAGCATTGAGAGGTCGTAAACCAACTACCGTTCTGTTCCCATCATGGTTAGCGAGTTCCTTGAAAAGCAAAGGATTGTGTGGAAGGAAGAGTGTGTTCGAGTGGGAAAAGGTGAGGTCAGGACAAGAACGTACGAAAAGGACGTACGATACGATCAAAGCCACCAAGTTGTGTATGGTTTGCCCTGGAGATTTGGTGCAGATAAAAAAGAGTATGTTTGTTAAAAAAGGTGATGTTAATTTTGGAAAACCTGTCAAGGTGAGAAAAGTTTGTGGGAGTGCAATTATGGTTGACGATGGTCGCTGGTGGAACTTATCCAAGGTGGTAAAGTTATCCGAGGGTCCTGCTTCGAGTGCTAGGGATGTGAGTGACAGCAGTAAGGAAGGTGAAAGGGGTTATGGGGGAAGCTCTATGATACGTGTTCAAGATTCGCATAAGTCTAATACACAAAGGTCTTCCTTGGACTGTACGGAAGGATGTCCACGCAGATCTTCTCGTGAAAGATTTTTACCATGGAAACTAAGACCCGATCAGTAATACCTTTCAGTCTTAAGACTTCCTTTCCTTCTTCGGAGTTCTTATTAAGTTGGTTTCTTGTGGAACTTGTGGGATATGTTGCCTTTCAAAATGGTATTTCCTTTCTCTGTTGTTGTTCACTGTTCTTTGTTTTGTTGTTATTCATAAGTTGTAAAAAAAAAAGAGAGAGATGGTATGTTGTATTTGGAACATGGAAGGCAGGGCTCGTGGGGTGATATGTGGAATGGGGGCCTCGAGGGTAGAATGTGGAATGTGTTCTGCGGGCAGAGGGCAGCGGTTGGAGAGGTGCCGGCAACACGTTATCGAGGGGTCTCCTTAACTTCTGTCATATAAACGTGAAATTGCTCCTACCTCGTTTGACAGCGTCTTCTAGACCTCAACATAGTGTTAAAGTAAATATCACAATACAGAACAATAATGTAAATCATAAAATCATTCTTACATTTCAAAATCTTCTAATCTCTTGGACAATCTTATCATTGCCTTGTCTCGCAGATGTGGAACACATCCTCTGTCTTCCAGAAGAATAGATTCGGAGGGAACACCTGCAATCATTTTTTGATCATTACACTTCGGAACTTTCACCACCTTGCTACGATTCCAAATATTTCCATCACTTAACAACAAAGAATATTTATACACTTTCACAACTTTCAAAGGCTCAGAAAATCTGGATTCACACTTGTTGACCCTGCTCCCCTTCAAAACACAAACCCAATCACCAACCATGTAATCGCCATTCACATTTTCCCTCTCTACTTTTTTTCTCTCCACCCCTTTCAAAAGTAAAGCCCTATGCTTTCTCCCCCTCATCACTGAAAATGGAGATTTACCCGTCACACTATGAGGAGTTATGCGGTATGACTAAATAAGATCCGTAACAGCTTTACGCCAACCCACACCATTGCTCATTGCCAACTGCAGACTATCCTTCAAAGTTCTGTTCCACCTCTCAACTAGTCCATTGCTTTGGGGATAGTAAACTGATGTTCTTATGTGTTCGATGTCATACCTTTTCAAAACGTCAGTCATTACATTTATCGCTGTAGGAAGGTAGCCTCTTTCTAGCCTTGTTACCCCCACTTTTGGCCTGTTTGTAAGTATATGTCAGGGTGTTTTTACTGTCTCACTGGGATCCTGCTAGCCAGGGCCCAGTGCTCATAGTGAAAACCCTATGTTGTCAGTGTGTTTGATATGTGTCACTGGGATCCTGCTAGCCAGGACCCCAGTGCTCATATGTTTGTGGCCTATATGTGTTCCCTGTGTGGTGCATAACTGTATCACTGAGGCTCTGCTAACCAGAACCTCAATGTTTATGCTCTCTCTGCTTTTAAAATTGTCACTGCAGGCTAGTGACTAATTTTACCAATTCTCATTGGCACACTGGAACACCCTTATAATTCCCTTGTATATGGTACCTAGGTACCCAGGGTATCGGGGTTCCAGGCGATCCCTATGGGCTGCAGCATTTCTTTTGCCACCCATAGGGAGCTCAGACAATTCTTACACAGGACTGCCACTGCAGCCTGAGTGAAATAACGTCCACGTTATTTCACAGCCATTTCTCACTGCACATAAGTAACTTATAAGTCACCTAAATGTCTAACCCTCACTTGGTGAAGGTTGGGTGTCAAGTTACTTAGTGTGAGGGGACCCTGGCACTAGCTAAGGTGCCCCCACATCATTCAGGGCAATTTCCCCGAACTTTGTGAGTGCGGGGACACCATTACACACTTGCACTATACATAGGTCACTACCTATGTATAGCGTCACAATGGTAACTCCGAACATGGCCATGTAACATGTCTAAGATCATGGAATTGTCCCCCCAATACCATTCTGGTATTGGGGGGACAATTCCATGATCCCCCGGGTCTCTAGCACAGCACCCGGGTACTGCCAAACTGCCTTTCTGGGGTTTCCACTGCAGCTGCTGTCAACCCCTCAGACAGGATTCTGCCCTCCTGGGGTCTGGGCAGCCCCGGCCCAGGAAGGCAGAACAAGGGATTTCCTCTGAGAGAGGGTGTTCCACCCTCTCCCTTTGGAAATAGGTGTGAAGGGCTGGGGAGGAGTAGCCTCCCCCAGCCTCTGGAAATGCTTTGATGGACACAGATGGTGCCCATCTCTGCATAAGCCAGTCTACACCGGTTCAGGGATCCCCCAGCCCTGCTCTGGTGCGAAACTGGACAAAGGAAAGGGGAGTGACCACTCGCCTGACCAGTACCTCCAAGGGGAGGTGCCCAGAGCTCCTCCAGTGTGTCCCAGACCTCTGCCATCTTGGATTCAGAGGTGTTGGGGGCACACTGGACTGCTCTGAGTGGCCAGTGCCAGCAGTGGACGTCAGAGACCCCTTCTGATAGGTTCTTACCTCTCTTGGTAGCCAAACCTCCTTTCTTGGTAGCCAAACCTCCTTTTCTGGCTATTTAGGGTCTCTCCTCTGGGGTATTCGTCAGATAACGAATGCAAGAGCTCACCAGAGTTCCTCTGCACTTCCCTCTTTGATTTCTGCCAAGGATCGACCGCTGACTGCTCCAGGACGCCTGCAAAACCGCAACAAAGTAGCCAGATGACTACCAGCAACATTGTAGTACCTCATCCTGCCGGCTTTCTCGACTGTTTCCTAGTGGTGCATGCTCTGGGGGCTGTCTGCCTTCACCCTGCACTGGAAGCCAAGAAGAAATCTCCTGTGGGTCGACGGAATCTTCCCCCTGCTAACGCAGACACCGAAAGACTGCATCACCGGTCCTCTGGGTCCCCTCTCATCCTGACAAGCCTGGTCCCTGGAACACAGGAGCTAGATCCAAGTGACCCCCACAGTCCAGTGATCCTTCAGTCCAAGTTTGGTGGAGGTAAGTCCTTGCCTTCCCACGCTAGACTGCAAACCTGTGTACTGCGTGATTTGCAGCTGCTCCGGCTTCTGTGCACTTCTCCAAGGATTCCTTTGTGCACAGCCTAGCCTGGGTCCCCAGCACTCCGTCCTGCAGTGCTCAACCCTCTGAGTTGGACTCCGACGTCATGGGACCCTCCTTTTGTGACTCCGGTTACACCAATCTTCTAAGTGCCTGCTCCGGTACTTCTGCGGGTGCTGCTGCTGCCAACCCCTCAGACAGGATTCTGCCCTGCTGGGGTCTGGGCAGCCCAGGAAGGCAGAACAAAGGATTTCCTCTGAGAGAGTGTGTTACACCCTCTCCCTTTGGAAATAGGTGTGAAGGGCGGGGGAGGAGTAGCCTCCCGCAGCCTCTGGAAATGCTTTGATGGGCACAGATGGTGCCCATCTCTGCATAAGCCAGTCTACACCGGTTCAGGGATCCCCCAGCCCTGCTCTGGCGTGAAACTGGACAAAGGAAAGGGGAGTGACCACTCCCCTGACCAGTACCTCCCAGGGGAGGTGCCCAGAGCTCCTCCATTGTGTCCCAGACCTCTGCCATCTTGGATTCAGAGGTGTTGGGGGCACACTGGACTGCTCTGAGTGGCCAGTGCCAGCAGGTGACGTCAGGGACCCCTTCTGATAGGTTCTTACCTCTCTTGGTTGCCAAACCTCCTTTCTTGGTAGCCAAACCTCCTTTTCTGGCTATTTAGGGTCTCTCCTCTGGGGTATTCTTCGGATAACGAATGCAAGAGCTCACCAGAGTTCCTCTGCACTTCCCTCTTCGACTTCTGCTAAGGATCGACCGCTGACTGCTCCAGGACGCCTGCAAAACCGCAACAAAGTAGCAACACGACTACCAGCAACATTGTAGTGCCTCATCCTGCCGGCTTTCTCGACTATTTCCTGGTGGTGCATGCTCTGGGGGCTGTCTGCCTTCACCCTGCACTGGAAGCCAAGAAGAAATCTCCTGTGGGTCAACGGAATCTTCCCCCTGCTAACGCAGGCACCAAAAGACTGCATCACCGGTCCGCTGGGTCCCCTCTCATCCTGACGAGCGTGGTCCCTGGAACACAGGAGCTAGATCCAAGTGACCCCCATAGTCCAGTGATCCTTCAGTCCAAGTTTGGTGGAGGTAAGTCCTTGCCTTCCCATGCTAGACTGCAAACCTGTGTACTGCGTGATTTGCTCCGGCTTTTGTGCACTTCTCCAAGGATTCCTTTGTGCACAGCCTAGCCTGGGTCCCTGGCACTCCCTCCGACTTCGTGGGATCCTCCTTTTGTGACTCCGGTTACACCAATCTTCTAAGTGCCTGCTCCGGTACTTCTGCGGGTGCTGCCTCCTTCTACGGGGGCTCTCTGAGTTGCTGAGTGCCCCCTCTGTCTTCTACTCCAAGAGGCGATATCCTGGTCCTTCCTGGTCCCCAGCAGCACCCAAAAACCTCTACCACGACCCTTGCAGCTAGCAAGGCTTTTTTATGGTATTTCTGCGTGGAAACACTTCTGCAACATCCAGCACGCCAAGGCACATCTTTCATCCAAAGGAGAAGTTCCTAGCCCTTTTCGTTGTTGCAGAATCTTTGGCTTCTTCCACCCAGAGGCAGCCCTCTTGCACCTTCATCCGGGTTTTCCTGGGCTCCTGCCCCCCCTGGACACTATCGCGACTCATGGACTTGGTCCCCTTGCCTTGAAGGTCCTCACGTCCAGGAATGCGTCTTCAGTGTTTTGCTTACCTGTTTTGGGTTTGTGTACATATAACTTGTGTATATTACTTACCTTCTAACTGAGGGTACTCACTGAGATACTTTTGGCATATTGTCATAAAAATAAAGTACCTTTATTTTTAGTAACTGATATTGTGCTATATGATATAAGTGGTATAGTAGGAGCTTTCCATGTCTCCTAGTTCAGCCTAAGCTGCTTTGCCATAGCTACCTTCTATCAGCCTAAGCTGCTAGAAACACCTCTATTCTACTAATAAGGGATAACTGGACCTGGCACAGGGTGTAAGTACCACAAAGTACCCACTATAAGCCAGGTCAGCCTCCTACAGACACGTACTGTACCCCATTATCAGACACAATAGCTTCAAGTACACCTTCAGATTCAAATAAATCAATTAAAAACCCCACTACCATTTCAGCTGTGACACTTTCAACAAACTTTACTACCGGCCATCTTGAAAAATAATCGACCACCACTAGAGCATACCTAGGCATCTTACCAAAAGCATACAATGGTCCCATAACATCAATGGCTATTTTCTTCCAGGGTCCGTCAGACTTTTTGGATTCTAATGAAGGCTTTTTCACAACCTTCTGAGGTTTGTCACTCCACGCACACAAAACGCATTCTCTGACGTGATAGTCTATATCTCTATCCATGCCAGGCCACCAGTACTCGAACCTGATGTGCCTCTTAGTCGCACTCATGCCTAAATGGCCTCCGTGAATAAGCTTCATCACTCGTCCACGCAGCATAACAGGAACAACCAGTTGTTCCCCTCTCATCACTATGCCACCTTCCATGGATAACTCAATACTTACTTGACAGAAATACTCTGCTTCCATGGAAGCAACTCCCCTTGATAGCCACCCTTCTCGTATGTATTTCATAACTTCCTGCAAAATCACCCCGCGTATCCATTACCCACTCGTCATGAGAAATGCTACCTTCAGTGATACCACTTATATCCATGTCCACAGAAGCTATTAACTCCTCAGGTTCCTCACTCTCCTCCACTTCACCCTTTAGAGACAATCTAGATAAACAATCCACTAATACATTTTTTTCCCCTGGCATATACTGTAGGACATAACTATACTCCAACATTCTCATTACCCAGCAGGCTATTCTAGGAGTGGCTCTACCAGCACCTCTGGTAGAGAAAACATCAATTAAAGGTTCATGATCTGTCCCTATTACAAAATTAGTTCCCCAAACATACTCATTAAAATAATTAACCCCCCACCAATAAGCAAGGGCTTCTCTTTCTATGGTAGAGTAGCCCTCCCTCACTTGTAATAGCACTGGGCCTAGACCAACAGAACTAGCATCCATGTTAATGATGGTTTGATCCTTGGTGTCAAATGGTTTAAGTGCAGGTGCGGAAGCTATAAGTCTTTTCAGTTCCATGAATCCTGACTCACACTCTTCACACCACACAAATTGCTCTTTTTTGCACATCAATTTTCTCATACACTTTGGCCCTCATTATGAGTTTGGTGGTAATTATCGCCAACCACTGTGCCGTCTGCCAGCAAAAGACCGCCGTAGACGTGGGAAACTTACCGCCGTATTCAACCCCAAAGGCAAAACCTGCCAGGAAAGAGCGAGGTATCTGACCCCGCCAGGCCGAACAATGGCAGGAAAGAGACTGCACTGAATCTGCCACCTCCATGGCAAAAATAAAGCGCCCTCACAAATCAGCACAGCCGTATGCCATTGCCGGTACGTAACCGCTGCGGCCACGAAATGGACTCATCAACAACAACACCCCACATTGGTAATTTTCAAAACCCCACACCTGAGACACATACATACACTTCACACACAGACCACTATAAAACACCCCCCCACAACACCCACAATCCCTAGCTATGCCTACCTGTTTCCACACAACTCCCGGCCAACTGGAAAGAGACACCACAAACTCAAGTCACATTTTTGCACACCCCACATGCCACATATAACTCACAACCACGCATCCCAAAACTGCACCTTCAAATATCACCACACCTGTCACCAACTCACTCACACACTCCACTACACCAAACAACACCACCACAGCACACATCTCCCGACACAACCCACTATGGCACCCCTTAAGATCCCTTGTTTCACTGACAGGGAGTTGCAGACCATGGTGGACGAAATAATCAGGGTGATGCCACAGCTGTTCGGTGCACACATCCAGCAGACATCCATTGCCAAGAAGATGAAGCTATGGCAGAAGATCGTCACGAAGGTGAATGCAGTTGGAAGCCATCCACGCACAAGGGACGATATCAGGAAGCGGTGGAACGACCTGCGGGGGAAGGTCTGGTCCATGGCATCACAACACCAGATTGCCATCCAGAGGAATGGTGGTGGTCCCCCACCACCTCCCCCCCGAGTTGACCGAGTGGGAGGAGAAGGTCTTGGCTATCCTGCATCCAGAGAGCCTCACTGGAGTCACTGGAGGACTGGACTCTGGTAAGTCAATGACACACGCCTCCCACCACCTGCACCTGAAATGCATGTAACCCCCTCCCCCTGTACTGAACCCAAGACACCCTATCCCATATCCATCCCACCCTATCAACCACCCACACCCATCCCCTGCATGCCCACGCACCCTACAAACCCCTACCCAAACAATGTGCACACAAACACCAGTCCCTGCATATAACGCTTGAAACACAAGAAGTCCCACCATGCATCACCCATCCCACTAATGTCTATGTCAATGGGAGTCCTGCATGCAGATGTATGGGGATGTAAGCACAAGAAACAGGTGGCAGATGCTGAAAGGGACTTGGCAATGACAGGACAGAGGACAGAAACAGAAGGATACACATGCCACTGCTAATGTGTGAAAGCAATGCACATGTGCAATGTCCACCATCACAACTAACTGACTGTCAATGCCATATCCCCTGAAGCTGTTGAACACTACTGCCACCCAGCTGACATACAGTCAAACATTCTGCAGGACACACAATACATTTGTATTTTTACTCCACAGGTACTACTGCTTATGGCAGCAGCCAGGAGGTGCCAGGAAGTGCCAGTCCCCCAGCAGAAGAAGGCCCCAGTGATGACAGTCCAGCGGGATGTCTGGATCTGGATGACCACCCTGGCCCATCGGGAACCTCTGGTCAGTCACCCTCCAGAAGCCCCACCCACCCTACCAGACAGACCACCAACAGCTGTGGTTCAATGCCCCCAAACCACTGTCCCTGGGTCAGCCACTTTGGGCCCACCTGTACCGGGACCAGAGTCACCACCGGTCACCAGGTAAGACGATGAAGGTCCTGGTGCAAATGGGAGTGGGCACACTGTGATGGGGTCACAGGCACAGGAGGCCTGGGCCAGTGGGAGAGCATATGTGGGCCAAAGGAGGAGCCAAACCAGGGAAGCGACTGGCCAGAAGGCCATTTCCTAAGTCCTGGCAGCATACCACCACTCCCAGGACAGGATGGGCCAGATCTTGCCCACTTTGCACGAGATTCAGAGGCTGCAGAGTGAACACCACCAGGAGGCCATGGAGCAATGGCAGGCCCACAATGCCACCCTGGCCTCCATCAAAGGGGTGCTGCAGGACATGACTGCAGTCCTGTGTGAGATCTCCACCCACATGCAGGCCCCTTCCAGAAGCCAAGAGACACCCCAGCCCTCCACATTTGATTTTGGTAGTAGACTGGTGACGCTGCCAGGGGACTCAAAGGACACCAGCACCCCTTCCTCTGTTGCCCAAAAACTCCCTTGCAAACGTGGCCCGCCAGCCAGACATCCCTCAGAGACTGTAGCCATGACCAAACCCACTGCCAGGAAGTGATCCTCTCCTGAACTGTCCTCCTTGTGTGACACTGGCACACCTTGTTGACTTTCTATTGTCAGTACTCCATTTTTCAACAACAGCTGTGAGCACCAAACTGACTATTTCGTCTAATACCTTTCCACTCCCTTGTATTTCCCCATCCCTTATTTTGATTCACTTCATAAACACTTTACATTCACAACCAATATATTTATTCTTTATTCATAATGCATGCATGTGATGAAGAACTTTGTCAATGTAAAATGCTGGAACAGTACCAGAAATTGCCTAGGCCAAAAGACTGCAGGTATGTAACATTCTAAATCTGTGAAATGGGTTTCTAGCACTTGCACCAGGAATGTCCTAATCCTCCTTGTACACGGCATGGCAAAGGGTATCCCACCATAGGAAGAACTGTGAGGAACAGTGTTAGACTTTTCATCGAATTTAGCAATATTTCACTGTCAGGACATATAAAACACATCACTATATGTCCTACCTTAACCATACACTGCACCCTGCCCTTGGGGCTACCTAGGGCTTACCTTAGGGGTGTCTGACATGAACAAAAAGGGAAGGTTTAGGCCTGGCAAGTGAGTACACTTGCCAAGTCGAATTTACAGTTGAAACTGTACACACAGACACTGCAGTGGCAGGTCTGAGACATGATTACAGAGCTTCTTATGTGGGTGGCACAACCAGTGCTGCAGGCCCACTAGTAGCATTTGATTTACAGGCCCTGGGCATCTCTAGTGGACTGTACTCGGGACTTACTAATAAATCAAATATGCCAATCATGGATAAGCCAATTACATACTCATTTTGTAAAGGAGCACTTGCGCTTTAGCACTGGTTAGCAGTGGTAAAGTGCCCAGAGTAACAAAAACAGCAAAATCAGAGTCCAGCACACATCAACAACCTGGTAAACAGAGGCAAAAAGTTAGGGGAGACCACGCCAAGGACCCCTAAACCCCTAATGGCCCACATACTGGTGATGGCCAACCCAGCATTGGATGGACGCTTGAAATGCATCACAGCAGCCACAAGGGGATGAGTTTTCACACTGGCCTGCAGGTCAACTGTATTGGGAGGATGGTAATCATTGTGGAGAAAGGATGCTGTTACAATGACTCATAGGTGACATGGTTGTGGTTTTCAGCTTTTTGACCAGGTTACGTTACTTAGTTGTGCAGGTGGCATGGGTACCCAGGTAAGGTGGAAATTGGGTAGAACAGTCAGTCAGGTAGTGTTCCTATTATCTTGCATAGTGACGTTGTGGTACTCAAAACATCTGAGCATTAAATGGATACCTCAGATGGAGTTGCAGGACATGTACAGTGAATCTATAGGGCACCACTGTCAGTGTAGTGTACTCCAAAGAGGCAGGTGTGATCCCTATCAATGGAACATTCCTGTAGTGCAAAGGCTATGGTAAGGTGAGGTCTGAGACTGAAGTGTACTGCATGTGTGCCTTCCTGCATCATAGTTGAGTTGCTCACAGCCTGCATCCCTTTCTTTGTCTCCCTCCTCTCTGTTTTCTTGTGTCCTTGTGTGCATCAGCATCATCAGGTGAAGGAGCAGAGGCACTGGCAAGTAGGGATGCTGCAGCCCACGGGACCCAAGAGGCACAGACCACCGACACCGAGGTAACCAGTGGGTTGAAGGGTGAGGGGAGCACCACGGGGGAGTCCACTACAACTGCGACATCAGACTTGGATTCTCCTCCGATGGCAGCTCCCTGTTGGTGGTGGACCCCTCTGGGACCACCCCAATGACATCTTTGTCCGCCACACGCCCTACCAGTACCGCCCTCCCAGTAGCTCCCCACTGAGTTGCCCGTGCCCGCTCACCCAGGAGGATGGGAGCCTCCTTCGCCGCAGGCACCTCTGCCCCTGCCCCAGTGAGGTCTGCTACCCTCAATGAGGAGGCCATTGATCTCCTGCGAACCATCTCTGTGGGACAGACAACCAAAGTGAATGCCATCCAGGGGCTGGCATCACAAATGCAGCAAACCAATGCCTACCTGGAAGGCATTCACAGTGCCTTGTCTGGCCTCCAGGGATCATTTGAGGCTCTGGCCTCCGCTTTGTTGGCAGCCAGTGTCCCTAGTACCTCCGTCCCCCCCTCCAACCACCTGTGCCCCATCCAGCACTCCTCCCACCTCACCCATCCCAAGCACACAAGCCAAACAGCATACACACAGTACAACACACAAGGCACACAAGCACACACACAGGCACCACAAGTCACACCACAGCCATGCACACACTCACCAGACAGATGCAAACACGACAACAGCCACGTCCTCCCTTACAGTGACCTCACCACATACCCACAAGCACTGCATCTTGACTCCCAGATCCTGCCCCATTGACACATTCACCACAACAGCAGGCACCCAGACATGCACCCCAGACACCACACCTGCACTCCCCACAACAACTGATCAGTATAGGGAAAGGTGCGGAAGACATTGTGACGCGAAGGGTTAATTAGCTTGAGCAGTGTAGATGATTGTGATACCTGCTTAAAACCCCCCCCCAAACAACGTGGAAAAGTTCATGATATTATTTTCAAGCTTGTTTGTGTAGAAGACTCCGTCTCAACCTTGAGAACGAGAGTACAGGGAGAAGATGGAATGAAAACAAAGGCTGGAGAAGGGCAGAGCAGCCAAGTACTGATAACATAGCTAGAAAATGCCAGAAAGAGATAGAATCCAAGCTTCAAGTTATTTAAGCACTGAAGTGTGGGTGAGGGACTGGAAGCTCGCAGATGGAGTTGTGAAAGCTGCCATGGCCCAGCGCTGCCTCCCTGTTTTGCTGACCATGATGCTTGAGGAGGAGAGAGGTCCAAGCAGGCGGTAGAGGGCTTCCCAGCATTTCGTGGACTAAGTTAAGTTCCACACAGGGATGAAAGGCCTTTGTTTCTCTGCTCTATTATTATGACTGATTATTTATGCTTGCACTGAGTTTATAACCTGAAGTATTCAGCTCGTTTATATTTTGCTTTCTAAACCTCGTAGTGTGAACCTGCTACAGTAACTGAAACATGCATTTTGGTGTGCAGTAAATCAAAGCTTATCTGAAGTATTCAGTTCGTTTATATTTTGCTTCCTGAACATCGTAGTGAGAGCCTGCTGCAGTAATTGAAACATACATTTTGGTGTGCAGTGAATCAAAGCTTATCTGAAGTATTCAACTCATTTATATTCTGCTTCCTGAACATCGTAGTGTGAGGCATTTTGGTATACAGTTAATCAAAATGTATATCTGTCAATGAACTCTTTGCTTATATATATATATGCATAGATGCTCTTTGTAGTGTACTTATATATAAATAGATGCTTTTTATTGCTGTTCTTATTCTACTATTGTTAATGTGCTAAATGCCTACATTTACCTGCAATTCTAGAAAGCTAAATTGTATTTATAATTGGCGTGTGGTCCTTCATTGAGCGTCCTTATTGACTTATACCAAACAGGTGTCAACCAGTCACCTGGATAAGACAACAACCATAAGAGACTCCTGTAGCACACACACCAGACCTGCAGACACCACCACACATCCATTCACACAACCTGTTTGTCCTCTCCCACCCTTTCTCCCCCTCCTCCCAAAACACATAAATGCCCCTACTCAAGCACCCAACAGTCATCCACCACACACAAGCAGACTGAGCACCCACCTGCATCCACATCAGCAAACCTACACGTCCTACAACCACTCCCTCTACCTCCACTCTCATGCCTGTTTGCACAGCCCCTCCACATGGTCCTAAAAAACCTTTCCTTACCTGCATTGAACTATTCGAACCTCCTGGCACTTCCCGTCTTGTCCCTGCATGTTCCCGTCACCTCCCCAAACTCAGTCCCCCCACTTCACATTCCTCCCTGGACCATCCTTCCAGTTCCGATGTCCCTTTCCCCTCCAAAAAAGAAAACTGTGAAGAGGCTTGATCCAGCTCCCACCCATCGGTCTGAACCCACTCCCCCTCCTTCCAAGTCTAAGGCCAAACCCCACCTCCCAAGCCAAACCCCAAGCCCCCCCTTCCTAACCTGATCCCCACCACCAACCCCTCCCCCTGTGCCCTGAGGTACCTGCCCCATAGATGCCCCTGCCCTGTGGAGACCATTGTCATGTCAGGAGTCAAGTTGGGGCCTTGTTGGCACTGTTTGGCCGCATGGCCATGGACCTACGAACTGCCCAATGGGCATCTTTGTACATAGTTCCTGTTTCCCCTTTTTTTGTACACATTAACACATGGGCAACCTGCACGGTTGGTGCAATTTCATCAAGTTGCCCTGCGTTTTACTATGGCTGCCTTGTGTGCACATCGTTGTCCCCACCTGCGCATGTGTACTATGCTTGGGTGGCGACATCACTTCTGTTCTCCACTTTTGCCCCGTCTGCATTTATGTGTGCAATGGTGTTCGTGTGGTGATGGGTTTGGAAGTTGGTGTGGATGGTATGTGTGTGGGTAATTAATTGTGATTTGTTTTCAGTTTTTGTGCATGGTATGGGTAGAGTGAGTGCTATGGACGATGGGGTCCTGGTATGGTACCAGTGTATGTGTGGATGGCACTTGTGGCTGTGTGCCATATGTGTGTCTGGTATGGCGCCTTCTCTCTGTGTCGGCCGTGGTTTTGTGATCAGTTTGTGTGTGGCTGGGCATGAGTGTTATGGCGTGCTTGCGGTTGGTGTTAGTTGGTGTGTAAGTGATGTGTGTGTAGGGTGTAGTGTGTGTTCTGGTTGTGTGTGAGTGTATTGTGAGTGCGTGTATGTGTGTGTGTATATGGGTAGGGGTGTTGCTGTGCGTTTGTGTGTGCATGGGCGTGCCATTCGGTGTTGGGTGTGTGTGGCGTGTGGGTATGTAATTGTCCCCTTCCCTCCCTTGCGTGGTAGGTGGGGTACTCACCGTTGTCGTCTTCATCGGCGCTGCATGTCCTGGAGGTGGATTACAAGTACCAGCATGGGGAAGATCTCCAGTTCAAGCTCCATGTCGTTGGCGGCCTTCTCTGTGTCCCTATGGTGAGTGTTTCCTTATATGCTGTTCCTTTCCGGCAGGCTTCGAGTGGAGATTGTCCCCCCCCCAGAAATTGTGGCGGTGTGCTGAGCCGTAACACAGTGGGTGGTAAGGTCCTTTCTGCCGACCTGTAGATGGCATTCGCCGTCGTCGGCCCGCACTGGAGGTAAGGGCGGTGTACTGGGTGTATACTGGCCTGTTCACGCTGTGGTCGTAATACGGTGGTCTGCTCCACTAACCTGTTAGTGGTCGGATTGCCACTGTTGGCGTAGCGAGCCTGTCTCCACCAAACTCGTAATGAGGACCTTAGTTTTGTCTGCAAACATTCGGATGAATCTCGAATAATACTCGGCTAAACCCAAAAAAGATCTGAGCTGATCTTTGTTGCTTGGAGAGAGTGCATTTTCAATAGCTGACACCAATTTCAATTTTGGAGAAAAACCATTTTGGTCTATCCAATGACCCAAGTATTCCACCCCAGGTACCCCAATCTTATACTTCTCTTGTTTGATGGTCAATTTGCTCTCCCTCAAAATATCAAGAACTGTTCTTAGTATGATTGTGATCCCCCTGGTTTTTTCCAAACACCAAAATGTCATCCTGAAAATACGTCACAGACTTCCTTAAACAAGTGATGCATGGCCCTCTGGAAAACAGCAGATGCCAAGGCCAAACCAAAAGGCATACGCTTAAATCTAAAAGCACCTTCTGGTGTAATGAAAGACGTTAGTGCTTGAGAATCAGGATGTAGTACTATCTGATGATAAGGAGATGACAAATCCAGTGTGGAAAAAACTTTAGCCTCCTTCAATGTAGTCAACGTTTCACCAATATTTGCCAAAGGATGCCTATCTACCCAGATGGCTGCATTAAGATCTCAGAGGTACACACACAAAAGGAACTGCCCACTGCTTTTCTTCACAATCACCACAGGAGCTAGCCATTCAGATGCCTCTGTCTCTTCTATTACATCTTGCCCACACAATTTTGCTAACTCCTGATGCAATAGTTCCCTCATTACAATAGCAACAGGGCGAGGCTTGGGAGCTTTGAGAACAGCACCTTGTTTCAGTATGATCTTGTGTATCAGTCCCTTCAGTTTTCCCAACCCCTTCCTAAATATCTGTGGATATTCTTCCACAAAAGTGGATTTCTGTACAATACTCACATTCGTGCATGCCCCCAGGACTTGTTCAGGATGATTAGGATCCAAATGTATCCCAAGATCTTTTTGCTGCAGCCAACCCAAAGACTGGCACCCTCTTCAACAAAATACACTTTGAATGTCACACCAACACCCTGGAACTCCAACTTGGCTTCCACGTAACCCACCAAATCTATGGGCTTATTTCCATACGCTACCAAACGCACATCAGGTGGCTTGATTTCACCTTCAGGATATCTAGACATTTACTTTTTCCCAAACAAAGTGTATTGTGCGCCCGAATCAGCCATCACTCTCACATCAACACAATCAATACTGATGATACAATAAGGGCCATTCATATTTACACTTCCAACATCCACAATTTGCAAAATAAATTCTTGGCTAACCTCTTCATCATTGTTACAGCTTTCTTTCCCCCAGATCGTCTGCCCTTGTATACTCTTGGAAAGTGTCCCTTAGTCTTACACCTACAAATTTGACCAACTGCAGGACAACGTGAGTCAGTCGCTATATGCCCCTTTAAACCACACTTAAAACAAGTCAAATCACTTTTCTCTTCTAACTTTGCACATGTACTTCGTTGCTGCGTTTTTTTATGTTTGACACTATCAAAATGAATGGAACTCTCTGTTCCTATCGGGGTTGACAACTCTTTTAAAGCTGATGCTGGGAGTATAGTTACTAGGCAACGAGGCATGTGACTCCCCCGAGACCCCCAGATGTTAAAGGCGCTCGAGACGCGCTGACGACACACCCAACAGACACTTCACTTCCTGGCACAATTCACCTCCAAATTCACCCCTTTTTCGCCGTGGGGTTACACCAGCATGGATGGAACAAGCCCCAAGGGATCACAGCCAAACAGCGCAAACCTCGTCCGCAGACCTTGGAAAAATGCTGTCTCCTTCAACCCCAGAAAAACTGCTGATTGATCCAGCTGTCTCTCCTCCCGGTCACAAAGCCCCCCGTCGCCAGTGAAATTAACTGAGACCGGGCACCGAAGTTAAGGAAAATGAGTTTAATAGTACATGCGACCCGGGGGGCGACTCACAGAAACTGCTGTCAGCACAGTTCCACAGTCGAGCCATAGCTCTGTAGCACGAGGCTACACATACGTTTCATGCAAAGATTACGCTAGCGTAAAAAACTTTTACACCAGTTCCCCTAGCTACTGCCATGGTGCACCGTAGCTTGGATAGGGGGCACTCATGGTGGCGTTAGGGGACGCTAAGGGGCGCCAGAACCCAGTGCAGTGCCACTTTTCTTAAATCAGGGCCTTAGACTTTTGGGGCCAGATATACAAGGCCCTGGCGCCACCGGAGTGTCACTTTTAGTGAAACTCCAGTGTGCAGTGCGCAACATTTACAAGTCAGCACTAAGCCACCTTATAAATATGGGCCCCTCCGACGCAGTTGTCTGTGTCAGAGGTGCGTGCAATGGGTGTTGCTGTAGGGGTTTTGACGCTGCCCCATACATAAATAAATATTGCTAGGCAGTTATGAGATAATGAGATGTTTTTCTAATATCAGGATAACAGTTTGTGGATATAGAACGTAAAGACAATTGGAGAAGTAAGGGTTGTGGTATTTCGTGGAGCAATCACTTTTCACAAATAATGATAAAGAGATACTGTCGGATATTGAGATATTTCTCTATTAGTAGAAAGCTTGTGGATGTAGAACGTAAAGAGATTCACAAAAAAAGAGATTCGCTAAAATAAGGGCCGTGGAAGATAAATTTCACGCTAGTGAGTTTTCTGGACTTTCAAGAATATTATGAAAATCGAGACCAGAAATAATCCGGATGGTTTCGCACAGAGAGCCATCACAGTTTGGGAAACACTGAACGGCGTTAGACGTGACGACTTGCGTGAGGTGCTAAGAGTAAGAAAGAAGTTCCTCATTGAAGGACTGGACTCCTTGTCGCTAAGCGATCAGGTTTCTCAGGAGTCAACAAGCAACACGTCTCCATTAGCCAGCATTTCCACAATCTTGTGCACACAAAACTTTTTGCAGGATTCTATGGCAGGACCAGAGGCTTCAGATTATGCTTTCTCTTTCATTTACTGACAACAGAGCAGCCAATGAAAACAGTAAAAAAACTTTAAACTACATATCCTATGAATAATATGCCATCCAATCATGGCTCTTCCCTGTCGATATATATATATATATATATATATATATATATATATATATATATATATATATAGCTTCAACACTAAAGTCCGTCCTCTTTCTTTGCTGCTGCAGCAGCCAGATAAGTGTTTCCAAATTCTTTGCATGATCTGCTTGTTATGCTTCATTTGTGTTTAATTTGATTGTGTCAAGCGCGTGCTTTCTTTAAAAGCTTTGCGCTACCACGCTATTTCCATTTTATAGGGATCTACAATCCCTACCACTTGTCGGTGTGGAGCGGGAGCAAGGCTGGTGGAGGGTTCTCCGTGTATTTTAATCAGAGGACGCTGACATACATGCGCGTTGAGCTGATTTGGAAACCTTTCATTTTCTGATCGGCTCAACACGTGTATATCGTGTCTGCAAACACATCGGCCTCTGAAACCGCTTGATGGGGCTGCAATAAAACATTTTAGGGCCTGACCCAAGGGGAATTTAAATCTTTTTATTTGGTTTAGCAGGTGAATTCCTCCACAGGTATTTTACTGGCTAAGCAGCTATGTACCTGCTTTTTTATCCACAATAATCTACACCTGTTTCAGGGTTCTTCCCCCCCTTGAACTTCTCCACACCTCCCAGCAACAATATCATGGCGTAGTACGCCAATGAGGAGGAGAAGTATCAGGAGCTGCAAGAAGTGCCTATAGAGCACCAGATGGAGGAAACATTGGTGGAGACACTTGGACATCATGTGCAGGACTCTCTGAAGTGGGCACTGATAAAGGCCTTAAAACCATTCACTCAAGCCTTGACCAACTTTGGCAGGAGAGAGCTATTGGGCGAAGGCAGTCAGCATGCTCTCTCACAATCTTATGAGTCTATGGTAGTCTCTGGCCTCTCCTTACAGCGCTCTGGGGGATATTCCTCTGCTGAAATACCAGTGCAGATGGCAGCTTCAGTGCTGCGTGATCATGAATATGGGTTTTTTCCCCACAGGAATCAGCAAGTCCTTTCCCCAAGTCCTCTGAACCTCTAACAGAAATACAAAAGCAATCATCTTCTAAGTCCGAGACAGACGACTTGCATACAGATTCCGCCCTGCTCAAAAAGAAGCGCATCACCTCTGATATACCAGCCCCAAGTGGTCGGAATCTCCTCTTCTCTCCTGAAGATATAATTCAGCCACGATCCACGGAGTGGGTTCCTAGTGCTGAGGTGGCTCATTATGTGCAGGATAGGCTGCGCAAAAGGTTTGAAAAGGAAGTGCGCAACACTCTCCGGTCTAAATGTCCCTGGCCTTCTTTGGTCATAAAAGTAGCTGATACCCCAGAGTTGGATCCTAGTAAGACGACGTTCCTGGTGTGGTTGTCAGGATAAGCTGGTAGATTTGTCAGGACCATTGACAAAAATCTTGGATTTGGCTTTCCAATTCAAGGAAATGAATACCCCCTGGACCCTGAGGTGGTACTGGAATGGGCGCAGTGAGCTATTTGTCTCTTGGGTAAGCGCACTGCTCCATGTCAACTGAACGCACTCTTTTCTGGCAGAGTTGGCAACTAACGAGGCTGGATCGTTAGCTAATGGCATGTTTTTTGGCAACAACTTCATCAAAGATTTGTGCAAATATGTTGCAAATTTCACGGCACTGGACAAAGCTCAATCCAATATAAAAAAGGTATTCAACAACGCTCTTATTGTCCAGGCCAGGCTCTTCAGGGGCCGAGCACCAGGCCGTAGATTCCAGGCTTCAAGAATTGCCACTCAAAGGGGCAGAGGAGGGTCATACGACTCTTTGACCTTCTGCCCCAACCATTACAGAGGACTTGACCGTTTCTTCAGAGGGTATCATGGAAGTGGTTCCACTCAAGACTCCAATCAAACAGGTAAAGATCATTCCCTTCTCAGAAGTAGTTTTGGGGGGCAGAATTCAACAGTTCCTCCTTGCATGGCAGAATATCACAGAGGACCCGTGGGTGTTACAAACTGTCCAAGGGTACCAACTAGAGTTCTACGCTTCCCCGATTCAGAGGGTTCTTCCTCCTCCTCTTCTTTTTTCCTTCAAAGTTCGCTCATTTATCGAGGAAGAGAGTTTTGCACTCACACAGAAAGGGCCTGTTATAGAGACTATGGCCCTCATTCTGACCTTGGCAGGCGGCGGAGGCCGCCCGCCAAAGTCCCGCCGCCAGGTTACCGTTCCGCGGTCGAAAGACCGCGGCGGTAATTCTGACATTCCCGCTGGGCTGGCGGGCGGCCGCCTTCAGGCCGCCCGCCAGCCCAGCGGGAAAGAGGCTTCCACGATGAAGCCGGCTCGGAATCGAGCCGGCGGAGTGAAAGCTGTGCGACGGGTGCAGTTGCACCCGTCGCGTATTTCACTGTCTGCGCAGCAGACAGTGAAATACTTGTAGGGGCCCTCTTACGGGGGCCCCTGCAGTGCCCATGCCAGTGGCATGGGCACTGCAGGGGCCCCCAGGGGGCCCCGCGACCCCCCCTACCGCCATCCGGTTCCCGGCGGTCGGACCGCCGGGATCTGGATGGCGGTAGGGGGGGTCGGAATCCCATCGGCGGCGCAGCAAGCTGCGCCGCCTTGGAGGATTCAATGGGGCGGCGGGACACTGGCGGGAGACCGCCAGTGTTGCCGGTCCGACCGCGGCTTTACCGCCGCGGTCGGAATCCCCATTGGAGCACCGCCGGCCTGTCGGCGGTGCTCCCGCGGTCCTCCGCCCTGGCGGTCTTTGACCGCCAGGGTCAGAATGACCGCCTATGTCTTATCCTCATGGGTTCGTAAGCACGATTTTCTTAGTGCAAAAGAAAGGATGCGGTTCTCGTCTGGTGTTGAACCTCAGGCAATTCAGTTCTTTGATTGTATACCGCCATTTCAAAATGGAGGGCATACATCTGCTCAGAGATTTGATAAGAAAGGGCGATTGGCTGGTCCATTTGGATCTCAAAGATGCAAACCTTTCAGTGCCGGTTTTTGCACCCCACAGATGTTTTCTTCAATTCCAATGGTGGTCCCATTGGTTCGAGTTCACGGCTCTGCCCTTCGGTCTGTCCTCAGCTCCTTGGTGTTTCCCCAAGCTTCTTCACCCGCATGTACAATTTCTGAGGGAACAAGGAGTGAGACTCATTAATTACCTCAATGATATCCTAATTATGGCTCAGGACAAGGATATGATTCTTTGTCATCTCAATTGGGCTCTCCAATAATAACAGGATCTCGGGTTCATCACCAACGCTGAGAAATCCAACATGGTGACATCTCAAAATATTGAGTTCTTAGGTTTTCAGATAGACTCAGTCAAAGCCCTGTTACTTCTTCCTGTGAGCAAAAGGGCACCGATCAAGAAAGAGTTGAGGAGAGCGCTTGTCTCTCCGACTATATCATTGAGGACATTTGCACGACTAGTCGGTCTTCTTGCCTCTTCAATTTAGGCAACTTATCTGGGGCCTCTGCATTACAGGGCTCTTCAGAGACTAAGGGGCATATTTATACTCTGTTTGCGCCGGAATTGCGTCGTTTTTTTTGACGCAATTCTGACGCAAAACTAACTCCATATTTATACTTTGGCGTTCGACGCGTCTAGCGCCACAGTCCATGGAGTTTTTTTCCACGCACACCAGGCAGCGCCGGCGGCTAACGCCGGCTAACGTCATTGATTAAATACGGCGCCCGCATGGCGCTTCAGAATGGCGTTAGCCGGCGCTAATTTTTTTGACGCAAAACTGCGTTAGCGCAGTTTTGCGTCGAAAAGTATAAATATGGCCCTAAAGATTTTGCATCTTCAGAAAGGTCTGCATTATTCAGAGTTGTTTCCGCTTACGGAGGAAGCCAAGATTGAGATATCTTGGTGGCTCCCCCACATGGATGCCTGGAATGGCAGAGTGATTTTTACCTCAGTCCTGGATATAGTGATAGAGTCGGATGCCAGCCGGTGGGGCTGAGGAGCACGTTGCGGATCAGTGGGGATGGAGGGTCGTTGGTCCCCTGGGGAATTGAACTACCACATAAATTGTCTGGAACTCTTAGCGGGGTGTTTGCGATCAGATCACTTTCCCCTCTCAAAGTCCACTGTTGCATCCTCCTCCGAATGGACAATGGGTCCTCTGTCAGATATATCAATCACCTAGGAGGGACCAGATCTCGTCTTTTGGCGGAGATCGCGAAGTATTCTTGGCATTATTACCTGCAACACCAAATCTAGGTAATAGTGGAATACATTCCGGGTTGTTCCAATACGACAGCGGATTGGAATTCTCGCTTTCTGTGGGATGGCAGCGATTGGAAGCTCTAACCGCAGATTTTCCAAACTCTTCAAGTGTGATGGGGAGGTTGTCAAATAGACTTGTTTGCTTCCTGGTTGAACAATCAGATTCCAAGTTACTTCAGCTGGAGACCGGACCCTCGGTCTGCAGGGATGAATGCATTTCTTCCGCCTTGGCTAGGGGAGTTTCTGTATGCGTTTCCCCCCTTCTCCATGATTCCGCGAGTCCTGGCCCAGGTACTGCACCAACAGGCAGAAGTAATCTTAGAAAGAACAGCCTTGGTTCCCATCTAAGATGGCCCTCTCGTGCGAATTTCCAGTGATTCTGCCAGCCAGAGTGTGAGGATCTTCTCAGGGGTAAGTTGGGCAAATCACATCCTCTGATTCTACAAAGCCTGTTGTCCCTGATGGCTTGGAGACTTTCGGGAGATGATGGCAAGTGCCTGGAGTTTCGGAATCAGCACTGTTTTTCTTATCCCAAACTTGGGCCCCCTCCACTCATAAAAGATATGAGCAAGCCTGGAGGAAGCGGTTATGTTGGTGCCGTGAAAGGAGTCTGGATCCCATAGATCATTTCATAGCCAATTTTCTGACTGATTTAGCTTCACAGGGTTTGGCTTACAGGATGATTAGTAATTGCCGGTCTGCTCTTTCAGCTGGTCATCCCCATATTCAAGTAGACCTGTGGGGGAACATCCTTTAATCTGTAAGGTTCTTAGGGGCATTCATATTGTTAAACCCCCTCAGCCGAGGTATTCATTATTATCAGATGTTAATGTTGGTCTTCAATTTCTTAACGGTTGGCCTTCTAATGAAGATCTTTCCCATAAACAATTATCAGTGAAACTTACGATGTTGCTGTGCTTACTTTCTTGTAGAAAAATTTCTGATGTCAGGGCATTGGATTTAGCAGGTAGAGTATTTACTCTGGAGGGAGTATCCTTTTCCATTATAAGGCGTACAAAGACTTCATCAAGGTGTATTTCAAATCCATCTTTTCCCCATAACAAAAAGCTATGGTGGTCATTTGGACATTGGTGGTGACTGTTGAAGTGGCGGTAATACTGCCAACAGGCTGGCGGTAATTACGGCCAAATTAAGACCATGGCGGTGATAACTCCCATAGACAGCCAATGTACCACACCAACCGCCAGGGCGTTAACACCAAGCATGCCGGAGGTCGCCATCAACAGCCATGTGGAAGACAAAGTACCACCCACCATATTATAGGAAACCGCCATGATTTGCGGGGTGGTACCAACGCTATCAAAAGCCTGCGGTAACACTGAACAGAAGACGAAATACTCACCATCAGAGACACAGAGAAGGACAAAGCCGCCATGGAACCGGAACTGCAAGTCTTCCCGATGCTCATCTACGCCATGCTCCACCTGGAACACCAACGCTGACGAATACGATGATGATGAGTACAGTCACCTAGCATACAAGGGAGGGAGGGAGGAAAAGGAGAGTGACACACACACACGCACAACACACACCATTCACACACACAATACACACAACCAGCTGAAGACGAAAAATAATGTTACACGACACACGGCATAATAATGCAAGGACAACAAGAAGGCAGTAATGTGAATGTATTGAATGGGAACAGCCACCAGATTAACCAATTGGATAACAAAGAGATATGTACAAATGTACACAAAGGGCCAATGCCCAGTCCAAAGTACTAAGGGCCCACATAGCCACAGGGCACCGTCCAAGGACCAACTTCTTTCCTGACATCATCCGGATAGAACTCTGCAGGGGCATCGGTTTGCAAGTGGGCAGGCACCTCAGGGGGTGGGGGTGGGGGCATCACAGCTGAATTCGGGAACATGCCCACTGGTTCTGGAGGGGTCTCCATGTCCATTTCTCAGTGCTGGGGAGTGCAAGGTCACAGTCTCTTAGGTGGGTGACTTGCCCACTGAATCTGGAGGGGGCTCCAAGCCCATTTCTCTCTGCTGGGGAGTGCAAGGTCACAGTCTCTCAGGTGGATTACTTGCCCACTGGTTCTGGAGGGGGCTCCATGCCCATTTCTTTCTGCTAGGGAGTGCAAGGCAACAGTCTCTCACGTGGGTGACTTGCCCACCGGTTCTGGAGGGGGCTCCATGCCCATTTCTCAGTGCTGGGGAGTGCAAGGTCACAGTCTCTCATGTGGGTGACTTGCCCACTAGTTCTGGGTTGGGCTCCGTGCCTATTTCTCTCTGCTGGGGAGTGCAAGGCCACAGTCTCTCAGGTGGGTGACTTGCCCACTGGTTCTGGAGGGGGCTCATTGTACAGCAGTCCTTGGAGGGTGGCCTACATGCCCTCTGCTGGAGGTGAGGGCTGCATTGTCTCATCCGGAGGTGAGGGCTCTGTGACCACTGGTGCTGGTGGTGGCACCCTGCCAGCCTCGGCTGGAGGTGAGGACTGCACGGTCTCATCTGGAGGTGAGGGCTGCACTGTCTCATCTGGAGGGGAGGGCAGCACTGTGTCAGCAGGTGAAGGTGCCTCCTGGGCAGCCTCTGCTGGAGATGAGGGCTGCACTGTTTCAGCAGGTGAAGGTGTTGCCTCTGCAGGAGAGGTGGACTGCACTGCCTCCGCTGGAGGTGAGGGCTCCATGACCACTGGTGCCGGTGGTGGTGTCACCCTGCCAGCCTCTGCTGGAGGTGAGGACTGCACTGTCTCATCTGGAGGTGAGGGCTGCACCTTATCAGCAGGTGAAGGTGCCTCCTCAGCAGCCTCTGTTGGAGGTGAGGGCTGCACTATCTCAGCAGGTGAAGGTGCAGCCTCTGCAGGAGGAGTGGGCTGCACTGCCCCAGCTGGAGGTGAGGGCTCCGTGACCACTGGTGCTGGTGGTGTCACCCTGCCATTCTCTGCAAGAGTTTAGGGCTTCTTCCCCTTTATGGCAGGAGTCTATGGCTTCTTCTCCTTCATGGCAAGAGTCAAGGGCTTCTTCCCCTTCATGGCAGGAGTCAAGGGCTTCGTCCCCTTCATGGCAGGAGGTGTGGGCTCCTTCCCCTTTATGGCAGGAGGTGTGGGCTCCTTCCCCTTCATGGCAGGAGTTGAGGGCTTCTTCCCCTTAATGGCAGGAGGTGCGGGCTCCTTCCCCTTCATGGCAGGAGTTGAGGGCTTCTTCCCCTTCATGGAAGGAGGTGTGGGATCCTTACCCTTCCTAGCTGGTTGAGTGGCATCCATCACTGTCTTGCGTCCACGACTAGGAGGTGCCTCCACTGTCCGTGTGGACTGTTTGCCTGAGGTGCTGGGCCTGGTCGTTAGGACCCTGCTGTTACGGGCAGGACGGGGGGAGGGAAGAGGTCAAGTTAGACAAGGAAAACCTTCTTAGGGACGGTGGGGCGTGAAGAGGTAGGAGGGATGGGAGTGGAGGTTGAGGGAGTGGTTGTTAGAGGTGTATGTCTGCTGGACATGGGTGCAAGTGCATGGGCAGTGTGTGTGTGTGTGTGTGAGGTGGATGGCTGTTGGGTGTCTGAGTGCTTGCATGTGTGTCCTTCGGGGGGGACAGGGTGGGAGAGGACACAGGGGACGCGTGGATGGATGTTGTGGATGTGTCTGCAAGTGAGGTGTGTGTGCTACTTGGTATGGTGATGCGGGTGGTGGATGTTGGAGCAGTGCTTGCAGGTGTGAGTGTGGATGTGACTGTGAGGGAGGTGGAGGAGGAGAAGGGGGAGACAGTGGAGGCAGTGGATGTGGTTGTGTGGGCAACTGTCTTGTGTTTGTGTGAGTGCTTGTGGGATGAAGTGTGGTGCCTGTGTTTGACAGTGCCACTCTTGTGTTTTGTCTTGTGTGCATGCTCCTCTGTATGTGTGCATGGGATTGGTTGGGGTTGAGGACACTGGGACTGGGAAGTGGTAGTTGGAGGGGGGATGGTAGGAACAGGGACAATGGCTGCCATTAAAGAGGAGGCCATTGCTGCATCTGGGATACCAGCCCCTGGATGGCATTCACAATGGTTGACTGCCCTACAGAGATGGATCTCAGGAGGTCAATAGCCTGCTCACTCAGGGCAGCAGGGCTCACTGGGGCAGGGCCTGAGGTGCCTGGGGCAAAGGAGATGCCCCCCCTCCTGGATGAGTGGGCATGGGCAACTCGCTGAGGGGCTACTGGGACAGCGGTGCTGGTACGGCGGTGGCGGTTGTACCTGCAGATGGGGTGGTCACAGAGGTGTCTGCCACCACCAGGGAGCTTCCATTGGGGGAAGTATCTGAGTCTGTGTTGTCACCTCCTGTCTCCGCCGTGGTGCTCCCCTCGCCCTCCATCCGAATGTTTCCCTTGGCGTCGGTGGACTCTGCCTCCTGTGGGATGCAGGTCCCTCTGTCGCTGGTGCCCCTGCTCCTCTGCCAGATGATGCTAATGCACACATGGACAGGATGACAGAAGAAAAAAGGGGGGGGGAGAGAAAGGCAACACTGAGTCAATTACTGCACCAACCCCACAGTTGCAATACACAGCACCGTCACACACAGGGATCAGGATTGACCACTATGCATTGCACTGCCATTGATTTGGCTAGATGCCACAGCAAAATGAGGGCCAAACACCGCCAACTGCACATCTCATGGGACCCACAAAACACTAACTGACATGGAATGCAAATAAGCTAGGTTACCTGCATTTGCCATACACCCATTACCCTTGAGCTGGATCACGCTGCAATGTCTGACCTGGCATTCAGGGGCACCCACTAACTCACACCCACCACCCGGATCCCCTGCCACCTACCAATTATTGTTGTAACGCTCACTGTACTCACCCCCTTGTGGCTGCTGTGATGCCCTCAAGTGCCCATCCAGCTCTGAGTAGGCCACTGCCAGTATGCGGGCCATCAGGGGGTCAGGGTCCGACGAGCACCACTTCCTCGTTGGGAGGCCATCCCCAGCTGTGCCTCTGCGGTCTTCCATGCCCAGTGTCTCAGGTCCTCCCACCGTTTCCGACAGTGGGTGCTCCGCCTGCCATAGACTCCAGGGTCCGCACGTCCTTGGTGATGGCATGCCATAATCCCTTCTTTTGATGGGCGCTGACCTGCAGAGATAATACAGACAGGAGGACACCATTACACATACAAGCCAGCCTGTCACACATATGGCTCACCAATCTTGTTTCCATCAGCATTGGCATGCACATCGCTCCATGCACACCACGTACACCACCACAAGACATTCCCCCAATGACACGATGCTTGCACACACATCTCCATGTATCCTTCCCACATGCATCGTGCCCAAGGTGTACTCACCTATTGGTCTGGAGGCCCATGCAACAGTCCGTACTGGGGTAGGACCCCATCCACCAATCGCTCCAACTCCTTCGCAGTGAAGGCAGGGGCCCTTACCCTGGTCAAACGGGCAATGGTAGGTTCCAGACACAGGTCACAGCAGCATACGCAGTGTAGGTGTTCTCCTGTTGAAGGTCGAGAAACAAGTGAGAATTTTGATAGAACATGGTGGTCACGTCCAAGGTGGTGTACACCGTCACCGCCGGCGCTGATCCCCATTGGCCACTGTACTCCATAGAGCCCCATATTATCCAATGAGGAATAGCACGGCGGTGCAAGATCGCCTTCAGCCATGACACTCAACGTCGGCGGAGTTACCTCCCTTCCACTTGTCCCTACATACAGGACAGGTGGTCGCCATTTCATGATGGTGGACAACGTACAAATTCACCTTAACTGCGTCACTGCCTAGATTTGCAGGTACCTTGCCATTCCCACTGTCCCATCACATTAATGCTGTATGTACACTGAGGTGGTAAGCAAGAGAGAAAACCACGGCACATCGCAGATGTGTGAAAAGTTTCACTTTATTCATCTATAATGTCTCTGGATGAAAATGACTTCTGGCCCAATAGGACATCTTGGGCAGAGTATCAGATGGTAAGTACAATTCTCATGTTCGGAAAAACAACAGCCGACACCTGTTTCGTCAGGGTTGACTTTTTCAAGGCTCCAAAGCATGGAAGTATCCAAAGGTGTTCCAAAATTCCAATGACCGCTAGTATATTAAAGGATATGTTGAGTGATGAACGGAGTATCTGAAGACCATGATAAGCCTCCGACCCGCATCAGGATACTCGATAATCTATTACCGGCGTCGCATGTGATACTTCCATGCTTTGGAGCCTTTAAAAAGTCAACCCATGCCTTCAGGTGTCATCCCCATTGCATTGTGAAAAGCTAAATGTTGTCCCTCAATACTTGCAGGTGACTCTGGCTACCCAAACCTATTGTGGCTCCTGACCCCTGTGAGGAATGCCAGGGCAGGGGCTGAGGACCGTTATAATGAGGCACATGGGTGAACCAGAAGAATTATCGAGAGGACCTTTGGGCTCCTGAAGGCCAGGTTCAGGTGCCTCCCTTTGACAGGTGGATCCCTGTGCTACTCACCCGGAAAGGTCTGCCAGATAGTAGTGGCATGCTGCATGTTGCACAACCTGGCCCTCAGACGACATGTGCCTTTTCTGCAGGAGGAGGAGACTGGAGATGCCCCTGTGGCAGCAGTGGACCCTGAGGACAGTGAAGACGAGGAGGCAGAGGATGAGGAGGAGGACAACAGAACATCAGTTATACGTCAATACTTCCAATGACACACAGGTGAGACAGTGCAACTGAGCATTCCTCTGACTTTTGATGTTTTCTGTGTGGCTCTACCATGATGGCATTAACTTCCTTTGCATCTCAACTTACTGTCACCTATGGCTTCTCATTTTCCAGATGTTGGTGATATGACAACAATGTCCTGATGTGATCACTACAGACAGTTACAGGTCATTATTTGTATGCTATCACAGTGTTCAGATATTTTGCATTAGATGTGACTGTTGCTACAAATGCACATTTTCAAAACATAAAACAGTATCACTCAAATAGTGTTCAAGGGTGTTTATTGTAGTGCAAATAAGTGACTGAAAAGTGCAATGAAATGGGATGATGGTGGAGGAGAGTCCAGGGTATTGTTCCAGTCTGTTTGTAGCACAGGTCCAGTGTCCAAGGGGCCATAGGAAGGGGAGAAAAGACAGTTCAAAGTGGACAAGGTGATAAGGTGGGACACAAGGGGCACAATCAGGACAGTCTCATTTCCTAACGGTAGTCTTGGTCTTGGCAAGTGTCTCTGGCTTCTATCTGGGTCACAAGGAAAGTTTGCGGGTGGTTCACCTTCTCCAGGGGGAGGGGTGCTTGTGCCTGTGGGTCCTGTGGCAGGGCCTCCTGTCCACTAGCTGCAGTGGATGTGGTGGGCTGGTCAATAGAATGGCTAGTGGTAGAGGTCTGCTGGCATGCTGTGGATTCCCTCATGATGTTGGCCATGTCTGCTAGCCCCCCTGCTATGGAGATCATGGTAGTGTTGAGGGCCTGCACTCCTCCGTGATCCCCTGGTGGTGTTCCTCCTGTAGATGCTTCTTCTCCTGCATGTTGTTCAGGATCTGGCCCAACGTGTCCTGGGATAGTTGGTAAGCCCCCAGGATCTTGGTGAGTGCCTCCTGGAGAGTCGGTTCCCTTGGCCTTTTCCCTCTGCACCTGTCCCCTGAACGGTGTGCCCACTGCCACTGACCCCAGGTCTCTGATTGTCTTGGGGGCGAGGTATGGACTGGGGTCCCTGTACAGGTGGGAACACTGCTGATTGACGTGTCCTGGGGACAGGTGTGTGGGGACGCTGGGCGGGTGCTGTGGTGTTAGATACTGATGGGGGAGGCTCTGTGGTGGACTGTGAGTGGGCTGGGGTAATAGACTACCCATGTGGTCCCTGATAGGCCAGGTAGTTCATCCAGACAGAGTTTCTATCATCACTGGGGGCATCTTCTGTTGGGGGACTGGATAGTCGTGGCACCTCCTCTCCGCTGAGATTGGCTGGGGCACCTGTGGGGATAGAAGTGATGTATTATGCTTCATGCCTGTGACATATTGTACATCCCTCTCTTCCCCTCTATCGTTGCTATTGCCCTGCCACCTTTAAATGTGTATGGTGATGTATTGTGGGATTGTTAGTACCCCTATGCTGTGCATGCTTTGGTGATGGGTGTCCATGCAGGGCTGGGAGGGCTGTCCATGCATTGGTATGGCATGCAGGGCTTGGCATTGGGATTAGTCATCTGCGTTGGTGCAGTGTGTGGGATGGAATGGATTGATGGGAGTGAGTGTGAGGGGGTGAGATGGCATGCAGATCTGGGGGATGATAAGTAGTAAATGTTGACTCACCAGTGTCCAGTCCTCCGGTTACTCCAGTGAGTCCCTCAGGGTGCAGTATTGCCAAGACTTGCTCCTCCCATGCTGTGAGCTGTAGGGAGGAGGTGGGGGTCCTCTGTTTGGCGAGCTGGTGCCTTGCTGCCACAGAACATACCTTCCCCCGTAGGTCATTCCACCTCTTCCTGATGTCGTCCCTTGTTCTTGGATGCTGTGCCACGGTATTCACCCTGTCCACAATTCTCCGCCGTAGCTCCATCTTCCTTGCAACGGATATCTGCTGGACCTGTGCTCCAAAATGCTGTGGCTCTACCCTGACTATTTGCTCCACCATGACCTTTAACTCCTCATCTGTGAAACGGGGGTGCCTTTGTGGGGTCATGGGTGTTTTGTGGTGTGTGTAAGTGTGTGGGTGTTGGGTAGCGTGATTGGGTGATTGGGTGTGCATTACGGAGTGTGTGAGGGATGTACGGGTGTGTGTGTGTAGTTGTCGCAGTGGTCTTGATGTCTGGCTGGTTGCAATGATTTGTATTCGTAAGGGGTTGTGGGTAATGTGGGTGTTTGTTTTATAGTGGTGTGAGTGAGTGGCTGTGGTGTGTGTATGGGTGTCAGGTGTGTGTTTTTTTAACTGGCCAATGTTGTGTAGTTTAGTATTTGGGTGTCCATTCTGAGCGCGCAGTGTGTACCGCCGTTGAAATTCCGCTGTGGTGATTTGTGGGTTATGATGTGGTGGGCGTTGTTTTGTTGGCGTAACAGTATGGGTGTTGGTACCGACAATTTAACACTGACCTTTGGGATGGCGGATTTGTGTATGTGGCTGTATTTTGTCGGTTTGGTGTGTGTGTCATAATATGAGGAACGGATATCCGCCACTGCGGCGGTATGTTGGTGGCCGTCACCGTGGCAGTAAGCAGGATTTACCACCAATGTCGTGAGGAAGGCCTATGTGTTGTTCAATGTATAAAGGTTTATTAGGATTGCACTGATGAATTCAGACAGGATGTTTCTGGTCAATTACTAATTTCTTTACAGAAACCTTTTCTACCAGTCACTGCAGCAACCTTGGCTCGTTGGGTCAAATGGTTAGTGGCAGAAGCAGGTATAGACGTAAACATCTTTGGAGCTCATTCTGTCAGAGGAGCTATGGCTTCCAAAGCGTTTTCAACAGGAGAGAGATTGGAGGATATTATGGCCACAGCGGATTGGTCAAATGATTCTACCTTCAAAGTATTTGATCACAAACCGATTGTTGATCTAGTATCTGAAGTGGTGAATAGACTTTAAACTAACATAATCCAAGGCCTCCAGTCCTGCCATAGAATTAAAAATGTTATAGCTATTGCGTCAAGAATTTTAGATTCTATTAAGGACACGGAGACGAGGATTATCCCACCCTCATAATTTTATGCTATGCATGCATTGTATGATAACTGTTGTTTATCAAATAATTGTTAATAGTTGATAAGAGTACGTGGCCCTATATATATGTGTGGATATTCGTTTTTGCTTGTCTCCTTCTGCAGGGGTGAATCATTCTGATTCTTGAATTCTCCAGTTGAAATGTTGGAATATGTTGGACTAAAGTTGAAGTTTTCTGATCTTTGGATGAGGTAGTCTGAAGAAGTGGCCTTCAAGTGGATGGCACGTTCCACGAGTGCGAATGGCGGTTCAGTGTTCTACAAGTTCTTTATTGACTCTTAATATTATTGTTTATGACAAAGAAAGAGGGCGGACTTTAGTGTTGAAGCTATTTATATATATATCGACAGGGAAGAGTCATGATTGGATGGCATAGTGTTCATGGGACATGTAGTTTGAAGTTTTTTACTGTTTTCATTGGCTGCTGTGTTGTCAGTAAATGAAAGAGAAAGCATAATTTTCACCTCCGTGTCCTTAATAGAATCTAAAATTCTTGACGCAATAGCTAGAAACTTTTTAACTCTCCCTTCTTACTAGAGAGCAGGCTGCCTGGCTGCCGTTATGCTGCTGTTTCTACTAATTTGCATACCCAGACGCCACTGCAAACCCATAAACACTTCTTTTTTATTGTTGTGGGTAAAATATACATTGACATAGCATGAGAGGGACAAGACTTTCTGCAAAATTAAACTACTGTAATATTCACAAGGTAATAGTTTTACACCCCCTGGCAGATAAGTTTCGTATTATAAGATTGTTTAAATGTGCTGTTCCACAGTTCATTCGTACTTCGTGTGACGATGATAAAAGGAACGTCATTGCCAATTTTTGAGAGATCTTCTTGTTTATGGAGATCTTTCAATATATTTAATAAGAAGAAAATGTATTGATTTTGCGGCTTCTGTAATAAGAATTTAGTAATCAGGTGCAGACTGTAAAATTCTTCTACAAAAATGTTTCAAATAGGAGATGTATATTACGATTGAGTGACTTCGGTATGGAAAAAGCTGAGTAGCACTGAATAGCACCGTCAGTAACGAATGACACAAGTAGCGCATCACCGGCAATCTACATACCCACAACTCTGTGCGCACGTAACCAACACTGCTGCTGTGATTTCATACTAAATCCAGTTCCTATGGCATCTTAAATCACTAGAAAGAGACAGTTTTTGGGCGTAGCGGTCAGAGCACTCCCTGCTTGTAAAGTCGCAGCAGAGTCTTGTAGCAGATTAGTATATATTTATTTGAAGAGGAGCTATACAGACATGCCTGGTCTCCTAAAATTCATCCCTCATTTCCCTCTTTCTCAGTATGGACCCGATTCACAAAGGTAAACTTACACTTTTGGTTCTGTTTATTACTTTATGGTAGCCACAAAAGTAAGTTTAGACCTTAAGTCTAATTTTATGTCAAGACTGGAGGCGCCTATAATGCTTTCTCAAATATTGCAAATTTAATAGCAGCAATCAAGTAAAAACACAGAAAAATGACAAAACCCATCAGGCGGAAAGTAACAGCCAATGGGATTAAAACAATAGTATCAGAACAAATCATAACCAATCACAACAATACACCTCCAATTATAACTCAACTTAACTGAGAACAGAACTCTTTCCTTGTGGGAGGTGTCAAACAGTATCAAATTGTGGAAAAATAGTAGAAATAATAGCAACAGCCATAAGAATAAAAAATAGTTCTTGGAAAAGGTTCATAAATGTTATACTGATAATGGAATGAAGAGGGCAATCTGGAATATAAAATTTTCTAGCTTTCGCGTCTAGAATTTTCAATTCTATTAAGGACACGGAGGCGAAGATTATGCTTCTCTTTCCATGCTTTTAATATTCAGCAGCCAATAGGAAAGGTTATACAAAAAAAACTACAAATCCCATGAACCCCAAGGGACACAACTACAACCATAGAGACCAGCCCTATAAAACCCTCATGACTCAGTGTCTCTTCCTCTTTCTTTACAAATTGATACAGTTAATTCACTGATGCTCAAAGTCATACAAACGAAACCTCAAGTCCAGAATCATGAACAAAAACATCCAACCGGGAGGAAGCAGAAGATCACAGAGGAAGGAGAAAAACGGGTTCCAAGGAGAAATCCCGACGAAGATCACAGCATCATTTTTCTTCTTGACCTAAGACAAGAACAGAACACATAGCCAAAAAAACTGCCTTGAATGTCAAATCGTTACAAAAACATTATCATCTGATTGAAATATTACATTTTTTTTTTTTTTTTATGAAACAACTTGAAATTCAGGGAGGGTAGAAACAAATAGTCAATTCAAACAGCACATTGTATAATACACTTTGTATTATCGAACTTTCTGCCAGGGAGGGATAATCCTCGCCTCCGTGTCCTTAATAGAATTGAAAATTCTAGACGCGAAAGCTAGAAAATTTTATATTCTATGTCAGGACCGGAGGCTCTGATTATGCTAGTTTAAAGTTTAGTCATTACCACAGAAGCTACATCCAAAATGGGTTTGAAATAAAACCTCTTAAACGTGGAATCCGAAGACCAGTCTGCAGTGTTTAAAATGTCCTCAAGACGAGAACCTAAAGTGAAAGATTTTGATGCCATAGCACCTCTCACTGAGTGAGCACCAAATTTGGAGACATCAATACCTGCCTCTGCTAAAATCCATTTTACCCACCGAGCCAAGGTTGCAGATGCAACTGGTCGAAAAGGCTTTTGAAGGGAAATAAGCAATTGACCTGTCATGTCAGTACGAAATTCTGCCGTACTCACCTCGTAATCCTTCAGACATTGCACAACGCAGAGTTTCTGGTTATCAGGAAAGGCTGGATAAGATACTACCCTTGTATTGCATTTAGTTCTTCTGGAAATGATAAAGGAGACACCCTCCGGAGAAAAACTTCTCCCTGCCAAATCTAAGGCTCTAACATCAGACACTCGTTTACATGATACAAGACAGAGTAAAAAGCTAAGTTTTGCCGACAGCTGTTTTCTGGAGAGATACTTATTGGAAGGCCAGGAGTCTAAAAACTGTAGAACAACGTTAACATCCCAAAGATGAGAATATTTGGGGTGAGGAGGATTCAACATTCTGATACCTCGAATCAGTTTACAAACCATAGGCAACTGACCAATATGTCTACCTTCGACAAACACATGTCCAGCCGAAATGGCCGAACGAAAATTGTTGATCGAGTTATAAGCCATACCTGAGGCGGCCAATGAAGCTAGAAAATTCAAAATCATGGTGCAATCGGCAGTAAGGGGGTCTGAACCCCGTGAAGAACACCAACTACACCAACGTCGCCAGGCTGAGGTATAGCGTTTATGAGTGTTGGGGGCCAGGCCTGGTTGATGAATTCCTGAGCTTCGCTCGAAAGGCCTGGGAGGTTCCAATTTTGCCTGAAAGACGCCAGGCCAAGAGAGACAGTTGGCCCGATAAGATCAAGGGATGGGGCGATCTCCCTGGGTCTAGAAGAAGGTCCCAAGACCAAGGTAAGAGGAAGAGGGGAGCACAAGTCAGCTCCATGATGATGGGAAACCAAGGTTGCGCTCTCCAAAAAGGGGCAATCAACACCATTTCCGCCTCTTGTCTCCGAAGATGTGCTAGGACCCTGGGGATCATTACAAAGGGAGGAAAGGCATAATTTAGAGAGGGAGACCAATCCTGGAGAAAAGCGTCTGTCGCTCTCGCTCCCGGGTCCGGGCGCCAACTGTAATAAGACGGAAGTTGTGTGTTCAGCCGGGAGGCAAATAGGTCTATTGAACAAGGACCCCACATCCGCATAATCGTCTTGAAGACTCGAGGATGTAATCTCCAATTGCTGGCATCCCTCAGATGACGGGAATGCCAATCCGCTATAACATTCCGTTGACCCGGAAGGTACTCTGCTGTCACCGAAATTTGGTTCTGGAGACAGAAGTGCCAAAAATCCTTGGCCATCTCCGTCAGGATCTGGGACCGGGTTCCCCCCAATTTGTTCACATATCGCACTGCTGATACATTGTCCATCCGAAGAAGGATGCAACATTTCGCTCTGCCTGCAGAAAAACTGCGGATGGCAAAGGAACCCGCTAAGAGCTCCAGACAGTTGATATGCATTGAAAGTTCCTCCTGGGACCAACGACCCCCGGTGGAGAGGGGACCGCAGCGAGCACCCCAACCCCAACGGCTGGCATCCGCCTCTATGGTCAGGTCTGGAGAACATGGAAAAATGGCTCTGCCGTTCCATGCCTCCATGTGGTTTAACCACCAAGAGATCTCGAGTCTCGCTTCTTCTGATAGACGAACTAATTGGGAGTAGAACAGACCTTTGTTCAAGTGAAGGCTCTTCAGACGCTGGAGGGCTCTGTAATGCAGAGGACCCGGAAAAATCGCCTGGATAGAAGACGCTAGCAGTCCCACTATATGGGCTAGGAATCTCAATGATACAGTCGTCTTGGACAATGCAAGTCTCAATTCTTTCTTGATCCTCTTTACTTTCACTTGTGGGAGAATCAGTTGAGCAGAGGGAGAGTCCACCAGGAACCCTAGGAATTCTATTGATTGAGACGGGGACAGTATGGATTTCTGGACATTGATCACAAAACCCAGATCCTGAAGGAGAGAAATCGCCCATTCCAGATGTAACATGAGCGTCTGGTGGCATTGGGACATGATTATGATGTTGTCCAGGTAGATGATCAGACGAACACCCCTGGCTCTCAGATATTCCACCACCGGTCTCATCAACTTCGTGAAGCACCACGGAGCCGACGATAGGCCAAAAGGGAGAACTTTGAATTCGAATATCCTCCCCTCCCAGTGGAATTGCAGGAAACGTCTGTGATGGGACAAGATGGGGACGGACAAGTAAGCATCTTTGAGGTCCAAGCGGACCATCCAATCTCCTGTTCGAAGGATGTCTCGAAGTAAATGGATCCCCTCCATTTTGAAATGTCGGTAAAGGATCCATTGGTTGAATTCTTTCAAGTTGAGGACCAATCTTGATCCGCCTCCCTTTTTGTCTACAAAAAAGATGGGGCTTACAAAACCCCTGGGGTGCAAAATTGATTCTTCTATCGCCTCCTTTGACAGGAGAGAAATCATTTCTTTGTGTATAAAAGACCGATCTGAGAGGGAAAAATACATTGTGTTTGTGGGGAAAGTCTGAATAGGGGATTGAAAAATTCTATCTTGAAACCGAGAATGGTCTTGAGTATCCAAGGATCGTTTGATATCTTTAGCCAATTGTGATAGAAAAGGCGAGTGCGCCCCCCCAAAGAAATTTCCTCCCAAGGAATGATTCTCACCTGTAGAGGAGGAGTCTTGAATGGCGGCAGCTGCCCCTCTGAATCTTCCTCTGTGGAAGCGGCCGTGGAAGGACCTTCTTGAGGGATAGAAGGTGGAGGGCTGATCTTGGTAACCACCTCTGCCTTGATGGCCCTGGAAGCCATTCCCAGTGGGGTTGTGAAATCTCCGGCCGAACGATCGCCCTCTGAAGCGTCCGGCCCGGGAAAAAAGAGGGCGAAGAGCTTTCCTAATAGAGCCCTAAGCTTTATCCAGGCTGGAAAAGGTAGCAACGAATTCGGAGAGTTCTTTTAAGAAGGGGGCTCCAAATAAAGGACCTTGGGCCGCTGGGCCTGCTTCCGAAGATGCCAGATCAGCTAACTTGGGATCCATTTTCATCAGAATAGATCTGCGGCGTTCATTGGAAATGGCGCAATTGGTATTGCCTAGTATGCAGATTGCTCTTTGAGACCATCCAATGAAAGTATCCGAGTCTATCGGGACATTGGATTCTTTTGCTTGATAAGCGAATTCCAGGATATTGGTCAAAGGGCCTGTTAAATCCAAAAGTTTATCCTGACAGGATTTCCAGGCCCTGTCGATTCCCTTCTTAGGGTCCTTAGTGTACTTTTTGAGGTAAGTAATCATGGAGGGGTCTATTTCTGGAGTTTCTGATATTTTGTCTGCGAGGTCCGGTCTTGGGCACTCAGAGCGAAGGCGAGCTCTTACCTCCTTATCAAATTCTTGGCGCAGGTGATTTTTTACGTAATCGGAGACCTCCGGGGGAGGAATCCAAGCCGAGGATCTGGGGTGAATGATCTCCCCCGGTTCAAATGTTAAGAGTTTAGGTTGTTTAGCCACGGAGGTGTGGTGGGATTTAGCTTTGCGCTTACGAGGTTGTGAATCCTCCATAGGAGGGCTGTGAGATAAGCTACCCTCCGAGTCCTCCGAAGGGTCTGAAGGAGGATCAGTTGACATGCTATAAGGGTGCTCCGTCATTAATGATGACGTTAATTTCTCGAATGCCTCGGCATGAATGGATTTGGCGTGAGGATTGGACTGCCCCTCTAACATGCTTCCTTTGGGGGGAAGCCAGCCCTGCTGTTGTGCAAACCCGTAAAGGTGGTGTTTCAGAGGGGTGATTGCCTTGGCTAGGGCATCATTCACTGTCTGGCGCACGCCTGCGTCCAGAGCTTGGGCCAGATCTTGTTCGAAGGAACCTTGATGGGATTCCCCATAGAAATAGTTTTCATCACCCTCAAGCTCTTCTTCATACATAATACCTTAAAAGTAAAAAGCCCACCAAAGCACTGGTGTAGAGGGGGAGCTTATCACTGTATATATAAATAAGAGTATATATACACTAATCTGACCCCAATGCAGGTGAGATCAATAAGAGGTTTAAATGTGGAGGGAGCACCTGCACCAAGCTCTAGGTGAAACACCTGTAATTATAATTTTACAACCCTGCAGACACTTCTGATAGGGCGTTCAGGGGGAGCACAGGGCTATGGCATAGAAATGCCCAAACTTTCTTAAAGCGAAGCTTTCAATGCCCAGAAGAGGATTTCAGGGCACTCACTGCCCAACAGAAAGCGTGCGAGTCGATCGGCAAGTCCTTGCAATAGAAGGAGAAACACCGGTCGGCTCGCGCGCCCTCCGCTCAAAATAGAAATAGGACTGCGCGACGAGGTCACGCAGTCCCGCTCCTCAACACCGGCTCCCACTCCACAGAACTGCGGGCGGCAAGCCGCCCTTCGGCAGTAAGGTGCGCGTTAGTGCGCATTAGTAAACCAAGTATAAACAACTTTAGCACACATACGATAGTATAAGTAATATATTGCGCTTAGGCAAAAACGACTTAACTGGCTGCGCAGCAGCAAAGAAAGAGGAAGAGACACTGAGTCATGAGGGTTTTATAGGGCTGGTCTCTATGGTTGTAGTTGTGTCCCTTGGGGTTCATGGGATTTGTAGTTTTTTTTGTATAACCTTTCCTATTGGCTGCTGAATATTAAAAGCATGGAAAGAGAAGCATAATCAGAGCCTCCGGTCCTGACATAGAATCCCATGGCAATCAGTAGACTGTCTAGCAGTGATGCAGGAAAATAAGGAAGTGAAGAAAAATTAGAAGGAGGATGATGCAGTCCGAGTAGTTGCCGCCTGCCACTGCCTGCTGCTTACCATAGGTTGAAGACAGAGTTGCTGTTGTTTTGCTGCCTCCTAACTGGTTTGGTAGCCTATACGTCACTTGCTGTTCTTGGCTGAGAAGCACTGGCCAAGGACAATTTAATTACGCCTGGATTGTTTTTCTGTTGTTTGGACGGACTATTTTTTTGTTTACTGCCTCTCATGTTTGTCAGTAAGCGCTCGTGTTCATGTGGTTCATATTCCACGTTTCCCTTCACTTGGCCCTTACTTTACATAATCAGTAAATACATGTAGTTGCGCTTTGTGTGTGTGTGTTTTGTATATTTGTTTGTGGCTTTCTAAGCATGAAATTGACTCAGGTATTGAATCCTCAAGGGTGGCTCTACCTGCACAGTGGGAGAGCTGATATTACACTATTCAGTGCACTTGGGGAAACTCACCCCATAATGCTTTGCAGGCATTTCTTTTACAACACATTTTTGCCCATAACTCAGCCTGTGGTGGTCCTAGGACAATGGGACCACCACTAAAACATTCAGAAAATGTGCTATTTCTGTCCAGGCCATCTTCTGGGTCACACTAGTTTAGAAGGTGCCCAAAAATCATAACCATGTCCACCATTTAATGTACATTTAAACTCTCCTATAGCTGGACCTTTTGTTTTATTTGTAGCCAGTGTTGCCAGATTGGCAAAAAATTTCTCATTTGTGTGGGAAAAACTCAATTGGTGGGTGCCTGATATTTGGGCTTTTACTTGACGTTGTGTGCATTTTGCTTTTGCATGTCAATAGACTAAAACTGACACATTGCGTCAGCTCACAAGTGCACTCACTTGTGCATTAATTTGGACAGTCCCACACTGTCACAGAGGAAACAGAAAAGTCTCTGCGTGTGCAGCTCTAAGTGGGGAACATCCTGAATAACTAGGTCTAAACCACTACTTGCCTGAACCACTACTGCTAAACAACTAAAAAGTCTCTACAACTAAGTACTGAACAACTACTGTCTAAACAACAATTGTGCCTGAATAACAATTGCCTTAACAAATTAATTTTAAGGTAAGGTTTTCTTTTTGTTTTTTTATGGTTTATTAGTTGTTTAGAATATATATATTTGGTAAGGCAAATCTATACTACTATATACCCCACCCTACCTGCATGCCGTCACTAACTCCTATCCCTACCCTCACACCCATCACTCCACCACCTCACATATACCCCACCATCACAACCCACCCATCCCAATACCAAGCCCTGCATGCAACAACAATGCATGGACACCCATCACAAAAGCATGTCCAAGGGAGAGACTCACCCAGGGCACACAATCACCACTCACACAAGGGCCAAGGCGATATTGCAAGCACAGTAGTAGAGGGAAACACAACCATTGCACAAGATGGCACACACAGATACAATAACAATGCATTTACAACCCAACAGGACCCCTGCACAACAGAAGAGGCCCACAGTGACGACAGCAGCTCTGTACGCTTGGATCAAGATGACCAGCCCGGCCCATCAGGGACCTCTGGACAGTCGGTTCCCCTGTCACAGTCCGAAACCACCACAGAACCTCCCCCCCCAGGAAATACCACCACAGCACCCACCCAGCGGGCCCATGCCACTGTCCCCAGGACACAATCAGAAGTGTGTCCACCACTACAGGGACCCCAGGCACCCCCACCATCACAGAACAATCAGGGACCTGGCGTCAGTGGCAGTGGGCACATGGTTCAGGGTTCAGAGGCACAGGATAACAGGGAAGCTGGGAGGGCTGCTGTGCGACAGGGGGAGGACAGGCCCAGGGAACCGACCCTCCACGAGGCACTATCAAACATCATGGGAGCATACCACCTTTTCCAGGAGACCATGGGCACGGTACTGGCCAAGTTTCAGGAGATCCAGCGGCTGCAGGAGGGACAGTACCTGGGGATCAGGGAGGACTTGAAGTCCATTAACACCACCCTGGTCACCATTACAGGGTTGCTGGCAGACATGGCCAACACCATGAGGGGGACAGTGGCATACCACTGGGCCCGACACCAGCCCAAACAATGAACAACCTTCCACGTCCGCCGGGGCTAGTGGACAGGAGGTCCCGCCACAGGCCCAACAGGCCACCAGCACCCCACCCCCTGCAGAAGGAGAACCACCCCGCAAACGGTCCCTGCGATCCAGCCAGAAGATAGAGAACATTGCCAAGACCCCCGCCAGGAAATAATAATCTCCTGATTGTCACCCTTGTGTCCCACTCTGTCACCCTGTCCATCTTGAACTAACATTGCTCCATTTCCTATGCCCCATTGGACAATGCACCTGTGATACCGAGAGACTGGACTCTAGTATGGACCTTCTTCCACCATTATCCCAGCCCCTTCCACATACCCCTATACACATTAGCCAATTAATAAACACCCTTGAATCACAAACCAATCTGGAGTCAGTCTATACTTTCACAAATGTATAATTACAACTTCTTCGACAAATATCAATGTAAATGTTCATTTGCACATACCAATATATGACAGTTGTTGGGCAGCAGTAAACATAGCAGAAGGCAGAATGAGGTACCCAGATCGGTGAAATGGAAAGCCAAAGTGAACTTTCAGGGTCCATACATAAAGGTTAAAAGGCTGACTTATACAATGTCCTACAGTAGTCAGATATGAGATGAGCAGTGCCAGTCTCCTACCCGTGTCTCACTGGAAGTACTGCATGATGATGTTGTTTTGGTTGTCAATATCGTCTTCCTCTGCCTCCTCTTCCTCACTGTCCACAGGCTCCACAGCTGCCACAATACCATCATAAGGCCCATCCTCCTGCAGAAAAGGCACCTGGCTTCGCAAAGCCAGGTTGTGCAACATGCAGCATACCACGATTATCTGGCACACCTTCTTCGGTGAGTAGTATAGGGAGCCACCTGTTAGATGGAGGCACCAGAATCTGGCCTTCAGGAGGCTGAAAGTCCGCTCAATAATACGCCTAGTTCACCCATGTGCCTCATTGTAGCGTTCCTCTTCCCTTGTCCTGGCATTCCTCACTGGGGTCAGTAGCCATGAGAGGCTGGGGTAACCAGAGTCGCCTGCAAATGCCGAGGGAAATCTGTTAGACACACACTAACCCTTAGGGACTACCCCATACCCAGACACCTATTCATACTGTGTGGGGACGTTGGGCTCACCTATTAGCCACACACGGTGCCTCTGGAGTAGGCCCAGCACATAAGGGATGCTGCTATTCCTTAAAATGTAAGTGTCATGCAGAGAGCCAGGATACTTGGCATTCACATGGGAGATGTACTGGTCCGCCAAACACATCATCTGCACATTCATAGAATGGTACCTTTTTCGATTTCTGTACACCTGTTCATTTCTGCGGGGGGACAAATGCCACATGTGTACCATCAATGGCACCAATTATGTTGGGGAAATGTCCCAGGGCATAGAAGTCAAATTTCATTGTGGGCAAATCCTCCACCTGGGGGAATACGATGTAGCTGCGCATGTGTTTCAGCAGGGCAGACCACACTCTGGTCAACACGTTGGAGAACATTGACTGAGACATCCCTGATGCCATGGCCACTGTAGTTTGAAAGGAGCCACTTGCCAGGAAATGGAGCACTGACAGGACCTGCAAAAGAGGGGGTATTCCTGTGGGATGGTGGATAGCTGACATCTGGTCAGGCTCCAATTGGGCACACAGTTCTTGGATTGTGGCACAATCAAGTCTGTAGGTGATAATGATGTGTTTGTCTTCCATTGTCGACAGGTCCAGCAGGGGTCTGTACACCGGAGGTTGACGCCATCTCATCATCTGCCCCAGCGGATGTGCCCTATGGAGGAGAATGGTGAGCAGAGGGTCATGTACCACTTAGGTTGCACAAGTGTTTTTGCTGTAATGTGAGTAAATCCATGTGTGGCGTTGTCTGTCCGTATTTCTGCCCAGATGTGCTGTGAAGCAGTTAGGTGCCATGCCATGTGCCCCCCCTGAAATGGCGGCTTCCTGACCTGTAAGGGGGGACAAGGGGAAATGAGGTAACTGCGCTGGCGTTGTGCAGCGTCACGATAGGCGGTTGAAGACCGCCGCACAATTCAGCATTGGTTATCATTGGGCCCTATGGGTTCCAGGAGCCAATGATGATGTACGCCGGCGGTGACGGTATGCACCGCCATGGACGTGACCGTCATTTTCTATCTGTTCACTAACTTGATACCTGACCTTCAAAAGGAGAGGACCTACACTGCAAGTGCTGCTGTGACCTGTGTCTGGAAGCGACAATGGCTCGAGTGTCTGGGGAAAGGGCCCCTGCCTTCACTTTGGAGGAGTTGGAGAGACTAGTGGATGGGGCCCTCCCCCAGTACACGCTAATGTACAGTCCTCCAGACAAACAGGTGAGTACACTGTGAGCATGATGTGTGGGCCATGAATGTATGGAGTGGTGTGGATGGAAGATACATGTGGGGATGGGGGCTGAGGCCTGCATGTGAGGATGGTGAGTGTATGTGTGTCAGGGCATGGGTGGGAACTGGTGGGCAATGAGTATGAAGGTCTGGACGGGAGAGTAATTTCCTTTCATCCTATACCTTTCCTCTAGGTCAGCGCCCACCAGAAGAAGGGTATTTGGCGTGCCACGGAAGTGCAGAACCTGGGGGTCTATCATAGATGGAGCACCCACTGCCGCAAGAGATGGGATGACCTGCGCTGCTGGAGCAAGAAGACGGCGGAGGCCCAGCTGGGGATGGCCTCCCAACGTGGAAGGGGTGCCCGTCACACCATGACCCCCTGATGTTACGGATCCTGGCGGTGGCATATCCGGAGTTGGATGGGCGCTTGAGGGCATCACAGCAGCCACAAGAGGGTGAGTACAGTCTCATTCAGCTGTGTCTGCACGCTTTACAAGGTGTCTGGGTGGGGGATGTAGGCTGTGGGTTCCCCTAGGCCAGGGTGAACTTGGTAGGGTAGGTCCCTTGTTAGGCAGGCTCTGAGGCACTCCAACCCCAGTAGTGATGGTGGGCATCTACAACTAGTCAGGCTCCTGTGGGTTCCAGGTGTGCAGCAAATGGTGTTAGGCATAGTCCCCCATGGGCAGGTGATTTTACTAGTAACTGCTAGTGCATGGCCTAGTGAATAGGTCTGCTCGCTGTGTGTTGTGTTCACCAACGGTAGTGTTGTTGCTGGCATTGACCATGTGTCTCCTCTGTCTTTCCCCCCCTTCTTGTTTTGTCACCCTATCCTTGTGTGCATTAGCATCATCTGGCGGAGGAGCAGAGGCACCGGAGACGGAGGGGGGTGCATCCCACATGGCCCAGGAGGGTGAATCCACCGACGGTGAAGGTACCAGTGGGACGGAGAGCGAGGGGAGCTCCATGACAGGGACAGAAGGGGATGACAGCGACAGTGACTCCTCCTCTGATGGGAGTTCCCTTGCGGTGGCGGGTACCTCTGTGCCCACCGCAACAACAGGTACAGCCGCCACCCCCCCTACCAGCACCGCCCTCCCAGCAGCCCCTCAGCGTGTTTCCCGTTCCCGCTCACCCAGGAGGGTGGGCATCTCCTTCCCCCCAGGCACCACAGGCCCTTCCCCAGTCAGCCCTGCTGCCCTCAGTGAGGAGGCTATTGACCTCCTGAGATCCCTCACTGTTGGGCAGTCAACCATTTTGAATGCCATCCAGGGTGTCGAGAGGCATTTGCAACAAACAAATGCATACCTGGAGGGCATTCATTCTGACGTGGCAGCCCAACAGAGAGCATTTCAGGCACTGGCCTTAGCACTGATGGCAGCCATTGTCCCTGTGTCCAGCCTCCCCCCTTCAACTTCCGCTACCCAGACCCAATCCCCTCTACCTCAGCCTATCCCAAGCACACCATCAGACCAGCATGCACACACATGAACACACAAAAGTGGCTCAGGCAAACATAAGCACCACACATCCCACAGGCACTCACACAAGCATCATACCCATGCAGAGAAACCAACATCCACTGCCTCCACTGTGTCCCCCTCCTCCATGTCCTCCACCTCCCTGCCAGTCTCATCTCCTCTAACACCTGCATGCACTACATCCTCAACCACTATCTCCATCACCAGCATGCCGATCAATGCACACCCCTCACGTGCAGTCACCACCCCCACTACCATTCTCACGTCCCCTGTGTCCTCTCCCAGTGTGTCTGTGAGCCCTCCTCCCAAAGTACACAAACGCAGGCACACACCCACTCAACAGCCCTCCACCTCACAACAGCCTCCAACCCATGCACCTTCACCCAAACTCAGCAGACGCACACCTTCTACAACCACTACCTCTTCCTCCACTCCCAAACCCCCTCCATCTTCCCATCCCAGTGTGTCCAAAACAATTCACCTAGCTAACCTGGAGCTCTTCCCTACACCTCCCCCCGTCCTTCTCCTAGGGCCAGGATGTCTAGATCCCAGCCAAGCACCTCAGCCATCAAATTTGCATCCGCTGTGGTCCCTGCTACTCCAGTACGGTCAAAGGGGGCACCCATCAGAGCTGCCAGTGTGCCACCGACCGAAAAGAAGGACCATCCTAATCCACCACCTGCAAAGCTCAAAAAGGGACCGGCTTCAAGCAGGGGACAGTCACACCACCCACCCAGCAAGGCTTTGCACAAACACAGAGTGGACAGTGCCAAGGTCCCTGCAGCGGCTGTCAAGATGGGGAAGGGCCACAAGCCAAAGGGCACATCACCTCTGGGCACGATTTCACCTGGGGATGGGCTGGTGACCACCAAATCATCAGGGATGGCAGCCACATGCACCCCAGTCACCACCGCCCCTCTGACCGCCACCTGCACCGCCCCCTGCACCGCCACTGCCACAACATCAGTCTGCAGCATCCTCCCCAAGGATCAGCCATCCGAGGCTGCCGGAGATGGTATGGTGTCTCTATCCACCCCAACAGTCACTTGCACCACGGCCTGCACTGGCAGCATCTCCGCCGCAGCCACCGCCGCCTGCACCACCATCAGCACCTCCACGTGCACAGCCGATGCCACTCTGTCAGACGTCAGCCCCATCCCCAGTGTGCAGGCGTCAGAGTCTGCAGGTGATGTCCTGGACCCTGGACACGCCACTTGAGACACCACCTCCAGCACTGACACGAACCAGCAATTGGCAGCATAAGTCGCCGCAGGATGGAGTGTGGGTCTGCCTCCATGGAGTATCATGCTACCTGTTCTGGGTACATCACGTGGCTGTGACACACAGCTGAGACGAAGTCAACATGCTACACCCCAGGAGCAGCATCACTGGGCACAAAGCCCCCTCCAGAACCAGTAGAGAAAAGCATCCACTAATCCTATCCTTGGCAGGATGAAGCACTCTGGGCACAAAGCCCCCTCCAGAACCAGTGGAGAAAAGCATCCACTAACCCTATCCTTGGCAGGATGAAGTACTCTGGGCACAAAGCCCCCTCCAGAACCAGTGGAGAAAAGCATCCCCTAACACAGTCCTTGACGGGATGAAGCACTCTGGGCACAAAGCCCCCTCCAGAACCAGTGAAACAAAGCATCCACTAACCCTATCCTGGCAGGACGAAACACTCTGGGCACAAAGCCCCCTCCAGAACCAGTGGAGAAAAGCATCCACTAACCCTATCCTTTGCAGGATGAAGCACTCTAGGCCCAAAGCTCCCTCCAGAACCAGTGGAGAAAAACATCCACTAACCCTATCCTTGGCAGGATGAAGCACTCTGGGCACAAAGCCCCCTCCAGAACCAGTGGAAGACGCCACCCACTTGAGAGACTGTGGCTTTGCACTCCCCAGGACCAGGCAGTGGGCAACCCACCCACTTAAGACACTTGAGAGACTGTGGCTTTGCACTCCCCAGGACCAAGCAGTGGCCAACCCACCAACTTGAGAGACTGTGGCTTTGCACTCCCCAGGACCAAGCAGTGGGCAAACCACCCACTTGAGAGACTGTGGCTTTGAACTCCCCAGGACCAAGCAGTGGGCAGTGAACCCACTTGAGAGACTTGAGAGACTGTGGTTTTGCACTCCCCAGGACCAAGCAGTGGGCAACCCACCCACTTGAGAGACTGTGGCTTTGCACTCCCCAGGACCAAGCAGTGGCCAAACCACCCACTTGAGAGACTGTGGCTTTGAACTCCCCAGGACCAAGCAGTGGGCAGTGGATCCACTTGAGAGACTGTGGCTTTGCACTCCCCAGGACCAAGCAGGGGGCATGGAGCCCCCTCGAGGAGCAGTGGCATCGTACCATCATCCGGCTGAGGTGCTCCCCCTCCCCTTTCCCCTGAGGAGCCTGTTTCTTTTTCAACCTGATGCCCCTGCAGTATTCTCTCCGTTTTGAGGCAGATGTCATGTGTGGGCTTCGTCCATGCTTTTTGTGACCACTGGTCCACGGACATTTAATGGGACAGTGTACAGACTTGTGTACTTGCTGTAAATATTTGTGTATACTGATTATTTACTGTTCTCTTGGGCTATCTGATTGTTCGAATATTACACTAGTTAAACTCATTTCGTTTGGTCCTTGCGTTCTTCCAGGGGGTGAAGGGGTGTATCTGTGATGTTATTGGATATGTGTGTGTGTGTGTTGTTGCGGGTGGGAGGGTAGGGGTGTTGAGTTTTGTGTGTGTGTGTGACTCTCTTTTCCCTCCTCCCCTACCCTGTGTGCTAGGTGCAGTACTCACCGTGGTCGTTGCCGCTGCCGCCTTCTTTCCACTTCGTGGTGTATTAAGAGATACAGCAACATGGGCAGGACCTGTAGTTCAGACTCCTTGGCGTCCTGGTTCTTCGTTGAGTGTCATGAGGTGAGTGGTTTCCCTTCCAAAGACTGTTTCTGCCGTGCTTTTGATGGCGTTGGTGGCGCCCAGGAAAACCTGGCGGATTGGTGCCTTGTAATAGTGAGGGCGGTACATTGTGTTCCGCCTGTATGTTGGCGGTGACTGCCGCAATGTTTTTTAAGTGAGTGTTAAAGTGGCTGTCTGTGTTGGCGGTTTTCCGCCAGGGTCATAATTCCATTTTTTTGACTGCCAGCCTGTTAGCGGTATTACCGCCGCTTTATTACCGACCGCCAGGGTTGTAATGAGGGCCTATATGTTTAAATGACCATGTTTCTTCCAAATGCAATTTTTACTGTGGTGCTCTGTAGGGGTTGTTCAGACCATTTCAGTCTAATGCCAAGTGTATGAAGGAATGCATAAAGACAGTTTGTCTCTGACATGGGTTTAATGTGTGGCATGCCTAAATATGTCAGCCATTTCACTGAGGACCTGGTACTTCTCCAGCCTTAGGGGACATTCTGAGCTTCTGACATCAGAAGTTCTGGCAGCGTTCTGTGACACTACTCTGCGTGCTTTTGGCTCTACAGGGACATCTAGCGATGACCAGTGGCACTGCACATTCTGCTGTTAACTCTACAGGGACATCTAGCCATGATGAGTGCTACTGCACCTTCTGCTGTTGACTCTTCAGAGACATCTAGCCACGATCAGTGGTACTGCACCTTCTGGTATTAACTCTACAGGGACTTCTAGTAACGACCTGTAGCACTGCACGTTTGTGCCCCTGACTCTACAGTTAACTGATATTTAAAAGGCCTGCTAGGCTTGAAAACGTGTAATACACTATGCCCTATAGTTACACTGCAATGTTCTTTGTCATTCTTTTTTCATGTGATTATGCCCTCTAGGGGATGACTATATGGTTACATGACCGTGGTTCTTGCAAATGCTATTTTTAATGTGGTGCTCTGTAGGGGCTGTTTGGACCATTACAGTCTAATGCCAAGTGTATGAAGGTATGAACAAACACGGTTTATTTCTGATAAATGTTTGATGTGCGGCATGGCTAAAGTTTTCAGCCATTTCACAAAGGATGTGGTATTCTCCAGCCGTTTCTGGGTTTGGGGGACATTCTGAGCTTCTGACGTCAAAAGACGTTCTGGCAGCATTCTGTGACACTGTTCTCTAAGAGGCACATTTTTTGAAAAGTTAGCGCTGTCTTTGCATGTTTTTTTGTATACTAAATCAGCGGCAACTTAACTCCATATTTATATTTTGACGCTAGACCCGTCTAGCGTCAAAATATCTCAGTTAGCGCCATTTTCTGAAAGCGCCAACCCACCTTGCGTCGTTCTATGACAATGATATGCAAGGTAGAAGTTCCCTTCCAAAAAATGAGACTAACCCCCTAGCGCCACATTTACCTTCCTACCCTAAAACCATGAACACCTAGAAAGCAGACCCAAAAAATGACGCCAAAGCCGATTAGGGTCAAATTTTAACGACTGGTCAGACCAGGCATTAAAGTGAAGATAAGCACATTTTCTTAAGGAAATACCGCGGAGTCCACCATGGTGTCACTATTGTGAGCACATAGATGCTCACCCCAACCCCCAGCATCACCTGTACCCTCACCACAGGGACACTACAAGTGGTGGGAGCCCATCCCAGGTAAGTATATGTGCTTTACTGTTATGTGCCACTGAGGGCCACTTACATGTGACCCCCTGGCTGACACTGGTTTTGTTGCGGTTGTTCTGGGGACACTGGTCCCCTGTGTTGGACATTGTGGTTTTTGTACAGTCTCCTGTCCATACTTGGACAGGCGTCATTTTTTGGCTGCTTGTGCTACCAAACAATGACACTAAGCGGACTAATGGCAGATACTTTGCTGCAAATCTGTCTAGCCTTTTTTTGGCCCACTAGTACCATTTTTTCTACCACCCTCCAGCCCCTGTTAGTGTCATTTTCTATGCCAATAGCCATTCCTTAGCGCCATCATGCGTCTTTTTAAAAATATGGCACACAGATGGCGCTAATTAATAGTGTTAGCTCGCGTTAACTTGTTTGACGCACAACTGCGCTAGCGCAGTTGTGCGGCATTTTTCATAAATATGCCCCTAAGTGCTTTTGGCTTCACAGAGATATCTAGTCATGACCAGTGGTACTGCACCTTCTGCTTAGCAACGACCAGTGGTACTGCACCTTCTGCTGTTGACTCTACAGAAACATCTAGTCACAACCAGTGGTACTGCACCTTCTGCTATTGACTCTACAGGGACATCTAATAGACCTGTGGCACTGCACCCTTGTGCAGCTGACTCCACAGTTAAATTATATTTAAAAGGCCTGCTAGGTCTGAAAATGTGTAATACACTATGTCCTCCAGGGACTAATTATATGGTTACACTGCAATGTTCTTTGTCATTCTTTTTTAAGTGATGATGTCCTCTAGGGCTGACTACATGGTTACATGACTATGCTATTTTTACTGAGATGCTCTGCAGGGGCTGTTCAGACCATTACAGTCTAATGCCAAGTGTATGAAGGAATGCACAAACACAGTTTATTTCTGATAAAGGTTTAGGGCCCTATTTACAAGAAAGTGGTGCATCATTAGTGATGCGCCACTTTTCTTGCGGCCCCCTTGCGTCCCCTAATGCCGCCATGGTAGCGCCATATTTACAATACGGTGCATCATGGCGCATGGTAGGGGCTATTGCGTCATTTTTTTAATGCTATTGTAATGCTATACTGGATTAGCGTAAAAAAAAATTACAATAATCCAGTATAGTGTTAAGAGGCCCAGTAAAATCAATAGGAACCTCATTTTTATGCCTGTTTCAAGCAGGCAGTAAAAATGACGCTTGGAAGATTGCTGTGTGCCCCGAGCGGACGCATGGATATCGGGGCATGCCCTCCTCCCTCCGCTCTCAATTGAGCCCCTATCCTGTGATATTGGTGTGCTGGTTGGGCCCTGGAACTTACCCTCATGACATTTGGCTCTTAGGAGGTGAGGGGCGACACACTACAGAGATCCAGGGAACTGTGTAAACGAAGTGCATGTGGCTGAAACGGGTCAGTGGTGGCAGGAACAATCACAGAGGTGACAGGGGCACTGGAGTGCCCAGGAGTGTGATGCACAGCAAGGCAATTACCCATGTTTATTCGAGGGGTGAACTGAGCGCTACAACAGGAGTCACAAGCGCACTACGGATGTCTTATTGACGAATTGCCCAGGCCCGTGCTTGGTCGCTGCTTGCTTGGGTGGTTGCGGTTCCTGGTGATGGCTCTGGCTTTCCAGGGTGCCCATGTTTCATTGTCTCCACTCACCTTAATACCAGGGGGATCTTGTCTTGCCTACCAGCAGTGGGTCATGCTGTCCCCTTGATGTGGTGACGGAGTGGAAAATACATGAAGGGTAGGCGGCTCAATCTATTGGAGCGCCGGTCTGGGCGGACAGCATGATGGGGAAATCCAAGACGCCCAAGGAGCATCCTGGCCACACAGCTCTTCCCTAGGTACCTCTGGAGGCACTGAGTTTGGGCTCTTTGGAAAGCACATTACAGTCCCATTTGGGCCAATTTGAGAGGATTCTGCAGGCGATCATGGACACTAAACTGTCTCTTGAGAACAGAATAGATACGGTCTCTTAGGACCTTAACCTGCTCAGAGTGGATCATCGCAGCTTGGTGGAGAGGGTCGGAGTGGCGGAGACCACTCTAGGTGTCATGGATCCCTTGGTTTCCAAAAATCAGAGGCAGATCCAGCGTTTGGATATGGAAGTGAAAGCGCTCCAGAGGCGTGCGGAGGACGCCGAAGGCAGATCTCGACGTAACAATGTCCGGTTCCTGGGGGGAGAGAGTGGAGGGACACAATTCAGAATTGTTCCTGGAGCAATGGCTAATTAAAAAGGTGCTGAATGGTACACAATCAAAGTTCTTCTCTGTGGAAAGGGCACACAGAGTTCTGGGAGGGCAGCCGGCTCCGAGACTGCCGCCTCGCCCGCTGATCGCCCCTTTTCTCAATTACAGAGATCGTGTTGTGATATTACAGTGCTTCCGAAACAAAGGCCCGGTACGACACGAGGGGACCTCTATTACGGCCTATCCGGACTTCACAGCAGAGGTGCAGCGTCAGCGATTTTCTTACATGAAGATCAAACAGCTTCTCCGTGAGCACAACATTAAATATGCCCTGATGTTCCCCGCTAAGCTCCGGGTAATCGCGGATGACCGGACTCATGTCTTCGCCACACCAGCTGATGCCTGGACATGGATGCACGCCAAAGGTATTGCCCAACCATCGGAGGAAGATGGGGATCGTGGTGAATGGCTGACCTCGCCGTCTCACAGGAGACCTAGGAGAAGACCAAAAGCACAACCCATGAAAATGCAGGCGGCTGCTGAAAGGGCAAAAGTGCTGAGAGATGCGTTGTTGCACACTCATAATTCTTTCACTGTGTTGGAGTGTAATTTTATAATCAGTATTGACTTGAGAAGCTTGCATAATAAATGTCTAATAAAACTGCATAGAAAATGTATTAGTGTAATGCACACGTCTGAAATGTGCCCACGGGGAGTGGCCACCAAATGTATACGATGATAAATGAAACTGACTAATAATGAACTAATAATGTGCTCATGTATGATTTTGTATTAGCATTATGAGTTATGCATTAAGGTTTTGCTAAATTAATCACTAGGCCTTAGTTAGCAAGGGTCTGGGCCTAGCTGCCTGTTCTCATATTAAATGTGTTTTTCTAATGAGCAATGTGCTGTTCTCTGAAGGAGATGGAACTGTACTTTTCCAGAAGCTAGAGATGTGTGTGTAATCGTAGTAAATTCTTTCTCATGAGACCCGACTTGCTCAAGGAGACATTCTTGGCGAATGCAACAGTGTAATTCGTAACAGGTACAAGGTCGCCTAAACTGGTAAAGACAATGGAACTACTGACTAGAGCGATGAGTGTAACTTTTCTCACCTGACATTCTACCCGATGAAGACGTCAATCACAGTAGCCAATTAACTGCATGAGAACTGTCTTAGGTGAAAATTCTAGTAAGGTGAGCGACGGATTATTGGACAAAGATAACGATGCACCAAACATTACCCAATGGAAAATTAGGAACTTGTCCTGCAAATTCAATATAACAAAGTGAGACAAGGAGAAGTCAGCCATTAGAGGGACAATCTTGCTGTTACTCTGATATCCTGTTTGAGCCTTTGCTGGTTGAAAATTTAAACCATCCTCACCTTTCTTGCCTTGCCCGATACTTGCTTCGCCTCCTTATGAGGGAAGAGCTTTTTGCCCTACCTTACTGAGACTTTTGCTGTTCTATCTTGGCTGATGGCGAATCGACTGCTATCCTGAGGATGAAGACGGAACTGTATGCCGACCCATTTGGATGGGAAACTATCTGATGATAAATTGTAATTGTCTGTTTGCCTTTTCTCTTTAGGTACCAACTGCTCTTTTGACAGAGACCATAGTTAGATGTTTTCTAAATTCATGTTGCTAAATTGTTTTGCATGAAGCCCAACATGCTGATGCTAATTAGAGGTTAGTTAAGGAATTCACTAAATCGGATGCAAATAGACAAATGACTGAATCTTTGCTTTGTTGAATAATGTACTAATAATACTCTGCTAAAGTTTGATACATGTTGACTTTGTGCTTTGTTCTAATGTTCATGATCTTTGCATTGATAAAGTCATATTCCAGTTGCCATATTGTAGTTTTGTTGATGTGCTTATTGGTACTGAGACTAATGAATATGCTAATAGGTTGTAACTAATAGGGACTAAATATCCAAAATCTTACTAGATTTGTGTGGTTATTCATGGCTGAAAGGTCATGGTGTGTTTGGTTCTTATTAAATGTTATTGATTAGCTGAATTGATTAGATACTGCGCATATTGATTAGGTCATTGATTCATACCAAGAGATGTTAATGATCTGTCTCGTCTTAAGGAGTCCCCAATCAGGGTCAAAAGATTCATTGGCCTAAAACGAGTCCTTATGTAAGTGAAATTGTCAAGGTTGGGACGTGTTATCAACTGCGCTCCGGACCACCTCAGGTGAGCAAACGGATTCGGACTCTGGTGGATCTGATTTGACTGTCATGGATGTGCTGAAGGGACCGGCGATTACACCCAGGTCTGCAGATGAGTTGTGATACCTGTACAGTCCTCTTTCAAGCGGCTGGTGCTTCCACGTTGGATTCTGATTGCCTTGGCGGTGTGATGATCTGGGCCATGAGCTCTGAGGCAACGAGATTTGTGACTAAGACTGGTGCTTGGATGGTCCTTGTCTGGAGTCCTTGGAGCTGTGTTGCCCTTGGCTGCTTGCAGTGGAGTTGGTCTCCTCCTGGCCCATAGAGGCAGAGAGATCCTATGGCAGTGTGACTGTGACTGCTGGAAACGCTAATACGGACATCTTTTGTTCAACAATGGGGGCCCCTAACTAGGGCTTTCATGAATGGTTACCATGCTCCCCCGGATGGTATCCATAAGGACAAAGGGCCATATTTATACTCTGTTTGCACCGGATTTGCATCGTTTTTTTTAACGCAAATTCAACGCAAAACGAACTCCATATTTATACTTTGGCGTTAGACGCATCTAGCGCCAAAGTTCATGGATTTTGCGTCATTTTTTAGCGTGGACACCTTCCTTGCGTTAATGATATGCAAGGTAGGCGTTCCCGTCTAAAAAATTACTCCGAGGCATGTGCGCCGTATTTATACTCCCGGGCAAAAATGACGCCCGGGAGTGGGCGGGTCAAAAAAAATGACGTCCAGCCGCTTTTGCGTCGTTTTTTAGCGCCTGGTCAGGGCAGGCGTTAAGGGACCTGTGGGCTCGGAAGGAGCCCAGAGGTGCCCTCCCATGCCCCCAGGGACACCCCCTGCCACCCTTGCCCACCCCAGGAGGACGCCGAAGGATGGAGGGACCCACCCCTGGGACATTAAGGTAAGTGCTGGTAAGTATTTTTTTTTTTTTTGTGGCCTAGGGGGGCCTGATTTGTGCCCCCCTACGTGCCACTATGCCCAATGACCATGCCCAGGGGACATAAGTCCCCTGGGATGGCCATTGGGCTAGGGAGCATGACTCCTGTCTTTGCTAAGACAGGAGTCATTTCAATGGGGGTTGGGAGTCTAAACAAATGGCGCAAATCAGGTTGAGGTGAAAATTTTGCCTCAGCCTGACTTGCCCCATTTTTTGACGCCCAAGATCCATTTTCCCCTACGCCGGCGCTGCCTGGTGTAAGTCATTTTTTTGGACGCACACCAGGCAGCTCCGCCGGCTAACGCAGGCTAACGTCATTGAATAAATACGGCGCCCGCATGGCGCTTCAGAATGGCGTTAAATTTTTTGACGCACAACTGCGTTGGCGCAGTTGTGCGTCGAAAAGTATAAATATGGCCCAAAGTTTTTTGGTACTCGATGTATATATTTTTTTGTTCTTATTAGTGGTGCTCAGAGAGGCATATTTGCGTCACCGTTTTTTGGGGGTCGAGGGTGTTGTTGGCGGGTGGTGGGTTATGTTTAGTATGTTCAACTGGATTACAATGCATGTTTTTACAATTGCCATACAGATGCTTTCTCCCAAATTGTAGTTATATATCCTCACTGGGGGTTAGTCCCTGGGAACAGCAAACGTTAATATATGGCATACCATGTTGTGGGTTATCGCAGGCCGTACACTATGCAGGAGTATAACATCATTACATGGAATGTGTACGGGATGGCTGCACTGGGTAAGAGACATCATATACACACTTATCTCAAGCGCCAGGAAGTGCACGTTGCTATATTGCAGGAAACACACTTGTTGGGGGGTGACCTACAGGCACTAAATAAACTCTGGTGTGGACAGGTTTATGGCACGACTTTTTCAGCTTATGCAAGGGGATTATTGGTGGGGATAGCGCCAGGGGTACCATACATTCAGCATGCACACAAGATAGATGAGGGGGCAGATAGGTAATGTCAGAAGGACAGCTTGATGGTAGATCATTCACTATAGTGGGGGTCTACCCCCCCAATAGCGTGTTATATGAATTGCTCCTGACGCTAACCCTGCACTGCTGACTGACCCTGCTGTGCCTGCCATCTGGGGTGGGGACTTTAATTGTGTCCCAGATGTACTGCTGGATCGCTCGGCGTTGCCCCCACAGGGTGCAGCGAGCAGACGTAATTCTAACTTGTTGACAGCTTGGGCGGGCGACATTGGGGTGTATGAAATGTGGCGTGTGGGTCACCCGACACATAGGGAGTACTCATTTTACTCTGCACTTCACAAACTACACACTAGAATAGACTTGTTTTGGGGAACCTCAGCATTGTGCTCCTTGATTAAAGACTCGGGGTACCTGGCCAGGACGTTGTCCGATCACTCCCCATTGCTGCTGACTCTACCGTGGGGTAGAAAGTGCTCCACAATTACTACTTGGCGTCTACAGAGGGAGGCACTGTTGGACCAACCCTTCAGAGACGAATTAAACACCTGTATCAAGCAGTATTGGGACTTGAACAAGGGGTCCTCAGAATCGAGGGCAATAGAGTGGGATGCACACAAGGTCGTGGTGAGGGGACATTGTTTTTCGGCCTCCTGGGGCACCCGTCGCTCACTGCACATTGAGGTTGTTACCTTGGAAAAAGATCTACAGGCCTTAGAGGTGGCAGTTGCACAAAATAGGGTGTTGTTTGAAGCCCTCCGGGCTAAGCAGGGGATGTATGAGGCCTCAGATCAACGCCTTCGTCGACACAATTATAATTATCACCTCATGCGCCTACAGACGGCGTGACCGCTAGGGGAGACTGCTAGCATGGTTGCTGAGGGAGGACCAGCAACAGACCCCTATTGGAGCTATACGTCTAGACGATGGAACTTTGGCCACTACACAGGAAGCAATTAACAATGCTTTCAAGGAATACTATATGGGACTGTATCGGGGGCGAACGACATGCAATACTCTGCAATTAGAGGCCTTCCTTAGCGGAGCGCCTTTCCCACAGTTGTCGGCAACGGATATGGCAGCATTGGACGTACCCCTTACAGTAGAGGAAATAGGCATAGCCATAGCACAAATAGCCCTCAGTAAGACCCAGGTGTGGATGGCTTGCCAATAGAGTTCTATGCCACTTCTGCGCAGCACCTGTCGTGAAATTTGTTGGCAGTGTTTGAGGAGGTGTGAACCTGTGGGATACTCCCATTGTCTCAGAGAGAGGAGTTGGTTGTGGTCCTTCCCAAGCAAGATCGGGATCCCACGGACGTGAGGTCATATAGGCAGTTGTCTCTCCTTAACCTGGACTGTAAAATTCTGGGTAAGGTGTTGGCAAACAGACTCGCCCCCATAATACACACCTTAATCCATGAAGATCAAAATGGCTTTATGCCAAAGCGAAACATGTTCCTGAATATCCGCAGACTCTTAAGTATTATTGACGACACTCCATCTGAGGCATATGACAATGTGGCAATGTCGTTGGACATTGAGAAGGCATTCTACACGTTAGGCTGGGATTTTTTATTTGCCACAATCCACTGTATGGGGTTTGGTCTGGGCTTCATATGTTGGGTACAGACCCTATGCGCTGAGCCTACGGCTAGGGTGAAAACGAGAAGAGCAATATCAGACAGCTGCCCAATTGGTAGAGGAACTAGACAGGGCTGTGCCCTATCGCCTTTGCTGTTTGCCATCGCGATGGAGCCACTGGCGGTTCAGTTGCGTGCACTGGCCGAGCAGTGGGGGATACACCGAATGGGGACGCATCATAATATTTCATTATATTCTGACGACGCACTGATTTATCTGGAGTAGGGTTGGACAACATTACCTGCAGAGATGTCCCTGTTAGATGCCTATGGAGAGATTTCGGGGTTGAGGGTCAACTGGTCTAAATCCTGTTTGTTCCCTTTGACTGATCTGCCCGTGCGGGTGAGAGAGAATTCTCCTGTGGGGAGGCTAAACTGGTGCTATGACACTTTCAAATACTTGGGAGTACATATATATCATAAACCTGAGGACCTGAGGGATGGCAATTTGGGCCGCTCACTAAGCTCTATGAAGGATACACTTTAGTTCTGGTGTTCACTCCCTCTGTCTCCACTGGGCAGGGTGGCGGTAGCAAATATGTTGGTGCTCCCATGGTTCCTTTACTATTTCGCTGCATTGCCCACAGTAGTGCCCAGGAGTTTCTTCCATGAACTGAATAGATTGTTGTTGGGACTTATATGGGGGAGTGGCAGAGCACGTGTGGCACTTACCACTTTGCAACGTCCAGTGCGGGAGGGGGGCTTGGGTGCCCCGAACTTTGAACATTATTATGCTGCAGCACAATTGCAATGGACACTGATACACAGGCCTGAGTTATCGGAGGCACTGTGGGTTCGCACACAATTGCAAGGTGTTCCTGTTCATACGTGGCTGATGTATCACACAGTAAAATACAACACCGGCAACTCTTTATTGATAGCAGCTCATGCCTGTTGGAGGCGATATGTGCAAAAGGGAGGAACGGGTTCCCCATACTCACCCCTCATCCCCCTGGGCCAGATATAGGGAGGTATACGTTTGCTGAGGGCTCACGCTCTTGCCCCGTGGGCAGAAGCAGCAATAGAAACAGTGGGCAATTGTTTTGATGATGGTGTCTTGATGTCGTTTGAGGCCATTAGAGACCTTACCTCAGTGGGTTTGGGACAATTCATGTCACATTACTCCATATGCCATTTAAGTAGAAGAGCATGGGCGGGGGGCGATGAAGGACCGATCACATCTCCCACACTACATTATTTGCTATCAGATAATGGCCTTACAAAAGTGATTACAAATTTGTACAAAGCCCTAAAGGGAGTGGATGGCAACAGACTGGAGATTGCCAGGTAGAGATGGAATGCAGTTCTCCCGGTGCCCTTGTCTCCAGGGCCTGGATGCTTGCCTTCAGCAGGTACAGCACGTATCCCGAAACACCAGGTTCCGATATACCCAATTTTATTTTATACACCAGACATATCTTTTCCCATCCTGTATTCGGCGCATGTACCCTGCTTTTAGTCTGACGTGCCCCCGATGTGGCTCCCCGGTAGCTAATTTTTATCACATGGTGTGGGAATGTGGGCCCCTTCAGACAGTCTGGCATGACATAGTAGCATACATTACTGATATCACAGAACACTTGTTTCCACTGGAACCAAGATCTTGTCTCTTGGGGATACGAGACAGAGATAAGCAACACATTTATAGTCATAGGTTTGCCTATTTGGCATTTATCTTGTATAAAAGACTGATTGCCATGAACTGGAAGGCGCCCAGGGCGCCGGAGTACCAGGTGTGGCGTGTCATGACATTGCGTTGGGCACGGACGGAGTCCCGGGTGTTACGGGCATTGTGAGATAAGGGACAGGCACACACGGGACATGACACTTGGGAAACGCTTGTCACTAGACTGGAAATTAAGAATGATGAGCGCACGCCGTGAATTAAGGAAATATGGCAACTACGCCTGCAGGGTGGCGTGCTTGGAGTTTTCATGCAGAGTGGGGGCGCACTCGGAAGTTGGCAGGGGCCTTCATATACTGTATTGTATATGATAATGTGCTGATGTTGAGCTTCCCGGAATGCCAACAAAAGATTGTCTATATCCAGTTGATTGAATCCCTGTGTGTGCATAGCATTATAATGGTCAAAGGTGACACATGTTACATGTTATTGTACTGTACCTTGTAATTATCTTACTTCATGGGTGTATCGCTTGCAACCCTCTGGAAAGTTTGTACAATGAATCAGCATTTAATTGCGCTGCTGACTTTTGGAGAATGGAATGCTCTGATCCAGTTTTTGATATTTGTATTTGTAATTGATTACATGTGTTGAAAACAATAAAATAGATATATAAACAAAATGGTAGTGGCCATGTAGCGTTACATTTGCAATGTGACGCTAAGGAGCACAAGGGCCTTGAAAATCTGGCCCTTAATCTGCTGCTTGGCTAAATATTTATAAAGTCCCACAGGCGAGAGTGTCATTATCATTTACAATGCTAAGAGCTCTAACTCTCGCTAATGTGAGACCTATTGCATTGCAAATTCTTGTTACTTGACTGCTGCTATATTTGCAAGATTTGGGAAAGCATAATGCTTGCCTCCGTATCTTTAATAAAATTATGACTTTCCTTCATAAATTACTAGGAAAATCTACATTTTATGTCGAGACCTGAGGCTCGTATTATGCTAAACTTTCCTTGCTTTATTTTAAACAGCAGCATTAGTGAAGAAAAAAACTACAAATCGCAGTTTTACTGCATTTTTAATTTTTGCACCAGGTTACCACCTGGTTGCAGAACATGGTATTTTGCATGTGCAAAATACCATTCTGCGAAAAATCGCAATTTGCGATTTTTTGCAGAATTGCCTTGCGACCTGGATTTTGCGAATCGCAAATTGCGATTCGCAAAATCCAGGTCGCAATGCAAAAAATCGCAATTTTTGCGATTTCTATTTTGTGGTCTGCGAATGCCTTTGATGCATTGCAGACCACTATTTTGCACTCGCAAACGGCCGATGATGCCCTTTGCGAGTGCAAATTTTTTTGATACATCTGGCCCATGGTCCTGTAACTATATAGTTAACCCCTAGAGGACATAACCACACAAAAAGAAAATGGCATTAAATAATGCAATGTAATCATATATTTAGCCCCTGGAGGGTGAAATGCATTACACATTTTCAGGAGTAGCAGTTCTATAGCAATGATATGAGAAACAAGGCTCTTAAAACACAAACTTCTCTCAGCTGTAAAACAAATGTTCCAGCCATGCGAGCACTTAACAGGACACTGAATGGTGAGAGGGATTATTATTTTGGGGTATCCACTAACCTGTGTAGGGACCCAGAGATGATGTAGACAGAAAGAGCACGTTGTGCTGAACGTTTTGGTGGTGGTCCCATTGTCCTAGGACCACCACAGGCTGAGTTGCAAGTTTACTGAGTGTAGTAAATATTGTAGTATCGGCTGTCCCGCTGTGCCGGAAGAGCCGCTTTCACTTTGAGGATTTCTGTTTTATGTAAAGCATTTACAAATTTAAAGTGTTTTAAGGGGAGAGCCACAAGAAATGACTCAGATTAAGTACCCAAGAACAACGTGACCAGTGCTTCAATACTGCTGATCGAGTTCACATTGTTGTGCTTGTTCACTGTGAGCGCTATGGCCGCCATGCAGCACAAAGGGGAGAGACAAAAGGAAAAAAAATTATTCACCCTGCTGAAGTCTATCGGCGATCAGGAAATAATCTATGTAACAAGGGCAGTCTACAGGGCTGACAAAAACAGCCTCAAGGCAGACCAAACGTAAAGCATTTGCTAATGACGAGTGATTTTTGAAAGGCAAGCCCATGAACTAGTAAATGTGATGGACACGAGATGGACGGCTCTCCTATTTGTTGCCCTGCTGCCTGGCTGGCCCCTGACTCTGCTGGAAGGACTCTGCCTTCCTCCTAAAGTGCTCTCCAAGAGCTTAGATTGAGCTTGCCTCCTGTTTCTGAAGTTTCAGGGCCAACAACAACTTCACCTCTTCAAGGAAATCCAGGGCATTGGAAAATCGACGCACAGCGTGCAGAAATTGACGCAGTAAATGCGCTGGGAAAATTGATGCATTGCTTTGTTTTTCAACACATTTCCTCCTCTGCAGTCCCTCTGCGTCGTTATTTTTTACGCACACCAGGTACTATTTGTTACAAAGATGTAACCACTTACTCTTGTGGATTAACACTGAACTCAACCTTTTGAAAGTGATATCTTGATTTATACTCATTGAATTCTTCTAGTACAAATACTTTACACATTACCTTCTCAATTAAACCTGCACAGGACAATTTAGTTTGTGTTGTCCCTTACCCTTACTAGGATTGTGGTCCCTACTTGGACAGGGTGCATGCACCTGCCAACTACAGACCCAATCTATAACAGTGTCAGTTTGTAAATCTGGAGCAGTGTGGAGCACTGCTTGCATCACTGTTGCATAAAAAAACTGATGCAACAGTGGCTGAAAGAACTTGTAAATGAGGCCCCATGTTCTTTAGTGACACATGGTGCAATTCTAAACACCCAAATGGTGTGGTACAATTCGATTTCCCACTCCTTATTATTCTTAACTAGCTGACTAGCTCCTTTAATTACTCTAATAAAACTCTTAACTGCACCATTACCGACAGGGTGGTAAATGGAGGTAGTATTGTGCTTAATTCGATTCCTTTTAATGCACCTTTTAAATGTTTCAGCGGTGAACTGTACTCCATTATCAGTAATAATAATTTTGGGAAACCCTCCTTTCAACAAAATCTTGTCAAGGAACATAAGAACTGTTTTCGAGTCTACACTTTCAACTACTTCAACTTCTGGCCATTATCCGAGATGGGACCAGCTATAGTCACACTTATGTTTACCCATGGCATCTCTGGTATGCTGATAGGACATAAAGGTGGTCTAAAAGTAACTTGCGTTTTGTCTGAATTCTCACAGGACATGCAATCACCGACCTTCCTTTGTAAAGCCAACCCCAGGCGTGGCCACCAATATAATTCTTTTATACAGTTGTTAGCTTTAGCAACGACTAAAGGTTCTCTATGACATAAGTCAAGCAATCTTGATCTTAGCCCTTCTGGTGGTTTAATTCTGCCATTTCTCAAAACTTTATTATCTTCCACTGACAACTTCTGTTTGAATTCTCAAAAAACTTTCAAAGCATTTGGTAATTTATTCTTCTCTGGCATCGTTCTGAAGCTTTTACTTTGACTTCTGCTAAAACGGAATCTTCATTATATGCTTTGGACCATTCTTCAGGTAGAATTATGTTGTCACTCTCTTCAACATTCACTACACTATATTGTTCAATGTCTTCTTCAGGGTTGTGAGTAATGGCAATCTACTTTAAAAAATCTGCTACTTTATTCCTGACAACTGGCATGTAATGCACCTCATACTTATAGTCCAGTAAATTTACAGACAATCTAGCTAGACGTGGTTATAATCCTTTTTGGATAATATATGCTGTCGGCATTAAAACACTATGATGTACCAGAAGACTTTATCCGCTGGGTGGCCCTACCACATGCTGCACCCACAGCAGGAGCAAAGACGGGTCCACATATCTCTAGGGCATATCACATTGGGCGCTGAACTAGACAGGGATGTCCACTGTCACCACTCCTGTTCATTCTAGCACTGGAGCCACTGGCACAGCATATCCGTGAGGGGTCAACAGAATGGGGCACCCCAGTGGGACACAAGGTACATGCTATTTCGTTATACGACATGATTCTGTATTTTTGCGACCTTACTGATCGACTAAGTACAGTGCCAGATATGTTGACCTCCTTTGGGGATCGATCGGGACTCCATATTAGTATAGAGAAGTCCTGTGCATTCCAGTTTGCAAGGAGTTTGCAGGCCCCATACATAAGATTTGCTCATAAAGACCTACCAGTGGCGGCGCACACGTTTAGATACCTGGGTAGTAATGTCTACTGGGACAAGAGGGACTCCCTAGAGGGCAATCTAGTGAGGGCCATAAACTCCCTTAAGTCGGGGATTGCCTTTTGGATCACCCTGCCATGTCGGTGGCGGGCCGATTGGAGTTTGCTAAGATGGTCATGCTACTGCGCCTCTTATACTACTTTGGGAATCTTCCAGTGGTGGTCCCCGCCTGGGTATTCCGTCTAATGAGCGCAATGTTAGGAGACTTGATTTGGGGGACAGGCTGATGAAGGATTGCACTAGCAAAACTGCAACTACCCACAATCAGGGGCAGGATGGGAGCTCCTGATTTTAAATCATATTGCATAGCGGGACAGTGACAATGGCTGTCATATTGGTTAGCTGGGCGGAATCTTGCAGAAATAGGCTACACACAGGCGCAGGTAGATCGCGGTCAGATACATAGGCTGATCTGTCCAGGCATCACCTCCCACAGCGGTGCCCATTACTGTTGCATATAGCACTAGCATTCTGGAGACTCCCGGTAACATACACTGCAACTGCTGTACCCAATGTGCCCCTTCGGGGTCTTCCCGCGGCAGCTGGTACACTCACAACCCGGATGTTGGCATCATGGGAGAGAGAGGGTGTAGAAACGGTGGGAGCATTGTTCCAAGACGGGGAGATAATACCTCACAAAGAATTTACACACATTCATGCCCTCTCAGAATCCCAGATATGGGAGGCAGACCTCCGTGTGGAAATTACTGACAAAGACTGGGCGCATATATTAGAATATCCCAAATAAGTCTCACAAAATACTAGATTCAAATTCATCCAATACTCTATCTTACACAGAGCGTACCTTACCCCCCATAGACTGCCCAGAATATTCCCTTCTGCACCAGATGCCTGCCCCCGCAGCTAGTCTGCGGATGCCGAGCTGCTGCACATGTTATGGGAATGTCCCTGTCTGACCGAGTACTGGGATGGGGTGACAGTAGCACTGAAGGATGCAACTGGGCTAGACCAATGGGACACTCCAGCATAGTGTATGCTTGGTCTACACCCCGGGCTACGTGGCGGGGGAGTGCAACAGCGATTTGCGGACTTGCCATTAATATTAGCAAAAATAGTCATCACTAGACGGTGGAAAGCTTTGGTAGCACCTAGGCTCATCAGATGGCAGGAGGAGGTGACACACTGGGACTAGCTGAAAGTGGTGCTATTTGCGGTTATATCTCGGAACCACGGGTGCCTAAACCACCCGTGGCTCAACAACAAGGTCGGAACAACGACCTCGTTCTAACCACTAATGCCTTTACCACAAATGCGTTTACAACGATTTTACCGTTGTAAACGCATTCCTGGTAAAGGCATTAACAATCAGCATGCACGACCCAGCATGCTTTCACCCCAGCCCCTCACCCCACCCCTTAAACCTAAACCTTGACGCCCCTCCCTTCTAAACCCTAACCACCCCCAGCCCCCCACCCCACCCCAAAAACTAAAAATACCCACCCCGCCCCTAAAACCTAAACACCCCAACCCCCCAACCCAACCCTTAAACCTAAACCCTGCTCCCCGCAAACCCTAATCACCCTGAGCCCCCCAAAAACAGCCCCAGTCCCAGCCCAACTTACCTCCTCCTTCACCGCGTCCACCCCGACTTCCTTCTTCTGTACCTTAACCACGCATGTACGTTGTTCAGACATGCGTGGTTAAGGTACCAAAACCAGGAAGTCGTGGAGAACGAAAGCATTGTTTTGCTTTAGTTTTTCACAACCTTGTGGTTCCGGACTCATTCTTCCGGGTGTTTCTCGCTATTCGCTGCAAGGAATATTGCGGCCTCTGCAAAAAACCTATTGCCCTAGATTGGGATGCCCTGCTGGAAGGATTTGAGGTCCATGATCCACATCCTAATGACTACTCTTATGTATAACAATCACTATTTATGACAATGTGGCGGACACATTCATACTAACATGGTAATGTGCAGCCCTAAAATGGAGGGTGAGACTCCCCAACATGATCTCTTGGAGCCGTATCTGTATTGGTCCCTCCTACAAGGGCACTTGGGCAATTCGCTGAGGGCTGTTATAACGTCCCTCCCCTATGAATGACCCAATAACCCTGAACCATCAGCTCCCGCCTGCACCACACAAACAATTACTGACTAGATGACATCAAGCTTTATGGGGGGGAGGGAACGGGAGTTTGAGGTTGAGTTGCAATATTTCACCTACAATGTAAAGATATGCCATCGAATATGTTGTCTTGAACTGACCAATGGGATGTTATTCATCCATTTCTTGTACCACTCATATGCGGCATGTTTTGTGCAATGCACAGATGTTTCTATGAAAAAATATAATACCATGTGTTAAATAAATAATCCTTTTGTGGATAGCACTTGGGTGAGCGGCTTATTATCACTCCTTAGCACAACCTCAATTCCCCAAATTAACGTCCTGCAATGCTCCAATCCCCACACACAAGGTAAGACTTCACGTTTAATTGCTGAATACTTTTTTTCATTAGGTGTTAACGATCGAAAACCAAAAACTACTACACATTCTTCACATTGTTTGTCTGTGAGTACTACTCCTATTTCTCTACTACTGGCATCAGTGGTAACAATAGATTGTAATCTGGGGTCAAAACTTTGCAAAAATAATCCTGCACATATATCCTTTTTCACTTCTTCAAACTCTTTATGACAATTGGTTGTCCATACAAACGTATTCAATTTTTTTTATTTTGAATACAACTATACAAGATCTAGAAAAGCTCTCACTTCATCTTTGTTACCTAGATCCACGGACTTCTCAACAGCATCTAACAATTCTTTCTTTGGCTTGATACCCATCACAGACACTCCATGGCCCAAATATGTGACACTGTTTTTGGCAAACCTAATTTATTTTAAATTCCACTGTTAAACCTTTAGTCCTAAGTGTATTCATCACTTCTCTAACAGTCACGTGATGTTCCTTTTTTGTTTTTCCCATAACTAAAATCCATCTTGAAAGAACATTACGTTCTTTATGTCCTTTAACATCTCAAACATTATACATTGGAACATGGCTGCTGCAGTAGCTAAGCCAAATGGAACTCTCACAAATCTAAAACAACCAAAAGTAGTAATGAATGTAGCGAGACTTCGGATTTTGTGCAGGGGAACTTATTGGTAAGTTGCAGTAAAGTCAAAAGTCTTAAACCGCTTGACTCCTGATGAAGCAGAAAATGAAGGTTTTGATTTATTAACGCTTAAACGTAGTGCTGAAATAATCATGTGTGACTTTAACCGAACTAATAAAGATTGTACGGGGACAAAATGTGCCCTCAGAGTAGTTTGCCAACATTTATAAGCGTGCTTTATATAACGTAATGTATTAGAATCGCACTAATCCGACATAATCATAAACGTGTGCTACGATTTGCCTGTTTGAAATGTTTTAGCTTAGCATGACTTTAGCGGAGGCTTTGGCCTAGTTGCCTGGTCTCACGGTTTAGATGCCCGTATTTTTCCACTGTGCTAATAAACGTGTATTTTTGCTTGAAGCTGTACTTTTCCACAGAAACCGTTCACATGCTTATCTTAAAGTTTCGTGCCAGCCTGGCATATTTTCTCTTTACTTCAAGGTCGATTTGCAGGTGAGGACAATGGAGGCTCTGAAAGTGAGCTAATTGGTAGACAATGTTGCAACTTGCGTACCCATCTCCAAGGATAATGTATGCTTAAGTAAAAGCTTGAGAACTGGTGTTTTTGATTGGACAATTTGAAGCTAACCTATGAACCCTCCAATGGAGACCCTACTGGACTCGAACTGTTGTCTATAAAAATCAGGTGCACGAGAAGAAAGTAGCCATTACCAGCTCGATACCCGCCATTTTGCAGACTTCGTAGCTATTATGGCCCACTTTGCTGCGACGCCATTTTGAGAGACTTTGACGCTTTCTCTAATCGAGAGAAAGAGACTTTAAATGATTCCGGCCCTAGAGACTTTAACTTTGATTTGATCCCTTTGCATGAAGTGGTAGTCTTATTTTGCCGCCGTGAGGCAATTGCCCCGTCCACCCCTGCCCCTTTGTCCCGTCCCATGCTGATCGAAACGGTACCCATGCTGACCGAAGAACGGTACCTGTGAGACGAAGACTTCCTTGAATGCTGATCGTAATTGGTAAATATGAAAGGAAATTGTAAAATTGCATTGTGTTTCTTTTAGGTAACCAACTGCTGATTTTTTATAAGGTCCCTAGTTAGGAGTTTTCTAAATTAATGTTGCTAAATTGTTTTTGCATGAAGTCCCACATGCTGATGCTAATTTGAGGTTAGACGAGGATTCCATATGTTGCACGATGCAATTTGAGATCTTGTTATGCTGACTAAATGTATGCGATTAGTTCGTTACAGATTATCGTATTAGTGATTTGCATTGCTATTATCGAATGTCTTGTGATTCAAATGCTTCATAGATTGCACCTGTTTCGCCGCTATGGACAGCTATTAATGTTCATATATGTCTATCATTTGGTGTTGAGACACATTTATATTGTGCTAGCTTTGTTAATATAGGGAAATAAAATTCACTAACTTTGAATAAACTGGTGTGGTTATTCCTGACTGAAAGGTCAGGGTTCGCCGAAATGTATTCTGGATTAATTGTTAAGTGTTATGTCGAACAAGGTATTGCTTATGTTCGTTATTGATTATTTGATTTCAATGAAATTGATTGATTAAGAGTACAGAGAGTTCCCACTTAGTCAAAAGATTCATCGGCCTAAAGAGCGTCCGAACACAGGTAAATTATTACTACGGACCGCTCTATCAGTAGATGGTAGCAGAGGACGGTTTCGTCTTTTGGGACCCTGTACTCCTAAAGTACATGGTGTTGAATTAACGGTTACGCATTTTGAGACCCCATTCGAGAAGTTGAATTAGATTTTTCTTGGGTAAAATAGATTGACAGAATGATGATGGGCTAGGTCCACCGCGACTTTCCCGGGATCTCGGAGCTTGCGAATGGAGAGAACGGAGGTGTGGAAACAGCGTTGGCGGTACTAGTGATGGTATGAGTGAAGTTAGGGTTTTGCGCTTGCACAGCTTATTGCCGCAGGGTGTGTGAAAAGGTTGCGAGGATTTTTTTTCTATTAGAGGATAGCGGAGGTGCGACTCCGAGTGTAGAAGTAGTGAAGTCGTCGAACTTCATAGAAATAGTGGAGGTGCGGCTCCGAGTGTGAGAGTAGGGAAGTCGTCGAACTTCATGTGCGTGTGGCGCTTTGTGCATAAAAAGGTCCACGTGGTTGTTGTTGTTGAGACGGGCCCTGCGAGGTCAAGAGACTCCGGAGTATGTTGATCCATGTTGTGGTCTGGGCGGTTTAGTAGGTTGATCGGGCGTGGTCAACGAGTCGGTACGTGTGTTAGGGAGTGAAAGAAACTTCGACTTCGGGCTTTGACAAGATTCTAAGTGCACTAGAATAGATCATTGACAAGTTGAGAGTAGGTCTGCGGGTCAGATTTGCTTGCGAACGTGGGGACTGAGAAAGACGGAATAGCGGCCGAGGCTAGTGAAAGGTCCCTAAGGTCCTGAAGCGATTGTGTTACCCTTCCTGTAGTAAACCGACAGATCTGTTTTATTTTTTGGTAGCTCGCGATACATGCAAGAAGTTGTTACGAGAGGAGCTGAGTGAAGGAAGGCTAGCCGCGAGGCTTTGTCAGCCGCAGTGTGTGTGAGTGTGACGTCACTAGGAGCCGCGCTGGGATAGGTTGGTTGGTGAGAAGGGTCGCGCACGGATTGGACGCAGTCCGTGGGACTCGATTGGAAGGGGAAGGGCAAGCGAAGAGCATTCCGGGAATTAAAGTCACCTATTGATTACAAATTTTGTGGAATTAGAGTCACCCATTGATTACGAACTTTGTGAAATAAAAGACGAGAAAATGAAATTCTTTAAAGCATTCAGGAGTGCGATGAAGGGGGAGTCTTACATTAAAGCGAGCGTAGGAGAGGAAACACCGCCCGAGGGCACACCAGCTTACATTGTAATGGAAGAGAAGGGGGTAGCTCCGTGTCTATGGCTAAAGCAATGGCACAAGTTGACAGAGAAACATGGGAGCGTAGCGTTCCCGATACATGGGACATTCAATATAAGGATTCTAGAGAATTTGAGATTCACGATGTACGACATGAAGGTGCCTCCAAGGCCAGCACAGTTTGAGGCTCTAGCGATTTGGGAACTAATGGCCAGACAGCAACAGCAGAAGAAGTTTGAGACCAGGATGAGAAAGGTAGAAAAGACACTAGCGGATGCTAGGTGGGATAATGCACAAAAGGTGTGGAGGTCAGATGTATTGCAGGGGATAAAATTGTTCCCCGCAATTACTAAGGAAGAAGAGGAGACAGGCAAGAAAGCTACCTGTAAGACAGACAGGAAGTGTTCCAAGGATAGAGAGGACGAGGAAAAGTTGAGAAGAGAAGAGGAGTTAGAGGATGAGGAGTTAATAATGCAATTGCTGAACGACCGTCCACCGCCTTATGCAGAGAATGGACAAGGTCCAAGTACCAGTTCTGCCCCTCCGGCATCGGTACAGAACAGTGAAACCCAGAGTTCAGGAGCGTCATCGGGATCTAAGGACCCGAGTTTATTGTTCACCCCGCAGATACCGCAGGTTAGGAGAATATATCCAGATGTGCCCGTGTTGAAACCAGCAGAAAATTATCAGCCGCAGATGACAGGGTATTACAGCAGCGACAATAGTACAGGAATGATTATGGACCCAACCGTAAGGGGAGGACAGAATGGTTATAACCAAACAATGGGACAAGCTGAATCAACTCAGTTTATGCTGCCCCAGAAGCAGATGCAGGGAGGAAACGCACATGCTCAGATGACGGGGAGTCAGATGGGCATGCCGGCAATGATGACCCATGGTGTGGGCATGAACATGCCACAGAACATGGGGAATGGACAGAACCCAGACGCGATATCACTACCCATTACTGTAGGTCCACCGGTACCTTTGTACAGTCAGCCGAACTTAGGTATGAGCGGTCAGGGATTAATGCTGCAGAATGGGACAGAGAGGAGGTGCATAGAAAACACTCCAGGGATAACTCCGATAGCGGCTCAGCCAAATGGATCCGGATCCTTGATGGAGTTTAGTCCCGTATGTGCTCAATCGACACTGGTGAGGTCGAGCCCCCCACTGATAATACCTTTAACATCGAGCACTGAAAAGTTGCCGCAACCATCAATGGCAGTCGATGTGAACGCTACACTGATGGGGTTGAATGCGCAACAGCTGACACAATGGTTCAATAGTCTAAATTCCACACAAAGTTCAGACAGTGGGAAGGGAGAAGATTACCTGAATAGGATGAGGCTGAACATGGAAGCACAATAACTGGTGGAAGGGACTATGGGTGTGAATAGGTTAGAGTCCTACACGGAAGAAGAGCTGAGATACCTATGTCCAAAGATTACGAAAGAAGTGAACAAGGTACATAAAAGTTTGCAGGAAGTAGCGGACAGAAACGGGATTGACATAGGCAAGATGAAACACTTGAGCAGAAGCTATAGGTTGGATTTTGGGACCACAGATTTTGAACACATGAGGTCAGCAGGCATGAAGGCACACCTTAGAGAATTGCTGCAGAGTGCCCAAGTGTGGAGGTGTCTAGACAAGTGGGAAAGCAGGTGGGTAAAGAGAAAGGAAAAGAGGAGGGACAGCGCTACAGAGCACAATGAGAAAAGACCACAGAGCAGTGATACAGTAACTATGTTACCAATGAGGGAGACAGCAGGGGGAAAACTAGTACATGTACCATGGCACAGAAGTGACATTCAGTCTTTTACGGACGATTTTCCCAAACTGAGAGAGAAACCGATTGAATGGTATCAACAGACTGATAGGTTTGTGAAGCTTGCAAAATGTCTCTGGGAGGACCTGAACACTCTGTTTGAGATTGTGGTTCCGGCAGATTTGTGGGAGGATTGCAAAAGAGCTGTAGGTTGGCCGACAAGTGAACCAGAGAGAGACAGGGAGACGGGCTCACCATCACCTATGGTGATGGGCTTGTACTATAAGGTGATTGAGCATTTGAAAACGAAGGTACCCGCGAAAAACGTGGATTGGCAGAAGATTGATCGAACTGCCCAAGAGACTAAAGAATCGATTCATAGTTACTATGAGAGGTTGTTGAAGGCGTTCAAGAATTACAGTGGCACGGAAACAATAGAGGCGAAGGACATGCTCCATTTTGTCTTCAGATTTGTGGAAGGGCTGAGGCCAGAGATAAGTCAGATGATAAAGTCGCATTTGATTTGTTGGCAATCGAAACCGATTGATGAGGTGTTGAATTATGCGAAATACTGTAGCGATGAAATCGAAGTGAAACAGAAAAAGTTGAAAGAGAAGGTGATGATGATGCAGCTTAAGGCAGCTCAAACAGGTTTACAAGGTTTGCAGGGTTTGCAAGGGATGCAAGGGTTCCAACAGCAGGTACCGCAACAGCAGCCGCAGTTGCAGGGAAATATAGCGTTTCAGCCACAGGCGAGAGGCAGAGGTAGAGGAGGTTTTGTGAATAATGGTCCGGATTTGAACACTGTTGTGACTGGTGTGCAAGCAATGAAGAAGGTGATGCCGTGTCACGTGTGCGGAATTGTAGGTCATTGGAAACGCGAGTGCCCGATGGTGGTGCAGGAAGGTGCAGGTGCAGGTGCAGGGGTTGGTCAGCAAAACAATGACGTCAATGCATTTCAGACAATGAGGGGACCGAAATTGAGAGGTCCAAACCCAAATTTTCAGACCATAAATCAATTGCAGGGATTACAACCTATGCAGCCGCAGCAGATGCAGATGCCTCGTATGCAGATGACGCAAATGCAGCCGATGCAACAGCAGTTACCTATGGTACCTAATCAGCAAATGCAAATACCCTTGGCACCAATGGGTCAGCAGCAAGTGATGGTTCCTCCACAGGTCTCGGGTCAGGTAATGAGTACAAATGGCACCGTGCAACAGTTCCCATTACACAGTGAGAGTGGAATAAACAATGTATGGGAGAGTGAAAGTTCAGAAGAAGAAGGAGATTGTGTGCTTGCAGCATCCTTGGAAGTTGATCAAAGGGGTCCGTACGTAGAGGGAAAAGTAATGGGTCATAGTGTCTCGTTCTTGGTTGACACGGGAGCAACACGTTCTACTGTTAAGAGCAGTGAAGTACCAAATTTGCCACTCTCAGGGAGGACAGTTCAAGTGGTGGGAGTAGCAAACAGGCACCTGACGAACCCAATAACAGATCCGGTACCAGTCAGCATCGGTAACTATCAAGGGGTACATCAGTTTGTGGTATGTAACTCAAGCCCAATAGCACTGTTAGGGAGAGACCTATTGTGCAAATTGGGTTGTTCAATAATGTGTTCGAACGAAGGAATAACAATCCAGACGAGCAGTGATGGGGAAGAAGAGGACAGTGTAGAGGGGGATGAGGTGGAAACTGTAGATGAAGAATATCCTCTGATTTGTCTTTTCCCGATGATAACTGAAGAAGATATTCCAGCTGAATTACGAGAGACAGTCGGAAAGGAAGTGTGGGACATGACTGGGAAAGAGGTGGGATTGATGAAAGGAGTGGAACCAGTGAAAGTGGCTGTAAAGCCCAATGCAATATTTCCCCAGACCCCACAATACCACATGCCACAAGATACCCTCATGAAAGTTGCTCAACTTATTGATGAATTTGTAAAGCAGGGAGTACTGAAAGAAGTGTTAAGCAGTCCATGTAATTCACCAATAATGGGACTAATAAAGCCAAGTGGAAAGGTCCGACTAGTGCAGGACTTGAGAAAAATAAATGACATCATAGTGAAGTGTTGCCCTGTCGTACCAAATCCAGCTGTGATAATGTTTCAAATTCCTTGCGATGCTGAATGGTTCTCAGTCATCGATTTGTCACAAGCGTTCTTCTCGGTGCCTCTTCATGAGGACAGCCAATTCCTCTTTTGTTTCAAATTCCTAGACAGGGTATACAGTTGGTGTCGAATTCCTCAAGGGTTTTCTGAGTCACCGTCAATCTTCAATCAGATTCTAAAGAAAGATTTGGAAGCATTAGAATTGCCATTCGAGTCAACCCTAGTACAGTACATTGACGACTTACTGGTTGCATCAAAGACAGAAAGTGGCTGCACAGCCGATACCATTGCTCTGTTGAACCATTTGGGAAGAAATGGACACAAGGTGTCTCCTTCCAAATTACAGTTCTGTCAGAAGAAAGTGAAATACTTGGGTCACCAAATAGAGAAAGGGTCACGGAGAATAATGAAGGAAAGAATCACAAGCGTACTTCAACTGAGTCCACCAAAGACAAGGAGGGAGGTGAGGAAGTTTTTGGGAATGGTGGGTTACTGTCGCCAGTGGATTCCCAACTTCTCCACTCTAGCAAAGTCTTTACTGAAACTGACCCAGAAGGATGCCTTGGATCAAATTGAGCTGAAAGGAGATGAGATGGATGCTTTTGTTGAATTGAAAGAATGCATGTGTAGGGCTCCAGCTCTAGGTATGCCTGACTACACAAAGCCTTTCACATTGTTTTGTCATGAACGTGATGCATGTTCTTTGTCTGTCTTGACTCAAGCCCATGGTGGCATAAACAGACCAGTAGCGTATTTTTCAGCTACTTTGGATCCGGTCGCAGCAGCACTCCCAGGGTGTTTGCGCGCCGTAGCAGCAGTTGGTATCAGCCTCACTCAGAGTGAAGGAATAGTGATGGGACACCCAGTAACAGTCATGGTCCCTCACTCGGTTGAAATACTTTTGACCCGCTCCCGAACGCAGCACATGACTGGAGCAAGACTCACAAGGTATGAAACGATAATTCTGGGCTCACCGAATGTGCAGCTGAAAAGGTGCACTACGTTGAATCCAGCAACCTTGCTTCCTGGAGAAAATGCTGAAATTGAGAACGCTGAAGACGTCGAGCATGACTGCCTTCAGGTGACTGAATTTTGCACAAAACCTCGACCGGACATTAAGGATACTAAGCTTGATGAAAATGACCAAATTCTTTTTGTTGATGGTTCATGTCTAAGAGACGGGATGGGGATTTTGAAAGCAGGATATGCTGTCTGTACTGTAACAGGGGTCTTGGAAGCGGGATGGCTTCAAGGAGTCTATTCTGCACAAGTAGCAGAACTTGTAGCCCTTACCAGAGCATGTCAACTGTCTGCATTGATGAAAGTCACCATTTACACTGATAGTCAATACGGGTTTGGGATTGTGCATGACTTTGGACAACTATGGTCACAGAGAGGGTTCCTGACTTCTTCGGGATCCCCAGTGAAAAACGGGGAAAGAATAAGGGAATTGTTACACGCCATTCAAGTGCCAGCCGAAGTTGCAGTGGTAAAGTGTAGTGCTCACACGAAAGGACAGGACTATGTTTCTCTGGGAAATGCATATGCGGATCAAGTCGCAAGATTTTGTGCCTTGAATTGTATATTACTCAGAGATGAATGGAATTCAATAAATGAACCAGAACTCGAAACAGCTGAAGCATTTGCCTTGAAGGTCGTAGATACAATAGATGAACTAAAAGCATTACAAAATAATGTCAGGGAGGATGAAAGAGATTCCTGGATTAAATCACAATGTATAAAGAGACAAGACGAGTTATGGGTTTCACATGAGGGAAAATTTGTTTTGCCAAACAGTCTCTTATCACAGCTTGCGCGGTTTTATCATGGGCAGGCTCACCTAGGGAGAGATGCCATGATAAGATTGTTCAAAACTGATTGGTTTAATCCCAGATTTCGTCAAGCTGCGGAAGCAGTTTGCCATCGATGTGTCACTTGCCAGCAGATGAACCCAGGAAAGGGAACAGTTGTGAACGCGAGCCACATTGGTAGGGCAAGTGGGCCTTTTAGTCGTATGCAGATGGACTTCATTGAGATGCCTGTGCATGGAGGTCTGAAGTATGTGTTGGTGATTGTGTGCATTTTTAGTCACTGGATTGAGGCATACCCAACACGTAGAAATGACAGCCTTACAGTTGCCAAGCTATTGTTGAGAGAGTTGATACCACGTTTCGGATTCCCGATCTCTTTAGAATCAGATAGGGGAAGTCACTTCAATAACGAGGTGATAAAGTTACTTTGCGAAGCGCTGAACATTGAGCAAAAGCTGCACTGTAGCTATCGCCCTGAAGCCTCAGGACTGGTGGAGCAGATGAATGGTACACTGAAATCGAGAATGGCGAAAATATGTGCATCGACAAATTTGAAATGGCCTGACGCATTGCCCTTAGTGCTAATGTCAATGAGAAACACCCCTGATAGAAAGACTGGATTGTGTCTGCACGAAATTCTCATGGGCAGGGCTATGAGACTTCCTGCAGTTCCCGCAAACGCGTTTTTGAATATTACAGATGATATGGTGTTAGACTACTGCAAAGGACTGGCTGACGTGGTTCGCTCTTTCTCTCACCAGGTGGAAGCGACCACCTTGCCACCGATACAAGGTCCAGGACACGCGCTGAAAGCAGGTGACTGGGTCGTGGTAAAGAAGCACGTGAGAAAGTCGTGTCTGGAACCCCGTTGGAAAGGCCCTTTTCAAGTGATTCTGACGACAACTACCGCTGTGAAGTGTGCGGGGGTTCCCAACTGGATTCACGCCAGTCACACAAAGAAGGTGTTGTGTCCCACAGATGAGGAAGTTGAAGCGCTGAAACTGCCAGTGCCTGATAAAACAGTGCTGAGTGCTGAGACAGAGCCGAACCGAACAGAGAACGAACAGGCAGAAACGGGAGAGAAAGAGATATTCTCCGAGGACGAAGACATCAACTCGCTTGGGGGAGACCAAGGAGAAAGCTCAGACAGCGACGAAGAAGCTGAAGGTGACAAACAACCTGAAGCAGCTGAGGGTAGCAAAAAGCCTGAAGCAGCTGAAGGTGATAAGGAACCTGAAGCAGCTGAAAGTGATAAAGAGCCTGACGAAAGTAACGGTGACGAAGGGCTCGAAAGGGTTGAAAAAGAAGGAGAGCCTGATCAGAGGAGGGCTTTCCCAGAAGCAGAAGATACAGAAAAAGAAAAAGAGAACGTGATTGATTCCCCAGAAGGAGGGGACAAGGCAGAACAGAACGAAAAAGTTCAAGCTTCCACAGAAAAGATTGCAAGTCCATCAAATGGACACGGTGCAAAGAGAAGACTAAGTATTTCACCAATAAAAGAAAAGAGTAAAGAAAGTTTGAACGAAGGAGGAAGGCCGAAAGTGAAAGAGAAAAGAAAGGAAGTGACTGTTGTGGAACAATCGTCAAGTGGAGAAAAAGACTTGACAAAAGAAGAAAGTACCAGCGAAGCAGAGTCGAAAAGAGAAGCAAAATTGAAAAGGAAAAGGATACCAAACAGGAGATATTCCGGTCCTGAATGGGCGTATGCAGTCAATGACGATTGGACTGACGAGTTTGTATCTCTAAGCATCGAGAACGAAGAAGAAGAAGAAGAGATACCAATAGAAAAGAAAAGTTTCATAGACTCTGTCGATTGAAAGAGTAATAAATGATATTGCTTGCTACAATATAACGTGAAAAAAAAAAAAAAAAAAAAAACCCAGCTGAGACATTGCTAAACCGGATGAGACATTTGCTAAACAGATAAAGACTGTGTTATTGCCGAATTGAGACAAATGCTGCTAACCGATAAGTGACTGGCCTCTTGAAGAAGACGGTGTGAACATTGCGCTCGTTCAGCTTTGTAACTGAATTGCTAAATAGTTTCATTTATAGGTGCTTCTAGCTCTCTGATTCTATACAGATCATGACTAGATACGCTACGCAAAATAATAGAAGGAAGTATTGTAAATATGTGTGTATAGGCTTGGTAATTGCATGTGCACTAATAATAATGGCAATTGTGCTTGGAATGCATGGAAAGGGTGAGAATGAGAATATTGAGGCTTCTACTTTTGCTCCTGTTACTGTCACTGAACTAACCCCATTGAAAAGACTGGCATTGGATGAGAGACTCTTGCATGATAAGAAAGAGCTTTCGTATAACGTTTTCTATCGCTTGCTAACAGAGTATGTTGAGACTATGGATGCGAAAGATTGTTATGTGTGTACACAGATACCGACATCAGTAAAGGAAGGGGTGACTTATCACCACATGCCTCTTACATACGGGATTACATGTAGTATAGTAATGTCTAGGTTTTATGGTCAAACTAACATACAGTATTTTTATTCGAATTATGATGTTACTTTTGCTTATGTTCCTATAATAGCGCAGCTAAGCCAGATTGCTAAAGATTGGGATGCTAAGATAATGAGGGAATTTTTCGAGCCAATGCAACCTTTTGAAACGGCTCATGCTCATAGGGAGAACCTTACTTGCTCAGTCTCTGCAGTAGAAATAAGCTTTTTAGATCGCACAGATGATAGAAGGGCACAAATGAAGGCGAAATTAGAAAAGGAGTTACATAAGAGGACTTCAGTAGATAATTATGATTTTGCTGCAATAAAGACACAAGGGAAAATAGCTTTAGATGCTTGGCATGTAGGGAAATTTTGTATATATCGAGGTGAATCTTATTATGACAATATTTTTGTAGGAGCGAGTGAGTGTAAACATACGTTTATCTTTAAGGCCAAATGGACATTCATGATGAACGGACTTGACCCTGTCATTCCAGGTGTATATTACATTTGTGGATATAATGCCTATTATCGTCTTCCAAAGGGATGGTGGGGGAGATGTTATTCGGGTATAGTGTTCCCAAAGGTTTATCAACTGGATGACGTATCAATAATTCAAAAGACATCTGGATCCCATCGTATCCAGAAAAGAGAGACCGCAGCTGCTGTGGTAGGAGATATATTTGGAGCCATGATTCCTTCACTGGGAGTTGTGTTGAATTCCATCAAGATACGAAAATTGTCTACTATAGTGGATAACATGTTGACAAAGTTTTCAGGTGCTATAATCCTGATAGATGCTGAACTTGCAGCGGAAAGAGCTATGACTCTTCAAAATAGGCTTGCTTTAGACATTCTTTTAGCAAAGGATGGAGGCGTTTGCAAAATGCTTGGTGCACGACAATGTTGTACCTATATACCCGACAATAGTGTGAAGATTAAAACTATGCTTGCTAATCTAACAAAAGAAAGTGCAGATTTGAAGGAATTGAAAAAACCAGGAGTGTGGGAGAAGGTTGGAAAGGGACTTGCTTCAGTGGGACATTGGATTGGGGGAATTTGGAATGGAATACTGTTGAAAATAATAGAAGGAATATTGATAGTTATAATTTGCATATTTGGAATTTGGGGAATACAAAGGGGAATAATAATGATTATGGAAAGAATAAAAAGAAGAAAGGAGGAGAAAATTATGAAAAGAATGGCAGAAGAATACAAAGCGCAAACTAGGGGAACTAAACGGAAAAGAGAACTGACAGAATTTTAATGGAATAAAATTTGTGGGCTTAATTTGTGTGATGACAAGTAGTCATCAGAGGAGGGATTGATGAAGCAGAAAATGAAGGTTTTGATTTATTAACGCTTAAACGTAGTGCTGAAATAATCATGTGTGACTTTAACCGAACTAATAAAGATTGTACGGGGACAAAATGTGCCCTCAGAGTAGTTTGCCAACATTTATAAGCGTGCTTTATATAACGTGATGTATTAGAATCGCACTAATCCGACATAATCATAAACGTGTGCTACGATTTGCCTGTTTGAAATGTTTTAGCTTAGCATGACTTTAGCGGAGGCTTTGGCCTAGTTGCCTGGTCTCACGGTTTAGATGCCCGTATTTTTCCACTGTGCTAATAAACGTGTATTTTTGCTTGAAGCTGTACTTTTCCACAGAAACCGTTCACATGCTTATCTTAAAGTTTCGTGCCAGCCTGGCATATTTTCTCTTTACTTCAAGGTCGATTTGCAGGTGCGGACAATGGAGGCTCTGAAAGTGAGCTAATTGGTAGACAATGTTGCAACTTGCGTACCCATCTCCAAGGATAATGTATGCTTAAGTAAAAGCTTGAGAACTGGTGTTTTTGATTGGACAATTTGAAGCTAACCTATGAACCCTCCAATGGAGACCCTACTGGACTCGAACTGTTGTCTATAAAAATCAGGTGCACGAGAAGAAAGTAGCCATTACCAGCTCGATACCCGCCATTTTGCAGACTTCGTAGCTATTATGGCCCACTTTGCTGCGACGCCATTTTGAGAGACTTTGACGCTTTCTCTAATCGAGAGAAAGAGACTTTAAATGATTCCGGCCCTAGAGACTTTAACTTTGATTTGATCCCTTTGCATGAAGTGGTAGTCTTATTTTGCCGCCGCGAGGCAATTGCCCCGTCCACCCCTGCCCCTTTGTCCCGTCCCATGCTGATCGAAACGGTACCCATGCTGACCGAAGAACGGTACCTGTGAGACGAAGACTTCCTTGAATGCTGATCATAATTGGTAAATATGAAAGGAAATTGTAAAATTGCATTGTGTTTCTTTTAGGTAACCAACTGCTGATTTTTGATAAGGTCCCTAGTTAGGAGTTTTCTAAATTAATGTTGCTAAATTGTTTTTGCATGAAGTCCCACATGCTGATGCTAATTTGAGGTTAGACGAGGATTCCATATGTTGCACGATGCAATTTGAGATCTTGTTATGCTGACTAAATGTATGCGATTAGTTCGTTGCAGATTATCGTATTAGTGATTTGCATTGCTATTATCGAATGTCTTGTGATTCAAATGCTTCATAGATTGCACCTGTTTCGCCGCTATGGACAGCTATTAATGTTCATATATGTCTATCATTTGGTGTTGAGACACATTTATATTGTGCTAGCTTTGTTAATATAGGGAAATAAAATTCACTAACTTTGAATAAACTGGTGTGGTTATTCCTGACTGAAAAGTCAGGGTTCGCCGAAATGTATTCTGGATTAATTGTTAAGTGTTATGTCGAACAAGGTATTGCTTATGTTCGTTATTGATTATTTGATTTCAATGAAATTGATTGATTAAGAGTACAGAGAGTTCCCACTTAGTCAAAAGATTCATCGGCCTAAAGAGCGTCCGAACACAGGTAAATTATTACTACGGACCGCTCTATCACTCCCTTTGTGGCTGACAATATTTCCCTTATTTTGTCATATTCATCTGTGTTAATATCTTTCCTTTCAAGAATATGTGCTTTTGCACATGTTCCTGTTAACTCAGATTTTTTTTACAATATCAACTGCTTCTTAATGCATTGCTTTCCCCAGTGTCCATAATGTATCCTGAATATTAGGGTTTACAGTTTGCATAACAATTTGGTCACAAATTAATTCATCATGTAAGTTGGAAAATCTACACGTCAGGGCCAGATTCTTTAGTGCTGCCACATAAGCCCAGATTTACAAGATTCTGGCGTTTCAGTACTGATGTGCCAGATTGCTTGCATCCCCCACTGCCACCTAACGACACCATGGGTGCGCTGTATTTGCAATACTGAGCACCATGGCACACATTAGGTCAATAGCGTAAAAATTGTTTAAACTATTGTGGCGCTTTGCTGCACTAGCATAAAAAATGTTGATGCTAATGCAGCAAAGTGCAAGGAGACCCATTGATTTCAATCGGTGCGTCGTTTTAACCCCTGCTTTGAACAGGCATTAAAAATGACACCAAAAATACTGCAAAGAAATCTTGTAAATGTCATTGCTCCATTTTTGCAGGCTTCCTAGCACCGGAACGCTCCCCCTTGCATACAGTATACCTGCCGCAGACATAGGGGGTCATTCTGACCCTGGCGGGCCAACGACCGCGGAAGCACCGCCAACAGGCTGGCGGTGCCTCCTGGGCCATTCTGACCGCAGCGGTAAAGCCGCGGTCAGAAAAGGGGAACCGGCGGTTTCCCGCCGGTTTTCCCCTGGCCCAGGGAATCCTCCATGGCGGCGCTGCTTGCAGCGCCGTTATGGGGATTCCGACCCCCTTCCCGCCATCCTGTTCCTGGCGGTTGTTACCGCCAGGAACAGGATGGCGGGAACGGGTGTCGTGGGGCCCCTGGGGGCCCCTGCACTGCCCATGCCACTGGCATGGGCAGTGCAGGGGCCCCCTAACAGGGCCCCATAATGATTTTCAGTGTCTGCTTTGCAGACACTGAAAATCGCGACGGGTGCCACTGCACCCGTCGCACACCAGCAACTCCGCCGGCTCCATTCGGAGCCGGCTTCATCGTTGCTGGGTCTTTCCCGCTGGGCCGGCGGGCGACCTTTTGGCGGTCGCCCGCCGGCCCAGCGGGAAAGCCAGAATGGCCGCCGTGGTCTGTTGACCGCGGTGCAGTCATTCGGCGATTCCCGCCGCGGTTGGAATGACCGCCATAATGTGGTGCAAGGGGTCGCACAACATGGTGGGAGATTTTTGCCTCGTTGAGCCATATTAGCATAAAAAAAATGATGCCAATGTGAAGCAAGGAGGCGCTAGGGCCTCATAAATATTGCCCCTAGTTTTCTACTGACTCAAGAGACACACAAACTGTGGGATTAAAATACAAGCCTAAATCTCCTAGTGCGTCTTTGTAAACACCTGTTTGACTCTGTTGTCTTGTTTTTTTCTGAATCCAGTTATAAACATTGAATCCACCAGGCCCTAAACAATGTAATAACATTTTTTTTCTTTCTCTTTTCTGGTGTTAAATGTTCCTCATCCTCAAAAGTGGAAATGTAATTTTCAAAATATTCCTTCCACTCACTCCATTTATGGATATATTCTCCATTTGCTAGTAAAAATCCTTGTAGAGGTGCTAAATTTCATACATTACCACTTGCCATCTTTAAGTCTGAATAAACTGGTAATATATGTGTCAATATAAAACTTCATCTGCCACATAAAGTAATACACCCTTGTCTGTTACTGTAATATACAGTTGTACTGGTCTCTAATTACAGAGATACTAGTTCATGTGGAGTAAAACTTGTTGTTGACCAACTTTAAATTGCGCTTGTAGCTGAACCTTAGAGACAAGCAATTTATATGGAAATAAGGCATGCCGGTTGCCGACCACTTTAAAATGTGCCTCTTGCTGAAAAATTGCTTGTAAATAATGTTTAAGGTTAATTTCCATTTTCCACAGTGTGCTAGTAGCTGCAAGGTAACAGCATGAAGATACTGGCACTGAATTCCAAGGTGTGCTGATCACATGGCAAATTCTATTTGCATAGGAAATCTGACATTTGATCCCAAAAGATGGCCATTGTGCATGTGCTGCTCAGTTTTCTACAGCCGATGCGCATGTATTGTAGTCAGCAAAACATGCTACATACCAATGTTCGCCGGGGCACAACAAATGCCAAGCATGAGCCGCAGTAGTGCACGCTATAGTTTTAGAACAATGCACAGCTGGGTGTAGTGCACGCTATAGTCTCAGGACAATGTAGCCATTAACAGTTAACCCCTTGGTCTCCATGGACGTAATGGTTACGTCTGGTGGCACGGAACTGAGGCGCCACGGATGTAACCATTATGTCCTGGGACCAGCCCTTGGGGGAAGCGCTAGTGCTCCCCCTGAAGGCCTCCCCCAGGGCAGGGCAGGAAGGGGAATCACTTCTCCTTCATCCTGCGACCCCCCTCTAATGACGTCAGCGTGCAATCGTGCGCTGACGTCATTAGAGGCTGCCTGACGCGCTGGAAGCTATTTGCTTCCAGCGCATCGACAGAAGAGAAGATAAGTTTCTCATCCGGCCGGGGGGGATTGCAGATAAAGGCTTTTCCTTTCCCTCGATGCCTCTTTTAGCATTCCTGCTGCCCCATCGCAATTCAATGGGGCAGCAGGAATGCCCACTAGGCACTGGGGATTTTGTTTTTGTGTGTTTATGTATCGGGAAGTGGCCCCTTGGGCAAGTGTCGCTCCCCTAAGGGGGCATAATATTTTTTGCCATTTCTGCCCCCTTTGGGGGCAGATCTGCCCCGTATTTTTAGGCCGATCTAGAACCCAGGGATTGTTTTTTTGTGTTTTTTGTGTGTGTGGTGGGCGGCCCCTTGGGCAAGGGTCACCCCCAAAGGGGACAAAGCACTGTTGGACAGTTCTGCCGGGGGGCAGAATGGCCTATTTTTTTAGTCCATCTGCCTGGGCAGAAGCCACTTAGCGCCAGGGATATTGTGTGTGGTGTGTATTTATTGTGTGGGGAGGCGGCCCATTGGGCAAGGGTCACCCCCCCAAAGGGGACAATGTATTTCACACCATTTCTGCCCCCCTTGGGGTCAGAAGCCACTGGAAGCCAGGGATTGTTTTTGTGGTTTTTTGTTTGTGTGGGGGCGGCCCCTTGGGCAAGGGTCACCTCCCAAAGGGGGCAATGCACTATTGGGCTGTTCTGCCCCCCCGGTCGGCAGATCGGCTTATTTTATTTAGGCCAATCTGCCCCCAAAGGGGGCTGAATCCACTTAGCGCCAGGGATCTTGTGTGGGTGTGTGTGTGTGCTTTGTGTGGGAGGGGTCGCCACTTGGGCAAGGGTCACTTCCCAAAGGGGGCAATATATTTTATGCCATTTCTGCCCCTCTTGGGGGCAGATTGGCATATTTTGTTTTTAGATCCATCTGCCCCCAAGGAGGGCAGAAGCCACCAAGACGCCAGGGTTTTGTTTTTTTTCCTTTGTTTTTTTTTGTGTGGGGGGCACCCCTTTGTCAATGGTCGTCCCCCCCCAAAGGGGGCAAAGCACTGTTGGGCAGTTCTGCCCCCCTTGCGGGCAGATTGGCCTAATTGTTGTAGGCCCATCTACCACCAAGGGGGGCAGAATCCACTTAACACCAGGGATCTTGTGTGTGTGTGTGCTTTGTGTGGTGGGGCCCTTGGGCAAGGATCGCACCACAAGGGGGGGCAATATTATTTGCACCATATCTGCCCCCCTTGGGAGCAGATCGGCCTATTATTTGTAGGCCCATCTGCCCCCAAAGGGGACAGAAGCGACTAAGGCGCCAGGGATTTTTTTGTTGTTTTATTTTTGTGTTAGGGGCAGCCCCTGGGGCAAGGGATTCAGCACAGTACTGGTAGCCATTTCAGCCACCCTTGGGGTCAGATTGGCCTAGTTCTTCTAGGCCCATCTGCTCCTGAGGGGGGCAGAGACCACTAGACACCAGGGAACATTTCTAAATGTTTGATGGCAGGGTGTTTGTCAACTGGCAAAGTGTTTGCATTTGTGATTATAACAGTGTATTTCTCCTTTTTGTTCTAGTTCAAAGCTTTTGCTTCCTTTGCTGTGGCTCGTTGCGGTTTTGGCAGTGGTTGACCTGCAGTTTGCGTAGTTGCATGTTTTAGGTAAGTAAAAACAAATGACTTCAAATGACTATTGTTGCCACGCATGAATGACATTTTGTAAGTGGTGTACTAAATGCAGGATTGTGTGTGAAATTGTCATTAGATTAGTGCACAATGATATTTGTATTATTTTATGTGTAATTTTCTTTTCTTTTTTCTTTTTAGTGGGATATCATTGGTGATTGCTGTGGCTGTGCAGAGTAGTTGCTGGTGAGTCTAGCTTTGTCAGGCAAGTGAGTGGTATAGTTTTTGAGTTTATAACTCTTAGTGATAAAGCCACATTTTGTTTATTACTTATCTTACACAGTGCTGGTTGTTGGTGGTGCATTTGTCTAGTTACTTTTCATAGGAAGGATCATGGCTAGCCGTAGGATGACCCCCCTCAGCAGGTTGTTGGTGTGCTTTTGGAATTGTCTTTTGACCATGATTATGAAACTGACTCTGCATCTGAGGCAGAGAAGGAAATGCAAGATTCTGGAAGTGAATTTTCTGTCAGAGAGAAATCGTCTGATGATGAAGCCACTCTCAGTGCTGATGAAGTGCCTATTTTAGAGGAGGACACTGATGTGCCAATGGTGCAGCAGCCACCGGATGAAAGGTTTCCCATTGGAAGACCTGAACTCTGGGTTGCCCCAAACATGGAGCAGCCACAGTTGCCTGCCTTTACTGGTCTCGCAGAGTGTAGAGTGAATACAGAAAACATTTTGCCTATCAATTTCTTTCAGTTGTTTATGGATGAAGTATTTTTGGAAGAGATTGTTGAGCAGACTAATTTGTATGCAGAGCAGTATTTGAGGGACAACGCTGCCAGACTTAGGCCACCCTCTAGAGCTAGTCAGTGGATTTCCACAAATCTGGAAGAGCTGAAAAAGTTCTTGGGTTTAACTTTTTTGATGGGGCTGCTGAGGAAGCCATCACTGTCTTCATATTGGTCTACTAGTCCCTTGATGGCAACTTCTATATTTCCTGCAACCATGAGTCGTTACAGTATGAGCTTCTTCTTTGGATGCTGCATTTTGTTGATAGTGATCTAGCCCTGCCACGAGATCACCCTGATTCTGATAGTCTTTTTAAGATTAGACCGGTCCTTGATCATTTTGTAAATTGGTTTTCAGAGGTCTATGTTCCAGGCAAAGAAATATCTGTAGATGAGTCTTTGGTCCTGTTCAAGGGTCGTTTGGTTTTTAGGCAGTACATTCCTAGCAAGAGGGCACGGTATGGAATTAAATTGCATATGCTGTCTGAAAGTAGTACAGGATATGTTTATAATTTCCTGGTCTACACTGGTAAGGATTCCAATATTGACCCCCCTGGTTGTCTGCCCACTTTTGGAGTTAGCAAGAAAAGTGTGTGGGAACTTGGTAGACGACTGTTTAACAAAGGTCACCATTTGTACGTAGATAATTTCTACACTGGACTGCAGTTTTTCAAGAAATTGTTCAGAGGGGACACTGTTGCTTGTGGCACAATCCGCTCTAAGCGGAAAGGCTATCCAAGAGAGCTTGTCTGTAAAAAACTTGAGAAGGGACAGTGCAGTGACTTGCGGAATGATGAGCTGCAAGCTCTGAAATTTGCAGACAGGAGGGATGTCTACATGATAACTAACATCCATGATGAGGGTAATTCACCTGTGGCTGTTTGAGGGTCAAGTTGGTGAAGTGCATAAACCTGTGTGCATTTTAGACTATAATAAGCACATGGGTGGTGTTGACAGAGTAGGTCAGAGGTTGGACCCTTACACTGCTGCTCGTAAGGCTTATGTTTGGTGTAAGAAATTAATGGTTCACCCGTTCCACTTGTCAACTTTTAATGCTTTTGTTGTGTTCAAGAATAGTTCTCCAGAGTCAAGGATGACATTTGTGAAATTTCAGGAGTCTGTCATAGTGAGCCTTGTTGTGCTGGAACGGGCAAGAGTTCCTAGAGAAGCAGTGGTGCAGGATGTGGCTAGATTAAAAGATCGCCACTTTGCTGAGCACATTCCTCCCACGGCCAAAAAAGACTTTCCTGCTAAGAGATGTAGAGTCTGTGCTCGAAGAGGTCTGGGAGGAGACTAGGATGTACTGCCCTGATTGTGCTTCAAAGCCTGAGCTGAGTGTGGGTGGCTGTTTCAGGAGTTACCACACTCAAAAACATTATTGGGAGCTACCGTGAGCGTAAACTGCCTGTTTTATATTTTTATATGTTCAGTTTCACGGTTGGCATTACTGTCATGTATTTAATTAGAGCTTTGGTGTTTGCAGTTTTGTACTTATTTCTAATGAGTTAGTGGTTTCTTTGTTGTTTAAAAAAAAAAAGTGATGACTGTGTGCATGGAGTGGTGCTTGGCTGGTGGTGTGCATGGAGTGGCGCTTGGCTGGCGGTGTGCGTGGAGTGGCGCTTGGCTGGCAGTGTGCGTGGAGTGATGCTTGGCTGGCGGTGTAAATAGTGACTTGCTGTTGGCAACTGCAACACATTGCTAACCAAACACCAGTCCACACACTCCCATCAGCTGGTGTGATTGCTGTGTCAGGCATGTGGGAGCATAAAGTGATGGGCCCTCGAATGGCGCTGTCTGTTGATGCGAGTGTTGTAATGTGCTGGGCCCGCGGCTGGCTTCGTGAATGGTCTTGTGAATGTCATGTATAAAAGGTGTGTGAATGGACTGTAAAGCGGTTGGTGCCTTGTCGCGGCTTTACAGCTCACGAGCTGTGAGTCATTGGTTCAGCTTTTTGGCTTTTCAGTTATTAACAGTGCATTTCATTTTTGTGAAATCTCTTGTTAATAAAATTTGATTTACTGAATCATCACTCGTGACAAATCCAACCAGTATGTGTGGTGACATGCTAGGTGTCTCAGGTGGGATCCTGATGATGAAGCATGCCACCAATTTGGTTGGTGGGTGAGGGGTCTTTTTAACATAAGCTAAGTGCATTTCTTTTCACAATTTTAGTGTCTGGAACATCACTGACGGATGTGGACAAATCAAAACGATCTTTTACAAAACTCCCGGTGCTTCCGTGGGGGGGGGGCACCTGTGTTTTTGGTCCCGGGTGCAGCCTTCATCTACGGAAACCTACCAAATCCAGACATTTTTTAAAACTAGACACCCGGATGAGTCCAGGTAGGTGTGTCTTGCATGGATCCCCCAACATTTTCTTACCCAGAATCCTCTGAACACCTCAAAAGTCTGTTAAAAAAGCATATTTTCCACACTTTCCTTTGTAGGATCCCTGCGCCGCCACAAATTTCCTACCACCCAGCATTCCCCTCAGGCTCCCAGGTAAAGTGATACTTCACTTGTGTGCATCCCCAAAGCAGAGTCAGCCTAAAAGTGTATAAAAGAAAGAATTGTGCTTATCAACTCGCTGTGCTATCCCCTCAATCTCTACACGTTTTTGGCCTTTTCCTGTTGCAGGCACCTGGGCCACCCACACAAGTGAGGTACCATTTTTATCAGGAGACTTGGAGGAACGCTGGATGGAAGGAAATTCGTGGCTCCTCTCAGGTTTCAGAACTTTCTATCACTGAAATGTGAGGAAAAAGTATTTTTTCCAAATATTTAGGTTTGCAAAGGATTCTGGGTAACAGAACCTGGCGAGAGCCGCACAAGTCACCCCATTCTGAATTCCCCTGGGTGTCTACTTTAAAAAAATGCACAAGTTTGGTAGGTTTCCTTAGGTGCCGGCTGAGCTAGAGGCCAAAATCCACAGCGAGGCACTTTCCAAAAAACAGGTCTGTTTTCTTTGGGAAAATGTGATGTGTCCATGTTGTGTTTTGGGGGAATTCCTGTCGTAGGCACTAGGCCTACCCACAGAAGGGAGGTACCATTTTTATCGGGAGACTTGTTGGAACGCTGGGTGGAAGGAAGGCTCTTCTCAGATTCTAGAACTTTCTATCACCGAAATGTGAGGAAAAAGTATTTTTTTGCCAAATTTTGAGGTTTGCAAAGGATTCTGGGTAACAGAACCTGGCAAGAGTCCCACAACTCACCCCATTCTGAATTCCCCTGGGTGTCTACTTTTCAAAAATGCACAGGTTTGGTAGGTTTCCCTAGGTGCCGGCTGAGCTAGAGGCCAAAATCCACAGCTAGGCACTTTGCAAAAAAACTGTCTGTTTTCTTTGGGAAATCGTGATGTGTCCATGTTGTGTTTTGGGGCATTTCCTGTCACGGGCGCTAGGCCTACCCACACAAGTGAGGTACCATTTGTATCTGGAGACTTGGAGGAACACTGGGAGGAAGGAAATTTGTGGCTCCTCTCAGAGTCCATAACTTTCCATCACCGTAATGTGAGGAAAAAGTGTTTTTTGCCAAATTTTGATGTTCGCAAAGGATTCTGGGTAACAGAACCTAGCGAGAGCCCCACAAGTCACCCCATTCTGAATTTCCCTGGGATTCTAGTTTTAAAAACTGCACAGGTTTGGTAGGTTTCCTTAGCTGCCAGCTGAGCTAGAGGGCAAAATCCATAGCTAGACACTTTGAAAAAAACAGGTCAGTTTTCTTTGGGGAAATGAGATGTGTCCATGTTGTGTTTTGGGGCATATCCTGTCGCGGGCGCTAGGCCTACCCACACAAGTGAGGTACCATTTTTATCGGGAGACTTAGGGAAATGCTGGGAGGGAGGAAATGTATGGCTCCTTTCAGATTCCAGAACTTTCAATCACCGAAATGTGAGGAAAAAGTATTTTTTTTGACAACTTTTGAGGTTTGCAAAGGAACCTGGCTAACAGAACCTGGTGCGAGCCCCACAAGTCACCACATTCTGAATTCCCCTGGGTTTCTACTTCTCAAATACATATAGGTTTGCTAGTTTTCCCTAGGTGCTGGCTGAGCTACAGGCCAAAATCCACAGCTAGGCACTTTGCAAAAAAACAGGTCAGTTTTCTTTGGGGAAATGTGAGGTGTCCATGTTGTGTTTTGGGGCATTTCCTGTCGCGTGCACTAAGCCTACCCACACAAGTGAGGTACCCTTTTTATCAGGAGACTTGGGGGAACGCTGAGAGGAAGGACATTTGTGGCTACTCTCAGATTCCAGAACCTTCCATCACCGAAATGTGAGGAAAAAGTATTAACCCCTTCGCTGCCAGGCCTTTTTCCCTCCTGTGCCGAGCCTTTCTTTGGGTATTTGGGGCAGATCTCGCTTAGGCCCTCAGAACTGTTTCTCCACATAAGCTACCCATGCCAAATTTGCATCCTTTTTTTCCAACATCCTAGGGATTCTAGAGGTACCCAGGGTTTGTGGGTTCCCCTGAAGGAGACCAAGAAATTAGCCAAAATACAGCAAAAATCTTGTTTTTTTCAAAACAATGGGAAAAAAGGACTGCAGAAGAAGGCTTGTGGTTTTTTCCCTGAAAATGGCATCAACAAAGGGTAGGTGCTAAAATCACCATCTTCCCAGCTTTCACGAACAGGCAGACTTGACTCAGAAAAGCCCATTTTTCAACATAATTTTGGCATTTTACTAGGACATACCCCATTTTTACTATTTTTTGTGCTTTCAGCCTCCTTACAGTTAGTGACAGAAATGGGTGTGAAACCAATGCTGGATCCCAGAAAGCTAAATATTTCTAAAAAGTAGACAAAATTCAGAAATTGGTAAGGGGTAATTTGTGTAGATCCTACGAGTGTTTCAAGCAGAAAATAACAGCTGAAATAAAAGAATATTGAAATTGAGGTGAAAAAACCCAGCCATTTTTCTCCATATTTTACTCTGTACCTTTTTCCTGCGATGTCAGATTTTTTAAAGCAATATACTGTTACGTCTGCTGGACTCTTCTGGTTGTGGCGATATATAGGGCTTGTAGGTTCATTAAGAACCCTAGGCCCCCAGAGCCAATAAATGAGCTGCACCTTGCAATGGGTTTTCATTCTACACCGGGTATACAGCAATTCATTTGCTGAAATATAAAAAGTGAAAAATAGGTATCAAGAAAACCTTAAATGGGCACATCTGAATTCCGGGGTGCCCATATTAGCATGTGAATTACTGGGCATTTCTCAAATAGACGTCTTTTTTACACACTGTCTTACATTTGGAAGGAAAAAATGTAGAGAAAGACAAGGGGCAATAAAACTTGTTTTGCTATTCTGTGTTTCCCCCATGTCTCCCGATAAAAATGGTACCTCACTTGCTTGGGTAGGCCTAATGCTCGCCACAGGAAACATAACATGGACACATCACATTTTCCCAAAGAAAAGAGAGCTGTTTTATGCAAAGTGCCTAACTGTGGATTTTGGCCTCTAGGTCAGCCGGCACTTAGGGAAACCTACCAAACCTGCGCACTTTTGAAAACAAGACACCTAGGGGAATCCATGATGGGGTGACTTGTGGGGCTCTGACCAGGTTCTGTTACCCAGAATTCCTTGCAAACCTTAACATTTGGCCAAAGAAAACACTTTTTCATCTCATTTTGGTGACAGAAAGTTCTGGAATCTGAGAGGAGCCACAAATTTCCTTCCACCCAGCGTTCCCCTAAGTCTCCCAATAGAAATGGTACCTCAGATGTGTGGGTAGGCCTAGCACCCACGACAGGAAATGCCCCAAAACACAATGTGGACACATCACACTTTCCCAAAGAAAACAGAGCTGTTTTTTGCAAAGTGCCTAACTGTGGATTTTGGCCTCTAGCTCAGCCGGCACCTACGAAAACCTACCAAACCTGCACATTTTTGAAAACTATATACCTAGGGGAATCCAAGATGGGGTGACTTGTGGTGCTCTCGCCAGGTTCTGTTACCCAGAATCCTTTGCAAACTTCAAAATTTGGCTAAAAAAACACTTTCCCCTCACATTTTGGTGACAGAAAGTTCTGGAATCTGATCACAACTTTCCTTCTACCCAGCGTTCCCCCCCAGTCTCCTGATAAAAATAGTACCTCACTTTTGTGGGTAGGCCTACTGCCAGCGAAAGGAAATGCCCCACAACACTATCTGGACACATCAAAATTATCAAATACAAAACTACCTGTTTTTGACGGGGGGCACCTGCGTTTTTGGTCCTGGCCTCAGCAGCCATCTAGGGAAACCTACCAAACCCAGACATCCCCCAATGTTTTCATACCTAGAATCCTCAGCAAACTTGTGTGGGATCACCGCACCGGGACAAATTTCCTACCACCCAACGTTCCCCTCAGTCTCCCAGTAAAGTGATAGCTCACTTGTGTAGGTGGGCCAAGTGCTTGTGACAGGGAAGAGACAAAAACATGTCGAAATTGAGGGGGAACCAAAGAGGGTCCAAAATGGCAATTTGAAAAAAAACATTTTTAAGCTGACAAGTGCAGCAGAATTTTTATCTGTAGAGATGAGACAATGCTGGGTGGTAGGAATTTTGTGGATTCCTGCAGATTCCGGAAGGTTTGTTCCCAAAAATGTGGGAAAGATTTGTGATTTCCAGCAAAGTTGGAGGTTTGCAGGGCATTGTGGGTAAGAAAATGATGCGGGGTGCATGTGAAGCACAGCACCCTGCAAACACCCAGATGTTTAGTTTTCAGATGTGTCTACGTCTTGTGGATGTTTCTACATGGCGGCGTCCCAAAGTCCATAAAGTGCAGCCCTCACCATTTAAAGTGGGACGATTTCGAGAGTTAGCCAAGCTCTCGTGGCCCAAATGTAAAACCAAAACCCCAAATAATCAAATGTCCTCTTGCTTGCCGTGGGATAAGATGTTTTAGTGTGCGGGGGGAGAGCTGATAGACTGTTCCCCCCTTCAGTTGAGGTGGGGGCATAACCAGGCCCATACTGGTTGGTTGCCATCACCCCACTATATATATTTTTTTATTTATTCCCAGGCATCTAGTAGACTTTCTGCCCCCCCGGGGTGTGGATCGGGTAATTGCCCTATCTGCCCACTGGTGGGCAGAACAACTTTGGCCCCATTTATTTGGGGTGGGGGTAGGGCCATACCCCCACCTTCTTATTTTGAAAAACAAAATCTTCCCTGGTCTCTGGTGGGCTTTCTGCCCCTCGGCAGATGGGCCTTCCAAAAATAGGCCAGTCTGCCTCCAGGAGGGCAGATATGGCCAACAGTAATGTGCCCCCAGGGGCAGCAACCCTTGCCCATGGGGCTGCCCCCCCAAACAAAACACACACATACAAACACGTCAATCCCTGGTGCCTAAGTGGTTTCTGCCCCCGAGGGCAGATCGGCCTAATAGAAATAGGCCGATCTGCGCACAAGGGGAGCAGAAATTACCTAAAATAAATGTGTCCCCCAGGGGGAGCGACCCTTGCCTAAGGGTTCGCTCCCGTTGTGTGACATTGGCGCAAAAAAAAATCCCCGTGCCTAGTGATTTCTGCTCCCCTTGGGGGCAGATCGGCCTAATAAAAATTGGCCGATCTGCCCGCAAGGGGAGCAGAAATGGTCTAAATACAATTTGACCCCCCTGGGCAGCGACCCTTGCCTAAGGTGTTGCTCCCCATATATAAAAAACAAAAGAAAACATAAACAAAAATATATCCCTGGTATCTAGGGGTTTCTGTCCCCCCTGGGGGCAGATCGGTCTAATTATAATAAGCTGATCTGCCCCCGGGGGGGCAGAAAAGGCATAAAAATATTTTGCCCCCCCCCCGGGGAGCGGCCTTTGCCCAAGGGGCTGCTTCCCTTATACGCAAGTATACCAAAAAAATCCCTGGTGTCTAGTGGTTTCTGTCCCCCAAGGGGGCAGATTGGCCTAGTAAAAATAGGCCGATCTGCCCCCAAGTGGGACAGAAATGGCCTAAAATAAATTTGCTCCCCCTGGGGAGCGACCCTTGCCTAAGGGGTTGCTCCCCTTGCGTGAATTTGCTTTAAAAAAACTCCCTGGTTTCTAGTGGTTTCTGCCCCCCCCCCCCCTTGGGGGCAGATTGGCCTCATAAAAATAGGCTGATCTGCACCCAATGGGGCGCAGAAATGGCCTAAATATAATTTGCCCCCTAGAGGAGCGACCCTTGCCTAAGGGGTCACTCCCCACCTCTAAAAAAACGAAAGAAAAAAAAGAAAAAAAATGATCCCTGGCGCCTCTGCCTAATAACAATAGGCCGATCTGCCCCCAGGGGGGCAGAAAAGGCCTTGAAAAAAATTGCCCCTCTGGGGAGCGACCCTTGCCCAAGGGGTGGCTCCCCTTATGCCAATGTCCTCATTGAAAAAAATCCCTGGTGTCTAGTGGGCATTATAGCAGCCAGATCGCTTCATGATCTGGCTGCTGAAATGGTCTGAGAGACTTCAACGGGAAGGAAATTCCTTTTCTTCCCTTTGAAGCCTCTCAGGCCCCCATCACATGATCGGAAGAGAAATGCTTTGCATTTCTCTTCCAATCATGCTGGAAGCTGAGCTTCCAGTGCGATGGGAGGTGGCCTCTGATGAGGTCAGTGCGCAATCGCGCGCTGACATCATCAGGCGTCACTGGAGGGGTCCCTTCCATCCTTGCGCTGGGGGGTGGGAGGCAAGCCCACGCTCCCTCCGAGCTCATGTGCCAGGACGTAATGGTTACGTCCTCTGCACAGGAGCACTGTGCCAGTGGACGTAACCATTACGTCCCCAGCACATAACGGGTTAAACATAAACAGTCATCCCCAATTTACTGAAGTCAGTAAAAAAAATTGCACAGTACCTCAAGTCTTGAATGCACAAATATGTTTTGACTGGATGTGCCTATAATGCCCCCGTTTGTACATTGAGGATAATGAGCACACTGTATTGATCCACAGAAAAGCATCTACGGAACGTTCTGTAGAAAGCGTAGATATCACATGTGGTCCTCGTGCCAGAATCAGATACCTCATCGCCAAATCTGTAAAGTCACAGGAGAGTCTCGTAGCAGATTAGTACATTTTTATTTGAAGATCCTGGAACAGGAGTGATACAAGCACATCTGGTCAGTTACGATTCACCCTGCAGTCCGCCCGCTTCCTCGCTAACATTCTAATCCTTTTACATAGCTAATATTCCATTACACGAACATTCTAACAACACTACACTGCTGGACTGGCTTCTAGTAACAGCTTCTCTTTCCGCAACACTGGGCCCAGATTTAACTAACTTTTTTTTATAGATTTACCAGATTTATCAAACTTTCACGCAATACAACTTGACCCCTTGCTGCGCCGAGCTGCATGAAAAGGCAGGAATGCACTGTATTTAACATTATCTTCCGCATTCCTGTCCTTTCCTAGGGCAGTATGTGCTGCCTAGCACCACTCAAGTGGTATAAGGATGCCTGTGTTATATCCAGCATTGTTTTCTGTCCATGCACAAAAACAATTCTTCAAGGGACACATTTACAAGGAGCTTGCACCACAGTTGCATCATTTTTTTTGGCCGGCAGCGCCATATTTACAAGGTGACGCATTTGGCCCAATGCGTCAGTTTTTCAAGGCCTGTGTCAGAAAAATGCTGCATGGCAACCGCCTGTGCTCCAGTTTATAATGGATGCAGGGTAGGTGTTTTGTGTGAAAATCTCACATCTGACCCATTTATATGTATAGGTTTGGCAATATGTGACGCTTCTTTGAGATGTGTATCGCAGAGCCTGGAATGCATCAGAATTCCTACGCCTCCATAACCAAGGACAATGAAATGACGCAGTGGTAGTGTGATAGGATTCTGACCATCTGAAATCACTTACCACACCGGAATAAGTTATAAAATCACATCACCTATACTAGTAGTAGATGTACACATGTGACAACCATGTTCTAGGACCCCTTTACTAACCAGGAACCATGGCACCTATAATATCATCATCCACTGCAGCAAGGCAATGTGACATGGTGTATTCCATGTAAGGAACAGGCCAGGTTTGTCACATCTCCATGGAGGAATGAATCCCCAAGTCTAGCCGAACGTACTCCAAAGCACAACAGGTAAGTACACACATAAGGTAGGTAACAAATGAATTGCCACTTTATGTTACTACATATACTGGCATTCACTCACATTTAGAGGTCACACACACTTAAGTCTCTATGTAAACATAAGTAGACTATGTCTACTGTGATGTGACAAATAGCCATACTTCATACTTGTCTGAAAAACATCCAGGACCAATGTAATAGTGTACAAATTGACTATCCCTCCATTTTACAGTCTATTACATTGGTCCTTACACATTAGGCTATTTGTGTTAGTCAGAACTGAGGCATTGCCTCTGATTTTTGACGCATTGCTGAAGTTGCATTGGTCGTAAGACCATCTTCAGCAATGCGTCACTTCTGGGGCTGATGCATTGTGACTTCTTTCCCACTTATGAGTTAGAATTTCTGACGCATCCTTGGGACGTTACTCCATGTTGCTCCATATTGTAACAATGACGCATCTACGGTATTGTAACCTGCCTTGCTGCAGCACGAGAAATTTTGACGCATTGATGTCTCAATGCAGTGATGCGTCAGTCCTTGTAAATATACCCCTAAGGCTTTTTCATAAACAAGGAGAAATAAAGATATTTCTTCTCGTTATGCATCTGCTGGGAAGGTGTAGTATTCTGACACATTCCCAGGTCTACCACTAATCATAAATCTGGGGGTGGGCAAAAATCCATGGGTGGTTGTGTGGGAACACCCATGCCCCAACCATGGAACGCCACCCTGGGGCAGAGTAATAAGAGGCAGCAATTTGCACTGTGTTCCATTACTTTAGAGTTATCAAGCCATGCAGGGCCAAGTAAGGTAGCCTTCCGTGGCTATATAAATCTCATTAGGTTTTGCACCACCATGGCAAGGCGCAAAACCTTGATAAATCTGCGCCCTGTTATATGTACAGTATGCTGCCAGGTGAACTTGATAAGAGACACCTAATGATAAGCCATGGTACTGCCCCCTGGTATGATATTGAAGTTTCCTGATGTAGAAATCAATTTTCTTACAGTTTTATATTGGGCAAACTCAACATGAGGGTATTGGACCACTTTACATGAGTGCCACTTATATTACACAGTGACACATTCATGTGTGTAGGCACAGGGAGATTAAGTGATTTGCCCAGAATCGCAGGATGTTGAGCCAACGCCAAGTCTTGAACCTGGGGGCATATTTACAAGAAATTACGCATTGCTGCGATGCATCAACGATGTGCCAGAAGAACTTGAGCTTTCTTATGACAGCATCCTATGCCATGAATGTGCTGCATTTACAATTCAGCCCACCATGTTGAAAGGTACCTGGCTACGTGAAACAAACATGATGCATCCGTGTGCTCCTTGTCATAGGGAAATGTGACACCCCTGCTGCAAAAGTGATCCAGGCCTGACTTGCAGCATGTAAAGTGACGCAGCTCAGACCTGCATCACTTTTGAGAACAGAATGCAATAAACAAAAACAAAAGATGACGTTTCGTGAAACAAAACAATTGAAATCTGCACAGAAGACAGCCATGGAGCAGGGAGCAGGCAAGAAAAGCAGAGACAACAACCCCAGTGCCAGCCAGGATGTCCAGACAGACTCTCAGGGGAACAGGAAGAGGAAGTGCAACTTCGGTGAGGAGGAGAATGACATCTTGATCACTGAGGTGACAAGGCACCCTCATCAGCTCTTTGTCAACTCTAGATCGGCACTAGGGAGGAAAGAAACCATTTTGCAGTCAATAGTTGAGAAGATGAACAGTGTGGGACAAATGAAGAGAATTGTCACCGGTTGCAAGGAGTGCTGGCATGAATATAAGTGTCGGACAAAGGAGAAACTGGCCAACAACCTTAAGGCAGCAATGCAGACCGGAGGAGGGAGCTCTGTGCCCCAGGAGGAGCTAGATGCCTTGGAGGAGCGGGTGGCAGCTGTCATCCCAGACGAGTAGGTGGCTGGAGTACCAGAACATGACATGACATGACATGAGTGCAGCACTCAAGAAACAGCCACAGACACAGGGTAAACAATAATAAGGTATAATGTAGGCAAAAAGGTTGTGTGTACAGTGCAGCTGGCTATCTCCCTGAGCTCCACTGCACAGGGCAAACAGTTGGAACCATGAAGTGGTTCAGAAATGTGAGTCACCCTGCCCAGTTACACGCTACTCAGCTCAGTGATGCTTCACCACAGTTCTACATCACGTGTGAAGAGCCTCACTAGTCCAGGGCCACCTTTGTATACTGACATGTGTAGTGAAATGCACAACACTAGTCAACAGAACTACAAGTCCCACAATACTAAGGAAAAACATGGACCCATGGTTGGGCAGTGCATTGAAAGTGCTGGCTCAGTAGGTTGAACTGCCACTGTGTTTGAATTGGGAGACATTGCATAGCAAGGAGGTCAGAAAGTGTATGTGTTCTGCAAGGAAGCTTAACTAATACACATGCATTGCTGTGTCTGACAGTGTCACACTTGTGTTGCAGCTGGCAAGAGATGATAGAGAAGAGCCCATTGGGGTACAAAATCCTACATGTCAGATGGTCTTGGGTGAAGATGTAGCATGTGGAAGAAGGGAGTCTGTTGTAGTGTGAGCCCCACATGCACACAGTTAGAGGTTTCTGAATTAACAAGTCTTTCTTTTCTAGAAAAGATGAGCACATACTTCTTTCTGTTACCAACATGGGGGTGGCTTGGAGAGGCAGAGTCGTTGAATGCCGTCCCCTACAACTGGGACCTATAAAGAAGTGGAGAAGTTCATCAAGGAATTTGGGCTCGAGCCTGCTGCCCCAAACCAGTGGACTCCAAAAGATTGTTTAGCTAGAGATCCATGCAAGAGATGTCAGTAAACGGACCAGTCCCTCCTCTCTGCTACAGTGGATCACACGTGAGAGAACATCGCCCCCAAGCACCTGACCAACCACCAACAGGACATCACCTGGATGGCCATCCAAGGAGGTCTGCCAGTGAGAGCCTTCCAGCGTGACAGAGGATTCAACTGATCCAGGTCCTGATACACACAAAATACATTATCGTGGACTCTGTAGCGTATAGTCTGTTCCCAGGAATGCACACACTCTGAAATCTCCAGGACTGCTGGAAGCTTTTGAACAGTTTTAAAGATGTTCCTCTGTTTTCCAGGAAGTGCTCTGCAGTGGGAAAGAAGGAGAAATCAACTCTGGCATGCAGAAAGATGATCCACTATGTGGTAATTGATAGTGTAAAATTTATGAATAACCATCCGACACACGTAGTTGGTTAGAACTACAGAGGGTTATTACTTTACACCTCATCCATAGTCTGCCTGCTGATAATTGACTTAGAATGCTATACACATAACAGTAATGGAACACTAACATAGTGTTCCTAATTCCAGTAATCTGCATGTGATTCTAAAATTAGAATCACATGCAGGACACACCACACATCTTTCTTCCTTATATATTTTTTATCATACATTAGCAGCAAATCATATTAAAAAAACTCCTAGATAAGATACTGCAAAGAAGTATAAACTTGGTAACTACCAGGGATAACATTACCCAGTGACAAAACCCTTAAGATAATATGGTTGCACTTTCCTCTGAAAACTTTTTATTTTTTTAATTTCATTGCCATACTTATCATTCTGACATCTACCATTTGGTCTCACAGTAACACTTCCTTATCTGTTATTGAATTCCACTCCTAATCTTATTTCATTTCCACAGCCTCCACCATTCATATCACCCACTCTTTCTCTCTCATTCATCTTTAATGGCACAGCTCTATTCTTATTCCATATTCTGCCAGCTGCCGTTTTTATAGGATTTCAAAATAACTTAGGGGGTCATTACAACCCTGGCGGTTGACGGAGAAGTGACGTTTTTACCGCCAACAGGCTAGAGGTAAAAAAATTGGAATTATGACCATGGCGGTTACCGCCATGGTCATCTGCCACTTCTCCGATCAGACCGCCATGGCGGAGACGACCGATGGGCTGGAGACTTGGGTCTCCAGCCCGGCGGCCGTCACAAGACCCCCGGCGGTATCATGACCCGCCTTACCACCATGGATTTCATGGGGTTTGGAACCGCCATGAAATCCATGGCGGTAAGCACTATCAGTGCCAGGGAATTCCTTCACTGGCACTGATAGGGGTCTCTGCCACCCCCCACCCCCTCCCCCAAGTCCATCCCCGACACCCCCCACCCCCCTGCCACCCCCCAAAGGTGGCAGGACCCTCCTCCCCACCCCTACCCCCGACATCACAACACAGACACACACCCGACACGCATGCAGGCACCACCAACACACATTCCCGCACACACACGAACAAACATGCCAACAGACAAACACACAGTCATACATGCACACCCTCATTCAGACATCCGCACACACATCCATACAGACATCCATACAGACAGACACGCACACATTTCCATTCACACTACACCCTGCATGCATACACGCACTCACACCCCCCTCTACATACTCACACGCACCCCCCCATGCACCCACACATCACACAACACCCCACTCCCCTAACGGACGATCAACTTACCTTGTCCGTTGATCTTCCGGGAGGGGACGGGATCCATGGGGGCTGCTCCGCCGCCACCACACCGTCAACAGAACACCGCCACGCCGAATCACAGAACGTGATTCGGTGGGCGGTGTTCTGTTGACGTGGCAGTGGAGGTGGAGCAACCTCCACTTTCCCGCCGCCCACCAGTATGGCTGCTGGTGGCTCTCCGTCCGGAAAAGGACGGAGGGCTGCCAGCAGTCATAATACGCCGAGCGGAAAACCGCCACCACTGGCGGTCTTCAGCACGGCGGTCCCTCGGCGGTCTTCTCAAAAGACCGCCGAGGTCGAAATGACCCCCTTAATCACTTTTGTGCTTTTTTAAATTTTGACCATGGCACATATCCTACAGGTGCTTTGATCCTCACTGCATCCCCTACTTTGATTCCCACATTACAAATATTTATCCTTCTGTCAAAATCCTCTTTTTTTTAAACATGTCTTTCCTCTCTGCTTCTCTAATTGGTTGTATCAGTATACTCCATACCTTTGCTCCAATCCATCCAACCTGTACAGAAACAAGAATTGGGCACTCTTCCCTTAAAAAGTTCAAATGGAGTTTTCCAAGTTGTCATGTGAGGCGACATGCGGTATGCCTTTGTCCTTTCCTGTAACTCCTTGCTCCAGTCTAGGCAGTTTACCGTAGCCAACTATATACTTAATTTAATGTATTTGTTAAATCTCTCAATGGCGCCATTTTTTTCTGGATGGTGAACAGCACATTTTGTATATGTAATACTGCATCTTTAAATAGCTTTCCATTTTCTTGGAGCAAAATTGAGGTCCATTATCAGAGAATATACTTTTTAGAAAACTTTCTCTTTTGAAGATGCTCTTCATAAACTTAATGATGCTGAAAGACAAGACGTCCCCTGTATTTTTTACTTCCACCCACCTTGAGTGAAGATCCATCATTACATAAGGTAAGGTGTGGCTTGCTCACCTTAGAAATGATCCACAATGTCTAGGGGCACCCCTTTGTATGTTTTGTTTAGGTAATCTCCTGCAAACCATGGCCACATAATGGATTTCAACACCTTATCACCACAAGAGCATTCCATGTATTCTCGGACAGCCTGCTCAGTCTCCAGATTCGTTCCTAGCCACCAAAAACTGGGTCTCAAACTTTCTTTGGTCTTGACAATACCCAGATGATCCACATGAGCCTGTTTTATCAACTTCTCTCTCAATTTTGAAGATGGAAATAATCTGGTTCCTCTCAACAATAGATCTCTGTCAACAGCTAATTCATCCTTAATCGACTTCCACACTTTTTCTATATTTCTAAAGTTTCCATGGCGCACAACTTTCATCACCTCCATCAATACCTCATCCTTATGTACCTCATATTTCCATTCCTCCTCCGTTATAGCCACAAGGGTCGTCTCACACACATGTAAAGTAACCTCACACACACCTTCTTCCATATCTTGCTCCATAATCTGGGCCAGATTTACAATGCCCTAGTGCCTTTTTGCACCACATTAGCATATTTGTTTATGCTAATGGGGCTCAAGGAGGCAATTTTCGCTGTTGCATATTTACAAAGTGGTGCAGTGCATTCATTGCGCCACTTTGCAACCCCTTCCACCACATTATGCCTGCATCAGGCATAATGTATGCACGGGCATTCCAGCGTTAGGAGGCCTGTAAAAATGGCACAGTGAAATCTACAAGATTTCACTGCACCATTTTTGGCATCATTTTTAATGCCTGCTCAGAGCAGGCATTAAAATTACGCCCCCATTGAAATCAATTGGCCTTCTTGCATTTTGCTGCACTTACATCAATATTTTTGACACTAGTGTTGCAAAGTGCCACAATAGCGCCAAAAATGTTGATGCTATTGTTCTAACGACCGCCATGGTGTGCCATATTGTAAATAAAGTGCACACATGGTGTCGTTAGATGTAGCAAGGGCAACACAAGAAAAGTGGCGCATCAGTACCGATGTGCCAGTTTCTTGTAAATCTGGCTCTTTGTGTGTCTTCTGTATGCCCAACATCTACCAGTCTTGAAAGGCAGTCTGCACTACCATTTTGTATACCTGGCATAGACTCCACTCTAAACTTGAACTGTTGTAATGCAATTATCCACTTTCGTATTCTTGTTGAAATGCAATCTAGCCCTTTCTTCCTAAATACTTCGACTAGTGGCTTATATTCTGATACTACCTAAAAATCAGTTCCCCAAATGAAATTCTTAAATTTTCTGAGAGCCCAGAAAATTACCAATATCTCCCTTTCTATTACTGAATAGTTTTTTTCCGCAAAACTCAATGTTTTAGAGGCACACGTAGTTAAATTTTCCTGTCCTTTATTTTTTCTGTGTCATCACAGCTCCTAATCCTTTGGAGGTGGCATCTGTTTTAATGAACATTTCTTCACAAGGGGTAAACACTTGTAAGCAGAGTGCCTCTTTCAACTCTTCTTTTATTCCATGAAATTCCTCTTCACATAGCTCACTCCATGCAAACTCATTGTCCTTCCTCAACAGACTCCTCATATTCACTGATTTCCCTGATAGGTTTCTCATGTGTCTCCCATAGCAGTCTACCATTCCAAGGGATGAGATGCATTCCTCCTTTGACTGTGGTGTCTTTAAATGTCTTATGGTATCAACCAATTCCTGCTTGGGTTTCACACCTTTACCCAAAACCAGATATCCCAGATATCCTATTTGACCCATGCCAAACTGGCATTTCTTCATTTATTTTCTTTGAGTGTAAGACCAGTATTTTCTAACAGCTCTAAGACATTGCAGACATGAGCATTGTGTTCTTCCACTGTGTTCCCAAATATCAACACATCATCTTGGTAGCACTTCACCCCATCCAGATTCTTCAAAACCTTACTTATTATGCATTGAAACACTGATGCGGCTGACACAAGACCAAACGTCATTCTTCAGAACTTGAAAGCTCCTATAGATGTTATAAACGCCATAATGCCTTATGACTTATCATCTAATTCCACCTGATAGTATGTTGATGCTAAATCCAGTGTGGTGAACACCCCCCCCATGTCGAAACTATTTCCTCTATGTTGGGGAGAGGGAACTTGTACACCGCCACCTCTCTATTTAATGTGCTGACGTCTACACGTAATCTGATGTCCCCATTGCTCTTTTTCACCACCACAATGAGGGCCAACCACTCTGTTGCCTTTACTTCCTCCATTACACCTGAAGCCTCTTGCCTCTTATGTTCAACCAACAACTACGCCTGAAGACCCAAATGGATCCCCCAGTCCAGTTGAGGGACCCTGGAGAGGTTTCTAACACTGTTTTCTCTTTTTTCACTCCTCCAGCAATTGTGCAGTGACTGGGAAGAGGACCAGACAGACAAAGGCTGGTGAAGTAAACACTATGGCCCTCATTACAACATTGGCGGTAAATGCTGCTTACCACTGTGCAGAAGACTGCCAACACACCGCCGCGGAATTCCGCCACAGCTATAATGACCCAAAACACATTATCCGCCAAAATTCAGATACCCACACACGTCCGACACACCAAAGGTCAGTGATAAACTGGCGAAAACAAAACCTCCACCGCCACGCCAACAGAAATACACCCATACTATCACGACACACGAATCCACGTGGCGGTCTTTCAACCGCGGTATTCCATTGGCTGTACACACCGCAGCGCTCAAAATACACACACATTTACAAAACACTACCACATTGGACAATTCAAAATACACACACCTGATACACATACACACACCACTCCCACACACCCAATACAATATAAAACACACACCCACTTCACCCACAAACCCCTACAACCACAAGTACTGAGAGAAGGCCAGAGAGAGACACTACAAATAACTACCAAGCATCCACAGGCACACAATACCATCACCCACAGAACTTCCACGCACCTCACACAACACACCACTAAATAGCACCCCACTTATCACTACACACACCACCCCACACATCACCCTCACCACCCCATGGCACGGCAAAGACACCCCAGCTTCTCTGAGGAGGAGCTCAGGGTCATGGTGGAGTAAATCGTCCGGGTAGAGCCACAGCTATTCGGATCACAGGTGCAGCACACCTCCATTGCTAGGAAGATGGAGCTATGTTCAGCGGACTGGCGGCGAACCCCCACCTCCTCCCCCACAACTAACAACATGGGAGGAGCAGGTCTTGGCGATTCTGCATCCTGAGGGCCTCGCAGGAGTAGATGGAGGAATGGACTCTGGCAAGTCAAAGCTTTACTATTACATCCCCCACCCTACCTACATGCCATCACATACCCTCACCCCATCAATCAATCAATCAATCAAAAAAATTTGAAGAGCGCGCTACTCACCCGTGAGAGTCTCAAGGCGCTGGGGGGGGATCGAGGGGGGGCAGGGAGGGTCACTGATCAAACAACCATGTCTTGAGGTTCTTTCTGAAGACCAGTAGGTCTTTGGTTTTGCGAAGGCCGGTGGGGAGGGAGTTCCAGGTTTTGGGGGTGAGGTAGGAGAAAGACCTGCCTCCTGTGGTGGTGCATTGGATGCGGGGGACTGTGGCTAGGTCGAGGTCGGCTGATCAGAGGTTGCGCGTGGGAGTGTGGAAGTTAACTCTTTCATTGAGGTAGGTTGGGCCGGTGTTGTGGAGGGATTTGTGTGCGTGGATGAGGATCTTGAATGTGATTCTCTTGTCTATGGGGAGCCAGTGAAGGGATTTGAGGTGTGGTGAAATTTGTTCGTGGCGGGGGAGACCAAGGACGAGGCGTGCGGCTGTGTTCTGGATTCTCTGGAGTTTGCGCTTGAGTTTGAGTGTGGTGCCGGCGTAGAGGGCGTTAACGTAGTCCAGTCTGCTGCTGATGAGTGCGTGGGTGACTCTCTTTCTGGTTTCTGGGGGAATCCAGTTGAAGGATTTTTTTAGAGTGCGGAGTGTGTGGAAGCGGTGGAAGCAGGAGGAGGTTAGAGAATTGATTTGCTGTGTCATGGAGAGGGAGGGGTCAAGGATGATGCTGAGGTTGCGTGCGTGGTTTGCGGGGGTGGGTGCGGGCCTAGGGCGGTGGGCCACCAGGAGCCGTCCCATGTGGTTTTGTTGGGGCCGAAGATGATGATCTCGGTTTTGTTTGAGTTGAGCTTGAGGTGGTTAGTGGTCATTCCATCACTCCTACTCCTCACAAATGTCCAACTATCACAAATCACCCATCCCAACACCAAGCCCTGCATGCAACAACAAAGCATGGACACCCATCACCAAAGCATGGCCACTGCACATACCCATACACCCCCCTAAACCACCATCACACAAGGTCCCACACAGGAATGCAAGCACTGGGGTACACGGACACCCACCTATTGCACACCATGCCACACACAGATGTAATAAACATCCTTTTATACCCCTGCAGGACCCCTACCCAACGTCACCGGACAGGAGGGTCCACACATGTCCACACCACCAACAGAAGAGGCCCACAGAGATGACAGCAGCTCTGTCCAACTGGATCTAGATGACTAGCCCGGCCCATCGGGGACCTCGGGACAGTCGGTTCCCCTCACACAGTCACAGGCCATTACAGACCTTCCCCCCTCCGGAAACACCAGCATAGCACCCACCCAGCGGGCTCATACCTCTGTCCCCAGGACATGTCAAGCAGCAGTGTGTCCACCACTACAGGGAACCCAGGCTAACCCACCACCCCAACAACAAGAGGGACCTGGGGCAGTGGTAGTGGGCACACGGTCCAGGGGACGGAGGCCCAGGAACTCAGGGGAACTGGGAGGGTTGCTGTACGACAGGGGGAGGACAGGCCAAGGGAACCCACTCTCCACGAGGCCCTCTCCTCCATCATGGAAGCCTACCACCGCTCCCAGGAGACAATGGCAACGGTACTGGCCAAGTTTCAGGAGACCCAGCGCCTGCAGGAGGAACAGTATTTGGGCTTCAGGGAGGAACTCAGAGCCATCAATTCCACCCTGGGCAACATGGTAGGGGTGCTGAAGGAAGTACTCAACACCAGGAGGGACACTGTGGCACAACAAGGGGCCCCTGACACTAGCATGGACGATGAACTGCCCACCACCTCTGCCTGCGCTAGTGGACAGGAGGCACCGCCACAGGACCACCACACCAGCAACCCACCCCCTGCAGCGGGAGAACCACCCCGCAAATCATCCCTGAGATCCAGGACAAAGACAGAGAACGATGCCAAGACCCCCGCCAAGAAATGAGACCACCCTGATTGTCATCCTTCTGTCCCACGTTGTCACCCTGTCCATTCTCAAACTGCCCCTGCTCCACTTCCTATGCCCATTTGGGCAATGCACCTGTGAGACTAATAGAATGGACTCTGCCATGGACATTCCTCCACCATCACCCGTCACCATTTTACAACCCCCTCCAATATTAAGCACTTAAATAAACACCCTTGAAGCACAAAACAATCTGGAGTCAGTCTGTGATTTCAAAATAGGGAATTAGCAATTACAGTGGCAAAATGCTCTTTCAATTGTAATGTCAACATACCTATGTCACACAGCTCTAGTCCATGAGGAAACAAAGCAGATGTCACACTGTGGGACACACATCTGTGAAATCGTAAGGGAAAGTGACAACTCAGTGACCATACCCTGGGTGAAAACGACAGACAGTAGAGAGGTAGTAGTGTTAAAGTACATGTAGTAGGCAGGTTTGTATTCTTACCTGTGTCTCACTGGAAATATTGCAGGATCACCGAGTTCCTGTTGTCCATGTCCTCTTCTTCTGCTTCCTCGTCTTCACTGTCCACAGGCTCTACAGCTGCAACAACACCGCCATCTGGACCATCCTCCTGCAGAAAAGGCACCTGTCGTCGCAAAGCTAAGTTGTGAAGCATACAGCAGGCCACGATGATCTGGCACACCTTCTTTGTGAGTAGAATAGGGATCCACCTGTCATATGGAGGCACCTGATCCTGGCCTTCAGGAGGCCGAAGGTCCGCTCTATTATCTGCTGAGTTCGCCCATGGGCCTCATTGTAGCGTTCCTCTGCCCTTGTCCTGGGATTCCTCACTGGGGTCAGTAGCCATGACAGGTTGGGGTAACCAGAGTCACCTGCAAATGGCGAGGGACAACTGTTAGACACACACTAACCTGTAAGGATATCCCCAGACCCAGACAACCATTCCCACTGACTTGCTTCCAGGTGCTCAACTGATAGCCACACATGGTGCCTCTGGAGTTGACCCATCACATAAGGGATGCTGCTATTCCGCAGGATGTAGGCGTCATGCACTGAGCCAGGGAACTTGGCATTCACATGGGAGATGTACTGGTCTGCCAAACACACCATCTGCACATTCATGGAATGATAACTCTTCCGGTTTCTGTACACCTGTTCACTCCTGCGGGGGTTACCAAAGCCACATGGGTCCCTTCAATGGCACCTATGATGTTGGGGATTTGTCCAAGGGCATAGAAGTCTCCTTTCACTGTAGGCAAATCCTCCACCTGAGGGAAAACGATGTAGCTCCGCATGTGTTTCAGCAAGGCAGACAACACTCTGGACAACACGTTGGAAAACATAGGCTGGGACATCCCTGATGCTATGGCCACTGTTGTTTGAAATGACCCACTTGCAAGGAAATGGAGTACTGACAGCACCTGCACTTGAGGGGGGATTCCTGTGGGATGGCGGATAGCTGACATCAGGTCTGGCTCCTGCTGGGCACACAGTTCCTGGATTGTGGCACGGTCAAGCCTGTATGTGATGATCACATGTCTTTCCTCCATTGTCGACAGGTCCACCAGCGGTCTGTACACCGGAGGATGCCGCCATCTCCTCACATGTCCCAGCGGACGGTGCCTATGAAGGACAACAGCGAGCACAGAGTCAAACAACTCAGAGGTAGGTACCCACAGCTTACACAGCACACGATTCATAATCCGAACATTGGCCTGTATGTGTGTTGAGGCTAGGCCTAGGTATGTGTGACACAGTTAAAAATTAAGCCATATGGGCCCCTGAAATGGCAGCTGCCTGACCTGTAAAGTGAGACAATGGGATGTAAGGTAACTGCGCTGGTGTTGTATACCGTCGCGGTAGGTGGTCGAAGACCGCGGCGCAATGCTGCATTGGTTAACATTGGACCCTATGGGTCCCAGAAGCCAATGACGATGTACGCCGGCGGTGACGGTACACACCGCCGCGGACGTGACCGCCATTTTCTATCTGTTCAATCACTCGATGCCTGATCTTCGACAGGAGAGGACCTACACTGCAAGTGCTGCTGTGACCTCGGTCTGGAAGAGACAATTGCTTGTGCGACTGGGGAAAGGGCCCCTGCCTTCACATCGGAGGAGTTGGAGAAACTCGTGGATGGGGTCCTCCCCAGTACACGCTACTCTACAGTCCTCCAGACAAACAGGTAAATACACTGGGAGCATGCTGTATGGGCTATGCCTGTGTGGAGTGGGGTGGATGAAAGATGGGGGGGGGAGATTGAGGCGTGCATGAAACGACGGTGAGTGCATGTGCATCATGGCAAGGGTAGGGATGGGGGCCAATGACTGTGATGGTGCATTTGGTAATAACTTTTCTTTTCTCCCTGTACAATTCATGTAGGTCAGCGCCCACCAGAAAAAAGATATTTGGCGTGCCATCGCCAAGGATGTCCGGACCCTGGGGGTCTACCACAGACGGAGCACCCACTGCCGTAAGAGATGGAAGGACATTCGCCACTGGAGCAAGAAGACGGAGGAGGCCCAGCTGGGGATGGTCTCCCAAAGTGGGAGGGGTGCCCTTCGCACCATGACCCCCCTGATGTTCAGGATCCTGGCGGTGGCGTACCCGGAGTTGGATGGGCGCTTGGGGGCCTCACAGCAGCCACAAGGGGGTGAGTACATTCTCATTCAGCTGATTTTGCGCGCAGTGGAGGTGTCTGTGTGGGGGAGGTGGGCTGTGGGTTTCCCTAGGCCAGGGAGAGTTTAGTAGGCAAGGTCCCCTTGTTCTGGCAGACCCTGAGGCACCCCACCCCACCTGTGTAGAGTGCCAAGTCCACCTAGTCAGGCTCCTGTGTCATCCATGTGTGCAGATGTCGTCCATAGCCTTGTAGGCCATGTTCCAGGGATTGAACAGTGGAGGCCAAGTGCGTGGCGTAGTGCAGGGGGCTTCTGTGTCTGTCGTGTCCGCCAACGGTAGCGGTAATGCATGCACTCAACATGTCTTTCTTCCGTCCCCCCCCCTTTTTGTGGTCTCCCTGTTCTTGTGTGCATTAGCATCATCAGGCAGAGGAGCAGTGGCACCGGAGCAGGAGGGAGCTGCATCCCACATGGCCCTGGAGGGCGAGACAATGGACTCGGAGTTCACCAGTGGGACGGAGGGCGAGGGGAGCTCCACGGCGGGGACAGGAGCTGACACCAGTGACACGGACTCGTCCTCTGATGGGAGCTCCCTTGTGGTGGCGGCAACATCTGTGCCCCCCGCATCTACAGGTACAGCTGCCACTCCCCCTACCAGCACCACCCTCACAGCAGCCCCTAAGCCTTTGCCCCGTGCCCGCTCACCCAGGAGGGTGGGCATCACCTTCGCCCCAGGCACCTCAGCCCCTGCCCCAGTCACCCCTGCTGCCCTCAGTGAGGAGGCCATTGACCTCCTCAGGTCCCTCACTGTTGGGCAGTCTACCATTTTGAATGCCATCCAGGGTGTAGAAAGGCAGTTGCAACAAACAAATGCATTCCTGGAGGGCATTCATTCTGGTCAGGCGGCCCGTCAGCAAGCTTTTCAGACTCTGGCCTCAGCACTGATGGCAGCCATTGTCCCTGTGTCTAGCCTCCCCCCTCCAACTTCCTCCACCCAGACCCAATCCCCTCTACCTCAGCCTATCCCAAGCACACCTTCAGACCAGCATGCACACACGTCAACACACAAGGGAAGCTCTGGCAAACATAAGCACCACACATCCCACAGGCACTCACGAAAGCATCACACACATGCAGACACACCAACATCCACTGCCTCCACTGTGTCCCCCTCCTCCTCGTCTCCCTCCTCCCTCCCAGTCTCGTCTACACTCACACCTGCATGCACTACATCTACAGCCACTACTGCCATCACCAGCACACACACCACCACACCCCGCTCACGTGCAGTCACCAGCCCCACTGCCATTCACACGTCCCCTGTGTCCTCTCCCAGTGTGTCTGTGACGCCACCTCCCAAGATACACAAACACAGGCACACACCCACCCAACAGCCATCCACCTCACGACAGCCTCCAGCGCATGCACCTTCACCCAAAGTCACCAAACGAACACCTCCTACAACCACAACCTCTTCCTCCACTCCCAAACCCCCTCCAGCTACCCATCCCAGTGTTTCCAAAAAATGTTTCCTGTCCAACCTTGACCTCTTTCCCACACCTCCCCCACCCCGTCCGTCTCCTAGGGCCCGACTCTCCAGGTCCCAACCTAGCACCTCCGCCACAACATCTCTGGAACCAGTGGTGCCGGTAGTCACTGGAATCTGGAGTGCACCGGCCACCAGGGCAGCCAGTGTGGCACGGAGCCACAGCACGGACAGTCCCCCACCTGTGAAGCATCAAAAGTTGGCCAGTGCCCGGCAGGAGAGGGGGAAGACTCCAGCCACCAAATCCGCTCCCAGGGGTACAGGTGGGAGTGTGGAGTCAGCTCCAACACCTTCCAAGGTGGGGAAGGGCCACAAGAAAGTCAGCAGGTCTGGGATGAGCAGCACGGCGGAGAAGACCGCCATCATCCCCGCTGCCCAGAAGGCCACCGCCATCATCCCCGCTGCCCAGGAGGCCACCGCCATCATCCCTGCTGCCCAGGAGGCCACCGCCGTCATCCCCGCTGCCCAGGAGACCACCGCCAGGACCTGCCCTACTGCCCAAGAGGCCACTGCCACCAGCCCCCCTGCCCAGGAGGCCACCGCCATCTTCCCCACTTCCCAGGAGGCCACCGCCATCATCACCGCTTCTCAGGAGGCCACCGCCAGCACCTGCCCTGCTGCCCAAGAGGCCACCGCCACCAGCCCTGCTGCCCAGGACAGGACGGCTAGCACCAGCACCGCTGGCCCAGACAGTACCGCCAGCACCATCCCCGCTGGGCCAGACAGGACCGCCAGCACCAGCCCCGCTGGGCCAGGCAGAATCGCCAGCACCATCCCCGCTGGGCCAGACAGGACCGCCAGCACCAGCCCCGCTGGGCCAGACAGAATCGCCAGCACCAGCCCCGCTGGGCCAGACAGGACCGCAAGCACCAGCCCCGCTGGGCCAGACAGGACTGCCAGCACCAGCCCCGCTGGCCCAGACAGGACCGCCAGCACCAGCCCCGCTGGGCCAGACAGGACCGCCAGCACCATCACTGCTGGCCCAGACAGGACCGCCAGCAGCTGAGTCACTGCAAAGGACCCCGCCGCAACAAGCACCGCTGAACATCCTGGGCAGGATGAAGCACTCTGGGCACATGGCCCCCTCCAGAACCAGTGGAGAGATACATCCACTACCTCAGTCCTTGGCAGGATGAAGCACTCTGGGCACCAGGCCCCCTCCAGAACCAGTGGAGAGATACATCCACTACCTCAGTCCTTGGTGGGATGAAGCACTCTGGGCACAAGGCCCTCTCCAGAACCAGTGGAGTATCACATCCACTTCCTCAGTCCTTAGCAGGATGAAGCACTCTGGGCACAAGGCCCCCTCCAGAACCAGTGGATGTATGAAGTACTCTGGGCACAAGGCCCCCTCCAGAACCAGTGGAGAGATACATCCACTACCTCAGTCCTTGGCAGGATGAAGCACTCTGGGCACAAGGCCCCCTCCAGAACCAGTGGAGAGATACATCCACTACCTCAGTCCTTGGCAGGATGAAGCACTCTGGGCACAAGGCCCCCTCCAGAACCAATGGAGAGATCCATCCACTACCTCAGTTCTTGGCAGGATGAAGCACTCTGGGCACCAAGCCCCCTCCAGAACCAGTGGAGTATCACATCCACTTCCTCAGTCCTTAGCAGGATGAATCACTCTGGGCACAAGGCCCCCTCCAGAACCAGTGGAGAGATACATCCACTACCTCAGTCCTTGGCAGGATGAAGCACTCTGGGCACAAGGCCCCCTCCAGAACCAGTGGAGAGATACATCCACTACCTCAGCCCTTGGCAGGATGAAGCACTCTGGGCACAAGGCCCCCTCCAGAACTAGTGGAGTATCACATCCACTTCCTCAGTCCTTAGCAGGATGAAGCACTCTGGGCACAAGGCCCCCTCCAGAACCAGTGGAGAGATGCATCCACTACCTCCGTCCTTTGGCAGGATGAAGTACTCTGGGCACAAGGCCCCCTCCAGAACCAGTGGAGAGATACATCCACTATCTCAGTCCTTGGCAGGATGAAGCACTCTGGGCACAAGGCCCCCTCCAGAACCAGTGGAGTATCACATCCACTTCCTCAGTCCTTAGCAGGATGAAGCACTCTGGGCACAAGACCCCCCCCCCAGAACCAGTGGAGAGATCCATCCACTACCTCAGTCCTTGGCAGGATGAAGCACTCTGGGCACCAAGCCCCCTCCAGAACCAGTGGAGTATCACATCCACTTCCTCAGTCCTTAGCAGGATGAAGCACTCTGGGCACAAGGCCCCCTCCAGAACCAGTGGAGAGATGCATCCACTACCTCCGTCCTTTGGCAGGATGAAGTACTCTGGGCAGAAGGCCCCCTCCAGAACCAGTGGAGAGATACATCCACTTCCTCAGTCCTTAGCAGGATGAAGCACTCTGGGCACAAGGCCCCCTCCAGAACCAGTAGAGAGATCCATCCACTACCTCAGTCCTTGGCAGGATGAAGCACTCTGGGCACCAAGCCCCCTCCAGAACCAGTGGAGACTGTCATCCACTTGAGAGACTGTGGCTTTGCACTCCCCAGGATTGAACAGTGGGCAAACAAACAACTGTAGAGACTTGAGAGACTGTGGCTTTGCACTACCCAGGATTGAACAGTGGGCAAACCACCCAATGTAGAGGCTTGAGAGACTGTGGCTTTGCACTCCCCAGGATTGAACAGTGGGCAAACCACCCACTGTAGAGACTTGAGAGACTGTGGCTTTGCACTCCCCAGGATGAAGCAGTGGGCAACCCATCCACTGTAGCTTTGCACTCCCCAGGATGAAGCAGTGGGCAACCCACCCACTGTAGAGACTTGAGAGACTGTGGCTTTGCACTCCCCAGGATTGAACAGTGGGCAAACCACCCACTGTAGAGACTTGAGAGACTGTGGCTTTGCACTCCCCAGGATTGAACAGTGGGCATGTGGCCCCCTCGTGGATTTGGCGTCGTGCACTCAACCGGCTGAGATGCCCCCCTTTCCCTCCGCCTGAGGTGCCTGTTTTATTGCTATCTGATGCCCCTGCAGTGTTCTCTCCATCATGGTCGGGGATCTTGTGTGGGCCTCGCTCATACCGTGTGGGCCCAGTGTTCCACGGACTTCAATGGAGCACTACCTGAACTACTATTCTTGGTGTATATTTTGTTAATAGTGTATATATGTATATTTTTGCGTACTGCATTTTAATATATTACAATGGTTACACTCATTTTCTTTGGTCTTTGCATTCTTCCAGGGGGGTTGGGGGATGTAACTATAATGTATCATGATGTATTAGTGTGTGTGTTGTCGTGGGTGAGGGTGTGCGTGGGGGTGTTGCGTGTGTGTGTCCCTGTTTTTTCCCTCCCCTGTCCCCTGTGTTGTAGGTGCAGTACTCACCGCCGGCGTTCGTCCTCTTGGTAGGGGAGCAAGAAGATAAGGGCTGGCAGGATCTCCAGCTCTGGTTCCATGGCGTCCGGATTCCTCTTGGGGTGTGTAGAGGTGAGCGTTTTTCCTTCGAGGTCCTGTTTCCGCCGTGTTTTTGTCCGCTGTGAATCTGCCCTGGAAAAGGTGGCGGATTGGTAGGTTGTGATACTGTGGGCGGTACTTTGTCCTCCGCCTGTCTATTGGCGGTGACCACCAAGTTGTTTGTTTGTACCGCCGTGGCAGTCGGAGTGTTAAAGTGGCTGTCTTTGTTGGCGGTCTCCGCCACGGTCGTAATTCCAAATTTTTTACCGCCAGCCTGTTGGCGGTCTTACCGCCGCTTTAACACCGTTCGCCAGGGTTGTAATGACCACCTATAATTGACTAATGTAACCTTTTTCCTTCATAAGAAAAATGTCAAAGGGATAGTTGTTAGACCTGGAATCCTTGGTGTGGGTTCCCCTGTCTTTTTGCCCATGCTTCCTATATTTTTTACTATGTGCTGGACTTCGTTTTTTCTGGTTTTTGGTATTCTGGGCACTTTACCACTGTTGATAAATGCTAAAGTGCAAGTGCTCTCTGTCTAAATTTTATTGGTAATTTGCTTTTTCCTGATTGGCATATTTGGTTTACTAGTAAGTCGCTAGTAAAGTGCACTAGAGGAACCCAGGGCTTGTAAATCAAATGCTACTAGTGGGCCTGAAGCTGTGATTGTGGCACTGACAAGTAGCCCTCTAGAAATGTCTGAGGCCTGCCACTGCAGTGTCTGTGTGTGCAGTTTTAAACTGCCATGTCGACCTGGCAAATGCACCCACTTGCCAGGCCCAAACCTTTCCTTTTTGTACATGTGAGGCACCCCTAAGTTAGGCCCAAGGCAGCCCCGTGGGGAAAGTGCAGTGTTTTCAAAAGGTAGACTATGTACTGATATGTTTTACATCTCCTGATAGTGCTAAATTAATTTTTCACTATTGCAAGGGCTATCTCTCCCATAGGTTAACATGGGGATTGCATTGAATTATCTTTTGAGTACAGTTTTCTATTGGGAGTAGATAGAGATTTGGAGATTGGGATCTCTGAACTCACAATTTAGAAATATATCTTTTAATTAAGTTTGTTTTTAGAATTTCAGCTTGAAAATGCCGCTTTTAGAAAGTGGGCATATTTGTGCTTAACCATTCTGTGCGTCTGCTTGGCTGCTGAATCCACGTCTGGGTCAGACTAACAGTTGGGCTGTTTGTGAATTCACTCTAGATATTGACACAAAAGGAGCTGAGGTGTGTCCTGCATTTCCTGATGGGTCTTCCTGGGCAAGAGTGGGAAGGAGGAGCTGACACCTGGACTTGAAAGGGCTGTGCCTCTCCTGTTTGTGACGTTTCTCTAAGGGCTTCGAATGAGCTTGCCTCCTATTAAGAAGTCTCAGGAACATCAGAGACTTCATCTGCCAGCACCTGGGCTAACTGGCTGAGACCCCCCTGACCTGCCAAGTGGTGCCACTTCCAGTCCCTGGGTTCTTGGAAGGAGAAGCTGGTAAAGCCTGAGTGAAAATCCATGCACCGGAGCCAAGCGACAGAAAAATCAGCACTGCACCCACACAGCGGCTGTTAAATCGATGCAGCACCCACAAAGCAATTGTAAAATCAACGCAGCACCTGCCTCGCAGCTGCAGAAATCAATGCATCGCCAGCTCACTGCGGCTCCATCGTTGCCGGGCATTCAGATTTTCCACTCTTTGAACCAGGGCACCAAAACTTCAACATCACCACACAGACCCGAGACTGCTCACCTGGAAATCGATGCATCGCTCTCCTGTGGGGAAAGAACTGATGCATCGCCTACCCGGCATGGAAAAGAATCAACGCAGTGCCTCACTTGTGAGTAAGGAATCGATGCATTGCTTGCTTTTCTGATGCATCTTCGTCCCTGCAGTTTTATTTTTGATGCTTAGCAGGTACTTTGTGCTAAACCAATGCATCCATTGATTCCCATGGACTAAGACTCTTTTTACTTTATAAATTCAGATCTTTGATGGTGTAGGTTGGATTTTTGTTGGTTTGGTCTTGTTTTATTTAGATAAATATTAGCTATTTTTCTAAACTGGTGTGGTGTCCATTTGTAGTGTTTTCACTGTGTTACTGTGCGTGGTGGGTACAAATACTTAAGACTGCCTCTGAGATAAACCTGGCTGCTTGTGCCAAACTACCAAGGGGGTGAGCAAGGGTTATCCTAGGTGTGTGACTCACTTAGTCTGACTAGAGTGAGGATCCCTACTTGGAAAGGGTGTAAACTGACCGCCAACTAGAGACCCCATTTCTAACAACATCTTGTATACATGATGTCAAGTTTGTTACCTATGAATTACGAGTAAAAGATTTTGTGAAAGGTGACAATTTTATGTATCTGAGCAATGATGTTGCTTGTGTGAGTTTTCCTTAAGTACTGGTGTGTTTGCCCCATTTTAACGCCTGCCCTGACCCAGGCGTTAAAATATGACGCAAATCAGGATTTGCATCATTTTCCGGCTCCGCCTCCCATCCGTGTGTCATTTTTGCCTGATTGGATAAATATGGCGCACGAGTGTTTGAGCCATTTTTTGGACAGGAACGCCTACCTTGCATCTCATTGACGCAAGGCCGTTTCACGCATCCAGAAAATGACACCCACTCTGTTATTTGGACACTAAACGGGTCTAGTGTCAAAATATAAATATGGTGTTAAGTTTGCATTGGATTAGCGTAAAAAAATGACTGCTCATAACAGTGGAAACAAATAGTTATTTGTGAAATGTAACTAGTTAAATGGACAGCACTGCTTCGCCCCACTCATGAAAAAGTGTCACTCAAATTGTCACACATTTGAAATGTCAAACATAACCACACTGAAGACAGACACACAAATGTTCAACATAAGCACATAGAACACTACTCAGTAATGTGTTGAAAATAAAGGTTTAGCTATTATAATTTAGCTTGCTATGGAAAGTGGGTGTCACCTTGGAGATTGCTTTCTGGCCATTCTGAGACAATTGGATGGGCAACAAGAGGTGCCTAGTACTAGGGTCAGATTGGGAAGGCGGGCAGTCAGGCATTGGGCGATGGGCAGGTGCCTCCGGGTCACCTGTGGGCCGTTTTTTTAGTGCCTCAGTGAACTGGCCACAGAAACTCAGGGCCTGATTTAGAGTTTGTTATCACAACACAAAAGTGATGGATATCCCATCCACCGTCTAACGGTTCCCATAGGGTATAATGAGGCCATAATACAGGGGAACTAATGTACGTCATGTTTGTGAAGGAGTAACCCCATCTGCCAAACTCTAAATCAGACCCTTACTGTCTGCCAGCCCCGCCAGGCTACTGTAATGTGGCGCCAGCATCAAGGGCACTTACCTGACAGGCTGCAATTGAGGCTGGGGGGCAGGTGTTGCTCTGGCCTTTGTGCCATTCTCACCTCAGTCCACTGCCTCCTGTGGCCTGCCCAGACCAGAAGCATTGTCATCCCCGATGGAACCATCACTTTCAGACCATGGTGGAGTATGCGGGGGCCTCACTAGGGTGCCAGGTATGTTTGTGCCATTGGTCCATTGTCACCTCAGCCCCCCGAAGCAGCAGCAGCAGTGTGCTTCTCTTGGCCCCCTTCCCTGCCAAGTCATCGCTCTGAGGTTTTAGTGGGGTGGGGATGCTGAGTAAAAGAAGCAGCCTCGCTCTGTGCCAGGTGAAGCCTTGGTGGGGTGAGGTTGATGGTGTTTGAATAGGTCTCTCGGTGAGGCCACCTTTCCCAGAGGAAAAAAATGGATGTAGCTTTGATCAGAGCAACTGACGTGGGAACTAGGGGCCAGATGTAGCAAATTTGGAAATTGCGACTTGCAATTTGCGAGTCGGAGCGACTCGCAAATTGCAAGTCGCAATTTCCAATGCAGAACGGTGTCTCAGACACCGTCTGCGACTCGCTATGGGGTCACAATGACCCACCTCATTAATATTAATGAGGTGGGTCGCAAATTGCGGCCCCATAGCGAGTCTAGGCACTCGCAAACATGGAGGCCTGCTGTCGTCAGCAGACCTCCATGTTCGTGGCTGCTTTATCAATAAAGCAGTTTTTTTTTTTAAGTGTAGCCAGTTTTCCTTAAAGGAAAACGAGCTGCACTTAAAAAAAAAACGAAACCTTTAGTTTCGGTATTTTTTCAGGGCAGGTAGTGGTCCCTTGGACCACTACCTGCCCTGAAAAAATAATTTTGGGTCCATTCACAAAGTGGAAGGGGTCCCATGGGGACCCCTTCCAATTTGCGAGTGGGTTACCATCCACTTGAAGTGGATGGTAACTGAGATACCCTTTGCGACCTCATAAGCGGTCGCAAATGGTATTGCATTCCACTCCGAATTGCAAATAGGAAGGGAACACCCCTTCCTATTTGCGATTCTGAAATGCATATTGCGAGTCGGTCCCGAATCGCAATATGCATTTCTGCATAGGGAAATGCGTTTAGCGAGTCGCAAACGGCACTTTCTGCCGTTTGCGACTCGCTAAACGTTTCCTCCATCTGGCCCTAGGTTCGAGTACCAGCATCAGCACAACATCCTGTGATTCTGGGCAACTCACATAATCTCCCTACCTAAAATAATAAAAATGAACTTTATTTTGTGTAAAGTAACTGGTGCTCATGTAAACTGATCCAAAGCTTTTAGGAAGAGTTCACACTAAATACAACTATAAAAAACACAATAACAAAAAATAGCCAGACAGATTCTGCAAAGGCCAGAACATGATAATTAAAGATGACCCTTTTCATAAAAACAGCCCTATTCCTTTTTAACGTGGCTTTTCTGTCTTTGTTTAGTTTAACTATCAGTCACAGTTCAATAAAGCAGATTTAGAACACATTTTAAAGTACTTCTGCCTAATATTTACAGTTTAAAGTGCATACGGGTCAGAGAAAAAAAATACTAGCTTTCAGTGATTTTCTTCAGTTTTGTACCATCCAGGATATTAAAATACAGAACCTGCCAGCAAAAAACATCCAAGTGGCAACACTAACCAGATCAGGAGTTGTGGTTCTTTGGCCATTTAATTTCTCCCAGCCTGCCCGGCCAAAATGCAATACTGCTAGTTATACCAAAGTCAGGGGCATATTTATACTCTGTTTGCACCGAATTAGCAATTTAAAAAAAATCAAATTTGGTGCAAAACTAACTCCATATTTATACTTTGGTGCTAGACCCGTCTAGCGCCAAATTTATGGAGTTTAAGTCATTTTTTGGAAGTGGAAACCTACCTTGCCTTAATGAGATGCAAGGTAGGTGTTCCCGTGCAAAAAATGACTCTATGGCTTTAATGCCATATTTATACTCCTGTGCAAAAATGGTGAACGGGAGGGAGGAGGGGGTCACAAAATGGTGCAAAGCTTGCTTTGCCCCATTTTTTAATGCCTGGGTCAGGGCAGGCGGTAGAGGACCTGGGGGCTCATTACCATGGCGGAACACCATGTAATAAGTCCACAGGTGCCCTTCCCAGGCCCCAGGGGCACCCCACCCACACCGGAGGGACTGCGGAGGATGGGGGACCCCATCCCAGGTACATACAGGTAAGTATTGCACTTTATTTTTTAAAGTGCCATAGGGGGCCCTGAAATGGGCCCCATACATGGCACAGGGTGCAATGGCCATGCCCAGGGGACCCCTGTCCCCTGTGCTGGACATTGGGGTGGTGGGCAAGACTTCTGCCTTTTCTAAGGCAGGAGTCATGTGGCATGGTAGGCTCAGCGCCATAAAATGACGCTAATCTGGATAGAGTAATACTTTTTTTTTCTCTAACCAGCCTAGCGTCATTTTTTGATGCTAAACCCCATCTCTCATACTGCCAACCCCACCCGGCTACCGTCAAATGTTTTGATGCTAGCCCACCCTTTGCGCCAGCTAGCGTCATTCCTTAAATATGCCCGGCCGGCGTCTAGGAATGCCGCTAGCCGGCGCTATACTTTATACCGCAAACCTGCTCTAATGCAGGTTTGCGGCAAAAAGTATAAATCCGATCCTCAGTGTCTCTATAAGCGATACAGTATTTAATTTACCAAACATTTCTCTAGAAAATGAGTCCAATAAGAATAACCAAATAGTGATCCATTAAAAGAATGATATGGGAGTGTGGACTGCTTTTTTGGGGAGCGCCCGGGCCTAACTGTTATCCCAATCTGACCCTGCTCAGTATTGGGAGTAGATGATGGGGGTGCACTGACTTTGACATGCTTTGCTCAGGAAGAAGCTGTAGGAGTCTGGCTAAGTTTATGGTGTACATCTTAGGTGTGGCACCCTATTCTGAGTCCAGGCAACTTTTAGTGAGAGTGTTTTGGTGCCTAGATAACCAAAGCTCTTTAGGGGGAGCTGTGGAGAGCAGCTCAAGCTTATCAAGGAGTGTAAAGCACTTACAATACCACAGTAGTCAGCCAGTAACTGTTACACAAGAAAGAACCACACCAAGTGTTAACAAAAATAAAGAATTCTTTATTATACCACTAAAGACTATACTAACGTTGGTATCTCTCCACTTGGAGATATCTACAGACAAAATATATGCTCAGAAACAAACAGGACTAGCATAGAAATACATTGGCCCTATGGGGGGACCAAACCGTCTACTAAGAAAGTGGTACAATAATGGAGGTGCCCAACCAAGGTAAGTGTGCTAGAATACCAGGTGCTGGAGGAGTAAGAAATTACCAGAGATAAGTACAAGAAAACCCACAGGAGCCCGGGTGAAGAGTTGTTATTGAACCGGGTGACCCATAGGCTAATACAGGACCGGCAAGGTTGGATTTTTAAGGATTGAGGACCCTTCCCAGTGAACCCCGAGGAAACCAGTTGGCACAGAAAAAAGTTGGATAGTAACCCATGCGTGGATACGCAGAAGATCAAAGTACCTACACCAGGGAGTTGCACAGGGGTGAAGTGACGTCAGGAACCCTTGTTGGAGTAAATCAAAGCCTTTGTTGTCCAGCTGCTGTCGCAACCTGTGGACCAGGTCAGTGGAACCCAAAGGTGGATTCCAGATATGAAGAACCACTCAAAGATGTCCAGGCAGTGCATGTATGCAATGCCCACCCTATTGTACGAGTTCCTGCAGGACGGTGAAGGAAGAAGTCCAGCTGCGGTGTTCAGGATATGCAGGAGATCCTTGGAGTTTCCCACGAGTTGCCCCATGTCTGTTGCCGGATTGCAGGAGGGTCAGTGGCCAGCAGGACCACCAACAAGACTTGGCAAAAGCACATAGTTGTTGCAAGGAAGATTGTAGGTTTCTGAGGACCAGCAAGGTCCTAGTGACTTGACCCTTGAAGGGGAGTCAGGGCAGTCCTTCAGCAGGAAGGAAAGCCAGCCAAAGTTCGAGGAGCCCCCACGAGTGGCCCACTGGCAGCAGGCACAGGGATTTGCAGGGAGGTCTCAGCAACACAAAAAACAGGAGTCCTACGTCGCAGGTGCTACAGAGTGGAAGCTGAACTTGGAGTTGAAGAGTGCTGGAAGCTGGAACTTCTTGGAGTCTGAAGATCTCCTAGAGGAAGAGCCAACAAGTCTTGGCAATAGCAGCAGTCACACAGGTGCACAGGGGTTCCATTATAGTGGCTGCAGCAAGGGCCCACCATCTCCCAAGCTGGTCAGAAGGCAAGGGGAACCCAGAGACGACCACAGAACGACCCCTGTGTTGCAGAGCCGTTCGATGTCCGTGAGACAGCAGGATCTACCAGACAGTTGATGCCATCTTGAGGTGCCTGGGGGTGCCGGTGAGTGACTCTTTCACTCCATGGGATTTTTCTTCTTGCTTCATGGATGCAAACAGAGTCCTTGTGACCCTGGAGAATGCACAGCCACGGATGTTGCAGAAATCTAGGAAGAGCTAGAGAAACAATGTTGCAGGGGGAGGCCTCCCAATTGCATACAGTCAGATCCTCTCATGGGCATCTGCATATCTTATTTCCAAAATGGCAGAATCAACCGGCCACCTGGCAGAGTTCTGTGCACCTCCTTAGGGGAGAAGCTGGACAGGGGGGTGGTCACTCGCCTGTCCTTGGTGTGGTTTTGCACCAGAGTGGGAAATGAGGGTTCCTGAACTAGTACAAGACGGAGTGTGCAAGGAGAGCACCAAATGAGCCATTCAAAGCAGTCTGGTGGTGCTCAGAGGGCACCCCACCCCAGCCCACAGACACTCATTTCAAAGGGTGAGGTTGTCACACCTCTCTCTTACAGGAAATCCTTTGTTCTGATTTCCTCGCCTCAAGTTAAGCTCACCAGCAGGAGTACAGAACAGTTTCTGGGGTTGTCAGGAGCTCGGGCTGGCATGCAGACCCTGCAAAGTTGTACAGGTAGAAATGAGGGATCCTCTAAGGAGCCCCCAGAGTACATGGTATCATGCAACTAACACTGGAATCGGTGTAGTTGCATGATTCCATCATGTTTGATACCAAACATGCAGAGGTTCATAGAAGCCATTGTGTAGTTCGACCACTCATGTTGACCACTACATACTTTAAGATGGCTTCCCCGTACTTACAAACCCCATGAAATGGAGTCTGGGGTTTGTAGGGGTACCTCTGCTCATGCGGAAGTACCCTCACACTTAGGAACATGCACCATGCCTTTGGGCTGAAGAACCTACCAGAGGGGTGACATACAGGATCCAAATGCAGTGACTGCGCTATAAGGCAAGCCTTATACCTAAAGTGAAAGGTGCATGCACCATTTCACGCAGGCTGCAATGACAGGCCTGCAGACACAGTTTGCATGGGCTTCCATGGGTGGCATAATACATGCTGCATCCCCTGGGTTGGGGTAACTATGTTAGAAAGATGCTACTTTCCTACAGAAGCCATTTCAGAGTGGGTAAAACTGAATGACTGTTGTAGTTAATGAAGACTTCTCTCGCATAGAACGTTGAACTATTTTATTTCATCAGAGACATAACCCTATACACAGTTAGGCCCGGCACAGCTAACAGCTGAACTTATGAATTCACTTTCTCTGAATACATTGATGTCATCATAGAATGTCGCTATGTCACAAGAACAATCACAGTCTCAGGATAGCTAACGCTGCTTAAGTACAATATAACATATCTCCCATCTTTGGTGTAGAAATGTAACGCTAATGAGTAATGTGTTCCAATCAAAACACTCAACAAGACTTTAGTACTATATAACACACATCTCCCTTCTTTGGCAAAGATATATAACACTAAAGAGCATCACATTCACAATTGTTAGAAATTGGGTCTCTGGTTGGCAGTCAGTTTGCACTTCGTCCAAGCAGGGACCCTCACTCTAGTCAGGATAATGGAGACCCACACTTAAGATAACCCGTGCTCACTCCCTTGGAAGCGTGGCACAAGCAGTCAGGCTTATCTCAAAGGCAGTGTGTAAAGTATTTGTACCACCACACACAGTAGTATAGTGAAAACACTAAAAAACGGACACCACACCAGTTTAGGAAATAGGTAATATTTATCTAAATCAAACAAGACCAAAATGACAAAAATCCAACATACACAAGTCAAGACATGAATTTTCAAAGTAAAAAGAGTCTTATTCTATAGTAAACAGTGGAACCGTTGATTTCATACAAAGTACCTGGTTTGCGTCAAAAATAAATCTGCATGGACGAGCGTGCATCGAAAAAGTCAGTGATGTGTCGATTCCTTACTCGCAAGTGGGGCCATGTGTTATTTCTTCTCCAATCGGGTCGGCAATGCATTTTCTCTTGTGCAAGAGAGCGATGCGTCAATTTCTAGATGGGGCGCTTCTGATTCATGCAGGCCTGCATTGATTTTTTTGAAACCCAGCGATGATAAGTGAAAAATCCGGTTGCACAGTGTCGGAAAACTGCGATGCATGGGGTTTGCGTCATTATGAGCAAGCGGGTGTTGTGTAATTTCTCCAGTGGTGATGCATCGATCTCCCAGCCGCGATACAGGTGGAGCGTTGATTTTAGCAGTGAAGCAGGTGGCGTGGCGTTTTTCAGCTGTATTGCAGGTGGTTGTCGAAATTTTTCCTGCACGGAGTTCTGTGCATGGATTTTAGTCCTTGTTCTGCCAACTTCACCTTTCAGCTGAGAGTCCAGGTGTAGGCAGAGGAAGTCTTTGATGGCCCTGAGACTTCAAAATAGGAGGCAAGCTCAATCCAAGCCCTTGGAGGTTCTTCACAAGCAGGAATAAATGACAAAGTCCAGTCTTTGTCCTCTCTCAGGCAGAAGCAGCAACTGCAGGCCAACCCAGCAAAGCACAGTCACAGGCAAAGGGGCAGTACTCATTCCACCAGCTCTTCTCCTTGGCAGTGGTTCATCTTGATTCCAGAAGTGATCTAAAAATCTGGGGTCTTGGGTCACTACTTATAATCCTTTCTGCATATGAAGTTGGCAAACTTCAAAGGAAAGTCTCTGTTGTTCATGAGATCCTGCCTTGCCCAGGCCTGGCTCCAGAGTCCCACCAGGGGGTTGGAAACTGCATTGTGTCACGGCAGGCACAGCCCATTCAGGTGTAAGTGACCAATCCTCCCTCCACTCCACCTCAGATGGCCCATCAGGACATGCAGGCTATAACCCAGCTCCCTTTGTGTCACTGTCTAGTGGGGATTCACAAACAGCCCAACTGTTAGTCTGACCCAGACAGAGAATACACAAGCAGGCAGAGTCACAGAATGGTTTAAGCAAGAAAATGCCCACTTTCTAAGAGTGGCATTTCCAAACTGACAATTTAAAAACCACCTTTACCAATGTAATGTATTTTTAAATTGTGAGTTCAGAGTCCATTAAAAGAATGATATGGGAGTGTGGACTGCTTTTTTGGGGAGCGCCCGGGCCTAACTGTTATCCCAATCTGACCCTGCTCAGTATTGGGAGTAGATGATGGGGGTGCACTGACTTTGACATGCTTTGCTCAGGAAGAAGCTGTAGGAGTCTGGCTAAGTTTATGGTGTACATCTTAGGTGTGGCACCCTATTCTGAGTCCAGGCAACTTTTAGTGAGAGTGTTTTGGTGCCTAGATAACCAAAGCTCTTTAGGGGGAGCTGTGGAGAGCAGCTCAAGCTTATCAAGGAGTGTAAAGCACTTACAATACCACAGTAGTCAGCCAGTAACTGTTACACAAGAAAGAACCACACCAAGTGTTAACAAAAATAAAGAATTCTTTATTATAACACTAAAGACTATACTAACGTTGGTATCTCTCCACTTGGAGATATCTACAGACAAAATATATGCTCAGAAACAAACAGGACTAGCATAGAAATACATTGGCCCTATGGGGGGACCAAACCGTCTACTAAGAAAGTGGTACAATAATGGAGGTGCCCAACCAAGGTAAGTGTGCTAGAATACCAGGTGCTGGAGGAGTAAGAAATTACCAGAGATAAGTACAAGAAAACCCACAGGCGCCCGGGTGAAGAGTTGTTATTGAACCGGGTGACCCATAGGCTAATACAGGACCGGCAAGGTTGGATTTTTAAGGATTGAGGACCCTTCCCAGTGAACCCCGAGGAAACCAGTTGGCACAGAAAAAAGTTGGATAGTAACCCATGCGTGGATACGCAGAAGATCAAAGTACCTACACCAGGGAGTTGCACAGGGGTGAAGTGACGTCAGGAACCCTCGTTGGAGTAAATCAAAGCCTTTGTTGTCCAGCTGCTGTCGCAACCTGTGGACCAGGTCAGTGGAACCCAAAGGTGGATTCCAGATATGAAGAACCACTCAAAGATGTCCAGGCAGTGCATGTATGCAATGCCCACCCTATTGTACGAGTTCCTGCAGGACGGTGAAGGAAGAAGTCCAGCTGCGGTGTTCAGGATATGCAGGAGATCCTTGGAGTTTCCCACGAGTTGCCCCATGTCTGTTGCCGGATTGCAGGAGGGTCAGTGGCCAGCAGGACCACCAACAAGACTTGGCAAAAGCACATAGTTGTTGCAAGGAAGATTGTAGGTTTCTGAGGACCAGCAAGGCCTAGTGACTTGACCCTTGAAGGGGAGTCAGGGCAGTCCTTCAGCAGGAAGGAAAGCCAGCCAAAGTTCGAGGAGCCCCCACGAGTGGCCCACTGGCAGCAGGCACAGGGATTTGCAGGGAGGTCTCAGCAACACAAAAAACAGGAGTCCCACGTCGCAGGTGCTACAGAGTGGAAGCTTAACTTGGAGTTGAAGAGTGCTGGAAGCTGGAACTTCTTGGAGTCTGAAGATCTCCTAGAGGAAGAGCCAACAAGTCTTGGCAATAGCAGCAGTCACACAGGTGCACAGGGGTTCCATTATAGTGGCTGCAGCAAGGGCCCACCATCTCCCAAGCTGGTCAGAAGACAAGGGGAACCCAGAGACGACCACAGAACGACACCTGTGTTGCAGAGCCGTTCGATGTCCGTGAGACAGCAGGATCTACCAGACAGTTGTTGCCATCTTGAGGTGCTTGGGGGTGCAGGGGAGTGACTCTTTCACTCCATGGGATTTTTCTTCTTGCTTCATGGATGCAAACAGAGTCCTTGTGACCCTGGAGAATGCACAGCCACGGATGTTGCAGAAATCTAGGAAGAGCTAGAGAAACAATGTTGCAGGGGGAGGCCTCCCAATTGGATACAGTCAGATGCTCTCATGGGCATCTGCATATCTTATTTCAAAAATGGCAGAATCAACCGGCCACCTGGCAGAGTTCTGTGCACCTCCTTAGGGGAGAAGCTGGACAGGGGGGTGGTCACTCGCATGTCCTTGGTGTGGTTTTGCACCAGAGTGGGAAATGGGGGGTTCCTGAACTAGTACAAGACGGAGTGTGCAAGGAGAGCACCAAATTAGCCATTCAAAGCAGTCTGGTGGTGCTCAGAGGCCATCCCACCCCAGCCCACAGACACTCATTTCAAAAGGTGAGGTTGTCACACCTCTCTCTTACAGGAAATCCTTTGTTCTGATTTCCTCGCCTCAAGTTAAGCTCACCAGCAGGTGTACAGAACAGTGTCTGGGGTTGTCAGCAGCTCAGGCTGGCATGCAGACCCTGCAAAGTTGTACAGGTAGAAATGGGGGATCCTCGAAGGAGCCCCCAGAGTACATGGTATCATGCAACTAACACTGGAATCGGTGTAGTTGCATGATTCCATCATGTTTGATACCAAACATGCAGAGGTTCATAGAAGCCATTGTGTAGTTCGACCACTCATGTTGACCTCTACATACCTTAAGATGGCTTCCCCGTACTTACAAACCCCATGAAATGGAGTCTGGGGTTTGTAGGGGTACCTCTGCTCATGCAGAAGTACCCTCACACTTAGGAACATGCACCATGCCTTTGGGCTGAAGAACCTACCAGAGGGGTGACATACAGGATCCAAATGCAGTGACTGCGATATAAGGCAAGCCTTATACCTAAAGTGAAAGGTGCATGCACCATTTCACGCAGGCTGCAATGACAGGCCTGCAGACACAGTTTGCATGGGCTTCCATGGGTGGCATAATACATGCTGCATCCCCTGGGTTGGGGTAACTATGTCAGAAAGATGCTACTTTCCTACAGAAGCCATTTCAGAGTGGGTAAAACTGAATGACTGTTGTAGTTAATGAAGACTTCTCTTGCATAGAACGTTGAACTATTTCATCAGAGACATAACCCTATACACAGTTAGGCCCGGCACAGCTAACAGCTGAACTTATGAATTCACTTTCTCTGAATACATTGATGTCATCATAGAATGTCGCTATGTCACAAGAACAATCACAGTCTCAGGATAGCTAACGCTGCTTAAGTACAATATAACATATCTCCCATCTTTGGTGTAGAAATGTAACGCTAATGAGTAATGTGTTCCAATCAAAACACTCAATAAGACTTTAGTACTATATAACACACATCTCCCTTCTTTGGCAAAGAAATATAACACTAAAGAGCATCACATTCACAATTGTTAGAAATTGGGTCTCTGGTTGGCAGTCAGTTTGCACTTCGTCCAAGCAGGGACCCTCACTCTAGTCAGGATAATGGAGACCCACACTTAAGATAACCCGTGCTCACTCCCTTGGAAGCGTGGCACAAGCAGTCAGGCTTATCTCAAAGGCAGTGTGTAAAGTATTTGTACCACCACACACAGTAGTATAGTGAAAACACTAAAAAACGGACACCACACCAGTTTAGGAAATAGGTAATATTTATCTAAATCAAACAAGACCAAAATGACAAAAATCCAACATACACAAGTCAAGACATGAATTTTCAAAGTAAAAAGAGTCTTATTCCATAGTAAGCAGCGGAACCGTTGATTTTATACAAAGTACCTGGTTTGCGTCAAAAATAAATCTGCATGGACGAGCGTGCATCGAAAAAGTCAGTGATGTGTCGATTCCTTACTCGCAAGTGGGGCCATGTGTTATTTCTTCTCCAATCGGGTCGGCAATGCATTTTCTCTTGTGCAAGAGAGCGATGCGTCAATTTCTAGATGGGGCGCTTCTGATTCATGCAGGCCTGCATTGATTTTTTTGACACCCAGCGATGATAAGTGAAAAATCCGGTTGCACAGTGTCGGAAAACTGCGATGCATGGGGTTTGCGTCATTATGAGCAAGCGGGTGTTGTGTAATTTCTCCAGTGGTGATGCATCGATCTCCCAGCCGCGATACAGGTGGAGCGTTGATTTTAGCAGTGAAGCAGGTGGCGTGGCGTTTTTCAGCTGTATTGCAGGTGGTTGTCGAAATGTTTCCTGCACGGAGTTCTGTGCATGGATTTTAGTCCTTGTTCTGCCAACTTCACCTTTCAGCTGAGAGTCCAGGTGTAGGCAGAGGAAGTCTTTGATGGCCCTGAGACTTCAAAATAGGAGGCAAGCTCAATCCAAGACCTTGGAGGTTCTTCACAAACAGGAATAAATGACAAAGTCCAGTCTTTGTCCTCTCTCAGGCAGAAGCAGCAACTGCAGGCCAACCCAGCAAAGCACAGTCACAGGCAAAGGGGCAGTACTCATTCCACCAGCTCTTCTCCTTGGCAGTGGTTCATCTTGATTCCAGAAGTGACCTAAAAATCTGGGGTCTTGGGTCACTACTTATAATCCTTTCTGCATTTGAAGTTGGCAAACTTCAAAGGAAAGTCTCTGTTGTTCATGAGATCCTGCCTTGCCCAGGCCTGGCTCCAGAGTTCCACCAGGGGGTTGGAAACTGCATTGTGTCAGGGCAGGCACAGCCCATTCAGGTGTAAGTGACCAATCCTCCCTCCACTCCACCTCAGATGGCCCATCAGGACATGCAGGCTATAACCCAGCTCCCTTTGTGTCACTGTCTAGCGGGGATTCACAAACAGCCCAACTGTTAGTCTGACCCAGACAGAGAATACACAAGCAGGCAGAGTCACAGAATGGTTTAAGCAAGAAAATGCCCACTTTCTAAGAGTGGCATTTCCAAACTGACAATTTAAAAACCACCTTTACCAATGTAATGTATTTTTAAATTGTGAGTTCAGAGACACCAAACTCCACGTTTCTATCTGCTCCCAAAGGGAAACTGCATTTAAAAGATATTTAAAGGCAGCCCCCTGTTAACCTGTGAGAGAGATAGGCCTTGCCACAGTGAAAACCGAATTTGGAAGTATTTCACTGTTAGGACATGTAAACCACATCAGTACATGTCCTACCTTTAACATACACTGCACTCTGCCCATGGGGCTACCTAGGGCCTACCTTAGGGGTGCCTTACATGTATAAAAAAGGGAAGGTTCGGGCCTAGCGAGTGGGTACACTTGCCAGGTCGAATTGGCAGGTTAAAACTGCACACACAGACACTGCAGTGGCAGATCGTGAGTTTACAGGGCTACTCATGTGGGTGGCACAATCAGTGCTGCAGGCCCACTAGTAGCATTTGATTTACAGGACATGGGCACCTCTAGTGCACTTTACTAGGGACTTACTAGTAAATCAACTATGCCAATCATGAATAAACCAATCACCAATACAATTTACACAGACAGCATATGTACTTTAGCACTGATCAGCAGTGGTAAAGTGCCCAGAGTCCTAAAGCCAACAAAAACAGGTCAGACAAAATAGGAGGAAGTAGGCAAAAAGTTTGGGGATGACCCTGCAAAAAGGGCCAGGCCCAACAACAATGAAAAAAAAACTGAACACGCAGCAACTAAGCTCATCATACCACAACAATATTCAACACTACATGGAAAAGCAAAAACAAATTGAACAGAGAACGGACAAAACACTAAGTAAAGAGGAAACAATTAAACTACCATAATCTACTACAGATACTACACACACAGCTAAATGAGCAACTCTACGCACTTAAATACAGTGGCCAAATATGCAACACTCACAAAGACGAAACATATGTCTTACCACAGTACAACACAAATCTAAACACTGAAACACCAACAAAAACCGTAAGAGAAAAAAACTACACAACAACAGCCCAACCTAAACCAACAGATAATCCCCCAATTAACCAAGTGGTCTTATTTTCCTCACCTCCCTTCTAATTCTTACACTCACATCACTCACATCACTCCCACCACAACAGTGTCCCAAATAACCCTGGAGTCACCTTGTGCTCATCTCTCTTCCACCCCAAAAAGGCACAGCAGTCTCATCACAGCCACTACTATAACTCTCTTGGTGATTAGTAAACTCATTGTATTTTGTAAGAAGCCAAGCCAAACATGATTCACTCTTCTCAGACTTCTCATCTACCTTTCCCTGACTTTGGTACAAAGCAACTCTCCTCAGGTTCTAGGTTTGCCTATTTTCCAACTTGACCCACTTTCCTTCTACACTATTGACTCTGTAATACCCAAGGAACTTTAACAGACCTCTACCAATCCACCCGGCTTCATTTGACCCAATCTCCCACCTCAATAAACCGCTTGTGCCAATAACTATCTGAGTCAAACTTTTCCCTTTTCCCCCACCCTGATGGTACCAATTTAGGGGCTCATTTACAAGAAACTTGTGCATCGTGATCGATGTGCCAGTTTTCTTGCGCCACCCGGCGCCCCCTAATGACACCATGGTAGCGCTGTATTTACAATACAGTGCTCCATAGCACAAAGTGTCCACAACTGCATCAGAAATTTTGATGCAGTTGTGGTTCTAAACTTTAGAATTGCTGGACCTGCGTCAACATTTTCACACTAGTCCAGCAATGCTAATGGGGCCCCATAGGAAACAGCACAGCATTGCTTTTAACGCCTGCCCTGCACAGGTTTTTATAAACCTTGTAGATTTCACTGCACCATTTCTGCGGGGCTTTTTACAGGGGAATGCCTCCATTGCATACATTATACCTGGCGCAAAACTTTACAAACTGGTGCAATGGTGACATTGTCCCAGTCTGTAAATATGGCGGCCTTAGCATAAAAAAAATGATACTATGGCTGGGCAAGGGTCTTGCAAATGAGCCTCTTAGTTTCAGGCTGCCTACCTTGCTTCGTCACAAACAGGGTCTTTCCAGTACTGGCATTCACCGTGGTACAATAGGCCCAAAGCAATGCTTTGACAGCATCCTGTACAGACAAAAATGCACTACATACTAATTGTATTGTTCCCTTCACCATTTTGTTGATTCTCTCAACCAAACCATTTCCTTGGGGATTGTACAACGAGGTACAAGCATGTCTTACTCCCAGTGTTTCTGAAAAATATTTCGGCCCATATTTTTTTTAAAAGTGGTATATCAGCTATGATGCGCCACTTTTTCTGCATCCCCCTACCGGCACCTAACGGCACCATGGTTGCGCCATATTTAAAATACGGTGCACCATGGCGGTCATTATTACAATAGCATCAACATTTTTTTCGCTACTGTGGCGCTTTGCTCAAAAATGTCAACGCTAGTGTAGCAAAGTGTAAGGAGGCCCATTGATTTAAATGGGTGCGTCATTTTAACAATTACTTTGAGCATAGGTTAAAAATTACCCCCAAAATGGCGCAGAGAAATCTTTTAAATTTCACTGAACCATTTTTGTAGGCCTGCTAGCCCCGGAACACCCGCCTTGCATACATTATGCCTGGCGCAGGCATAATGTGGCGCAAGGGGTTACAAAGTGCCGCAATGCATGCATTGAGCCACTTTGTAAATATGGTGCATGTAAAAAGCCACTCAAGCGCTGCCTTAGTGTCGAAAAAATGACGCTATGGAAGCACTTAGATGGCTCTAGGGTCTCTTAAATATGCCCCTTCATTTCATGGGAAGAAAGTTGAGTGCTGTTGTCCTTCAGTAGCACTGAAGGAATGACTTCCCTGCTGAGTACTTCCCCTAACACCGCTATTGTTGAACCTGTGTTAATGCACTTCAGAAATACTACGTCCAAACACTTAGATTTAGCATTAACCAAGAGAGCAGCAAATCTTTCTTTTTCAGGAAGGAATCCAAGTGGCCCAATAAAAACCATGCAAACCTTCTCCCACACCGGTTTAGCTTCAGAGGCATGCTGTTCTCCTTCTACAATGCCCAGCCCAACTCTCAACCTTTTTTCTGAGTCTTTGCAAATGTTACAGTTCTCCACCCCCATCTTTGTCTTGATTGTCCATGAGTGGCCACCAAATATTCTCCCTAACTCTCTTGATAGTTAATGTTTGACTAAGATGCCCTTCATGTGCTAATCTAACCAGTCTTGGTTTAACGGCACTAGGTGGTACAAATCTCTCTCCTCTCATCAGTAAGCATTCATCTTGAACTGATAACTCATCCACTATTTTGAGGAATGGTTCTAATGTGCCAGACAAAGTATCCCTCGCATCACTCCCTTAACCAGCTTTACAACTGCTTGAAGAGTATTATTCTGCTCCATAGCTCTAACCCAAACAAAGCCTTCTGTGGCATCATTCACATATGCCACACTGATCAGCTTGCTTTGTCTGGAAGACTCGATAAACAGTCAGCTACCTTGTTCTTTCACTCTGACACATACTCCACTCTACAATCATACTCCTGCAATTTGACTGTCAACCCCGCCAATCTGCCCGAGCAATTTCTTGTGCCCAAGGTCCCAACACTTTTAATAAAGGTTTATGATCTGTCCTCAGTGTTATTGGATTTCCCCAAATGAACATCCTGAAATTAGTGGCTGCCCAAGCAGCCACTAATGCCTCTTGCTCGTTGACAGAGTAATTTCTCTTGGCTTCTGACAGAGAACGAGGAACAAAGGCTAATGTCTTTTCCATTTTGCCATGTAACTGGGCCAACACTGCTCCAGTGCCCACAGCACTAGCATCTACTGTGATCCTATCTAAAATGGTACTAAACCTCCTACCTTATTAATTTGTCCCTGACTAGAGAAAAGAACACTTGCTGCTGTTCACCCCAGATAAATGAATTTCTTACCCTTTCTCAATAAAGCCCTCAACAGTTCAGTCTTAAGGGCAAAATCTTGAAAAATTTGGAATAGTATCCTACAAGACCCATAAGTGACCTCAGTGTGTCCCTCTCATTGGGCACCATAGCATTCACAATTGCACTCACCAAGTTGACATTTTGTCTTACACCGTCCTTAGTAATAAGGCAACCCACATATTTGACCTCTTGCAACAAAACAAACTTCTCTTTACGGAATGTTATCCCAGCCTCTTCAAAGCTTATCAACACTTCACACAAGATTTTGTTGTGTTCCTCTACAAACACCAGAACATCATCCTAAAGGACAATAACATTGTTGAGACATGACAAGACCTTGGATATCAACCTCTGAAAGACACTAGCCACTGAAGACAACCGAACGGTAGTGTACAGAACTAAAGTGCCCTCAGAAATGATAAACGAAGTAAAGTGTTTAGAATCTGGATGGAGCTTCACTTGATGATATTCATTCCTTAAATCAAGTTTTGAAAAATTGTAGTAACTCCAAGTTTAATCTTCTTTATTAGGTTAAAGAAACTGCGGCCTTCAGCTGGCTGAAGGCAGTCACAACTGCCAACCTCAGGAATCCTCAGTCCCCACCATTCTACATTACATCATAAATATACAAATTCCTACACATGTTTTCCCCATACAAAATTATAACATTTAGATTACAATTTACACTCCGCATATGAAGTGTTAAACATTATGGGGGTCATTACAACCCTGGCGGACGGTGTTGAAGCTGCGGAAATACCGCAAACAGGCCGGCAGACAAAAAAAGGGAATTATGACCCTGGCGGAAACCGCCAACAAAGACAGCCACTTTAACACACCGCCCGCCACGGCGGTGCAAACAAGCAGCGCGGCGGTCACCGCCAACAGACAGGCGGGAGACAATGTACCGCCCACAGTATTACAACCCGCCAATCCGCCACCTTTTCCGGGGCGGATTCACTGTGGATAAAAACACGGCGGAAACAGCTTTTGCTATGGGAAAACGCTCACCTGAACACATCACACGAGGAACGAGGACTCCATGGATCCGGAACTCCAAATACTACCTGCCCTTGTGTTTCTGCTCCTCTACGACCAACAGCTATGTAGGCGCCGAAGACAACGGTGAGTACTGCACCTACGACAGGGAGGGGTGAGGCAAAAGTTAGGGGGACACCCACCAAACAACCCTACCCTCGCATATTACAACATACACACCAATGCATTCACAAAAATCACAGTAACAACCCACAATCCCCCCGGAAGAATGAAAAGACAATGCGAAATTCGGTCAAACATTGTAATGTGGCAATATACGTCATACAAAAATATACAGATATATATTTGAAAATCAGTCCTAATTATATACAATACGAGAAGTAGTGCAGATATGTAAATAACAATGTCCGTGCACCAACAGTCCAAAAATGCATGGGCGAGGCCCACAAAGGATACCTGACCACAATCGGAGAGAACACTGCCCGGGCATCAGATAGAAATACTACAGGCACCTCAGGGGGGAGGTAAGGGGGGGCACCTCAGCCGGATGACTGCAAAGCCAGATCCACGACAGGGCTCCATGCCCATTGATGTATCCTGGGGAGTGCAAAGCCACAGTCTCTCAAGTCTATACAGTGGGTGGGGTGCCCACTGTGCCATCCTGGGGAGTGCAAACCCATAGTCTCTCAAGTCTCTACAGTGGGTGGGTTGCCCACTCTACCATCCTGGGGAGTGCAAAGTCACAGTCTCTCAAGTCTCTACAGTGGGTGGGTTGCCCACTGTTACATCCTGGGGAGTGTAAAGCCACAGTCTCTCAAGTCTCTACAGTGGGTGGGTTGCCCACTGTGCCATCCTGGGGAGTGCAAAGCCACAGTCTCTCAAGTCTCTACAGTGGGTGGGTTGCCCACTCTACCATCCTGGGGAGTGCAAAGCCACAGTCACTCAAGTAGATGCAGGTCTCTACTGGTACTGGGGGGGACTGGTGCCCAGACTAGATGAGTCTCCCCGTGAAAGTTCCTGTCCTGTCACTGTCCCAGCTGCACATGGGATAAGGATGCCTGATGTGGCGGGCCATTCATTCCTACCCGGTGCTTGCCCTGTTCAGCGGTGCTTTGCCATGGCGGTTCCGGACTGTTCAGCGGTGCTTTGCCATGGCGGTCTTTGCCCTGTTCAGCTGTGCTTTGCCAGGGCAGTCTTTGCCCTGTTCAGGGGTGCTTTGACATGGCGGTCTTTGCCCTGTTCAGCGGTGCTTTGCCTTGGCGGTCTTTGCCCTGTTCAGCAGTGCTTTGCCATGGCGGTTCCGGACTGTTCAGCGGTGCTTTGCCATGGCGGTCTTTGCCCTGTTCAGCGGTGCTTTGACATGGCGGTCTTTGCCCTGTTCAGCGGTGCTTTGCCTTGGCGGTCTTTGCCCTGTTCAGCGGTGCTTTTCCTTGGCGGTCTTTGCCCTTTTCAGCAGTGCTTTGCCATGGCGGTCTTTGCCCTGTTCAGCGGTGCTTTGCCATGGCGGTTCCGGACTGTTCAGCGGTGCTTTGACATGGCGGTTCTGATACGGACATTGGTGTGTGGCATGACGTTCTCTACACTGGGCATTGGTGTGTGGCATGACGTTCTCTACACTGGGCATTGGTGTGTGGCATGACGTTCCATCATTGCCCAGCGGGGCTGTGGCAGCCGGGGCCCTCCAGGGCACTGACTCCGGCGGTGGTCTCTGGACCAGTGACGATACCTGTGCCCTCCTGGGCTGTGACTCTGGCGGTGGTCTCTGGACCAGAGACGATACTTGGGCCCTCCTGGGCTGTGACTCCGGCGGTGGTCTCTGGACCAGTGACGATACTTGGGCCCTCCTGGGCTGTGACTCAGGCGGTGGTCTCTGGACCAGTGACGATACTTGGGCCCTCCTGGGCTGTGACTCTGGCGGTGGTCTCTGGACCAGTGACGATACTTGGGCCCTCCTGGGCTGTGACTCCGTGGTGGTCTCCTGAACAGTGACGATACTTGGGCCCTCCTGGGCTGTGACTCTGGCGATGGTCTCCTGACCAGTGACGATACTTGGGCCCTCCTGGGCTGTGACTCCGGCGGTGGTCTCCTGACCAGTGACGATACTTGGGCCCTCCTGGGCTGTGACTCCGGCGGTGGTCTCTGGACCAGTGACGATACTTGGGCCCTCCTGGGCTGTGACTCTGGCAGTGGTCTTTGGACCAGTGACGATACTTGGGCCCTCCTGGGCTGTGACTCTGGCGGTGGTCTCCTGACCAGTGACGATACTTGGGCCCTCCTGGGCTGTGACTCCGGCGGTGGTCTCCTGACCAGTGACAATACTTGGGCCCTCCTGGGCTGTGACTCTGGCGGTGATCTCTGGACCAGTGACGATACTTGGGCCCTCCTGGGCTGTGACTCCGGCGGTGGTCTCTGGACCAGTGATGATACTTGGTCCCTCCTGGGCTGTGACTCTGGCGGTGGTCTCCTGACCAGTGACGACGGTGCTGGCGGTTGTGTGTCGACCGCCGGAAATGATGGCGCACTTCTCCGACGTGACACTCACAACAGGCTGGGCAGACTTCCTCTGGCCCTTCCCCACCTTTGGTGGAGTCACAGCTGACTCTCCAATCCCCTTGGAACCCATGTCAGTTGTTTTCCCACCAGGAGTCTTAACACGGTCCCGTCGTCCACTATCCAATTTTAGAGCCTTTACAGGGGGTGGGCTGCCAGTGCCTTGGCTCCGGGTCCTACTGCCTGCCCTGGTGGCCGGTGCACTCCACAAACCTTGAACAGGCACCACTGGTATTGGAGGCTTTTTGGCTGAGGCGCTACGACGAGACTGATGAATTGGAGGGGGTGGGGTGGGGGCAAAAAGGTCAACTTTACAGAGGGACAGTTTCTGACGAACACTGGGATGGGTAGCTGGAGGGGGTCTGGGAGTGGAGGAAGAGGAGGTGGTTGTCGGAGGTGTCACTTTAGGTGTTTTGGGTGCAGGTGCAGGTACTGGAGGCTGTCGTGAGGTGGATGGATGTTGGGTGAGTGATTGCCGGCGTTTGTGTACTTTGGGAGGGGGCGTCACAGACACACTGGGAGAGGACACAGGTGACGTGTAAATGGCAGTGGAGGTGGTGAGTGCAGGTGAGCGGCTTGTGGTGCTGGGTGTCCTTGTGCGATTCATGGTGCCTGTAGATGTGGTGCATGCAGGTGTGTTTGTAGACGAGACTGGGAGGGAGGAGGGAGAAGAGGAGGAGGGGGACACAGTGGAGGCAGTGGATGTTGCTGTGTCTGTACGTGGGTGAGGCTTGCGTGAGTGCCTGTGGTGTGTGTGGTGCCTATGTTTGCTTGAGCTACTTGTGTGTGTTGACTTGTGTGCATGCTGGTCTGTAGGTGTGCTTGGGATGGGCTGGGGTACAGGAGATTGGGTCTGGGTGGAGGAAGTTGGAGGGGGGAGGCTAGACACAGGGACAATGGCTGCCATCAGTGCTGAAGCCAGAGAGTGCAGGGTTCGCGGAAGGACAGCCTGACCAGAATGAATGGCCTCCAGGAATGCATTACCATGTTGCAACTCTCGTTCTACACCCTGGATGGCATTCACAATGGTAGACTGCCCAACAGTGAGTGACCTGAGGAGCTCAATGGCCTCCTCACTGAGGGCAGCAGGGGTGACTGGGGCAGGGCCTGAGGTGCCTGGGGCGAAGGTGATGCCCACCCTCCTGGGTGAGCGGGCACGGGGTGAATGCTGAGGGGCTGCTGGGAGGGCAGGCTGGTAGGGGAGGTGGCGGCTGTACCTGTAGAGGTGGGGGGCACAGATGGTGCCGCCACCAGAAGGGAGCCCCCATCGGCGAACGAGTTTGTGTCGCTGCTTGGTGATCCGGTGGCCAACGTGAAGCTCCCCTCGCCCTCCGTCCCATTGGTGCATTCAGAGTCTGTGGTGTGGCCCTCCATGGCCATGTGGGATGCAGCTCCCTCGTTCTCCGGTGCCACCGTACCTCCGCCTGTTGATGCTGATGTACAAAAGGACAGGGAGAGCAGAAAAATGGGGGGAGACATAAGAAAGAGAGTTTTAGTGCATGGATTACCGCTACCGTTGGCGGACAAGACAGACGCAGCAGCCCCCTGCATTACGCCGTGCTCCTGCCCTCTGCACATGCAATTTCTGGGATATGGCCTACATGGCAATGGTGGACATCTACGCACATGTATGCCACAGGGACAACTGTACCTCGACTTGGCACTCTGCTGAGGTGGGGTAGAGTGCCACATGGCCTACATTACGGAGGGGCCTTGCCTACGTAACTCGCCCTGGCCTAGGGACACCCACAGCCCACCTCCCCCACCCAGAACCCTCCACTACGCGCAAAGTCAGCAGAATGAGGTTGTACTCCTCAAGCGCCCATCCAACTCCGGGTAGGCCACCGCCAGGATCCGAAACATCAGGGGGGTCATGGTGCGACGGGCACCCCTCCCACGTTGGGAGGCCATCCCCAGCTGAGCCTCCGCCGTCTTCTTGCTGCAGCGGCGAATGTCCTCCCATGTCTTACGGGAGTGGGTGCCCCGTCTCTGGTGGGCCCCCAGGGTCCGGACCTCCTTGGCGATGGCACGGCAAATGTCCCTCTTCTGGTGGGCGCTGACCTACATGACATGCACAAGGGAAGAGGAACAGTCATTACCAACTGCACCGTCGTTGTGAGTGGCCCTCTCCCTACTCTGGCCATGTGGCCCATTCATTCCATGCATTGTTGTTCGATGAACTCTGCCCCCTTCCCTCTTCCAACCAGCCCTCTCCACCCAGGCCTAGCTCATACAACGTGCTCCCCGTGTACTAACCTGTTGGTCTGGAGGACCATAGAGTAGCGTGTACTGGGGGAGGACCCCCAGACGCAGCAGCCATCGTCGCTTCCAGACCGAGGTCACAGCAGCACTTGCAGTGTAGGTCCTCTCCTGTCGAAGGTCAGGTATCTAGTGATTGAACAGATAGAAAATGGCAGTCATGTCCGCGGCGGTAACGTCCGCGGCGGTGCGCATCATCACCGCCGGCGCACCTGTTCATTGGCTCCTGGGATCCATAGGGTCCAATGTTAACCAATGCAGCATTGCGCCGCGGTCTACGACCTCCTACCGCGACAGTGTGCAACGCCAGCGAAGTTACCCCACAATCCCATTGTCCCAGTTTAGAGGTCAGGCAGCCGCCATTTCAGTGGCCCACATGGCTTCATTTACTACTGCGTCACACATAGCTAGGCCTACACTCAACACACATATAGGAAGGGTTTTGTGAGTGGTGTAGTCTTGTGTGTAACTGTGGGTACATACCTGGAGGAATAATGACTGGTTCTTCGCTGTTGTCCTTCGTAGGCACCGTCAGCTGGGACATATGAGAAGATGGCGGAATCCTCCAGTGTACTGACTGCTGGTGGACCTGTTGACAATGGAAGAGAGACATGTCATCGTCACCTACCTGTTTGACCGTGCCACTATCCAGGAACTATGTACCCAGTTGGAGCCAGACCTGATGTCACCAATCCGCCATCCGACTGGAATCCCCCCTGACGTGCAGGTGCTGTCAGTGCTCCATTTCCTTGCAAGTGGGTCTTTTCAGACAACTGTGACCATGGCATCAGGGATGTCCCAGCCTATGTTTTCCAACGTGTTGTCCAGAGTGTTGTCTGCCCTGCTGAAACACGTAAGGAGCTACATCATTTTCCCTCAGGTGGAGGATTTGCCTACAGTGAAAGGTGACTTCTATGCCCTTGGACATATCCCCAACGTCATAGGTGCCATTGATGGGACCCATGTAGCTCTGGTCCCCCCCCCACAGGAGTGAACAGGTGTACAGGAACAGGAAGAGTTATCATTCCATGAATGTCCAGATGGTCTGTTTGGCAGACCAGTACATCTCACAGGTAAATGCTATGTTCCCTGGCTCAGTGCATGATGCCTACATCCTGCGGAATAGCAGCATCCCTGATATGATGGGTCAACTCCACAGGCACCGTGTATGGCTATTGGGGGACTCTGGTTACCCCAACCTGTCCTGGCTATTGACCCCAGTGAGGAATCCCAGGACCAGGGCAGAGGAACGGTACAATGAGGCCCATGGGCGGACTAGGAGGGTGATCGAACGCACCTTCGGCCTCCTGAAGGCCAGGTTCAGGTGCCTCCATATGACAGGTGGATCCCTATTCTAGTCACCGAAGAAGGTGTGCGACATCATCATCGCCTGCTCCATGCTCCATAATTTGGCTTTGCGACGCCAGGTGCGTTTTCTGCAGGAGGATGATCCAGATGACGGTGTTGTAGCAGCTGTGGAGTCTGTGGAGCCTGTGGACAGTGATGAGGATGAAGCTGAGGAAGAAGACAACGACAACAGGGAGTCAGTCATACAGCAATATTTCCAGTGAGACACAGGTGAGAACATTTTCATTTTTAGCATTACATTAACTTTCACACGTCTACCTCTATCCTGTTTCTCGATTTAAATCACTATTTGGAAACTGAGTTGTACCCTTCCATTACGGTTTCACAGATGTGGTTACCTACGTGTCAACTGCTTGCATCCTTCAAGGGCTTGTGATGTGTGACATAGGTATGTTAGCCTAACAATGGTAAACCCATTATCACACTGTCATTGATAATACATATTTACTAAATCACAGACTGACTCCAGATTGTTTTGTGCTTCAAGGGTGTTTATTGAAGTGCTCTGAAATGTGAGGGGTTTGTAAAATGAGGATGGGTGATGGCGGAGGAATGTCCATGGCAGAGTCCAGTCTATTAGTCTCACAGGTGCACTGCCCTTCTGGGCATAGGAAGTGGAGCTGGTGCAGTTTAAGTATGGACAGGGTAACAAAGTGGGACAGTGGGGTGACAATCAGTGTGGTCTCATTTCCTGGCGGGGTTCTTGCCATCTTGCTCTGTCCTGTTCCTGGATCTCAGGGCCCGCTTGCGTGGTGGTTGTCCGTCTGCAGGGGGTGGGGTGCTGGTGTGTTGGTCCTGTGGCGGGGCGTCCTGTCCACTAGCGCCGGCGGAGGTGGTGGGCAGTTCATCGTCCTGGCTAGTGTCAGGGGCCCCTTGGAGTGCTCCTCCTTGAACCCCAAATACAGTTCGTCCTGCAGGCGCAGGGTCTCCTGCAACTTGTCGAGGACCGTCGCCATCGTCTCCTGGGAGTGGTGATATGCTCCCATGATGGAGGATAGGGCCTCGTGGAGAGTGGGTTCCCTTGGCCTGTCCGCCCCCTGTCGCACAGCAGCCCTCCCAGTTCCCCTGTGTTCCAGTGCCTCCGTCCCCTGGACCGTGTGCCCACTACCACTGCCCCCAGGTCCCTGTTGTTGTTGGGGTGGCGGGTTATCCTGGGCTCCCTGTAGTGGTGGACACACCGCTGATTGACCTGTCCTGGGTAGGGAGGTTTGGGCCCGCTGGGTGGGTGCTGTGCTGGTGTTACCAGAGGGTGGAAGGTCAGTGTTGGGCTGTGGCTGTGCAACGGGAACCGACTGTCCCGAGGCCCACGATGGTCCAGGCTGGTCATCAGGATCCAGTAGGGCAGAGCTGTTCTTGTCACTGTGGGCCTCTTCTGGGGGTGGAGTGGTGTTGTCTGGACCCTCTGGTGTGGTGACGGTCCTTCGGGTTCCTGCAGGGGCATAAGAGCATGATTATTGCATGTGTGTGTGTAATGGTGTGCAATGGGTGGGTGTTTGTGTACCCCAGTGCAAGCATTCCTGTGTGTGGGTTTGTGTGATGATGGTTGGGGGGGTGTTCTGGGTATGTGCAGTGGGCATGCTTTAGTGAGGGGTGTTCATGCTTAGTTGTGTCATGCAGGACTTGGTGTTGGGATGGGTGGTTTGTGTTATGGGTAGATTAGTGAGGATTTGGAGTGATAGGGGAGGGTGTGAGGGTGGGGGTGTGTGATAGCATGCAGGTAGGGTGGTGGATATGATAGTTAAGATTTGACTTACCAGTGTCCCATCCTCCACTGACTCCTCCGAGGCCCTCAGGATGCATGATGGTCAAGACTTGCTCCTCCCATGTTGTTAGTTGTGGGGGAGGAGGTGGGGGCCCGCCGCCAGTCCGCTGTACCGCGATGTTGTGCCTGAAGACCGTTCCACCTCTTCCTGATGTCCTCCCTATTTCTTGGGTGCTGTCCCACGGCGTTCACCCTGTCCACTATTCTGCGCCATAACTCCATCTTCCTGGCTATTGATGTGTGCTGTACCTGTGAGCCAAATAGCTGTGGCTCTACCCGGATGATTTCCTCCACCATGACCCTCAGCTCCTCCTCGGAGAAGCGGGGGTGTTTTTGGCGTGACATGGGGTGGTGTGGGGTGGTGTATGTGGTGATGAGTGTGGTGAGTGTAGTGGTGTGTGGTGTTTTGTGCGTGGATGTTGTGTGGGTGATGGTGTTGTGTGCCTCTGTGTGATGGGGTTGTCTATTCTGTGCTCTCTCTCTGGCCTTCGTTCATGATTTTTCAGTCGTAGGGGTTTGTGGGTGATGTGGGTGTGTGTTTTATATTGTGTGGAGTGTGTGGGAGTGGTGTTTGTATGTGTATCAGGTGTGTGTATTTGGAATTGTCCAATGTGGCGGTGTTTTGGAGATGTGTGTGTATTTTGAGCGCAGCGGTGTGTACCGCCAATGGAATACCCCGGTTGAAAGACCGCTGCGTGGATTCGTGGGTCGTAATAGCATGGGCGTGTTTCTGTTGGCGTGGAGGTGGAGGATTTGTTTCCGCCAGTTTATCACTGACCTTTGGTGTGGCGGTGTTGTGTGGGTGTCTGAATTTCAGCAGATTCCAAGATGTGTGTCATAATAGCTGTGGCGGAATACTGCCGCAGCGGTGGTGTATTGGTGGTCTTCTGAACGGCGGTAAGCGCCTTTTACCGCCAATGTTGTAATGACCCCCTATATAATCTACTTAAAAATATAAGTATTTTCCTATCCTTTAGGTCTCGCCATCTTATTCAAACTTCCAAAACTCCCTTCCTTCCCATCTTCCAAAACAACAACGTTTTTCTTTACCTTTAATTATTTTGCGAGATCAAGAATATTTACTCTCCCCTTTCTTTATTTGACCAACCTTCCTTGTCACCACCAAGCGCCTCATTTTCCCCATTTTTTGATGCAAAAATGGAGCAAACTTACAAAATACTATACTATTGTATTTTGTAAGTTTGCGCCGTTTTTGCATCAAAAAGCAGCACATTAACGGCGCTAAAAAAATATAAATATGGGCACAAGTCTCCACATTGCCAAGGTACATCCTTCACCCTCTTCTTTCTATCACACCCACGTTCACTCATTTTCTGTTTCTCTTTTACTTTACTCTGCATGGCTTTCCTATCAACCCACACTTGTTTCTTGGCGATTCCTCCCTTTTAGAGCAATAAATGGTGATACTCCTGTTTTGGAATGTTGAGTAATTCTATGGGCCCAAATCATTTTGTCTAACTGATTCTTCCATGACAATCCATTAGCTATTGAAAGCTGAATATTCTCCATTATAATACGGTTCACTCTTTCAACCAAATCAATAGCCTGTGGCCTAAATAGTGCTACCTTCTCTTGTTTGATGCCCATTTATTTTAAGAATACCACCATCATGGAAGAAACAAACTGCACACCATTGTCATTAGTAATCACCCTAGGAATCCCTTCCTCCATAAACACATCCTTTAAAAACTTCACCACATTTTATGTATTTACATGCTCCATACTTCTCACACCAAAGCACTTACTATGGAAAACAAAAATCGTTTCCGTCTCCCTAGTTTCTCCACTGGACCAATGAAATCCATAGTTAAATGTTGGCAAGGTTTCTCAGGTAATGTTCTACAACTCAGAGGTGGTTCTCTCCACAATTTACTCTTATCACTGTTACAACATTCTACACAGTCTTTCACTTTCTCTTCCACCTCTCTATCCATACCTGGCCACCAGAAAAATTGCCTTAAACTTCTTAGTCTTGCTTCTTCCCAAATGTCCTTCATGACCGATTTCTATCAATCGCATTAGGATCCAGCTCAATGTTCATATCCTTCTGGTGCCGCCACCCAAGAAGATCTGAGCCCTGCTTTGTTAAGTACACCCTTTGTCAATCTTCACTGTTTTTTAATGCAATGCTCATCCATTTCATTCCCACAATTTCTATTCTCTTGCCGCTGTATCCAACCGCCTTCTACAGATCTTCTACACTTCCTTTAAACTGCTCCTCATAAGTATTCATTCCAATAAGTGTGAATAAACTACCTGAATCTACCAAAACCTGAATCTTCCTTCCATCAAAAGTTACATCACAGTGTGGTTTCTCCAATTTGCAATTACTCTCCATCTTCACATTACCATCTCGCTTCCCCACTTGCCGACCTACATTTTTATTCTGCGTTCATTCATCAACTTGGTCTATTGATAGTTCCATTTCTTTTACATTTTCACATACATCATCTACTGTCTTGACTCCTTGTTTTTTCTCTTTCATCCTACACACTCTGGCTAAATGTCCTCTTTTGCCACAACTCCTGCAAATAATATACCTAACTCCACATGAGGTGCTAGACTTAATATTCCCTGGACTACCGCACCTGTAGCAAACAATGTTTCTTCTTCCATTTCCTAATGCTTTTTTCACTACATACCTTTCTCCACTAGTCATTCAATTTTTTGTCTCATTGTCAGTTCCAGTCATTTCAACTTGTTTTTTTCCTGTCTAATCCCTTCACTTACCCAGTCTTTTCTTCTTTAATTTCCATCACTTCTGTTTTACCACTACCCATTTCCTTAATCCATATTGCCGCATCCTCCATGCTCCTCACAATTTGGATTGTCTCTTCCAGGTTTAAATCTTTTGCGAATACGTCTTCCTTGACCAGTTTGTTGTTTGTACAACGCACAATTTGATCCCTGATCAGACTTGCAGTCAGATCTTGGAACTGGCAAGAAACAGCTAAGCCTCTTAATTCTGCTACATAAGTCAAAATTCCTTCATCCTCTCTTTGGGCATGTGAACAAAAATGAATGCCTTTCAAAAACAATGCTTACTTTTGGAGTAAATCGTTTATCAAGCATCATTAAGGACATTTTATAAACATGTGCAGCATGGCATCTCCAATACCTAATGATATCTCAGGCAAGTTATCATATATTCTCCTTCCTTCAGCCCCTAAATGGTGTAAGAGAATTGTAGGGTCTGCAGGTGTAGGTAAAAAGGTGGGCAGTGCCATCATACTTTGTTTAGCCATCCTGTAGAAGCTATATGAATATAGTAAACTAAATTAATTAACTAAAATAATTAATTAATATAACAGATTAACATAACTAACTAAAATAACAATCTAAAGTAACAACTCATTATTGTTCAAAATGTTGTTGTGCTATTTCTTTGTTTATGCTCATACAGCCTTTTCTTTATTTCTCTGATAGTCCGTTCTCTATTTCGGCAGCTTGAGGATGTAACGATGTAACATCATGAAAGTGAAACCATTTCCAGTGCAGAGTCTATTTGTCGGTAACAACAGGACAAACTAACTGGTGAGGTTTACCTTATAAGTCTTTAATGGCTTTATACAGTTGTTGACACCTCTGCACGTGCTCTTCCCAAAATTGATCAGGCCGTAGAGAAATAAGCAATTTTTTATGCTTTTTGTATAGCGCGTACTGCTATGCAAGCATTACGATTTGGAAAACTTCCATAGACAGCGCGTGTAATGCGAAATTTCCTAGCTAACATGAAGGAAAGTTTCAATTCTATTAAGGATACGGAGACGAGGATTAAACCACCCTACACGTAGTTCGTGTCCTGCCCGCCCAGAAGCTGTCGTTTGGATTTTAGTATTTGTAGGAAGTTGGCTCTGTATGTACTATTTCAAAGTAAGAAATAGCATGCACAGAGTCCAAGGGTTCCCCTTAGAGGTAAGATAGTGGCAAAAAGAGATCATTCTAATGCTCTATTTTGTGATAGTGTGGTAGAGCAGTAGGCTTATCAGAGGGTAGTGTTAAGCATTTGTTGTACACACACAGGCAATTCCAGGCCAATAGGTTTTTTTATATAGAAAAATATGTTTTCTTAGTTTATTTTAAGAACCACAGGTTCAAGATTTACAAACAATACTTTAAATGAAAGGTACTTCACTTAGGAACTTTAGGAACTTTGAATTAGCAGAATAGCATATACAGTTTTCACACAAATGGCATATAGCTATTTTAAAACTAGACACAGTGCAATTTTCAACAGTTCCTGGGGGAGGTAAGTGTTTGTTAGATTTGCAGGTAAGTAAACCACCTACAGGGTTCAAAGTTGGGTCCAAGGTAGCGCTTTGTTGGGGGTTCAGGGCAACCACAAAGTTACCACACCAGCAGCTCAGGGCCGGTCAGGTGCAGAGGTCAAAGTGGTGCCCAAAACGCTTAGGCTTCAATGGAGAAGGGGGTGCCCCGGTTCCAGTCTGCCAGCAGGTAAGTACCCGCGTCTTCAGAGGGCAGACCAGGGGGGTTTTGTAGGGCACCGGGGGGGACATAAGTCAACACAAAAAGTACACCTTCAGTGGCACGGGGGCGGCCGGGTGCAGTGCACAAACAGGCGTCAGGTTCGCATTAGGTTTCAATGGGAGACCAAGGGGTCTCTTCAGCGATGCAGGCAGGCAAGGGGGGGCTCCTCGGGGTAGCCACCACCTGGGCAAGGGAGATGGCCACCTGGGGGTCGCTCCTGCACTGGAGGTCGGATCCTTCAGGTCCTGGGGGCTGCGGGTGCAGAGTCTTTACCAGGCATCGGGTCTTTGAAGCAGGCAGTCACGGTCAGGGGGAGCCTAGGAATTTCCCTCCGCAGGCATCGCTGTGGGGGCTCAGGGGGGTCAACTCTGGCTACTCACGCTCTCGTAGTCGCCGGGGAGTCCTCCCTGTGGTGTTTGTTCTCCACAAGTCGAGCCGGGGGCGTCGGGTGCAGAGTGCAAAGTCTCACACTTCCGGCGGGAACGTGTGTTGTTTCAAAGTTGCCTCTTTGTTGCAAAGTTGCAGTCTTTGTGGAACAGAGCCGCTGTCCTCGGGAGTTCTTGGTCCTTCTAGATGCAGGGTAGTCCTCTGAGGCTTCAGAGGTCGCTGGACCCTGTGGAACGCGTCGCTGGAGCAGTGTCTTTAGAAGTGGGGAGACAAGCCGGTAGAGCTGGGGCCAAAGCAGTTGGTGTCTCCGTCTTCTCTGCGGGTTTTCAGCTCAGCAGTCCTTCTTCGTCTTAGGTTGCAGGAATCTAGTTTCATAGGTTCTGGGAGCCCCTAAATACTGAATTTAGGGGTGAGTTTAGGTCTGGGAGGGCAGTAGCCACTGGCTACTGTCCTTGAGGGTGGCCACACCCTCTTTGTGCCTCCTCCCTGAGGGGAGGGGGGCACATCCCTATTTCTATTGGGGGAATACTTCAAAATCAAGATGGAGGATTTCTAAAGGCAGGGGTCACCTCAGCTCAGGACACCTTAGGGGCTGTCCTGACTGGTGGGTGACTCCTCCTTGTTTTTCTCATTATCTCCCCTGGACTTGCCGCAAAAAGTGGGGGCTGTGTCCCGGGGGCGGGCATCTCCACTAGCTGGAGTGCCCTGGGGCATTGTAACACAAAGCCTGAGCCTTTGAGGCTCACTGCTAGGTGTTACAAATCCTGCAGGGGGGAGGTGTGAAGCACCTCCACCCAGAGCAGGCTTTTGTTTCTGTCCTCAGAGAGCACAAAGGCCCTCACCACATGGGGTCAGAAACTCGTCTCTCAGCAGCAGGCTGGCACAGATCAGTCAGTCCTGCACTGAACAATTGGGTAAAATACAGGGGGCATCTCTAAGATGCCCTCTGTGTGCATTTTTTAAATAAATCGAACACTGGCATCAGTGTGGGTTTATTATTCTGAGAAGTTTGATACCAAACTTCCCAGTATTCAGTGTAGCCATTATGGAGCTGTGGAGTTCATTTTTGACAGACTCCCAGACCATATACTCTTATGGCTACCCTGCACTTACAATGTCTAAGGTTTTGCTTAGACACTGTAGGGGCATAGTGCTCATGCACCTATGCCCTCACCTGTGGTATAGTGCACCCTGCCTTAGGGCTGTAAGGCCTGCTAGAGGGGTGACTTACCTACGCCATAGGCAGTGTGAGGTTGGCATGGCACCCTGAGGGGAGTGCCATGTCGACTTAGTCATTTTCTCCCCACCAGCACACACAAGCTGGCAAGCAGTGTGTCTGTGCTGAGTGAGGGGTCCCTAGGGTGGCATAAGACATGCTGCAGCCCTTAGAGACCTTCCCTGGCATCAGGGCCCTTGGTACCAGGGGTACCAGTTACAAGGGACTTACCTGGGTGCCAGGGTTGTGCCAATTGTGGAAACAATGGTACATTTTAGGTGAAAGAACACCTGTGCCGGGGCCTGGTTAGCGGGGTCCCAGCACACTTCTCAGTCAAGTCAGCATCAGTATCAGGCAAAAAGTGGGGGGTAATTGCAACAGGGAGCCATTTCCTTACAACATCTATTGCTCCCGATATAGTATTTGTGCTTAAGTCGTGCTACCGCGTACTCCGCCCTATCCCAGTCCAGTCTTTTCAACTGCTGGTGTACCTTATCTAAATCGCGCCAAATTCTAGGCGCACCAGTGGATTTATGGGAACGCTCCAGGACAGCTACCCTCTTCTCAAGCCTCTCCCTCACCTCCCTCCTCGCTCTATTATCCCTCGCCGACAATGCCATCACCTCGCTCCGCACTACCGCCTTCAGCGCCTCCCACACAGTCTCCACCGAAGTACTGCCTTCATCGTTGAAGCTGATATAATCCCTAATCGCACGACGAAGCGAATCTACCGCTATCTCGCTCTGAAGCAGGGAATCTCTAAAGTGCCAGCTCGGCGTGCCAACGTGACCTATCTCCATGGCCAGCTCGACCGTAATAGGGGCATGATCTGTCAGAGCCCTAGGCTCAATCGTAGCCTCCTGAACCCGGGACATAAACTCATGCGAGGCCAGAAAAAGATTGAGCCGTGCATATGGCTTGGTCGCGGCTGAATAAAAGGAGTAATCCCAGAGCGCGGGATGTGATTTCCTCCATACGTCCTCCAACCCACACTCCGCCAGCCACTGACGCCCCATCTCCGACAAAGTACCAGTCTGCCCAAAGCGCTGGCCCGAGCGGTCAAAGTCGTTTGTCCATAACCAGATTAAAATCTCCCCCAACCAGAATGGCACTATCAGGCGAACTAAGTATAGGGGAAACGGACTGTCTCAGGAAGGTCTCCTGCTGGGAATTCAGAGCATAGAGGGAAGCAATGGTAAAAGAAAAGGCCCCAAGCCTAACTCTAATAGCCAGGAACCTGCCTGGGACTTCATGTACCTTCCCACTATCTCCCCAGCAAATGCCCTCGAGAGCAATATTGCCACCCCCGCCTGTTTCGTAGTTGTTGGAGACCAAAGCTGCCTGGGGAACCATCTGGATCGCATACAGAATGTATCTCTATGTAACAAGTGGGTCTCTTGTAATAGACAAATATGGCTCCCTGATTTCTCCAGAGCAGACAGCATCGCTAACTGCTTGGTTGGGTTGTTAAGCCCCCGGACATTCAAACTTAAGCACTTAATTGTCATACCATCAAGGAAAGAAAATCGCTCTGGGGGAGAGAAACCACCAAGGGTCCTGAACTCAGAACAGCATCTCCACCACTCCAAGTAACATGACGACCCACTAAAGCCCATGATGACCTAACCCATAGCGAAGCATATAAACATATATCTAAAGCGCACAACAGGTGCTCATAACAAAAAAGTCCTCTCACACCCATCCCCGAGAGGAAAGTCTCCATAGGGCCGGAGAACCACACCAGATCGCCCGTTGAATCCACCGCCTCCGCCGCCCAGGCCCACCCACAAGGGCACAAGCCCGCCATAAGTGACCCCTTGCTAAGCAGTGGCACCACGCCCTCCCCCCCAGGCACTTGTCCCAGCCGCTACACTGCTCAATGCCAACTGGCGTTCTAGTATCCGTTCCGCCTCCGTGGGGCGCTGCTGCTTCCTCCTTCTCTCCTTCCTCCTCCTCCAGCGCAGGCGATCTCCTCCCATCGGTCCTAGACTCGTGTCCGAGCCCCGAGCGTCTCCCTCCAGGCCCAGGATCCGGCAAGCCTCTCGTACCGTCTTCACCTGGCGAAGCTGGTCCTCCCAGCGGAAAACAAGGCGGAACGGGTGACCCCTTGTATAGGATACAGCATGTGCCCGTAAGTGCTCTGTGATGGACTTAAACTCCTGCCGCCGCTGCAAGGTACGAATCGACAGGTCCTGGTATAGCTGCAATTGATGACCTCTAAAGTGGACCTGCGGGGTATTGCATGACCGCTGCAAAATGTTTTCTTTCAGTCCATGGTTATGGACACACGCCAGGGTATCCGGCGGGCGCTCCCCAACACCCCTAGCGCGGCCCACACGATGTACTCTGTCCAGGACAATCTCCTGAGACGCCTCCAGGTCCAGCACTGAACGGAACAACGGCACCACAAAGTCTCTAATGTCATCCTTCTCCGCTCCAATCGTCACTCCTCTAATGCGAGCGGTTCTCCAGGTCCTCCACTGTCATCTGAAGAAGATCCTGCTGCTCCCGCAGGTGCAGAACCTCCGGCTGCAGGACTGCAACCTCCTCGCCACGGGCCACCTCCCCATCTTCAACCTGGGATATCCGCTCACCCAGGGACGAGAGCTCCACCTGCAACTCCTTCACCTCCTGAGATATATCTTTACAGAGCTCCTGCAGGTCCCCACGGAGCGATTCAAACAGGGAGGTGAGGAAACCCTTCGTAACCGGGGCCGCACCCTCCTCCGATGTCTCCTTCCTTGCTTCAGGGAACCTTGCGGCCGGCAGATCTTCAGGGCCCCCCCCCCCAGCACCGGGCATCCCCCCGTCAGCATATCTCGCACCGTCCGGTCTCGTTTAGGTTTGGAGGTCGCCATGACTATGACCTCTAACAGCCGCTGCTCAGGAATTCAGCCAGGCCTCTGCGCACCAACACCGGACTCCGTACCCCCAAAATGGGCTCCTCACCAGTAGCCATCAGCCTCTGCTCCGTAGTACGCTCCACGAGGTCACTCCCAAATGCAGTTCGCCTCTGCACCAGGCAATGTCACCACAGGCCGTCCACAACCCAGCCGGCTTCCGGGCCCCCAGCGTCACCACCGCCGCAAAGCGCAGGCGCCTCACCAGTAGCCATCAGCCTCTGCTCCGACAACACCACGCGTCCTGCCGGAACCCCACGGGCCTCTCCAAACAGGGTCGGACTGCCAATTCAGGGCCTAGGTAGCAGATCACGGACCAATGCGTCCGCTCACGCCGCCATCTTGGCCACGCTCCCTCTTGTCTGTGCTTTTAATGTCTTCACCCATTCTTTCTATTTTGGGGTTAGAGGTATCCACCTCTGCTAATCTTATTTTAGCCAGGGTCACCCCTAGCTTACCCAAAGAGGTTACCCAGAGCTGGAGTACCCCCACCATGACCAATAGGGTCAGGGGGCCTAACTTGCTATTTGGCATGGGGTCAGACCACCATGCCAAGGATAGTGCAGCCATAAAGGCTAACACCCAGCAGAGGCCACTGACAGCTGGTAGTGCCCAGAACCATACCTTTAGCACTTCACCTGCAAGGGAAGGAGCTAAGTTACAGGCTTCTTTGGGTTCAGGGTGCCTGTCTGCTGTGTAAGAGTGGGGGTTTACTACATTTTGTAGTAAGCACCCTCTTCCACTCTTTCTTCTGTTAACTGAGGAGCCACCCACTCAGGTTTAACAGTTGCCTGACTAGCCAGGACTTCTTGTGGGTCAGGTTATACTTTACCAGTGCCATTTTTGGAGTTCTCCCCTACTGGAGCAGAATCTCCTTGGCTTGCTGGAACCTTGTCTAAAGGTTGTCCACCTTTCCTACTCTGTTTTCCTTTCTTTTTCTTTTGGGGCCTACTTGCAGTTACTGCAGGGGTAGCACCTCCAGAATCTTTGGGAGAGGACTGGCACTAGACCAGTTCCTCTCTTGTGCTCTGACTAACCTTTGGGTAGTCATTTCCAAGGAGGCAATCAAGGGGGAGGTCTGCACTGACTACCACCCTTCTCCAGCTAAAAGTCCCACCCACTTCTATGGGCACAAAAGCCACAGGCCTATCAGTGACCCTGTCTGGGCTAACTCTTACTCTGGCAGTCTCACCTGGGATGTACTGGTTTGAGAACACCAGCCTGTCATGCACAATAGTGTGACTGGCACAAGTGTCTCTCAGGGCAGTTGCTGGGATTCCATTTACCAGTAGGTGGTGGAAGTGTCTACTTCCCTCTGGAATCTCCAACTCACCTGTTGGGGCCTTTTTCCAGTTGAAGGCTATGAAGACCTCCTCATCTGAGGAGTCACCCCCAATGGCTACACTGGTCACCCCTGGGATTTTGCTAGGGGGTTTGTTTTTGGGACAAGAAGTGTCCTTGCTGTGGTGCCCTGTCTGTCTACAGTTTTGGCACCATGCCTTAGTGGCTTCCCAGTTCTTACCCTGGTACCCACCTTTGTTTTGGGTTGTGTCCTGGGGCCCACCCACCTGGTGTGGTTTTTGGGGGCCTACAGAGGAATCTTTTTCTTTATTTCTAGTGTCACCCACTTTCTCCTGGAGAGGCTTTGTAACCCCTTTCTTTTGGTCACCCCCAGTGGAAGTTTTGGTTATCCTAGTCTTGACCCAGTGGTCTGCCTTCTTTCCCAACTCTTGGTGAGAAATTGGACCTAGGTCTACCAGATACTGATGCAACTTTTCATTGAAGCAGTTACTTAAAATGTGTTCTTTCATAAACAAATTATAAAGCCTAACATAGTCATGCACTTAATTTCCAGTTACCAACCATCCAGTATTTTTACTGAGTAGTCTACAAAATCAACCCAGATCTGGCTCAAGGATTTTTGAGCCCCCCTGAACCTAATCCTGTACTCCTCAGTGGAGAATCCAAAGCCCTCAATAAGGGTAGCCTTCATGAGGTCATAGGATTCTGAATCGTTTCCAGAGAGTGTGCGGAGTCTATCCCTACACTTTCCAGTGAACATTTCCCAAAGGAGAGCACCCCAGTGAGATCTGTTTACTTTTCTGGTTGCACAAGCCCTCTCAAAAGCTGTGAACCATTTGGTGATGTCATCACCATCTTCATATTTAGTTACAATCCCTTTGGGGATTTTTTTAGCATGTCAGAAGAATCTCTGACCCTATTTAAATTGCTGCCACCATTGATGGGACCTAAGCCCATCTCTTGTCTTTCCCTTTATATGGCTAGGAACTGCCTCTCCAAAGCCAATCTTTTGGCCATCCTGGCTAGCAGGAGGTCATCTTAATTGAGATTGCTCTCAATGCTTCCAGAGCTGTTGGACTCTCCTGTGAGAGAAGCAGCATCTCTGACTATCACTTGTGGAGTCAGGGTTGGAGAAACCCTGGTCTCCCTATCTAGGACTAGAGGTGGGAGTTCTTCCAAATCACTAGTGTCCCCCTCTGTGAGGCCATCATCAGAGGGGTTGTTTTTAGCAAACTCTGCCAAAAGCTCCTGGAGCTGTACTTTGGTAGGGTTTGAACCAGTTTTTATCTTTTTGATTTTGCAGAGAGACCTTAACTCTGACATCCTAAGATGCAGGTAAGGGGTGAGGTCGAGTTCCATCACTATCTCTTCTGCAGCAGACATTTTGGTGGTCATTATGACCCTGGTGGTATTACAACGCCAGGGCCAAAACGACGGGAGCACCGCCAGCAGGCTGGCGGTGCCTCCCGGCGTATTTTGACTGCGGCGGTAGCGCCGCGGTCGCACCGCCGGGGCTGGCGGTTTTCCGCCACAATGGCCCCGGCGGTTGTAATCCGCCAGGGCAACGCTGCTTGCAGCGCTGCCCAGGGGATAATGAGTCCCGACCGCCAGCCTTTTTCTGGCTGTCTGAACCGCCAGGAAAAGGCTGGCGGAACGGGGAGTCGTGGGGCCCCTTGACAGGGCCCCATGCGGATTTTCACTGTCTGCTGTGCAGACAGTGAAAAGCGCGACGGGTGGAACTGCACCCGTCGCACGGCCGCAACACCGCCGGCTCCATTTGGAGCTTGCTCCCATGTTGCGGCCCACATCCCCGCCGGCCCAGCGGGGATCTCCAAATGGGCACTGCAGGAGTGCGGCCGCATTAGCGGCCGCACGGCGGTTACAGCTTGGCTAATGAGGCCCTTTGTTTCTAAAAGTTGGAATACTTTTTAAGACTCTAAAACTGTCTCTAGAACTCAATTCAAACTTTTACAAAACGTTTAAACTCTAAAAGAAATGCCAACAGGGACTAACACAAGGCCCTAGCAGGACTTTTAAAAATTTAGAAAAATAGTTCAAATTGAAAAAATCTGTTTCTACTGACAATTTTTGGAATTTAGTCGTGTGATCAGGTATTGGCTGAGTAGTCCAGCAAATGCAAATCAAATCAAATCAAATCATTAACATTTATAAAGCACGCTACTCACCCGTGCGGGTCTCAAGGCGCTAGGGGAAAAATGGGGGGTTATCGCTGCTCGAACAGCCAGGTCTTTAGGAGTCTCCGGAAAGCGGAGTGGTCCTGGGTGGTCCTGAGGCTGGTGGGGAGGGAGTTCCAGGTCTTGGCCGCCAGGAAGGAGAAAGATCTCCCACCCGCCGTGGAGCGGCGGATGCGAGGGACAGCAGCGAGTGCGAGGCCAGAGGAGCGGAGGAGGCGGGTGGGGACGTAGAGGTATACCGGTCCCTTGTCGTGGAGGGCTTTGTGTGCGTGGGTGAGAAGTCGGAAGGTGATCCTTTCGCTGACTGGGAGCCAGTGCAGGTGTCTCAGGTGTGCGGGGATGTGGCTGCTGCGGGGTATGTCGAGGATGAGGCGGGCCGAGGCGTTTTGAATGCGTTGCAGGCGATTTTGGAGTTTGGCTGTGGTCCCGGCGTAGAGGGTGTTGCCGTAGTCCAGGCGGCTCGTGAAGAGGGCGTGGGTCACGGTTTTTCTGGTGTCGGCGGGGATCCAGCGGAAGATCTTGCGGAGCATGCGGAGGGTGAGGAAGCAGGCGGAGGACACGGCGTTGACTTGCTTGGTCATGGTGAGAAGAGGGTCCAAGATGAAGCCGAGGTTGCGGGCGTGGCCTGTGGGGGTCGGTGCGGTGCCGAGGGCTGTGGGCCACCAGGAGTCGTCCCAGGCGGACGGGGTGTTGCCGAGGATGAGGACTTCCGTTTTTTCAGAGTTCAGCTTTAGGCGGCTGAGCCTCACCAATCTGCGACGTCCTTCATACCCTCTTGTAGGTTGGTCTTGGCGCTGGCGGGGTCCTTGGTGAGGGAGAGTATAAGTTGCGTGTCGTCGGCGTAGGAGGTGATGATGATGTCGTGCTTGCGTACGATGTTGGCGAGGGGGCTCATGTAGACATTGAAGAGTGTCGGGCTGAGTGATGAGCCTTGGGGTACGCCGCAGATGATCTCGGTGGGTTCTGAGCGAAACGGAGGGAGGTAAACTCTTTGGGAACGGTTTGAGAGGAAGGAGGCGATCCAGTCCAGGGCCTGGCCTTGGATTCCGGTGGAGCGGAGGCGGGTGATTAGGGTGCGGTGACAGACGGTGCCAAAGGCAGCCGAGAGGTCGAGCAGAATGAGGGCGACTGTTTCACCGTTGTCCATCAGGGTTCTGATGTCGTCAGTGACTGAGATGAGGGCGGTTTCAGTGCTGTGGTTGGTTCGGAATCCGGTTTGTGAGGGGTCGAGCAGGTTGTTGTCTTCCAGAAAGGTGGTCAGCTGTTTGTTGACGGTCTTCTCTATTACTTTGGCTGGGAAAGGCAGAAGAGAGATGGGGCGGAGGTTTTTCAGGTCGCTCGGGTCAGCCGTAGGTTTCTTTAGTAGGGCATTGACTTCGGCGTGTTTCCAGCATTCGGGGAAGGTAGCAGAAGAAAAAGAAGAGTTGATGACGGTCTGGAAGTGCGGGGCGATGATGTCGTTGGCTTTGTTAAAGATGAAGTGCGGGCAGGGGTCCGAAGGGGCGCCGGAGTGGATAGAGTTCATGATGGATTTGGTTTCTTCCGTGTTGATGTGGGACCAGTTGTTGAGGGTGATGGCCGTGGATGCCGGTTCGGTGGTGTTTGGTTGGGTCTGGTGTCCGAAGCTGTCATGGAGGTCGCTAATCTTGCGATGGAAGAAAGTGGCGAGGGATTCGCACAGATCCTGTGAGGGTGTGACGGCGTTGGCGTTGGCGCTGGGGTTGGAGAACTCCTTGACGATGCTGAAGAGTTCTCTGCTGTTGTGTCTGTTTTTGTCCAGTCTGTCGGTGAAAAAGTTCCTTTTGGCAGCGCAGATCAGGTGGTGGTGTTCGCGGGTAGCGTTCTTGAGGGCGGACATGTTGTCAGCGGTGCGGTCCTTGCGCCAGGCTTTCTTAAGGGCGCAACAAGTTTTCTTTGATTCTTTGAGGGTGTCAGAGAACCAGAGAGGTTTTTTGGTGTTGGTCTGTCGATGCGTGCGTTTGAGGGGAGCAAGGATGTCTGCGCAGTTGGAGATCCAGTTTGTGAGGTTGAGGGCTGCGTCGTTGGGGTCGGTGGTGAGGGTGGGTTGGTTGGCGGCGAGTGCGGAGAAGAGTTGCTCTTCGGGGATCTTGTTCCACTGTCGACGAGGGATGGGTTGGGTGCGGAGGTGGCGGGTCTCGCATCGGAATGTGAAGTGGACGCAGCTGTGGTCGGTCCAGTGTAGGGCGGAGGCGTGGCTGAAGAAGACGTGTTTGCTGGCGGAGAAGATGGGGTCAAGCGTGTGTCCGGCGATGTGGGTGGAGGTGTTCACCAGTTGTTTGAGGCCGAGGTTGGCGAGGTTGTCGAGCAGGGTGGTGGTGTTGGGGTCGTTGTTTTGTTCCAGATGGAAGTTGAGGTCACCTAGGAGGATGTAGTCCGGCAAGGCGAGGGCGTGCGGGGAGATGAAGTCGGCGATGGCGTTGCTGAAAGGGGCGCGTGGCCCGGGAGGACGGTAGATGAGGGATCCTCTGAGGGTGGTCCTCGGATCGGTGCGAATCTGAAAATGCAGGTGTTCAGCGGCGAGAGGGGTGTCTTCGGTGGAGGTGGTGACGCTGATGGAGTCTTTGAAGACGATGGCGATACCTCCTCCTACCTGGTTGGTGCGGTCTTTTCTGGAGATCTTGTAGCCTTCGGGGATGGCAGTGGCGATGTCAGGGGCCGAGGAGGCGTTCATCCAGGTCTCCGTGATGAAGGCGACGTCCGGTGCTATGGAGTCCAGGAGGTCCCAGAGTTCAACGGCGTGTTTGTGGACGGAGCGAGCATTGACTAGGATGCACTTGAGGTGGTTGATGGCGCGTGGGCTGGTGGTCATGGTTGTTGCGTGGTGGAAGGTGCGTTTCCAGGAGTTGCAGGCGAAGGGTCCATGGGTGCGTTTGGGGTGAGCTTGGAAGCAAGTGTTGGAGCGTCCCGGGTTGAGGGCGTGGAGGGTGGTGGGGTCGTAGCGGGTCAGCGGGGCTTGGGAGAGCTGGGGACCAGGGGTCGTGGCGCTGGGCGCGGGACAGGCGCGGACGGGCGCAGACGGGCTTGCCTCTGGCGCGCCAGCGGCGCGCCCGCTGCGCAGTCGCACAGCGGCCGCCATATGAGGTAGGAGGGGGGGAGGGGTCAGGTGGGGGCGAATGGGAGCTGGGGGGCGGGGGCGTGCAGGAGGTCGCGGCGGGAAAGCGCGAGGGAGGGAGGGGACAGGTAGAGTGAGAAGAGCTGGGGGAGGGGGGTTTAAGGGTGGAGGGGGGTGAGTGTTAGGAGGTTTAGGAGATAAGGGAGAAAGATAGGAGTAGGGTTGAGAAGATAGGGGAGGGGGGGTTGTAGAGGTGGGTGAGGGTGAGAGGTAGAGTGAGAGGATAGGAAGATAGGTAATAGAGGGGGTGGGGGGGAGAGATAGAGAAATAGATAGGGAAAATAGATAGGGAAATCGATAGATAGGGAAATAGATAGAGAGATAGGAAGATAGGAGGAGGTGGAGAGTGAGGGAGTTAGATAGTGGGATAGAGAGATAGAGAGATAGGTAGATAGGAGGAGTGGGGGAGGTAGATAGTGAACGGGTTAGATAGGGGAGATAGAGAGGGGGGTGCGAGTGGGGGAGGGGGATGAGGCAGGAGCAGGAGGGCCGGCGCGGGGAGAAGAGGACGGAGGAGGCAGAAGAGCCGAAGTCAGAAGACAAGAACAGAAGACAAGAAGAACAGAAGACAAGAAGACAAGAAGAACAGAAGAACAGAAGAGAAGAAGACAAGAAGAACAGAAGAACAGAAGACCGGAAGGAGAGAAGAAAGGAAGATCAGAAGACCGGAAGGAGAGAAGAAAGGAAGACCCGAAGAACACAGAAGAACACAGAAGAACACAGACGAAGATACAGAAGAAGATACAGAAAACGAAGAACAGAGGGCAGAAGACCACAGAAGAAGATGAGGAAGAAGAGAAGTAGAGTGAAGACGGGGGAAAGAAGAGTACAGAAGAAGATTACAGATGAGGAGCGAGGAGGAAGAACAGAAGAACAGAGAAGAAGAAAAGAAGAAAAGAAGCAGGAGCAGGAGAGAGGGTGAGTAGCGCAGGGCAGAGCGAGGGGCTGGGAGGTGGGGGGTACTTACTGTGAGGTGGGTCTCAGGAACTCAGGAACCTGGAGGAGCTGCAGCGGCAGGGGGAGCGACCTACCCTTGGGTCAAGGGTCGCTACCACTGTCACGCAGCGGCCGCCATATGAGGTAGGAGGGGGGGGAGGGGTCAGGTGGGGGCGAATGGGAGCTGGGGGGCGGGGGCGTGCAGGAGGTCGCGGCGAGAAAGCGCGAGGGAGGGGGGGACAGGTAGAGTGAGAAGAGCTGGGGGAGGGGGGTTTAAGGGTGGAGGGGGGTGAGTGTTAGGAGGTTTAGGAGATAAGGGAGAAAGATAGGAGTAGGGTTGAGAAGATAGGGGAGGGGGGGTTGTAGAGGTGGGTGAGGGTGAGAGGTAGAGTGAGAGGATAGGAAGATAGGTAATAGAGGGGGTGAGGGAGGGGGGGAGAGATAGAGAAATAGATAGGGAAATCGATAGATAGGGAAATAGATAGAGAGATAGGAAGATAGGAGGAGGTGGAGAGTGAGGGAGTTAGATAGTGGGATAGAGAGATAGAGAGATAGGTAGATAGGAGGAGTGGGGGAGGTAGATAGTGAACGGGTTCGATAGGGGAGATAGAGAGGGGGATGCGAGTGGGGGAGGGGGATGAGGCAGGAGCAGGAGGGCCGGCGCGGGGAGAAGAGGACGGAGGAGGCAGAAGAGCCGAAGTCAGAAGACAAGAAGAACAGAAGACAAGAAGAACAGAAGACAAGAAGACAAGAAGAACAGAAGAACAGAAGACAAGAAGACAAGAAGAACAGAAGAACAGAAGACCGGAAGGAGAGAAGAAAGGAAGATCAGAAGACCGGAAGGAGAGAAGAAAGGAAGACCGGAAGAACACAGAAGAACACAGAAGAACACAGAAGAAGATACAGAAGAAGATACAGAAAACGAAGAACAGAGGGCAGAAGACCACAGAGAAGATGAGGAAGAAGAGAAGTAGAGTGAAGACGGGGAAAGAAGAGTACAGAAGAAGATTACAGACGAGGAGTGAGGAGGAAGAACAGAAGAACAGAGAAGAAGAAAAGAAGCAGGAGAGAGGGTGAGTAGCGCAGGGCAGAGCGAGGGGCTGGGAGGTGGGGGGTACTTACTGTGAGGTGGGTCTCAGGAACTCAGGAACCTGGAGGAGCTGCAGCGGCAGGGGGAGCGACCTACCCTTGGGTCAAGGGTCGCTACCACTGTCGCGCAGCGGCCGCCATATGAGGTAGGAGGGGTCAGGTGGGGGCGAATGGGAGCTGGGGGGCGGGGGCGTGCAGGAGGTCGCGGCGGGAAAGCGCGAGGGAGGGGGGGACAGGTAGAGTGAGAAGAGCTGGGGGAGGGGAGTTTAAGGGTGGAGGGGGGTGAGTGTTAGGAGGTTTAGGAGATAAGGGAGAAAGATAGGAGTAGGGTTGAGAAGATAGGGGAGGGGGGGTTGTAGAGGTGGGTGAGGGTGAGAGGTAGAGTGAGAGGATAGGAAGATAGGTAATAGAGGGGGTGAGGGAGGGGGGAGAGATAGAGAAATAGATAGGGAAAATAGATAGGGAAATCGATAGATAGGGAAATAGATAGAGAGATAGGAAGATAGGAGGAGGTGGAGAGTGAGAGAGTTAGATAGTGGGATAGAGAGATAGAGAGATAGGTAGATAGGAGGAGTGGGGGAGGTAGATAGTGAACGGGTTAGATAGGGGAGATAGAGAGGGGGATGTGAGTGGGGGAGGGGGATGAGGCAGGAGCAGGAGGGCCGGCGCGGGGAGAAGAGGACGGGGGAGGCAGAAGAGCCGAAGTCAGAAGACAAGAAGAACAGAAGACAAGAAGACAAGAAGAACAGAAGAACAGAAGACAAGAAGACAAGAAGAACAGAAGAACAGAAGAACAGAAGACCGGAAGGAGAGAAGAAAGGAAGATCAGAAGACCGGAAGGAGAGAAGAAAGGAAGACCGGAAGAACACAGAAGAACACAGAAGAACACAGAAGAAGATACAGAAGAAGATACAGAAAACGAAGAACAGAGGGCAGAAGACCTCAGAAGAAGATGAGGAAGAAGAGAAGTAGAGTGAAGACGGGGGAAAGAAGAGTACAGAAGAAGATTACAGACGAGGAGCGAGGAGGAAGAACAGAAGAACAGAGAAGAAGAAAAGAAGAAAAGAAGCAGGAGCAGGAGAGAGGGTGAGTAGCGCAGGGCAGAGCGAGGGGCTGGGAGGTGGGGGGTACTTACTGTGAGGTGGGTCTCAGGAACTCAGGAACCTGGAGGAGCTGCAGCGGCAGGGGGAGCGACCTACCCTTGGGTCAAGGGTCGCTACCACTGTCGCGCAGCGGCCGCCATATGAGGTAGGAGGGGGGGGAGGGGTCAGGTGGGGGCGAATGGGAGCTGGGGGGCGGGGGCATGCAGGAGGTCGCGGCGGGAAAGCGTGAGGGAGGGGGGGACAGGTAGAGTGAGAAGAGCTGGGGGAGGGGGGCTTAAGGGTGGAGGGGGTGAGTGTTAGGAGGTTTAGGAGATAAGGGAGAAAGATAGGAGTAGGGTTGAGAAGATAGGGGAGGGGGGGTTGTAGAGGTGGGTGAGGGTGAGAGGTAGAGTGAGAGGATAGGAAGATAGGTAATAAAGGGGGTGAGGTGGGGGAGAGATAGAGAAATAGATAGGGAAAATAGATAGGGAAATCGATAGATAGGGAAATAGATAGAGAGATAGGAAGATAGGAGGAGGTGGAGAGTGAGGGAGTTAGATAGTGGGATAGAGAGATAGAGAGATAGGTAGATAGGAGGAGTGGGGGAGGTAGATAGTGACCGGGTTAGATAGGGGAGATAGAGAGGGGGATGCGAGTGGGGGAGGGGGATGAGGCAGAAGGGCCGGCGCGGGGAGAAGAGGACGGAGGAGGCAGAAGAGCCGAAGTCAGAAGACAAGAAGAACAGAAGACAAGAAGAACAGAAGACAAGAAGAACAGAAGAACAGAAGACAAGAAGACAAGAAGAACAGAAGAACAGAAGACCGGAAGGAGAGAAGAAAGGAAGATCAGAAGACCGGAAGGAGAGAAGAAAGGAAGACCGGAAGAACACCGAAGAACACAGAAGAACACAGAAGAAGATAAAGAAGAAGATACCGAAGAAGATACAGAAAACGAATAACAGAGGGCAGAAGACCACAGAAGAAGATGAGGAAGAAGAGAAGTAGAGTGAAGACGGGGGAAAGAAGAGTACAGAAGCAGATTACAGACGAGGAGCGAGGAGGAAGAACAGAAGAACAGAGAAGAAGAAAAGAAGAAAAGAAGCAGGAGCAGGAGAGAGGGTGAGTAGCGCAGGGCAGAGCGAGGGGCTAGGAGGTGGGGGGTACTTACTGTGAGGTGGGTCTCAGGAACTCAGGAACCTGGAGGAGCTGCAGCGGCAGGGGGAGCGACCTACCCTTGGGTGATGCAAAGTCTTGTACCCCACCGCTGATCCACCAATGTAGGAAGTTGGCTCTGTATGTACTATTTCAAAGTAAGAAATAGCATGCACAGAGTCCAAGGGTTCCCCTCAGAGGTAAGATAGTGGCAAAAAGAGATAATTCTAATGGTCTATTTTGTGGTAGTGTGGTTTAGCAGTAGGCTTATCAGAGGGTAGTGTTAAGCATTTGTTGTACACACACAGTCAATAAATGAGGAACACACACTCAAAGACAATTCCAGGCCAATAGGTTTTTATATAGAAAAATATATTTTCTTAGTTTATTATTTTAAGAACCACAGGTTCAAGATTTACAAACAATACTTTAAATGAAAGGTATTTCACTCTGGTATCTTAGGAACTTTGAATCATCACAATAGCATGTACAGTTTTGGCAAAAATGGCAATAAGCTATTTTGAAATTGGACACTGCAAAATTCAACAGTTCCTGGGGGAGGTAAGTATTTGTTAGTTTTTCAGGTAAGTAAAGCACTTACAGGGTTCAAATTTGGGTCCAAGGTAGCCCACCGTTGGGGGTTCAGGGCAACCCCAAAGTTACCACACCAGCAGCTCAGGGCCGGTCAGGTGCAGAGGTCAAAGTGGTGCCCAAAACGCATAGGCTTCAATGGCGAAGGGGGTGCCCCGGTTACGGTCTGCCAGCAGATAAGCACCCGTGACTTCGGAGGGCAGACCAGGGGGGTTTTGTAGGGCACCGGGGGGAACACAAGTCAGCACAACAAGTACACCCTCAGCGGCACAGGGGCGGCCGGGTGCAGAGTGCAAACAGGCGTCGGGTTTGCAATAGATTTCAATGGGAGACCCAGGGGTCTCTTCAGCGATGCATGCAGGCAAGGGGGGGAATCCTCGGGGTAGCCACCACCTGGGCTAGGGAGAGGGCCACCTGGGGGTCGCTCCTGCACTGGAGGTCGGATCCTTCAGGTCCTTTGGGCTGCAGGTGCAGTGTGTTTCCCAGGTGTCGGGTTCTTTGAAGCAGGCAGTCGCGGTCAGGGAGAACCTCTGGATTCCGTCTGCAGGTGTTGCGGTGGTGGCTCAGGGGGGTAAACTCTGCCTACTCATGGGCTCGCAGTAGCCGGGGAGTCCTCCCTGTAATGTTGGTTTTCCGCAGGTCGAGCTGGGGGCGTCTCACGCTTCCAGCGGGAAACGTGTGGTCTTTAAAAGTTGCTTCTTTGTAGCAAATTTGCAGTTTCTTTGGAACAGGGCCGCTGTCCTTGGGAGTTCTTGGTCCTTTTAGAAGCAGGGTAGTCCTCTGAGGCTTCCGAGGTCGCTGGACCCTGGAGGACGCGTTGCTGTTGCAGTTTTTCTTAAAGTGGGGAGACAGGCCGGTAGGGCTGGGGCCAAAGCAGTTGGTGTCTCCGTCTTCTCTGCAGGGCTTCAGGTCAGCAGTCCTTCTTCGTCTTCAGGTTGCAGGAATCTGATTTCCTAGCTTCTGGGGTGCCCCTAAATACTGAATTTAGGTGTGTGTTTAGGTCTGGGAGGGCAGTAGCCAATGGCTACCCGTCCTTGAGGGTGGCTACACCCTCTTTGTGCCTCCTCCCACAGGGGAGGGGGGCACATCCCTATCCCTATTTGGGGAATTCTCCAAAACCAGGATGGAGGACTTCTAAAGGCAGGGGTCACCTCAGCTCAGTACACCTTAGGGGCTGTCCTAACTGGTGGGTGACTCCTCCTTGTTTTTCTCATTATCTCCTCTCGACTTGCCGCCAAAAGTGGGGGCTGTGTCCAGGGGGCGGGCATCTCTACTAGCTGGAGTGCCCTGGGGCATTGTAACACGAAGTCTGAGCCTTTGAGGCTCACTGCTAGGTGTTACAGTTCCTGCAGGGGAGAGGTATAAAGCACCTCCACCCAGAGCAGGCTTTTGTTTCTGTCCTCAGAGCACAAAGGCCCTCACCACATGGGGTCAGAAACTCATCTCTCAGCAGCAGGCTGGCACAGACCAGTCAGTCCTGCACTGAACAATTGGGTAAAATACAGGGGGCATCTCTAAGATGCCCTCTGTGTGCATTTTTTAATAAATTCAACACTGGCATCAGTGTGGGTTTATTATTCTGAGAAGTTTGATACCAAACTTCCCAGTATTCAGTGTCGCCATTATGGAGCTGTGGAGTTCGTTTTTGACAAACACCCAGACCATTTACTTAATATGGCCACACTGTACTTACAATGTCTAAGAATAGACTTAGACACTGTAGGGGCATATTGCTCATGCAGCTATGCCCTCACCTGTGGTATAGTGCACCCTGCCTTAGGGCTGTAAGGCCTGCTAGAGGGGTGAGTTACCTATGCCACAGGCAGCATTTTGTGTGCATGGCATCCTGAGGGGGATGCTATGTCGACTTTGCCTTTTTCTCCCCACCAACACACACAATCTGCAATGGCAGTGTGCATGTGTTAGGTGAGGGGTCCTTTAGGGTGGCACAACATATGCTGCAGCCCTTAGGGACCTTCTCTGGTCACAGGGCCCTTGGTACTACTGGTACCTTTTACAAGGGACTTATCTGTGTGCCAGGGGTGTGCCAATTGTGGAAACAATGGTACATTTTAGGTGAAAGAACACTGGTGCTGGGGCCTGGTTAGCAGGGTCCCAGCACACTTCTCAGTCAAGTCAGCATCAGTATCAGGCAAAAAGTGTGGGGGGGGGGGTAACTGCAACAAGGAGCCATTTCCTTACAGTTTTCTCATGTTATATTGTACCATATATGCTCTTAAGCAATGATGTTGCATTTGGCTTTGAATAATTGTACTTCCACTACTCTGTAGACTTGTTTATTCTTATGGTCTACAACCTTGACTAATGTGAGATAACAGGTTTTTCAGCTACTTCATGATTCGTGTTTTCGCATGGTTTAATTTTGTGTGCTTTTCATAGGATCGGAGGCAGCAGCCACTTGATTAACTGGATGTCCCTTCGCAGTGAAGTCGAGGGAGAGTGCCATGACTGTGGGCGTTTATACTGTTAGCACTATTGGAGTCTCATTGGACTATTGCTACTATGACAACGGACTCATGGGACTTGTGGTTTCAGATGTGTTTTTTGTTGAACTTTGAACCTGCTGTATAATAAAAAGTGAAGAAAGAACTGCATAATCCTTGCCTCCGGTCCTGACATAGAATCATGAGCCACACTTGATTCAATGAGCGCTCCAACACACGCCGAAGAGAGCTCCAGCAGCCGCAATCAGATGAGTGCTCCAACACGCGTGGGGACAGCGCATGCAGCTGCACAGGCCAATTGGAGCACAAGCTGGCAAACGCTCCAGAAGCGCAGGTTGAGTGGCAAAAATTAAACAATGTTGAACACTGTAAAAATAAACCATGGTGAATTATTGCTGATTCTTCACATACATAAACAACTTGTCCAATTACAAACCTATCTTCTTCTCACTTGCATATTTTGATTAAGTAGTCTCCAGCCTGGCGGTCGTTACCGCCGTGGCAGACGGTGTGGGACATTGCCAGTGTGGCATATGCCAAACCGGCAATATCATAATGGGGTGGTAATGACCGCCGGCCTATTTGCGGTCCTTCTGCTGTATTTGCACCGTCCGCCAGGATTGTTATGAGAGCCTATGTCTCTTTCTATTTACATCCCTCTCTTGACAAGGTTACCAGGAATAAACTCAAATCTGAGTGTCCCCGTCCCTCTTTACCCAACAGTGTTACGGCTACCCCTGTTATTGATCTAAATATGCTCATGTGTTTTACAAAATTTGGAAAAGACCCTAAGAAAGGTGTGGATAGAGTCTGGTCAGGTTGCCAGGATAAGGTTTTGGATTTGGTGGGTCCTCTCACCAGGATTTTGATTTACCTGAGGATGCCAAAATGAATCAGTCTCCAATTTACCCTGTGGTTCATTCCAATTGGGTGCAACGCTCTATTTGTATGCTTGGGAATGCCAATACCCAATTATCCATTGAAAGGAGAAATAGTCTCCTTCTAAAGATCGATCCCAAACTGGCGTCTTTGGCCTCCAAAGATGAAGGCCCTTCGGCTGAAGGTTTGTTGTTTGGAGACTCCTTCATTAAGGAACTAGGCAAGTACGTGTCCACCTTTGCCACCCTGGACAAAGCTCATCTGTCTATCAAAAATATTTTTTCGTCACTGGTTTTTGCTAGGGCTGGCAAAGGCAGGAGTCACTTTGCCGGCCGCTCTCTTAGAGGTCAATACCCAAATTGAGACTCCTACAACCAGCAGAACCAGCTTGATACCTACACAGGATACAACATCTTCTGTGGTAAGATCACCGTCGCCCCACCTTTGTCTGCCGGTTAAATCACAATGGAGGGATCCGATGTCAAACGTTTCAAGGCTGTTAATTCCTCTGAGCTTATATTATGAAACAAATTGTTTGGTATCTCCAGTAGGCCATCAATTTTTCGAGATACTGATTTCTCGAAGGCTAAGATCTCTGGTGGCATCTGCCCTGTCGTGGGACAGAATGTGAACTTAGGGCGTAGTCCTGCATTTTTATCTGATTTGTCGGTGCTTCTTTCCAAGAAGAATGTTTTAAGTTGGATTTTCAAAAAAAGTCTGCAAGTTCAGTTTTGGTTTTGAACAAGTCTTCTTTAGGGGTTGGGACAAAGTTCAAACCGTTATTCAGGGCTTTTGCTCAATAGTGTCAATGTTTCTATTGCTCAGGTTTATAATGCTGTTGTTTCTATTTATCATGTTTGCAGTTGCTACATCTTGCTCGTGCCTGGGACATTCTCTCGCAGTATCTCGGTCTCTGGATGTTCCTCTCTTGGTCTCCAATTCACCCCTTTCTTTTTTCCTTTTCCTCTCTCTTGGCCTCTGTCTAAAAAAGGGGGTCGAGGTTCAGGAAACGAGCATTGCGCTGGATGTTGGTAATGAGGGCCTTAGACCTTGACTTCTGAGAAAGGCCACTACTGGTTTGAGAATCTTAGTGAAACACCAAGGGTCTGAAGAGAGACCGAAAGGAAGAGTTTTGAAATGAAAAAAGGACTGTCCCCATTGAAATTAAATAAACCTCTTGTAGAAAGGATGAACAGGAACCGTCAAGTAAGTGTCTAACCAATCATCTTGAAGAAGTAGATCTCAGAGATTAAGAATGGTTTACATTTTGAAATGATAGTAAACCACAAAGTTGTTGAACAGTTTTAGAGATTGATGATTGGAGAATGTCTTTTTGAGAAATAGGTAAATGGTGCTGAGGAAACCTGATGGGTCGAAAGTAGTTTTTTCTATTGCCTGCTTTGAAAGAACGGATTTTACTTCCTCTTGCACAAGTAAAAACTGTTCCTGTGAGAAACGTAGAGGTTGGGGTAAATGATTCTGTGTTGGAATCTGATATAGCTCTATGTTATAAACCTGAAGAGTCTGAATCACCCAAGGATCTGACGTCAGAGATAACCACGCATCTAGACAGTATGCCAACCTGCCTCCTAGGGGAGGAAGGCCAAAAGTGGAAGTTCTTACATGATAATGTATCACCTTTGGCTCTGTATCCCCTGTTCCGGAATCCACTGGAACAGCAGGGGTAGAAATGGGGCATATACTCCTAATAATACTCTTGTTGGGAGCCTTCATTGTAGGAGCCTCTGTTGAGGGATTGACCCCTTGAGGAATAACGACCGGCAAAACGACCCCCTACATTTCATGGCCCTGCCATAAACCAGAGAAGAGAAGATCTCTTTCATAGAAACTGGGCTTTATCTATGGTCCTAAAAGTGGAGACATATTTGCCCATTTCTTATATAAAGAAATCTCCAAACAAAAGGCCATCAGCCTGAGTGCCCTCCTCTTTAGTTGCCAGGCTACTCAGTTTCGGGTCCATTTTAATAAAAGGTTCTTAGGCATTTCTTGTGAAATGTAGGCATTTGTATTGCCCAACATACATATTGCATGTGGTGCCCGACTACAAAGGGTATCATGGTCTACTTGTTCCCCTTCCATCTTTGCCTCCTCGGCCAAATCCAGGATCCTGGTCAATGGGCCCACCAGGTAAAAAAAAACTGTCCTGCCAGTTAGACCAGGCTCTAGGAACTCCTTTTCTTGGGTCTTCCCCAAATGTACTAAATATTAATAACATGTTTGAGCCAATAATGGGGTATCAGTCACCTTATTAGGATGGGACGTATGAGGACATTCTGATTTTAATTTATTCCTGGAGGACTTATCCAGTGGAGTGTCTTAAATAAAAAGAAACATAATTTGACACATGATCAGAAGGAAACCATTCCGAGAAATGTGTGTGGTAGATTAACGTGGGGTCAAACATAGGTTCCCCTAAATGATCTATAAGCTCATTGGACACTGAATGAGACATACCATCTGAAGGAGAAATTTTACACCTCTTCTCTGGAGGCCCAATATCAGAGATATCATCCTTCACATAAAAAATTGCCTTGTCATCATCTTAGACCCTATCATTATTACTATCAGTGTCCTGTAAATTAATAATGTTAAGGCGGGAGGAAGGGAGCCCCAAAAATTCAACTTCTTGGGTGCGAGGACCAAATTTATTAGAAACACCTTTTGAAGGCACGCTCTGAGGTGCTGCAAGTTTCTTTCCTTTCTTAGAAAGAATTTCATTAGGGCCATGTAACATTTTGGAAGTAGAAGCCTCCAAATTTTTTGAAACATGTCAAAGAAACTACTTGTTGTACAGAATCCTTATTGAAGGATTTCAGATTTTCATTCGTGTTGTGTGCCTCTCCATCTTTAGACATTGTAAATAAATGGGGAAAAAAGAAAATTCTGTGAAAAAGTTACTCAAACTATAAATAACGGAGCAAACTAAGTAACAACCCTTTAGAAAACTAAGCCCCAGGGATTAGTTTAACCAAACAAGGGAAATGAAGGGTTAAACTATCTAGAGTTTGTTGGGGAGGGCCTGAAGAAGGTAGAGGCGTGTCAATGGTGAGGATGAAATGGAAAGCCTCACAATGCAGACAATGCCGTTAAAATGGAGCAAACGCTCTGAAGCTAAAAGCTTGAGGAAACCCCAGAGACAAAGCAGGCTGATAGGCAGACACAAGCTCCAAAGCTACTGAGCTAATAAAGGGATTCCCCATGTGATGCAGAGTGGCCTTTCTCACTGAGGAATGGAGCACATATGCCACCATAGACAAACATTCCAAATGAGCGCCGGAACATGCAAGACACAAACAGTATGTCTTTTCGCAATAATAAACCAAGCAATATGAAAATATTATTACAAATACAATGGTAATGAACAATTATATATAAATTTGCGAGCAGGATGCTTATCTTGACTGCGAGCAACATGATATGAGGGCTTGTTGCTCTCAGTCGATAGTTATTGTTGTACTTGACATACTATTGGTTTTTCTATTCTGATATAATGTAGTAGTTTCTTTCCCAGGGTTTTCTGGGTAATGATGTTTTTTTCATTTGCCTGCTGTGTTAATTGAAGCAAGAAAAGATAGTATAATATGAGCCTTCGGTCTTGTAATAAAATCACAGCCTCAGCATAGCCAACACTGCTTAAGTATAATATAACTATGACGTTAGAACTGACTGAGGATCATGTGACGCAGTAAAAAAGCAGAGTGAGGTGCTATGGGTAAGGAACGATGGACACCTTGTGGGAGGTGCAAGGCTCCTTCGCCTCACTAGAGGTCAGGCTCCTCAGGAGCAAACAAGCAGCGCATCATCTGCATACCCACAATCCTGTGCACACAAAACATTACACAGTACTCCCCCTTCTTACTGGAGAGCAGGCTGCCATCAAATTGCTGATTTCTACCAATTTGCATACCCAGACACCATCACAAATCCACAAATACTTCCGGTTCATTGTTATGGGTGAAACATACATTGATTTAGCAGTAACACTTGCAAGTATGGTTATGTATATATGTATATGAATGAGACTATGGGCCTGATTTTGAGTTTGGCGGCCGGAAAATTCAGTCCGCCAAACTCCCGACAGGGTGGCTGTGCAAAGGAGCCACACTTAAAAGAAACACACTTTAAATACACTGTTAAAACAGTTCAGCAAGGAGAGAGCAAAAGCACATTCACTTCCATGGAGTAATAAAATCAAACGAAACCAGTTCTGGCCTATGACTTTCTGGACTTCACTAGTCTGATAACTGTAATTTAAAGCGTGGGCCTGCCAGAAGGAGCCACCTACATCAGGGATCAGCTTTGACCCAGGTAATGAACAGTTGGTTTTTGGGATCAGCAATCCTGACTCTGTTCTGTAGCCATTTTAAGTATAGCTCCATGCACGTTAGTTTAACATACTAGGCTGCTGTGCACTTATTTTATTCAGCTTCGCACTGTTATTTTACAATAACCAGTTTTTACGGTCTTGTTTTAATTTCTTCTATCACATTGTTTAGCTTAGTTCAGCACTGTGTTCTCAAATAATGCATTCTTGATCGCTCTGTGCTTCAGTCAAGGCTACAGTCTGGTACATTGCCGGTAAACATGGTAGAAGTTTAGGCCCGTATTTATACTTTTTGACGCTAAACTGCGCTAACGCAGTTTAGCGTCAAAAAGTTTTGCGCCGGCTAACGCCATTCTGAAGCACCATGCGGGCGCCGTATTTATTGAATGGCGTTAGCCGGCGCTAACAGACCGGTGCTGCCTGGTGTGCGTGGAAAAAAACCACGTACACCAGGCATCGCCGGCGTTGGGGAAAATGGCGTTAGGGCGTCTTAAAATGGTGCAAGTCAGGTTGACGCCAAAAAATCGCCTCCACCCGATTTGCGCCATTTTTAACGACGCCCAGACGCCATTTACATGACTCCTGTCTTAGTAAAGACAGGAGTCATGCCCCCTTGCCCAATGGCCATGCCCAGGGGACTTATGTCCCCTGGGCATGGTCATTGGGCATTGAGGCATGTAGGGGGGCACAAAGCAGGCCCCCCTATGCCAAAAAAAAATATAAAAAAAATAAAAAATTATACTTATCTGAACTTACCTGAATGTCCCTGGGATGGGTCCCTCCATCCTTGGGTGTCCTCCTGGGGTGGGCAAGGGTGGCAGGGGGGGTCCCTGGGGGCATGGGAGGGCAGCTGTGGGCTCATTTTGAGCCCACAGGTCCCTTAACGCCTGCCCTGACCCAGGCGCTAAAATCCGGCGCAAATGCGGGGTTTTTTGCCCCGCCCACTCCCGGGCGTGATTTTTGCCCGGGAGTATAAATACGACGCATTTGCGTCGCAGTAATTTTTTTAGACGGGAACGCCTACCTTGCATCTCATTAACGCAAGGAAGGCGTTCACGCAAAAAAATGACGCTCTTTCCTCATACTTTGGCGCTAGACGCGTCTAATGCCAAAGTATAAATATGGCGTTAGTTTTGCGCCGAATTTGCGTCGAAAAAAACGACGCAAATTCGGCGCAAACGGAGTATAAATATGCCCCTTAGTCTCCAGCATTCGTAGTAAATACACATCCTTATGTAGGGACATTTTCTTAGAACATCTGCGTGTTAGTTATAAAAACACTTTCTAGTCCTAGTATACGTCAAGAGGGAGATTCCAGCCAGGGAACCACAATTGTATGCTGAATGCCCCGTTGCAGATTCTGATGCAGATTACAGGCCTTTGCTCAGGTATGAGGGTTGATGTCCTCCCGGGGGAACGTGAAGGGCAGGCTTAGAGCTTAACATGCTGTGCTTAGAGAGAAAAATAATCTAGCGGCACTATGATAGCCTTATTCTTGTGCTTCACTCTCATCATTACTATTTTAATGTTACTGTGTTGTGTAGTTCTGGTTATTGCAGCTCATACTTTGCTATCCAAAATGCAGTCATTTTATTAAACCAATCTTTAAAACTTACACTGCCTTTATTGTCATTTATATACTGTATGAGATTGTACTGTGTATGAGACAACCGGTTGTGACCTGAGTGACCACGACTTCTCTGAGAAGTACAGAAATTTCATGCGCTCGGCTGCCCAATCTTCTCTACCATTCGGGAGAGATGGGGCACTGCTAGTTAGCCAGTGCAAAGCCCGGATTTGGAGTGGCAAGTGTCATCCACTGTGGGTCAGACTTAGTCCCCTACATCGTGGACTATCTTGCTGCTCAAAATCCAGTAGTCTCATTAAGATAATGAGAGCCTACGCGACAACTCTAAAACAAGCTTTCAGAGTAATTGTAGCATATTTCACACTCTTCAGTGCAATCTGAGAACACAAGAAGAATGTGCAAACCAAAGGCGCCAACCAAGAAAGCACAGTCAAAGCACCACAGGGTGCCATGCAGCCCCACCACGTGACCAGTTGCCTGAGCACATCTTTACACGTAATGCAATTAATTGCATGCCACAAACCGGCAGGTCTCTGTGAGACAGAATAATAGGTTTAATTATTGCCCACTTTACACACTGTATCTACCCCAGATGGATGGATGGCAAGATAGTTTATTCTCCACTCTGACCTCAAAAGCGTTTGGTATAGTGTGCTTGGGCAGAGGGAGCGGGCAGCGCTCCGGAGCTGGCACAGAGGAATGGGTGAAGCATGCACGTCTTAAGAGGGATGACGCAGGAGCGCTGAAATGCCCATTGGGGGCACACTACACTACATATTGTAGTTGTAATTGTATTTATATAGCGCTTACTACCCCTGATGAGGCAAAGGTGAGATAAATGAAGGTGAATTTAGTAGGGTTGTTTGGGAGATCATAGTAGTAAATTGAGGTGTGGGATGAGCCAGGAGCGGTAAAGGAGGGAAGAGCTTAGGCAGGGTTATTTTGGTGATCAAAGTATTAGAATTGATTTGGGATGAGTCATAGGTAAGATAACATTTGCTAGAAAGAAAGCAGGGATTCATAAGTATCTAGTATAACAACTTATCTAGGAGCTATGCAATGACCTATGAACATGTTAAGCACAGAATAATATACACATATATATGTATGTACACAAACACATATACATATACACACATACACACACAAATATACATTTAACCGTGAGTAAATATACATTTGTTAAACAGGCTTAAAGAGTATTTGTATAATTTAAGATTATGAAATATTAACTATACATATTTCTTAAAGAACTATACATACCTAAAATATACACATAATAAGATTATAAATATTTATCAACACAGGCATATGCAGTCCATTGCTGTCTGGATATGGTGGTTATGAAAAAAAGAGCCAACTCTTGAGAAGTTTTCTGAAGACAAGACAGTTATCCATGGATCTTGTATTTGGGGGTAATGAAATCCATAGTTTGGCTGCTTGAACAGATAAGGATGGACCACCTATTGTCTTTTTCTTGTATGGTGGTGTTTTAAGGCGGGGTGCCAATCTTGAGCAGAGGTTTCTTTGTTGAATGTATTTGGTTATTTAGTTTCTGATTAAAAGTGTACTGTTCCATATATAGCTTTGTGGATGATGCAAAGCAGCTGGAAGGTGGATCTTCTGGCAACCGGTAACCAGTGTAGTGCTCTCATGGCAGGGGAGATGTGGGAGTGTGGCTTTACATGTAATTGTAGCCTGGCAGCTGAGTTCTGAATATGTTGTAGTTTTTTCATAATAGATAGAGATGATCCATGGTAGAGGCCATTGGCATAATCCAGTTTAGATAGTACATGAGAGGTAGTAGCTTGCACCTTGTGTGGAAATCCGAGGTGGAGGAAGATGTGTTGCAGAGTCTTCAAGGTGATGAAGCTTGATCATGCTAATTTGTCCACTTGGGCATTCATTGTTAACTTGGAGTCCATGGTAATTAAAAGGTTTTTAACTTCTTTGGATACTTGAGGAGGTGGCCCCACATCGTCAGGCCAGGCGCATAGTAGGTTATAATTCTTCCAATCACCACATGTGAGTATTTCCGCTTTGGAAGCATTCAGTTTGAGATGGCTCCAAGTCATCCACTGATCAACGGCTCTGAGGCAACTGAAGATTTGTGAGTTTTCAATGTTTTTGGGGCTTTCCAATTTAAGTAGTATTTGTGTGTCATCTGCATAGTTGTAGCATGTTAGTTGAAAATCATTGATCATTAATCAATTCTGGTAATGACATCATGTAGATGTTGAAAAGCATAGGTGAGATGATTGATCCTTGGGGGACCTCTGATTTTTTTAAGTAGGGTTTGGACGGGAAGGGGGGAGAATAGATAATATTAGTTCTGTTTTGAAGGTAGGATGTAATCCAGTTGTGAGCAGTCCCTTCTATGCCGGCTTTGTGGAGTCTTTGAATTATGGTGTCATGGTCAACAGTATCAAAGGCAGCTGAGAGGTCCAAGAGAAGTAGTGCAGCAACTCCATTGTTTTTAAGATAATCCCAGATTGCTATGAGTGCCAATTCAGTGCCTTTTCCAGGGCGGAATCCAGTTTGGTAGTCTGAAAGTATGAAGTTCTCTTCAATTAATTGTGACATCTGGGTGAATGCTGCTCTTTCTATCAGTTTGCCCAGGAAAGGTCCATTTGTAATTGGTCTGTAGTTGTTGGGGTCATGCGGGTCTAGGTTTGTTTTCTTCAATAACTGACATATGTATGCCTTTTTCAGGTCTTCAGGAAAAGTTCCTGTAATTAAAGAGCTATTGACGATTGTTCTTACAGATGTAAGCAGAAGTAGATAAAATAATTTTCTTGAAGATGTGTGGTGGACAAGGGTCAGAAGAGCAACCCAAAGGCCTGCTTGTTTTGACCAAATCCAAAAATTCACCTTGTGATATATGTTTGAAGGAGTGCAGAGGCTGCATTGGTTTACTCTTGGAGGGGATTTAAAGAAACGAGTTGGTGCTGATGGTTTTCGTCTGTTTTAAATAAGAGTCCAAGGTGTCTCTCTTGGTTGTGTAATGAATTGCCAGTTTGTTTGTGAAATCTTGAGTAGTGGGATGACTTCCTTCCATGCATTTAGGTTTCTGAAATTTATTGAGAATTTTATACAATTCTTTAGTTGCAAATTCTGCATTTTGAATTCTGTCTGAGTAGTACCTTTTTTAGCATTTTTGATTGATGATTTGTATAATCTGTTAAGTTTGTGTATGTGAAGTTTGTCTTGAATGTTGTTTGTTTTGTGCCAGGTCCGTTGCAGCCTTCTGATTTGTTGCTTTATCTTTTTAGGTTCTGTGTTTCTCCAAGGGGTTGGTTTTCTTTTGTCCTGTTTAGTTTTTCTGAGTGGTATTAGGATATCAAAAGCTTCCTGTAGCCACTCAAAAAGTTTTGGAACAGAATTTATTGTGCCTAGATCTGAGTTGGCTGTTAGTTTTGTTTCTAAGTCTTCAAAATTGAGTTTGCTCCATGGTCGATATATGTATGTATGTAAGGTGCTATGGGATGTGTTGATTTGCAGTGTTTTATGTCGCAAAGGTACCAACTGGTGGCTTGACCATGTGATTGGCGTAACTAGATCAGGGTTTGCAAAAATGACATATAGGATGTGTCCAGCGATGTGTGTGGGATTGTGTACAATCTGATGTAGGTTCAATGTGACTAGGCCAGTGGTAATAGCTTTTGGATGGGGCATATTGAGTTTGTCAAACCAGGGAGAAGATTTATGAAAAGTGCGCTGCAGCTAGTGCAGTGCCACTTTTCTTGCGCCCATCAGCGACCACCTAAAGCCACCATTGTGGCGTCATATTTAAAATACGGCGCACCATGGCGGTAGTTAGGGTGACTAGCGTCATAATTTGTTACGCTAGTTCGGCGCTTTGCAGGATTAGCGTACAAAATTATGACTCTAATCCTGCAAAGCACCAAGAGGCCCATTGTGTTCAATGGGAGCCTCTGTTTAATGCCTGCACTTAGCAGGAGTTAAAAAATGCAGATAAAAATTTTGCAAAGGAATCTCATAGATTCATTCCTGCCATTTTACACCCCCCCCAGCGCCGAAACACCCCCCTTGCATTCATTATGCCTGATGCAGGCATAATGTGGTGCAAGGGGTTACAAAGTCGGGCAATGCAAACATTGCGCCACTCTGTAAATATGGTGTGGTGTTTTTGGCCTTGTTGGGCTACATTTGCATTAAAAAAAAATGACGCAAATGTGGCGCTAGGAGGTGCTAGGGGCTCTTAAATATGCCCCCAAATGTTTAGGTCCCCAAGAATGAATAGGTTTGAGTAAAATGTAATAAGGTTTGAGACTGTGTCTAGAAAGGTGTCTGAGAATGTTGAATTGTTAGGTGGAGGTCTGCAAAGGAGGAGAAAGTTAAGGGAGGAAGTTGGTGTGGGGTTGCATCTGGTGACAAGGGACTCACAACCTTGTATGGAAATGTTGGTTTTTTTACTGAGATTTATTACTTGTTTGAATATAGTAAGTAGTCCCCCTCCTAGTTTGCCTTTAAGGGTTTGTGTGATGGTTTGATAGCCTGGAGGAACGGCTTCTTGCAAAACTGGGGCTTTGTCATCTCCCAACCATGATTCTGTAACGAATAGTAAGTCAGGTTGTGTGTTAGTGAGCAGGTCGTAGATGTGGTGCTTGTGTTTTTTAGAGTGATCGAGCATTTATGAGCAGGCAGTTTATAAAATGTGTGTTTGTGGTGGTGTCATTTTGTTTTGGAGAAGGGTGAGCAGTATATTTTGAGCTTGTAGCAGTTGTGTTGATAGTTGTGATAACTGCATGAGGGTCACAATAGTTCTGTTTTTCTAAATAGTGTTCCTTGTCCAGCAGGCTTAGGAGGCATTGTGTTGGGTCTGTGTGTGATGGTGGTGGACTTGGTGGCTGAGAGTGACATGGTGAATGTAGTTTTTTTAGTAGAGTAGCTTTATTGTGTAATAGACAAGGCAATGCAAAGTTGTTAAGAATGGTGTGTTATTTATTTTGTTTGCGTCTGTTTAGTGTGGAAAGAGTATGGTTTAGGGGAGGTGGAGGAGCATGTGGATCTTAATGTAAGGCTCTAAATTGTGCAATGGATGAGAGGCGGGTGAATGAATGTAGCTGTGTTGGGGTGCTTGTGGTAGATGTTTGTGAAGGGTGAGAATGTAGGAGTAAAGATTGCTCAGGATTTGTATTATTTGTATAGTCATGAGGGTGGGAGCCTGTGTGACGGAAAGTATGAAAGTTTGTGTTATTTTTATGTGCTGATGTGTGTGGTTTGTTTTGTTTTTGTGGAATAGTGAGAGGAGATATTGATGTAGTGGTTTTCTGTGAATGATTAGTATGTGAGTTAGTGCTAGTGAGTGATACTAGAATATTACAGGAGGTGTTGATGTGTTTTGGAGAAGAGTGTATGAAGCGTGTAAGAGGGGATAGACGAGAGTAAGGGGTGTTTGTGTTAGTTTTGATCACTGGAAGAGGTAATATGGGTGGTGGAGTGGAATGAAAGGTTTGTATGGTTGTGTGTAATTGGTGAAGAGAGGGGGAGGGTGTTTGTGGATGGTGTGATGGAAGGCTAGCTTTAGGTGTTGTCATGATAAAAGGGGGTCTAGCAGGAGCATATATAGGATAGTGATGTTGGTTTGTATGAACAGGGAGTATATGTCTGGATGGCTGAAAGTAATGTATAATATGGTTTTGTGTTGTGTGGGTGATGACAGGATGTGTTATTGGGAATGGACAGAGTTGTGTTTGGTGCGATAAAAAAGGTGTCTTAATGTAGTTGTGGTAGATAGGTGTGGTATATGGGGCTTTGTGCTGGTTGAAGAGATTTTGCAATCTATATGTGGTCTGTGTGTGGTGCATGAGTTTAGTGCCTTTGCTGATAATGTGTTTAGATGATGGAGGATGTGTAGGAAATACGGTCCATTCTGGTAAATGGAAAATTGGGCCACATTTCTGCCCCTAGGCCTGACCAGTCCCGAACAGGCCCAAACAGGCAATGGCTATTGTCCTCTCCACCCTTAGCCACGATGCCTGGGCTGAGAAGCCCTGAGCCCTAGGCTTAAATACCCCTATTGGCCAATAGAAACCTAGTCCTAACCCTAACCAATCATATTTGTAACCCTAAATCCTAGAGCCAATTGGAGACCTAGCCCTATTAACCAACCGCACCCCTAATCCTGACTGCCAATCACAACACTAACCCTAAAACCTCAGTCCAATAGAAATCCCAGCTCTAGTTCCAATCACAACAATAACCCTAAAACCACAGTCCAATAGGAATCCCAACCCTCGTACCAATCACAACAGTAACCCTAAAACCACGGACCAATAGGAATCCAAGCCCTAGTAGCAATCACAATACAAGCCCTAAAACCTCAGTCCAATAGGAATCCCAGTCCTAGTACCAATCACAGCACTTACCCTAAAACCACAGACCAATAGGAATCCCAACCCTAGTACCAATCACAACAGTAACCCTAAAAGCACGGACCAATAGGAATCCCAACCCTAGGACCAATTACAACACTAACCCTAAAACCACAGTCCAGTAGGAATCACAGCCCTAGTACCAATCACAACACTAACTCTAATCCTTAAGCCAATAGAAATACTAGTCCCAGCAACCAATCACAACAACATATGCAACAACCAAGTTAACTTAAGCCCAAGCCCCTGTGGAAGGGAAGGTGTTCCTCTATTCAGAAGCCCAAGCTCCTGTGGAAGAAAAGGTGCTGCTTTATTCAGAATCTCCTTGGATGCAGACAGGCAGAATCCACACTTCCAAGCTAGCAGAGTCTACTTCCCAGGTAAGAGACAGATTGAAAAGCACTGAGATACTGCTTGTTGTGCACTCAGATATTTGGCTTTCTCAAGGAAAAAACAAGTGGTGCAGTCACTTTCTAAACAGTTCAAATCACAGAAACAGATTAAGCAGTCTCCTAAACACACTCTGGTTAGCCACTGAGGTGTATGTAGCATTTTTTAAAAGAGGGGTGGAGGGGGCTGGATTTATGCAGTCTTTTGCCACAAACTAGGAGGGAAATTTGAAACAGTCACAGGTAAAAAACAGCAGTTTAAAAAAGACCAAGCTGCCTGAAACACAGGGAGCCCACAGTAAACAGGCACGGGTAGCAGTACAAACACTTTTAAACAAATAACAAAGATTCCCAGAAAGTCTGGGGGCTCTTACCAGTGTCCTATGGTTTCTTGATCACTGGGTTGTATTAGGGCGTAGGGAAAGCTGGGCTCACAAAATGGAGGTGGCTGTCTTGGGGTTCCCTCCACAAATGTAAAGGACCAGTGCAGGTGTTAGAGGGGGCTCGGGTTGCCTGGGAGCTAGAGAGCCAATCACCAAGGCCACCATTTGTGGACACTGCAGACTTAGGTGGCTGAGACAACTTTTCACCCAGCGATTTTGATATTTTTTAATACTGTTTTAGTTTCTCCAACTTACAACACCTCTCAATAGCATACTGAAAGTCCCAGGACAAACTCAACTTGACTGTTACTACACCTCACTTTTGCACTATACCAATGCTTAACAGTAACACATATTTCTCTGGAATAATGCCAAATGTGGACATCATATGCTGTATGCTTGTTTCCACGTGAGCACATGGCTCTAACAGATGTGCACTACATGGATTGGGAGAGGTTTCTGCTAATAGCTCAATTTCTAGAAAACGCTTGTTGGCAAGTTCATGTCAGCTTTGAAGCGCGTTGAGTAAAGGCTGTTAGCAATGATCATGGATTAGTGAGTGGAGGCGTTCAGTGACTTTATATTAAACACAGCAGCACAAAGGACAAGTACCTGGTGGAAAAATGCTCAAGGAGCACACTCCACACAATGGCGAACAACACAGCACAGCGCCAAGAGGCCATCTCATTTGGCAGATGCTGAGCTAATAAAACATAACAAAGTAAAATCGATTTTCATATTAATCTAATGCCTCTTGCATAGTTCCAAACAAGGCTCAGCGAGGCCGCTCAGAGCGCTTCCTCAGTTATTTAAAAGAAATTTGTTTAGTACTTTTTGTTGTCTCAAGTAGTAAACGTAGATTTAAACTTATTTTACTTAGTAGGGTTGATGTCTAGGCTCACTTCATTTGGGAGATGTAGCATAGTATGTATTATTAATCTTTAAATATGTATTTTATTGTTCACATTTTCTTTAAATGAACGTTCCTTATGCACCAGATGTTTGTACACCTCTGGCTATGGAGGGAGGGGAGGGGAGCAGGCAGAGAAGGGCTTCTGATTGTAAAAGGTGAATCAGTTCCCATGGAAAGCGAGGCAAGGGAGGGACTGGGGCAGAGGAGTGCGTGGGCTCTGCAGCAAAGACTTGTTTTGTGGCTAAGTATTCATAATTCTTGGAGAAAAATATAAGGGGCATATTTAAATGTTTTGGTGCAAAACTGCGGTAACGCAGTTTTGCACCAAAAAGTTTACCGCCGGCTTGCACCATTCCTGAGTGCCAGCCGGGCGCCATATTTATGGAATGGCACAAGCCAGCGCAAAGCTTGGGCTAGCGTCAACAAAAATGACGCTAGACGGGTGGGGGTGGCGGTATGGGAATAGGAGGTTGTGCGTAAAAAAATAACGTTAGGCTGGTTAGCGGCAAAAAAAATGCCACTAACCAGCCTTGTGTAATTTCCAGGCGCACAACCATCCTAAGACATGACTCATGTCTTAGAAAAGTGCAGGGGGATAAATATGGCGCTATGTGGAAAGCGTCATTTTTTGGATGGGAATGCCAACCTTGCATTTCATTGACTCAAGGTGGGTTCAGGCATTAAAAAATGGTGGAAACTCCAATATTTTGACGCTAGACGGGTCTAGCGTCAAAATATAAATATGGAGATGAGTTTCCACTGATTTTACGTAAAACAACGTATGCAAATTCGGCACACACAGAGTATAAATATGCCCCTAAATTTGCACAAACAGCTTTCAGAGACCACTGAACTTTTATATGAAAAATTACACACAACTGCGCTAGCGCAGTTGTGCGTCAAAAAATGTACAGTGAGCAAACGCCATTCCTTAGAGTCATCTGTGTGACATATTTAAAAAAAGACGCACAATTGCACTAAGTAATGGTTAGCGTCATGAAAATTTACGCTAGCCGGTACTGGATGATGGTAGAAAAAATTGAGCTCATTGGCCAAAAATGACACTAGATAGATTAGCGGCAATATATCTGCTGCTAGTCAGCCGAGCGTCATTTTTTGGTTGCACAAGCAGCCAAAAAATTACCCTTGTCCAAGAATGGACAGGAGTCAGTACGAAAACAACAGTGTCCAACACAGAGGACCGGTGTCCCCAAGACAACTACAACAAAGCCAGGGCTAGCCAGGGGACCACATGCAAGTGGCACTGGTGGCACATAACAGTAAACCATATATACTTACCTGGGATGAGCTCCCTCCGCCTGTAGTGTCCCTGTGGTGTGGATGGGGGTGATGCCGTTGGTTGGGGTGGGCAACCGTGTGCTCAAAATAGGGACATCATTGTAGACTCCATGGTGTTTCTCTTAGAAAATGTGCCTAACTTCACTTTAACGCCTGGTCTGACCAGGTGTTAAATTATGACACTAATCGGCCTTAGCGTAATTTTTTGGGTCCGCTTTCTAGGTGTGCGTGGTTTTAGCTTAGAGAGGTAAATATGGCGCTAGAGGGCTAGCATAGTTTTTGGAAGGGAACACCTACCTTGCATATCATTGTCGCAAAATGATGCAAGGTGGGTTGGCACTCCCAAAAAATGACACTAACTGGGGTATTTTGATGCTAGATGTGTCTAGCGTCAAAATATAAATATGGAGTTAAGTTAGTGCAGCTTTAGTGTACAAAAAAAATGATGCTAAGGCAGCGCAGACTTTTCATAAATGTGGGCCTTAATGCGAACGCCACAGCGCCAAACTTTCCTTCCGCTGCTAAAAGCACTCTGAAACAAAATAACGCATGTTTTGGTTTTAAAGGATTTAGATGAAATGAGGGACGCAGTGTGCTAGCAAAGTGGCATGTCCATGTACATCACTTGGGGCTGGCAGTTTCTATCCCTAGTTTTTTTTCTCCTTTTCCATCCATGGCATTTTCCTTGGCATGTCAATAGACAATAGGGCAGCCAATGCTCACAGAAAGAACAAGCATTTGCAATGCAATAGGTCTTGCATTTTCTTGAGTTAGATCAATTGGCATTGTAAATTCAGAACTGGCCTTTTCTTGCCACATAAATTGGTCAACTCTATATCATAATTTGGTCTTTTTCTGCTAGGTTTTGATGGTCACTGGTGGCTACTGACATCAGAAATCACAAGCCCTGGAGGAGAGACAAGAAGATGACTGCACTACCTTGAGTTGTGTAAATGTCCGAACAGAAATTGGAAAATAAGGCTGGAAAAATATTTCCTTTTTATTTTAACAGAATGAAAAGTCTTGCAAGCCTTCTTGCCTCGCATTTCAACAAAGCTCTAATGAAGTTAACAATAGCAGAGCAGCCTCAGAAGATTTATGGCCCCAATAAAGTAGATAAGCAATTCCCTGTGTGTGATTTCATGAGTGCTGGCAGGGAGGGACCCTGGAGAGAGAGACTCAAGATGCGAAGCTAAACATGTTTTACATCATTGCTTCTAGGTTTAGCTACATTGTACCAGAAAGGGCATATTGTGGTTTTTGTGAGCAATGAGCTAAACGACTGGGGCCAGGATTTAAGAGGGCCTAGCGCCTCCTTGCGCCACATTAGCCCCATTTATTTTACACTAATGTGGCCCAACGAGGCCAAAATCGATACGCCATATTTACAAAGTGGCACAATGCATGCATTGTACCACTTTGTGACCCATTGCACTACATTATGCCTGCTCGAGGCTTAATGTATGCAAATGGGGCGTTCCACCATTAGGGGGGCTAAAAAAATGGCACAATGTAATCTAAAAGATTTTGTTTGCGCCATTTTTAGCAGAATGTTTAATGCCTGCACAGTGCAGGCGTTAAAATGAGACACACCATTGTTTTCAACGGGCCTCAATGTGCTTTGCAGGATTAGCTTCAAATTTTTTCATGCTAATCCTGCAAAGCCACAAACTATCATCAAACATGTTGACTCTAGTTCCCTAACTACCGCCATGATGTGCTGTATGTTAAATACGGCGCACACATGGAGGCGTTAGGGGGTGCTAAGGGGCACAAGAAAAGTGGTGCTGCATTGGATGCAGCGCCACTTTTCTTAAATCAGGCCCCGGGTGTTTCTTTTGTAAAATAAATGTATTTTAAGAAGCAAAGGTAAACGAGAACAGCACTGGAATGAAGCCAAAACAAATGTCAGCGACATGGGAGAAGGTGGGAGGAACGGAATGCTTCAATAAAACGCAGGCAGCTACCAGCCTAAAACACCCATAGTGAATAGTGAGCACCAAAGAAATAACAAAAATAGTCGGTCACAGCAACAGATAAAGAAGCCAAAGTGGAATAATACAGTAGTTGGTCAGTGCTCTGAAACATAAAAAGGAGGGAGAAAAAGGCAGAACTGATCACTAGCAAGCAAGAATTTTTAAAGGACACTGCAACCAACAAATGAAATCGCTTTAAGCCATAATAAGTATACTAAAAGTATACATGAGGTTGAGTGCTTACGCTTGACCTAAAAAGAAGACGCACTCGCAGTGCAATGTTAAATCTGTTAAGAAAGGAATGCCTGCGATTTATAGCTCTTTGAAACGGTGGATCAGTGCTATAACTTGCAGAATAAAACAAGACCATTTTATTGCTTCCAGCTAACAGAATTGGAGAGCTTCATTGCAAACTTTATTGGAACATATACAAAATGTATCACTAGCCATCCTCTCTGCCACAAAACATGCAGGCGAGAATGGCCCCAGGTATGTAGTTTCTGGAAGGATCAAAAAGGCAGGTAGTAACTGCAGGGGATCCAGTCTCCATTGGTACAGGATTCCCTACAGTATACCCACATGTAGTTTACCACATGTGCAGGCAGATCTCAGATTTGTGCATAATATCACACAAGCTGCCCAGACCTCTGCTTTGCCGCTCTGGTGTTTTAATGTGTGGTACTAAGAGAGTACATATACCAGTCCTAGGGGACTCTGCTCCCACGAAAGAATATTGTAAAAAAAGTGCCAGTTGGTTAGCTTGCATGCAGCTACAGTTGATCTTTATTTGAACCAAATGTTTAAACAGAAGAACTGTTGGGTTTTGGTGGGTAATATTGCACCTCTTGCAGGGTTGGGATCACAGTTACACGCTCTATCTAGATGGGCAATGGTAAAGTAGAGAACTTTTGGAGCGTCATTTTACAAATTACACCAAAAATGATGCAGTAAAAATCTTTTAAATTTCACTGCGCCATTTTTGACGGACTCCTAGTGTTGGAACACCCCCTTCGCATACATTCTGCCTGGCACAGGCATAATGTGGCACAAAGGGTTACAAAGTGGGGCAATGCATGCATTGCTCCACTTTTTAAATATGGCGTGGCAGAAAAGACACTTTAGCACCGCCTTAGCATCAAAAGAATGACTCAATGGCGACGCTAAGGTGGCGCTAGGGGCTCTTAAATATGTCCCATAGTTCCTTGACAGACAGTAAAATAGGAACAAGCATTTATAATGCAATAGGTCTCGCATTAGCAAGAGTTAGAGCTGTTGGCGTTGTAAATCATAATGACAATCTTGCCTTTGGGACCTTATAAATATTTAGCCATGCAGCACATTAAACCTTTATCAGAAATAAACTAAGTTTGTGTATTCCTTCATACACTTGGCATTAGAATGTAATGGTCCAAACAGCCTCTACAGAGCACTACTGTAAAAATAGCATTTAGAAGAAACATGGTCATGTCACTATAGAGTCAGACCCAGAGGGCATAATCACATGAAAAAAGAGTGACAAAGAACATTGCAGTTAACCACATAATCAGCCCCTTGAGGGCATAGTGCATTACACATTTCCAGGCCTCGCAGGCCTTTTAAATATTTTATGTCAAGACCGGAGGCTTCTATTACTAATGCCTTCATGGACAAATTGTCAAAAAACTTAGAAAACTCTGTTATCAATATGATGTCAAGGATGATTGTGGCCCAGTCTGCGAGGGAAGGCAGAAAGCGCCCTTCAGCCAGTACTCAACCCAAAAAACAACAAAAACCGGCGCTATTGGTTAGTGAGGATTCCTCACATAAGGCAGAGGATGGGGCTCCTCACAGGCCTCCTTCTAAGGAGGATAATATTCAGGACAATGAAAAATTGTCCATGAAATGCAAACCAAAGTACAAACACATCACGTCCCCTATCAGAATCTCCTCCATTCCAGACACGGATGATGATTTGGCTGACATGGATTCAGATAATGACCTATCTGACAAGGACAACTGAGAGTCTTTATCTCCTTCCTCAACAACAACAACAACAAAAATCTCCACAATATATTTCCAAGCCTAAGACTGTCACAGATCCGGACGGAATCCCTATGTTTGATCCCAGTCATATTCACCACCCGAACTCCACAGAGTGGGTTCCTGCGGTTCATGTTGGGGAATATGTAGCATTCAGACTACGTTCTCCTCTGGACAAGCAAACTAGGGCCAACTTAAAATCTGAATGTCCACGACCTTCTCTACCTCAAAAGATCACTATTACCCCAGCTCTTCTGACCTTTTTTTTACTAAATTTGGCAAGGATCCATGCAAGGGTGTGGACAAGCCATGGTCATCATTTCAGGACAAACTGTTAGATGTGGTTGGCCCACTTACTGGCATTTTTGACCTAACTGATGCTGCTAGGCTAGACGATTGTGCAATAGATCTTGAACAACTTTCACTTTGGGTCCACTAAGCATTTTGCTTAGTAGGCAACGCTAGCTCGGCTTTAACACGTGAGCGCAGAAAAGGACTGCTGCTTAAACTAGATCCGAAATTGGTGAATTTGGCAACAGTGGATCCTGGTGTCAAAGCAGATGGTCTTCTTTTTGGTGACTCTTTCATCAAAGAGTTGAGCAAATACGTGTCTACCTTTGCTTCATTAGACAAAGCCCAGCAGTCCCTGAAGAAAATGTTTTCTGAATGGGTTTTTGCCAGGGCTGGCAGAGGCAGGAGCCGCTTTGCTACAACTACAACAACCAAGGTTCCAGAGGATCCTTCAACTCCTCTTACCAAGAATATAAGCCTCAATTCTATCCACAAAGAGGCAGAGGTTTTATACGTTCCAGATACGCTAACCAAACAGTTGAGTCTACCTTCTGGCCTTCCTCCTGTTAGGGGTCGTCTTCATTTTTTTCTTCCAAAATGATTGTCAATCACTGCAGATCCTTGAGCGTTACATACAGTACAAGGTTATCCTATCGAGCTTTACTCAAAACCTTTTCAGCCTTCCCTACCTCTTTTTCCATGTTTTTCAACAGAACTGTTCAATCTTATTTCTTTAGAAGTACAGTCCCTTCTCCAAAAACAAGCAATTGCCCTGTGTCAACCCTACTCGTCAGCTTTCACCAGTTCCATCTTCTTCGTTCAGAAAAAAAACAAAAAGATACATCCAGTAATCAACCTCAAACACTTCAATAATTTTGTAGTCTATCGACATTTCAAAATGGAAATGATTCTTCATCTCAGAGGCTCGTTACTCCAAAACTATTGGATGGTTCATTTGGATTTGCAAGATGCATACCTCATCGTTCCTATACATTTAGATTACAGGAAATTCCTGCACTTTCAGTGATTAAACCTATTCGTCCACTTTACCTCCCTTTCCTTCGGTCTTTCTTCATCCCCATGGTGCTTCACCAAGTCAATGAAACCGGTGGTAGCTCTTCTCAGAGCTCAAGGAGTCAGACTTATAATCTATCTAGATGATATCCTTATAATGAACCAGAGTCCTCTTTCCCCAAAATCTCACATCACCCTAACATGCTCACTCTTATCAGACCTAGGAGTCATACTCAACAAAGAGAAATCCTTTTTGTCTCCAACCCAGCAAATAGAATTCTTGGGTTTAAAAAACAAATCGGCATCGGCAACTCTTCATCTCCCGTTAGCAAAAGTAAAATCCATAAAATCAGAATTTCTTCAAATTCTTCGCAGCTCTTTGGTTTCTCTAAGATCACTAGCTCGAATACTAGGTCTTCTCTCCTCCTCTATCCAAGCCATTTTCCCAGGCCCTCTGCATTACCGGGCATTGCAAAGACTAAAAATCCAACACTTGAGAAAAGGTCTAATGTATTCACACACTATTTCCCTAGATCAGGACTCTCGCATAGAACTTCAATGGTGGATAGACCATTTAGATGCCTGGAACGCAGAACTATCTTTGCATCAGCCCCAGATCTTGTATTAGAATCAGATGTAAGCCGCACGGGTTGGGGTCCCACTGTGGTCCAATATCGACTGGAGGTACATGGTCACTGGAGGAGTCCAGATTGCATATCGATTGTTTGGACATGCTTGCTGGCTCCTTTGTAATCAGAAGCCTTGTAAAACACAGAGTACCCTAGTCTATCCTTCTCCGGATGGACAACATTTCAGCGGTAAGGCATATAAATCACTTAGGATGAACAAAATCCAAACCCCTAGCGGAATTAGCAAAAGGCTTTTGGGAATTTTGCCTTTCAAACAAAATTTTGGTTCATGCAGAATATCTTCCAGATGATCTAAATTCTGTAGCAGATTGGCACTCACGTCATCTTCAAGACTCAAGCGACTGGAAACTTCATCCCTCTAATTTTCCAGTCAATTCACATTAAGTGGGGTCCTTTGATAATAGATCTTTTTGCTTCTCATTTCAACTTCCAATTTCCTCAATTTTACAGCTGGCGCCCAGATCCTTTAGCGTTATCCTCAGATGCCTTTTTACAGGATTGGTCAACTTCTCTGAATTACGCCTTTCCTCATGATCAGCAGGTTACTCATGCAGGTGAGACGGCAACAAGCTACCCTGGTACTCATTGCTCCGTTCTGGCAATTCCAGGTGTGGTTCCCAACCCTTCTGGAATTGACCATAGACTTTCCCTTTCTTCTACCTTCATTTCCAAACCTTCTGTTGGACTCTCTGAATCATCCTCACAACCTAATCTTAGACAATCTCCTTACTCTTTCTGTTTGGAAAATTTCAGGAATCCTCAACCTTTCCTACTCATTATGTCGGAGACTTCAGAATATATCAAACAATCCTGGGCTCCAGAACTACGAAAGCTTACAAGTCAGCTTGGTCTTTATGGCACAGCTGGTGTATGGGAAAAGACATCAATCCCTTTTCAGCAAATGTAACTTTTATTATTAACTTTCTAGCGATAGAGGCCAGCAAAGGGAAATCTTATCGCACTATCATCCTTTACATGTGAGCAATTTCTTCTAATCATCCCTACATCAGTGGAAAACCTGTGGGAGAACATCCTCTAGTCTGCCGGCTTTTGAAGGGAGTAGAATTATCTAATCCCCCTCTTACCAAATACAGGTAATTGTGGGACGTAAACATTGTTTTAAATCTGTTTTTGTCATGGCCAGATAATTCTATTCTCTCTCTAACATTGCTATCTACAAAACTATCAATGTTGTTATGCCTCATTCCTATTAAACGATTGTCCAGAGCCTTAGACGTTTGGTCTCATTAATTTACTCCAACAAGTGTTTTGTTCACAGTGGTTCTACGTACCAAAACTAACCTCACATCGGTTTTTTACCCTTATTTTCCTGATCATCCCAAACTGTGTTTCACAATGTTTAAAGATTTATGAACAGAAAACTGATGATCTAAGAACGTCCTCCTTGTCTCAACTTCTTATCTCCTTTAGAAAACCCTACAAACCAGTGTCTTCTCCTACTCTGGCTCGCTGGGTAAAATGGATCATGTCCCTTGCTGGTATTGATACTTCCATATTTGGGGCCCATTCTTCCAGAGGAGCTATGGCTTCCAAAGCATTCTGGGCTGGTTGCGGTTTGGAGGACATTCTTAGATCAGCTGATTGGTCTAATGACAATGTGTTTAGAGTATTTTATTGTAAATCTGTTGACAATGCTTCTACAACTGTGATTAATTCGCTTTAAACAAGCATATTAGGAGCCTCTGGTCTTGACATAAAATTAAAATTTTCCTGTATTTATGTAAATACATATGTAATTTATGAAGGAAAGTCTTAATTTTATTAAAGACATGGAGGCGAGTATTATCCCACCAAAATGATTAATCTCTTGTTTTTTCCCACCTTGACAGCAATTCCGACTCCTTCTCAACCTGCCTCATAACCCTGCTGGAAATTTTGTCATTTCCAAATACGATGATTCTCCTTCTTCAAGTATCCTTGGGAACCCTGTTGGTTTTGTCTATCCAGACAACTTACTGTGTCCTGGGTTTATGAACTTTTGTCACAAACTTATTTCTCTCATTATGGCTTTACTTATTTTATTGTCTATTTTGCTGTTATTTCGTTCTTATTAACTTCTTGAGCAAGAAAAGATGGTTGTCCGCAGTCAAGTGATGTCACGATACTGTGTATGACGTTTTGACTGGTTACCATTTATGTACTACGTTTCTCTTCCCATTGGCTTATAACATTCGCCATCTGGGATTTGTAGTTTATTTGTTGTTCTTGACTGCTGCTATTAAATTTAAACAAAAAAGGAAAAGCATACTACTCACCTCCATGTCTTTAATAAAATTAAGACTTTCCTTCATTAACTTCTAGGAAAATCTACATTCTACTGTGGAGTCAGAGGTACAAGGTTGTAGTTCTGCAGGTTGTTGCTAGATGTCCCTGTAGAGTCAATAACAGAAGGTGCAATACCACTAATCATGGCTAGATGTCCCTATAGAGTCAATAGCAAAAAATGCAGTACAAGTGGTTGACCAAGTTAGTGGTGCCTTGGCAGTTATCATCCTTCACCCCCTGGAAGCATAGCGCATTACACATTTACAGGCCAAGCAGGGCTGTCAGAAAATTGTTACAAACTCCACTCACCTGTAAAAACAAAAGTTCCAGCCATAAGAGAGTTAAAATGTGCTTTGAATGGTAAAGTTATGATTTTTGGGTCTCCTCTAACTAGTGTGACCCAGAAGACAGAACAAGTACATTGTTTTGAATGTTTTGGTGGTGGTCCCATTGTCCTAAGACCACCACAGGCTAAGTTATGTGCAAAATTATGTAGTAAAAGGAATGCCTGCAAAGCATTATGGGGTGAGTTTCCCTGTGTGCAGTGAATTTTGTAGTATCGCCTCTCCGGCTGTGCAGGGAGAGTCACTGGTGAGGATTCATTACCTGGGTGATTTCATACTATATAAAGCCACCAAAAAATTGTACAAAACACACACAAGACACAACTACATGTATTTACTGATTATGTAAATTAAGGACCAAGTGAAAGGCAAACGTGGAAAACGAACTGCACGCGTAAACACAAGTACTTACTGACAAACTCGAGAGCAGGGGAAACCAAAAAATAGTCCATCCAAAGAACAAAAAAACAATCCAGGAGTAATTAAACTGTGCTTGGCCGGTGCTACTCAGCCAAGAACAGGAAGGGAGGTACTGGATGCCAAACCAGTTATGAGGCAGCAAAACAAGAGCGACACTGCCTTCAACCTATGGTATGGTAAGCGGTAGGCAGGACCAAAGTCCTTCACTCATTCTAACAGGTCTTGCAGACAGCACATGCGCCTGTCCAGGCTCAACCTAAAAAAGCGGACACCAACAAGTCCTGGGGCCATACTCCAGTGAAGTGAACAGACCTGCATAAAGAAGGGACCAGGAAGACAAATTACCCACTAGCAATCAAGGATTTTTAAAAGACAATTGATTAGACAAATGAGAAGGATGGGATGAGTTCCTTCAACAGATCATCCTGAGCTCTGTCTGGGCTCGACCTAATAAAATGCTAATGATTTTTCTTGAATTTCAGGAATATTCTGAAAATCGAGAGAAGAAAGTGTAGAATCCGGACGGCTTTGCTCAGGAAGTCATTACAGTTCAGGAAACACTGAGGCCCATATTTATACTTTTTGATGCATTTAGGAAAGTAGCCTTTTCTAGCTTGGTTACCTCCCTTTTTGGCCTGTTTGTCAGTGTATTTGACTGTGTCTACTGGGATCCTCCTAACTAGGGCCCCAGTAGTTATGCTTTCTCCCTTAGATTTAGTTGTTTGCAACTGTTATCACTCTGTATTTCACTCACAATTGGCACACTGGTCCCCCATTATAAGTCCCTAGTATATGGGACCTAGGTACCCAGGGCATTGTGGTTCCAGGTGATCCCTATGGGCTGTAACATATATTTTGCCACCCATAGGGAGTGAAAGCAAAGGGTTTTGAGAGACTGCCAGTGAAGCCTGCGTGAAAAGGTGCAAGCACCCTTTCCCTGCCACTTTTCATTACAACAGGTCACTTATAAGTCACTCCTATGGCAGGCCTTCCAGCCCAGAGGGCAGGGTGCCAAGTGCATGTGTGTGAGGGCACCCCTACACTAGCAGAGGTGCCCCCACATACTCCAGGCCCATTTTCTAGACTTTGTGAGTGTGGGGATGCCATTTTACGCGTGTACTGGATATAGGTCACTACCTATGTCCAGCTACACAATGATAACTCCGAACATAGGCATGTTTGGTATCAAACATGTTGGAATCATACCCCCAAGGCTTTTGTGAGCATTGGTTGTATGATTCCATGCACTCTGGGAGCTCCTTTGTGGACTCCCAGTACTGCCACTACAGCCTTCCGAGGGTTTCCAGGCAGCCCAAGCTGCTGCCACCGTCCAGACAGGTTTCTTCCCTCCTGTTGCTTGAGAAGCTCGAGCCCAGGAAGGCAGAACAAAGGATTTCCTTTGGGAGAGGGGTGTTACACCCTCTCCCTTTGGAAATAGGTGTTACAGGCTTGGGAGAGGTAGCCTTCCCAAGCCACTCTAAAAGCTTTGAAGGGCACATTTGGTGCCCTCCTTGCATAAACCAGTCTACACTGGTTCAGTGAACCCCAGTCCGTGCTCTGGTGCAAAACTGGACAAAGGAAAGGAGAGTGACCACTCCCCTGTCCGTCACCACCCAGGGGTGGTGCTCAGAGCTCCTCCAGAGGGTCTCTGTGTTTTCCCATCTTGGATTCAAGGAAGGCAAGGAACTCTGGGAGCATCTGAGTGGCCAGTGCCAGCAGGTGACGTCAGAGCCCCCTCCTGTCAGGTGGCCACTCAGCTAGGTGACCAATCCCCCTTTCAGGGCTATTTAGGGTCTCTCCTTCAGGTGGTTCCTCAGATTCGGATTGCAAGACTCCAGCAGGAATCCTCGGCATACTCCACTTTGACTTCTAACCGAAGAAACTGCATATGGACTCTTCAGGACCCTACAGGCTGCAACAACAAAGAAGCAAGACGCCTTCTGCAACATTGTATCTCCGGCTCCTTCCAGCAACTGCAACATTTCCTCGGTCGTGCATCCTCTGAGGACGGCCCATCTTCAGCCTGCATCAGAAGAAAGAAGAAATCTCCCTTGGGGGTGAAGGAGTCACTCCTCTGCTTCTGCAGGCACCAACTGCACCGCCGACCTGCTGCGTGGGTCCCCTCTCCTGCTGAGCTGTGTGGATCCTGCATCACCAGTGGTGGACTGAAGTGGTCCGGACGGTCCTCTCTTCCATCTGTCCAATTTGGGTGGAGATAAGCCCTGGCCTGCCCACGCACGACAGTACCCCTGTGCACCACATCCTTTGCAGCTGCTAAGGCTTGTTGGCATCCTTTCCTCGAGATCTTTGGGCATCCTGAAGCTCCAGCCCCCCCAGCACTCCATCCTGCGACGCACAACTCCCTGGGGGTTCTCCGGCAGCGGCATGGGCCTCTTCTGCGACTTTCGTGTCCCCATCCTGTGGGACTCCTGTGGGCACTGCCTGGTCTTTTGTGGGCTCTCTGGGTTGCTGAGGGACCCCTCATACTCCACCTCCTGGGTAGAGTCCACCTGGTACTTCCTGGTGCCCAGCAGTACCATTCTCCACTAACCACAAGCTTTACGTGTGCCAAGGCTTGTTGGCGGAATCCGAAGACGCAAACTTGACTGAAATCCTCCTTCCAGCATGGGACATCACCTGCATCCTCCAGGAACCCGACTTCGTCTTCTTGGGTGCAGTGATGACTCTTCTTCATCACCGGTGGTTCACTTCTTGCACCTTCATCCTGGTGGGTAGGGGCTCCTGCCCTTCTTGGACTCTGTTGTGCTTCTTGGACTGAGTTCCTTTCTTCCACAGGTCTTCTTGTCCAGGAATCCACTGTTGGTGTCTTGCAATCTCTTCTGGGTTTTGCATAATTCTTCTTGTTTCTGTGTGTGTTCTGGGGAAGTTACTGTGATTTACTCCTATTTTCCTGGTCGCTGGGGTAGGTTGTGGTACTTACCTTTGGGCTTTTCTAGTACTTTCAGCTCCCCTCTACACACTACACTTGCCTAGGTGTCGGACCGACTTTCGCATTCCACTTGAGTAGTATGTGGTCTGTGCTCCCCCTAGGCCCATTTCTAACTATTGTGATTTTCACTAATTGCACTGTTTTCTAACTGTTTTTATGCCTATTTCTGCATACTAGTGTATATAATTTGTATATTACTTACCTCCTAAGGGAGTATAGTCTCTATAGTCATTTTTGGTAAGTACCTTTATTTTGTAACACTGAGTGTTTTCTTTCATGTGTGTAAGTACAAAGGCCCTCATTACAACCCTGGCGGTCAAAGACCGCCAGGGCTGTTTCGTCGGATTGCACCGCCAACAGGCTGGCGGTGCAATCCTGTGTATTATGACCGCGGCGGAAGCACTGCGGTCGCACCGCCGGGACCGGTTGTAATCCCCCAGGGCAGCGCTGCTTGCAGCGCTTCCCAGGGGATTACGAGTCCACCTCCTGCCAGCCTTTTCTTGGCGGTAGGAACTGCCATGAAAAGGCTGGCGGAAAGGGGAGTCGCGGGCCCCTGGGGGCCCCTGGGGGCCCCAAGGAGCTTTTCACTGTCTGCATTGCAGACAGTGAAAAGCCGTACTGCCGCAACACCGCCGGCTCCATTTGGAGCCGGCTCCCGTGTTGCGGCCGACATCCCCGCTGGGCCGGCGGGCGGAAACTCGGTTGTTGGGATGTTGTGAGGGCCACTGCGGAAGTGCGCCCGCATTGGCGCCCGCACAGTGGTTACAACTTGGCGGGCGGCGGTTGCCGCATGCCAAAGTTGTAATGAGGGCCTAAGTGTGACTACAGTGGTATTGCATGAGCTTTGCATGTCTCCTAGATAAGCCTTTGCTGCTCATCCACAGCTACCTCTAGAGAGCCTGGCTTCTAGACACTGCCTCCACTACACTAATAAGGGATAACTGCACCTGGTATAAGGTGTAAATGCCATAGGTACCCACTACACACCAGGCCAGCCAAATGCAGTTTTGCGTCAAAACGTATAGCGCCCACTTGCGTCATTCCATAGAGCCAGCCGGGCACCAAATTTATGAAATCCCTCAAGCTGGCGCAAAGGGTGGGCTAACGTCTGGGAAATTACGTTAGTCGGGTGGGGGTGGCGGTATGGGGGAGGGGGTTTGCACCAAAAAATTACGCTAGGCTGGTTAGAAGCAAAAAAAATGCCTTTAACCAGCCTAGAGTCCTTTCCTGACACAAAACCATTCATACCACATGACCCCTGTCTCATAAAAGACAGCAGCCATGCCCACCACCCCAATGGCCAGCACATGGGAAAAGGGTCCCCTGGGCATGGCCATTGCACCCAGTGCCATGCAGGGAGGACCATTTCATGGCCCCCAATGGCACGTATTTTTATTTTTTTAAATACGTACCTCTACTTACCCTACTTACCTGGGATGGGGTCCACTCATGACCCTCAGGTGTGGGTGGGTGTGTTCCCGGGGCTTGGGGTAGGCACCTGTGAGCTCTTTCCATGGTGTTTGACCATGGAAATGGGTCCACAGGTCCCCTAACGCCTGCCCTGACCCAGGCGTTAAATAATGGTGCAAAGCAGGCTTAGCGCCATTATTTAGGCCTGCCCCTCCCCCCATGTACCATTTTTGCACAGGAGGATAAATAAGGTGCTAGGGGCTTTGAGTCATTTTTTGGACAGGAACGCCTACCTTACATCTCATTGACGCAAGGTGGTTTCACGCATCTAAAAAATTACTTTAACTCTAATATTTTGTCTAGCATCAAAACATAAATAAGGAGTTAAGTTTGCGCTGAATCAGCGAAAAAAAAAATTACGCTAATTCAGTGCAAAGAAAGTATAAATATGCCCCTCAATGACGTTAGATGTGGCGGAGTGTCAAAGCAGTGCGGAACGCTAAGAGTAAGAAATAAACTCCTCGTTGAAGGACTGGACTCCTTCTTGTCGCTAAGTGATCAGGGCCCATGTTAATACTTTTTGCTGCAAAACTGCGCAAATGCAGTTTTGCAGCAAAAAGTATAGCACCGAGTTGCGCCATTCCAGGACGCCAGCCGTTCACCAAATTTATGGAATGGCGCAATCCAATGAAAAGGGTGGGCTAATGTCATGGAAAATGACGTTTGCCGGATGGGGGTGGTGGTATGGGAGAAGGGAGTTTTGCACCAAAAAATGATGTTAGGCTGGTTTGAGTCAAAAGAATGCCTCTAACCAGCCTGGTGCCATTTCTTGACACAAAACCATCCATACCACATGACTCCTGTCTTAGAAAAGACAGGAGTCATGCCCACCACCCCAATGGCCAGCCCAGGGGACAAGGGTCCCCTGGGCATGGCCATTGCACCCGGTGCCATGTGGGGGGCCCATTTCAGGCCCCTCAATGGCACTTTAAAAAACAATACTTACCTCTACTTATCTGGGATGGGGGTCCCCCATCCTCTGGTGTCCCTCTAGTGTGGTTGGGGGTGTTCCTGGGGCTTGGGGTGGGCACCTGTGGGCTCTTTCCATGGTGTTTGACCATGGAAATGGGTCCACAGGTCCCCTAACGCCTGCCCTGACCCAGGCGTTAAATAATGGCGCTAAGCAGGCTTAACGCCACTGTTTAGGCCCGCCTCCCTCCCATGCACCATTTTGGGATGGGAGGATAAATAAGGCGCTAGGTCCTTAGAGTAATTTTTTGGATGGGAACGTCTACCCTGCATCTCATTGACGCAATGTGGGTAAATGCAACTGAAAAACAAGCATTTGCAATGCAATGGGTCTCGTGTTTGCTCTAGTTAGAGCTTTTTGTAAATTCCTAACTGGACTTTTCTTGCCACATAAATTGAAAATGAAAAGTAAAACAGTTGACATAAGCGAGCCAATTCAAAGCGCCACGGCTGCCATGAGCATGAGCGCAAAAGAGAGACACAAAAGGAAAAAGAAGTTTGTTCCCAGTCAAACATATCAGCAAAAGTGCAATTATCCATGTAGCAGGGTCGGTCTCCAAGTTGGTAACAAAACCACCCCAAGGAGGACAAACGTAAAGCAGTTACCAATGTCATCAAAAGATTTTTGAAAGACAAGCCCACGAATGAGTGAAAGTGATGGCCGTAAGATGGGCGGGGTTAAAAGCGCAAATAGATACCAAGACGTCGGAAAAGCAGCACTTGCGCGCTGCTATACTCAACCTAAAAAGATTTTTAAAACATAGTAGAATTATAGGGCAAGGAGAATGAGTTGCCTCAACTACAGTTCTGTTTGCAGAGCAAATGTACCTTTCTTTGAATAATTAAATCCTGCTCTCGCAATTCTTGATGAAGGATCAAATACGACTGTCAAGGAATAAGTAAATATTTGGCCTAAGCACTTCACTAGCCAACTAACCCTGCCTATTCTCTCCTTCTATACAAAAAGTAAATAGTGAACTAATTCAGAGCAGAATACAAAATAGAATCAAAGGACAATGGGTTTACAGAAATGCAAGAAGAAATTCAGGCAAAAAATAACACAATAATGCATTTTTATCGTGATAATGTTGGAGGAAATATTCAAACTGTGACTTGATAGCTCAACAATCTAGTTCTATGAGAGACAAGTGCATATTCTCTGCAGCTTATCTCTAACCTATATTCCATCATGACAGGTTATCCTGACCACACATCCACATCTGTGACGTCTTGCTTGCACCTCAACCAGGCTGTGGCGCACTCAGAGTTCTCCACACTGCTTCCTGTTCTTTTTGAGAGATTACACTGTGCACGTCTGACGCCAGAACACCCTTGCACTCCCCTTAGGACAGGGCTAAGCCTCTTGGATTTCCGGGTTACATTACATTTATATAGTTCTTCGCAGTGCTTAATTTGTAAATAAAAACGTGCTGGTGCTCAAAGCCAGGAGGCTGCTGCAATTAAATATGCTAACGCGGAATACTGAGGCTGCGTAATCCTGAAGGCACGTCGGACCTCTTCAATCCATTTAAAGGCAATCCTTGCCCCTTCAGCTCACTCTGGCAGCTTTCTGCTTTCTCCAATTGTGACACTGTTTCATTTTTCTCTTCCTCCGTCTTTCACATATACAGGGAGTGCAGAATTATTAGGCAAATTGTATTTTTGAGGATTAATTTTATTATTGAACAACAACCATGTTCTCAATGAACCTAAAAAACTCATTAATATCAAAGCTGAATATTTTTGGAAGTAGTTTTTAGTTTGTTTTTAGTTTTAGCTATGTTAGGGGGATATCTGTGTGTGCAGGTGACTATTACTGTGCATAATTATTAGGCAACTTAACAAAAAAAAATATATACCCATTTCAATTGTTTATTATTATCAGTGAAACCAATATAACATCTCAACATTCACAAATATACATTTCTGACATTCAAAAACAAAACAAAAACAAATCAGTGACCAATATAGCCACCTTTCTTTGCAAGGACACTCAAAAGCCTGCCATCCATGGATTCTGTCAGTGTTTTGATCTGTTCACCATCAACATTGTGTGCAGCAGCAACCACAGCCTCCCAGACACTGTTCAGAGAGGTGTACTGTTTTCCCTCCTTGTAAATCTCACATTTGATGATGGACCACAGGTTCTCAATGGGGTTCAGATCAGGTGAACAAGGAGGCCATGTCATTAGATTTCCTTCTTTTATACCCTTTCTTGCCAGCCACGCTGTGGAGTACTTGAACGCGTGTGATGGAGCATTGTCCTGCATGAAAATCATGTTTTTCTTGAAGGATGCAGACTTCTTCCTGTACCACTGCTTGAAGAAGGTGTCTTCCAGGAACTGGCAGTAGGACTGGGAGTTGAGCTTGACTCCATCCTCAACCCGAAAAGGCCCCCCAAGCTCATCTTTGATGATACCAGCCCAAACCAGTACTCCACCTCCACCTTGCTGGCGTCTGAGTCGGACTGGAGCTCTCTGCCCTTTACCAATCCAGCCACAGGCCCATCCATCTGGCCCATCAAGACTCACTCTCATTTCATCAGTCCATAAAACCTTAGAAAAATCAGTCTTGAGATATTTCTTGGCCCAGTCTTGACGTTTCAGCTTGTGTGTCTTGTTCAGTGGTGGTCGTCTTTCAGCCTTTCTTACCTTGGCCATGTCTCTGAGTATTGCACACCTTGTGCTTTTGGGCACTCCAGTGATGTTGCAGCTCTGAAATATGGCCAAACTGGTGGCAAGTGGCATTGTGGCAGCTGCACGCTTGACTTTTCTCAGTTCATGGGCAGTTATTTTGCGCCTTGGTTTTTCCACACGCTTCTTGCGACCCTGTTGACTATTTTGAATGAAACGCTTGATTGTTCGATGATCACGCTTCAGAAGCTTTGCAATTTAAGAGTGCTGCATCCCTCTGCAAGATATCTCACTATTTTTGACTTTTCTGAGCCTGTCAAGTCCTTCTTTTGACCCATTTTGCCAAAGGAAAGGAAGTTGCCTAATAATTATGCACACCTGATATAGAGTGTTGATGTCATTAGACCACACCCCTTCTCATTACAGAGATGCACATCACCTAATATGCTTAATTGGTAGTAGGCTTTCGAGCCTATACAGCTTGGAGTAAGACAACATGCATAAAGAGGATGATGTGGTCAAAATACTCATTTGCCTAATAATTCTGCACTCCCTGTATGTCTTTTGCTCGCAGCAAATGCTTGAAGAAGAAAAATAAGCGCAGGCCCTCAAAAATGGTGCTCTGCGCTGGAAACAACAAGCACGAATTAAGCACTGGTTCTTTGTACATCTGTTAAGCTCCAAGGCTCGTCCGTAGCTCAGGGCGGCAAAAGCATATTTTTGTCAACAGCAGAACTGTAACTCTTCACAAATGAAATGAATAGAAAGGTTAAATAGTGCTGTTTTGGGTGCGGACTGTCTGAACACTTGATGTCCCATTGTAACCTAGGAAAAGTAATCACATAATACTTCTGCACATGCTCTGACAAAAGAATAATCCTTTTTTTTTAAGTCTTTGAGTGGACCCTGGTGTTCATCCCGTGAAACTGACCCACCCCTCAAATTAGAACGCCATGAATTTGGAGAAGAATTGGTTGAGATTTTATGTCAAGACCGGAGGCTCCTATTATGTGTTTCTTTTCTTACTTTAATTAAGCAGCAACATCCGTGACGTTAATCAAAACAAATGTGGCCCTTTAGTCAAGAAGCATACTTCAAATCCCATGAGGCAAAGGAAAAAGAGCCAATGGGGACAAAAACGTAGTCACAACCTGGCAACCAATCAGAATGCATACAGGGTATTATGACATCACTTGAATGCGAGCAGTCCTCTTTTCTTGCTGCTTGCAGTCAAGTTAAGTACCTTCATATTTTCTTTATTCAATACTTACTCATGTTTTCATTGTATTTTACTATATTTCGACTACTGTCTTGATTGTTATTGCATTTTAGGCTCTGGTGTGTTTCTGCTGTTTTTCCCTTCACTAGTCGGCAAGTTGCTGCATGCATATCTTGAGCGCTGCTCCTCGTGCTCCTCTTTTCAACGGTTTTCTCGTTTCCTCAGACTGCGGTTGCCATATTTACCGCATCTGAGGAAGCGCTAGCATCACGTTTTCATTTCGCACGGCATATTTTTTATTTATAGGGTGTTTCCTTACCTGTGCTCGTCTCCTCCACCGTCCTGCTCGAGCGACAGCTACAGGTTCTGGTATTTCCTCCTTCCATCACAGTACCGCCCATAGGTGGAGTTTCATTTTTTCACCTCCCTCTCCAGTTTTTCCATGCCACATTCTGCACCCCAACTCTACTGAGTGGGTTCCTGCGGACCACGTGGTTGAATATGTTTCTGCCAAATTGAATTGCCCTTTGGACAAACAGACCAGGGCAAATTTAAAGTCTGAATGCCCTCGCCCTTCCCTTTCTCATAAAACCTCTATTACTCCTTCTATTGACCAACCTCTTCTAACATTTTTTACTAAACTTGGTAAGGATCCGTGAAAAGGGGTGGACAAGGCATGGTCATCTTGCCAAGATAAACTTTTAGATGTTCTCTGGCCTCTGACACGCATATTTGATCTGGCGGAGGCGGCCAGAATTGATGGTACCTTTATTGATCCTGAAGAACTCTCTTTATGGGTTCAGCGCACTTTCTGTTTCCTCGGAAATGCTAACTCCGCGCTTACTCATGAAAGGAGGAAAGGCCTTTTATTGAAACTTGATCCAGAATTAGTCAATTTAGTGACTGTACATCCTCATATCAAAACTGAAAGTTTACTCTTTGGAGAAACGTTCTTCAAAGAACTGAGTAAATATGTGGCCACGTTCACATCATTGGATAAGGCTCAACAATCCTTAAAGAAAAATGTTTACACAACGTGTTTTTATCAGGGCTGGCAGAGGCAGGAACCGCTTTGCCGGCCAGGGTTATTCCAACCAAGGTTCCAGAGGCTATTACAATGCATCCTACCAGGAATATAGGCCGCTATTCTACCCGCAGAGAGGCAGAAGTTTCCGTTCCAGAGGTTACAGAAATTCCAGATCTTCCATTCAATCAGGTAAGCCTACCTCTTGGGTCTATGCCTGTAGGGGGTCGTCTTCGTTACTTTCTTCCAAAATGGTCGGAAATCACATCAGACCCTTGGGTTCTGAACACGGTCCAAGGTTATATTATCAAACTTAATTCAATCCCTGTTCAAACACAGCTACCTCCCCTTCCACGTTTTTCCACAGAAATATCCGATCTAATTTCTTCAGAAGTACAATCCCTCACGCAAAAACAGGCCATTTCTCTTACCCAACCCAATCCGTCAGGTTTTACCAGCTCCATTTTCTTGGTCCAAAAAAAAAACAAAAAGATGCGGCCAGTAATCAATCTCAAGTACTTCAATCATTTTGTGGTCTATCAACATTTCAAAATGGAAACCATCCTTCACCTCAGAGATACGCTCCTCCAACACGATTGGATGGTTCGCTTGGACCTGCAAGACGCATATCTAGTTGTTCAAATTCATCCAGATTTCAGGAAATTTCTCCAAATTTTAGTGGCTAGACCAACATTTTCATTTTACCTCTTTACCCTTTGGTCTATCGTCGGCCCCATAGTGTTTCACCAAACTCATGAGACCGGTGGTAGCTTTTCTCAGAGCTCAAGGTGTGAGACTCATCATTTATCTAGACGACATCCTCATAACGAGCCAGTCTCCTCATTCTCTTATGTCTCACTTATCACTGACATGTTCTCTCCTATCCGACCTAGGTTTTATCATCAACAGGGAAAAATCCTTTCTGATCCCGACCCAACTTATAGAATTCTTAGGCTTCCAAATAAATTCAGTTTCAGCCATCCTCCTTCTCCCTTCTGCAAAAATCAAATCCATAAAATCAGAGATTCTTCAGATCTTACGCAGCTCATTGATTTCTCTAAGATGGTTGGCTCGAATAGTTGGTCTTCTTTCCTTCTCTATTCAAGCGATATTTCCAGCCCCCCTACATTATCGGGCTCTCCAGAGACTGGAAATTCAATATTTAAGAAAAGGCCTATCATATTCAGACACTATCCCGCTAGATCTCGATTCGCGCACAGAACTTCAATGGTGGATAGACCACTGAGACGCTTAGAACGGAAGAACTATCTTTGCATCAGCCCCAGATCTAGTATTAGAATAAGATGCAAGCCGTACAGGCTGGGGGGCCTGATGTGGACCAATCTCGACTGGAGGTACATGATCTTTAGAGGAGTCCAAATTGCATATCAATTGTTTAGAGATGCATGCTGGCTCCTTTGCAATCAGAAACCTCGTAAAGAACAAAGTTTGTTGTGCTATCCTTCTCAGGATGGACAATAGTTTAGCAGTCTGATATATAAATCACCTATGGGGCAAAAAATCCAAACCCTTGGTGGAACTAGCCAAGGACTTTGGGGAATTTTGCCTTTCAAACCATATTTCGGTTCATGCAGAGTACCTTCCAGGAGCTCTCAACTCAGTAGCAGATTGGCATTCGCGCCATCTTCGAGATTCGATCAATTGGAAACTTCAGTCCTCAATTTTTCAAAAAATTCAGAACAAATGGGGCCCTTTAGTAATCGACTTGTTTGCATCCCGCCTCAATACTCAGCTTCCTCAATTCTACAGTTGGTGGCCGGATCCGTTGGCCTTGGCATCCGATGCCTTTTTACAGGATTGGTCAATCGCCCTGAATTACGCCTTTCCCCCTTTTCTCATGATCAGCAGGGTGCTTGCGCAACTCAGATGACAACAAGCCACTTTGGTGCTCATAGCTCCATATTGGCAATCCCAAATCTGGTTTCCAACCCTCAGGGAACTTTCAGTAGACTTTCCTTTCCTTCTTCCTTCTTTCCCGAACCTTTTGTTAGATCCGCTTCACCGTCCCCACACCCTAATTTTGGACAATCTCCTGACCCTGTCAGCATGGAAAATCTTGGGAATTCCCAATCTCTCCCTCTCATTCCGTCAGAAGCTTCACAATACATCTCACAATCCTGGGCTTCAGGGACCAAGAAAGCTTACAAATCATCCTGGTCTTTATGGCACAGCTGGTGTTTGGGAAAACACATTGATTCCTTTTCAGCAGATGTGATCTTTATCGCTAATTTCCAAGCTGCCGAAGCCAGCAAAGGTAAAGCTTTTCATACCATTAACTTATATAGATCAGCTATCTCATCCAACCGTGCCTACGTGAATGGAAAACCAGTTGGAGAACATCCTCTTGTTTGCCGTCTTTTGAAGGGAGTAAAATTTTCTAATCCTCCAATGCCCAAATATAGGCAACTATGGGACATTAATATTGTTTTAAAATTCCTGTTGTCATGGCCTGATAATATCATGCTTTCCTTAAAAATGTTATCTGCTAAGTTAACAATGCTGTTATGTCTTGTTTCTATCAAGCGCCTTTCCGATGTTAAAGCTTTAGACATTTCTAATCGCCAGTTTACTCCATCTGGGGTATTGTTTACAGTGGTTCGTCGAACTAAGACCAATTTATCTTCAGTTTTCTATCCTTATTTCCAGACCACCCTAAGTTATGTGTTGGGCAATGCTTAAAAGTCTACGAACAAAAGACTGCAGATTTAAGAATGCCCTCTGTATCCCAACTTCTTATTTCTTTTAGAAAACCCTATAATCCTGTTTCGGCCACTACTATGGCTCGTTGGGTTAAATGGATTATGTCCTTGGCGGGTATTGATACATCCATGTTTGGGGCTCACTCTTCCAGAGGAGCTATGTGTAGGAGGCTGGACTGGCTTGTAGTGAGTACCAAGGGGTACTTGCACCTTGCACCAGGCCCAGTTATCCCTTATTAGTGTATAGGGTGTCTAGCAGCTTAGGCTGATAGATAATGGTAGCTTAGCAAAGCAGCTCAGGCTGAACTAGGAGACGTGTGAAGCTACTACAGTACCACTTAGTGTCATATGCACAATATCATAAGAAAACACAATACACAGTGGGCCTGATTCTAACTTTGGAGGACGGTGTTAAACCGTCCCAAAAGTGGCGGATATACCACCTACCGTATTACGAGTCCATTATATCCTATGGAACTCGTAATACGGTAGGTGGTATATCCGCCACTTTTGGGACGGTTTAACACCGTCCTCCAAAGTTAGAATCAGGCCCAGTTATACTAAAAATAAAGGTACTTTATTTTTATGACAATATGCCAAAGTATCTTAGAGTGTACCCTCAGTGAGAGGATAGGAAATATACACAAGATATATATACACAATAGCAAAAATATGCAGTATAGTCTTAGAAAACAGTGCAAACAATGTATAGTTACAATAGGATGCAATGGGGAAACATAGGGATAGGGGCAACACAAACCATATACTCCAGAAGTGGAATGCGAACCACGAATGGACCCCAAACCTATGTGACCTTGTAGAGGGTCGCTGGGACTATTAGAAAATAGTGAGAGTTAGAAAAATAACCCTCCCCAAGACCCTGGAAAGTGAGTGCAAAGTGCACCAAAGTTCCCCTAAGGACAAAATAGTCGTGTTAGAGGGAGAATGCAAGGAAAACACAAATCAGCAATGCAACAACGATGGATTCCTGTCTGAGGGTACCTGTGGAACAAGGGGACCAAGTCCAAAAGTCACAAGCAGCTCGGAGATGGGCAGATGCCCAAGAAATGCCAGCGGTTGGTGCAAAGAAGCTCTTACTAGGCTGAAGAACTGTGAATACTGCAGGAACGACAAGGGCTAGAGACTTCCCCTTTGGAGGATGGATCCCCCACGCCTTGGAGAGTCGTGCAGAAGTGTTTTCCCGCCGGATGGACGCCAACAAGCCTTGCTACACGCAAATCGTGCGTTTGGCGTTTTTGGACGCTGCTGGGGCCCAGGAGGGACCAGGAGGTCGCAAATTGGACCTGCAGAGAGAGGGGACGTCGAGCAAGACAAAGAGCCCTCATTGAAGCAGGTAGCTCCCGGAGAAGTGCCAGAAACAGGCACTACAAGGATGCGTAAAACGGTGCTCGCCGAAGTTGCACAAAGGAGTCCCACGTCGCCGGAGACCAACTTAGAAAGTCGTGCAATGCAGGTTAGAGTGCCGTGGACCCAGGCTTGGCTGTGCACAAAGGATTTCCGCCGGAAGTGCACAGGGGCCGGAGTAGCTTGCAAAGTCGCGGTTCCCAGCAATGCAGCCCAGCGAGGGGAGGCAAGGACTTACCTCCACCAAACTTGGGCTGAAGAGTCACTGGACTGTGGGGGTCACTTGGACGGTGTCGCTGGATTCGAGGGACCTCGCTCGTCGTGCTGAGAGGAGACCCAAGGGACCGGAAATGCAGCTTTTTGGTGCCTGCGGTTGCAGGGGGAAGATTCCGTCGACCCACGGGAGATTTCTTCGGAGCTTCTGGTGCAGAGAGGAGGCAGACTACCCCCACAGCATGCACAAGCAGGAAAACAGTCGAGAAGGCGGCAGGATCAGCGTTACAGAGTTGCAGTAGTCGTCTTTGCTACTATGTTGCAGGTTTGCAGGCTTCCAGCGCGGTCAGCGGTCGATTCCTTATCAGAAGGTGAAGAGGGAGATGCAGAGGAACTCGGCTGAGCTCATGCATTCGTTATCTAAAGTTTCCCCAGAGACAGAGACCCTAAATAGCCAGAAAAGAGGGTTTGGCTACCTAGGAGAGAGGAAAGGCTACTAACACCTGAAGGAGCCTATCAGCAGGAGTCTCTGACGTCACCTGGTGGCACTGGCCACTCAGAGCAGTCCAGTGTGCCAGCAGCACCTCTGTTTCCAAGATGGCAGAGGTCTGGAGCACACTGGAGGAGCTCTGGACACCTCCCAGGGGAGGTGCAGGTCAGGGGAGTGGTCACTCCCCTTTCCTTTGTCCAGTTTCGCGCCAGAGCAGGGGCTAAGGGGTCCCTGAACCGGTGTAGACTGGCTTATGCAGAATTGGGCACATCTGTGCCCAACAAAGCATTTCCAGAGGCTGGGGGAGGCTACTCCTCCCCTGCCTTCACACCATTTTCCAAAGGGAGAGGGTGTCACACCCTCTCTCAGAGGAAGTTCTTTGTTCTGCCATCCTGGGCCAGGCCTGGCTGGACCCCAGGAGGGCAGCTGCCTGTCTGAGGGGTTGGCAGCAGCAGCAGCTGCAGTGAAACCCCAGGAAGGGCAGTCTGGCAGTACCAGGGTCTGTGCTACAGACCACTGGGATCATGGAATTGTACCAACAATGCCAGGATGGCATAGAGGGGGAAATTCCATGATCATAGACATGTTACATGGCCATATTCGGAGTTACCATGGTGAAGCTACATATAGGTAGTGACCTATATGTAGTGCACGCGTGTAATGGTGTCCCCGCACTCACAAAGTCCAGTGAATTGGCTCTGAACAATGTGGGGGCACCTTGGCTAGTGCCAGGGTGCCCTCACACTAAGTAACTTTGCACCTAACCTTTACCAGGTAAAGGTTAGACATATAGGTGACTTATAAGTTACTTAAGTGCAGTGTAAAATGGCTGTGAAATAACGTGGACGTTATTTCACTCAGGCTGCAGTGGCAGGCCTGTGTAAGAATTGTCAGAGCTCCCTATGGGTGGCAAAAGAAATGCTGCAGCCCATAGGGATCTCCTGGAACCCCAATACCCTGGGTACCTCAGTACCATATACTAGGGAATTATAAGGGTGTTCCAGTAAGCCAATGTAAATTGGTAAAATTGGTCACTAGCCTGTTAGTGACAATTTGAAAGTAATGAGAGAGCATAACCACTGAGGTTCTGGTTAGCAGAGCCTCAGTGAGACAGTTAGGCACCACACAGGGAACATATACATGCACACCTATGAGCACTGGGGCCCTGTGTGACAGGGTCCCAGTGACACATACATATAGACCATAAACCTATGAGCACTGGGGTCCTGACCAGCAGGATCCCAGTGACACATAACAAACATACTGAAAACATAGTGTTTTCACTATGAGCACTGAGGCCTGGCTATCAGGATCCCAGTGAGACAGTGAAAACAGTGACAAACACCCTGACATACACTCACAAACAGGCCAAAAGTGGGGGTAACAAGGCTAGAAAGAGGCTACCTTCTCACACAACCCCCCCCCAAACGAAGGACAATAAGGCTAACCTTGGCCAGTTGAGACTTTATTGTCTAAGTGGTGATAAGTAGAGAGTAGCTCTGCAATAGACTGGTTACTCCCTTTATCATCCACTATATGGTTACTTCCCTGTGGGGATGTAAACCACCCTGTTTGAAGTTTTTTAGCTAACCAACAATGCGAAGATGTATTTTCAGAGTTTCTATCAGTAAGTTTTAGTTTAGAGCAGTGGGAATTATCCACTGAACCTATTTGTAATGATGGAAATGCCAGACAGGGATGCTGTCTCAGTAAAGCCATAGCTGGGCAAAAACTTTGTCCATTTGGCTGGAAGAGAGAACAGGGATGCTGTTTCTCTTGAGTTGGAGCAGGGCAGGGATGCTGTCCTATGAGCTCCACACTAGGGCAGGGATGCTGTCCTAAGTGTTGTGAGGCAGTACAGGGTTTCTGCACTAAAGTTTCTCTGGGAGGGTTGGAGGGATGCTCCATGTTAACTAAAATGGTGCTCTTTTTGTCACCAATGTTAGTTATTCCACAGAGAGGTACTTCTACCTCAGGGAGTCCAGCTATGCCCGCTGATGATTCCCTTGGAACAGGTGCCACCCCAGGAGAGGTTTCTCCCACCACAGGAATGGTATCCTGAATGGTAGGGTGGTTAGGGGATACTGTGATACCCTTTTTACCTGTTGATGGAGAGGGATCCTGAGTTTTCAGGCCTTCTCTCCTTTGCTTTTTCATTTCACTTGAAATGAGAGGGAACAATTCCTCAGGGATGCCCAGCATGGCTGCATGGGCATAAAACTCTACATCAGCCCAACCTGAGGCCTCTAGGTCATTACCTAAGAGACAGTCTACATGTAAGCTAGGTGATACCACCACCTGCTTAGGGCCAGTAACTCCACCCCAACTAAACTGAATTATAGCTAAGGGAAGAAACTTAGTGGAGTTATGGACATCAATAATCTTATACTGTTGTCCAATGATGTGTTGTTCAGGAGGCACTAGGTTTTCAGTCACCAAAGTGAAACTGGCACCTGTGTCCCTGTAGGCCAAGGCCTCAACACCATTTATTGAAACTGTCTGCCTGTACTTATCCATTGTAAGGGGACAAGCAGCCAGTGTGGCAAGGCCAATGCCACTAGGTGTGACAGAAACTGTCTTGGGACTGATTACATCAGTTTCCTCTATGGACCCATGTAGGAAGTTGGCTCTGTATGTGCTATTTCAAAGTAAGGAATAGCATGCACAGAGTCCAAGGGTTCCCCTTAGAGGTAAAATAGTGGTAAAAATAGATAATACTAATGCTCTATTTTGTGGTAGTGTGGTCGAGCAGTAGGCTTATCCAAGGAGTAGTGTTAAGCATTTGTTGTACATACACATAGACAATAAATGAGGTACACACACTCAGAGACAAATCCAGCCAATAGGTTTTTATATAGAAAAATATCTTTTCTTAGTTTATTTTAAGAACCACAGGTTCAAATTCTACATGTAATAGCTCATTCGAAAGGTATTGCAGGTAAGTACTTTAGGAACTTTAAATCATAAAAATTGCATGTATACTTTTCAAGTTATTGACAAATAGCTTTTTTTAAAGTGGACACAGTGCAATTTTCACAGTTCCTAGGGGAGGTAAGTTTTTGTTAGTTTTACCAGGTAAGTAAGACACTTACAGGGTTCAGTTCTTGGTCCAAGGTAGCCCACCGTTGGGGGTTCAGAGCAACCCCAAAGTCACCACACCAGCAGCTCAGGGCCGGTCAGGTGCAGAGTTCAAAGTGGTGCCCAAAACACATAGGCTAGAATGGAGAGAAGGGGGTGCCCCGGTTCCGGTCTGCTTGCAGGTAAGTACCCGCGTCTTCGGAGGGCAGACCAGGGGGGTTTTGTAGGGCACCGGGGGGGACACAAGTCCACACAGAAATTTCACCCTCAGCAGCGCGGGGGCGGCCGGGTGCAGTGTAGAAACAAGCGTCGGGTTTGTAATGGAAGTCAATGGGAGATCTAGGGATCTCTTCAGCGCTGCAGGCAGGCAAGGGGGGGGTTCCTCGGGGAACCCTCCACTTGGTCAAGGGAGAGGGACTCCTGGGGGTCACTCCTCCAGTGAAAGTCCGGTCCTTCAGGTCCTGGGGGCTGCGGGTGCAGGGTCTCTCCCAGGTGTCGGGACTTAGGATTCAAAGAGTCGCGGTCAGGGGAAGCCTCGGGATTCCCTCTGCAGGCGGCGCTGTGGGGGCTCAGGGGGGACAGGTTTTTGTACTCACAGTCTTAGAGTAGTCCTGGGGTCCCTCCTGAGGTGTTGGATCGCCACCAGCCGAGTCGGGGTCGCCGGGTGCAGTGTTGCAAGTCTCACGCTTCTTGCGGGGAGCTTGCAGGGTTCTTTAAAGCTGCTGGAAACAAAGTTGCAGCTTTTCTTGGAGCAGGTCCGCTGTCCTCGGGAGTTTCTTGTCTTTTTGAAGCAGGGGCAGTCCTCAGAGGATGTCGAGGTCGCTGGTCCCTTTGGAAGGCGTCGCTGGAGCAGGATCTTTGGAAGGCAGGAGACAGGCCGGTGAGTTTCTGGAGCCAAGGCAGTTGTCGTCTTCTGGTCTTCCTCTGCAGGGGTTTTCAGCTAGGCAGTCCTTCTTCTTGTAGTTGCAGGAATCTAATTTTCTAGGGTTCAGGGTAGCCCTTAAATACTAAATTTAAGGGCGTGTTTAGGTCTGGGGGGTTAGTAGCCAATGGCTACTAGCCCTGAGGGTGGGTACACCCTCTTTGTGCCTCCTCCCAAGGGGAGGGGGTCACAATCCTAACCCTATTGGGGGAATCCTCCATCTGCAAGATGGAGGATTTCTAAAAGTTAGAGTCACTTCAGCTCAGGACACCTTAGGGGCTGTCCTGACTGGCCAGTGACTCCTCCTTGTTGCTTTCTTTGTTCCCTCCAGCCTTGCCGCCAAAAGTGGGGGCCGTGGCCGGAGGGGGCGGGCAACTCCACTAAGCTGGAGTGCCCTGCTGGGCTGTGACAAAGGGGTGAGCCTTTGAGGCTCACCGCCAGGTGTCACAGCTCCTGCCTGGGGGAGGTGTTAGCATCTCCACCCAGTGCAGGCTTTGTTACTGGCCTCAGAGTGACAAAGGCACTCTCCCCATGGGGCCAGCAACATGTCTCTAGTGTGGCAGGCTGCTGGAACCAGTCAGCCTACACAGATAGTTGGTTAAGTTTCAGGGGGCACCTCTAAGGTGCCCTCTGTGGTGTATTTTACAATAAAATGTACACTGGCATCAGTGTGCATTTATTGTGCTGAGAAGTTTGATACCAAACTTCCCAGTTTTCAGTGTAGCCATTATGGTGCTGTGGAGTTCGTGTTTGACAGACTCCTAGACCATATACTCTTATGGCTACCCTGCACTTACAATGTCTAAGGTTTTGTTTAGACACTGTAGGGGTACCATGCTCATGCACTGGTACCCTCACCTATGGTATAGTGCACCCTGCCTTAGGGCTGTAAGGCCTGCTAGAGGGGTGTCTTACCTATACTGCATAGGCAGTGAGAGGCTGGCATGGCACCCTGAGGGGAGTGCCATGTCGACTTACTCGTTTTGTCCTCACTAGCACACACAAGCTGGCAAGCAGTGTGTCTGTGCTGAGTGAGAGGTCTCCAGGGTGGCATAAGACATGCTGCAGCCCTTAGAGACCTTCCTTGGCATCAGGGCCCTTGGTACTAGAAGTACCAGTTACAAGGGACTTATCTGGATGCCAGGGTCTGCCAATTGTGGATACAAAAGTACAGGTTAGGGAAAGAACACTGGTGCTGGGGCCTGGGTAGCAGGCCTCAGCACACTTTCAATTGTAAACATAGCATCAGCAAAGGCAAAAAGTCAGGGGGCAACCATGCCAAGGAGGCATTTCCTTACACAACCCCCCCCCAAACGAAAGAGGATGAGACTAACCTTTCCCAAGAGAGTCTTCATTTTCTAAGTGGAAGAACCTGGAAAGGCCATCTGCATTGGCATGGGCAGTCCCAGGTCTGTGTTCCACTATAAAGTCCATTCCCTGTAGGGAGATGGACCACCTCAACAGTTTAGGATTTTCACCTTTCATTTGCATCAGCCATTTGAGAGGTCTGTGGTCAGTTTGAACTAGGAAGTGAGTCCCAAAGAGGTATGGTCTCAGCTTCTTCAGGGACCAAACCACAGCAAAGGCCTCCCTCTCAATGGCACTCCAACGCTGCTCCCTGGGGAGTAACCTCCTGCTAATGAAAGCAACAGGCTGGTCAAGGCCATCATCATTTGTTTGGGACAAAACTGCCCCTATCCCATGTTCAGAGGCATCAGTCTGCACAATGAACTGCTTAGAATAATCTGGAGCTTTGAGAACTGGTGCTGAGCACATTGCCTGTTTCAGGGTGTCAAAGGCCTGTTGGCATTCCACAGTCCAGTTTACTTTCTTGGGCATTTTCTTGGAGGTGAGTTCAGTGAGGGCTGTCACAATGGATCCATATCCCTTCACAAACCTCCTGTAATACCCAGTCAAGCCAAGGAATGCCCTGACTTGAGTCTGGGTTTTTGGAGCTACCCAGTCCAGAATGGTCTGGATCTTGGGTTGGAGTGGCTGAACTTGGCCTCCACCTACAAGGTGTCCCAAGTAAACCACAGTTCCCTGCCCTATCTGGCATTTGGATGCCTTGATAGAGAGGCCTGCAGATTGCAGAGCCTTCAAAACCTTCCTCAGGTGGACCAGGTGATCCTGCCAGGTGGAGCTAAAGACAGCAATATCATCAAGATAAGCTGTGCTAAAGGACTCCAAGCCAGCAAGGACTTGATTCACCAACCTTTGGAAGGTGGCAGGGGCATTCTTTAAACCAAAGGGCATAACAGTAAACTGATAATGCCCATCAGGTGTGGAGAATGCTGTCTTTTCTTTTGCTCCAGGTGCCATTTTTATTTGCCAGTACCCTGCTGTCAAGTCAAAGGTACTTAGAAATTTGGCAGCACCTAATTTATCAATGAGCTCATCAGCTCTTGGAATTGGATGGGCATCTGTCTTGGTGACAGAATTGAGCCCTCTGTAGTCCACACAAAACCTCATCTCTTTCTTTCCATCTTTGGTGTGAGGTTTGGGGACTAAGACCACTGGGCTAGCCCAGGGGCTGTCAGAGCGCTCAATTACTCCCAATTCCAGCATCTTGTGGACTTCCACCTTGATGCTTTCCTTAACATGGTCAGACTGTCTAAAGATTTTGTTCTTGACAGGCATGCTGTCTCCTGTGTCCACCTCATGGGTACACAGGTGTGTCTGACCAGGGGTTAAGGAGAAGAGTTCAGGAAACTGTTGTAGGACTCTCCTACAATCAGCTTGCTGTTGGCCAGAGAGGGTGTCTGAGTAGATCACTCCATCTACTGTACCATCTTTTGGGTCTGATGACAGAAGATCAGGGAGAGGTTCACTCTCTGCCTCCTGATCCTCATCTGTTACCATCAACAGATTGACATCAGCCCTGTCGTGGAAGAGCTTAAGGCGGTTCACATGGATCACCCTCTTGGGGCTCCTGCTTGTGCCCAGGTCCACCAGGTAGGTGACCTGACTCTTCCTTTCTAGTACTGGGTAAGGGCCACTCCATTTGTCCTGGAGTGCCCTGGGAGCCACAGGCTCCAGAACCCAGACCTTCTGCCCTGGTTGGAACTCAACCAGTGCAGCCTTTTGGTCATACCAAAACTTCTGGAGTTGTTGGCTGGCCTCAAGGTTTTTGGTTGCCTTTTCCATGTACTCTGCCATTCTAGAGCGAAGGCCAAGTACATAGTCCACTATGTCCTGTTTAGGCTCATGGAGAGGTCTCTCCCAGCCTTCTTTAACAAGGGCAAGTGGTCCCCTTACAGGATGACCAAACAGAAGTTCAAAGGGTGAGAACCCTACTCCCTTCTGTGGTACCTCCCTGTAAGCGAAAAGCAGACATGGCAAGAGGACATCCCATCTCCTTTTGAGCTTTTCTGGGAGCCCCATGATCATGCCTTTTAATGTCTTGTTGAATCTCTCAACCAAGCCATTAGTTTGTGGATGGTAGGGTGTAGTGAATTTATAAGTCACTCCACACTCATTCCACATGTGCTTTAGGTATGCTGACATGAAGTTGGTACCTCTGTCAGACACCACCTCCTTAGGGAAACCCACTCTGGTAAAGATACCAATGAGGGCCTTGGCTACTGCAGGGGCAGTAGTCGACCTAAGGGGAATAGCTTCAGGATACCTGGTAGCATGATCCACTACTACCAGGATATACATATTTCCTGAGGCTGTGGGAGGTTCTAGTGGACCAACTATGTCCACACCCACTCTTTCAAAGGGCACCCCCACCACAGGAAGTGGAATGAGGGGGGCCTTTGGATGCCCACCTGTCTTACCACTGGCTTGACAGGTGGGGCAGGAGAGGCAAAACTCCTTAACCATGTTGGACATATTGGGCCAGTAGAAGTGGTTGACTAACCTCTCCCACGTCTTGGTTTGTCCCAAATGTCCAGCAAGGGGAATGTCATGGGCCAATGTTAGGATGAACTCTCTGAACAGCTGAGGCACTACCACTCTCCTAGTGGCACCAGGTTTGGGGTCTCTGGCCTCAGTGTACAGGAGCCCATCTTCCCAATAGACCCTATGTGTTCCATTTTTCTTGCCTTTGGACTCTTCAGCAGCTTGCTGCCTAAGGCCTTCAAGAGAGGGACAGGTTTCTTGTCCCTTACACAGCTCTTCCCTTGAGGGTCCCCCTGGGCCTAAGAGCTCAACCTGATAAGGTTCAAGCTCCAAAGGCTCAGTTCCCTCAGAGGGCAGAACTTCTTCCTGAGAAGAGAGGTTCCCTTTCTTTTGCTGTGTTGCAGTTGGTTTCCCAACTGACTTTCCTGTTCTCTTGGTAGGCTGGGCCATTTTTCCAGACTCCAGTTCTACTTTTTCACCCTGTGCCTTGCATTGTGCTCTTGTTTTCACACACACCAGTTCAGGGATACCCAGCATTGCTGCATGGGTTTTTAGCTCTACCTCAGCCCATGCTGAGGACTCCAGGTCATTTCCAAGCAGACAGTCCACTGGGATATTTGAGGAGACCACCACCTGTTTCAGGCCATTGACCCCTCCCCATTCTAAAGTAACCATTGCCATGGGATGTACTTTTCTCTGATTGTCAGCGTTGGTGACTGTGTAAGTTTTTCCAGTCAGGTATTGGCCAGGGGAAACCAGTTTCTCTGTCACCATGGTGACACTGGCACCTGTATCCCTCAGGCCCTCTATTCTAGTCCCATTAATTAAGAGTTGCTGTCTGTATTTTTGCATGTTAGGCGGCCAGACAGCTAGTGTGGCTAAATCCACCCCACCCTCAGAAACTAGAGTAGCTTCAGTGTGGACCCTGATTTGCTCTGGGCACACTGTTGATCCCACTTGGAGACTAGCCATACCAGTGTTACCTGGATGGGAGTTTGGAGTGGAACCTTTCTTGGGACAGGCCTTGTCTCCAGTTTGGTGTCCATGCTGTTTACAGCTATGACACCAGGCCTTTTTGGGATCAAAGTTTTTACCCTTGTACCCATTGTTTTGTGAAGAGGCTCTGGGCCCACCCTCCTGTGCAGGTTTTTGGGGGCCTGTAGAAGACTCTTTACTATTTTTAGTTTTGGTTGTCTCATCACCCTTCTGCTGGGGAGTCTTTGTGACCCCTTTCTTTTGGTCACCCCCTGTTGAAGTCTTGGACACCCTTGTCTTGACCCAATGGTCCGCCTTCTTTCCCAATTCTTGGGGAGAAATTGGTCCTAGGTCTACCAGATGCTGATGCAGTTTATCATTGAAACAATTACTTAACAGGTGTTCTTTCACAAATAAATTGTACAGCCCATCATAATTACTTACACCACTGCCTTGAATCCAACCATCTAGTGTTTTCACTGAGTAGTCAACAAAGTCAACCCAGGTCTGGCTCGAGGATTTTTGAGCCCCCCTGAACCTAATCCTGTACTCCTCAGTGGAGAATCCAAAGCCCTCAATCAGGGTACCCTTCATGAGGTCATAAGATTCTGCATCTTGTCCAGAGAGTGTGAGGAGTCTATCCCTACACTTTCCTGTGAACATTTCCCAAAGGAGAGCACCCCAGTGAGATCTGTTCACTTTTCTGGTTACACAAGCCCTCTCAAAAGCTGTGAACCATTTGGTGATGTCATCACCATCTTCATATTTAGTTACAATCCCTTTAGGGATTTTCAACATGTCAGGAGAATCTCTGACCCTATTTATGTTGCTGCCACCATTGATGGGTCCTAGGCCCATCTCTTGTCTTTCCCTCTCTATGGCTAGGATCTGCCTTTCCAAAGCCAATCTTTTGGCCATCCTGGCTAACTGGATGTCCTCTTCACTGGAGTTATCCTCAGTGATCTCAGAGTTGTTGGTCCCTCCTGTGAGGGAACCAGCATCTCTGACTATTATTTGTGGAGTCAGGGCTTGAGAAGCCCTGCTCTCCCTAAGTAGGACTGGAGGGGGGGAATTTCCCTCCAAGTCACTATCTTCATCCTCTGAGTTGCCATCCTCAGAGGGGTTGGCCTTTTCAAACTCTGCCAAAAGCTCCTGGAGCTGTACTTTGGTAGGTTTGGGGCCCATTGCTATTTTCTTTAGTTTACAGAGTGACCTTAGCTCTCTCATCTGTAGATGGAGGTAAGGTGTGGTGTCGAGTTCCACCACATTCACATCTGTGCTAGACATTATGCTTCTAAAAGTTGGAATACTTTTTAAGAAACTAAAACTGGTTCTAGAATCTAATTCAAACTTTTAACAAATTTTTAAACTCTAAAAGAAATGCTAACAGGGACTAACACAAGGCCCTAGCAGGACTTTAAAGAATTTAGAAAACTTTTCAAATTGCAAAAATCAATTTCTAATGACAATTTTGGAATTTGTCGTGTGATCAGGTATTGGCTGAGTAGTCCAGCAAATGCAAAGTCTTGTACCCCACCGCTGATCCACCAATGTAGGAAGTTGGCTCTGTATGTGCTATTTCAAAGTAAGGAATAGCATGCACAGAGTCCAAGGGTTCCCCTTAGAGGTAAAATAGTGGTAAAAATAGATAATACTAATGCTCTATTTTGTGGTAGTGTGGTCGAGCAGTAGGCTTATCCAAGGAGTAGTGTTAAGCATTTGTTGTACATACACATAGACAATAAATGAGGTACACACACTCAGAGACAAATCCAGCCAATAGGTTTTTATATAGAAAAATATCTTTTCTTAGTTTATTTTAAGAACCACAGGTTCAAATTCTACATGTAATAGCTCATTCGAAAGGTATTGCAGGTAAGTACTTTAGGAACTTTAAATCATAAAAATTGCATGTATACTTTTCAAGTTATTGACAAATAGCTTTTTTAAAAGTGGACACAGTGCAATTTTCACAGTTCCTAGGGGAGGTAAGTTTTTGTTAGTTTTACCAGGTAAGTAAGACACTTACAGGGTTCAGTTCTTGGTCCAAGGTAGCCCACCGTTGGGGGTTCAGAGCAACCCCAAAGTCACCACACCAGCAGCTCAGGGCCGGTCAGGTGCAGAGTTCAAAGTGGTGCCCAAAACACATAGGCTAGAATGGAGAGAAGGGGGTGCCCCGGTTCCGGTCTGCTTGCAGGTAAGTACCCGCGTCTTCGGAGGGCAGACCAGGGGGGTTTTGTAGGGCACCGGGGGGGACACAAGTCCACACAGAAATTTCACCCTCAGCAGCGCGGGGGCGGCCGGGTGCAGTGTAGAAACAAGCGTCGGGTTTGTAATGGAAGTCAATGGGAGATCTAGGGATCTCTTCAGCGCTGCAGGCAGGCAAGGGGGGGGTTCCTCGGGGAACCCTCCACTTGGTCAAGGGAGAGGGACTCCTGGGGGTCACTCCTCCAGTGAAAGTCCGGTCCTTCAGGTCCTGGGGGCTGCGGGTGCAGGGTCTCTCCCAGGTGTCGGGACTTAGGATTCAAAGAGTCGCGGTCAGGGGAAGCCTCGGGATTCCCTCTGCAGGCGGCGCTGTGGGGGCTCAGGGGGGACAGGTTTTTGTACTCACAGTCTTAGAGTAGTCCTGGGGTCCCTCCTGAGGTGTTGGATCGCCACCAGCCGAGTCGGGGTCGCCGGGTGCAGTGTTGCAAGTCTCACGCTTCTTGCGGGGAGCTTGCAGGGTTCTTTAAAGCTGCTGGAAACAAAGTTGCAGCTTTTCTTGGAGCAGGTCCGCTGTCCTCGGGAGTTTCTTGTCTTTTTGAAGCAGGGGCAGTCCTCAGAGGATGTCGAGGTCGCTGGTCCCTTTGGAAGGCGTCGCTGGAGCAGGATCTTTGGAAGGCAGGAGACAGGCCGGTGAGTTTCTGGAGCCAAGGCAGTTGTCGTCTTCTGGTCTTCCTCTGCAGGGGTTTTCAGCTAGGCAGTCCTTCTTCTTGTAGTTGCAGGAATCTAATTTTCTAGGGTTCAGGGTAGCCCTTAAATACTAAATTTAAGGGCGTGTTTAGGTCTGGGGGGTTAGTAGCCAATGGCTACTAGCCCTGAGGGTGGGTACACCCTCTTTGTGCCTCCTCCCAAGGGGAGGGGGTCACAATCCTAACCCTATTGGGGGAATCCTCCATCTGCAAGATGGAGGATTTCTAAAAGTTAGAGTCACTTCAGCTCAGGACACCTTAGGGGCTGTCCTGACTGGCCAGTGACTCCTCCTTGTTGCTTTCTTTGTTCCCTCCAGCCTTGCCGCCAAAAGTGGGGGCCGTGGCCGGAGGGGGCGGGCAACTCCACTAAGCTGGAGTGCCCTGCTGGGCTGTGACAAAGGGGTGAGCCTTTGAGGCTCACCGCCAGGTGTCACAGCTCCTGCCTGGGGGAGGTGTTAGCATCTCCACCCAGTGCAGGCTTTGTTACTGGCCTCAGAGTGACAAAGGCACTCTCCCCATGGGGCCAGCAACATGTCTCTAGTGTGGCAGGCTGCTGGAACCAGTCAGCCTACACAGATAGTTGGTTAAGTTTCAGGGGGCACCTCTAAGGTGCCCTCTGTGGTGTATTTTACAATAAAATGTACACTGGCATCAGTGTGCATTTATTGTGCTGAGAAGTTTGATACCAAACTTCCCAGTTTTCAGTGTAGCCATTATGGTGCTGTGGAGTTCGTGTTTGACAGACTCCTAGACCATATACTCTTATGGCTACCCTGCACTTACAATGTCTAAGGTTTTGTTTAGACACTGTAGGGGTACCATGCTCATGCACTGGTACCCTCACCTATGGTATAGTGCACCCTGCCTTAGGGCTGTAAGGCCTGCTAGAGGGGTGTCTTACCTATACTGCATAGGCAGTGAGAGGCTGGCATGGCACCCTGAGGGGAGTGCCATGTCGACTTACTCGTTTTGTCCTCACTAGCACACACAAGCTGGCAAGCAGTGTGTCTGTGCTGAGTGAGAGGTCTCCAGGGTGGCATAAGACATGCTGCAGCCCTTAGAGACCTTCCTTGGCATCAGGGCCCTTGGTACTAGAAGTACCAGTTACAAGGGACTTATCTGGATGCCAGGGTCTGCCAATTGTGGATACAAAAGTACAGGTTAGGGAAAGAACACTGGTGCTGGGGCCTGGGTAGCAGGCCTCAGCACACTTTCAATTGTAAACATAGCATCAGCAAAGGCAAAAAGTCAGGGGGCAACCATGCCAAGGAGGCATTTCCTTACAACCCATAAGTGAACCCAACTACACCCTTTGCTTGACTGTTGCCAGCAGTCCCACCACTAGTACCACTACTGCTAGGGGCACTAGAGCTTGATGTATTAGTGGTGGTAGGCTCAGGGGGTTTACCTGGACAGGACTTATCCCCTGGCCTATGGCCTCTGTTTTTACACACAAAGCACCAAGGCTTTTTAATGTGTGCAGGTTGGGAAGAAGAGGAAGAATTTGTTTTATCCCCACCCTCTGAAGAGTGTTTAAGATTTGAAGTGGGATCTTTGGTTTTACCCTTATCCCCATGCTTATCTTGAGATTTTTCACCATCTTTCTTCTTATTGCCATCTTTGTCACCCCCTGTATGAACTTTTCTGTTCACCCTTGTTCTGACCCATTTGTCTGCCTTCTTTCCCAATTCTTGGGGAGAGGTCAGATCAGAGTCTACCAGGTACTGGTGCAACAAATCAGACACACAATTATTAAGTATATGCTCTCTCAGGATTGTGTTATACAGGCTTTCATAATCAGTAACTTTACTGCCATGTAACCACCCCTCCAAGGCCTTCACTGAATGGTCAATGAAATCAACCCAGTCTTGTGAAGACTCCTTTTTGTCTCTCTGAACTTTATCCTGTACTGTTCAGTGGTTAAGCCATAACCATCCAGGAGTGCATTCTTAAGAACTGTAAAATTATTGGCATCACTTTCTTTCACAGTAAGGAGCCTATCCCTACCTTTTCCACTAAATGATAGCCATAGGATAGCAGCCCACTGCCTTTGAGGGACATCCTGTACAGCACAGGCCCTCTCAAGTGCAGCAAACCACTTGTTAATGTCATCCCCCTCCTTGTAAGGGGGAACTATCTTGTGCAGATTCCTGGAATCATGCTCTTTTGCAGGATGACTATGGGGAATACTGCTGCTGCCACCATGGGTTTCTAAACCCAACTTCTGTCTTTCCCTCTCTACTTCTAAAGACTGTCTATCCAAATCCAGCTGTTGCTTCTTGAGCTTCAGTCTGGTTTGTTCCACTCTCAATCTATTGAGCTCCCTTTCTAACAATCTGTCATCAGGGTGGGTGGGAGGGACATTTCTAGATACAGAGGTATGATGGGAATGAACAGAAGGAGACCTGTCCCTTACAGAGGGCACCCTAACAGCTTGGCTATCAGTATAATGTGAGAGCACATCATCAGTATGATGTGATTCAACCTCTGTACCAACTATGCTAGACTGTCTAGTAATGGGCAGGCTGAGAAGTTTCTTTCCTGAACCTTTTCCTGGGGGAGTCCCTGGATCAGATTGAGAACCATTAGCTACTTTTTCTACAGATTGGGCACTTATGGCCTTATCCTGTACTCTAAGCATATTAATTAACAGTTCTAAAGAAGGATTCTTCCCTACACTCAAACCTCTCTCTATGCAGAGACTCCTTGCTCCTTTCCAGCTAAGGTGATCATATGCAAGTTTGGACAGTTCAACTTTTTGGCCTGTGCCAGACATTTTTTAGAGAGAGTTAAAGTGATAGACAAAGAGAAAAAAGTTTTCAGAACTTTTTGGAAAGACAGAAAAAACTTTTTAAACTTTTAAGAACTTTTTGAAAGTTTAGAAGTACTTTTCAGCACTTAGAAAAGAGTGAAAAGAGGAAATGCAAAACTTTTTGGCTATGTGTATATACACTGACCTTGTTTTGTATATTTTTCTCTTATGAAAAGTACAATGACAAGAGTGGTAAGTAGTCTCAAAGCACTTATCCCACCGCTGCACAACCAATGTAGGAGGCTGGACTGGCTTGTAGTGAGTACCAAGGGGTACTTGCACCTTGCACCAGGCCCAGTTATCCCTTATTAGTGTATAGGGTGTCTAGCAGCTTAGGCTGATAGATAATGGTAGCTTAGCAAAGCAGCTCAGGCTGAACTAGGAGACGTGTGAAGCTACTACAGTACCACTTAGTGTCATATGCACAATATCATAAGAAAACACAATACACAGTTATACTAAAAATAAAGGTACTTTATTTTTATGACAATATGCCAAAGTATCTTAGAGTGTACCCTCAGTGAGAGGATAGGAAATATACACAAGATATATATACACAATAGCAAAAATATGCAGTATAGTCTTAGAAAACAGTGCAAACAATGTATAGTTACAATAGGATGCAATGGGGAAACATAGGGATAGGGGCAACACAAACCATATACTCCAGAAGTGGAATGCGAACCACGAATGGACCCCAAACCTATGTGACCTTGTAGAGGGTCGCTGGGACTATTAGAAAATAGTGAGAGTTAGAAAAATAACCCTCCCCAAGACCCTGGAAAGTGAGTGCAAAGTGCACCAAAGTTCCCCTAAGGACAAAATAGTCGTGTTAGAGGGAGAATGCAAGGAAAACACAAATCAGCAATGCAACAACGATGGATTCCTGTCTGAGGGTACCTGTGGAACAAGGGGACCAAGTCCAAAAGTCACAAGCAGCTCGGAGATGGGCAGATGCCCAAGAAATGCCAGCGGTTGGTGCAAAGAAGCTCTTACTAGGCTGAAGAACTGTGAATACTGCAGGAACGACAAGGGCTAGAGACTTCCCCTTTGGAGGATGGATCCCCCACGCCTTGGAGAGTCGTGCAGAAGTGTTTTCCCGCCGGATGGACGCCAACAAGCCTTGCTACACGCAAATCGTGCGTTTGGCGTTTTTGGACGCTGCTGGGGCCCAGGAGGGACCAGGAGGTCGCAAATTGGACCTGCAGAGAGAGGGGACGTCGAGCAAGACAAAGAGCCCTCACTGAAGCAGGTAGCACCCGGAGAAGTGCCAGAAACAGGCACTACGAGGATGCGTAAAACGGTGCTCGCCGAAGTTGCACAAAGGAGTCCCACGTCGCCGGAGACCAACTTAGAAAGTCGTGCAATGCAGGTTAGAGTGCCGTGGACCCAGGCTTGGCTGTGCACAAAGGATTTCCGCCGGAAGTGCACAGGGGCCGGAGTAGCTTGCAAAGTCGCGGTTCCCAGCAATGCAGCCCAGCGAGGGGAGGCAAGGACTTACCTCCACCAAACTTGGGCTGAAGAGTCACTGGACTGTGGGGGTCACTTGGACGGTGTCGCTGGATTCGAGGGACCTCGCTCGTCGTGCTGAGAGGAGACCCAAGGGACCGGAAATGCAGCTTTTTGGTGCCTGCGGTTGCAGGGGGAAGATTCCGTCGACCCACGGGAGATTTCTTCGGAGCTTCTGGTGCAGAGAGGAGGCAGACTACCCCCACAGCATGCACAAGCAGGAAAACAGTTGAGAAGGCGGCAGGATCAGCGTTACAGAGTTGCAGTAGTCGTCTTTGCTACTATGTTGCAGGTTTGCAGGCTTCCAGCGCGGTCAGCGGTCGATTCCTTATCAGAAGGTGAAGAGGGAGATGCAGAGGAACTCGGCTGAGCTCATGCATTCGTTATCTAAAGTTTCCCCAGAGACAGAGACCCTAAATAGCCAGAAAAGAGGGTTTGGCTACCTAGGAGAGAGGAAAGGCTACTAACACCTGAAGGAGCCTATCAGCAGGAGTCTCTGACGTCACCTGGTGGCACTGGCCACTCAGAGCAGTCCAGTGTGCCAGCAGCACCTCTGTTTCCAAGATGGCAGAGGTCTGGAGCACACTGGAGGAGCTCTGGACACCTCCCAGGGGAGGTGCAGGTCAGGGGAGTGGTCACTCCCCTTTCCTTTGTCCAGTTTCGCGCCAGAGCAGGGGCTAAGGGGTCTCTGAACCGGTGTAGACTGGCTTATGCAGAATTGGGCACATCTGTGCCCAACAAAGCATTTCCAGAGGCTGGGGGAGGCTACTCCTCCCCTGCCTTCACACCATTTTCCAAAGGGAGAGGGTGTCACACCCTCTCTCAGAGGAAGTTCTTTGTTCTGCCATCCTGGGCCAGGCCTGGCTGGACCCCAGGAGGGCAGCTGCCTGTCTGAGGGGTTGGCAGCAGCAGCAGCTGCAGTGAAACCCCAGGAAGGGCAGTCTGGCAGTACCAGGGTCTGTGCTACAGACCACTGGGATCATGGAATTGTACCAACAATGCCAGGATGGCATAGAGGGGGAAATTCCATGATCATAGACATGTTACATGGCCATATTCGGAGTTACCATGGTGAAGCTACATATAGGTAGTGACCTATATGTAGTGCACGCGTGTAATGGTGTCCCCGCACTCACAAAGTCCAGTGAATTGGCTCTGAACAATGTGGGGGCACCTTGGCTAGTGCCAGGGTGCCCTCACACTAAGTAACTTTGCACCTAACCTTTACCAGGTAAAGGTTAGACATATAGGTGACTTATAAGTTACTTAAGTGCAGTGTAAAATGGCTGTGAAATAACGTGGACGTTATTTCACTCAGGCTGCAGTGGCAGGCCTGTGTAAGAATTGTCAGAGCTCCCTATGGGTGGCAAAAGAAATGCTGCAGCCCATAGGGATCTCCTGGAACCCCAATACCCTGGGTACCTCAGTACCATATACTAGGGAATTATAAGGGTGTTCCAGTAAGCCAATGTAAATTGGTAAAATTGGTCACTAGCCTGTTAGTGACAATTTGAAAGTAATGAGAGAGCATAACCACTGAGGTTCTGGTTAGCAGAGCCTCAGTGAGACAGTTAGGCACCACACAGGGAACATATACATGCACACCTATGAGCACTGGGGCCCTGTGTGACAGGGTCCCAGTGACACATACATATAGGCCATAAACCTATGAGCACTGGGGTCCTGACCAGCAGGATCCCAGTGACACATAACAAACATACTGAAAACATAGTGTTTTCACTATGAGCACTGAGGCCTGGCTATCAGGATCCCAGTGAGACAGTGAAAACAGTGACAAACACCCTGACATACACTCACAAACAGGCCAAAAGTGGGGGTAACAAGGCTAGAAAGAGGCTACCTTCTCACACAACCCCCCCCCAAACGAAGGACAATAAGGCTAACCTTGGCCAGTTGAGACTTTATTGTCTAAGTGGTGATAAGTAGAGAGTAGCTCTGCAATAGACTGGTTACTCCCTTTATCATCCACTATATGGTTACTTCCCTGTGGGGATGTAAACCACCCTGTTTGAAGTTTTTTAGCTAACCAACAATGCGAAGATGTATTTTCAGAGTTTCTATCAGTAAGTTTTAGTTTAGAGCAGTGGGAATTATCCACTGAACCTATTTGTAATGATGGAAATGCCAGACAGGGATGCTGTCTCAGTAAAGCCATAGCTGGGCAAAAACTTTGTCCATTTGGCTGGAAGAGAGAACAGGGATGCTGTTTCTCTTGAGTTGGAGCAGGGCAGGGATGCTGTCCTATGAGCTCCACACTAGGGCAGGGATGCTGTCCTAAGTGTTGTGAGGCAGTACAGGGTTTCTGCACTAAAGTTTCTCTGGGAGGGTTGGAGGGATGCTCCATGTTAACTAAAATGGTGCTCTTTTTGTCACCAATGTTAGTTATTCCACAGAGAGGTACTTCTACCTCAGGGAGTCCAGCTATGCCCGCTGATGATTCCCTTGGAACAGGTGCCACCCCAGGAGAGGTTTCTCCCACCACAGGAATGGTATCCTGAATGGTAGGGTGGTTAGGGGATACTGTGATACCCTTTTTACCTGTTGATGGAGAGGGATCCTGAGTTTTCAGGCCTTCTCTCCTTTGCTTTTTCATTTCACTTGAAATGAGAGGGAACAATTCCTCAGGGATGCCCAGCATGGCTGCATGGGCATAAAACTCTACATCAGCCCAACCTGAGGCCTCTAGGTCATTACCTAAGAGACAGTCTACAGGTAAGCTAGGTGATACCACCACCTGCTTAGGGCCAGTAACTCCACCCCAACTAAACTGAATTATAGCTAAGGGAAGAAACTTAGTGGAGTTATGGACATCAATAATCTTATACTGTTGTCCAATGATGTGTTGTTCAGGAGGCACTAGGTTTTCAGTCACCAAAGTGAAACTGGCACCTGTGTCCCTGTAGGCCAAGGCCTCAACACCATTTATTGAAACTGTCTGCCTGTACTTATCCATTGTAAGGGGACAAGCAGCCAGTGTGGCAAGGCCAATGCCACTAGGTGTGACAGAAACTGTCTTGGGACTGATTACATCAGTTTCCTCTATGGACCCATAAGTGAACCCAACTACACCCTTTGCTTGACTGTTGCCAGCAGTCCCACCACTAGTACCACTACTGCTAGGGGCACTAGAGCTTGATGTATTAGTGGTGGTAGGCTCAGGGGGTTTACCTGGACAGGACTTATCCCCTGGCCTATGGCCTCTGTTTTTACACACAAAGCACCAAGGCTTTTTAATGTGTGCAGGTTGGGAAGAAGAGGAAGAATTTGTTTTATCCCCACCCTCTGAAGAGTGTTTAAGATTTGAAGTGGGATCTTTGGTTTTACCCTTATCCCCATGCTTATCTTGAGATTTTTCACCATCTTTCTTCTTATTGCCATCTTTGTCACCCCCTGTATGAACTTTTCTGTTCACCCTTGTTCTGACCCATTTGTCTGCCTTCTTTCCCAATTCTTGGGGAGAGGTCAGATCAGAGTCTACCAGGTACTGGTGCAACAAATCAGACACACAATTATTAAGTATATGCTCTCTCAGGATTGTGTTATACAGGCTTTCATAATCAGTAACTTTACTGCCATGTAACCACCCCTCCAAGGCCTTCACTGAATGGTCAATGAAATCAACCCAGTCTTGTGAAGACTCCTTTTTGGTCTCTCTGAACTTTATCCTGTACTGTTCAGTGGTTAAGCCATAACCATCCAGGAGTGCATTCTTAAGAACTGTAAAATTATTGGCATCACTTTCTTTCACAGTAAGGAGCCTATCCCTACCTTTTCCACTAAATGATAGCCATAGGATAGCAGCCCACTGCCTTTGAGGGACATCCTGTACAGCACAGGCCCTCTCAAGTGCAGCAAACCACTTGTTAATGTCATCCCCCTCCTTGTAAGGGGGAACTATCTTGTGCAGATTCCTGGAATCATGCTCTTTTGCAGGATGACTATGGGGAATACTGCTGCTGCCACCATGGGTTTCTAAACCCAACTTCTGTCTTTCCCTCTCTACTTCTAAAGACTGTCTATCCAAATCCAGCTGTTGCTTCTTGAGCTTCAGTCTGGTTTGTTCCACTCTCAATCTATTGAGCTCCCTTTCTAACAATCTGTCATCAGGGTGGGTGGGAGGGACATTTCTAGATACAGAGGTATGATGGGAATGAACAGAAGGAGACCTGTCCCTTACAGAGGGCACCCTAACAGCTTGGCTATCAGTATAATGTGAGAGCACATCATCAGTATGATGTGATTCAACCTCTGTACCAACTATGCTAGACTGTCTAGTAATGGGCAGGCTGAGAAGTTTCTTTCCTGAACCTTTTCCTGGGGGAGTCCCTGGATCAGATTGAGAACCATTAGCTACTTTTTCTACAGATTGGGCACTTATGGCCTTATCCTGTACTCTAAGCATATTAATTAACAGTTCTAAAGAAGGATTCTTCCCTACACTCAAACCTCTCTCTATGCAGAGACTCCTTGCTCCTTTCCAGCTAAGGTGATCATATGCAAGTTTGGACAGTTCAACTTTTTGGCCTGTGCCAGACATTTTTTAGAGAGAGTTAAAGTGATAGACAAAGAGAAAAAAGTTTTCAGAACTTTTTGGAAAGACAGAAAAAACTTTTTAAACTTTTAAGAACTTTTTGAAAGTTTAGAAGTACTTTTCAGCACTTAGAAAAGAGTGAAAAGAGGAAATGCAAAACTTTTTGGCTATGTGTATATACACTGACCTTGTTTTGTATATTTTTCTCTTATGAAAAGTACAATGACAAGAGTGGTAAGTAGTCTCAAAGCACTTATCCCACCGCTGCACAACCAATGTAGGAGGCTGGACTGGCTTGTAGTGAGTACCAAGGGGTACTTGCACCTTGCACCAGGCCCAGTTATCCCTTATTAGTGTATAGGGTGTCTAGCAGCTTAGGCTGATAGATAATGGTAGCTTAGCAAAGCAGCTCAGGCTGAACTAGGAGACGTGTGAAGCTACTACAGTACCACTTAGTGTCATATGCACAATATCATAAGAAAACACAATACACAGTTATACTAAAAATAAAGGTACTTTATTTTTATGACAATATGCCAAAGTATCTTAGAGTGTACCCTCAGTGAGAGGATAGGAAATATACACAAGATATATATACACAATAGCAAAAATATGCAGTATAGTCTTAGAAAACAGTGCAAACAATGTATAGTTACAATAGGATGCAATGGGGAAACATAGGGATAGGGGCAACACAAACCATATACTCCAGAAGTGGAATGCGAACCACGAATGGACCCCAAACCTATGTGACCTTGTAGAGGGTCGCTGGGACTATTAGAAAATAGTGAGAGTTAGAAAAATAACCCTCCCCAAGACCCTGGAAAGTGAGTGCAAAGTGCACCAAAGTTCCCCTAAGGACAAAATAGTCGTGTTAGAGGGAGAATGCAAGGAAAACACAAATCAGCAATGCAACAACGATGGATTCCTGTCTGAGGGTACCTGTGGAACAAGGGGACCAAGTCCAAAAGTCACAAGCAGCTCGGAGATGGGCAGATGCCCAAGAAATGCCAGCGGTTGGTGCAAAGAAGCTCTTACTAGGCTGAAGAACTGTGAATACTGCAGGAACGACAAGGGCTAGAGACTTCCCCTTTGGAGGATGGATCCCCCACGCCTTGGAGAGTCGTGCAGAAGTGTTTTCCCGCCGGATGGACGCCAACAAGCCTTGCTACACGCAAATTGTGCGTTTGGCGTTTTTGGACGCTGCTGGGGCCCAGGAGGGACCAGGAGGTCGCAAATTGGACCTGCAGAGAGAGGGGACGTCGAGCAAGACAAAGAGCTCTCACTGAAGCAGGTAGCACCCGGAGAAGTGCCAGAAACAGGCACTACGAGGATGCGTAAAACGGTGCTCGCCGAAGTTGCACAAAGGAGTCCCACGTCGCCGGAGACCAACTTAGAAAGTCGTGCAATGCAGGTTAGAGTGCCGTGGACCCAGGCTTGGCTGTGCACAAAGGATTTCCGCCGGAAGTGCACAGGGGCCGGAGTAGCTTGCAAAGTCGCGGTTCCCAGCAATGCAGCCCAGCGAGGGGAGGCAAGGACTTACCTCCACCAAACTTGGGCTGAAGAGTCACTGGACTGTGGGGGTCACTTGGACGGTGTCGCTGGATTCGAGGGACCTCGCTCGTCGTGCTGAGAGGAGACCCAAGGGACCGGAAATGCAGCTTTTTGGTGCCTGCGGTTGCAGGGGGAAGATTCCGTCGACCCACGGGAGATTTCTTCGGAGCTTCTGGTGCAGAGAGGAGGCAGACTACCCCCACAGCATGCACAAGCAGGAAAACAGTCGAGAAGGCGGCAGGATCAGCGTTACAGAGTTGCAGTAGTCGTCTTTGCTACTATGTTGCAGGTTTGCAGGCTTCCAGCGCGGTCAGCGGTCGATTCCTTATCAGAAGGTGAAGAGGGAGATGCAGAGGAACTCGGCTGAGCTCATGCATTCGTTATCTAAAGTTTCCCCAGAGACAGAGACCCTAAATAGCCAGAAAAGAGGGTTTGGCTACCTAGGAGAGAGGAAAGGCTACTAACACCTGAAGGAGCCTATCAGCAGGAGTCTCTGACGTCACCTGGTGGCACTGGCCACTCAGAGCAGTCCAGTGTGCCAGCAGCACCTCTGTTTCCAAGATGGCAGAGGTCTGGAGCACACTGGAGGAGCTCTGGACACCTCCCAGGGGAGGTGCAGGTCAGGGGAGTGGTCACTCCCCTTTCCTTTGTCCAGTTTCACGCCAGAGCAGGGGCTAAGGGGTCCCTGAACCGGTGTAGACTGGCTTATGCAGAATTGGGCACATCTGTGCCCAACAAAGCATTTCCAGAGGCTGGGGGAGGCTACTCCTCCCCTGCCTTCACACCATTTTCCAAAGGGAGAGGGTGTCACACCCTCTCTCAGAGGAAGTTCTTTGTTCTGCCATCCTGGGCCAGGCCTGGCTGGACCCCAGGAGGGCAGCTGCCTGTCTGAGGGGTTGGCAGCAGCAGCAGCTGCAGTGAAACCCCAGGAAGGGCAGTCTGGCAGTACCAGGGTCTGTGCTACAGACCACTGGGATCATGGAATTGTACCAACAATGCCAGGATGGCATAGAGGGGGAAATTCCATGATCATAGACATGTTACATGGCCATATTCGGAGTTACCATGGTGAAGCTACATATAGGTAGTGACCTATATGTAGTGCACGCGTGTAATGGTGTCCCCGCACTCACAAAGTCCAGTGAATTGGCTCTGAACAATGTGGGGGCACCTTGGCTAGTGCCAGGGTGCCCTCACACTAAGTAACTTTGCACCTAACCTTTACCAGGTAAAGGTTAGACATATAGGTGACTTATAAGTTACTTAAGTGCAGTGTAAAATGGCTGTGAAATAACGTGGACGTTATTTCACTCAGGCTGCAGTGGCAGGCCTGTGTAAGAATTGTCAGAGCTCCCTATGGGTGGCAAAAGAAATGCTGCAGCCCATAGGGATCTCCTGGAACCCCAATACCCTGGGTACCTCAGTACCATATACTAGGGAATTATAAGGGTGTTCCAGTAAGCCAATGTAAATTGGTAAAATTGGTCACTAGCCTGTTAGTGACAATTTGAAAGTAATGAGAGAGCATAACCACTGAGGTTCTGGTTAGCAGAGCCTCAGTGAGACAGTTAGGCACCACACAGGGAACATATACATGCACACCTATGAGCACTGGGGCCCTGTGTGACAGGGTCCCAGTGACACATACATATAGGCCATAAACCTATGAGCACTGGGGTCCTGACCAGCAGGATCCCAGTGACACATAACAAACATACTGAAAACATAGTGTTTTCACTATGAGCACTGAGGCCTGGCTATCAGGATCCCAGTGAGACAGTGAAAACAGTGACAAACACCCTGACATACACTCACAAACAGGCCAAAAGTGGGGGTAACAAGGCTAGAAAGAGGCTACCTTCTCACACTATGGCTTCCAAAGCTTTCTGGACAGGTTCCCGTTTAGAGGATATTCTTAAATCTGCAGACTGGTCTAACGATAATGTATTTAAGGATTTTTATTGCAAGCCTGTTGATAACGTTTCATTGAATGTAATTAATATGCTTTGAACTCGCATAATAGGAGCCTCCGATCTTGACATAAAATTTAGATTTTCCTAGTTTTATGATGGAAAGTCTTAATTTTATTAAAGACATGGAGGCGAGTATTATCCCACCACATTGTTTAATCGTTGTTGTTCTCCCCCACTTTTTTAGCGTCAACGTCCACCACTCAACCTTCCACTTGAAGCATCATCTACTACCGGGAATTCCAGTCTTCAAAGTTCATCGTCTTCTTCAAGAGTTGGAATGCCTGCTGATCCTGTATTCCCGGATCATTCTCGGCTCCCTGGAATTTTGAACATTTGTTCTGACTTATTGTCCTTTATCATGGCTATGCTTATTCTATTTGCCATTTTTCCTTTATTTAGTTCTGATTGACTTATCACGCAAGAAAAGAGGGCTGTTTGCAGTCAAGTGATGTCATAATACCCTATATGCATTTTGATTGGTTGCCAGGTTCTGACTCCGTTTTTGTCCCCATTGGCTCCTTTTCCTTTGTCTCATGGGATTTGTAGTATGTTTCTTGACTGCTGCTGTTTAATTAAAGTAAGAAAGGAAACGCATATTACTCGTCTCCGTGTCTTTAATCAAATTAAGACTTTCCGTCATAAAACTAGGAAAATCTACATTATATTACAGAAGAGATGTAAATTGCTCTGCAGCCCGTAAACAGCGCTTAACTACCGGAGATTATTGTAAAAAATCCACAATCTGTGGAACTAGTACGAAAGCACAAGTAGCCCGGATACATATTCTGAACTCCATCGGGATCTCCGACCAAATCCTGAAATAAATACATTCTCCCGGCTTCTTGTCCCATCACCAGAATTCTTTATGTTTTTTTCCGTTCACATAAAGGAAGGGATTTAAAGCAAGGTCAAATATGTTTTGAAGATAGAGGTGTGCGAACATTTTAATTAATTTTTATAACATTTTACATACTTTGCTAAATTCCATAATAAGTTTGTGAATTACATTTCTTAAGTGAACTGTGGCTTGCTGTTATCTCGAGTGACACTCTTCTCGTGAGCGCACTCTTTGTATGGAAAAAATCTTGTAAGATACTGCAGAAGACTGGCTGATGCAGAATATGCCTCGTAGTGAAACATTTTCTACACAAACAAGCCCACCACAAGCAAACACTGCACAAAATTGCCTGGTGCGAGATATCTAGCAATTGCACAAATTTCAACTGACTCAGTGTAAACAAATCACAATTTTTTTTTGCGAAATTAAAATGTTGCCTGTGCATCGTTTTAAACTGCTTATTCAACTTCCCAAAGCTACATACAACCATTGTCCTTGAACATGACATCACAAGAACTATTTGCTGTAATAAAAAAAAACAGTGGCTCCCATTTCGAATGAATGAACTACCTAAAAAAACAAGGTATCGTCTCCTGTTGCGATTTCAGAATAACATTTACTGATCAGGGCAGAATTGCGGTTGCCTCTGTGCCTGGGACACAATTCGGTGCCCACACCCCTTCCCCCGGCAATGGCTGCCGGCTTGCACAAAAGTGAATATGACTTTCACAGAGGCCTGCCCTGTTGAAAAAAGCACCAGCCTGCGTGCATACCTGCGGGGGAAGATTGCATTGTCTATGCTTAGCCCCCTGACTTATTTTCACAGCGAATTCCAAGTTTAAATGCAATCACCCAGGAACTCCCTGCAATCTGGCCATTCCACATCTGTTCTAATGCAGAACCAAGCACAAACAAAACAACCCCGAGCACTGCCAGTGGAACCAGAAAATGAAATTGCATTTTCCAGCTTTTAAAAAGACAGGCATGCCCATACTACTAAGAAGAGTCAGCACTAACTCAAATGGAAAAAGCCTGAATTGTCTGTAGTCTGAGCCCTTTGCAGCCCCAGGAAAGGCAGGGGGGCGCAGGAAATGCTGCAGCCATTGCCATCAGGAAATGCTGCAGCCATTGACATCTAATGGCTCAAGTAGAAAAACATGTTTGCAGATGCATTAGAATTTAAATGAACTGCAGCGAAAACAGAAACATCTGATTTCTCTCCAAGGAACAAACCTTCCTTTGAATTCACAGCAAATGTGAGGAGATAAGAACGAGATTTATAGCCCTGTTTACAGCGGAGCTTGGTAAACCACAAGCGCTTGAGTCCTCATCTCAAGAGATTCCACATTAAAGAAAAAAGACAGGACTCGTGTTTTACAGTGACCTTTATAAACTAGGCACAACAAACGGAATCATGTTTAAAGAAGAGAAAGAGCGATAGCATCTGTCCCTGGAAAAGCCCCCCACTGCTATTGATTTTATGTTTGCAGAGGGAGCAGGTGGGGAGGAGGGGCTGATTATACACCTACAGTGTAAGACAAACAGGCCAATACTGAAAGAAAAAGTCCCCTTCAGAAGAGATAAACAGGACATAACATAATTATACAGTAGTTTGTGGTGCTCCCAAAGACAAAAAAGCAGGACAAAGAGGCAGAACTGACCACTAGAAAGCAAGGATTTTTGAGTGACAGTGGAAACAACAAATGATATCGCTGGCACCCACAGTATAAGTATACTTATTAAGTATACAACACGTCGAAGCTACGCTCGACCTAATGACTTTAATTCCAATATTTTGACGTTAGACTAGTCTAGCGTCAAAATATAAATATGGAGTTAAGTTTGGGCTGAATTAGCGTAAAACAAATTACGCTAATTCCGCCCAAACAGAGTATAAATCTGGGCCCAGGTTTCTCTGAAGCCAACAACCAACAGGTTCCGTAAATCTGAATTCCCACAATCCTGTGCACACAAAACATTATGCAACACTCTCCCTTCTTACTAGAGACAAGGCTGCCTGGCTGTCATCAAGCTGCTTGGTCTACTAAATTGCATACCCAGATGCCACCGCAAACCCCCAAACACTTCTGTTTCATTGTTGAGGGGTAAAATATACATTGACTTTGGACGAGAGAGTGCGAGTATTGTTATGTGTACATCCATATTAATGAGACTTTGTGCTAAACTAAACTACCGTAATATTCATAAGTTAATAGTTTTACACATTCCGGCAGATACGCTTTGCCTTGTCATAATGTTACTGTGTGCTGGTCTTTGGCTCATTTGTGCTTTGTGTGACGATGACAAAAGACAATCTGTATCTAATTTTTGAGAGGTTTTCTTGTTTCTGGAGATTTTATAGTATGTTAAATGATAAAATAAATGTAATGGTTTTGTGGGTTTGTTATTGAGAGATTAGCAATAAAGTACAAATTGTATTATACTTCTGTTAGTTTGCTTCAAAGAGGCGATGTATATTATGAGTGAGCGACTTTGGTCTGGAAGGAGCTGTCACGGTTTTGAGTGACACTGAATAGCACCGTCAGTAACGAATGACACAAGTAGCGCGTCACCGGCAATCTAGATACCTGTTGCTGCTGTGATTTCATACTAAGGTGCATATTTATACTCTGGTTGTGCAGTTTTAGCGTCCTTTTATTTGATGCTAAAATGGAGCTGACCTAAGTTCATATTTAATTTTTGACACTAGACCCGTATAGCGTCAAAATATTGGAGTAAGGCCCATATTTATACTTTTACACGCAAAACTGTGTTAGCGCAGTTTTGCGTGTAAAAGTATAGCGCCGGCTAGCGCCATTCCTGGATGCTGGCCAGGCTCCATATTTATGGAATGGTGCTATCCAGCACAAATGGCCTGTTAGCGCCCTTGTAAAGGGTGGGGGGGCGAGGCATAGCGTAGGGGAAACCGTAGGTTGTGCGCCGGATTATGGTGCTATACTGTTTAGAGGCAAAAAAATGCCTCTAAGCAGTGTAACACCATTTCCTGGTGAACAACCCCCCATGGACATGGCTCCTGTCTTGGTAAAAACAGGAGCCATGCCCACCACCCCAATGGCCATGCCCAGGGGACAAACCGCCACCGCCATGCAGGGGACCCCAAGTCAGGGCCCCCGAGTGGGTAAAACATTGTTTTTTTAAATACTGACCTGGAATGGGCCCCCTCACATCCTGTGGTGTCCCTCTAGTGTGGGTGGGGGTGTCCCTGGGGCCAGGGCAGGGCACAAGTGGGCTCTTTCCATGGTCTCTGACCATGGAAAGAGGCTCACAGGTCTCGTAATGCCTGCCCATACCCAGGTGTTAAATATTGGCTGGCCAAGCTTAGTGCCATTATTTAAGGCCCCATCCACCCATGCTAGATTTTAGCACGGGGATAAATATGGCGCTAAGGCCATATCGTTGTTTTCTGCAAGGGAACGCCTACCTTGCATCTCATTGATGCAAGGTAGGTTTCCACATCTACAAAATGACGTAAACTCCATAACTTTTGCGCTAGATGTGTCTAGTGCCAAAGTATAAATATTGAGTTAGGTTTGCGCTGAATTAGCGTAAAAAAATGACATTAATTCAACGCAAACTGAGTATAAATATGGGCCTTAGGGCCGTATTTATACTTTTTGGCGCACAACTGTGCCAATGCAGTTGTGCGTCAAAAAATTTAACGCCGGCTAACGCCATTCCAAAGCACCATGCGGGTGCCTTATTTATGGAATGACGTTAGCCGGCGGAGCTGACTGGTGTGCGTAAAAAAAAATGACCCACACCAGGCAGCGCCGGCGTAGGGGAAAATGGAGCTTGGGCGTCAAAGAATGGGGCAAGTCGGTATGAGGCAAAAAATCTGCCTCAACCCGATTAGCGCCATTTTTTTTGACTCCCACCCTCCATTGACATGACTCCTGTCTTAGCAAAGACAGGGGTCATGCCCCCTTGCCCAATGGCCATGCCCAGGGGACTTCTGTCCCCTGGGCATGGTCATTGGGCATAGTGGCATGTAGGGGGGCACAAATCAGGCCCCCCTATGCCACAAAAAAAATTAACAAAAATACTTACCTGAACTTACCTTAAGTTCCCTGGGATGGGTCCCTCCATCCTTGGGCGTCCTCCTGGGGTGGGCAAGGGTGGCAGGGGGTGTCCCTGGGGGCATGGGAGGGCACCTCTGGGCTCCTTCCGAGCCCACATGTCCCTTAACGCCTGCCCTGACCAGGCGTTAAGAAATGACGCAAAAGCGGCTGGACGTCATTTTTTTTTACCCACCCACTCCCGGGCGTCATTTTTGCCCGGGAGTATAAATACGGCGCACATGCCTCGGAGTCATTTTTTAGACGGGAACGCCTACCTTGCATATCATTAACGCAAGGAAGGTGTCCACGCTAAAAAATGACGCAAACTTCAAGATCTTTGGCGCTAGATGGGTCCAACGCCAAAGTATAAATATGGAGTTAGTTTTGCGTCGGATTTGCGTAAAAAAAAACAACGCGAATCCGGCGCAAACAGAGTATAAATATACCCCTTAGTGTCATGTTGAGGATGTGGCAAACCACCTTGCGCTAATGAGATGCAAGGTAGGCGTTCCCGTCCTAAACATGATGCTAACCCCCTAGTGCCGTATCTATCCTCAGGCAGAGAAATGGCACGCATGGAGAAGGCGGAATCAAATAATGTTGCTAAGACTGCTTAGCGACATTATTTAACGCCTAGGTCAGACCAGGCGTTAGCATACCTGTAGGCCCATTTCCATTGCCAAACACCATGGAATGGTCCCACAGATGCCCATGCCAAGCCTCAGCAACACCACCACCCACATCAGAGAGACGCCATAGGATGGGGGACCCCATCCTGGGAAAGTATAGGTAAGATTTTTTTTTTTTCTGTGCCACTGGGAGCCCCTGACATGCGTCCCCTGCCTGGCACTGGGTATTATGGCCTTGCCCAGGGGACACTGATCCCCTGGGGTGGGCATTGGGGTGGTGGGCATGACTCCTGTCTATACTTAGACAGGAGTAATTTTGGGGAAAATTATGTGAGGCTGGTTAGCGGCATATTTATTGCCATTTACCAGCCTAACGTCATTCCTGACCCACATAGCGCCTTTTTCCCTTCCGCCACCCCTCCCCCCCACTAGCATCTTTTTTTTAACGCTAGCAATTCTTTAGCGCCATCGTGCATCATTCCATAGATATGACGCATGGCTGCGCTATGGAATGGCATTAGCTCACGCTCGAATAAATGACATGCAACTACGTTAATGCAGTTGTGCGTCATTTACTATAAATATGGGCCTAAATCCAGTTCCTATGGCGCTTTAAATCACTAGAAAGAGACAGTTTTGTAGCGACCAGAGTGTTCCCTGCTTGTAAAGTCACAGCTGAGTCTTGAAGCAGATTAGTATATATTTATTTGAAGGTCCTGGAACAGGACCTATACAGACATGTCTGGTTTCTTAGGATTCTCCCAGCAGGCCCCTCTTTCTCAGTATGGAGCCTATTCACAAAGGTAAACTTACACTTTTATGTGTTTACTACTTTTCAGCATTCACAAAGGTAAACTGACACTTTTGTATAAGTTTACTACTTTTCAGTATTCACAAAGGTAAACTTAGACCAGAAGTCTAGTTTTATTACTTTTCGGTATTCACAAAGGTAAATTTAGACCAATCGTCTAACTTTACGTGTAGTAACTTACCTTTGTGAATACCAAAAAGTAGTAAAATTAGAGGCTGATTTAAGAGTCCCTAGCGCCTCCTTGCGCCACATTAACGTCATTTTTTTACACTAATGTGGCCCAATGAGGCCTAAGTTGCTGCGCCAAATTTACACAGTGGCGCAATGCATGCATTGCGCCACTTTGAAACCCTTTGAGCTATATTTTGGCTGCTCCAGCCATAATGTATGCAAAGGGGATGTTCCCCGTTGGGGGTGAGCGGGGGCGGGAGGGGGGGGGGGGGGGAAATGGTGCAAAGAAATCTAAAAAGATTTCTTTGCACCATTTATTTTGGCACTGTTAACGCCTGCTCTGAGCAGGCGTTAAAAGGAGACACACCATTGTTTACCATGGGCCTCAATGGGCTTTTTAGAATTTGACGTTAATCCTGCAAAGCTCCGAACTAGCGTCAAAAACTTTTGATGCTAGTTTCCCTAACTACTACTGCCAATGTGCGCGTATTGCGCCGTATCCTAGATACGGCGCACACATTGTGGCATTAGGGGGCACTAAGGGGTGCAAGAAAGTGCAGCGCCACTTTTCTTAAATCAGGGCCTTAGACTTTGGGGCCAGATATACAAGGCCCTAGCGCCACTGGAGCGTCACTTTTAATGACACTCCGGTGTGCATCACATTCACAAGGCGGTGCTAAGCCACCTTTTGTGGTTTAACGCCACCTTGTAAATATGGGCCCCTCCGACGCAGTTTTCTGTCAGAGGTGCGTGCAATGGATTTCGTGGAGCATTTATTTTTAACAAATAATGATAAAGAGATACTGAGATATTTCTCTACTAGTAGAAAGCTTGTGGATGTAGAAGGTAAAGAGATTCACAAAAAAAGAGAGTCGCTAAAATAAGGGCCGTAGAAGAAACATTTCACGCCAGTGATTTTTATTGGCTTTCAAGACTATTCTGAAAATCAACACCAGAAATAATCCGGATGATTGTGCTCAGAACCATCACAGTTTGGGAAGCACTGAAAGGCGTTAGACGTGACGGATTGCGCGAGGCGCTAAGAGTAAGAAAGAAGCTCCTCGTTGAAGGACTGGATTTGTCGCTGAGCGATCAGGTTTCTCTGGAGCCAACAAGCAACGCGTCTCCATTCGCCGGCATTCCCACAATCCTGTGCGCCCGAAACATTATGCAGGACTCTCCCTTCTTACTGGAGAGCAGGCTGTGCGGCTGTCTCAAGCTGCTGGGTCTACTAATTTGCATACCCAGAGACCACCGCAAACCCCTAAACACCTCTGTTTCATTGTTGTGGGTTTCATAAACATTGTTAAAACACGGAAAAGTCCGAGTATTGTTAAGTGTGTATATTATATTAATGAGAGTCTGGGCTTAAGTAAACCACCGTAATATTCAGAAGTTAAATTTTTTTACACGCGCCAGCAGATAAAATATTGTAATTGCAAGTGAGTTTTTTTTCGTTCTGTTGTTCATTCGCACTCTGTGTGGCGATGATAGACAGGACGCGATCTGTAATTTTTGGAAGGTTTCTCTATGAGAGCCTACAATTTGTTCAATAGTAGACGATGTTTACAAGTTAATAAGGATTTAAAACGAGAAAATATTTTCATGGGGGTAAAGCATTTTATTACTGAAGGAGATGAATGTAACATGAGTGATGATTATACTGAGGAAAGAGCCGACAAGGTTTGGAGTGAAATTGAATAGCACCATCAGTCACTAAAGATGTACATCTTGTTGAAGGAGCGCGAGGTGCACGGCTCCTTCCGCTCCTTCCTGTTGCTAGAGATCACGCTTCTCCAGGTCTATCAAGTAGCGTCACCTGTAATCTACATACCCACAATCCTATGCGCACGCACCTAACACTGCTGCTGTGGTTTCATACTAAACCCAGTTCCTAGGGCGTTTTAAATCACTAGAAGAGTCAGTTATTGGACATAGCAGCCAGAGTACTCCCTGCTGGACTGGCTTTTAGGCAGCACAACTTGACGTCTTGCTGTGCCGAGCTGCAAAGGGCAGGAACGCACTACATAAAAACAATCCTCTAAGGCAGAGGTCTCCAAACTTTTCAATGCTGCGCCCCCCTAGTTGAAAAATAAAAATCATTGGACCCCCTCAGGATTTTTCACAATTATTTTTATAAACATGGCAATGCTTAAATATGTCTAAACCTATTTAAACATTGCAGTTAAGTACTGTTACCTTTTTAAAACTGCAATAACATGCTTCTGCTTAAAACAAAGGCCTGTTATGTGTATAATATTTATTTTGGCCAGAGTCTGGGGCCCCCCCTGGGATCACTTCAGGCCCCCCTAGGGGGGCCCGCCCCCCAGTTTGAAGACCTCTGCTCTAAGGGGTGTCAGAAAAACCTGCAATGCAATCAACCAGGCCAGCTGGCTGAGTCACTGTGTACAATGTATGTAGGATAGGTGTTCCATTGGAAAATCACATCACCTCTATTAGTAGTAGATCTATACATGTGACAATCATGTTGTAGGACACCTTGACCAGCCTGGAACCATGACACCTATACAGCATCCATTTTAGGATATCCTCATTCCTCACACTCCTCATCCCTACTTCTCATCCCTGCTTCTCATCCATCATCCCTACTTCTCATCCATCATCCCTGCTTCTCATCCATCATCCCTATTTCTCTTCCATCATCCCTACTTCTCATCCATCATCCATCACCCCTACTTCTCATCCATCATCCCTGCTTCTCTTCCATCATCCCTGCTTCTCATCCATCATACATCATCCCTACTTCTCATCCATCACCCGTACTTCTCATCCCTCATCCCTGTTTCTCATCCACCCTACTTCTCACTTCTCATCCATCATCCCTACTTCTCATCCATCATAGATCATCCCTGCTTCTCTTCCATCATCCCTACTTCTCTTCCATCATCCCTACTCATCATCCCTGCTTCTCATCCCTACTTCTCTTCCATCATCCCTACTTCTCATCCCTCATCCCTGCTTCTCATCCCTACTTCTCATCCATCATCCCTACTCCTCATTCCTCATCCCTCAGTCATACCAACACATTTTGAGTTTTGTGAAACACACCTTCATACTGATTGGTTTGGAACAGCCAATCAGAGTTATAAGAGAGAGCTGCATTCTTACAGGTCTGCTGGTTTGGGAAATACAAGGAGCCCACAGCTAGGGCTATAAATCAGCTCTTGGAGAAAGGATTATACAGTTCATCTACAGTTCATGGAAAATCTTTCTGGGTTCAGAAAAGAAAAAAAAAGCTCTCAGCGATAAAAACAGCCTCAGATTTAAACTTTTTATTTGTTGAAAATAAAAAGCAGGTTCAGATTTAAATATTTTATTTGTTACAAATAAAAATAAAACCAGAAAAGGTTTGGATGAACTGGATTGCACTGTCACCAGAGTTGATTTTAAACATTTTGGGCCATATTTATATTTTTTGACGCAAAACTGCGCTAACGCAGTTTTGCGCCAAAAAAATTAGCGCTGGCTAACGCCATTCTGAAGCGCCATGCGGGCGCCGTATTTATTCAATGACGTTAGCCGGTGTTAGCCGCCGGCGCTGCCTGGTGTGCGTGAAAAAAAACGACGTACACCAGGCAGCGCCGGCGTAGGGGGATATGGAGCTTGGGTGCCAAAAAATGGGGCAAGTCAGGCTGAGGCGAATTTTTCGCCTCAACCCGATTTGCGCCATTTTTTTCGACTCCCAACCCCCATTGAAATGACTCCTGTCTTAGCAAAGACAGGAGTCATGCCCCCTTTCCCAATGGCCATGCCCAGGGGACTTATGTCCCCTGGGCATGGTCATTGGGCATAGTGGCATGTAGGGGGGCACAAATCAGGCCCCCCTATGCCACAAAAAAATAAATAAAAAAAACGTACCTGAACTTACCTTAATGTCCCTGGGATGGGTCCCTCCAGCCTTGGGTGTCCTCCTGGGGTGGGCAAGGGTGGCAGGGGGTGTCCCTGGGGGCTTGGGAGGGCACCTCTGGGCTCCTTCCGAGCCCACAGGTCCCTTAACGCCTGCCCTGACCAGGCGCTAAAAAACGTCGCAAAAGCGGCCGTACGTCATTTTTTTTGACCCGCCCACTCCCGGGCGTGAATTTTGCCCGAGAGTGTAAATACGGCGCACATGCCTCGGAGTCAATTTTTTAGACGGGAACGCCTACCTTGCATATCATGAACGCAAAGTAGGTGTCCACGCTAAAAAATGACGCAAACTCCATGGACTTTGGCGCTAGACGCGTCTAACGCCAAAGTATAAATATGGAGTTAGTTTTGCGTTGGAATTGCGTCCAAAAAAACGACGCAATTCCGGCGCAACCAGAGTATAAATATGCCCCTTTGTTTCTACATATGAAACTGAAACCAGAAAGGTTTTCGGTTGAACTGTAGATGACCTGTATAACCCTTTCTCCAAGAGCTGATTTATGGCCCAGGCTGTGTACTCCTTGTATTTCCCAAACCAGTAGAGCTTTCTGCAGAGGCCTGTGCAAACAGAAAAACACTGAGTTAAATAAAATGAAATATTGTGCAGCCTTGAATTCACTGGAAACAAACACACAGTTGCATTTCCTCTCCTCCCTCTTCACCCACCATGTGCAAGAGGAGGCTGTTTTTCATTGAAATAGAATGCAACTCTTTCTCATAACTCTGATTGGCTGTTCCCAACCAATCAGTGTGAAGGTGTGTTTCATAAAACTGAACATGTGTTGGTATGACTGAGGGATGAGGAAGGAGGACTAGGTATGATGGATGAGGAGTAGGGATGATGGCTGAGGAATGAGAAGTAGGAATGATGGAAAAAGGATGAGAGGAAGGGATGAGGGATGAGAAGCAGGGACGAGGAGCAGGGATGATGGATGAGAAGCAGGGATGATGGATGAGAAGTGAGAAATAGGGATGATGTAAAATGGATGAGAAGCAGGGATGGTGGAAGAGAAGCAGGGATGATGGATGAGAAGTAGAGGTGATGGATGAGAAGAAGGGATGATGTATGATGGATGAGAAGTAGGGATGATAGATGAGAAGGAGGGATAATGGAAGAGAAGCAGGGATGATGGATGAGAAGTAGGGATGATGGATGACAAGCAGGGATGAGACACAGGGATGAGAAGTAGGGATGATGGATGAGAAGTAGGGATGATGGAAGAGAAGCAGGGATGATGGATGAGAAGTAGGGATGATGGATGAGAAGCAGGGATGAGACGCAGGGATGAGAAGTAGGGATGATGGAAGAGAAGCAGGGATGATGGTGGAGAAGTAGGGATAATGGAAGAGAAGCAGGGATGATGGATGAGAAGTAGGGATGATACACAGGGATGAGAAGTAGGGATGATGGAAGAGAAGTAGGGATGATGGAAGAGAAGTAGGGATGATGGATGTGAAGTAGGGATGATATATGATGATGAGAAGTGGGGATGATGGAAGAAAAGCAGGGATGATGGATGAGAAGTAGGGATGATGTATGATGGATGAGAAGTAGGGATGATGGATGAGAAGCAGGGTTGAGAAGTAGGGATGAGGAGTGAGGAATGAGGATGTCCTAAAATGGATGCTGTACACCTATGATATGGTCATCCATTGCAGCAAGACAATGTAACTTTGTGTACTCCATGTAAAGGACAGGCTAGGATTGTCACATCTCCATAGAGGAATGGGTCTAGCCAAGAGTACTCCAAAGCAGGACAGGTAAGTACACACATAAGGTAGGTAACACATGAATTGCCACTTTACAATACTACATATACTGGAATCCATTCACATTCAAGTGTCACCTAACATATCACATATACTTATGTCTCTACATACACATAAGTAGACTATGCCCTCTGTGATGTGATACATAGCCACACTTCATACTTGTCTGCAAAACATCCAGGACTAATGCAATAGTGTGGAAGGTGACTATTCCACCATTTTACAGTCTAATACATTGGTCCTCACACATTAGGCTATTGCGTCAGTCAGAAGTGACGCATTGTATCTAATTTTTGATTCATTGCTGAAGTTGCTTTGGTTGTAAGGCCAATTTCAGCATGTATCACTTATTGGGTTGATGCATTGCAGCATCTTTACTACTCGCATCCTTGTTAACTTACGCCTTGGTGCCCTGTATTGTAAATAAGACGCATCCATGGCGTTGTACCCTGTTTTGTAAAAGTGTAAAAAATGTTGACGCATCAATGCCGCAACACAGCTATGCGTCTGTCCTTGTAAATATGCCTCTAAGGGTTCTTTTTAAACAAGGAGAAATAAAGATATTCCCCCTTGTTATGCCTCTCCTGGGAAGGTGTAGTATTCTGACGCATTCCCAGGTCTACCACTAATCGTAGATCTGGAAATTAGTGAAAATCCATGGGTGGTTGCGTAGGAACACCCACGTTCCAACCATGGAACATCACTCTGGGGCAGAGTAGCAGAAGGCTGTAATTTGTGCTGCATTTTGTTACTCCAGATTTATCGAACCATGCAGAGCCATGCAGGGTGGCCTTCAGCGGCTTTATATATCTTCCTGAGGTTTCGCGCCACCCTTGCACGGCGGAAACCTTGATAAATCGGGCCCCTGATTTATACTTTTTGACGCAAAACTGTGCAAATGCAGTTTTGCGTCAAAAAGTATAGTCCCGGCTTATGCCATTACAGGACGCCAGGCGGGCACCATATTAATGAAATGGCGCAATCTGGCACAAAGGGTGGGCTAGCGTAAAAAAAATTGACGTTAGTCGGGTCGGGGTGGCGGTATGGGAGAAGGAGGTTTTGCACCAAAAAATGACGCTAGGCTGGTTAGAGTAAAAAAAGATGACTCTAACCAGTCTAGCGTCATTTCTTGACGCTAAACCTACCATACCACATGACTCCTGTCTTATAAAAGACAGGAGTCATGCCCACCACCCCAATGGTCAGCACAGAGGACAAAGGTCCCCTGGACATGGCCATTGCACCCAGTGCCATGTATGGGCACTCACATCAGGTCCCCCAATGGCACTTAGAAGAAAATCCCAAAATACTTACCTATACTTACCTGGGATGGGGTCCTCCATCCTCCGCTGTCGCTCTGGTGTGGGTGAGGGTGTCCTTGGGGCCTGGGGAGGGCACCTGTGGACTTATTCCCACAGGTCCCCTAATGCCTGCATTGACCCAGGAGTTAAATAATGGCACTAAGTAAGCTTTGAGCAGGCGGTAAAAGTGCCGTAATAAATGGCACAAGGAAATCCCACAGATTTTCTTGCACCATTTTTCCGGCTCCCCTAACGGAGGAACACCCCCCTTTGCATACATTATGCCTGGCGCAGGCATAATGAAGCGCAAAGGGATACAGAGAGGAGCAATGCATGCATTGTGCCACTTTGTAAATGCTGCGCGGGATTTCTCGTTGGTTCACATTCACGTCAAAATAAATTATGTGAATGTGGCGCAAGGTGGCACTAGGGCCCTATAACTATGCTCCTTAGAATTCCTTGTGCCATATTCCCCCCCCCAAATGGGGAACCCCCCCTTTGCATACATTATGCCTGGTGCAGGTATAATGTATGGCAAAGGGTTACAATGTGGCCCAATGCATGCATTGTGCCACTTTGCAAATATGGCGCTGCATTTTTGGCCTTGTTGGGGTACATTTGCGTAAACAAATAACACAAATGTGGCGCACGGAGGCTCTAGGGGCTCTTAAATATGCCCCCTAGTAATAACCTATGGTACTGCACCCCCCAACCCAAGTATGATGTGGAAGTAGTCAGACGTAGAGATCACTTTTTTTGCAGTTTTGTATAGCGCAAATACAACATGAAGGTATTGGAGTGCTTTCCAGGTGCACCACTTATTTTACACAATGACACATTAATTTTTGTAGGCACAGGGAGATTAAGGGCCAGATTTACAAGGCCCTAGCACCTCCTTTGTGCCACATTAGCGTCATTTTTTATGCTAATGCGTCGTAAGGAAGGCAAATATGCCGCATGAATTGCGCAACTTCCCCCTCCTTTCGTCTCATTATGCCTGCGCCAGACATAATGTATGCAATGGGGGCACTCCGGTGCTAGGAGGCCTGCAAAATGGCGCAGTGAAATCTACAAGATTTGCTCAGAGCAGGCATTAAAATGACGCACCCATATTAAGCTATGGGTCTCCCTGCACTTTGCTCCACTAGGGTAAACATTTTTGATGCTGATGGAGCAAAGTGCCATGGTAGCATCGAAAATTCTGACACTATTGGCCTAACGACCGCCATGGTGCACTGTATTATAAATACGGCACAACCATGGTATCGTTAAGTGGGGCAGGGGCAACGTAAGAAAACTGGTGCATCAGTATTGATGCACCAGTTTCTTGTAAATCTGGCCCTAAGTGATGTGCCCAGAATCGCAGGATGTTGGGCTAACGGCAAGAGTTGAACCTGGGGACATATTTACAAGAAATGACGCATCGCCCACAGGTCCCCCCTGACCCAGGCGTTACAAAATGGTGCAAAGCAAGTTTTGCACCATTTTTTTAACCCTCCTCCCTCCCGTGTGTGATTTCAGCACGGGGGATATATATGGCAATAAGGTAATATAGATATTTTTTGCACAGGAACGCCTACTTTACATCTCATTGACGCAAAGTAAGGGCCAGGTTTAAAGAAAAGTGCCATAGCGCCGAGCTGCATCACTTTAGAAATGCAGGGATGCACGGTATTTAAGGGAATAAGACGCCCCCCTGCATTTCCTCCTGCGTTGGTGCCAAGTTTAGCTGCCAGCCCCAACGCAGGCATCCTTGCACCATTGTGCAAGGATGTCTGTGTTGAGGGGTATGATTGTTTATGTGTGGGAAGGTGTCCCTTCCTGCACATAAACAATAATTTCTGGCATTTTGCTTTTTCTATGAGTGTGGCAGAACTCATTGCACGTCCCTTCCACGCACAGTGTTGTGTGGGAAGGTAGCATTAAGCTTAACGCCACCTTGTAAATACAGCACTATGCTTAGTGCCACAGGAGTGTCACTGGCGCTAGGGGCCTATAAATACTACCCTAGGTTTCCACGTCTGAAAAAAATGACTTTAACTCCATAAATTTGGCGCTAGACAGGTCTAGCCCTAAAAAATAAATATACAGTTAGTTTTGCACCGAAGTTGCGTAACAAAAAATGTTTGGCGCAAAACAAGTATAAATATGACCCATATTGTCCCATCAAGTGGGCAAGGTTATAATACCTAGCCCATTCACCACAAGAACACAATGCATAACAGGATGAATGCAAGGGGGGGGGGGCACAGATGAGGTAGGGGCTGTCAACAAATGGATATCAAGTTATGTAGGAACAGAACACTGTCCCAAATGTGCAAGGTCCAAATTTTGTACATGAGAGGGAAAAGCTCACATCAAGTATGGCAGATGTAAGTGTGAGATCCTGGACTGTATGATCACAATTGAGCATGTGTCTGTCTGCTGGGGAGTGTGCATAGTACTGCTGGGTAGCAAACATTAAGAGGCTAGGTCCCTGCTCAATGAACCCACACACCACTGCCTTAGCCACATAAAAGTATCACATTGTCAGGGGCCTGATGTATGTGCACAGGGGGGTGATTAAACTGGGGCTCCATTGACTTTACCCTTCAAATGCAAACACAGGTTTGTGTTGCTATATAAACTCACACTGTTGTGGTGATGAGTAGGATGGCAGCTATGCCATACTGCAACACTGTAACACAGTGGTATGCCATTATTTGTGACATTCAGTACAAACATGATGGGGACAAATATGGGTGCCTAGTTGATGGCATGCAAGCATATGCCACTTATGTCAGCACACATGTACCACTGTATTGGCTCAGGCATGGAAATGTGTAAGGATTGAGAGCAAAAGACTACCTAGCACAAAAGTAAGGGCATAGGTAACACTGGATCAGTGAGTGTCAGAAATGAGCTTCACATGTGTTCCAACATACAGAAACATAGACAGCACTAATGTGACAACACATGCATTTGTCAAATGGCAACACGTACATGCAGGAAGAGAGTAATGTGAGGTTTCACATCCCATGAACACACCTCTGTCATCATATGTGACAGAAATCAAAAAACACATGTCCATACACACACATGGCAGATAGCAATCTTTCCCAACACATGTGTACATGCCATCTCCTGCAACTATGGTGCATGGGAGCACAAATGGCACACATGTAGCAGAGCAACATGAAGGGAAATCCTACGACACACCACAGAGTGGACACACATACACAGCCAAGTTGGCAGGGTTGGCGTGATGTCAATGCAGTCCAAGTCCAGTGAGTACTGTGTGTAGACACTTTTAAGGTTGTCACATGCATTGCCATGTGTTGTACGTAGGCCACCAAACACATTTGGGGGCATATTTATACTCTGTTTGCACCGAATTAGTGTCATTTTTTTTAACTCTAATTCGGTGCAAAACTAACTCCATATTTATACTTTGGTGCTAGACCCCTCTAGCACCAAATTTATGGAGTTAAAGTCATTTTTTGAAAGTGGAGACCTACTTTGCCTTAATGAGATGCAAGGTCGGCGTTCCTGTGCAAAAAATCACTCTATGGCCTTAACGGCATATTTAGGGGCATATTTATACTCTGCGGCATATTTATACTCTGTTTGCACCGAATTAGTGTCATTTTTTTTAACTCTAATTCGGTGCAAAACTAACTCCATATTTATACTTTGGTGCTAGACCCATCTATATGTATATAGTGAAATTAATGATTTTAGATAATGAGGATCCTTTTTATATAGAGCTCTGTGGAAGAAGCAAAGAGCCTTAAACTTTATCCTTTTTGCCACTGGAAGCCAGTGCAGTTCGATCAGAGCTTTTTTAGCTGATGTGGTCCTAGGCAGATTAAAGAGCAGACGTGCTGCAGCATTTTGTACCACCTGTAGTTTGTTAACCACATAACCTGGAGATCCCAAAAAGAGGCTGTTTCCATAATCTAATCTGGATAAAATCAGGGCTTGTACGGCCAATCTTTTGGCCAATGGCGGAAGCAGACCAATAATCTTCCTTAGTAGCTTAAGAATCCCAAAACAGGTGGCTGACATTCTCTTGGCTTGATGTTCCATGGTGAGTTTGGGATCCAACCAAACTCCCAAGGCTTTAATCTGAGCTTTGGGGGGGAGTAATCTATTTTATGTGATGGGGCAACTCCAGAGGCACCGTGTGTGGCTACTAGGTGAGGACATGGACCCAATACAGTGTGACTAGGGGTCTGGGGATGTCCCTAAGAGTTAGTGTGTGTCTAACAGTTGTCCCTTGACATTTGCAGGTGACTCTGTCATGCCTACTGACCCCAGTGAGGAATCCCAGGACAAGGGCAGAGGAACGCAACAATGAGGCCCATGGGCAGACTAGGAGGATTATAGAGAGGACCTTCTGCCTCCTGAAAGCCAGGGTCAGGTGCCTCCAAATGACAGGTGGTTCCCTATTCTACTCACCAAAGAAGGTGTGCCAGATCATTGTGGCCTGCTGTATGCTTCACAACTTGGCTTTGCGACGACAGGTGCCTTTTCTGTAGGAGGATGGTCCAGTTGGAGGTATTGTGGCAGCTGTGGAGCCTGTGGACAGTGAAGACGAGGAAGCAGAAGAAGAGGACATAAACAACAGGAACACGGTGATCCAGCAATACTTCCAGTGAGACACAGGTAAGAAGACAACACTGCCTGCTACATCTGATTTAATTCTTCTACCTCTCATCTGTCTGTCATTTTCACCCAGTGTATGGACCCTGAGTTGTCACTTTCCCTTTCGATTTCACAGATGTGGGTCCCACTGTGTGACCTCTGCTTTGTTTCCGCATGGACTAGGGCTGTGTGACATAGGTATGTTGACATTACATTGGATATAGCATTTTGCCACAGTTATTGCTAATACACATTTTCGAAAGCACAGACTGACTCCAGATTGTTTTGTGATTTAAGGGTGTTTATTTAAGTGCAAAATAGTGGAGGGGTTTGTAAAATGGTCAGGGGTGATGGTGGAGGAATGTCCATGGCAGAGTCCAGTCTATTAGTCTCACAGGTGCAGTGTCCAAAGGGGCATAGTGGAGCTGGGGCAGTTTAAGTATGGACAGGGTGACAAAGTGGGACAGAAGGATGACAAACAGGGTGGTCTCATTTCTTGGCGGGGGTCTTGGCATTGTTCTCTGTCTTTGTCCTGGATCTCATGGACCGCTTGCAGGGTGGTTCTCCATCTGCAGGGGTTGGGGTGCTGGTGTCGTGGTCCTGTGGCGGTGCCTCCTGTCCACTAGCGCCGGCGGAGGTGGTGGGCAGTTCATCGTCCAGGCTAGTGTCAGGGGCCCCTTGTTGTGCCACAGTATCCCTCCTGGTGTTGACGAGTTCCTTCAGCACCCCTACAATGGTGCCCAGAGTGGAATTGATTCCTCCCTGAACCCCAAATACTGTTCCTCCTGCAGCCGCTGGGTCTCCTGAAACTTGGCCAGTACCGTTGCCATCGTCTCCTGGGAATGGTGGTAGGCTCCCATGATGTTGGAGAGGGACTCGTGGAGGGTGGGTTCCCTGGGCCTGTCCTCCCCCTGTCGCACAGCAGCCCTCCCAGTTCCCCTGTTTCCCTGTGCCTCTGTCCCCTGAATCGTGTGCCCACTACCACTGCCCCCAGGTCCCTGGTGTTGTTGGGGTGGTGGGTTAGCCTGCGTTCCCTGTAGTGTTGGACACACTGCTGATTGGCGTGTCCTGGGGACAGAGGGATGGGCCGGGTGGGTGCTGTGCTGGTGTTTTCTGAGGGGGGAGGCTCTGTGGGGGCTTGTGACAGTGTCAGGGGAACCGACTGTCCCGAGGTCCCAGATTGGCCGGGCTGGTCATCTAGATCCAGTTGGACAGAGCTGCTGTCATCACTGTGGGCCTCTTCTGTGGGTGGGGTGGACATGTCTGGACCCTCCTGTCCGGTGACGTTGGGTAGGGGTCCTGCAGGGGTGTAAAAGCATGATTATTGCATCTGTGTGTGCCATGGTGTGCAATGGGTGGGTGACCCTGTACCCCAGTGCTTGCATTCTTGTGTGGGATCTTGTGTGATAATGGTTTAGGGGGTGTATGGGTATGTGCAGTGGACATGCTTTGGTGATGGGTGTCCATGCTTTGGTGTTACATGCAGGGCTTGGGCTTGGGATGTTTGGTTTGTGATATTGGGACATATGTGAGGAGTTGGAGTGATGGGGTGAGGGCGAGGGTAGGGGTATGTGATAGCATGCAGGTGGGTGGGGGATGAAGTAGTTAAAGGTTTGACTTACCAGAGTCCATTCCTCCAGCTACTCCTGCGAGGCCCTTAGGATGCAGTATAGCCAAGACCTGCTCCTCCCATGTAGTGAGTTCTGGGGGAGGAGATGGGGGTCCGCCGCCAGTCCTCTGAACCGCAATCTGGTGACCACAAACGCACCTCCCCCCGTAGGTCGTTCCACCTCTTCCTGAAGTCATCCCTAGTTCTTGGGTGCTGTCCCACTGCGTTGACCCTGTTAACGATTCTGTGCCATAGCTCCATCTTCCTAGCTATGGTGGTGTGCTGCACCTGTGATCCGAATAGCTGTGGCTCTACCCGGATGATTTC